>NC_141685.1:1126139548-1127435620 GCF_964263255.1 Lissotriton vulgaris | reverse complement strand
GGTGGGTGAGGGGTTGAGAGTGAGTGAGGGTGAGGGTGAGTGAGGGTGAGGGGTTGAGGGTGAGTGGGGGTGAGTGAGGGTGAGTGAGGGTGAGGGGTTGAGGGTGAGTGAGGGTGAGGGGTTGAGGGTGAGTGAGGATGAGGGGTTGAGGGTGGGTGAGGGTGAGTGAGGGTGAGTGTGAGTGAGGGTGAGTGAGGGTGAGTGAAGGTGGGTGAGGGGTTGAGGGTGATTGAGGGTGAGGCGTTGAGGGTGAGTGAGGGTGAGGGGTTGAGGGTGAGTGAAGGTGAGGGTGAGGGTGAGTGAGGGTGAGGGGTTGAGGGTGGGTGAGGGGTTGAGGGTGAGTGAGGGTGAGTGAGGGTGAGGGGGTGAGGGTGAGTGAGGGTGAGGGGTTGAGGGTGAGGGTGGGTGAGGGTGAGTGAGGGGTTGAGGGTGAGTGAGGGTGAGTGAGGGTGAGGGGTTGAGGGTGAGGGGGTGAGGGTGAGGGGGTGAGGGGTTGAGGGTGAGTGAGGGTGAGGGTGAGGGGTTGAGGGTGAGTGAGGGTGAGGGTGAGTGAGGGTGGGTGAGGGTGAGGGTGAGTGAGAGTGAGGGTGAGTGAGAGTGAGGGTGAGTGAGGGGTTGAGGGTTAGGGGTTGAGGGTGAGTGAGGGTGAGGGGTTGAGGGTGAGGGTGGGTGAGGGTGAGTGAGGGTGAGTGAGGGTGAGGGGTTGAGGGTGAGTGAGGGTGAGGGGGTGAGGGTGAGTGAAGGTGAGGGTGAGTGAGGGTGAGGGGTTGAGGGTGAGTGAGGGTGAGGGTGAGTGAGGGTGAGGGGTTGAGGGTGAGGGGTTGAGGGTGAGTGAGGGTGGGTGAGGGGTTGAGGGTGAGTGAGGGTGAGGGGTTGAGGGTGAGTGAGGGTGAGTGAGGGTGAGGGGTTGAGGGTGAGTGAGGGTGAGGGTGAGTGAGGGTGAGGGTGAGGGTGAGGGGTTGAGGGTGAGTGAGGGTGAGGGTGAGTGAGGGTGAGGGTGAGGGGTTGAGGGTGAGTGAGGGTGAGGGGTTGAGGGTGAGTGAGGGTGAGGGTGAGGGTACATGCTTTTCACTTTCTTCAAAGGTTGTCCGTGCATCAAGGGTAGTTGACTGAACTTTAAGTATAATAATTGTACGTACTCTTCGGTGGCATTGAGCTCACACCCTCGAATGGTCTTCGGTAGTATTGTTTCCTGTAGAATTCTATTTCCTGCTTATAAAGTAGTGGTATGTGCATGTGAAAGTCGGAGAGTTGGAGGCGGTTAAGGAAATGCAGAACATTCAGCAAAAGTAATGGGAAACCATTTTTATCTTGAAACTGTTTTTAACCGACAGTCTTTTATTCCTAATCATAGATGAGTGGGAGTAATACAGGGACTGGAGCAGCAGCGCCTCAGTTTGGATTGGTGTGGCAGGCAGGAGAAAGTCAGGAGAGGGAGGAGGGGGAACTGCTTGCGAAATGAAATTAAAAGCGGCCGGGCGGGAAATGCTCTCGGTAGCATTTGTGTGAAGCAGGGGGCGGGAGCAGCCTTTGATGTGCGGATAATTAGGGGAGGAGTAGCCAGGAGATCCAAGCTGGGGAACAGATGGCTGGCGCGATGAGACTGACACAGTAAAGACATTACGGTGAGGCCGGAAACTGTCCACTCGCAGAGTCCATTTATCTCTCCAGGTCTTCATTAGACATGTGCCTTTGAGACCAGTGTTTTACAAAGGATTCTCTGGAGCTGCTGCGCATAAGCATGAGTGTGGCTGTTGTTGTTGCGAAGGCACATGATCTATCCTGCTGAATAAATCCATTGGCAAGACAAGATTAAATCTGTTAGCTTTCTTCCTGTTGTATGCTAGTCACATACCCTGCCAGGGGCGGAAACTCTTATAAAACAAGTTATACCTCAAAGAACTCCCTTTCTTGACTTTATGTGAAGGGCTAAAACTAATGGGCATGAGGAGCCAACTGGCATGCAGGTGGTGGCGGCGCAGTGGGGCACCTCTCCTTGTGAGAGAAAAAGGGGGTTGTTAATTGCTGGATGATAAGCTGGATCACGTGATAGCGGCTTGAAGTCAAATCAAAGTCAGAAAGTTGAAAGAGCGCCTCTGCTGCTGTTGTTTCCCCTCTCTTCACACGCGACGCTGCTGTGCTGCCTGTGGACGCACAGAAGCGAAGGCTGCAGCTGGGGGCTGCGGGGGAGAGGCGGGGGCGCTGTCACTGGAGAGAGGGGTGAACAGAGAATGGGAGAGTGTGGCAGATGGAATGTCGGTGAGGGAAGGGGGCAGGCAGGTTACTAGCAGAAAGGTGCGGTGTTACTGTTACGGAGGAGAGTGTGACAGGGGCCAGAGTGGAAAGGGCTGACAGGCGGGAAGGAGAGTGTGCCAAGGACTATTGGACAGAGAGCGCAGTAGTGGAGAAGAAAAAGAGTGATCAAGAAAGATAAACTGAGAAGGAAAAAGAGACAAGTAGGAAATCATTAGAACGTGAGCAAGGTGAGAAGTGTATTGTTGTGAACACATGAGTGACTGACATGAATACTACAATAAAGTTGAAGAGTAATACAAAAACAAAATAGTAAGAGATAGAGATGGCATGTGCCGGACTTCAAATACAGTACAGTATTGATCAATTCTAAACGGTACCAAGTGAGTAGCGTTTCAGCAACAGGGTGGACGTGGCAAGTGTAGCACGAATCCTGAGATAGGTCGGAAAACAGATTACAATGCAATGAAAGAGGCAATAGATAAAATTATATCCATCCGTACTATGGGAGCGTACCATAAAATAGAAGGTACATTCGGAAGGGAATGACATGGGTAAAAGGTGATTCAAAAACACCCGCGCTTCTAACGTGTAAACACTAATGGGTGTCAGAGGTTCATACTTAAGACATATGCAAATGTAAACAGGCAAATTAGGTCTGATATGAAAGCAATACCGCGTGGTTAAACAACATACATCACAGAAAACGGCTAAAAAGACTTGTCCGGTAGGCATAATAATGCGTGATGTCATTATAGCCTTCAGTAGTACAAAAATAGTGTGGGCGCTTCGTGTAAAACAGCAAGTGATACTGTGAAGCAAATAACATGGGTGGCAGGTGAATCCAACATGACGTTGTCCAACAACAATTAAAACTGCTAGGAATCCCTGATATGAAAGTAAATCATGTGCAGATATAAATAACTGGGTGCCACTGATTCAAAGGATGACTCTGTGCAAATATAAACAGGGAGATGAGTCTGACATAAAAAACAATGTGCAGCGTGGTAATGCTGCAAAAATCACGGTGGTCGGCTATTGAAGACAAAAACTGGTAGGCAAAATGGTCCGTGAATGTAAAAACCGGCGCAGTAGAAACCACAAAGAGGTGATTGCGTAAGAAAAAAGATGCTGAGGAAGGACGGGGTGTGTGACAAGGGAGGGAAGGACATAAGATGGAAAGAAAGAAAACTGTGGGTAGATGAGAAAAAGTGAGAGAAAAAGATAGGAGAAAGGGACGACAGCGAATAGTGGTTACAATGAGGTTCGGAGAGAAGAAAGGTAATTTAAAGGGAAAAAAGAAGGAAGAAAAAGAATTACGCATTGAGAGAAGGAAACTGTGGAGTACAGGGAAAGAAGAAGTAAGCCCTGAAGTGAGAGAAGGACTGTCATAGGGAGGATGAGGAAGACGAGGCAGACTGAGGCAGCTGGAGAATAGTGGAACGTGAGAGAGTGATGCGTGGGCAGAGAGAAGGCAGGCTGGAGAGGGAGGGGGTGGGATGCCTAAACAAGTTAAAAGGAGACTAAAGTGAAAGTACGGCCGGCAGGCCGTGAATAATTAGGGGGTGACAAATGCGCTGCAAGGGCTGCCTTTGATGTGGTAATGCGAGGCAGGCAGGCAGGCGGCTGGTGGCATTGTGCACGCGCTTCATGCACTGCAAGGAATCGCCAGCCAGTGGTGGTGTGGATAAAGACTGGATAAGCCCCTATATAGCTTGCCAGCTGTGCTGCGCACAACAGGCGAGCCCTAAAAAGGGCACCATACACAGGTACAAGGATAATACAATGATAATACTACAGTCAATGGTAAATACTCAAACTGCCAGAACACACTGGGAAGGCACTTCCCATGCACCAGCTTCACCTCAGCCTCCCCCTGGCTACCTGGCTACCTTGGATGACCCTGAAAGCTGTGTTTTGTGCTCCCCTGCCAGGACATTTTCCCAAGGCCTGGAGGGCTGATTAATTTACTAATTGCAGGAGCCTTACCTCTGTTCATGTGCTCCTGAGCTGAAGGTCTGGGGAGGGCTAAGTAGGTTAGTAATAGCAGGGGCCTTGCTGCTTTTCAGGTGCTCCTGTGCTGGAGGGCTGGAATAATTTTGTGACAAAAAGGGGCCTTGCTATTTTTTTTAGTTGCTCAGCATGTAGGCCATTGTCACCTTGGCCCTGTGTCGTGTGCAAGAACAGTATCCTCCCACTTTCATTCCTTGTCATGTGTTTCATGAAAGGGCACGCCCCTTGAATGTGGGCCACGCCCCTTAAATATGGGTCACGCCTCTTGAATGTGGGCCACTTTTTTCGTCAGTGCCCGGGCCGAATTGTGATCCCAATCCGACCCTGGGAAAACCTATTAAAAATGACGCAATGAAATCTACAAGATTTCACTGCGTCACTTCTAGGACACCACTGCATTAAAGACCGATGCAGTGTAGTGGGAATAGGCCTCAAAATGCATTGCTGGAGTTGCGTTGTGCTTGCGACATGACTCCAGCAATGCGTGATTTTTCCTTCAACAGATGTGTCACAATTTCTGACGCATCTGTCAATCCTTGCGCCATAATGCACCGTCATGTAAATACGGCGCATCCATGGTGGCGCAAAGGTTTCTCAGGGTGGTGCAGGGAAAGTGACGCATCTCTACAGATGCGTCACTTTCTTGTAAATCTGCCCCTTTCTACCTCTTACAAAAACATACATTTTAGACACTTCCCACTGGATTAACATGATTGAGGATCAACCATTTGATAAAACCTCAGTGATGTTGGTTAGAGTGGATGTTTAGTCATTGTACACTAATATTCCTGCAGCTCAAGGTTCGAGAATGATTCGGAGAACTTTAGACATTAGGCCTACAACCACAGAAGTACACACCTCTTTCATAATGTCCCTTCTGGAGATTGCCCTCGCCAGAAACTAATTTTTGCTTGAAAGCCTTTACTAAGTACAATGTAAAGGAACTTCACTGGGAACAATTTTTGCCCTGAATTTTGCTAATCTCTTCATAGATAATTTTGATAACAGGTATGTTTGCTACGATAAAAATCCCATTAAGGAGCACATTTGTTCCTGGAAAATAAATGGCAATGATATCTTCATGATACGGACTAATTCAAGTGCACCTCTGTCTCAATTTGTAAGCTGACTTAATGTTAATGAGCCAAATTTACAATTCACATAAAAAGTTGTTATTGTATGATCATTTATCTTGAGCTGACCATCAAGTACACCAATGGATGACTCTGCACCACCCTTTTCAGAAAATCCATTCAAAAGAATAATTTTTTGCAATATCAAAGTAACCACATCAGGGCGTGAAGAGAATGTCTCCAGTTTGGTCAGTTCCTTAGAATTAATTGGAGCTGTAAATTCAGAGAGGACTATTTTGCAGAAGCAAGGTTTCTAATGGAGTTCAGGCGCAGCCGTCACAGGTTAGAGCAGTGGGGTGGTGGTGCCGAGGCAGGGTGGGTGGGGTGGGGCGGGAGGCAACAGACGACGGGATAGGTCAAGTTAAATGAAACAATGTTTAAAAAACACTTTTCTTGCACTCGCCACATCTCTCCCACCATACCCTCCCTGCCTCACCTCTCTTACTTGTGCCGGCCATGCCTGGCTAAAGAGTAACTGATGACCTCAAAACCCAAGAAACAGACAGAAATTCTTGTTTGTGCGTCCACTTTAGTCCTATCAGCCACATACCAAACAAGCAATGGCAAAGCCAATAGGTCTCATCTACTGCAGACCTTTTGGCTTTGTCATTTTTTTTTGTTATGTTGTATTGTATGGAATTGTGTGGTATGGCTTGTCATTGTACGGTATGGCTTGCCATTGTGTAGTATGGTATAGTATTGACTGTCATTGTATGGAGTGTGGTGGGGAGGGGAGGGGATTGTGTGTTTTGGTATGGTGTCACTGTATAGTATGGTATGATTTGAGAAAATTAGAACAGCTACATTGTGCATGCTACATTTTTAATTGTACTTGTTACATAAATGTGCAATACAGACCAAATTTGCACACACATTTACACAGAACAGTTAGAGAAAAAAATTGTATTTTTGCACGAGGAACAGGTGCAAAAGTCTTCCTTTGGTCAATCAGAGCAAACACCAATGCAAACTTGTTGTATGTGCTCTAAACTGCAAATGAAAAAAGAGAAGGGATCTAAAGAGATTTTCATTCAGATTTGTCAAATCGGCCAGACCAGTTTGCAATATGAGGAGCCATCACATTTCTGTAACAAATATCAGCGTTTGTGCAGATCCGTTGATGTTAGGAAAGGTTAAATGTGTGTGTTTTGTGGGCACACGTGCAAGCACACAAATACCTGACTATACACACAGGTATCGGTGTATGTTTTACATGATTACCTTTTGTTATGGTGCCAACAGTTCAGGTTATCCCTGGAAACCAGGACATGATTTTCATGGAGAACAGATTTATGCCAAAGCCTATTTTTAATATGTAATAATAAACACATTATGGCTAACGTATACTATGCGCTGTTAATGCCATTGCAAAGAGGACAATCAGTGCTGGGGGTCGGTCCATGTGGCTTATGATCTGAATCAGCAAGGAATTACCGAGATGTGTCCTATATATAGCCATTGCCTTCTACATTCCAGAGAGCAGTGGTTGCACAGTTTCAGTTTTACAGCTTGATTGTAGGGGCCATACATTTTAAGATGTTTACAGTCAGCGAGCTCAGTGCCCTTTCATCTCGTTCACAGGACTCAACAGGCCATTTTTAGTCAGAACAGCGTAATTAGTGGTAGGAGGTTGTGCTTCCTGTGTAACAATGTTTTTTAATGCCCCAAATTGGTTAGTTTGTGCTTGGTACTTTAGGCCGTCTATGCTTTGTGAGTGCAGCCTGGTTTTGTTTTGCTTTCTTTGTCATTGGCAGGACATACTCTGCAAACCAGTTAAATTACACAAAGTCTCGTGGGGAGATGTGATTTGCCCAGAATCACAGAATTTTGTGACGACACTGAGACTCTAACCCTACCGATCTTCCATGGCGCCCGAGGCTACACCCCTTCAACATGAATAAAAAATGAGCTAGCATTTGCGGCAAGAAATTTCAATTCTATTAAGGACACGGAGACAAGGATTATGCTTCTCTTTCTTTTATTTGCTACTCACAGCAGCCAATGAAAATCATTTTGTATGCAAATAAAACTACATTTCCCATGATGCTCGTCAATACATCACATCTTGTATGACCCTATAAGATCCACCGTATGCTGTTTCTACTCCTCTTTCTTTTGCTCGAACGCTGTCGGTCAATAACATTACAATTTCAGTCCAAAGTAAGGAATGTGAGTCCCAACAATCATCCTCCAATGTGGAAGAACCATAACCAAACTGGAAAGTTTACATCTTCGTAACCAGAAGTACTTCTGCTCCGTCATCTTTCCCAGAACCTGAAAGGAATGAGAGAGGGAAAACCCGTAATTTCTGTTTATACAGAACATCAAGTACATGTGGGTGGGTAATTATTACTAACATTGTAATAAAAAAGGGTGGGATAATCCTCGCCTCCGTGTCCTTAATAGACTTGAACATTTTTGGCACAAATGCTAGCTAATTTTTTATTCTATTACAGGACCAGAGGCATCGGATTATGCTAGTTTAAGGCTTAGCAAAACAGAACTACAGCTATATCACCCACCGGTTTATAATAAACTGTGTAAATATAGACTGGAAAAATCAATTAGCAAATATCTTGGACAGTAGAAATTATCATAAGATAATGAGATGCCATGGCACCACAACCAGAAGGTGCCCAAACATTTGGGTATGAATATCGGCCTCTGGCATAACTGCCTCCAATCACCTGGCTATAAAGCCGCAGATGCATGATTAAAAGTCCCTGTAATGCGATCATCAATTCTGTCGAACAGCAGGTTATAAAAGGCCAGTTCATCCTTCGTAAACCTTAAGGCATTGAAAACCTCATAATTTGCATTAGCTGGAAAGGATAATATGCAACAAATCCTGACAATTTGTAGTCCTAACATTAATACTAAAGGAATCTCCCTCCGGAGTAGATACTTTACCTGTAAAATCCAGGGCTTTCTCGTCGTAGGAACACAGACAGGTAGAGAGGCCTAATAACAGCTTGGGCGATAATTGCTGTCAAAATATTATTAGTTGGCCATTTATGAAATAGGGAAAAAACTATAGAAAACATCCCTCAGATGGGAACATATAGTTTTGGGGAACTTTGCCACCTTAATACCTTCCAATAACTAACAGGTCACTGGCTCAAGCTCACCGGTCTGCCCTATATCTGAGAATGACCTGCAGAAATGGCCAAACGGCAGGTGCGAACCGAACGATATGCTAACCCCTATGACAGTATTTCCGATAAAACATTCACAATGTGTGGAAAAACAGCCTCCACTAATTGACGTGGTAATTGTGCCACTCCCCGGGAATTGGAATGAACAGAGGGAAACCTAGTTCAGATCCACAGACCGTCGTGGGACAGGGTAAACATCGTTTTGCTGATAGGGAATGTATTCCTCAATGACCGAAATTCGATGACTCAGGCAGAAGACAGAAGTCCTTCACTATCTCCACTGGTAGAGGTGCGCTTGTACCTTCCAACTTGTTGGTAACTCCCACTGCCGAGATATTGCACGTGTTGAATAGGATGTAACGAGACCTGTGAGAAAGAGGGTCCGGATCATAAACGACCCCACAGACCGTTCCAGGCAAAGTTTCTGCAGATAGAACTCCTGCAAAGACCACCTACTTGCTATGGGGAAAATCGTTGCAGTGTGTTCCCCAGACCTTGAAGGCTGGTGATTGACACTATAACGAACCCTGACGGGGAGCTGAAAAAGCCGCTGCTGTTCTAACCACCAGTGCATCTTACCTCTCACTTCCTGAGAGAGAAGGCATCTGATCTGTAAGACAGACCTTTTAAAAAGTGTCTGAGGGTCCCGAAAATGAACAGAGGGGCAGGGAAGATTACTTGATAGATGATACCAAAGCACTACGACACTGACAAGCTCTTGAAGGGGAACTGTCTGCATAGACAACACCGGTATAAACTCCTTTTTGAGAACCCTCAAGACGGAGCGTAAAAAACGTAGTCGAGCTGTCTGGGAGGCTATAATCAAATCAGAAACCCACCATCAGAGACGGGCAAGGGGACAATATAATCCTGGAAACATCCTAAACCAAGGACACAAAGATATCGAATTTATAGCCGGAATTGGCCAATATCTATTGAATCCCCGAAGGGAGTCGGATTCTGAAGAGGAAACCTGGCGTCAGGAAAGTTGTGAGGCTAAGGCCTATCTATATCTGCGCTAAGATGAATACATATCCCAAGAAAAACACGATCCGGAGCATGCCCCGTCCCCTTAAGTGATCAATCACTGATTCCCGTAACTTGGTGAATATCTCGAAAAGGGAATTGAGAAACTCTAGTAGGAATCCCTAAATGGCCTGTAAAGGTCCTGCATCGTGAAGGATCCTCAAGATTCAGAGGGTGTGACCAAGAAGGTAGCATGCCCACAAAAATAGAGACGTCTTATAACAAATCTGTTTCCAGGGGAACCCTCCACTAAGGGCCAGGCTGTGCCGCTGCTGTATCGTCAAGGTGTCCAGCCTCCTGAAATGATTTGCCTCTCTGGGTAGAGATGGTGCAGTATTGTGTCCCATGCGCTAATACATCCGAAGCCACAGGAGTGGCCGATTCCTTTGCAACCAGAGCCATTGCAAGGATGCGGCCAAGGGCCAAGACTAAGAGTTTGTCCTGGCCTCCCCGCCAGGCACAGTTGAATTCTTTCTTGTTTCTTTCACAACTAGAAGGAGAGAGGCGTCGATCTTGGGCATGGAAGTACCTAGTCGCGGCTCCCTAATGTAGTCTATTGTGCCCGTCAGGGTGGATAGAGTGTAAATGAAGTAAAGCTACCTGGTGTATTCGGCACAGCCGTCTCAGAACCTATCTTGGGAGGAGCCTCCTCCCCATGTGTACCCACTTTTCAGTTTGTTCTACCACACCAGTATTAGAGGGGGAAAAATTGCTGCTCAGAGGATTTGTATAAAAAGTGATGGGCAGCCATTACAGCTTACTACGCAGTGCTAGGGACTGACATTCCTGAGGCCCTGATGCCCGGATCGTGAACGGAACATCCCGAGCGTCAACAAAGTTCTTCCAGGAGGCTTCTGCGCTCCTCAAAATAGATCCCAGCCTCCTGAAATCTCACCCATTCAACGTCTAGGGGTGTCTATATTTAATATTGTAGTGCAAAGCACCAAAGAACGGAGGAGTCAAAGGGGGAGCCAACCCTATGCACACGATAGTGAAATAATGTACCTAGCTCCTCAGCAGTGCTGTAGTCCAAATTATTCCAGCGCAAAGGGCGGCAGAGCCATATCCAAATACCAGGAGCATGTGCACACTCCAAGGTCCAGCTCATTGTTGCAGCCGGGTAGGCGTAAAATGATAAAACTGTTCCTTGTAAAGTACGAGGCATTATGAACCTCGGAGCAAACAGGGGACGCGTGCGATGTGCGTAGTCCAGTTGGGTACGCACATCGGAGCGTTATCAGCTCTATTCCGCACTTGGCAACTAGGGAAAGCCTATGGCGGGTAAGCGCGAGACCGCACAGTAAACAAAAACAACCATTATGGAAACACCAGGCCTAATGTTAAGTAATAAAACCACATTCATTGAACACATAACCTTTGGAGTAAGAGTCGGTGACCCTAATCACTAGTCCACAGTGACTCATGAGAGCTGCTGCCGATGACAGCGCGGTATCACCACTCTCGTGGAAGCGTCATAGTTCTGTTCCCGGACGGGCCAAATCTTTTTAAGGTTATTGCGCAGGTGTCTAGTTAGTCATGCAGCGAGTAGTATCAGCGTGCCATCTCTGCTCCCACGTGAGCGTCCTTATTCTGAGCCAGTTCAGGCTAAACTTTCTAGCGCTATTGCGGACACACCATCAACAGTGGAGCAATGAAGGCCCATCGTGAAAACGCGCATGAACAGGAAAAACGTAATGCACACATTGCTAAATCCCAACGGTCGTGATTTCACATTGTCTGCACTTATGGTGCCCGAGCGGGCCAACAACAATCCATAGCGGGAGCGTGCTACCTCAATGAGGCCATAATTAACAAAATATAACCAAGGAAGTGCCTTCAACCCGACCGGGTCAGCCGCATAAATGAAAAACTTCAGGTGCCTCGCGGGGAGTGAGGCAAGCGATGGCGCGCTGAACGCACAGCGCAAGCAAGCGCTGGAGTCAAGGGATTAGCCCTGCAGTGTGAGACGCGCACATGAAAGGCAAGCAATGGAAGACCTGCAGCGTGTACAAGCAAGGTATTAATCTGCCGACTGCAGCGCGGTAAATGTCTACCTTAGAGGGCATGCCATCAAGGCCCAAGCGGGCCACCCGCAAAGTGCGAGTCACCGCTGTAGCTCAGGAGACTCTCACAGCGATCGTGAAGCTAGAAGTCTGATTGCGATGCCAGCGCCCGCTGGTAGCGGCATAAACAGTTTCAGCGCGATCGCGTGAACAGAAGACATAAGTAGGCACAGCCGCATTAAATAAATGATGCCTGAGTCATTAGCATGTTACGCTTGATGTAACCAACACCCCCAAAATGGAGTAGTCGTGTTAAGTTATTCACTGCTCCCAGCGGGAGCGCACCACTTCGACAACCGCTCCCAGCGGGAGCCTTTCAAAAAACGCCTGAAGGCCAAATAAGCAAAGCGCGAAGCAAGCGCTGGTTTGTAAGATCCCTCAGCAACATAGCGCGATGCACGCGCCGCCTAAAAGATAAAATGCATAAACAGCCCACAGCGCGATATGCGCTTACAAATGCAAACAGTAAAGACAAACATAGTGCGATCTAAGCACATGC
Source organism: Lissotriton vulgaris (assembly GCF_964263255.1). Lineage (NCBI taxonomy): Eukaryota > Metazoa > Chordata > Amphibia > Caudata > Salamandridae > Lissotriton > Lissotriton vulgaris. The sequence goes on along the minus strand of NC_141685.1, from coordinate 1,127,423,478 downwards.
ATAATTACACAATAAAGATAATCGCAGAACAATTCGCGATCAAGGTAGACAAGTATCACATTATAGTTCATGAGCACTTAATTTCCTGCGTGAGAAGCAAAGAAAGAGGAGTAGAAACAGGATACAGTGGATCTTATAGGTCATACAGGATGTGGTTTATTGACGAGCATCATCGGAAATGTAGTTTTATTTGCATACAAAACTATTTTCATTGGCTGCTGTGAGTAGCAAATAAAAGAAAGAGAAGCATAATCCGAAGCCTCCGGTCCTGTAATAGAATTTCACGTCGTTTGGGCAGGGGAACCCAGGAAGGTCCTGCATGACAACGATGGAGGGAGGTATGCAAGGACAGCAGAAGCAATGATAGGAAAGGTGGGCCTGGGTGCATGCAATGACAGGGGTGGTGGTAGGAGGGCAGATGGAGATGGCCTGCAGACACACACATGCACTCTGAAGTAGCGCTACTAGTTAGAGAAACAAGCACTGGCAAACCCAATAGGTCCAACCTATGTGTGAGAACTATTGGCTTTGCCAAAGTCTCTTAACCATGTTGTACAGCAGCATGGCTGCTGTTGAGCATGGCCAAAAGTTGATGGCTTACAGAAGAGTGTTGTAGAGTAGAATTGTGTAGAGTGACTTAGAGTGGACTGCCATAGATTAGAGTGGTGTAAAGTGGAGTGCGGGAGTGTGGTGTGGAGTAGAATGACAGAGAAGTAGAGTGACGTACAGTACAGTGGCGCAATGTTGTTTTAAGGATTTTGGGGGTCCCTGCAAGACATATTTGGGCACCTCTGTATGGAAAAATTCGAATTGTATTACCCATTACCCACAAATTTGATTCACCATGACAACAAACAAAACTAAATTATATGATAAACTTTAACAGGGTCACACAAAAAACAGTTTAATTGTGTCTTCCTTGGGGCCCCAGAAATCCTTAGAATGACACAGAGTAGAAAGACAGAGTCAGAGCTAGATGTAGGGACAGAGTTTTGATGACAGAAATACGTGGAAGAGGTGATATAGAGAGAAAAATCATTTTACCAAGGGGGCTCTTGGAAGGTGGGGGCCCTGGGTAATTGCCCACTTTGCCTATACCTTCAAATGTCTCTGGAGTAGTGTAGATTAGAGTGGTGTGGACTGGTGTAGAGTGGTATTGAATGGAATGACAGAGCAGAGTAGGGTGGCATAGAGTGGCGTTGGGTGGCATAGAGTAGTGTGGAGTGGCGGAGAGTTGAGTGGCGTATAGTAGGGCAGAGTGGAGTGATATGGAGAGGCATAGAGTAGAGTGGATTTGCATAGAGAGGTGTAGAGTGTTGTAGAGGTGGTGGAGAGTGGCAGTGTGTAGAGTGGAATGAAAGTCCAAAAGGAAAAGGCATGTTGTCCCTGCCCCAGAGAAAACACACAACAGGGGAAAGGTAACCAACAGGAAACCACACGTGCTCACCAATGTAAAGCAAGGAAATGAGAGTGACAACAAAGCAACAGATAGTAAGTATGATTTTTTTCTTAACAATAGATTGTCACAAATGACAGCACATGTGCTGTCTCAGACGAGACCTAAAATTGGTCTTGCCAGACACACCAGGCCATTACAGAACAAGCATTGGCATTGCCAAGAAAAAGGTCTCGCATTTGGGATCTTATAAGTGTTTAGCCATGCAACAGTCGGTGTTGTTGCACCAAGGATATTCTGCTGCATAACTACTTACTTATAGGGTACAAAAAGGGAGACCTATTGGCTATGCCAATGCTTGTTTGTTTTTTGTTGCTGTTTTGTTTAAGTTGCCAGATCTACAATAGCTGGACATGGTTTTTGTTAACAATTCTTTGCATCAAATGAACTTGTTTTCATTGCTCTGAATGTTGTTTCCATTCTGGTTGTAGGCAGCAGTCATTCCCGAGGGTGTGGGGCTGCCTAGCTGTGCGCATGCGCCAAACTTTGCGAATGAGAAAAAGCCTAGGTCAGGCGCAATTTACAAGTGTGGAGTGAGTGAGACCCAGGCAGCACGACTCAATCACACAGGAGTTCATGCACTGCACCTGCATACTCAGTATGGTTTAAGGAAACTCGACCCTCCCAGGCATCGAACACATATTTCCCAAGAAACTCTGAAAAGAGCCTAACTGCTGCACTGACGGCTGGTGGTGTGTGTGCCTGGTGAAAGTGTGCACTGACGGCTGGCAGGGTGTGTGCCTGGTGAAAGCGTGCACTGACGGCTGGTGATGTGTGTGCCCGGTGAAAGTGTGCACTGACGACTGGTGGTGAGTGTGCCTGGTGGAAGCGTGCACTGACTGCTGGTGGTGTGTGTGCCTGGTGAAAGCGTGCACTGACGACTGGTGGTGTGTGTGCCGGTGAAATCATGCACCGACGGCTGGTGATCTGTGTGTGCCTGGTAAAAGCGTGCACGGCCGGATGATGGTGTGTGCCTGGTGGAAGTATGCACCGACGGCTGGTAGTGTGTGACGGCTGGTAGTGTGTGTGCCTGGTGAAAGTGTGCTGTGCCGGCTGGTGTTGTGTGCGCCTGGTTGAAGCGTGCACTGATGGCTGGTGGTGTGTGTGCCTGGTGGAAGCGTGCACTGACGGCTGGTAGTGTGTGTGCCTGGTGGAAGCATGCATTGACTGCTGGTGGTGTGTGTGCCTGGTGGAAGCATGCACTGCCGGCTGGTGGTGTGTGTGCCCAGTGAAAGTGTGCACTGACGTCTGGTGGTGTGTGTGCCCGTGGAAGTGTGCACTGACGTCTGGTGGTGTGTGTGCCTGGTGGAAGCATGCACTGACGTCTGGTGGTGTGTGTGCCCGTGGAAGCATGCACTGACGTCTGGTGGTGTGTGTGCCTGGTGGAAGTGTGCACTGACGGCTGGTGGTGTGTGTGCCTGGTGGAAGCGTGCACTGACGGCTGGTGGTGTGTGTGCCTGGTGAAAGCGTGGACTGACAGCTGGTGGTGTGTGTGTGCCTGGTAAAAGCGTGCACCGACAGCTGGTGGTGTGTGTGCCTGGTGGAAGCGTGCACTGACGGCTGGTGGTGTATGTGCCTGGTGAAAGCGTGAACTGACGGTTGGTGGTGTGTGTGCCTGGTGGAAGCATGCACTGACGGCTGGTGGTGTGTGCCTGGTGGAAGCGTGCACTGACGGCTGGTGGTGTGCGTGCCTGGTGGAAGCGTGCACTGATGGCTGGTGGTGTGTGTGCCTGGTGAATGTGTGCACTGAGGGCTGGTGGTGCGTGTACCCGGTGAAAGCGTGCACCGACGGCCGGTGGTGTGTGTGTGCTGGGTTAAAGCGAGCACTGACGGCTGGTGGTGTGTGCCTGGTGGAAGCATGCACCGACGGCTGGTAATGTGTGACAGCTGGTAGTGTGTGTGCTCGTGGAAGCAGCAGCGTTCACAGTGATAGAAGACACTAATGAAAATGACGAAGAGGAGGGGGAGAACGGAGGGGAAGTGCGAGCAGAGGAGCATGATTCACAGGTAGAAGAAACAAATGGTGGTGTGTGTGCCTGGTGGAAGCGTGCACAGATAGCTAGTGGTGTGTATGTCTGGTGAAAGCGTGCACTGACGGCTGGTGGTGTGTATGTCTGGTGGAAGTGTGCACTGACGGCTGGTGGTGTGTGTGCCTGGTGGAAGCGTGCACTGACGGCTGGTGGTATGTGTACCTGGTGGAAGCGTGCACTGACGGCTGGTGGTGTGTGTACCTGGTGGAAGTGTGCACTGACCGCTGGTGGTGTGTGCCTGGTTGAAGCGTGCTGACGGCTGGTGGTGTGTGTGCCTGGTGGAAGCATGCACTGACGGCTGGTGGTGTGTGTGTCTGGTGGAAGCGTGCACTGATGGCTGGTGGTGTGTGTGCCTGGTGAAAGCGTGCACTGACGGCTGGTGGTGTGTGTGCCTGGTGGAAGCGTGCACTGACGGCTAGTGGTGTATCTGCCTGGTGGAAGCGTGCACTGGTGGTGAGTGCCTGGTGGAAGCATGCACTGACGGCTGGTGATATGTTATCAATAAGAAAGGCTGTATAGGGTCTGTAAACGGACTAAACTTCTCAGAATAGTGAGAATGAAGAAAAGAGGGTGGAATAAGAGTTAGATATAAAGGTGCAGATAAATGGAAATGAATCCCATCAGCCCACCCATATGGCGGAGCCTCGTCATCTGGGATTGGTTGGCAAGGTCCTGGTCCAGATAAGGAGGCACACCTGTTGAATTGTGTGTTCACTCCAATTCTCTAGGACCACCCAGGCGGATCCGACCTCACAGCAGAGAGTGGGTGAATGGTGTGAGAAATCAAGAGAAATTTGCAGTGCAACAAAGAATGTGTAAACAAAAGTTCATAATAGAAAGTGGGTTAAAATTGACTACCATGATGAAAAGGAGTAATTTTATTGGGGAATAAATCATGGGGTCAAGATTAAAAATAGAGTGTAAGACAGTGCAACCTAATAACTGTCCTAAGAGGATGATATAATGGTCAACATGTTTCTGCTATCTCAGGGGCAGCTCCCCTGCTCAGCTTTCATCAGGACCAAGTCTTAGTGATACACTACTGCAAATGAAAAAGATGTGAAAAAACTAGGTAACATAACAATAGCATTATAAATGTTACCTATTAATTTTTCTGACTATAGATTTCTACGCAACGTACTCACTGCGCCTATTTCGTCAGATTTAATCTCAATCCCAGATGACGAGGCTCCGCCATATGGGTGGGCTGATGGGATTCATTTCCATTTATCTGCACCTTTATATCTAACTCTTATTCCACCCTCTTTTCTTCATTCTCACTATTCTGAGAAGTTTAGTCCGTTTACAGACCCTATACAGCCTTTCTTATTGATAACGTGTTAAAACTGGGGGTTTAGGTTGTTAGTGGTCTATAAATATTGCCACCCCTTGGACCCTTTTCTCCTCTGGTTGTGTTACATGGCTGGTGATATGTGCCTAGTGGAAGCGTGAACTGACGGCTTGGTGTGTGTATGCCTGGTGGAAGCGTGCACTGACGGCTGGTGGTGTGTGCCTGGTGGAAGCGTGCACTGACAGCTGGTGGTGTGTATGCCTGGTGACAGTGTGCACTGACGGCTGGTGGTGTGTGTGCCTGGTGGAAGCGTGCACTGACGGCTGGTGGTGTGTGTGCCTGGTGGAAGCGTGCACTGACGGCTGGTGGTGTGTGTGCCTGATGGGATCGTGCACTGATGGCTGGTGGTGTGTGTGCCTGGTGGAAGCGTGAACTGACGGCTGGTGGTGTGTGTGCCTGGTGGAAGCGTGCACTGACGGCTGGTGGTGTGAGTGCCTGGTAGAAGCGTGCACTGATGGCTGGTGGTGTGTGCCTGGTGGAAGCATGCACTGACGGCTGGTGGTGTGTATGCCTGGTTGAAAGATGCACTGACGGCTGGTGGTGTGCGTGCCTGGTGGAAGCATGCACTGGCGGCTGGTGGTGTGTGTGCCTGGTGGAAGCGTGCACTGACGGCTGGTGGTGTGTGTGTGCCCGGTGAAAACGTGCACTGACGGCCGGTGGTGTGTGTATGCTGGGTGAAAGCGTGCACTGACGGCTGGTGGTGTGTTCCTGGTGGAAGCGTGCACCGACGGCTGGTAGTGTGTGACAGCTGGTAGTGTGTGTGCCTGGTGGAAGCAGGAGCGTTCACAGTGATAGAAGACACAAATGAAACTGGCGAAGAGGAGGGAGAGGAGGGAGAGAAGGGAGGGGGAGTGCGAGCAGAGGAGCATGATTCACAGCTAGAAGACACAAATGAAGCTGACCAGGAGTGAGGGGGAAAAGGGAGGGGGTGGTGCAAGCAAAGGAGCCTAATTACAGCAATAAGAAAACACAGATATGTATCCTTTATTGATTATTGAACTGCAACCAATGAACTTTCCTGTTCCTAATAACAATAATAAAGTTGATTATCAAAAAAAAAGAAAACACAGACGGCAGCTGTGCACGTACACAAGCTCGTGAACGCAAGCTGTAAGCCAGCCAAAGCCTCTGGTGGCACTTTTAAAAGCCACTTACTAAATGTCTCGCTGTCATGCGCTGTCTCAGGCGAGACCTAAAAAGCAACTGTGCATTCTGCCACTTCAACAATAGCACAAAAAAATGTAGACACAAAAACTTTAGTCAAGATTTAAAGTTCTCTTTCAGCAGTAACTTCAGTTGGGTGCTCTATTGCATATGGTACTCCTGCAATCAGTTCTATGTGGGGCAGACTTCCCAGAAAGTAAAAGCAAGGATTGGAAAACATAGGAGTAGAATCCTATGTAAGGTAGAGAATGCTCCATTGCTTTCACTTAATATCGATAAAAGACACAACAAAGATGAGTTAATACAGCAAGTCATTGATGTGATAACTAAGCTGCCAAGAGGGAGCTACCTTTAGGAGATTCTTCAGTGACAGGAACGTGTATGGATTCAGAGGTGCCAATCAGTCGAAAGAGGCCTTAACTCAATGGAGCAATGGGGGCGTGGTCTGCCGCGCAGCGGAATGGCTGCTCTCTGAGTGAGCTACACCAGCCGGGAAATTAATCCTGGTAAAATACTTATATATGGAGAAGTGTTAAGCTTGTGACCAGTACCCACAGACAGTGGGACACTCGTAGACCACCGTGCTGCCATTTCTGGGACCCGAGTGTACACTGAGGCTGTGCTGTGAGGAGATCTGTGGAGCCGCCAGCTGCCTGCGACGATCCAAACCCCTAGGTGTGCTGAGGGTGGGCAGCCTGAAAATCGAGCCAGCCGCTGCTGGTGGGCCGCAGGCCAAGGACCAGGGGAGAAGACGGGATTCTCCTGGCTGAGGCGCCTCTGCACTTCGAGGTATGTGCCCGCCTGAGGGGACAGAGAAATGGCAGAGCGTTTAGCGGAAGCCGCCCCTGCTGGTTGCTGCCCCAGGCTGCGTGTGCGGTGGAGTGAGACGACGTCTCAGGATCCCTGCGACGCCATTTTAAAGCCACGCTGCACTGAGGCCGAGATCTGAGGCAATGGAGACGGTCGGAAGCCGGAATGCACAGCCCGGTTTATGGTCGCTGCTGCTAGCGAGTCCGCACTGCAGGGAGATGCGGCTTCCAAGTGGGTGTTGGTCTTGCTGAGTAGTGCTTAAGTGGGTGCAAAGCGCTACAGGCAAAGAGTCTGCCATTTTTGGATTAGACCTGACCTCATCGTGGAGGACCACTCAGAGGGAGGCATTGTCACTCAGCGGAGACTGTGTGGTGTGTCTTTGAAGCACCCTGAGTAGGAGGCCAGTGAATGTATGGCCCTGCGCATCTCGACTGGTGTTAAGTGCTGCAGCGATCCTTGGGCTGTGGCTGGCTGTGGATAGTCGCCCAGCTGCCCATCCTACGGTGCCACAATTGCTGGCACACAATATCCTGTCTGTGCCCCTGTAGACCCTTGAGGGTTTTGCGTTCATCTATCACACGCTGTGGAGTGGCTCTCTGGGGGCAGCCAACATCTGAGGTGAGGCCCTGCCACGGACCCCTGAGGGAGTACGGAAGACCCGCTTGAATACTGGTGGGCCAGGAAGGGCCGATATGTGGCACAAAGTGCTGGGTGAATTGAGAGGGACACGGACACCGTTGAAGACGTTCGTGCTGGTGCTAAGTGGCAACTAGACGTACTGGGTGCGGGCTGACCCTCCTTGAAATCTGCAACTCCTAGCTGCCTCTACACCATGGGTAAACAAGACACTAGGCAACTAAAGCTTACTTTTGACAATAAGCATGCTACGCGCCATACTGAATCAAACCCAGATGCGCAGGCGGACGGACAACAAGACATGCTCGTGGAAGACCAAGGTGAAGACCTGCCCACCCTCATGTTGGAGATGCACACCAGCCTGAGAAAAATAGACTCAAAGAGGGATACCCTGACTACGCAACTGGACTTGGTCAAGACCCAGGTGGCTGTGCACGAGTCCCGCCTTGATGCCCTGGAAAACCGTCACACTGAATTTCACGAGTTCCAGGTGGAAACTAAGGAAAAGCTAATGCATATGGACAAGTTACTAGGAATTAATCGGGCTAAGAATGACGATTTAGAGGAGAGGTCGCGTAGAAACAACCTACTCATTACTGGTATCCCGGAAAGTACTGCCATATCCAAAGTGGAGACCTTTGTAGCGGACCTACTTCAGGAACTTTTTGATCCCCACCCATCCCCGGTCTTCGTGGTGGAGATAGCACATAGATCCTTAGGACTGAAACCTCCAGTTGAGGCAACGCCTCGGCCAATCCTGGCAAAGCTATTGAATTATCAAGACAGGGATCTCATCCTGCGGCTGGCTAGAGAAAAGGGTCAAGTATCAAACAAAGGAAATACTATTTCGTTCGACTTTACCCTTGCTGTACAGGCAGCACAACGAGAATTTCTCGTAGCCAACGTAGCCTTCTGCAGGCACAGGTCCCTTATTCCTTGTTATATCCTGCCCAGCTGAAAGTTTCGTATGATGGCACAGCCCACTTCTTCACAGATGCGAAGTCCGCTTTGAAGTTTGCCAAACATATTGGTGGGAAGCGAAACAAAGAAACCCCCACGTTGCACAATGAATCGTTGTTCTGTACGATTTAGTACTATTGGTATGGACCTGTAACACTCTCTGCAGTACTCCCGGCCACCCTGTGTGAGCAGGTAGGTTTGCTGGTGACGCTGCGGCCCATGGGAAGGTTCCCTGTACCACTGTGTGACTTTTGGAGTATTAGTTTGTTCTGGGTGGGTATTCTACAACCTGATTAGGGGGTTGGAGTGGGAGGTGGGTGGAGGGTAGGGAATTTGTTTTGTTCATTGCCAGTATGTTTGCATCTTCTTGGTGAGAATACATAGTCTGTAATTGGGAGCTGATGTGCCTCCAAAGCTCACACCACTCCAGTCAGGGTACTGTATATGTGCTCATGCTGCGACACTAAATTTTCTTACGTGGAACATCAGAGGGCTGAATGATAGCAGGAAATCTAGACTCCTACATGCTTATTTATCCAGACACAATATAGACATATGTTTATTGCAGGAGACACACTTAAATGTAACACCATCGTAGAGGCTGAGGCATAATAGTTGGGGGAATGTTTAATCTTCTATCTACTCTAACTACGCCCGCCGAGTGGCTGTGCTGGTCAGAAAAGGGGTGGACTGGCGGGAGAGTGAGGTACTTTGAGATCCAGAGGGTAGGTATATCCTCATACATGGAGTCCTGGGAGGGGTTTCCCTGGTTGTTGTAGCAGTATATGGTCCAAATGTAGACTACCCCAACTTCTTTCAGGATATTTGGACTAAAGTCAGAGCGACAGGTTGCTGTACAATATTGTGGGGAGGGGATTTTAATGCTATCCTGGATGATAACATGGACAGGAAGGGTGCGGCTCACCCCCTACACCCGGTTGCCAGCGCCGCCTTAAATGTCATAGTCTAGGAAGGGGATTTACTGGACATATGCCGTAGTAGACACCCCTTAGTGAATGAAGGCACATGTATTTCCGACCATCACAGTGCTTGGTCCCGCTTGGACTTCTTGTTAGTCTCCCGGGATTTTGCTGCTTGGATCACTGACATTTTGCATTTGCCGCGTTCCCTGTCAGACCCCGCCCCATGCTTATTAAAACTGTCACTCCCGAGTTCACTTCCCCGCGCTTTTTCCTGCCGTCTCCCGCCGCATGCCCTGCTTGATGACACCTGTAAGGAGGAAATACAGACAGACATTACAGATTACTTTGCCCTCAATACTGGCTTGGTAGCTACTGAAGCCTCACTTTGGGAGGCATTCAAGGTAGTGATCAGGGGGTCAGTGTATTGCCAGGCAGGCGGGAGTGTTGAAGGCTATCTGTGGCACGATTGCCTCGCTGGAAACCCAGATAAAGGAGCTTGAGGAGCAATTCTACTCCACAAATGAGCCCCGAACCATGGCTCTCCTGAAATCCAAATTGTTGGACTTTGCCAAAGAGGCTCAACGTGAAGTTAAGTTCTTGGGGAAACATGCTGAGGCGCGGAGGTATGGGGAAGGCGATATACCAGGCCACACATTAGCTGGTATGATCCCACCCTCCCGGTTGACTGCATTCATTCACGAAATACATACTCCACAAGGTGTCACTATCAGGGGCCAGGTAGGAATTCTAGGCGCGTTCTCTACATTTTATTCTCACTTATACACTACTACCCAGGAGACGTGTCTGGAAGGGATGCAAACTTTCCTTGATTCACTAGAACTGGTCTGGTTCAACCACAACCATAGAGAGTATATGGATCTCCCATTCAAGGAGGAGGATGTAGCCCAGGTTATAAAAAGTTTACCGCTAGATAATGCCCCAGGGCCTGATGGCCTGAGTACGTCCATTTATAAACCTATGTGGAGGAGCTGGCACCTTGGCTGTTGGCAGTATATGAAGAAGCGCTGGAGGATGGAGTCCATGAGGGAAGCAATCATTATCACGCTACTAAAAACGTGGGAAGCCGGAAGCGGCGATAGATTCCTATCGGCCACTATCAATGATAAAAGTGGACGTTACAATCCTAGCCAAGCTGATTGCTAACGGATTGCAGCCCATGCTTCCCATCATTGCACTCCCCGACCAATTGGGGTTCATTCCCGGGAGGTCGACCTCTCATAATTTGAGGATTATCTCCTTGGTGCTGCATTATTTACACCCAGACGTGCGAGCTGCGGTTGTGTTTTTAGACGCCACCAAGGTGTTTTATACGCTCAAATGGCCTTATCTGTTTACAATTGTAGGCCACATGGGGTTTACTCCGCTCTTCATTAATCGCATTAGGCTGTTGTACACCTTACCCAGCGCTCGTATTAAGGTGAATGGCTTACTTTCCGACCCCTTTCTTATTTTTCAGGGTACCAGGCAGGGGTGCCCTCTATCTCCTTTGCTCTTCGTGATCGCAATGGAGACCTTGGCTGCCCACATCCGGCAACATCACACAGCCCGCGGTATAAGGTTCAGCTCCCAGAGCCTACTCATTTCCCTATACAAAGACGATGTGACTCTATACATTATCAATCTAGAGGAGAACTTAGATCCCATTTTGAGGGAAGTTATCCGGTTCGGAGGTCTGGCTGGTATCTTCATCAACTGGGCCAAGTCTGTGATATTTCGGCTGACCGATGGTACGCCCCTGGTGACGTTTGAGTTCCCCCTGAGATGGGAGGCTGAGGCGGTTAAATATTTGGGGGTTGTGATAAATCGAGATGCACAGGAGGTGTGGAATTTAAATTACGGGCGAGCTATCACGTGGTTGGAAGAGAAGGTTAAGGTATAGTCTGGGCTACCATTGTCTCTGGCTGGAAAGATAGCATTGGCTAAAATAGTTATTTTACCGAAGTTTTTGTACTTACACAGCACTTTTTTAACACCCTAAAGTCACAGTTGGTGTCCTTGGCATGGGCGGGTGGATAGGCTGAAACTCCTGGGACCTGCTGACACTCCAGCTGAAACAGGGTGGTTTAGGTGCCCCAGACATGCATCTATATGCACTATGTGCCCAAGCTCAATTCTTGCACTATTGGGTCCATCCGACGCCCTCCCAGCCCCATGTAGCAGTAGAGACTGATGCGATGGTTCCTGTCCCGCTCAAGGTGGCAATTTACCATGATCACGTCGCCCATGTGGAGATGTAGACACCTCTGGGACACTATGTTGGGCATGGGACGAGTTGCATAAGAGAGCGGGTATCCCGGTGTTATATGCCCCCTCCATTCCTCTAGCTCAGAATCCAATGCTGCCTTGCATTCAGGATGGTGTCAGTAAGACACTTGAACAAAAGAAGAAACTTCAAACTTTCGCCGACCTGTACCCGAGAGACACGTTCAGGCCACCCCCACCATGAAGCGGATGAGGGACAAGTGGTGCCATTTGCTGAGCTCTTTTTATATCATAAACTGCGTATGGGGTGCTGCGCCCTTTGGGAGGGGTTCCCGATGGCTCTTCCGCTTCTGTCCGCACTGGAGAATTTGTTGAGATCCCCATCTTCTCGTAAAATCATTACACAATTGTACACACACATGCAAAACACTGCGCCGTTGGTGACACCTAAATCCCTGCAACACTGGAACAGCGAACTCTCAACTCCGTTGGCTGAAGCCCAGTGGGATTTCTGCTGTGTACAGCTCACTGAACTCTCTCCCTCTTACACAGCACTTTTTTAACACCCTGAAGTCACAGTTGGTCTCCTTGGCGTGGGCGGGTGGACAGGCTAGAACCTCCTGGGACCTGCTGACACTCCCGCTGAAACAGGGTGGTTTAGGTGCCCAAGACATGCATCTATATGCACTATATGCCAAAGCTCAATTCTTGCACTATTGGGTCCATCCGACGCCCTTCCAGCCCCATGTAGCAGTAGAGACTGATGCAATGGCTCCTGTCCCGCTCAAGGTGGCAATTTACCATGATCACGTCGCCCACGTGGAGATGTAGACACCTCTGGGACACTATGTTGGGCATGGGACGAGTTGTGTAAGAGAGCGGGTATCCCGGTGTTACATGCCCCCTCCATTCCTCTAGCGCAGAATCCAATGCTGCCTTGCATTCAGGATGGTGTCAGTAAGACACTTGAACAAAAGAAGAAACTTCAAACTTTTGCCGACCTGTTCTCGGGAGACACGTTCAGGCCCCCCCCCCAGCCCCCCGCCCCGGAAGCGGATGAGGGACAAGCGGTGCCATTTGCTGAGCTCTTTTTATATCATAAGCTGCGTATGGCGTGCCGCGCCCTTTGGGAGGGGTTCCCGATGGCTACTCCACTTCTGCCCGCACTGGAGAACTTGTTGAGATCCCCATCTCCTCGTAAACTCATTGCACGATTGTACACACACATGCAAAACACTGTGCCGTTGGTGACACCTAAATCCCTGCAACACTGGAACAGCGAACTCTCAACTCAGTTGACTGAAGCCCAGTGGGATTTCTGCAGTCTACAGCTCACTGAACCCTTTCCCTCTTACACAGCACTTTTTTAACACCCTGAAGTCAGTTGGTCTCCTTGGCGTGAGTCGGTGGACAGGCTAGAACCTCCTGGGACCTGCTGACACTCCCGCTGAAACAGGGTGGTTAAGGTGCCCCAGACATGCATCTATATGCACTATGTGCCCAAGCTCAATTCTTGCACTATTGGGTCCATCCGACGCCTTCCAGCCCCATGTAGCAGTAGAGACTGATGCGATGGCTCCTGTCCCGCTCAAGGTGGCAATTTACCACGATCACGTCGCCCACGTGGAGATGTAGACACCTCTGGGACACTATGTTGGGCATGGGACGAGTTGCGTAAGAGAGCGGGTATCCCGGTGTTATATGCCCCCTCCATTCCTCTAGCGCAGAATCCAATTCTTCCTTGCATTCAGGATTGTGTTAGTAAGACACTTGAACAAAAGAAGAAACTTCAAACTTTCGCCGACCTGTACCCGGGAGACGCGTTCAGGCCCCCCCCCGCCCCGGAAGCGGATGAGGGACAAGCGGTGCTATTTGCTGAGCTCTTTTTATATCATAAGCTGCGTATGGCGTGCAGCGCCCTTTGGGAGGGGTTCCCGATGGCTCCTCCGCTTCTGCCCGCACTGAAGACCTTGTTGAGATCCCCATCTCCTCGTAAACTCATTATACGATTGTACACACACATGCAAAACACTGCCCCGTTGGGGACACCTAAATTTCTGCAACACTGGAACAGCGAACTCTCAACTCCGTTGACTGAAGCCCAGTGGGATTTCTGCTGTGTACAGCTCACTGAACCCTCTCCTAACTTTAAGCTGCGATTGATTCACTTTAAATATTTGCATAGATTTTATAGAACACCTGTGAGTCTATATAGTATGGTAATTAGAGAAGATGATAGCTGCTGTTGCTGCAGATACACTCCTGCCATGTTTTTGCATGTAGCATGGGATTGCTCAAAAATTGCCGAATTCTGGTCTCTGATTTTCACCTCCGTGAATCAAATCTTTAGCATGTCAGTTGCCCCATCCCCTACCCTTGGCTTATTAGGCTATGCTAAAAACAGACCGCGGAAGCTGCGTAAGTTACATGCACTCCTCTTGTTGTTCACTAAATAGCAGGTTGCAGCCCAACTGGGGCAGGAGAAAGGTGCCCTCCATTAATGGATGGATTAATGACGTCACATACGGTCACACACAGTTGAGCACATTCTGGGAGCTTATGCCACCTACTTCTATACCTCGAAACATCTGGGAGCCATTCCTTACCCGGGCTCAGAGTCAGCATGAATCTATTGTAGGGACAAATGCGGGTGAAAATCAGATTGAGGCATTGATATGATGGGGTATTAGTTTCCACTTGTTTTCGGGTCTGTTCCCCCTCCTTACCTTCTGGATAATGTGGATGTAATAGATTTAGACAGACGTCTTAGGCCCTCTATATGCTATGCAATGTAATTTTATGTTATCGTTGTTCTTTGCTGATTTTTCAAACTATCTATATACTTGAGGAATATGCATTCCTGTATTGGTGGCGAGCTACTGGAGCGTGTATTATTACAGAGGTATTGTGTATTGTATTGACTATGAATATTTAAACTCCTGTACAGATTTGATATAATGCTGGCCTGTTGTATTGTAAGAAAAACCAAAGGGGATGATGGACGGAGCGTTGACAATACAAACACTCACCCCCAGTCAACTGATCTGGGTTTAATCCATCACCGTTCTGTAGCTCATTCCGCCACCCCAGTTCAGACATGGCCATATGCAAATCAGTCTGACCATGTGCCTCATGGGAACATTCCAGCGCCGAACTGCCAAGCCATGTCTTCCCTGGACTGGAATCAAGCTTCCCAGGACCGGTTTCTGGCATTACAGCCGTCTTCAGCCGGGCTTGCTTGAATCCAGTGGCAAAGTGAGCAAGGGACTCATGTCTGAGCATACCCTGCGTACTTAGGGCGAACAAAGAAAAACCAAAGGGGATGATGGACGGAGCGTTGACAATACAAACACTCACCCCCAGTCAACTGATCTGGGTTTAATCCATCACCGTTCTTTAGCTCACTCCGCTACCCCAGTTCAGACATGGCCATATGCAAATCAGTCTGACCCTGTGCCTCATGGGAACAGTCCAACACCGAACTGCCAAGCCATGTCTTCCCTGGACTGGAATCAAGCTTCCCAGGACCGGTTTCTGGCATTACAGCAGTCTTCAGCCGGGCTTGCTGAATCCAGTTGCAAAGTGAGCAAGAGACTCACGTCTGAGCATACCCTACCAACTTAGGGCGAACAAAGAAAAACCAAAGGGGATGATGGACAGAGCGTTGACAATACAAACACTCACCCCCAGTCAACTGATCTGGGTTTAATCCATCACCGTTCCTTTTTCTTACTCCGCCACCCCAGTTCAGACATGGCCATATGCAAATCAGTCTGACCCTGTGCCTCATGGGAAAAGTCCAGCGCCGAATGCCAAGCCATGTCTTCCCTGGACCGGAATCAAGCTTCCCAGGACCGGTTTCTGGCATTACAGCCGTCTTCAGCCTGGCTTGCTTGAATCCAGTGGCAAAGAGAGCAAGGGACTCACGTCTGAGCATACCCTGCCAACTTAGGGCAAACAAAGAAAAAACAAAGGGGATGATGGACGGAGCACTGACAATACAAACACTCACCCCCAGTCAACTGATCTGGGTTTAATCCATCACCGTTCTTTAGCTCACTCCGCCACCCCAGTTCAGACATGGCCATATGCAAATCAGTCAGACCCTGTGCCTCATGGGGCACAGGGTCAGAATGATTTGCATATGAACATGTCTGAACTGGGGTAGCGGAGTGAGCTTAAACCCAGATCAGTTGACTGGGGGTGAGTGCTTGTATTGTCAACACTCCGTCCATCATTTCCTTTGGTTTTTCTCTGTTGTATTGTAAAGCAATTTGTTTGTCGGAAAAATGTCAATAAATAAAATATTTTTTTTTAAACTCCATGGAGCAATGCCATTATCAAGAGCTAACTGCACTGATCATGGACTGTGTCGCACTGGCGGAACTGCTGCAGCACAAAAATCTGGTTAAGATTTTTGAAAGATGGACTGATGTAACTTACTTTCTTTAAACAATAATATTCGATTGCCGTTCAATTAGCGACAGCTATTTGCACTGATCGTGGACTGAATCCACTGATGGAACTTTTGCAGCACCTACATCCCAGTTAAGGCTTTCAGATATTAACTGATTTATCTGACCTACTATATTGAACAAAACTTCAAGTGGTATTGTACACTCCCCATTTCGCTGCATTTTTCTATAAATACTGGTTATTAATTAAGCTTTTCCTTCATTATGTCTTTCTTCACTCAGAGTGTGCATAGGGCCTTATTACAAGTTTGGTGGTCCATGGACCGACCCATCTGCCGTATTACAAGTTGGGAATGTTGTTCTGTGCAGAACTGCCGGCACTGAAAGCAGACCGCTTGGATCACGGTCAGGGGAAGGCAGCCTCCATTCAGCGGTACAGAGGAGCAAGACCACCATCCATATTATGAGTTGGCTTTCCCATGTGCCAACCGCCAGTTGAAGGTCAGCAGAGAAGAAGGATTTGGGGTGCATACTCACCCCTTACCTGTTCTTTGCATAAGATGTCGACATGGATCCCTTTCTCTAGGTCCCCCCTACACAGAAGCATCTTCACCCTGAGGAATACGACCCAGGCTGCGACAACATACAGGTAAGTGCATTGGTACCATGTACCCATTACCAAGAGTAGGTGGTATTTTTCAACATGTATCGTGCATATGTGTGCATCCGCCAAATATGCAGTCGGAATGTACACACAGGCATAGATACATATTGGAATATATTGTACACCACTGCAGCAACACCGCCAGCCCCTCTGCAAACTCGTAATATGGCAGTCGGACGGCCAACGGTGCAGCGGTCTCTTGGTGGCCACAGACATAGTCCTATGACTGTCAGACCGCCAAACTCGTAATAAGGCCCTAGTCTTTCTTCTTAAAAACATTAATTTCCTAATTTTACTCTAATTTTAATTGATCTCATAAAGGAGCAACTCTTGACCTTTTCCACAAATTTTCTCTCATCAATATCGTACAGCAGTATCTTACCCCCATTCTATGGGTGTCATCATCATCTTTAAAATAAAAAAGCTTATCCACTCAGCACAAGTGTCTTACAATTTGCCACAGCAGACGGTGAACATCAGCACTGCCGGCCTCTCGTTTGCCTAGAATTTTCTAGACGGCATTCTGTTAAGCGTTCTACCCGTTCGTCGTTCACATCAGCCTATATAATGTTTTAGTTAATAGATCTCTGTGTATAATTAATTATTTTCCACATTGCACTTTTAGGGGTCTGCCTTACACATTTATGGGTAAAATTCCACTGGCACCATTGTTTCATGGGTTTACCCTGTGCCACTATTTTTCCTTTTATTTTATTTTATTTCAGAGATAACACTACTGCAGGCGTAGTAAATGGAAATTTCTTTACTTCTGGTTAGGTCCAGCTTAATTAAAATTTTTAACCGATGAACTGCATACTGTCTGTTTTTTCTGAGTTATTGGGTGTCCAGTATTGATTCTGTCATGATGATGCCTGTCAGGGGTTGTGGGTTTTACTCCTCCAGTCCTGGGTCACACCTTACTATGGCCCGGAGTAACTGGTCCAAGTACTACTCCTTCAGCAATTGGCTCTCAGTGATAGCACAGGTCGAGCTATCCAAGACTCTCCTGGGGGACACAGGTTCAAGCTAAGTACAGACTCAAAATACCCAGTCCCAGTGCTGGTCTGGGAAGGATCCCCCGGAGCTCCTCCCCCTCTTCCTCTTCGATAACCAGAGTCTCCCTGGCAGATCTATGAAGTTGATCCCACAGGTGCTGCCAGCAATATAGGTGTGCATCCAAGTCTGGCATTGGCCTTGAAAGATCACCTCTTCTGGTGCTAATCTGCTGATTCAGTGCAAATCTCATGTGTCCCTGCTCCAATCTTACTTGACTGTGGCATTCAGAAGCATCCAGGAGCCACGGTCTGATATCTAGAAGCTTGAACATGTCCTTCTGGGGTTGGTGGTGCGGCGTGCTGAGGCAGTCGCAAGCGGCAACAGCTTCTGGTTGCAGTGGCTTCTTCCTTGTGGTTCCTGCTGGTAAGATGGTAGAAAAGCAAACATGCTGCAAGGTGTGTTCTGGTCTTGATCCCAAGTCCATCTGCTGACCGCAGGGACTCCTCCGAAGACAGAGACAGGCCCAACAGTCTTAGTGAAACCCTTCTGGCATACAAAGGTCACGGGCGAGGGGTGTTTGGTAAAGAAGATGTAGTTCGATTTAATGTGAGCGGTGAGATTAAGGTTGGTATCGGCTATTAAAGTTTTTGGGTGACGAATAAGTAGTTTATGTTTGAAAATGTTCTTGATATTTTTAGAAAGGTTGGAGGAGTATAAGATGTTACACGAGTTAGGGCCATGTCTAGAGAGTGCTCTGTCAGGAGGGGAAAGGGGGTGATGGGGGAGGTGGCATGGTTAAGACGTGGGATGGGGATTGGGGTGAGTGAGGTGGGGGGCGATATGTAGGATAGAGACCTGGGGAGTCACCATTAGTAGCCTTTTGAGTATTCCCCAGGCATTAGACTGGATCCAGAAACCTTTCAGCTGTACCTATGTGTGCTGGCAGGTGCCAATGCAGCTCCGCATCAACACCATTCTGATCGAAAGGACAGTCTATATAGGCGCCACTCCTGCACGCTGACGTCAGTTGCTTTTGATAATGTCCACGCCCCCAAAAGCAGAGCTCCAAAGCAAAGTGGTATGACCAGTGTGCAGATTTCTATACTTGGAACTTATTATTGGATAGTCCCCTATCAGAAAACAGGAGGATGGGAGGTTCAGGGGAAAATCTGCAGATACATAATCTCTCTACCAGCAAGAGCATTACCAAAGGTAAGTAACTTATTCTTCTGAAAGAGACTTAAATCTTCAGATTTCTCCTCTTTTGAATAGATACTGAAACAGTACCTATTTGGCAGTGGGTGTGTCGACAAACTAAGAACCAGAATGTAAGTCAGGACTGAGTGGGCAAATTACCCCTCTCTGAAAACCGGACTGTCCAGACAATAGAGCTTTCAGAACGTGTGGAGGGATGCCGAAGTAGTCACATGGTAAATGTCTAGGACAGGGACTCCGCAAGTCTGCATGTCAAAGCAGTGGTAGAAGTTTTGGCTCTCACAGAATGCGTACGTAATCCTTCTGGGAGCTGCTTTTAGCCAATGCACAGCAGATCCTAATGCAGAGCACAGTTCAGCAGGAGATTGTTCTCATATGCACAGCCTTATATTTGTTAGCTCCAGAGAATCTCAAAAAGAGCTAATCATCCACCCGGTGTTCTTTTGTACAATCTTTGTAAAAGCCCTTGAACACTTCCTGGGGAGTTCAAACTATGAAGTCTCTTCTCCTGAGTGGTTAGGCAGAGCATAGAACGCAGTCATGGTGAAGTTCTGAATGACGTGGAATGGTGTCACAACTTTAGCCAAGAATAAAGCCTGTGTCTGCAAAAACCAGCTTGCCTGAGAAGAAGGTGGTTTACAGCAGGCACAGGGAGCTTGAAGATCACTCATGCGCTGCTCCAATGTTATAGAGACGAGGAGCACTCTTGAGGGCGATGAGCAGCTGTGAAGCAGTTCAAAGGGAGTGCATATCAGAAACATAAGGATGCAAAAAAGCCAAACGATTCCCTTAAACTGTGTCCAGAGCAAAGCCTTGTCAGGCTAGGGCCACGACAAATAACATATCAGATAACTTTGTCTGGAGAGGGCCTATCTACCAAGTACTGCACCAAGCCACACATTTGTCCCAATGACAGGCGAATACAATGTTTGCTGAGTGATGCCTGGCTGACAAGGTGACCCCAACCATCTCTGGAGGAAGGTCAAAAGTGGTCAACTGTCACAGCTCAATTTCCAAGTATGAAGGTGGACATTACAAAGACCGGGGTGCAGAACCCTGCCATGTTGCTGTGACAGCAGATCCTCCCAGAGAGGCAGCCTGATCATATAGATGTTCCAGCCCAAGCCCGGGAGCTTTGAATGCAATACTCTTGATGCCCATTTTAGAGTTAGTATGATGACTTGGGCCCAGTCGACCCTGATTCCGAGAACTGGGTGCAGCAGTGGTTTTGGCAGAACGGCATACAGGTGTCCCGCATTCCACTTGAGATGGAATGCTTCTCCAAACAAGAGACACCTTGGAAACTCCAAAGCACAGAACTGCTAACATTGCGTGTTCTCAGCAATAGTGAGCAGATTGAGCCAAGGTTCTAACCCTTTGAAAAAGAGACCTTGCACCACTTCTGGGTGTGGCTGCCACTTATAATCCACTAGGCACAGATGGTAGAACTCGTCGGCCCTGAAATACATTGATCCTGCCAGGTTGTTCACCAACTGTAACGTTCCACAGAATCTGTGACCTGCCCCACACCTGCCTTGCTTGTTGCATTACCACATAGCAGTGATGTTGTTTAGGAGTTCCTATACACGCCTCGGTTTGATAGATGGCAGGAAGGCTTTTAACACCAAGCGAATGGCCCTCAGCTCTAGAAAGTAGATATGGAGCAGGGACTCTGCCAGAGACCAGATGCTTCTCAGCACCACCTATTCCAGCCAACCCAACCCAACCCAACCCAGAAATGATGCATCAGTCACCACAGTCTGCTCTGGGCAGAGAAGGGAGCGGGGTCTACCACTGACCCAATCACAATCCCACTGACCCAATCGCGAGCCAGTAAGAACCACTGCAGTCTTTTGCAGTCTCCTCTGAAATGTGAAGTTGGTCAGAGAGGTCCCTTTGAGGCCCACCAAGACTTCAGATTCTAAAGCAGAGCCCAAATATGCCACCTGGCATGTTCAATCACCAAAACGCAGGAAGCCATATGTGAGAAAGTAGCTCTATATATACTGGACCAGAATAAGGTACAGTGTGTATAGAGTCCACAAACGCCAGAGGTATAACAGTGGTTAAAGCCAGGTGTGACCTTACTCTCTAAAGTGGTAGCTTGGTCGAGCAGTAAGGCAGTACCAGAGGACAGTGTAAAGCATTTGTTGTACACACTCAGTCAGCAAAAGGTTTCACACACTCAAAGACTGAACTCCAGGCCAATTGATTTTATATCAAATGTATAGTTGTTTTATTTCTAGAACCAACAGGCATTAAAATATACTGTTCTCAATATTAGAGGTCTCAGGTGAGTACTTTGCAGAAAGCCAATAAACTTTGTAAACACTATAGGTACAGGGGTTGCAGTAGGCAACGCAATTTAGCATTGAGCTCAATGGATTTTCTTGTATAAACACAGTTGATTACTTTGTAGATTACTTTGGTAATTCCAGGACTGGCTCCTAGATTCAGTCCTCGGGTTTAAGCTGGAAACAGTTTAGCAAAAACGTTTTAGGTATTGCTGGTTTTTCAGGAATAAAAAGCTATTTTAAAAGTTCACACTTAGAAACTTTTTAACAGAAATCTGGCAATGTAATCTGTTGCGTGCTTATCTAGGTTCCTGATCGATACTGTGACCTTATGCCCCTATTCGGCTATAAATCCATTTATTCCCTATATTGGCATAACCGTTCAAGTGCGATTTTCTGAAAAGTCATCTCTGGCCTCACACGAACAGAGCCACATTCCACCATGACTCTCTGCTACTTCCTTTGCGACCAATTAGTGCAATGACAGAGCAGCAGTCACTATCTGATATTCCTAGATAACACTCCGAGTTCTTCAACAAGATAAAAACTTAGCAAACCTGGAAATCCCCGCTTGCTATGTTTTGATTAGTAATGGAACTCTAATGAGCAACTGATAACTGTCACTTCCTAGTGACATCTTTAATTGACGTCTTATGTCCAGCAAACTTGCGTCAAACCCGGCACCTGTCAGGTATAAATATTACCAACGTTGCCTTAAGCAATGTGAGAGATACGAACTGCGAGTTCGTTGCCTGTTGCTGATGCCAGCTGCCTGCATGACCCTGTGTTGGTAAAAACTAGCACTCTGTCGCTGCAGCCTGCTATCCTGTGGTGGTGAAGCTGCTGATTACCATTATCGCCGCTACAGCGCGACCTATGGTACAGTACGCTTGAGGAGCCGAGCAGCCGTCCTCTGCGAAGACATCCAGCCCAGCTGCCCGCGGACGCTGTCACCCCTCCTTCCTCGACGCGCTGAGAGAAGCCGCTGCATTTCTCTTGCAGAGAAATCCAGTCCCGGCGCTTCCGGTTTACCCTCGCGGGTGACTGGGATATCGAGAGAGACCCCTGAAGGAGATACCAATCCTCCATCATTCTATTCAGAGGTATGGTGTTGACTAAACCCTTAGACGAGAATTCTTGAAACAAACCTTGGCAAAACCAACTTAACTTAAAGCTACTTACTTGCTCCCCTTCTCACGTGTTAGGCTTAGGTCAGGCACACTGGGGTAGGCTTAGTTAGAAGCACCAGTTGAGTATGTTAGCCTAATGTATATATGACTGTATATATGTTTTATTACTTTTAAACCATTGTATGGCTAAGAAACCATATCAATGCTTTTACAGTTCTATTTCGCAATACTTATCTTACTGTACGTACTTTTTATAATAACAGTTATTGCAATTGTGGCAATACATTTCTCTTGTACGAGAAGAAAGACTGTTCAATAAATGTTAACCTTTATTGATACACGCCCGTCTCTCTATTCTCTACATACCGTGAAAGTAAACTGCACTAGACTGACTGAGTGAAATCTATGTCTATTGTTTCACACGACCCTAGAGATCGACTCTTGATCTGAGGAGCAAAGTTGTCATGTTGCACGGTTGTTGGAAAAACTGAATCCCTTCTTGTCTGTGCCAAGGAAGCTGATCACTTCCTATGCAGAGAAGAAAGTTTCCAGTGACCTCTGAGCTAGTTGGTAACACAACCCAATTAAGTTTAGCATAGTCAGTGGAGGCCTGGAATATAAGCAGTTCCACGTCGATACTACTGTTTATGTTATTCCAATGCGCAGGGCCTAGTGGGAAACTAGGAACTACACTACATGGCGCCCTAACGTTTGGTAAGGCGATAAACTAACGCAAGACTTATAGAGTAACTCAGTCGTGCATATTTCACACCCCTTTCTCCCGTAAATACTCCAATAGACGTCTGGAGTGGGTGAAAGGTTAAAATCCGCCCGACCTTAGTAGGAAGAGATTCCTATGTAAAGCTCTGGTTTATTCAACGTTGAAGGATACAGTGTTCCAAAATATTGTGCATCTAATCTTTGTCTCCTTGGAGACCTACTCTGCAAACCTCGCATTTTTACAATGCCAGAAAACGGAACCACTGGGTCCGCAGCAGATGCGACTCAGCAAGGTCCCGAATACACAGACCCGGGTGCTATTATCATCCCGGTCCAGTTAAGAAGATCTATAACTTTAAAACTTATAGAAAACGGACTGACACCTCAAGGTGGTACAGTAATTTTCGTGATAGAGGCTCACGAGTATCGGCAGACAGAGGTATTCTATTCATGGATAAACTTTCCAGCGGTAAACGCTATAACACAAGAGTTTCACTATTACAAAATAGAGGAACCTCCGGGAGAGTACGCTCCTTTCGAGGAGATTGAAATCCCACTTAAATTTCAAGAGCACCTGCTCTGGTTTAATGGCGCCCTAAAACATACTGATCAAATAACTAGGCTCGGTCCACTAGGTAGACCAGGAGCCACGTGGCCGGTTCTAGCCAGCTACACACCACATCCTGACATTGCAAGAATGTCTAGAGAAGAGCTGTTAGCACAGCTAAACACATTAATAAAAATACATAGGCAATTAGTCCAATATGTAATACGGACTGCAACAGTCCAGCCAGCTGTTAATACACCACAGCTGACCCCTCATCAGGGGAACACAAATAAAATTACACCACAGAACATACAGTCATGTCTTGGTAAAACACCCGTAAAACGGGAACAAATTCCTTTCTGGTTAGCCCAGAAAATCACTCAAATAGAGGCAGTATTTCCTGATACTACCCCTATTGAGAAACACAGAATCTTGACCATCTGCCTTCCTATGGGAATCGCACCACACGTGGAGGACTGTGACACTTGGGGTACAGTCTTTGCTTCCATTTACACAAAAACACACGGTGTTCCGTCTATGGCGGTAATACCAGAAGTGCTAAAACAGATTCAAAATGAATTCGGTCCAGAGCCCGCTTTAAATCTAGGTATGAAATTACTGAAAGACTTCAAGCAGGTCACGGCTATATTATTAGCCAACATTAGAGGAGAAGCAGCATCTGTGGCGATCCGCCAGAAGTTGAGGGAAACAGATATAAAAGATCCTGTTGAGCTTGCAAAAATCATAGAAAAATGCTATGAAGAATTAGGTAGAGACAGCTTGGGTGGGAAACCAGTAAAGCCCCAACTGCTCGAAAATCCTGAAAAATTATTTATTAAAAATAATTCAAATACTCCTAAAAAAAGAGCTGGGATGGAAATAAACAATCCACTCCCAAGGAAAAAGTTTTCCAGTCCAGAGGAAGGTCTCCTCGACGGAGGGAAAGAACTCCGACTCGAGAACGCCAGTCTCCCCAGCGGGAGCCCTCTGAGAAAAGATATAACCTTAGAAATAGGGATAATCTAAAAAAACCTGATAGATATCAAAGCATTGATACACGTCCCTCTCGATCTTTTCCACAGAATTCGGAAAGAAGAGGACGGTCAGACCCAGGAGAGCACACCAAGTCCAAAGACAAGGAACCTGCTCAAAATAAGAAATCTCAATTTCAGAAAAAGAAGGTAGCCAGTATTAGAGTAATCAACCATGCCGAGAATACTGAGGACACAGTTGAAAAACGGGGAGTGGGCATTGACAATGTTGGACAGTGCAGCAGAAATCAGTATAGAGCGCAAGATCTTGATGAGTCATCTGGAGACAGTGGACACGAATGAATACATTCAGGTTGAAACTGCCGACGCCAGACTTAGCGAGCCCCATAAAATATACGAAATAACATTGCGTATGGAGGGTGATAAGACTAGGAAAATTAAGGGTCTATTTTGGGATAAGCTCTCAAAAGGCTATGATATTCTGTTAGCTGAAAAAGATTGGCCCCCAGAGTTTGTCAGGGAGTGCCCTCGTGGCGAAGAAGTGATTATGCCTGCCTTCTCGAATCACATACCGATTCACAAAAAATACACATATGCAAGGAAATGGGCAGTAGCCCAGGCACCTGCATTGTATAAAAATCATGTAGGATGGGATGAGGATTCAACGCCTCACAAAATCCAATTAAAAAGTGAACCAACTGCCCAACGGCAGTATCCCATAAAGCAAGAAGCTAAAAAACAAGTCAGGGAGATCTTAGATCAACTTGAGTACCAGGGGGTGATTGAAACATGCACCTCTCAAATGAACAATCCTTTGTTTCCTGTCTCCAAGCCAGACAATTCATATCGTCTAGTTTTGGACTACAGACATCTTAATACATGTTGCAAAACTTTTGCAGTACAAAACTCGCATAGTGCAGCCCTAATGAATAACATAGTTAGGAAAAAATATAAAACAACATTAGACATTTCTAATGGTTTCTTTTGTCAAAACATTGCACCAGAAAGCAGATACTTGACCGCTTTCTCCGCATTTGGGTCGCAGAAAAAATTCTGTCAACTCCCACAGGGGTTCAAGAACAGCCCAGGACTATTCTCAGCTAGGGTAACAGAGTTACTACAAATCTATGATGATGAAGCATTGTCTTACGTAGATGATATTTATCTCACAGACGACGACTTGGATACTCACTTGAAAAGAGTGAACACCATTATACTTGGGTTCGCAGCAGAGGGTTACAAATTCAACTTTAAAAAGTCCCGAATTGCCCATCTGACAGTACTGTTTTTAGGGTACGAATTATCAAGTGAAGGGAAAAGCCTAGCGGACAACTTCTTAGAGAAGTGCGCTGTACTCCAAGCTCCAAAAACGCTGAAGAATTTACAATCAATACTAGGTTTTCTGAATTTCGGAAGAACTTACATTCTAAATTACGCAGAGAGGGTTAAACCACTCTACGAACTAATAAAACCTGATTTAAAACAAATCAATTGGACTCAAAAACACACAGAGATTTTGAGATCACTGCAAACAGACATGTTAGCAAAAACAAAACTAGATACACGTGACAACACACGTGATCTTGTAATCCGAGTCATCCCAGGAAGATGCGGATTCACATACCTAACCTCTAATGAGGGAGAAAAGGTACCAATAGCTTACAAATCACATTTGTACACAAAGGCTGAAATAAAATTCAGTTCAACGGAGAAAATTCTAACTGCGGTTCAGACTGCTGTAGCGAAAGAAAGGCCCCTAGCACAAGGTAAACGAATAATAATCGTAACACCCATACCGGCTTTAGAAGCGGTAACTAAAGCAAGCATTCCTAATGCTAAAGCTTTGCATCCGAGATGGATTCAGTGGGTTAATTCTCTTGCTGCAACAGACGTAGTTTACGAATTTGATCCTAACTTAAAAACACAGGAATTTTTACAATATGAATACGAATGTCCTCTGCCAATTGAAATCCTGCCTCTCGAAGAATACGGAAGTATTATATATACTGACGGATCAGCACAACCCGCAGTTGGGGGTAAGCAAGCTTACAGTGCTGCGTGCGCGATTGTTAAAGGTCGCTGGCACAAAGGAAAATTTAGACCATTGGTCACTAAAACACAATCTCTAGGAGATTGCTCGGCTCAACGAGCTGAATTAGTAGCATTTAAGATGGCGCTAGAAAATACCGATCGCGAATTCCCCACACTAATAGTGTGCGATTCTTTTTATTGCGTACAATCTTATAATGAATACTTGCAGAATTGGGTGGAAAATGGTTTCAAAGATGCAAAAGGTGGCACAATAAAGCATAAAATGCTTTGGGAACAGGTAGTTCTTTTACAGAAAGAACTACAAAAGACTCACGTGATACATACACTGAGTCATCAACGTGATGGCGTTCACGTTGCAGGGAATTCATTGGCTGATGAAGCCGCGAAGGCAGCTGTGCAAACGGCTTCCGTAGCTGCGATAACTCGGTCACAAACAAAAATAGACAGCGATATTCTACAAGCTGTCAGTACGTCAGTAAAAAATGATAAGAAAACACTCCCAAAAGGCTTTCCTAAAAAGTACTTGTACTTAACGGATACAAATAATGTTCCTTTTGCTCGAATCCCTGGAGTGGGGGATAGAGTAATTCCAAACAGGGAACACAGACTAGAACTGATCAAAGCGGCACACGAAGGGCTTGCTTCTGCACACGCTGGAGTTTCCGCAACAGTATCACTATTAAAACAGAGATATTGGTGGCCTCGCTTGAGAATACAAACTAAAAAGTATGTATTAGAATGCGACATATGCCAAAGGATAAAAGTATCAACAGTGAAACGACCAGCGCAGACACCCCTTCTCATCTCGGATAAACCATTTGCATGCGTTTACCTGGACCACTGTGGTCCCCTACAAAGGGACGGTAACTATAGATATATCATGGTAGCAGTGGATTCCTGTACAAGGTTCATATGGATGTGGCCCCAGCGCTCGGCTGACGCTAGAACGGTTATAAAAGATTTGCGAGTCTTTATCGGCACATACGCAATTACCACGTTCCATTCTGACCAGGGTCCTGCTTTCAGCTCTCGAGCCTATAAGGAGGCCATGGCCAGCATGGGAATTGGGTTGCGGTATTCTTGTCCGTCGCACCCCGAAGGGAATAGTGTGGTAGAAAGAAAAAACCGGGATATGAAGCAATCTATAACTGCGAAGGTATTAGGTTCAGGCGCTGGGTGGGTCAAACATTTAATAAGTGTCCAGACTAGTCTTAACAACATGCCAAGAAATTCTCTAAAAGGTTTCAGCCCATACGAACTATTGTTCGGAATTAGAATGAACGTTCAGGACCTCGATAGTCAGATGTCAGTGGTACAAGAAGAAAAAACGCAGTTTGATGTAAAAGACCGTTTGGCTGTTTTACAGGAACTGAATGAAACAAGAAAATCATTAAGCAACATAAAGTTAAAGCAACAGCCAAGTACCACTGACGAGGCACCACCCGCAACAGCCCCAGCAAGGCCTGTCTGGATTCCAAAGATTGGGGATCTAGTCAGAGAAAAGATCGCGGTTAAGAAGGAATTTGGGCCTTCTTACAGAAAAGCAGTACCTGTCTTAGCAGTCACCGGAACAAGATCAGTTGTGCTACCGCCCCTTGCTGGTAAAAAGGAGAACAGAGTCGTGTCTATCGATCTGGTAAAACCACAAGCATGTGGCCTATAATCAACAGTAGGCCCAGTGGACTCCCAAGAAACAACAGAATACCCAAACTTGCAACAATCCAAGAGGTTCAAACTGAAAGACTAATCACATTCGATCAGCCTGCAGTGCACAATGAAGGACTATGCAATAATGCCATGGAACTCGTGCCTCTTGAAACACAGATTGAAACAGTTCGTCAAGAAACAACACCAGTCTACAATGATGTGGCATCAGAAAGTGCTACCGAGAGACAGATTGAAAGAACAATCCCATCAATTGACAGAACTGCCTCTGGTTATTTCATCAACTTCGACAACTTCTCTGAAGATTTAAATGATCCCGAAGTGATGCCAGAAACTAAAAAGTATTCTAAAGAAAATACAACAGGACTCCTTCAACAAATCAAAGAACTATATCTGGATTCACCGTTGATTGAGCATTGGATTATTTCAGGGGTATTCATACTCCTACTCTGCCTAATTTTAGTTTTAATTTTAGGAAAGTTCATCACAATTGAATGGACACAGCAAGTCAGAACATCAACCTAGTCCTGAAACCACACAGATCATCCCACGTGAAGAAAAGAGAACTGTCAACAGTAAATGTCACAGCAATTCCAATACCTGGTGGGGTAGTATGGGAGAAAACAGACTATGAGATCTATGGTCCGGTAGAAATCCTGAAGTATCCTCATCAACTAAAGGTTTCCTTAAGTGACTTTGTGACACCAAGTACATTCTCTGATGATTGGGACTTTAACAGTATTAATGACATGATGTCTGATTTAGTAATATCAGCTAGATTCACAGATCATGATTATTTACAAGGTTCATCTAGTTATGAGCAGTTATTCTGTTACACCCATTATGGGGACCATTACTTGCATAAATCTGCACAGCCTAGAAATGTTTTTATGTATAATCAATGGGAACATTGTTCTACACCACCTAAAAGCAGTTCTAAAGCATTTTTTGAGAAATTCAAATACTTCTCAGGGTTTAACACCAGTGATGCAGAAACGTTTTATTACAAACTGTTAGATAAAACAGGAATGAAAACAATGCTGACAAATTCTAAATTGATATATTCAGAAGCATTTTATGACAAAATGATGACATTTGGTTTTGATTATTGGAAAAATAATATTGAAACGAAAACGATTTGGGGTACAAAAGATTGGCAGGTGCAAGGCATAGAAGCACTATTTAGAACCTGCATGATACCTGAACAAATGTTGTTTTTAAATGACACAATACACCAAACATCTTGTCTTGGCCTAGCTAAGATCAAAGACCTTAAAAAACCGTCTATACCAAAGCCAATACCTGAGAATACAACCACAGATATTGAGTTAGACGTGTCACAAATTTTACATTTCAACAGAACACATCCTGATTGGAAAAAGTGGTTAATCTGGTCTACAGACACAAATAGCTGTCAAGATAGGTTCCTGAATAAAACACAGGGGTTAAAAATGACCAGATTAGACCCTAGATACTCCCAGAGACAACATCCAGGGATTATAACAACATACAGTGTAGGGAAACTCTGCCTAGAATGGCTAACTACATCCACACTGGCTGAAATTAAGCAACACTTGTCTTTATTAAAAGATGGTGCTGATTTGCGCGATTTCATTCTTGGACCACGCAAACAGCGTCAAAAGCGTTTCATAGCGACCAGTATCTATGCAGCTTACAACGAGGCTTGGAAAGTAAAGCAAATTGAAACTGCTGAAAAAATACGAGAAATTGATCGTATTAATTTGGAGAAATCACTTTCTGTGGTAGACAATGGGTTAATGACTCTGTCTTCCAGAATATATTCTTTGGACAATATTGTATCCTCTGCCTTTGATGTGATAGACAGAGATTTGCTAATGTTACAACATGGCCAATCTCAATTACGCTCTATTATAGAATTAGGCTGGACGCTGCAAAATCTTCGTTCAGGCTATGTGCCTTGGCGTTTAATCAACACAACGTCATTATTTTCCAGTTTTAACCTTACTGATAAACAGATCAGTTTGGCACAGAAAGGAGCAGACTATACAATCCTGAGCATCGAAAAACTCGAGAGATTACCATTGACAATGTCAGAGAGTCCTGTCATTGAATGGATAATACACGGAATTATCACAATTCCGATAACAACTTTCCGATTTCATAAATGCCTTGAGTACATACCTGCTGGCCAATATGAACAATTGGGTAAGGGATATGTTAAATCCGAATGGAAATTACCATACACTCATTCTTGCTACAGCGACAAAAATGTATTTCTTAGTGGTAACAACTGTAAACACTCACTAAGCGGTATACTTTTGTGTCAGGGTATTAATTTACACGGGGCATGTGATGGAAATTCAAACAACCTCTCATGCCACCAGCTAGTCACACCTGCAACTCAGATAGAGCCCTTCTTTATGCAACTTTCGAACGGGAGTTACATTCTTAGAACGGATCACAGGTGCTGTGGCCTCGCGCCAGGGAAAAGTTATCTAGTACAAGTAACGTCCATGGTCAAATGTTGTATGCAAGCATTGTTTCCGAGCGGGCCTCCAGACATAGTGGCTCCCCTCTGGCCTCGTCTGAATCTCTATTCTATACGAATTGATACATTAAGCAAAATGAAATCTGTGCTTTTACAGACAACAGTGCCTATAACGTCATCTAAAGAGACGTATGATCTTCTAATCGCAAGGACGGCTACTGAAGTCCATGACCTTTTATCAACAAATTGCCCCGTGCATTTCGTAGAAATGTTCAGCCAACTCCTTAACATGTCTAGTGCAACAAGCATCCCAGGCATATTTAAGACAGTCTTTACGGGACTGCTAACACCCTTCCAGGCAATTTTGGGAATCTTTCCTAATTTTGTGCACTCCATCTTTGGCGGCATACCACTATTTTTGGGACTCATCGCAGGGATTCTATTTTTGACCATCCTGCTGCGTTATGGCAAGCCTCGGCTCAGACATAGCTCCCATGGGAATGGAAGAGACAATCCTAGCAATGCGCTACAGGGACAGGATAACTAACGTCCTCGGATTGGCCAGGCTAAGAGATCTAAACATGACCTGGTTCCTTTCATTCAGACCGATATGGCAAAATTGCATTTTACCTGTGCTACGGTGTATGCTTTGCGGCGATGAATGCGTGTTGGACATCTGTCTTTCACTACCAATGAACGTCAATACTTTGCTTAGTCCAATAACGGCTCACGCATTGTGTTGTCCCCAGCGGCTACCAATCCTGATGACGGCATTCGTGGAGACTCCTGTACTACAGCCAAGTGGTAACAGTGGAGCGAGTGACAAAAGCAACATCATCCAGGTACAACGTTCTGTGAGCATTGCTGGTCCTGCCTTCGATGACAGCAATCATTCTCACACCTGCCAAGTTACAGCGCTATCTAATTTGGTTGAACTATCACCTGAATTTGTAGACCAATTCTTTGAGAGCCTGTCTGATACGATGTTCTCACCCACAGAGAAACAATAACTTGAGAAGCTTTCCGACACACAGCGTTCCCATGAACTCTGAATTCGGCCTTCAGTTTTGATCAACAAAAACTGCCAAGAGCTTTGGAAATCTATTTTCTTTGAATTGGACAATTTTTCTAATATTGACCTTTTTTGGCACGAACAAATTCTTTGCTTAACGTAAAAACTATTCTTAGAGAACAGAAGCTTCACACTTCTCTTTCTAAACACATCTAGAGACATAACAACATAACACCAGCCTCTAGCACACATGTTATTACAATGCATTTTTATGTGATGATTTATCTCGCATTTCTTCTGTCAGAGATACTTCATGTGTAATTCCTTTTGCGTAATCGTTCATTGATTTCATATGCAATAATTTTTTGAATGATTACTATGCTTTAAAAAACGTACAGTACCTAAATTCCATGTATTACAAGTACGCCTATTTCAAATGCATTTATGTATTTTGGGGTGGGCAATGTTACACATGCATCTTATTGCTTAGTTTTAGTAATTTTGATGGACATGAAAACGTGGAGTGGGTGTTGCGTGCTTATCTAGGTTCCTGATCGATACTGTGACCTTATGCCCCTATTCGGCTATAAATCCATTTATTCCCTATATTGGCATAACCGTTCAAGTGCGATTTTCTGAAAAGTCATCTCTGGCCTCACACGAACAGAGCCACATTCCAGCATGACTCTCTGCTACTTCCTTTGCGACCAATTAGTGCAATGACAGAGCAGCAGTCACTATCTGATATTCCTAGATAACACTCCGAGTTCTTCAACAAGATAAAAACTTAGCAAACCTGGAAATCCCCGCTTGCTATGTTTTGATTAGTAATGGAACTCTAATGAGCAACTGATAACTGTCACTTCCTAGTGACATCTTTAATTGACGTCTTATGTCCAGCAAACTTGCGTCAAACCCGGCACCTGTCAGGTATAAATATTACCAACGTTGCCTTAAGCAATGTGAGAGATACGAACTGCGAGTTCGTTGCCTGTTGCTGATGCCAGCTGCCTGCATGACCCTGTGTTGGTAAAAACTAGCACTCTGTCGCTGCAGCCTGCTATCCTGTGGTGGTGAAGCTGCTGATTACCATTATCGCCGCTACAGCGCGACCTATGGTACAGTACGCTTGAGGAGCCGAGCAGCCGTCCTCTGCGAAGACATCCAGCCCAGCTGCCCGCGGACGCTGTCACCCCTCCTTCCTCGACGCGCTGAGAGAAGCCGCTGCATTTCTCTTGCAGAGAAATCCAGTCCCGGCGCTTCCGGTTTACCCTCGCGGGTGACTGGGATATCGAGAGAGACCCCTGAAGGAGATACCAATCCTCCATCATTCTATTCAGAGGTATGGTGTTGACTAAACCCTTAGACGAGAATTCTTGAAACAAACCTTGGCAAAACCAACTTAACTTAAAGCTACTTACTTGCTCCCCTTCTCACGTGTTAGGCTTAGGTCAGGCACACTGGGGTAGGCTTAGTTAGAAGCACCAGTTGAGTATGTTAGCCTAATGTATATATGACTGTATATATGTTTTATTACTTTTAAACCATTGTATGGCTAAGAAACCATATCAATGCTTTTACAGTTCTATTTCGCAATACTTATCTTACTGTACGTACTTTTTATAATAACAGTTATTGCAATTGTGGCAATACATTTCTCTTGTACGAGAAGAAAGACTGTTCAATAAATGTTAACCTTTATTGATACACGCCCGTCTCTCTATTCTCTACATACCGTGAAAGTAAACTGCACTAGACTGACTGAGTGAAATCTATGTCTATTGTTTCACACGACCCTAGAGATCGACTCTTGATCTGAGGAGCAAAGTTGTCATGTTGCACGGTTGTTGGAAAAACTGAATCCCTTCTTGTCTGTGCCAAGGAAGCTGATCACTTCCTATGCAGAGAAGAAAGTTTCCAGTGACCTCTGAGCTAGTTGGTAACACAACCCAATTAAGTTTAGCATAGTCAGTGGAGGCCTGGAATATAAGCAGTTCCACGTCGATACTACTGTTTATGTTATTCCAATGCGCAGGGCCTAGTGGGAAACTAGGAACTACACTACAAATCCAATAGGAAAAAATTCAGGTTGCAGGTAAAGTACGATCTTGTTACTTTTGTAATACAGTACTGGGCTCCTGGGGCCAGCACTGGGGTCTCAGCATAAAACAGGTAAGTAATTAAGTTTCAGTATTTCATATGATTTTCTTTTTTTTGTGTGTTTTCCAACACGTATAAGAAGCGAGGTAAGGACATCATTTTTAAAAGTCCTGCTTTCCCCAGCAGAGTCAGCGGCAGGGTACCCCAGTGACGCACATCTCTTTTTAGTCGATCTAGCAGTGGCTGCAAATTTTGTTTAAAGAATTGCGCCAAGTCAGCAGTTACAAATATGCCCAGATATTTAAATGTATCCTCCGTTATTCGAAGCGGGCAGTCCGCCGTGAGTTGCGGTAGAGGACCGTGCAACACGTAAAGTACAGATTTAGACCAGTTAATGGTGTACCCCGATGCCCTCCCAAAGATTTCACAGATGTTAAGAAGGGTAAGAAGGGAATGCCCTGGAGAGGACAGATCGAGCAACACATCATCTGTGTACAAAGGGATGCGGTCCTCCCAATTGTTCGTCCACTTGAGTCCCTTTATCATGGGCTCCCACCGTATCCATGCCGCCAGCGGCACCAGCACCAGAGCGAAGAGCAGCGGCGACAGGGGGCATCCCTGGCGCGTGCCTCGCGACAGGGGGAAGTCCTCAGACATGTGACCATTAACAGTAACATGTGCCATGGGTTTGGGATAAAGGAGCCTGATCCACGCACAAAATTTTGGCCCAAAGCCTAGGTGATGTAGCACTGCGAACAGTAAGGGTCATTCAACCATGTCCAACGACAGCACTACTGCTGGTTCTTGTAAATAAACTGATCGGGCTAGTACGCCGTGTAGTTGTCTCAGATTAAGAGCCGTATTCCTGCCCGGCATGAAACCAGATTGGTCTGGATGTATAATTGTCAATAGGTGGGGTGCAAGTCTAGTCGCCAACAGTTTTCCGAGGATCTTAGCCTCCACATGCATTCAGCAATGATAAAGGGCGGTAGGAAGTGTATTTATCAGCTGGCTTCCCCGGTTTTGGGATAGTCACTGTAGTAGCCACGCGTTGGTCCAGCGGGAGTTCGCCCACTTCTAGACTGTCAGTAAACATATTGAGCAAATGAGGGGCGACTGTGCCAGCCATTTTCTTATAAAGTTCTACAGGAAAACCATTTGGCCCTACAGCTTTACCGGACTGCAGCGCCCCGATTGCTGCCTGCAGCTCCTCTACTGTAAGATCTGCCTCAAGTTCGCTTACTGCTTCTGGGGCAAGCCTCGGCATATCCAGATCCTGCACATAGGTCAGCGCCTCTTCCATCGTCATGGTACAGGGTGATGTATAAACTGTTTGAAAATGATTTGCTAGTGTATGTACTATATTTCGCGGGTCAGTTATCACCCGGCCCTCATCAGTACACAGTTGTACCACCCATTTATCACCTTTTTCTCTCTTGTCCAGCCAGGCCAGCAATTTTTCGGCTTTGTCCCCCACATCGTAGATCATATGTCGCGTGGCTTCTATCTGTTGTGTGGTCAACTCTGTTAGGTACTCTTTATGCCGCCTCTGCGCTAGTTGTAAGGTATGTGATGTGTCAGTGGTGGGGTTAGTGGCGTGTTGGGTTTCTGCTACCTGTAGCTCTTGGTCCAGCGAGTTCAACTCAAGCTGTTTCTCCCATTTATGCGCTGCAATGGAGGCTATGGCTTGTCCCCGAAGAACAGTTTTATATGCCTCCCATATGATGGTCGGGGAGTCGACTGACGTAGTGTTTTCTTGGAAGTAAAGGTCTGACGCTTTTGTGATTGCCTTCCGAATCTTGGGGATTTGCAAATAGCCAGGGCGTATTGGGTATATATAGGCATCTCGTGCGTTGGTAGTGTGTGTATGCTGTCTACGCTTTTAAGGCTACCCACTGATCCCAGGAAGTAATCAATTCTTGTTAAACTTTTGTGTACCCCCGAATGATACGTGTATTGCTGCTCTGTTGGGCAATGCCGCCGCCATACATCCATGAGCCCAAGTGAGTCTATGAAACTCCCTAGACGGGACACTCCCACACCACCCAGCCGTGGAGGACATCTATCAAGTGTCCCGTCCATGACAGTGTTAAAATCCCCGTCCAAGAGTAGCTCTCCCTCTGGTAATCCTAATAAAAACTCATTAAGGTCTGGGATCGCCACTGTGTGCAGCGCAGGCGGAATATAAACAGAGACTATGTTAAGAGGCCTCCCCTCCCATTGTGTAGTCATTGCTGCGAATCGCCCTGACCCATCAGTTTTGGTTTTACTTATTATTATTATTGGAAATTGCTTCCGCACCAATATCCCCACTCCTCTGGACCCGGATGAGAAGGAGTAGTTTTTTACCTGTAACTCCAGTTCTGTAGTAGGGGTATC
This sequence comes from Lissotriton vulgaris, assembly GCF_964263255.1. Classification (NCBI taxonomy): domain Eukaryota; kingdom Metazoa; phylum Chordata; class Amphibia; order Caudata; family Salamandridae; genus Lissotriton; species Lissotriton vulgaris. Next base: position 1,127,387,274 of record NC_141685.1, on the reverse strand, counting down.
TCTGTTATAGTCATAATCTAGTGAACAGTCCCGCCCATTTGCGTGGACCCCGGAGCAATCAAAAATAATATCTTACGCTGTCTTCTGTGCAATCCTGCATAGACACTTAAGAGAAAATTAAAGACAATAATGCAGCCTATACCTGCAAGGCCACACTGTCCAGTACTTCAACTAGGAATACAAAGGATATTCCACCAATATCACATTTAACACAGTCTGCTAAGTTTCCCCCATAGAGAAACTTCCCCTTCACAAAATCCTTGGAATGATAGAGAGGAAGGGATAGACAGACAAGCCCCCATAGGCTGCCATTATATGTCTGGAAAAGGATACCGTGCCTTTAAGGAACTCTCAAGAGACCTGCGGTATCCCACGACGCACAGCAAACTCATTTTACTTTTAGTTCTTTTTGAAGGTGTATAAAGCAAAGCCGGTAGCATACATTACAGTACCATTTTCTCCACCGGGGAGGAGGGCGGGCGCTTATGACTATAACAGAGATACCCCTACTACAGAACTGGAGTTACAGGTAAGAAACTACTCCTTCTGTAGTAGGGGATCTCTGTGTATAGTCATAATCTAGTGAATAGAATGGCAAGCCCATCCCAACAACTAACTGGCGGTGGAGAAAAAAAAATAACACCACTACTGTGCAAACAGATTTCTTAACGAAGCCTGCCCAACCTGAGCATCTGCTCTGGCATCAGAGTCCAGACAGTAATGCTTAGCAAAGGTATGGACTGACTTCCACGTGGCAGCCCTGCAGATCTCTGCAATGGGAACATTACGTAGCAAAGCCGTTGTAGCCGCTTCGCCCCTGGTGGAATGAGCCTTAGGTTTACCCCCTAAGGTCTTATTAGCCTTCTGGTAACATAACTGGACACAGGACACAATCCACCTAGAGATGGACTGTTTAGAAGTAGCAAGACCAGTCCTGTCCGACCCATAGTTGACAAACAGTTGGTCTGACCTACGAATATCCTTGGTCTTATCCAGATAGAATTTCAATACCCTTCTCACATCCAGAGAATGAAGAGACCTTTCTGCTGGAGTGGAAGAATTCTGGAAAAACGTAGGTAAAGTTATAGTCTGATTAACATGAAAATCAGAGATCACCTTAGGAAGGAACTTAGGGTGAGTATGCATCACAACCTTAGCAGCATGAAAAACAGTATAAGGTTCTTGGCAACACAATGCCTGAATCTCACTCACCCTTCAGGACGATGTAATGGCCACAAGGAAAGCCGCCTTCCATGATAAGTGAAGCCTTATGAATGGGTTCAAAAGGTCCCTTCATCAATCTGGACAGAAGCACATTCAGCTCCCAGGAAGGCGATGGACTCCGAACAGGAGGAAACACTTTCTTCAACCCTTCCAAAAAATCCATAATCACAGGGACCTGGAAGAAGGAAGTCTGTGTAGGACATTTCCTGTACGCAGTTAACGCTGCAAGGTGAACCTTAATAGATTGAAAATTAAGGCCAGACTGAGCCAAATGCAGGAGATATGGAGGGGCAACATCTTTCTTGCATGTCGTCGGATCATAGTTCTTGGAAGTACACCAGATGCAGAACCTCTTCCACTTGTAGGCATAAGACGTCCTAGTGGAAGGCCGCTTAGCCTCCTTGAGAATGCTCATGCAATCCTCAGGCAAGTTCAGGTGTCCATATTGCACTAGCTCAGGAGCCATGCTGCCAAACTCAACGATGAGCAGTTGGGGTGCACCATCTGTCCCCCAAACTTTGTGAGAAGGTCCAGCCGACACGGCAGTCGTAGGTGAGGCTGAAGAGACCGGTGGAGCAGATCCGTGAACCACCACTGTCGGGTCCACTCCGAAGCAATGAGGATCATCCGTGCTCTGGACCGGGACAGCTTGATGAGCACCGCCGGAATCAGGGGAATGGGTGGAAAAGCGTACAGAAAGCTGTTCGACCAGCTGATCCAGAGCGCATTCCCCATAGTCCCCGGTTGATAATGGTGCACAGACATAATATCGACTCCAAAATATCGTTTGGACAGAATATCGAGTTTTAAATATCGTTTGGACAAAATATCGACTAGACAGAATATCGACAGCCAAAATATCGTTTTTAAGGTAAGTGAAGTAATATCGACTGTAAATAATATAGACAGTGAAAATATCCAAGTATATAATCCAGATAGTATAAAATATAGTTTTTAAAATAATATTTAATTATTTATAGTGTTTTTATGTTATAATATGTGTGAAAAGTGTCATTTTATTTTATAATTATTTTTAATTAATGATTTTTTTAATTATTGTGTAATTTTATTCTGTAGCGGGTTGTGGGTTTATAGGGGAATAGGGTGGGAAGTAATTTAATTATAATTAATTAAATATGTAAATTTATTAATTGGTAGTAATAATTAATTAATTGGTAATTAAATAATATATGTTAATTATTTAAAATTTAATTGGTAATTAATTTAATTTAATTGATTAATTGCTAATTATGTAAATTAAAATAATGTATTTTCTGTAGCGGGTTGTGGGTTTATAGGGGAATAGGGTGGGAAGTAATTTAATTATAATTAATTAAATATGTAAATTTATTAATTGGTAGTAATAATTAATTAATTGTTAATTAAATAATATATGTTATTTAATTAAAATGTAATTGGTAATTAATTTAATTTAATTGATTAATTGCTAATTATGTTAAATTAAAGGGGTATTTTTAGGGTTCAGGGTCAGTTTTTAGTTTTTGGGTGAAGGGGTATTTTTAGGGTTCAGGGTCAGTTTTTAGTTTTTGGGTAAAGGGGTATTTTTAGGGTTCAGGGTCAGTTTTCAGTTTTTGGGTAAAGGGGTATTTTTAGGGTTCAGGGTCAGTTTTTAGTTTTTGGGTGAAGAGGTATTTTTAGGGTTCAGGGTCAGTTTTCAGTTTTTGGGTAAAGGGGTATTTTTAGGGTTCAGGGTCAGTTTTTAGTTTTTGGGTAAAGGGGTATTTTTAGGGTTCAGGGTCATTTTTGGGTTTTTGGGGTACATATACAATATTGCCTATTATTTAATTAAATTTTGTTACTATATATATATATATGTTTTAAGAAATATGATAAAAAAAATATTATTTTTTTACTTTTTTATTAATTATTTAATTATTAAAAGTTATTTTAAGTATTGTTAATTATATTTTAGTAATTAATTTTTTATATAAATGTAATTAAACATTGTTTTTAGTAAAGTCGATATTTTTTACAACGATATTTTTGTAAACGATATTTTGTACTCGATATTTTTGTACTTACCTGTTTGTACATACAAACTCGATATTTTGGTTGTAGATATTTTTTCCTCGATATTTTGGGTAGTCGATATTTTGGTAGTCGATATTATTTCAGTGATCCGTTGATAATACCTGGAAGCGAAGTCTAGGCATTTTCTGTTTTCGGCGGTGGCGAACAGATCTACGTCTGGAGTGCCCTACCTCTCGAAGATGTCTTCTAGTACCCCCTCGTTCAGAACCCACTCGTGGTTTTCTTGCCCGAGCCTGCTGAGTGCGTCCGCCTGAGCATTCTGCACACCTTGCAGATGGGTGGCCGTTATCGCCAATGCTCTGGCTAGCAGCCAGTGCCAGATCGCCTGCGCTTCCAGTGACAGGGTTCGCGATCTCGAGCCCCCCTGCTTGTTGAGGTAATACATTGTGGTCATATTGTCCGTCTGCACAAGCAAGGAGTTGGTCTGGAAGGACGGATGAAACGCCTTCAGTGCCAAGTGAACCGCTCCGAGTTCCAGGAAATTGATGTGGTAAGTGTATACCGCTGGGGACCACGTTCCCTGAATCTGTAGCTGGTCTGAATGCGCTTCCCAGCCGAGGAGAGAAGCATCCGTGACGATAGTCTGACTCTGAATGTCCATGTAGAATGGAACCCCCTTGAGGAGATTCTCCGCTGAACACCAACATTTCAGGGACTGTAGGGCGTGAAGGGACAGCCTGATCCTGTCGTCCCAGCTCCCCCGCTTCTGGTCCCACTGGTCCTCCAGACATTCCTGCAGTGGCCTCATGTGTAGCCGTGCATGTGGCGTGAGGAAGATGCAAGAGGCCATCGACCCTAGTAGAGAAGACACCGTCCTCACTGTCGTAGATGGAACAGCCATGAGAGCCTGAGCCTTCCAAAGGATCGATAAGCGTCTCTCCTCTGAAGGAGACACGTTTGCTGAAAGAGGACCGATGGAGGCTCCCAAGTACTGTAGGCACTGGACAGGAGTCTGAACAGATTTGGACATGTTTATGCGCAACCCCAGTTGATTCAGTTGAACGGCCGTCCTGTTGAAGTGCAATTGCGCTTCCTGGAAGGTGGAGTCTTTGATCAGCCAGTCGTCCAGGTACGGATAGACAAACACCTTGTTCTTTCTCAGGTGCGCTGCCACCACCGCCATGCACTTTGAGAAATTCCTGGGAGCAGACTTCAGTCCAAACGGTAGTACGGTGTATTGATAGTGATTGGTGCCGACCAGGAATCGCAGCAACTTCCGCTGTTTCCGTGCAATGGGCACATGGAAGTACGCATCTTGCAGATCTATTTCACAAAGCCAGTCTCCCCTCTGCAGCTGAGGATAAATCTGGTGCAAAGACAGCATGCAAAACTTTTCTCTGAAAATCCATTTGCTTGCTTGTCGCAAATCCAGAATGGGCCTGAACTCGTTCTTGTCTTTTTTCTGTACCAGAAAGAACCGTGAGTAAAGACCCTTTCCCTTTGAGACAGAGGGACGTCTTCTATCTCCCTTTTTCTTAACAGGGTATCGGCCTCCACTTGGAGCTCGCGCAGTTGGAACTGCGAACAAACCGGTGAAATCGCTGGAGGCGGGATGATGAAACGAAGACTATCCATTGCAAACAGTACTCAGCACCCACTTGTCCGGAGTAATTTTTCTCCACTCTACCAAGTGATTTTGTATGCTTCTCCCTACCGGAGCGGGTAATGGACGAGGGGGAAGTAGCACCTCAGGGCCTAGACCCGGCCGGGCCTTTAGGCGTCGAGGAGGACTGCTGGCCGCCTCTACCCCTCTGGCGCTTCTGGAATGGGCGCCGTTGGTACTGCTGCTGCTGTTGTTGCTGCTGCCCAGCTTGACGACCTTGCCCTCTTCCCTGGGCACCGAAACGTCTCTGGAAGGGACGGAAGGCCTTCTTCTGTTCTTTTGGCTTTTCCAACCCGACGGCCGTCAGGGTTTCAGCCTCTGCCTTCATGCGGGCCATCTCCTCATCCGCATGCTTTCCAAAGAGCGTAGCACCAGAGAACGGCAGGTTGGTGACTCTCTGCTGCGCCTCCGGTTTTAGCTAAGTCAGGCGCAACCAGGCATGACGCCTCAGATTAATCCCGTGGCAGTATCCATGAGCCGCCAGGAGAGAGGAATCTGCAGCTGAGCTAATCACCTGGTTCGATACCATCATGCCCTTGTTGATGATTTCCTGGAAGTCCTTCCTCCTGTCCCTAGGAAGATCTCCAGAAACTGCTGCAGGGACTCCGACAACGACCGGTCATAACGACCCAACAAAGGCGCGGCACTGGCCGTACTGCAGACTTTCCTACCCGCCGAATCCATCAAACGGCTCTCCTTATTCGGAGGCACCGTAGACGACGGGGCAGTAGCGTGCTGTTTTCTAGCCGCAGTGACTATCACCCAATCCAGCATCGGGTCTGATCTAAGGAACGCCGGATCTGAGTCTGGGGCCCTGTACTTTTTCTGCAGCCGGGAAGGAGGAGACTTTGTTGATGCATAAGTCAAGAAGAGCTCCATAGCCGGTTCATCGAGCCCTGGCACCAAGGGGCGAGACAACTGTCGCTTGTGCAGGGTCTCGAAAATCACCGATGTCGAAGGTGTGGGCACTGTTAGCTAAATCCCCAGCTTCGCCGCCCCTCTCAACAACACCTCTTGAAACGATACAATATCATCCACTGGGGACACTCTCGTACGTGGTGAATCTGATAAGGTGGGGGAGTACTCCCGGGCACTGGACCTTGACCTGTCCCTCCGGTGACGGTGCCGGGACCTTGTTGAAGATCGACGGTCACTTGTTGACCGGTCCCTCCGTCTGGACCGTGACCTCGACCTCCAAGGCCTAGGGCAATCCACTGGCCGCACAGGAGGTTGAAGTTGGGGAGGCCGAAACGGAGGCCTAGGCTGTGGAGGCCCAGTAGGCGGTGATGGAAGATGTGGCAAAGACACAGACCTTGGAGGAGGCCACAGTGGAGGTGGGGGAGGAAGATGAGGTGGAGGTGGAGTAGGTTGGCAAGGAGGCGTATCCTTAGGCAATGGAGGAGGCGTAGGAGACCTGGGCCTAGTAGGCAAATAGGTCTGGGAATATGCAGAGTCCGAAGACTGAACCACTAGCCTCTTCTTCTTCTCCTGTGCAGGCCTTGATGAGGATGTTCGTGGCCGATCTCTTTTCAGACGAGCGCCGGCGCCACCGCGGGCTTGTGGAAGCAGAAGATAGGCTGACTACTGAGCCATGGGACACAGTCCTGGCCCTTGATCGCCCCCTTGACGTCGACTTCTCCCTCCTCGACGTCGACCTCTTCTTCGACGTCCAGCGTCTCAACGTCGAAACATCCCTTGAGGTCGACTCTCTTCTCCTTGACGTCGAGTCGACCTCGACGGCGAACGTCGAGTCGACCTCAACGGCGGACGGCGAGCGCCAGTGCCTCCTGGACCCATCTCGACGTCGATGGTGTCTCGACGTCGATGAAGTCCTCGACGTCGACCTCGTCCGAGGTCTCAACGTCAGCCCCCTCGACGTCGAACGGCAACGTTGCTTCGACCCAGAGGCCTGGGGAGACGGGGAGCAGATGGTGGTCATCCCTCTCGACGCCGAGGCTATCGGTGTCGACGGAGATCTGTGCCGTTTTCTGGCCTTGTCTTGACTGGGGAGCCCCCCAGAGGCCGAAGCAGGGGCAGAGGAAGTAGTCCCTCCATGCCCAGACCCACCTTGTTGCTGATGTCTTCTTAGCTCCATGCCTTGGAGCCTAATCTTCTCTCTGTCCCTGAGGGTCCTCTTGGAGAAGGACTGACAGATCTCACGGTCTTCAGGGACATGAGAAGAAGGGAGACAGAGGATACACACCCTGTGAGGGTCTGATTTAGCCTTTTTCCTGGCACACTCAGGACACTTGTCGAACAAGGCAGGCATATTCGACAAAAGAGTGGGCAAAACTGGCAAAAAACTCCAGCAAAAGGAAGAAGAAGCTGTAAGACGTCGAGTGAAACACTCTAAACACTTGAAAAATGCCAAAAAATTGAGAAAACGCCCAAAAAAGGGAGAACTCAATGCTCCAGGGTCCTGCTGGCAGGAACTGGAAAAAAGAACTGAAAGTAAAAGGAATTTGCTGTGCATCATGGGATATCGAGGGTCTCGGGAGAGTTCCTTAAAGGCACTGTACCCTTTTCCAGACATATAATGGCAGCCTATGGGGGCTTGTCTGTCCATCCCTTCCTCTCTATTATTCCATGGATTTTGTGAAGGGGAAGTTTCTCTATGGGGGGAAACTTAGCAGACTGTGTTAAATGTGATATTGGTGGAATATCCTTTGCATTTCTAGTTGAAGTACTGGACAGTGTGGCCTTGCAGGTATAGGCTGCATTATTGTCTTTAATTTTCTCTTAAGTGTCTATGCAGGATAGCACAGAAGACAGCTTAAGAGATTATTTTTGATTGCTCCGGGGTCCACGCACATGGGCGGGACTATTCACTAGATTATGACTATACACAGAGATCCCCAACTACAGAACTCTGAGTGTACCACCATCTTATATCCCCATCTATCTAATGCTTTGCTCGCTATACCGATTAGGTGTGTCTCTTGCGCACCTTTTGATATAACGCAGGACCAAGCCCCTTTTAATTCTATCCCCCAGGCCACACACATTCCATGTAAGCAATGAGAGAGGTGGTACCAGTGTCAGCGAACCTGTATCAGGCGCCCCATCACCTATATTTCTTAATGCCATGCCTGTTGGCGCTTCTGAAGAGTGTTAAGGATTTGCTGGTGTGAGTCATAGACCCCCTCGCGTTCGCTTGTACTGCATAACCAATGACCATCTTGAAACTTAACTTTAGACCTAGGAAAGAAAAACAGGTAAACAGTCCCAACCCCCCCCCCACCCCCTCCCTGCCATGCGGACTCAAAACTGCCCGCCACCCCAACTCAGCAGAGCACTCAGTACCCGAACCCTTAGGCATTACTTGCGTGTATGGAAGCGGGAAGTCCAAGGAAGTCCGTTCACATCCCCTGTCCCAGAGTTCTTAGTTACTGATAAGTCCATTGTTAGTTCTCAGTCGAGACAAGTCATAACAGGCGCCAATGTGTGCTATCAATGTGCATTGCAAGGATATCCCGCATTATTTCATTTGCCAGCCACTTCCTGCAACTGTTCGCCCTCCTCCATCCGTCGCTCAAGCTCCTCAGGGCCGTCCTCCAATCCCTGACGTCGACGCAGCCCGCCGGAGTGGCCGGGGCCCTTCACCTGCCTCCAACCTTCGAGCCAATCGTGGGCTTCCTCCGGTGTCTCAAAAAAGCATGTCTTCCCGTCCGCTACCACCCGGAGTCTTGCTGGAAATAGCATTGAGTAGGGCAGTTCGCGGGCTCTCAGTTTTTTCTTAACTTCCAGGAAACTTCTGCGACGCGCCGACACTGCCGCTGTGTACTTCGGGAAGAAAGCTATCGTCGAATTCTGCACTCGCAGTGAAGGCGCCACGTGGGCTGTCTGTAGAATGACATCCCTGTCGCGGAAATTGAAGATGCGAGCCAGTACTGGTCGATGGGGGGCCCCGGGCTTAGGCCTGCCTCCCGGCACCCTGTGCGCACGTTCCACTGAGAAATTTGTTTTAAAAGCCCTTTAGGTTGTATTCTAGCAATAATCAGCTCCTCCACGTAAAGGTCCATGGCAGGGCTCCCTTCACTTTCGGGAATTCCCGTTATTCGGACATTATTGCGACAGGACCATCCTTCTTGATAATCCAACTTCATTGCGATACGTTTGTTTTCGGCCGCCAACTGCGACACTCTGTGGAGTAATGCGGTAATGTCTTTCGTGAGGGTTGCAGTCGTCTGTTCCACTTTCGTGACCCTCGCTGACATCTACTGGAAATCGGCTCTAAGAAAGGTCACATCCACGGAGATTGATCCTACTGTTGTCTGTACATTATTTAGGGCAGCCGCTATGTCCTCCAGCGTTACCTCAGGTGCCCCAGCCTCCTCTGAAGTTTTATCTGTGCGCCCAGTACGTTCTGGCAACGGAGGAAAGTCTTTACCATATGCAAATTTGTCCAGTTTTCCCTGCTGGGACGCACGGTGTCCTTTGCCACTCATTCTTGGCCAACCACGTGGTCTCTCAGGCCACTATTCTACACTGCAGGCAATGTACTTGACCAGTGGTTTTCGTGGAAAATTCAAGGCTGATCACTTATGTCCGTAGCTTCCAAGCCTCCGGCCAATGTCCGGAGTGGGGGTAGATCCACCGCTGCCCACCCTACGTAATTAATTCCCGCTGCCACCTGACACCAGCAGACACTACTTCAGTCCAGCCGCTCATGAGGTATCCTCCTCCACAGATGCTCAGAGCAGGAGTCCTGGCCCCCACGTCCAATATGATCGCCGCCCCCCTCTGCAGTGTACCTTCTGGCTCAGGGTTATGTGGTCCCACACCTGTGTGCTGCGTCACGTCTACTGGTACCTGCAACCGAGGCTCAATCGGGCCCCCCAGCACAGGAATCTGTATTCCCCTCCGAGTCTTTGGCTCCGTTTTAGAAAAGATCTCCCTCACATCACTCCACCAGCACCACTCATAGTTCAGGGCCCAGCCCCCGGGAGTCTTGATCCTCCTAATGCGGCTGCACCCAAGCTTGTTGTGCTCCTTCCCTCCACGGTGCTCGCCTGCCTACTATTTGCGCAGGTTCAATAGCCCGCTCTCCGGTTCACTGCAATGTGTGTGCACTGGGCACCACTCAACTCCTGAGGCGGCCACAGGCCCACGCGTAGCGCCTGGGCCGCGTTACTGTAATTTAGTCCCCGGTGGCAGCCGTCACTGCAGGCCCTCCTCCGCGTCTCAGGCTCCGAAATACTGCGAGCGGCAGGGAGACGCCGGGAGTTCTCGTCACTGTGCCACTGGCTTACCGCTGCCATCGCTGGGTGACACACTTCTTTGACATCAGGCAGTTATTTCACCTCCAAAGCGGCCGCAGGCATCCAAGCCGCTCCTCGAAAATTTAGCCCCTGGCAGCAGCTAGCTCCGTAGGCCCTTTCCTGTGTCGCGGTCTCTTCAGGGCTGTGCCCGGCAGGTAGTTGTCGGCAATACCTCAATCTACGCCGCTCGCTCTCTGCTGCATTCATGTGAACTCTGGGCACAATTTTAGCTGCGGATTAATGTGCGGATGGCTGGGATGTCGGTCTACCCCGAAGTCCCGTTAGCTTGCGTCCATCTTGCTTGGTAGCAAGCCACGCCCCCTTCTCGTATGATTTTTTAAAGAATATTTCTAGTTTTCAAAAGTAGACAGAAGAAATTTCATGGATTCCTATAGAGAAAATACAAGTTACTAGTAAACCCGCTAGGGATCACTTTTGCGGTTTAGTACTGGGCTACAAGGTACAGTACTGGCTCCTCTCTTGATCACAGGTGAGTATTTCGGAATTCGGATGATTTTAAATGAATATTTTAAGTTTTCAAAAGTAGACAAGATTTTTCGAGTCTCAACCAGTCAATGTTATTCAATGGCAGGTAAGTGAGGAAAACAAGTTACTTACCTGTAACTTTGGTTCCCCAGTATTGGTAACTTTCATAGATTCCCATGCGTTGTATCATTCCCAGTCGTCGGAATGGGAGCATCGGTAAATAAAAAATATAACCATAGAAACAAAAGAGAAACCAGGCCTAGGCCTCATCTCATTTTGTAGCATATCACCCTCTTTGTGTAAAAGAGCCCAAACTTTTCTCAACAACCAATCAGAACAGCCTCACCACATAGAACCTTCCTGAGAGAACCTCAGATTTTCGTAGCCGTTGTGCAACCGCCACTATCTCTGTAAAATTAGGCTGAGCTTTCCCAGGGGAGGAGGGTGGGGGCATGGGAATCTATGAAAGTTACCAATACTGGGGAACCAAAGTTACAGGTAAGTAACTTGTTTTCTTACCCCAGTATTGGAACTTTCATAGATTCCCATGCTTTGTATCAGAATAGCCAGCAGTAAATCACCAAAGCACATTTTGTCATATTTATAAATATCTAGAGCATCACACGCCCACTAGCGATGATTACAGTGAACATTGATCAATTGTTACCATACAGAAGAAAAAACATCACTGAAACAAAATGTGCAATACAGGAAGGAGGGATTGTAGGGAAAGCTCACCTCACACTGAAATAGATTCCTGAGGACTGCTTGACCAACAGCCTCGTCGTCCTGTCCTGTAGACTCTAGGCAGTAATGCTTCGTGAAGGTATGAGTACTGCTCCACGTTGCTGCCCTGCATATGTCTTTGATCATGACTCCTGAAAAAAGAGCCACCGAAGATGCTACTGCTCTTGTGTAATGCGCACAAACTTTTCTGCCCAGAGGTTTGCCTGCTTCCTGATGGCAGAATTGAATGGCACTGGAGATCCAGCAGGAAATGCTGGTCTTTGTTAAAGCACATCCTTTCCGTGGCGCGCTATAGGCGACAAACAACTGTGAAGACCTTCTAAAGGACCTTGTGCGCTCCAAATAGAATTTCAAGCATCTTTGAACATCCAAAGAATGCAATGTTCGTTCCGCCGGAGTTGAAGGCCTCGGAAAAAAAGATTTCAAAATCAAGGGTTCATTCAAGTGGAACTTGGACGGAACCTTCGGGATGAATTTTGGATTCGTTCTAAGGATAAGAACATCTTTTTTGAATTGAAGGAAAGGTTCCACTATGGACAGCGCCTGACGTTCACTAACCCTCCTAGCCGATGTTAGGGCTAAGAGAAGGGATAGCTTCCACGAAAGGAATTTCAAGTCTGCCTTGTGAATAGGCTCAAACGGAGCCTTCATCAGTTGAGCCAAAACTAGGTTAAGCTGCCAAATTGGAGGAGGTAGACGAACTGGAGGATACATCTGAAACAGGCCTTTCAAGAACTGTTTAATAATTCTAGAAGACCATAGAGAAGGACCTGATGAAGTTCGCCTGAACCTTGAGATGGCTGCCAGATGCACCTTGACTGTAGAGTGAGCCAAACCAGACTAAGCCAATGATAGTATTTGGCAAAATTTGATGAGGAAGAGACTCGTAAGGATGGAGACGTTTTCTCTGACACCACAGGCAGAATCTCTTCCATTTTGCTTTGTACGTTTTATTAGTACTTGGTGCTCGAGCCTGGGACAAAACCTCTTTACACTCCTTGGTTAAATTCAGATGTTGGAATTCTCTGTATTCAGGAGCCACGCTGTTACATGCAGCGACCTCGGATCCGGATGGAGCACCTGACCTTGATCCCTTGATAACAGAGATGGAACTAGTTGCAGGCGAATTGGACGATCCTGAAAAAGTAGAAGAAGTTCTGTGTACCAGAACTGCCAAGGCCACGCTGGAGCAATGAGAATCATCTTGCATGGCTCCGTCTTGATTTTCCGGAGCACTCGTGAAATGAGAGGAATTGGTGGAAAAGCGTACAAGAATGCGCCGAACCAAGCCATGGAAAGCGCATTCCCCAAGGATCCCCGATGGTGTTCCTTGCTTGCGTAGAACCGGCATTTGGCGTTCTCCGGAGACGCAAAGAGATCTATGGTCAGTCTTCCCCAGACTGAGAACACTTTCTCCAGAACTGACTGATTCAATTCCCATTCGTGATTCGCCTGTCTTTGGCGACTCAGTGCATCTGCTGTAATATTGAGAGAGCCTGGCAGGTGTTCCGCTTGCAGGGTGACTTTGTGAAGAATAGCCCAATCCCAAAGTCCCTGGGCTTCCTTGGACAGAGTTTGTGATCTCGTCTCCCCCTGCTTGTTGATATAGTGCATGGCCGTCGTATTGTCCGTCCGGACCAGCATTGCGCGATTTCGAACTCTCAGGAGGAAAGCTTGCAAAGCTAACCGAACGGCTGTCAGTTCCAACAAATTGATGTGGCACTGGCGCTGTTCTGGACTCCTGTGGCCACTGATTTGAAGTTCTTGGAGAACTGCTCCCCAGCCTTCTAATGAGGCATCAGTTGTTAGGATCATAGGAGATGGTGGAATCTTGAATGTTAGTCCCTCGGAGATGTTCTCTTTCACCAACCACCACTCGCATGCCTTTTTCATCTGCGGTGTAACCAAAATGTTGTCGTTGAACGAGCCCTCTGCCTGGCACCATTGTTTGTCTAGCTCCTCTTGCAGAGGACGCATCCGCAGTCTGCAATGCGGTACTAATGGTATGCAAGATGAAATCGATCAGAGCAGGGACTTGTAGCACCGAACCGAAAAGGATTTCTTTTCCTGCACCTGGCGAGCTGAGAGCAACAGTTTGTGCGGACGTTCGTTGGAAGGACGAGCTTTGCACTGTTCAGTGTCTAAAATGGCCCCTAGGAATCTTGCGGACCTGGAAGGTCGAAGAACTGACTTCTTCTCGTTGAGCTGAAGGCCCAGGTGGCTGAACTATTGAATGCAAGTTGAAATGGCCTTGGAAGGATGGAGCCTTGACTAGCCAGTCGTCCAAGTAGGGGAAAACTTCTAGGGATTGCTTTCTGAGAAAAGCCGCCACTGGTGCCAGCACCTTTGTGAAAATCCGTGGTGCCGATCGAAGGCCAAACGGAAGAACTTTGAATTGGAAATGGCTCTTGCCTACTGTGAAGCGTAGATATTGCCTGTGAGCTGAGTGGATCGGTACGTGGAAGTACGCATCTTCCAAATTCAGGGACGCCATATAGTCCCCCGGAGAGTGACCATCCTGAAAGATAGTTTGATGAGATAAGTGTTGAGCTCTCGTAGATCTAAAATGGGACGCCAAGTATCTGCTGTCTTTTGAACCAGGAAGAACCTGGAATAAAAACCTCTGCCCCTCTGAGAGAGAGGTACCGGCTCTATTGCCCCCTTGATGAAAAGCTGGTGGGCTTCGAGGCGTAGCTGATCCAGATGTCTCGATTGATTGGCGCCTGGAGCTCTGGTTGGAGGCAGATCTTGGAACTCCAACGTATGGCCACTCTGAACAATATTCAGGACCCACTGGTCGGATGTTATTTTTCCCCAGTTGTCCAGACAAAAAGATATCCTGCCCCCTACTGATGTAACTGTCAGGGGAGGAACAGTAGAAAGAGCCAGGAGGCAGCTATTGTCTCTTGGTATTGTCGCGACCCTAGCGATTTGGACGCCCTCTCTGAGATTGGCGAGAGTAAGACGCCGATTGGCCTTGGCGTTGATTTGAATATTGAGTCTTGTAAGACTGTGAACTCTGCATTGAATATCTTTGCTGGATGCCTCTATAAATAGAGAAACCCCTGCCTCTCGCTCCTTTGAAAGGGACCTTCCGATAGCTTAACGATCCCAAGGACTTAGCCGTGTCCGTGTCCTTCTTGATATTTTGTAGGGCGTCATCAATATACTTGCCGAACAGCATTTCACCATCAAATGGGAGGTCCAGGATCTTGTTTTGGACCTCCTGACGAAACCAGGTAGCTCGTAGCCAGCCTTGACGGCGCAATACCGCCGAACCGGCTAAAGCCCGAAAAGCAGTGGAAGCGATGTCCATCGCACAATCAATCACTTCCGAAGATGATCTCTCTCCCTCTAACAGAACTCTCTTGGCCTCCTCCTTCGCTACGTCCAGCAGTTGTTCTACAAATGGCTCCAAGTCGCACCACATCTGGCAATCGTACATGCCCAGAATGGCTAGAGTATTCACTGCCCGGACAAGAAGACTGGCCATGGAGGAAACTCTTTTACCAACGTTATCCAAACGCCGCCCTTCCTTGTCTGGAGGTGTAGTCAGAGGCGTTGATGGGCTTTTGGATTTGCTCTGTGCCGCCTGCGAGATTACAGAATCAGGCTTAGGCTGTCCAAGAAGGCACACTGGACTGCCCTCCGGGGCTTTATATTTCTTCTCCAGCCGGGGAAGAACAGGGATGACCGTGGCCGGATTTTGCATGATTTTAATTCCTTCATCCCACACATGTTCAATTATAGGAATGGACCTAACCGACTTCCTATATTCCTCCTTAAAGTCATAAAGGAAACACTCAGACTGTTCCTTTGTAATTGGCAGTCCAAACCTCTTCGCTGCCCTTTCTATGAGCTTATGGAACCCCCCAATATCCGTTGGTGGAGACACCGCCGTGTCCCGTCCCACAACATCCGGATCTTGCAACCCACTGTCGTCGAGATCCAAGTTTGGGTCTTGCAAAGGATCAGATAATGGATTACCCTGATCATCGTCATCATCATCATCATCATCATCATCATCATCATCATCATCATCGTCGTCGTCCCTTACATCCTCACTGACATCTCTCCGAGGTTCAGGGTCTATTGTCCGTGAGACCACCACTGGAATGACAGCTGGTGGCATCGGAGGCACCACCGGAGTAGCAGGTCGTTCTGGCTGCACTGTAGACTGTGGTGGAAACCTGTTCCTGTAATCTTGCAGCATCAATTGTAGATCAGAAACAAGAGAAGCCGGCATGGCTACCATGTCTTGACCCATGCCCGAGGGATGCTGCTGTTGAGAAGTATAATGTTGTAACCTGGGTCATCGTGATGTTCGTAGTAGTCTTCAGTGTCAGTCTCTGAAGGACTGTAGGCATCTCCATATTTACCTCTGTCCTCCTCTGCCTCCGACTCATCATCCAGCAGCATTGTTGGGGGCAAAGATGAAACACGTCGGGGAGATGTCATCTCCAGTGTTATTAGAAGTTTCTGTATTGGAAACTGCATTTTTTGAGTCGTCGAAGGAGGAATCGTCAACTGAGTCTTCGTCGACGAAGGGATTGTCGACCGTTCACCGGACCTAGTCGGCGAAATAGTGGACGGAGAATCAATCGTCGACGGTTTCGTCGACGAACTCATCGTCACCAGCGTGCTCGTCTTCATCGCCGTCGTCGTCGTCGAAGCAGCCGTCGACAGTATCTTCGTGGACATCACTAACAACGACGAGGCAGAAACCACCGTCGACGAACATGAAGGTACCTTAAACGTCGAAGTTAAAAGCGTCGATGGCACCACCGTCGACTGCGTCAATGGAGCACTTTAAGCTTTAGAAGAAGTAATCGTCGTCGACGTACCAGTTGTTTTAGTCGTCGACGGACGCTGTGTTTTCTCAGATTTAGTCTCTGGAGTGACTGCAGAGGGTTTTTTGCCGTCTTTCTCCTTATGGGACTTCTGGGAAGTGACAGGAACTTCCTTGCTGTCCTTTTTGGCTGTGTCCATCTCAGCAGCCTGTCCCAGCCTCTCCTTTTCACCTCGGTGAGGAGATTTAATGGGACTGACCATCTCAGACCTATCAGAGATCTTATGAGAGGTCTTAACAGGAGGCTCATTAGAAGTAGAGGGAGAAGACCTACCCCTCTTTTTGGATCTCCTGGAGGTCGAGACAGACGCAGAATCCTCCTCATCAGAAGAGAGAACTTCCTTCCGAGTCTTCATCTTCTGAAGCCAGGTCAACAACCGGCCCTCTCTGTCTCGCAAAGTCTTTGTAGAAAAAGTTCTACATATTTTGCAATCTGTGGCCTTGTGGTCAGGATATAAGCAGTAAATACAGATGTCATGCTTATCTTCCACAAAAAGTCTCTTTTTCCCACAGGATGCACAGGATCTGAATAAAGCTTTCTCCTCCTTGTCAGACATTGTTGTTTGAAGTTGAAGTAATAAGTAGAATAGAAAGAGAAAACTCAGCAGAGCTCAGTGGAGACTCCCTAGCACAACGTTCGGTAGAAAAATAAAATCTGAGGCTCTGAGGCTCCCTCAGGAAGTTTCCATGTGGGGAGGCTGTTCTGATTGGTTGTTGAGAAAAGTTTGGGCTCTTTTACACAAAGAGGGTGATATGCTATAAAATGAGATGAGGCCTAGGCCTGGTTTCTCTTTTGTTTCTATGGTTATGATATTTTTTATTTACTGAGGCTCCCATTCCAACGACAGGGAATGATACAAAGCATGGGAATCTATGAAAGTTCCAATGCTGGGGTAATTACCGGTTTCCTGGTGAGTACTCGACTGGTGAAGTTGTGGTTCTGGGCATAGACTCAGGGGTCCCCCAGGGTCAGGTATGTACAGTTGGTCACCCTCAGCGGCCCAGGTGCAGAGGTAGTTAGGCCCAATGTTATTCAATAGGGTCAGGGGGCCTCCGGTTGGTGGCTGCTGGCTAGCAGGCAACGCGGCTGTGGGAGCTGGGCTCCTGGTCACTTGCTCAGGGCAAAGGGGGAAGCAGGATAGGATAAAGGTGGCACAGTCAGCGGTACTAGGGCGGCTGGGGGCAGGGTGCTTTTGAGCCGTCGGGCGCTCAATGTTATCCAATGGAAAAGGTAAAAAGGGAACAAAGGCTGCAGGCTCGGGGGCGGAGACTCTCCAGGGGTGACCAGCACGTCAAGAGGTAAGATGGGATCTTGGAGCACAGGTAGGTACCCCAAAGGGAGGCACAGGGGGCTGTAGGGCATCGGGTGCAGGGGTGTCTTTGGGTGTCGGAAAAGCTTACCCACAGCTGGTCACAGTTGGGGGACCCCTGGTTCCAAGTCTGCAGGCGTCGTCTGGTTCGTCGAGGAGGGTCTTTGGGCACTGGACCTCGGGACCCAGTCGCCCGGGGGTCGTCCTCGTGGTCTTGGATCACTCGGGCACGGGCCGGGTTCGGCAGGTGCAGAGTGGGCTGGTCCGGAGCTTCCTGGCTGGCACCAGGGGGACTGTTGCAGCAGAGCCTCTGCTGATGAGAGTCCCAGTCTTTAAGAAGGTTGAGGCAGGCAGGTCCTCTGGGTGTCCCAAGGTTGCTCTCCACAGGAGTCGCCAGGATTTAGGCAGGAGCAGATTCCAGGATCGACAGGCCGGTAGGGCTGGGGCCAAGTCAGTGGGTGTCCTCCTGTGGTTAGAAGCTGCACGGCAGGTCTTCTTCCTCTTGGTCTTCTTTCTTCTTTTCTTCTCGGGATCTCGGGAAGGAAGGTTCAGGGAGCCCCTAAATACTGAATTTAGGGGCGTTACAGGTAGGGCAAGGTCAGGAACCAATAGGTCCCTGTCCTGGGGTGGGTACACCCCCTAGCTTGCTCCCCTCCTGTGGGAGGGGGGGCAGGATCCTAGCTGTGATCGGGCAGGGCTCCCCATCTGCAAGATGGCCGGAGCCCGGAGTCGTGCTTCACGTTGTCTCCCCCACCTGAAGGGTGGGGTTGGCACAGGCTGGCACTACCCCCTTCCTGACGTAGTTTTTCCCACCAGGCTTCCCACCAGAGTGGGGGTCAGGACTGGTGGGGGCCAGTTGCTGGGTACAGCAAATGGTCTGGAGAAGCTCACAGAGGCGGCATGCCTTTGAAGCTTCCCCCTGCCCATCCTGGGGGAGGAGACCTAGCACCTCGCCCAGGATGTGCATTTTTGCAAGCCCAGGAGAGCGGGGGCTCTCGACCCAGGGGTCCAGCAACATTTCTGCTGTGTGGCAGCCTCTGCAGCCACTCAGCCCAGACGTGGATTGTAGGTTAGGTTTTCAGTGGGCATCTCTAAGATGCCCTCTGGTGCATTTTACACTAAATCCCACACTGGCATCAGTGCAGGTTTAATGTGTTGAGAAGTTTGGTACCAAACTGGTCAGTCTTCGGTGTAGCCATTATGGTGCTGTGGAGTTCGTAATGACAACCTCCCAGCACCATATACTCTTAATGGCATCACTGCACTTACAGTGCCCAGGAATGGCCCTGGGTACTGTAGGGGCACAGGGCTCATGCACCTGTGCCCACACCTCTGACATAGGGCACCCAGCTAGAGGGGTGACTGAAGTATGCCGGGGCAGTGGGTTCCGTGGGCATAGCACACAGGGTTGTGTGCCATGTCGACTTTGTTTAATTCTATACTTAGACACTCAGCCTGCAAAGGCAGTGTGAGGGTACAGGGCCCCTGAGGGTGGCACAATAAGTGCTGCAGTCCTCAGGGGTCTTCTCTGGTCACCATGCCCTGGGTACCATTTACTAGGGGCTGACAGGTGGCCAGAGAAGCCAATTGGGTTTTAGTTCCAAAACAGCTTTTTAGGGAAGGAACACAGGCCCTGGGTACCTGGTTAGCAGGAATTCAGGGCACACTTAGTCAAAGCACATCAGCAGTTCAGAAAAAAAGTTGGGGCATACCAGTGCAAGATGGCACTTTCTCACACAACCACCCCCACCAAACTATAGGTGATGAGATGAACCTTGCCCTAGGGAGTCTTCATTGTCTAAGTGGAAGAACCTGGAAAGTCTATCTGCATTGGCATGGGCAGTCCCTAGTCGGCGTTCCACTTCAAAGTCCATACCCTGTAGAGAGATGGACCATCTCAATAGTTTGGGATTTTCCTCTTTCATCTGCATTAGCCATCTGAGAGGTCTGTGGTCAGTTTGAACCAGGAAGTGAGTTCCAAACAAGTAGGGCCTCAACTTCTTCAGGGACCAAACCACAGCAAAGGCCTCCCTCTCAATGGCACTCCGACGCTGCTCACTGGGGAGTAGCCTCCTGCTGCACAAGTTACTACTTGTGTAACAATATATCTGTAAGAGACATTAGTTAGTGATAGATTCCTTACCGTAGAATATCCCCAGGCATGAGACTGGATCCGGAAAAGTTTGCGTAGCAATACGCCGGCAGGCATCGTCCGCGGCTCCGTGTCAGTCGTCGGCGTCGTTAGAGCCGGAATGACGTCGGAGTACTTAGACACCGCCCATGCACGCTGACGTCAGTTCTGATACACAGCTTTTCCGCGCCAGATACGCAGAGCCATGATAGAACCAACACTGGTGGCATGAAACTAGGGCCCTGAAAGGGGATGACCTTAACCCTAGATATCGGTTCGCAGAACGGGGAGGATGGGTGGGTCGGTAAGGAATCTATCACTAACTAATGTCTCTTACAGAGATATCGTTACACAAGTAGTAACTTGTGCATCTGAAAGAGACACGTTAGTGATAGATTCCTTACCTTAGAATAGATACCCCAGCAATACCAACCCCGGTGGTGGGTCTGCGAACCAATAATCACACCAGAAAGTCCTGGAGAACGGAACGGCCAAAGAAGCCATCCCTCCGGACTTGGCTGTCCAGGCAATAATGTCTTGCAAACGTGTGCAGCGAGGCCCACGTAGCTGCCTGGCATATATCCTGTAAGGGCACTCCTCGGCCCAGGGCGGTGGTTGTCGCCGTGGCCTGAGTAGAATGAGCCCGTAGTCCCACAGGGGGTTCGTTCTTCGCCAAGGAGTAACACGCTTGGATACACAAGATGATCCACCGCAAGATGGTCCGCTTGTGCACCGCCTTTCCCATCTTAGCGCCCACGTAACCAACAAAGAGTTGGTCATCCACCCGGAACTGGCGTGTGCGATCCAGATAGTAAGAGAGCGTACGTTTTGGGTCCAGACAGTGGAGCCTCTCTTACTCTTTCGGGGGATGCGGAGGCGGAAAGAAGGTGGGCAAGGTAATGGACTGCCTGATGTGGAAGGCCGTGACAACCTTGGGCAGGAACGAAGGTCTCGTCCGCAACACAACCTTGTCCGGATGAACAGAGAGGAAAGGAGGTGTAGAAGAAAGAGCCTGGAGCTCACTCACTCTCCTGGCAGAGGTGATGGCAACCAGGAAAGCAGTCTTCAAGGTAAGAAGACAGAGCGGACAGTTATGGAGCACACATTAGATAAGTAAGTACAAGATTCAAGTCCCACTGGGGCATCATGAAAGGAACAGGAGGGAACATGTGTGTGATGCCCTTCAGAAACCTATTTACAATTGGGGACTTGAACAAGGAAGGCTGATCAGGTAGCCTTAAGAAGGCGGAAAGGGCAGAAAGGTAGCCCTTGATAGTGCCCAGAGCAGAACCCTGCTGGGCAAGAGAAAGAAGTAAGAGAAGAACCTCAGAAAGGGGTGCAGAGAGTGGATCCACAGCCTTTGCTGTGCACCATGCCACAAATCTGTTCCACCTGCAGGCGTATACCAACTTTGTGGAGGGACGCCTGGCTGCCAGAATGACATTACAGACTTCGGGAGGCAAGTCAAATGGCCTCAACTGTCGCCGCTCAATCTCCAAGCTTGTAGGTGGAGACTGGACAGGTTCGGGTGGAGGACCGTCCCCTGCTGCTGCGACAGAAGGTCCTCCCGAAGAGGCAGACAAATCGGGGGATCGACTGACATGCTGGGTAGCTCGGGATACCAGTACCTTTGTGCCCAGTCCGGAGCCACAAGGATAACCTGGGCCCGGTCGCGCCTGATCTTCTTCAGCACTCTGGGCAGAAGTGGTATCGACGGAAAGGCATACAATAGACCGCAACTCCACTTGCGACGAAAAGCGTCCCCGAGCGAGTGCCACCTTGGAAACTCCAACGTGCAGAACTGATGACATTGCGCGTTCTCTTCTGTGGCGAATAGATCTAACCAAGGCTCTACCCACTGCTGAAAGAGGCCTTGCACCACGTTCGAGTACAGATGCCATTCGTGATCCATCATGCACCGACGGCTGAGTTCGTCCGCCCTGGCATTCAGAGAACCTACCAGGTGTTGAACCACCAGGGTCACGCCCTGATGTTCCAGCCATTTCCAGAGACGCAGAGCCTCCTGGCATAAGGTCCACGACCCTACCCGCCCTGTTTGTTGCAGTACCACATGGCGGTGGGGTTGTCCGTGACAGAGGGGAGGAATGCCTTTAGTGCAAGTCGGATCACCCGCAGCTCCAGAAGGTTGATGTGGAGCTGGGACTCCGCCGGAGACCAGAGACCTCTGATCTTCGCCTCTCCCATGTGGCCTCCCCAACCCAGGAGGGACGCATCCGTCACCACTACGTGCTCAGGGTGGGGTAGGGAAAGAGATCTGCCACTGACCCAATCGCGGTCCGTGAGCCACACTGCAGCTGTTTTGCAGTGCCCTCCAAGATCAAGACATGGTCGGACAAGTTGCTCTGTTGCTGGGCCCACTGAAACTTCAGGTCCCACTGCATAGCCTGCATCCGCCAGCAGGCGTGATGCACCAGAAGGATGCAGGAGGCCATCGGCCCCAGAAGCCGCAGCGTCAACCTGACAGAGACCCGGGATAAAGGCTGAAAGATCGGAATCAGAGCCTGAATATCCCGAACCCGCTGTTCGGGTGGACAAACCCGAAACTGCGCAGAGTCCAGAACCGCTCCGATGAAGTGGAGCTTCTGAGAGGGACACAGGTGTGACTTCGGCACGCTGATGGAGAACCCCAGCAGATGCAGGAGATCGGCTGTAGTCTGGAGGTGGCCGACGACTGTCTGGGGCGAGCCCGCCTTCAACAACCAGTCGTCGAGGTAGGGAAAGACTGAAACCCCTAACCTGCGCAGATGGGCTGCGACCACCGCCATCACTTTGGTGAACACCCGTGGGGTGCTGGTAAGGCCGAAGGGGAGCACAGTAAATTGAAAGTGCTCATGGCCTACCGTGAACCTGAGGTAATGCCGGTGGGCCGGCAGGACGGGGATGTGAAAATAGGCGTCCTGCAAGTCCAATGCTTCCATCCAGTCTCCAGGGTCCAGGGCAGCTAAGACCTGAGCCAGAGTCAGCATCTTGAACTTCTCCTTCCGGAGGAAGCCGATGACATTCCGTAGGTCCAAGATAGGGCGTAGGCCCCCTTTGCCCTTCTTGGGTACCAGAAAGTAGAGGGAGTAACAACCACACCCTACTTCTGGCCCAGGAACGTGCTCAATGGCCCCCTTGGCCAAGAGGGCCGTGACTTCCTCTTGCAGAAGTTGCAAGTGATCCCCCGACACGCGGTGGAATTGCGGTGGCATGGCTGGAGGGGTCAACTCGAAGGGGAGGGAGTAGCTGTCCGACGTGACGGTGCGCCAGTGGAAGAGGTGATGGTGAACCCTGCCCCCCACTGGCGTCACAGGGGCCTGAAAACACGAACTAGGAGGGCTTTGAGGCAGGTGCGGCGGGGGAAGGTGTGGACTGGCAGCGCCCTTGTCCCCGACCGCCGTCACGGCGGTTTCCACGGCCGCCACCGCGCTGTTGGACATTCTGCGGTGCGTAGCTGGCAGCACGTGTGGGGGCGCCCCATCCTTGGCCACAAAAGGAGCGAAAGGCACCCGTTTGCTGGCGAGGGGCCGAGAGGCCCAAGGACTTGGCCTTAGCCTTGGAGTCCTTAAATCGCTCAAGCGCATGGTTTGCCTTGTCGCCAAAGAGGCGACAGCCATCAAACGGCATGTTCAGCAGAGTGGCCTGGACATCGGCCGAAAAGTTGGCGGACCTCAACCAGGCGTGGCGTTGAACCGCCACTGTCGTTGCCATCGCCCTGCCCAGTGAGTCCGTGGTATCCAGTCCACACCGGAGGGAAAACCGTGCTGCATCTCGACCCTCCGCAAGGGTTTGGGCGAGTTTTGCCCGGACCTCCTCCGGACACTGTGGCAGCACGTCCGCGACCGCGTCCCACAGGGTGTGGGTATAGTGGCCCAAGAGGCATGCGGTATTAACTGACCGCAGTCCCAAACTGAGGGACGACAACACCTTCTTCCCGAACTGTTCGTACCTCTTGAATTCCCGATCGGGCTGAGCCGTCAGGAATGCGGTCTGGGAAGTGGAGGCCTGGATGACCAGGCTCTCGGGAGTGGGGTGTTTGGACAAAAAGCAAGGGTCGCGCGGGGCCGGGCGGTAGCATCTGGCCACGTTCCTATCCACAGGCAGATCTGTGGCGGGCTTGGACCAAGTGCCCACAAGAACGTCACACAAGGCCTCATTAAACGGCAGCAGAGGCTCACTGGAGCTTGCCTGCGGTTTAAGGACCTCTGTGAGGAGGTTAGGCCGCGACAGGGAGTTCAAGGTTTAGGGCCTTGGCTGCCCGTGTCAACACTATACTATAAGCTGCCCCCTCCGTAGCCACGGTGGGAGGGGAGACAAATCCAGTGTCTGGCAAAGTGTCAATGCCACTGGCATCCCCAAGCTCATATGCTTGTCCATTTTTAGAAGAAAACTTAAGACTCACTTATATGGGAGGTAGGCGACTGTGATGGCTGCTTGGACTGTTTACTCTACTTACCATAGCGCGGGGACACGCCGGTGCGCGTAACCAGGCGCTTTATAAATCTTCCTAATAATAATAATAATGTCCAGTCCTGTGGTGACTGGCACTCCCGTGCCAGAGGTTACTCAGACACCTCCCAATCACCCTAGTCACCCATCTCCTGTAGCACAGGTTCAACAGATGGATCCTGTTCATGGAAATAGAAATCTCCAAAAGCCGTTGGTAGCGGCGCCCATCAGCGCCACTCCGGCGCCAGAACCGGACCGGGGGTAGGATTGGGGACGGCGCTCATGGCAGGCACCGGGGGTGACACCCGTAGGGCCGGCGTCGGCGAGGTCGACCGGCGATGACCCGGATCCGGAAGCGGATCCAGAGATGGCCTGCGGTGCCGGGACCGAAGTTGCCGGGACCGAAGCACCCGACGGCGTCGGAGCCGAAGCGCCCGACCCGCTAGGCCCTCTAGCCAGGGCCGTTGGACCCGAAGGCGTCACGGGACCCGGCTGAGGAGCGAGGCACCCATTGGCCATGAGGTACTGCTCGACCTCAGGCATCGCATCTTGCCCAGGGGCCCGAAGGTGTGGGGCAGACGGCGACAACAGCGAATCAGGCGGAGCCGCGTGGGTGGTGTCACCCGAACCCCCGGCCGCATCGTGCGAGCGTCAGGGTGGGTCGGAGGAACGATGAGGTCTCTCTGACCTCTTATGCCTCTTACCTGAGGACTTGGATCCCGACGAACGATGTCCACTCCCGGAGCTGCGAGGGCTCCAACCCCGCAACCTGTCCCTCGACCTCCCGTGGGACCGGGACCTGGAGCGGCGCGGGGCCGACTGCCGGAGCTCCAGTCGCTTGCGAGACCTCTCTCACCTAGCCTTAGACGTCAAGGCCCGGCAGTCGGAGCAGGTGCAGTAGTCTTGGTCGAGGCCTAAACACTTGAGGCACCGGCGATGGGGGTCGGTAAGCGACATCAGTCGGTCGCACCTGGAACAGGGTTTAAACCCGGGCATCCCTACCGGCACCGTAGGAGTCGAAGACTCTAGCAAAGAAATGATCAAAAAGTTTAGTCAAAAAAGACTAAGGGGTAGAGCTTCTCCGGATCTGCGCTAGCTGGCGCGGAAAAAAGAGGAACTGACATCAGCGTGCATGGGCGGCGTCTAAGTACTCCGACGACGTCATTCCGGCGCTAACGACACCGACGACGGACACGGAGCCGCAGACGACGCCTGCTGGCGCGCAGGGGTATTGCTACACAAAATTTTCCAGATCCAGTCTGACACTTGGGGATATTCGAAGGTAAGGAATCTATCACCAACATGTCTCTTTCAGATTATAAAAGCAACAGGTTCGTCCTGGCCTTCCTCATTGATCTGGGAGAGGACTGCTCCTATCCCCAGCTCTAATGCATCAGTCTGCACTATGAACTGCTTGGAGTAGTCTCGTGCTTTTAGAATGGGTGCTGAGCACATTGCTTCTTTCAGGGTGTCAAAGGCATTTTGGCAGCTAACAGTCCAGTTTACTTTCTTGGGCATTTTATTGAATGTGAGTTCTGTGAGGGGAATCACAATGGACCCATATCCCTTCACAAACTTCCAGTAGTATCCAGTCAAGCCAAGGAATGCCCTGACTTGGGTCTGGGTGGTTGGAGCTGCTCAGTCCAGGATGCTCTGGATCTTGGGCTGTAGGGGTTGGACCTGGCCTCCACCAACAAGGTGGCCCAAGTACACCACAGTGCCCTGCCCTAACTGGCATTTGGATGCCTTGATAGTCAGTCCTGCAGATTGCAGGGCTTGTAGAACATTCCCAAGGTGGATCAGGTGATCCTGCCAGGTGGAGCTAAAGACAGCAATATCATCAAGAAAAGCTGCACTAAAGGACTCCAACCCAGTGAGGACTTGGTTCACCAACCTCTGGAAGGTGGCAGGGGCATACTTTAATCCAAAAGGCATTACAGTGAACTGATAGTGCCCATCAGGGGTGGAGAATGCTGTCTTCTCTTTGGCTTCTGGGGCCATGCCAATCTGCCAGTACCCTGCAGTTAAGTCAAAGGTACTGAGGAATTTGGCTGCCCCTAGCTTGTCTATCAACTCATCTGCTCTTGGAATGGGGTGAGCATCTGTCTTGGTGACAGAGTTGAGCCCTCTCTAGTCCACACAGAACCTCATCTCTCTCTTTCCACCCTGTTGATGAGATTTGGGGACCAGAACAACTGGGCTAGCCCAGGGGCTCTCAGAGGGTTTAATCACCCCTAGCTCCAGCATCTTGCTGACTTCAGCTTTGATGCTTTCCTTGACTTGGTCTGATTGTCGATAGATTTGGTTTTTGACAGGGTTACTGTCACCAGTGTCCACATCATGGGTACACCAGCTGGTCAGACCAGGGGTCAAGGAAAAGATGCTTGCAAACTGCTGCAAGACTTGCTTGCAGTCAGCCTGCTGTTGTGGAGAGAGGGAGTCTGAAAAGACCACTCCATCCACTGACCCATCTTTTGGGCTGGAAGAGAGATCAGGTAGAGGTTCACTCTCTGCTTCCTGTTCCTCATCAGTCACCATCAGCATGGTGAGGTTAGCCCGGTCATTGTAGAGTTTAAGGTGGTTCACATGGATAACCCTTTTGGGTGTCCTGCTGGTGCCTAGGTCCACTCAGTAAGTTACCTCACTCTTTTTTCCAGGATAGGGTAAGGGCCACTCCATCCGTCTTGGAGAGCACTTGGTGCCACTGCCTCCACAACCCACACCTGTTGTCTAGGTTGAAATTCAACCATGGCAGCTTTTTGGTCATACCAGTGCTTCTGCAGCTCCTGGCTGGCCTCAAGATTCTTGGATGCCTTGTCCATAAACTCAGCCATTCTGGACCTTAGGCCAAGCACATAGTCCACAATGTCTTGCTTGGGTTCTTGGAGAGGCCTCTCCCAACCAATGTTCCTTCTGATTTTTTTCCACTGTGCGGCAGTGGAGGGTCTCTGTGCGCTGCAACCATGGCTATGTGCGCCAGGAACCGAACCTCGCGTGTCTGCGGCGCCAAATGCCACTCGTTTTTGCTGCCCTCCTGCCCTCTGTCCCACTCGCTGTGCCTTTATGTCCTCTGTCCCACTCATTTTTGGTGCCCTTCTGCCCTCTGTCCCATTGTTTTTGGTGCCCTTCTGCCCTCTGTCCCACTCGTTTTTGGTGCCCTTCTGCCCTATGTCCCATCGTTTTTGGTGCCCTCTGCCTCACTTGTTTTTGGTGCCCTTCTGCCCTCTGTCCCATCGTTTTTGGTGCCCTTCTGCCCTATGCCCCACTCGTTTTTGGTGCCCTTCTGCCCTCTGTCCCACTCAATGTTGTGCCTTTATGCCCTCTGTCCCACTGATTTTTGGTGCCCCTCTGCCCTCTGTCACACTTTTTTTTGTGCCTTTCTGCACTCTGTCCCACTCGTTTTTGGTGCCCTTCTGCCCTCTGTCCCATCGTTTTGGTGCCCTTCTGCCCTCTGTCCCACTCGTTTTTGGTGCCCTTCTGCCCTCTGTCCCACTCATTGTTGTGCCTTTATGCCCTCTGTCCCACTCATTTTTGGTGCCCTTCTGCCCTCTGTCCCATTGTTTTTGGTGCCCTTCTGCCCTCTGTCCCACTCGTTTTTTGTGCCTTTCTGCACTCTGACCCTCTCGTTTTTGGTGCCCTTCTGCCCTGTCCCACTTGTTGTGCCTTTATGCCCTTTGTCCCACTTGTTGTGCCTTTATGCCCTCTGTCCCACTCGTTGTTGTGCCTTTATGCCCTTTGTCCCTTTATGCCCTCTGTCCCACTCGTTGCGCCTTTATGCCCTTTGTCCCACTCGTTGTGCCTTTATGCCCTCTGTCCACTCGTTATTGTGCCTTTATGCCCTCTGTCCCACTCGTTGTGCATTTATGCCCTTTGTCCCACTCGTTGTGCCTTTATGCCCTTTGTCCCACTGGTTGTGCCTTTATGCCCTCTGCCCCACTCGTTGTTGTGCCTTTATGCCATCTTGCTGTCTGTTCCGCTTGTTCCCCAGCCAATGTAGCTCTCATATAAGTATTGCTGATAATCAGAGCCCATTCACGGGCTCCGATTAACAGCAATACTTGAACAAAATGCCACCGTCTGCCTCGCCCTTTACTAACAAAAGCGTAGACACTTTCCAAACACAGCATGTGCTAAAGTACACGCTGTGTTTGGAAAGTGTCTACGCTTTTGTTACAAAAGCGCGAGGCAGACTGTGGCATTTTGTTTAAGTATTGCTGTTAATCGGAGCCCGTGAATGGGCTCTGATTATCAGCAATACTTAAACAAAAGGCCACAGTCTGCCACGCCCCCACACAGCAGTAAGCCCGCAAGCGCCGCAAGCCCCACAATCTCACCAGCCCCCACCTGCCACCTTACCTGAACTCCTCACGCCCGCTCCACCGCCGCCACACGGAAAAGTGTTTTTATGATCGCGCCGCTCTCTTTTTAAAAGCGGCGGGCGGCGGGACTCTCTAGGGACGTCCTGTGTGCGCGCTCCACGCTAGGTGGTGCGCGCTGACATCAGGGGAGGTGTGCGCGCGCGCGGCCTAGAGAGAGGGAACACTGCTCCCAACCCACTGTCACCAAACAAAAAGTGGTCCCCTTACAGGATAACCAAACAGACGTTCAAAGGGTGAAAAACCCCACTACCTTCAGTGGCACTTCCGTATAAGCGAAAAGCAGGCATGGCAACAGGACATCCCATCTCCTTTTGAGTTTTTCAGGGAGTCCCATGATCATACCTTTCAATGTCTTGTTGAACCTTTCCACAAGACCATTGGTTTGTGGGTGGTATGGGGTAGTAAACTTGTACTGCACCCCACACTCCTTCCACATGTGTTTCAGGTAAGCAGACATGAAGTTGGTACCTCTGTCTGAAACCACCTCCTTAGGAAACCCTACCCTGGTGAAGACACCCAGGAGGGCCTTGGCTACTGCAGGAGCTGTAGTACCCCTAAGGGAAATTGCTTCAGGGTACCTAGTAGCATGATCCACTACTACTAGAATGAATTTGTTCCCTGAGGCTGTGGGAGGCTCAAGTGGACCCACAATGTCCACACCTACCCTTTCAAAGGGTACCCCCACCACTGGCAGTGATATCAGGGGGGGGGGGGCTTTGGTTTGCCACCTGTCTTGCCACTGGCCTGACAGGTAACACAGGAGCTCACAAACTCCTTCACCTTTTGGTTCCTCTGGGGCCAGTAGAAGTGGCTAACTAGCCTTTTCCAAGTTTTGGTTTGCCCCAGATGTCCAGCTAGGGGGATGTCATGAGCTAAAGTTAGGAGGAACTCCCTATACTTCTGTGGCACTACCACCCTCCTGGTAGCTCCAGGATTGGGGATTCTTGCCTCAGTATACAGTAATCCCTCTTCCCAATAAGCTCTGTGGGTACCACTGACATCTCCCTGTGCTTCTGTAACAGCTTGCTGCCTCAGGCTTTCAAGAGTGGGGCAGTTTTGTTGACCCTGGCACAGCTCTTCCCTAGTGGGTCCCCCTGGGCCCAGGAGTCCAACCTGGTAAGGCTCAAGCTCCATGGGCTTAGTTCCCTCTAGGTTTTCCAAGTCCTCTCCCTGAGGAGAGGGGTCTTGAGAGGCTTGCTGTGTAGAAGCTGGTTCCCCAGTCTTCTTGCTTTTTCTTTTCGTTGGTTGGGCCATGCTTTCAGGCTCCAAACCTACTTGTTCACCCTTCGTTTTGCTCTGTGCTCTGGTTTGCACACACACCAGTCTAGGAATACCCAGCATGGCTGCATGGGTTACTTGCTCAACCTCAGTCCAGGCTGAGGTTTCCAGGTCATTTCCAAGCAGACAGTCAGCTGGCTATTGTGGAGAGACCAATACCAGTTTCAGGCCAGTAATCTCCCCCCAACCTAATGCCACCATAGCCAGAGGGCGTTGGGTGGTAATGCTGTCAGCATTGGTGACTGGGTAAGTTTTCCCAACCAAGTATTGCTCTGGGGAAACCAGCATTTCCTTTACCATAGTGATGCTGGCACCTGTATCCCTCAGGGCCTCTACTCTAGTTCTATTAATGGAGGGGTATTGCAGATACCTGTTACAGTTGGGTGGCCAAACAGCTACATTGACAACCTCCATTTCCCCCAAGGAGACTAGACTAGCTTGAGTGTATCCCCAGATTTGCTCGGGGCACTCCTCTGATCCCATCTATAGATTTACTGTCCCTGGAGTAGCTGTATTGGGTGCCTTAGGGGCTTTATTGTAGGGGCAGTTTTTGTCTACAGTTAAATGTCCCAACTTTTTACAGTTGTTACAGTGTCAAGTGTCATCTACTACATTCTATGCTCCCAGATATTAAAGGGTCAACTGAAAACTTTTAAAACAGGTTCAGATATCAGTAGCAACCACTTTCCTAATAGTGTTACCTTGTCAATTAAAAATGCTGTACCCCAACTAACTAGGGTCAGTTTACTAAATCAACAAACATTGTCCATGGACAAAGTAAATGGCTTTTCTGTAAAATGGTCCAAAATCGACCCAGAAGCAATTACTGGTAAAGTGATATCTAGAGCCCTTCCATGGATGAATAATCGTTTGGCATCAGATTCCTCACCCCAGTTGATTATATCCAGCTTCCTGGAAATTATTAGAATTATACGGGAAGGACTGTTCCGTAACCAAAAATCCAGAAAAACGGAAGCCAAAGGCTGGTTTAATTCAACCTACCGTAAAGCCTTAACTGACTTAAAAAGAGCCCTACACAACCAAGTCAGATATCCTGCTGGGATTGTTAAACTTAGAAAGGCTTAAAAACTGGCACAGCACAACCGCAGAAACGAAATCAAGAAGAATCTATGGGCCCAACTACATGAGAGCTGCCTACGCAAAGACAGTTCTCTGTTCTGGCATATGGTTAAATCACCCTTTCTGGCAGATGTCACATCTTCTCAACATCTAGATGTGGCAGTGACGGCTGACGAGTGGGTGGCCCACTTCTCAAAGATATTTGGTGGCCCCACCGTGGATACTACAACAGAGGTTCACGTGGCAGGTGATTGTACCGGGGACCAAATATTTCCCATTGACCTTCTCTTTGATCACAATGAGGTTAATAATGCGAGGTCATCTTCCAAAACTGGTAAAGCCCCCGGCTCGGACGGGGTTCCACTAGAGATCTTTGTGATTAGTTTGGAACTCTGGTCACCTCTCGTCACCCAGGTCATGGCAGCAGTTACAAAAATAGGCCTAATAGACTCTTGGTCCACTTCCATCTTGCTTCTAATTTTTAAGAAGGGCGAACGTAACAATCCAGCTTGTTACAGGCCCATCTCCCTCCTGGACTCCTTGGGGAAAGTTGCCGGCCAGCTGATCTTGGAATGTCTCCAGGATTGGGCGTTTATGAATAACATCCTGACAGATCTCCAGTATGGCTTCCAGGAGGTACTTGGTACTGTTGAGCAGGCATTGAACCTATCCCTTCCGATTGGTAAATATGTAGGGGCTAAAAGTGGTAACCTGTACCTAATCTATGTTGATCTTAGCGCAGCATTTGACTGCGTCATTCACTCAAGGCTGTGGTCCATCCTCTGTGAATTGGGGGTAGACCCCCCCTCTTATCCAATTTCTCCGCGAACTATACTCAAATGCCACTGCAATTGTGAGATACGGGTATGGCGGTGAATTATCTCCATCTTTTCCAGTAAACAAAGGTGTTAGACAGGGTTGTGTCCTGGCTCCCTTCTTATTCAATCTTTACACCAACGGGCTGGAAGAGGCCATGCTTGAAGGGAGTCAGGATCTTCCATCTATTAATCACCGCCCTATTCCCGCTCTGTTATACGTGGACCATTCCGTAATTTTAGCCAGAACATTAAACCAGTTACAAAGACAATTAGACAAATACTTTCATTTTATGCTCTCCTTAGGATTGAAAGTGAATACAAATAAAACCTTTGTTATGCACATCGGCCCTAGGGCGAAGAACCATAAACCAGTTTTTATTGATCAAGTTAGGCTGGAACGCACCAGGGAATATCCCTACTTAGGAATCTTAATGGACGACAGACTATCTTGGAAACAAGCCATGCTAAGTAAAAAACTACTTTTTCAGAGAGCAACCTCAGCTCTTGTTTCCTTTGAGAAAACTGGGTAAACCTGCCCCAGCGGAGTTGCTTAAAATCTACCACGCTAAAGAACAAGTTACTTACCTTCGGTAACGTTTTTTCTGGTAGATACAATATCTGCCTGTGGATTCCTCACCTTGTGAATATCCCCCTGCGTCAGCAACATTCGGAAATTCTTTTGTAGCTTCGCGCCGACGTGGACCCGGACGTCATAGAGGCACGGCATCGCTTGCGACTCCACTGACGTCACCAACGCCTATAATAGGCCCACGCCGGCGTGATGACATCAGTTCCGCCTTTTTTTCCGTGCCTTCGAGGCACACGGATGGACCAATGACAGTAGACAAACACAGTATACGCAGTACCAATATCAAGGTAACACACACAGTGTGAAGTAAATGCAATATAACATTTGACAATTAAATAAATACATAATAGAAACACTGGCATAGAAGAGTGGACAACGGGGAGGCGGGTGGGTCAGTGAGGAATTCACAGGCAGATATTGTATCTACCAGAAAAAGCGTTACCGAAGGTAAGTAACTTGTTCTTCTGATAGATACATCTGCCGTGTGGATTCCTCACCTTGTGAATAGAGTCCCACAGCAGTCCCCACTCCCGGAGGAGGGTGTCCACTCTTCTAAACCAGAAAATCCTGAAGGACAGAGCGCTCAAAGTGGCCGTCCCTCCTGACCTCAGAATCGAAGCAGTAATGCTTCGCGAAAGTGTGGAGGGAAGACCAAGTTGCCGTCCTACAAATATCCTCTACAGGAACACCTCTAGCCAATGCAGAGGTTGACGACTTAGCTCTTGTAGAATGAGCCCTTATACCCTCTGGAGGTTCCTTACCGGCCAAAGAGTAGCAGATCTTTATACAGAGGACAATCCATCTTGATAAAGTTCTTTTATGGACCGCTCTTCCTTTCTTGCAGCCAGCAAAGCCAATGAAGAGCTGGTCATCCAACCGACAGTCTTTAGATCTGTCCAAGTAAAAGGACACCGCCCTCTTGGGGTCCAGACGGTGCAACCTCTCCTCCTCTTTGGAAGGGTGTGGGGGAGGATAAAAGGTAGGGAGGGTAACAGATTGACCAAGGTGGAAAGGAGTTACCACCTTAGGCAGAAAAGCAGCCCTGGTCCTAAGAACCATTCGATCAGCATGAATGGACAGGAATGGGAGCTTGGAACTAAGAGCTTGAAGCTCACTAACCCTCCTTGCCGAGGTTATTGCAACGAGGAAAACTGTCTTAGGGGTCAAAAGCCTCATAGGACATTTGTGGAGAGGCTCAAAGGGAGCACACATCAAAAAGGTCAAAACAAGATTTAAGTCCCACTGAGGCACAATGAAAGGAGAAGGAGGGAACTTATTTGTGAGGCCCTTCAAAAACCTAAGAACAACAGGAGACTTAAAAAGAGACGGCTGGTCAGGCATACAGAGAAATGCCGACAGCGCAGAAAGATAGCCCTTCACTGTGGCAATAGCAAGCCCCTGTTGCGCCAGAGAAAGAGCAAACTGAAGAACATCAGATAAATGGGCTCTCAAAGGATCTAAAGACTTCTCTCCACACCAAGTGACAAATTTAGATCACCTATATGAATAAATGGACTTAGTGGAGTCACGCCTGGCTGACAAGATGAGATACACCACGTCAGGCGGGAGAGAAAAAGAACTCAGGTTGCCCCGTTCAATCTCCAGGCATGAAGGTGTAAGGTCTGGAGGTGGGGGTGTAAAACCTGCCCCTCCATCTGGGAGAGGAGATCTGCCCTGTGAGGGAGACAGAGCGGCAGGTGAGAGGAGAGGTGGAGAAGGTCTGAGTACCACACCCTTCTTGGCCAATCCGGGGCGACCAATATGACTTGGGCCCGGTCTTGGCGAATTTTCCTCAGAACCCGAGGAATCAAAGGTATGGGAGGAAACGCGTAAAGGAGTCGTCCGTCCCAACTCAACTGAAACGCGTCCCCCAAGGCTCCTTGCATCGGAAACTGGAGACTGCAGAATAACGGGCAGTGAGCATTCTCTAAAGTGGCAAAAAGGTCCACCTGAGGAGTTCCCCACGTCCGAAAGACGTGACAAACCACCTCCGGATGAAGCCTCCACTAGTGGTCGGCCGAGAACTGCCGACAGACTGTCTGCACGAACGTTCTGTACTCCGGCCAGATGATTCGCCATCAGACAAATCTGATGGTCCTGAACCCAGGACCAGAGACGCAGAGCCTCTCTGCAGAGACACTGCGACCCCACTCCTCCCTGCTTGTTGATGTACCACATCCCGGTCGTGTTGTCCGTAAGGACCTGAACCGACCGACCGCGAAGGGAGGAAGGCCTTGAGCGCCAGACTTATCGCCCGCAACTCTAGAAGGTTGATATGAAGCAACCTTTCCTCCGGAGACCAAAGACCCTTGACCTCCAGATCCCCCAGATGAGCACCCCACCCTAGAGTGGATGCATCCGTTATTACCGTGGCCACCGATGGAGGAAGTTGAAAAGGCTTTCCTTGCGACAGATTGCCTTCCACGCTCCACCAAGATAGATCCGCTGCAGCTTCTCTGGAGATTCTCACTGACTCCCTGAGATCTCCGTTGTGTTGATACCACTGCCTGCGGAGGCACCACTGGAGCGCCCTCATGTGCCAGCGTGCATGGTTGACCAATAGAATGCAAGAAGCCATCAGACCAAGCAGACGAAGGACCTTCAGGACTGGAACAACCGCTCCATTGAAGGACAAAGGAATAATTTCCTGTATGTCGCGAATCCTTTGAGGAGGAGGGAATGCACGACATACAGTAGTGTCCAGTACCGCACCTATGAACAGGTTGCGCTGGGAGGGCACCAGGTGAGACTTGGGTACATTTATCGAAAAACTCAACCTGTGCAACAACTGAGTTGTCACTTGCAGATGATGGAGCACCTTCTCTGGCGACTCCACTCTGATCAGCCAGTCGTCCAGATACGGGAATACAGGTATCCCTGACCTTCTGAGATGTGCTGCCGCCACAGCCATCACCTTGGTAAAGACTCGAGGCGCAGTAGTAAGACCAAAAGGAAGGACCGCAAACTGGTAGTGTTGCGACCCAACCGTGAAACGGAGATACTTTCTGTGCGACTTCAGGATTGGGATATGAAAATACGCATCCTGCAAGTCGAGCGACACCATCCAGTCTTCTTCCAGCAGCGCTTGAAGAACCTGAGCAAGGGTGAGCATCTTGAACTTCTCCTGTTTCAGGTAAAGGTTCAAGATCCTGAGATCCAGAATCGGCCAAAGCCTGCCATCCTTCTTGGGGATCAGGAAATACCGGGAGTAGCATCCCTGACCCCTCTCCTACTCCGGAACCACCTCTATCGCACCTTTTCGAAACAGTGCCAGGACTTCTTCCTGCAGGAGAAGCAGGTGGTCAAACAATAACCCTGGCAAGGAGGATAATTTGGGGTAAACTCCCGAAAAGGAAGCACATACCCATTCTCTACAAGATTGAGAACCCAAAGATCCGATGTTATCAATTCCCAATCTTGAAGAAAATGGGTAAGCCGGCCCCCCCACTGGGCCCACATGAACCGGAATGGCGGATCTAGGGCTGCTTTGCTGCGGAGGCTGGGAAGGGGAAGGGGAAGAGGAGGAGGAGGAGGAGGAGGAGGAGGAGGAGGAGGCGCTACGGCCCGAGCCCGGGACCTCTGCTTGCCTCTATAAGATCTATACAACATGTTTTGCTGCGGCTGCTGCTGGGTTGACTTATAGGCTCGAAAAGAAGATCTGCCAAATCCTCTTGAACGTCTACCAAAAGTGCCCCTAGACTGAAGGCCCAACGACTTCGCAGTCGCCCTGCTGTCTTTAAAGCGTTCCAAGGCAGTGTCCGCTTTTTTCCCAAACAATCCAGACCCGTCAAATGGAAGATCCATCAATGCCGCCTGGACATCTGTGGAAAACTCACTTGACTTCAGCCATGCAGCTCTTCTTGTGGCTACGGAAGAACCCATGACCCTAGCCACAGAGTCTGCCGTGTCCAATCCACTTTGATACTCAAGCTGCAGCAAGGCAGGTTATTCAGAGATTACCTCCTGGAAGTCTTTCCTACTCTCCTCAGGCACCAACTGCTTCACAGTGTCCATAAGAGCGTGGATGTAACGCCCCATCAAGCAGGTAGCATTCGTGGATTTCAAAGCCATACTGGCAGAAGAGAAAACCTTCTTAGCAGCCTGATCCTGCTTTCTCGACTCCTTTTCCGCTGGGACCTGCGGAAATGCACACGTAGATCTTTTGGAACATGCAGGCTGCACCACCAAACTCTCTGGTAGAGGATGAGAGGATAAAAACTCCGGGTCTTCAGGAGCTGTCCTATATCTCCTAGCTACTGCCCTAGACACAGCAGGAGCCGATACAAGTTTTTTCCAAATCTCCAAAATTGGATCCTTTAAGGTATCATTAAAAGGCAACAATGGCTCAGACACTGAAGAAGGTGAATGAATGACCTCCATGAGCAGATTAGATTTAAATTCTGCAGTTGGAAGAGCAATGTTCAACAAGCCCGCAGCCTTCTTTATCACTACATGATAAGGCGTCACATCCCTTGAGGGTTCATCAGAAACCGAAGCAAGGTCCCAATCAGGTGACAGTTCCAGGCCACTAGCAACAGAAAGGTCCTCAAAAGGATCCTCCGAATCCTGTAGTTCGCCTTCCTCCAGATTCTCCTCACGATATCTTTCCTCCTCCATCAACCTCTGGGCCTCACGCCTTGATCTTTGCTTCACATTCGAAGCCGACGGATCCGCAATCTACTCCGACGGAGCCGGAGTCGAACCCGACGTCGGACGAAGAAGAGATCCACGACGTCGATCAGGGTTCGGCTTCAAAGATGATGGGACTGGCGTCGACGGAATCGGAGACACCGACCTCGGCGTCGAAGGCTTCAGAGTTGAAGGCCTCGCCGGATTCGGATAATGCCAATGCGGCGTCGGAACCGGCATTAAGGGCGCAGGTGCATAGGATTGAGGAACACCCAGACCATATGCCATCGGACCCATAGGACCAGCAGGAGCCCCAGAGGGATACATAGCCCTTGAATAAATTCCGAACATCGCATTCAGAAAATGCGAAGGATCCTGACCCAGACCTGGGAAGGCTGGATACGAACCCCCAGGCGGATCTCGAGGGCGCGGAGTCGATGTGACGTCGACCTCCTCTTCAGGCTGGTGCACCGGAGTCGTCAGACCTTCGGGCAACGGAGCCTCTCCCTCTCCAACCACCTCCTCCTCACCTTCATCCTCCCGACCTGAAGGATGGGATGGGTCCGGAGATGGAACAGCTTTCTGCTTCGGCGAACTCAGTGAATTCGCATGCGACGCCTCAGCCTCGGCATCCTGTTCCTCCGAAGCCGAAGAAACCACCACCTTCTCGACCAGCTTCACCTGCGACTTCGGCTTGGAACCAGACTCCTTTCTCGATCGATGTCGGGATTCATGGGTTCTCTTTTTATGCTTCTTCCTCGAAGACCTTGAAGCATGGGCTGAGGACGAATCCGATCGCGACCTCGAGCGAGACCTTGACTTCGAGCGTCGAGTCCGCGATCTTGATTTCTTCTTTTCTTTTCCTTCTTTAAACTTGGCAACCAGAAGTTTTGCTTCCCTTTCCCGGAGGGCCTTTGGTGTCATCTTCCTGCAGGATTGGCAGTCCTCGACGTCGTGGTCGGAGCTCAGACACCACAAACAGCATTCATGCGGATCTGTGATGGGCATCACCTTATTACATTCTCCGCAGGCCTTAAACCCGGTCTTCTTCGAAGACATGTCGAAAGAAAGTGAAGACAAAGAGACTAGAAACAAATAGCAAGTAACAAAGTTACAGCTAAGGCTACAGACGATCCCAGAAAACCGTTAGCGTCGACGACGCGGAAAAAAGGGAACTGATGTCATCACGCCGGCGTGGGCCTATTATAGGCGTCGGTGACGTCAGCGGAGTCGCGAGCGATGCCGTGCCTCTATGACGTCCGGGTCCACGTCGGCCCGAAGCTACAAAAGAATTCCCGAATGTTGCTGACGCAGGGGGATATTCACAAGGTGAGGAATCCACACGGCAGATGTATCTATCAGAATGCCACAGTGTAGCAACCTACGGCGCAGGGGTTTGGGGTTACGCTCCCGCAGATACCCTACAAACTGTTCAAAACAGGTTCCTAAAATACTTACTGGCACTTCCTCAAAGTGCCCCAATATACGGTTGCCACATCAAGCTGGGTATTGACTACCTGACAGATATCAGATGCCAGCCGATCCGGTTGTGGCACCGTATTTGGACCAAAATGCAATGCCATCTAACCCGCTCATTGATAACCGACTGCTTAGCCCTGGTAAACTGGAGCAAAATCCCTTGGCTTCTATATGTCTCCAATTTCCTTAAGGATTTGAACTGTACAACTTATTTCTCAGAACCCACGACAAGGACAGATATCACCAGGAAACACCTGAAAAAACTTTGTCTAATCCATCTCAGAGATCTGCGTCTTTCCCAAGAAGTAATCAAACCTTCAAATGTACAGATCCTATCGGTCCAGACTGTTTTTGGTATCCAACCATACCTAACATTCCACCTAACTAATCATGAAAAATATGTTTTGACTAGGTGCCGATTTAATTCATTTTTTCGCTTAGTTACCTTTCCTAAAGTGCAGGACTGGTCGCATGACCTAACGAAATGCCCATGTGATGGTACATTACCCCAGTCTACAATGCACGTAACTCTGTTCTGTAAATATTACGAGCTTCCCCGCAAGCGCTGGATCACTCCCTTACTTCAAAAAATTGGCCTGAGAACATGTCGGCCCGCTTACCTGGCCTTGCAGTCATTGGATTCCCAAAATGCTGCTAAATGCGTAGCTTGTTTTTTAAAATTATGTCTAAAAACTCGCTGTAAAGCTTGAGCTTCTGTCTACTCGATTTCTTGTCTTCATGTACAACATCCTAATTAATTATTTTTAATAATGGTTTTAAATGTTAAGTTTTTAATTGTATCATTGAGATTTTTATATGTATTGTAATATTTTATCTCTGTACTTTTTATGGTTTTGCTATGAGATAACCGAATAAAAGTTTTATGAACTGAACTGAACAGTTGTTACAACAGGCCTTGTTAGGATCAAAGTTCTTCCCCCTATAAGGCTGAGGCACATAGGGAGTAGTTTAGGACCCACCCACCTGGACAGGTTTTTGGGGCCCTTTGGAAGACTCAGACTTTTTCTCTTGGGGATTCTCGCTACCTTTCCCCGAGGGAGGTTTTGTAACCACCTTCTTTGGTCACCCCAGTGGCTGTCCTGGTCACCCTAGTCTTGACCCAATGGTCTGCCTTCTTTTCCAATTCTTGGGGAAAAATTAGACCTAGGTCTACCAAATGCTGGTGCAACTTTTCATTTGTGCAATTACTCAAAATGTGTTCCTTCATAAACAAATTATAAAGTCAAGTAAAATTATGTACATTGTGTCCAGTTAACTAACCATCCAGTGTCTTTACTGAATAGTCTACAAAATCTATCCAGGATTGGATCTGGGTTTTGTGAGCCCGCTGAACCTAATTGTGTACTCCTCAGTAGTGAGTCCAAATCCCTCAATCAGAGTTTTCTTCATGAGGTCATTAGACTCTGCATCTGGCCCAGAGAGGGTCAGAAGCCTGTCTCTGCAGTTACCAAAGAACAGTTCCCACACGAGTGCCCCCAGAGAGGTTTCTTTAGTCTTCTGATATCACAAGCCCTCTCAAAGGCTGTGAACCACTTGGTGATATCATCACCTTCCTCAAATTTAGGGACAATCCCTTTGGGGATTTTAGGATCATAAGATTACTCTTTATCCTTATTGGTATAGCTGCCACCAGAGATGGACTCTATGTATACTCTCTTGGCCAACTTAGCTAAAAGGTTGCCCTCTTCATTGAAGCTCTCCCCAATGTGTTCTCTGGGGCCTAGTCCACCTGTGTGGTACTCAGGCTCCCAGAAGCTGACTCCTGGAGTTATGGGTGTAGAGACCCGTACTTCCTTAGAGATGGGGGGGGCTGTTGGTATTCTCCTCTTCCTCCGCTTCTTCTTCCTCTGACCTGGTGTCACCCTGTTCAGAGGGGTGGCCTTTTGCATACTCAGCCAGGAGCTCCTGGGGCCCTTGTTTGGTTGGATGCAGGCGCATGACTATATTTGTAAGTTTATATAGGGACCTCAATTCCTTGAAATTCAAGTGCAAGTAAGGTGTGAGGTTGAGCTCCTCAACCAGGTCCATGTTATCTTCACTAACAGCAGGGTTCTGTTGAGACATCCTAACTTGACAGTTCTAACCCTCTACCCTAACTATAGTGACTTCTTTTTCTGGAAATCTAATGGGACTTAAGCAAGGCCCTATCAGACTTTTAGTATTTTGGAAAAACCAATTTCAGAATTCTAAAGGCAATTTATGAGTTCTGTCCTGTGATCAGATGGTAACCAAGTAGTCCAGCAAATGCAAGTTTGTATCTCACCGCTGGTCCACCAATGTGAGAAAGTGGCTCTATATATACTGGACCAGAATAAGGTACAGTGTGTATAGAGTCCACAAACCCCAGAGGTATAACGGAGGTTAAAGCCAGGTGTGACCTTACTCTTAAAAGTGGTAGCTTGGTCGAGCAGTAAGGCGGTACCAGAGGACAGTGTAAAGCATTTGTTGTACACACTCATTCAGCGAAAGGTTTCATACACTCAAAGACTGAACTCCAGGCCGATTGTTTTTATATCAAAAAGTATAGTTGTTTTATTTCTAGAACCAACAGGCATCAAAATATACTGTTCTCAATAGGAGAGGTCTCAGGTGAGTACTTTGCAGAAAGGCAATAAACTTTGTAAACACAATAGGTACAGGGGTTGCAGTAGGCAACACAATTCTACACACAATTAAGCATTGAGCTCAATGGATTTTCTTGTATAAACACAGTTGATTACTTTGTAGATTACTTTGGTAATTCCAGGACTGGCTCAAAGATTCAGTCCTGGGGTTTAAGCTGGAAACAGTTTAGCAAAAACGTTTTAGGTATTGCAGTGATTTTTCAGGAATAAAAAGAGATTTTAAAAGTTCACACTTAGAAACTTTTCAACAGAAATCTGGCAATGTTATCCAATGGGAGAAAATTCAGGTTGCAGGTAAAGTACAATCTCGTTACTTTTGTAATCCAGTACTGGGCTCCTGGGGCCAGCACTGGGGTCTCAACTTAAAACAGGGAAGTAATTAAGTTTCAGTATTTCATATGATTTTTAAAGACTATTTCTAGACAGAAGAAATTTCATATGCTCTTTTTTTTTTCAATAAAAAATTACTGAAATAAAAAAAATTAAAAAAAGCAGACAATGGATTCCTATGGAGAAAATACAAGTTAGTAGTAA
The DNA here is from genome assembly GCF_964263255.1 of Lissotriton vulgaris. NCBI lineage: Eukaryota > Metazoa > Chordata > Amphibia > Caudata > Salamandridae > Lissotriton > Lissotriton vulgaris. The sequence goes on along the minus strand of NC_141685.1, from coordinate 1,127,345,731 downwards.
ACCCGCTAGGGATTACTTTTGCGGTTCAGTACTTGGCTACAAGGTACAGTACTGGCTTTTCCACTGATCACAGGTGAGTATTTCAGAATTCAGATGATTTTATATGAATATTTTAAGTTTTCAAAAGTAGACACAGAAGATTTTTCGAGTCAAAACCAGTCAATGTTATTCAATGGCAGGTAGGTGAGTTACCGGTTTCCTGGTGAGTACTCGACTGGTGAAGTTGTGGTTCTGGGCATAGACTCAGGGGTCCCCCAGGGTCAGGTAGGTACAGTTGGTTCACCCTCAGCGGCGCAGGGGCGGCCGGGTGCAGAGGTAGTTAGGCCCAATGTTATCCAATGGGGGCCAGGGGGCCTCCGGTTGGTGGCTAGCAGGCCACCACGCGGCTGTGGGAGCTGGGCTCCTTGTCACTTGCTCAGGGCAAAGGGGGAAGCAGGATAGGACTAAGGTGGCACAGCTAGCGGTACTCTGGCGGCTGGGTGCAGGGTACTTTTAAGCCGTCGGGCGCTCAATGTTATCCAATGGAAAAGGTAAAAAGGGAACAAAGGCTGCAGGCTCGGGCGGAGACTCTCCAGGGGCGACCAGCACGTCGAGAGGTAAGTTGGGATCTTGGAGCACAGGTAGGTACCCCAAAGGGAGGCACAGTGGGCTGTAGGGCACCGGGTGCAGGGGTGTCTTTGGGTGTCGGAAAAGCTTACCCTCAGCTGGTCGCGGTTGTGGGGGCCTCTGGTTCGTAGTCTGCAGGCGTCATCTGGTTCGTCGAGGAGGGTCTTTGGGCACTGGACCTCGGGACCCAGTCACCGGGGGGTCGTCCTCGTGGTCTAGGATCACTCGGGCACGGGCCGGGCTCGGCGGGTACAGAGTGGGCTGGTCCGGAGCTTCCTGGCTGGCACCAGGGGGGTTGAGCCTCTGCGGATGGGAGTCCCAGTCTTTAAGAGGGTCGAGGCAGGCATGTCCTCTGTGTGTCCCAAGGTTGCTGTCCGCAGGGATTTAGGCAGGAGCAGGTTCCAGGATCGACAGGTCGGTAGGGCTGGGGCCACGTCAGTGGGTGTCCTCCTGTGGTTAGCAGCTGCGCGGCAGGTCTTCTTCCTCTTGGTCTTCTTTCTTCTTTTCTTTTTGGGATCTCTGGAAGGAAGGTTCAGGGAGCCCCTAAATACTGAATTTAGGGGCGTTACAGGACGGGCAAGGGCAGGGACCAATAGGTCCCTGTCCTGGGGTGGGGTGGGTACACCCCTTAGCCTGCTCCTCTCCTGTGGGAGGGGGGCAGGATCCTAGCTGTGATTGGGCAGTGCTCCCCGTCTTCAAGATGGCTGGAGCCCGGGGTCGTGCTTCACCTCGTCTCCCCCACCTGAGGGGTGGGGTTGGCACATCCCCTTCCTGACGTAGTTTTTCCCGCCAGAGTGGGGGTCAGGACTGGTGGGGGCCAGTTACTGGGTACAGCAAATGGCCTGGAGAAGCTCACAGAGGCGGCATGCCTTTGAAGCTTCCACCTGCCCATCCTGGGGGAGGAGATCTAGCACCTCGCCCAGGATGTGCATTGTTGCAGGCCCAGGAGAGCAGGGGGCTCTCCACCCAGGGGCCCAGCAACATGTCTGCTGTGTGGCAGCCTCTGCAGTAACTCAGCCCAGATGTGGATTGTAGGTTAGGTTTTCAGGGGGCATCTCTAAGATGCCCTCTGGTGCATTTTACACTAAATCCCACACTGGCATCAGTGTCAGTCTTCGGTGTAGCCATTATGGTGCTGTGGAGTTCGTAATGACAATCTCCCAGCACCATATACTCCTAATGGCATCACTGCACGTACAGTGCCCAGAAATGGCCCTGTGTACTGTAGGGGCACAGGGCTCATGCACCTGTGCCCACACCTCTGGCATAGGGCACCCAGCTAGAGGGGTGACTAAAGTGGGCAGTGGGTTCTGTGGGCATGGCACACAGGGTTGTGTGCCATGTTGACTCTTTGTTTAGTTCTGTACGTAGACACTCAGCCTGCAAAGGCAGTGTGTAGGGTGGCACTATAAGTGCTGCAGTCCTCAGGGGTCTTCACTGGTCACCATGCACTGGGTACCTAGGGTACCATTTACTAGGGGCTGACAGGTGGCCAGAGATGCTAATTGGGTTTTAGTTTCAACACAGCTTTTTAGGGAAGGAACAAAGGCCATGGGTACCTGGCTGTGTACTGATTTCCAGGTATCTGCTTTACAGATCTCTGGAACGGGAATATTGTGTACTAAGGCCGTAGTGGCTGCCTTCCCTCGAGTGGAATGAGCCTTAGGTTTTGCGGAGAGACTTTTGTTAGCTTTCTGATAGCATAATAGAATGCAAGAGACTATCCATCAAATGGATTGTTTAGAAATAGCTAGCCCTGTATGGACTTGACCATAGTTGACAAACAATTGTTGCGACTGGCGAATGTTCCTAGTTTTATCTAGATAAAACCTAAGAGCTCTCTTTACATCCAGGGAATGAAGGGATATTTTCACTGGAGTAGAGGGATTCTGTAAGAATTTTGGAAGAGATATTATTTGATTGACATGAAAGTCCGATACCACTTTGGGGAGGAACTTAGGGTCAGTTCTCATAACTACCTTGTTCGAATGGAAGACAGTGTAAAGTTCATGAGAACAAAGAGCTTGGTTTTCACTAACCCTGCGGGCTGAAGTGATCGCCACAAGGAAAGCCTTTTCAAAGGCCAAGGTTGGAGAGATGCCTTGGGTATGGGTTGAAAAGGTTCCTGCATAAGGCGTGAAAGTACTATATAAATAACCTCTCATGGAGAAGAAGGGCATCTGATTGGAGGAAATACCTTTTTAAGCCCTCTAAGAAATCCTTAATTACAGGGATACAGGGATTCTAAAAAAGGAGGTTTGTGAGGGACATTCTCTATAGGCAGTCAAGGCTATCAGGTGAACTTTTGAGGAAATTTGTAAACCAGATTTTACTAAATGGAGTAAGTATGAAAAAATAACATCTTCCTGGCAAGTGGTAGGGTCTTTGTTCTTGGATGAGCACCATATGCAGAATCTCTTCCACTTGAAAGTATATGCAGAACGTGTTGAAGGCCGCTTAGCTTCTTGGAGAATTTCCATGCAGTCCTGAGGTAGATTCAGGTGTCCTTATTGAATCAGCCCAGGAGCCATACTGCCAACTTCAAAGAGGAGAGATTGGGTGCACTATCTGGCCTCCGAATTTTTCACCAGATCTGGGCTGCATGGCAGGTTAAGATGTTGATGGATAGACCGGTGAAGGAGGTCCGTGAACCACCATTGGCGTGGCCACTCCGGAGCTACGAGGATCATCTTTGCAGAGGACTGAGTCAACTGGATGAGGACTTCCATAATCAGGGGGGTGGGGGGTGGGGGAGGGGCGGGGGGAGGGGGGAGAAAATCAGTGGAAAAGCGTAGAGATATTTACCGGACCTATTGATCCATAGGGCATTCCCCAGAGTCCCTGTCTGGTAGAACCGCGATGCGAAGCATTGGCATTTGCTGTTTTTTGCGGTGACAAACAAATTAATACTGGAGTACCCAATCGCTGAAATGTGTCTTGGACCACATCGTTGTGAAAGACCCACTCATGGTTTTCTTGCAGGAGTCTGCTGAGCGAGTCCGCCTAAGCATTTTGGATACCTGGTAGGTGTACTGCTGTGATCGTCAGGCTCCTGGCAAGAAGCCAGTTCCAGAATGTCTGGACCTTGTCCTTCCCAGCTTGTTGTGGTGTTGACAGTTTGGACAAGCAGGGTGGAGGAGTTGAATGACGGGCAGAAAGCTTTCAACGTCAGATGGACTGCACGTAGCTCCAGAAGGTTGATGTGGTACAAGGCTTCCTTTTCTGACTATTTCCCCTGGATCTGGAGATGGTCCATATGGGCTCCCCAGCCCAGCAATGACGCACCGGTGACTATGGTTTGAGGTGGAATCTCCTGATGGAACAGAGTGCCCTGGAGAAGATTGGATGGGGAGCACCACCAATTGAGGGTCAACTTCGCATGGCAGGATAGTTGAATCCTGTCCTCCTAGTTTCCTATCAGTTGGTCCCATTGATCTACGAGACATCCCTCTGGAGGCCTCATGTCTAAACAGGCATTTGGTGTGTGAAAAATGCAAGAAGCCATCAAGACGAGATGCGATGAAACTGTCCTCACTGTTGGATGGGAAGCTTTCATGAGACCCTGACATTTCCGAAGGATCAATAAGCCTCCATAAGAAAATGAGAGTCCAGTTGTAATGCAGCTGTGCTTCTTGGGCCGAGGACACCTTGATGAGCCAATCGTCTAGATATGGATAGACGAATACTCTGTGTCTCCGAAGATGGGCAGTGACCACAGCCATGCATTCGGAGAATGTTCCGGGTGCTGATTTCAGACCAAAGGGGAGGACCTGGTACTGGTAATGGTCCTGTCCCGCAACGAACCTCAAGAATTTGCAATGCTTTCTTGGAATTGGAATGTGAAAGTACACGTCCTGTAGGTCGATTGAGCAGAGCCAATCCCCTTGAAGTATTAGAAGAAAAATTTGGTGTAGTGAGAGCACACTGAACTTCTCGCCGAATCCACCTGTTGGCTGTCTTACGGTCTAGAATGAGTCTGAATTAGTTTCTCTTTCTTTTTGACAAGAACATATCTGGAATAAATGCCTGTTCCTTGCTGTTGAGGGGGAAGAAATGCGTTACTTACCTGTAACTGCAGTTATCCAGTATTGGTATCTTTCATAGATTCACATGCCTGAATCATTCCCCGTCGTCAGGGTGGGAGTCCCCGGCATATAAAATAGTAATGTCCTAAAGACATATATATATACTAATAGGCCAGAGGCCTCACATTAGTAACCTGAGTACTTTTGTAAAAAAAGGACCAAACTTTGGCCAGGAGCCAATCAGCTACTACCACCCTCTAGAACCTTCCTGGAAGGATCCCTAGTCCCTCAGATTTTCGTAAGCACCGCGCTAAGTAGTACCTACTGAGAGAACCAAGGTGAGCCCTTCCAGGGGAGGCGGGTGGGTTGCATGTGAATCTATGAAAGATACCAATATTGGATAACTGCAGTTACAGGTAAGTAACGCATTTCTTATCCAGTATTATGGGTATCCTTCATAGATTCACATGCCTGAATCAGAGTAGATAGTAGTAGGCAGCACATTTCGCATAATATAGTATGTAAGATGTGAGAAGTTGGCCTGATATATAATGTTCACTATTCTAGTGAGCACTTTGTATCAGTCCAAACAACCCTTATGGTGATTGGTTGTAAGTCAACCTTATAGACCAGCTATCCTAGTAGCGTGGATACGAGCAGTATTCGGGCTAAACTCTAGAGGACGTGTTAAGCCAGCTGTTATACCATCACTTATACCCCTTGAACACCAAGTGAAAGGACACCACACAAGTGTTATGAAAATAAACTGTGTATTTATTTAGATCACAACAGCCCTGTACTCTTTATGAGGACAGGGTACTAAGCACACAACAAAACTCTTACGAAAATACTTTAAGTTGCACAATTTACACAAATGCCCGAGGGGCACGAAAAACCATATACTCTGAAAGTGGAATGCGAAATTACTAGCAGGTAAGTACTGGACTAATAGGCTTTGGAATCGCTAGGACTACGTTACTGAACCTTCAGATTACTAGTAGGAGGCCTAGGGGACTCAGGTGCAGAGTGTGCACTCTCACGCGGGATGCGGGACAAAGTCTATGGAGGCTAGTAAAGACAAAGTTAGTGTTCTCGGGCGAACCCGATAAGGTAGGTCGAAAACGACAGTGGATCTGGACCCTTGGATAGTGAGGCTATGCTGGGGCACCGAAATGCCAAAGTTACCTAGCCCAGGGGCTGCAGCTGCATAGGTCTGAAAAGACGTCGGGAATCCTCGTTGACGAACCAGGAGCCTGAAGAAAGAAGTTGCTGGCAGGCGACCAGTGAAGAGAGTTCGAGTGATCCAAGCCTGGATCGAAGATGGACGACACCTGAAAGCAGAGGGGACCAAGTTCTTAATCACTAGCCAGTGATTGTGTGGGCACCAGGATGGCACCGGGCGAAGTCACCTCGACCAGGTGAGTGGGCGACGCTGGGCTCTGCAGTCTCACGGACCAGGAGGCGTTGTCGGCGACCAGGATGGAGGTGCGAGCTGTCCCACGATGGTTAATGCTGTCGACGTCGCTGGACCCAGGATTGGGGCAACAAGTCTTGGCAAATTCAAGCCCACGCGGTGGACCTAAAATGGCGTCTTGAGTGGACCAGGAGGGTCCGGGGTGCTCCTCTTTTGGAAGGGAGCAAGGGCCAGTCTGGAGCAACCAGACCAGCAGTGTTTTCGTCGTTGATCGTCGTCGGGAAGGCCACAAGCCAGCGGGCTAGTAGCCAGACAACGCGGCGAGCAGCCAAAAAGCAGAAGGGCCCCACGCTGATCGTGGAGATGCTGGGGGGCTGATCTTCGGTGCTGGAGCTGCTCAGGGTCGGGGCTTCTCGGACCCCAAAGCACTCACCAGAGGATCCCTCGGCAGTCGTGCTGGATAGAAGTCGTGCAGTTCTGATGATGGCCGGTCCCTCGAGGTCACGTCGCACCTACGGTTCTCAGCTGAGCTGTAGAGGTAGGTAGAGGTCAGAGGTGCCAGGGAAGCCGGGTCTCGTCATGCTGGTCGGTCAGATTCCTGAGGAAAGACGTGCAGCAAACCGCAGAGTTCTTAGATGGTGCCTGTGGATGCAGGGTGACTACTCCTTAGCCACCAGGGAGAAATCGAGAAGAAGTCGAGAGTTCCTTTCGTAGAAAGTAGTTTCTTGATTCAAAGATGATCTAATTTGGAAGGGTCCCCGCTCCTGCCTTTATCCTAAAGAAAGGGGTGGGTACGCGACTAGGTCCTGCCCTAGGGGTGGGACCAGGAAGGGGGGTGGTTACACCCCTCTCCCATGCCGGGCTTTCCCCAGGCCAGGGGCTGGTGTGCCCCTGGAACTGGTTCTAGCCGGCAGATGCGTAGTGAGCACCGGGGTGCCACTTGCAGTCACCTTCCTGTAAAGCCCTGCCTACCCAGGATACACAAAACCCTGTCTGGGATGGTGCTAGCACCGCCCCTGACAGGAAACCCTTTGTCCAAGCTCTCCTCGCTGGAAGGACTCCCAGCAGCAGGAGGTCAGACTCGTGTCTGTGGTGGCAGCATCCATTTTGTGGAGCTGAGGCTTCAGTTAACTTTAACCGGGGTTCACAGTTACATACATGTCATGTCCCTCTAGAAGGGTGGAATGCTAACCCCGTCGCCAGAATTGGCGAGGGGTTAGTATTCCAATTCGTATGACACCTTACTTGACATGTTTTGATAAAGCAATACCAAAGATAGAATTTAACCGCGAGGATTATAATGCACTTAAGAGTATATGGTATGCGTTATCATGGAACAGCTATTAGGACTTGGTTCCGCAAGCTGCAAACAGGCTCAGCTCATGCCAGAGCACCATTTCACACGATTCCAAACACTCTGCCTTCAGGATGGTCAAGGCCTGCCATAGGAGTGACTGATAGGAATCTGTGTGTCCATTTTTAGGGTTAGATATAGGTATACTGACGTAAATAATTAATTTACTCTCTTAATTTCTATGCAGGTAAGTACTTAATCAATAATAACTCAGATCGGAAAGAAAAAAGACAGAGTCCGTGGTGTTAGAGTTCTTAGGGGTTTTATTCCTTACAAAGGAATGGTCATGACCAGGATATCGGATTCTGACCACCACAGGGGTGTCAGAAGGGATAGATAGAGCGCGCTACATTTTATTGACAATACATAGCTTATATACTTAATTCATTTCATAAGAAGCAATGCAGTAGGCGTAACAGTTGAGAGAAGACAAGATAACAGTATACACGTGGTACTAGTACGTAATCAAGAGGCGTGAACTAGGCGTGAACTGGAGGTGTCACAGGTAGGTGTCACAAAGGGGTGGCACTAACAGAAATGTTGCAATGTCAGCAGAAATCGGAAGCTTGGATGCGCGCGCAGCTGCATGACGTGTGATTGACAGGGTGCAGGGGACTTGACATTTACACTGACGGAAAGAGACAGAAGTCTGGCATGTCAGATCAACTTGTACTTCTATCATATCCGATATCTGATGTTTAGGAACCATATTATCTGGGCGGAAAGGTCTCTAGGGCAGAAGCTATTCTATGCTAACTGTGGATGCGTGTATAAGCGCCTAAGTGTCTGCATGAGGAGCGTGGGGGCACGGGGCCTTCCATGGAAGCATGGTAACAGGAGCTATGAATTACTTGCACTGAGACGGGTCGGCCCTTTGGCTCTGCAGCTGGGGAGGATGTTTACTGAAGCTAGTAGGCAGGAATGCATTTGAGGAGCGGAACAGATAACTCGAAGGTTATAGTCAGTCTTGGCAGAAAGCAGGCTGAGCTGAGCGCGAGGGGCCGCGCTGGAAGTAAGTCAGAGTTCACGGGTACAGAGGCAGCCTGGGCAGAGGCTGTCAGAGTCAGAAGCCAGAAAAGAGGCTCGATGGCAGAAATTCAGGGCCTACTCCGCCAGAGCAGGAAAACATGTAGAGTATACTACAAAAAGACGGTGGCATGGCATACTTAGGAACGGACCATTCAATCCATTCAGGGTGGATCTGAAAGAGGACATATTAACGTTGGACGCAAATGTATTTGCGTCTTCATAGCTGGCACAGGAGGGAAATTACATGCACTTTAAGCTGGTACATGGAGTCGGTGGGGTACGCGCTAGGGAACATAACATGACCAAAAATTTATATTTCCTCATTCCCTCCTTGTTCCCTACGGACCCTTCATGATATATCGATCCTCATGAATCGATCAGTTTGTTCTTGTAACATCATTTGTTCTTCTTTCTTTCGTTTACGTTTTGAGAGAAAACTGGAATGTTCAATACAAGAAGTGGCACATAGTCCACAAATCGCTGGCCCACACTGTAGGCACAGGCAGCAACTGAATACTAGGACTAGGCCAATGCCTAGGAAGGATAGGATCTTCCATCCCCAAGCGGTTAACGTTGTCCAGAACCAACCGGACCAAGTCCAGGTGCCTGGATCTTGATGTATCTGATTTGCAATTTTATGGAGACGTGTAATAGCTTGATATACAGATGGTGCGTTTTGTGGTATGAAAACACAGCAACTTGACCCGATGACCTTACAGGCTCCACCTCTATCTGCCAAGATGACGTCAATAACAAGACGGTTCTGAAGGACAACAACCCGCATGGCGGACTGCTCTTCTGTTAAGTTACCTAAGGCGGAGGCAGTTTCATTTACTACTGCTTCAAGTGTTCTAGTTAATCTGCGTATTAATTTACTATTCTGAACAGGTCCTAAAAAGAAAAAGAATCCTTTATTAAAATCGGTGTACTGTTCCCATGCCGTTTCTGTGTAGTCGACAAGTGGGATATCTCTTCTGGGTCTATTCTTTACTAGATTGGTATTTCTATGGTAATCAGGGGGAGCTAGGAAAACAGGTGGCAGAAGGAATGCAATGTAACAGGTACCATCCCAATCTGGAGGTAGACGTATGTATGCGGTATGACCACAAACAAAGTAAGAATGACTAATACCTTTAAAGGACGATTTTCCATGATCACTGAATTCGACCACAGTAGTGCATTTACTATGACCTAAGTGTACTGAACCTTTCTTCCTGATGCATAATTCGCCAGTAACTGGCAATACTGACATAGTAGGTATAACAGGTGCGGCTTCGGATTCAACAGTAAGAATCATAAGGCTAATTGTATAGTTACCCAATCCATACACTTCATTTTCTAGATCAGTTCCTATTCTAGTGGGGAGTCCATCCTTATCAGGGTAACAGACGTCGAGCAGGACTAAGTTCAGGTTTCCCCAAACCCAGCCTCCATCGAAAACAGCAATATCAGGATCTAAGGAATTAATTATTTTAAACCATGCACCGCAAGAGCCATTGTGAGTGAATGGGTACGGAAAGAGGGGCAGAGCTCCCTTGTAATTCTGATAGGGAGGGAGTCGGCCACATATCCAGCAATCTGTAGCATTGTTAGTTTGATGAGAATGGTGTAGCATACTAATGAATGTATTGTTGCGCAGCGCAAGTCTGTAGGAAAGTTCGTGTGGAGGTAACTCACTAAAAGTGTGTTCAGCAGATACATTGTAGGCAGATTGTTCACGCTTGAAAATAGGATAATAAATAGGTAATAAGATGCTAGCAACAATAGTTAAAATGCTCAGAATAAACATGATTAATAGTGTCACTATACAGTGACTACGAAGTGATTTACAATATGTACGTTTCTTATATTCTCTCTCTCTATCTCGATCTAGGGGATACATGTCAGAAACTATTTAACCGATTCACCTAGGGGAGGACTTAAACAATTAAACTGTCTGACTTGCTAGATCGGAGTTTCATACGGTACTCTTCTTGGGGAGTTTTTTCTCGTTCAGATTCAGTAAAGTCTTTTGGCTCAACACAGTCTTTGGTGGGGGTGGACGAGTCTCGATCAGGTTTCAGTTCAAAAATTTTTTTCACATGACTCGTGTGAACCCACCCCTTTCTCCCTTCGATCTTCACGGCGGTCCTCGTGGTGAGAAGGACGGTCTTCGGCGATTTCCAGCGGGGCTCCAACGGACTCTTTCTATCAAAATTGCGTACTAATACGAGGTCCCCAGGACGGACATCATGTGGCTTTACATCAGTGTTGTCAGGGAAGGCTGCGGCAACCTGTGAACGACATGATTGGAGTGCAGACATCAAGGAGGCAAGGTAATCTGTCAACATGTTACAATCAACATCAGTAATCTTTTTCGGAATGGGCGTCCCCCACATATTCGGTGGTCTGCCAAAGACCACCTCGTACGGGGATAGCCCTGATCTTGAATGGGCAACCATTCTCATGTAGAATAGTGCCACTGGCAGGGCGACTATCCAGTCGACCCCTTTCTCCTGACATATTTTGGCAAGGCGGATCTTTAGTGTCTGGTTATGCCTTTCTACAAGGCCTGCGGCTTCAGGATGTCGGACACAATGGAATTTCCACTGGTATCCCAGTAATAAAGAAACTTCTTTCATTAATGCGGAGGAGAATGGCTGACCGTTATCTGAGTACACGACACGAGGCAAGCCGTATCGTGGGAAGAATTCACGAACCAGCTGCTTGGCAGTGGTCGGAGCAGTGTAATCTGGGACTGGGTATGCTTCGGTCCAGCGGGACAGAGCACAGACAATTACGAGAACATATTTAAATCCTCGACAACGGTCCATCTGGATATAATCCATCTGGAGGACTTCAAAAGGGTGATCGGGAGGATGAAATCCACCTTGCTCTACAGGGACGCTTTTACCTGGATTGAACTGACAACAGATCATGCAAGTACGCACTTTCTGTTTCGCTGCTGCTCGTAAGTGTTTATTGTTCCAAAGATTTTGTAAACTGTCTAACATCGCTTTCTCTCCTAGGTGTGCTGGGCTATGTGCTGTATTTATCATGACTTGAACCATAGAGTCAGGAAGAAACCATGTAGATTTTCCCTTCGTCACCCAACCTTGATCTGTTTGGATCCCTCCTTGTTCAATCCATTTCTTTATTTCTTCTGGAGTAGCATGTGTCTGAATGTCGATAACATCTAGTGTGGGATCCCTGACTGTCATGCAGTTTGTCGGTCCTGTTGTCTTTGTCGTATCAATTGTTTGAGTGTGAGTCAATGCTGTATGTTTTGCTGTCTGGTCTGCCAGGTCGTTACCCTGGGAAACAGAATCTGTGACTTTAGTATGTGCTTTACACTTCATGACGGATATGCCTGAAGGCAGATGTATTGCTTCTAACAGTGCTTGAATGAGGGGACCATGTTGGATCCTTGTACCGTGAGAGGTCAGAAAACCTCGTTCTTGCCATAACATGCCGAAGTCGTGTACAACTCCGAACGCATAACGGGAATCAGTGTATATGTTGACATTTCTGTTCTTGGCTAGAATACAGGCTCGGGTCAGAGCGATGAGCTCTGCCGCTTGAGCAGACAGTGTATCAATACGATGTGTTTCTTTAACTTCAGTTTCAGTGGTCACTGCATACGCGGCCACTAACTCTCCTGTACTTGTTCTCATACATGAACCATCCACATATAGTGTCAGGTCTGGATTTGTCAATGGAACATCGGCTAAGTCTCGTCGGGGCTTTGTTACTGCATTAATGATCTCTATGCAATCATGCGGAGCTGGATCTGTCATAATGGTAGGTAACAGTGTTGCTGGATTCAGGATGCTGCAGCGTCTGATTTCTATGTGTGGCTGGAATAGTGTTAATTCGTAACCTGTCAGTCGTGCTATAGTCAAGTGTTGAGTCTGGGTTCTATTTAAAAGAACCTCTACAGAGTGTGGAACTTGTACTGTTAACTGATGTCCTAAAACAATTGAATCACTTTGTCTTATTGTTAACGCTGTTGCAGCTACTGACTTTAAGCATGCAGGGAGTGCCTGAGCTACGGAATCCAATGTACTTGAAAAATAAGCGCAAGGCTTATGTGAACCTGCCTGATCTTGAGTGAGGACAGACAATGCTGTACCGTCACGTTCTGTAACAAAAAGTGTAAACGGTTTGCTGTAACATGGTGTCGCTAAAACTGGTGCTTGGCATAATGCTTTCTTTAATTCCTCAAAGGCTTGTGTGTGTTCCTGAGTCCAAGGGAGGGCAGTCGAAGATGCTGCCTCCTGCGTCGTTAACTGGATGAGCGGTTTAGCTAGAAATGCATATTGAGGAATCCATTGTCTGCAGTACGAGGTGAGGCCTATAAAGGCCCGCACTTCCTTTTGTGTCTGGGGTCGTGGCATGTTTACAATTAACTGAATGCGATCGGGAGTGAGCTGTCTCCCCACTTTGGACAGCAAGTGACCCAAGTACACAACTTGCTGAACACAGAATTGTAGCTTCGAAGGAGACACCTTGTGTCCCTTGTCGGCCAGGAAATGTAAAACTGTCAGTGATGCTTGTTCACATTCGGGCTCACTTCGTGCGGTGATCAGTAGATCATCGACGTATTGCAGTAAAGCGGTGTTAACTGGCATTTGAATACAATCTAGTTGTCTTTTCAGTGCTTGACTATAGATGCTGGGGCTTTCTGTGAATCCTTGAGGTGCGCGGGAAAATTTGAAACTTCGTCCATTTAAACTGAATCCGAAGAGATATTGGCTCTCTGGATCAATAGGTACACTGAAGAAAGCGTTCTTGAGATCAATTACAGTAAAGAACGTTGCTTCTGAATCAATAGCAGTCAATAGGGAAGAGATATCGGGGACCACAGGGTACTGTGGTACAATGCATTTGTTCAGTTCTCGAAGATCAATCACCAGCCGATATACTGGCGGTGCGTTGGGATCAGTACGTTTAAGAATTGGAATGATAGGTGAATTACAGATATTGGAGTCGGTCTCTACGACCACTCCCTGGGCAATAAGCTCTTCAATGATTTTCAGTAAAGCCACTACAGCATCAGGCGGTAACTTGTATTGTCTGATTCGGGGTAGAACAACTCCTGTCTTGAGTGTAACACGGTATGGGGTGATATGCATACAACCTACGTCAGCTGGGCCTTTTGCCCATAGGTGATCTGGTACATTTTTCAATCTGACATCAAATTCTCGCAAAACATAATGACCCTTGAAATCCCGTAGAAAGAGTCTAACTCCCTCCGGGGAACAGCAGATTATAGCTCCTAGAGCCTTCAGTGTTTTGATTCCTAACAGATTTTCTGGGCATGAGTTCGTAAGTAACAAATCTGTAACTCGTGTTAATGGACCCACAGCCAAGGGTACTGGTTCCGATACTTCATTTACAATAGGCTGTCCTGAAAAACCAAGGGAAACATTCTGTGAGCCTGAGAGGGGTGCCCCTGGGACTTCATTATGACTGATTGTGGTGCGGCTTGCCCCTGTGTCAATTAAAAACTTTCTGTCTTTTCCCAATACGTGACTGTGTACATAAGGACCTTCTTGATCTACAGGAATTTCAATAAGAGGCAAACCACCTTCCCTCTCTAGGCTATTTCATGTATATCGGGGGTAATCTGGATATGCAGATTGGGCATACTGGTACATCTGTTGCGAAACTTGCTGAGTCGCGGCAATGGGCTGTGGTCCTGCTACTGTCTGGGCTGTATGAGATGGAGCATGCATAGGCTGTGTATTCTGCATTGGCTGTACATTTTGTGAGGTCTGTTGCTGGACCTGGTCTTGTCTAGGCGGATGCGGTCTTTCTTTAGTTTTACCTGTTGCTATGTTATGTTTCAGGACTGGGCATTCATGTACGTAATGACCTGGCTGTTTACAGTAATTACATGTCCCTTTAACGGGAGCTGTACTGTGACTTGTCTGGGTCCCACCTTTTCTCTGACCGTCGGCTGGGATCGTCTGAGCTACTAACATTTTCATCTTGGTGTCTTTCATACGTTTCTGTTCCTGATCTTGTTCTTCTCTAATTCTGTTCTGATGATATTGTAACATTTGTAACATCTGGGATGGCGTATTTGCCTGCCAAGTACTTTCAACTTTGTACACTCTATTTTTAACTAATGGTAGGGAGTTCTCGACTAGTTTTGATACAAAAAGGTGTGGATATGATTCGCTGCTTGGTTGTAGGCCACTATTTATAATAAAACATTTCTCGAATCTTGAATAGAAATCACTAGTATCTTCATCATGTTTCTGTTTACAGGACGAGATGGCGTCCCAATCTTCCTTTCTAGTTGTCAATAATCTTGGCAAAACCTGTACTATTAATCCGGGTAATGCTTTAGTCTTGTCCCCAAGGCCTACCCCTGGGACCCGTTTGCTTTCTTCGTCTTCTATTTCTGCCCATGCAATCTTTGTGTCCCCCACCTCCCACTCTTTTTCCTTTAATTTCTCGTAAATGCCCGTGGGCAACAGTACCTTTAACATTTTCATAATATCATCATACGTGTAATCCCCCATTAGTAACATGTCTTTAAGCTCTCTGTGAAAACCTGCAGGGTCTTTATCATGACACGGAACTAGTTTCTTCATTTCTAACAGTTCTAACTTAGTCAGTGGCGTGTGTACATATACACGTTTCAAGACGTGATCCGCACCCATAACTGGGTGTACTTCTCGTAAGGGGTTCTGACTTTCAATGCCACTTCCGCATTGCATGTGGTACGTTTTCCTTTCTGGAGGTGGGGCGGGAACATATTCAGAGCTTATGAAGGTGTTATATCTATGTCGTTGTTCTAGAATTATTTGTATTAACTTGGTACTGAAACCTCTCCATCTATCCATGAGTAGTGCTTCTAATGTTTCGTGTAAGGGACCTGGATCGGAATGTTTATTTCTGTATTTCGTGAGGAGGTGCTGAATCATGTATACACCTGCTAATTTCTGTTCGTCTGGGGAAAGGTTTAGAAACGTCTGTGCTAAGGTATCATCATTATACATGTCTGGATTTTCGGCCCATAATATGGCTGACCGTGCTAGTTCTTGTTCATCCATCGAATTGAGTACATGGTACCCCATTCTTTCTCGTAGTCTTTTATCAGTCTCCTGGAACTGGTGTTCAGAAGAATTCGGGTTTGTTAAAGCAGAGAGAAAAACTCTCTTACTTTCCGGACGGATGCCCTTCCTAAGGTAAGTTCCCTTACCTACATACGCTATAGTATCTGTAGCTTGTTCTGGTTCTTCAGGTTCTTCTTCCTCCTCGGAGGAGGCTTTTTCTTTCTGGTGTACTGTTATCACTGCTTTTCTAATTTTCTTGTACATACTGGCTATGCAAGTCCCCTTATCATGTTTTCCATCGGCTATATGTTGACCCCACTTGTTTAGTGCATCTAATTCACTCTGATCTGTCCCAGGCCTGTCTCGTTCTCTTATTAGACAATTTATGAAAAATCGTAGTATCTGTGCTTGAACGTCAACTTTCTGTTTCTCCATGGCATCCTTGATACTGTCAGGGTCTTTCCCTGTTTGAACAAATTCATATATTCTATCTAGACGGTCCTTCATTCCTACATAGCATAGCAAGATATCAGTAGCAGATCTTAACCGTAGTGATGCCAATATCATTAGATCGTTTTTACCGGGTACTGGATCATATCTACAAACGGAAATGTTTTCTCTGAGTGCGTCAAGACGAGGTGACCTGAACGTGAGAGGACTCTGCATGTCCCTGAGATTGAATCTGGGTGTTAATGGCGGGGTCCGAAGACCCGCGGTCGCACCTCCTGAAGCGGATGCTTGGGCATTATCTCCCTGCGGAGTCTGGATCTGAACTTGAATTTGTCGTTTAGTAGGATCAGGTAGGTCTTGCTTCGGTAGGTCAATTGTTGGTGCGGGAAGTGGCGGAGCTGGCGGAGCGGGGGAGGTCTGGCGCGGTACCGGCGGAACATGATCTGGGGGCGGAGTGCCACCCCCGTCCCTGTCGGGAGGCAGGGCACGAACAGGCAAGTTGGTGTAAGCTGGTGCTACATCCTCTAGATAAGAATTTAGGAATATGTCTTTAGTAGTTTTGTGCATTACTTTAGTTGGAACTAATGGTGGCGGTAAGTTTTTCGGTATTTCTGATAGGGCCTCAGATGTGCCTTCGGCCGCGAGATACATACCGTTTACGAGATTGTTTCGGGCACGGTCTATTTGTTCTGTTTTTACTCGGATCCCTTCAGTAACTAATTCGTTTTCTTGGGCTTTTTCTGATTCTTTAAGTCTGTCTTCTCTACGGAGTGCTTTCTCAGCACGCTTATGTGATTCCTTACGCCAAAATTCTATGGCGTCTTTCTGAGATTGTCTAGCTTTCTTTTTCCATAGTGCTTCTTCTACCTTCATGATGCACTCGGCATCCCATGTTCCAGTAGCAGGCCATCTGTGTCTTTCGTCTAGGTGTTTGGTGTAGTCGGCCCATAAGTCTAGATACAATATGGCATCTATGCCATGTTTATGATACATAAAGTTACCTGGAGTGTCCCTAGGGGGAATAGGAATTTCTTCCTCCAGTATCCCTTTCCTAGTTCCTATCTGTTTTAACTTGCTGAAAAACGGCATCTTGTTTACTTATTACTGAATGCTCGATCCTTACTCCTTAATACTGGTTACAACTAGTTTATACAAGAAACACAATAATGCACATTAAAACGGTCACATTCATACCACGACATTAATCACATAAGAAAACATTTGAGACATAGATGACTACCCTCTATACTGGATGTACTGCTAAACAGTACAGATACACTGGTGTAACAGTGCAGAAATTCGGAATACTAGATATACTGCTAAACAGTACAGATACACTGCCTAAAAACAGTGCAGACCGGACTTGTGTACCCAAACCCGTCTAGATACGTCCCAGCAATGGTACTCACCGGGAAGCACGGAAACAGAAGGCCTCGGAAAACTCGACTGGACTCGACTCGGTACTTCGGAAAACTTCGGAAAGCTTCGGAAAACCTCGGAAACCTGGTGGGCCTCTTGACACCTCGGACCTTGCTTCTTTCGGCTAGGCTCTGGTCGGGATCCTCCGCACTCCTCACCGCCTCGTCTGGGCACTGATCGCAGTCTTCGTCACCTCCGTGGGTCAGAGGGAGATGCAGGAAATCCTGCCAGTACGCGTAGGTTCCATCTAACTGATGGCAGGGGACAGAGCTTGCAATGCGCCAACCGGCGCGTGAGGTGGGGGAGGGGTCCCTATTCGGGCGCCAAAATGACGTAAATAATTAATTTACTCTCTTAATTTCTATGCAGGTAAGTACTTAATCAATAATAACTCAGATAGGAAAGAAAAAAGACAGAGTCCGTGGTGTTAGAGTTCTTAGGGGTTTTATTCCTTACAAAGGAATGGTCATGACCAGGATATCGGATTCTGACCACCACAGGGGTGTCAGAAGGGATAGATAGAGCGCGCTACATTTTATTGACAATACATAGCTTATATACTTAATTCATTTCATAAGAAGCAATGCAGTAGGCGTAACAGTTGAGAGAAGACAAGATAACAGTATACACGTGGTACTAGTACGTAATCAAGAGGCGTGAACTAGGCGTGAACTGGAGGTGTCACAGGTAGGTGTCACAAAGGGGTGGCACTAACAGAAATGTTGCAATGTCAGCAGAAATCGGAAGCTTGGATGCGCGCGCAGCTGCATGACGTGTGATTGACGGGGTGCAGGGGACTTGACATTTACACTGACGGAAAGAGACAGAAGTCTGGCATGTCAGATCAACTTGTACTTCTATCATATCTGATATCTGATGTTTAGGAACCATATTATCTGGGCGGAAAGGTCTCTAGGGCAGAAGCTATTCTATGCTAACTGTGGATGCGTGTATAAGCGCCTAAGTGTCTGCATGAGGAGCGTGGGGGCACGGGGCCTTCCATGGAAGCATGGTAACAGGAGCTATGAATTACTTGCACTGAGACGGGTCGGCCCTTTGGCTCTGCAGCTGGGGAGGATGTTTACTGAAGCTAGTAGGCAGGAATGCATTTTCGAGGAGCGGAACAGATAACTCGAAGGTTATAGTCAGTCTTGGCAGAAAGCAGGCTGAGCTGAGCGCGAGGGGCCGCGCTGGAAGTAAGTCAGAGTTCACGGGTACAGAGGCAGCCTGGGCAGAGGCTGTCAGAGTCAGAAGCCAGAAAAGAGGCTCGATGGCAGAAATTCAGGGCCTACTCCGCCAGAGCAGGAAAACATGTAGAGTATACTACAAAAAGACGGTGGCATGGCATACTTAGGAACGGATCATTCAATCCATTCAGGGTGGATCTGAAAGAGGACATATTAACGTTGGACGCAAATGTATTTGCGTCTTCATAGCTGGCACAGGAGGGAAATTACATGCACTTTAAGCTGGTACATGGAGTCGGTGGGGTACGCGCTAGGGAACATAACATGACCAAAAATTTATATTTCCTCAATACTATATCTAAAGCAAAGGGTGATTACACCACCTTGCCCCAGCTGTCGTGCAGCCAGTTGTGTCAGTTTTAGACGGCCATCCAGGGGTGGCATACTACATGCTTCAGCCCCTGGTAGGCCCTGGGTACACCTATGCCCTGAGTTACAGGGTCTGATAAGGTGGCCCAGTACCAATTGGATAATGCACCTAAGGTACACATGTCAATTTAGTGAGAGAACAGCTAGGCTGTGGGTCTGATTGGCAGGCCCACAGCCAGAGAAAGTCGTAAACCAGTGAAACAAAAGCAAAAAATCTGGGTGATCATAGGTTTGCAGACCCTACTCTCCTACATGACCCCCCCCCCCCCAAACTTTGGGAAAATAAACTAACCTTGACCAGGTGAGTCTTCTTGCTCTAAGTGGAAATACCTGGAGAGCCCATCTGCATTGCCATGATCAGTGCCAGGTCTGTGCTCCACTGTAAAATCCATCCCCTGTAGGGAAATGGACCACCTAAGGAGTTTGGGGTTTTCAATCTTCATCTGATTTAGCCACAAGAGGGGCTTATGGTCGGTCTGAATCTTGAAATGAGTGCCAAACAAGTATGGCCTCAGTTTCTTCAGGGCCCAAACGACAGCAAAGGCCTCCCTCTCAATAGCTGACCAATTTTTCTCTCTGGGGGTCAGCCTTCTGCTTATAAAAGCAATGGGCTGGTCTTGACCATCAAAATTCAGTTGAGATAGAACAGCTCCCACACCCAACTCAGAAGCATCTGTTTGGACAATGAATGGTTTGGAGTAGTCTGGACTCTTGAGGATAGGTGCTGTGCACATGGCCTGCTTTAGGTCATCAAATGCTTTTTGACAGCCTGCTGTCCACTGAACCTTTTTTGGCATTTTCTTACTTGTCAGTTTATTAAGTGGAGTCACAATTGATCCATAATTTCTGACAAACTTTCTGTAGTAACCAGTCAGGCCCAAGAAAGCTCGAACCTGAGTCTGGGTGGTTGGAGGAGCCCAGTCCCTGATTGACTGTATCTTGCTCTCCAGTGGCTGAACTTGGCCTCCACCTACAAGGTGGCCCAAGTATACAACCTGTGTCTGCCCTATCTGGCACTTGGTGGCCTTGATAGTGAGACCTGCTGCTTGCAGTGCCTCTAACACTTTCCTCAGGTGGACCAGGTGATCCTCCCAGGTGGAGCTAAAGACAGCAATATCATCAAGATATGCTGCACAGAAGTCATCCAGCCCAGTGAGAACATGATTTACCAGCCTTTGGAAGGTGGCAGGTGCATTTTTCAAACCAAAGGGCATTACCACAAATTGATAATGCCCACCAGGGGTAGAAAATGCTGTCTTGGGCTTGGCATCCTCAGCTAACCTGATTTGCCAATACCCAGCTGTCAGGTCAAATGTACTTAAGTAGTTGGCAGAAGCCAATCTATCTATAAGTTCATCTGCCCTTGGTATTGGGTGGGCATCAGTCTTAGTGACTGCATTGAGACCTCTGTAGTCTACGCAAAACCTCATCTCTTTCTTACCACCCTGGGTGTGAGGCTTTGGCACTAGAACTACTGGACTAGCCCAAGGGCTATCTGAGGGTTCAATGACTCCCAACTCCAACATTTTCTGCACTTCTGTTTTGATGCATTCTCTAACATGATCAGGCTGCCTGTAGATTTTACTCTTGACTGGCAAGCTGTCACCAGTGTCAACCTCATGGGTACACCAATTGGTTTGACTGGGTGTTAGAGAGAACATATGCCTGAAGGATTGAAGAACTTGTTTGCAATCCTTCTGTTGATGTTCAGAGAGGCTGCCACAAAAGACAACACCATCTACTGATCCATCATCAGGATTCTGAGTGAGCAGGTCTGGGAGAGGGTCACTCTCTTCCTCCTGTCCCTCATCTATGGCCATGAGCAAGCTCATGTCCTTCCTGTCGACATATGCTTTGAGCCTGTTGACATGGAGCACCCTGTGGGGGCTCCTGGGAGTTCCAAGGTCCACCAGGTAGGTGACCGCTCCCTTTTGCTCAAGAATTGTGTGGGGCCCAGACCATTTGTCTTTGAGTGCTGCTGGGGCCACTGGCTCCAACACCCACACCTTCTGTCCAGGCTGATAAACAGTCAGGACAGCCTTTTGGTCATGCCAAGCTTTTTGAAGTTTTTGACTGGCCTTAAGGTTTTCAGATGCCTTTTCCATATACTCAGCCATCCTGGAGCAGAGACCAAGTACATAGTCCACTATGCTGGTTGCAGGCTTGAGAGGTCTCTCCCATCCTTCCTTCACCAAACACAGGGGTCCTCTTACAGGATGTCCATACAAAAGTTCAAAAGGGCTGCAGCCAACCTCCTTTTGTGGGACTTCTCTATAAGCAAATAAAAGGCAGGGTATCAGGACATCCCATCTACGCCTGAGCTTTTCAGGTAGTCCATGAATCATCCCTTTTAGGGTCCTGTTGAACCTTTCAACAAGCCCATTGCATTGTGGATGATAGGGTGTAGTGAACTTGTAGTTGACACCACATTCCTTCCACATAGCAGTTAAGTAGCTTGACATGAAGTGTGCACCTCTGTCAGAGACAACCTCCTTAGGGAAGCCCACTCTGGAGAACACTCCAACTAGGGTTCTTGCCACAACAGGTGCTGTAGTGGTCCTAAGGGGAATAGCTTCAGGATACCTGGTGGCATGATCCACTACCACCAGTATAAACTTGTGCCCTGATGCTGTCTGGGGTTCCATTGGACCAACAATGTCAATCCCCACTCTTTCAAAGGGCACCCCCACCACAGGCATTGGTATAAGGGGGGCCTTTGTTGTGCCACCTGACTTACCACTGGCTTGGCAAGTGACACAGGAGCGACAAAACTCCTTGGTATCCTCATTCATGTGAGGCCAGTGAAAGTGTGAGACAAGCCTGTCCCAAGTCTTTGTCTGGCCTAAGTGTCCTGCTAAGGGAATCTCATGAGCCAAGGTAAGAAGGAAACCTCTCTGAGACAAGGGGATAACCAGCCTCCTGGCCATGCCAGGCTTGGGGTCTCTTGCCTCAGTGTACAGGAGTCCATCATCCCAGTATACCTTATGGGTACCTGTGGCGTTCCCAGCAGCCTCAGCAGCAGCCTGCTGTCTGAGGGGTTCAAGGGAAGGGCAGTCTAACTGGTCCTTCCCCAGGTCTTCTCTTGAGGGTCCCCCTGAGCCCAGAAATTCAACTTGATCAAGTTCAAATTCTTTAGGCTCAGTTTCCCTCAATTCCTGTAGGTCAGCCTCCTCTGAGACTTGATCCTCAACCTGGGGCAAGGGGGAAGGCAATGCCTTAACCCTACTGCTCTTCTTCTTGAAAGGTGTCTGATCCATTGTTCCAGGGTCCAGCACCTGTTCAGTGGGGCATCTTCTGGCCTGTGACCTAGTCACAGCAAGCACATGTGCTGGCAAGCCTAACATCTCCATGTGAGTCCTCTGCTCCACTTCTGACCATTGTGATGACTCCAAATCATTGCCCAACAAACAATCCACTGGGAGGTCTGCACTAACTACAACCTTCTTTTGGCCAATTACCCCTCCCCAGGAGAAAGCAACAATTGCCATACTATGACTGGTAGTGACATTGCTTGCATTGGTCACCAGGAAATCTGTACCCGGCATGATCTGTCCAGGGTCCACAAAGTTAGGTGTCACCATTGTGACACTGGCACAAGTGTCCCTATAGGCCTGCGCCATTTTGCCATTGATAAAAGGTGTCTGTCTGTATTTGCCCAAAGTATTGGGACTGACATCAGGGGATATATCCATATCCCCTGTACAGACAAGGACAGCCTGAGTGAGTGTGCCAACTAAGTTGTCATACCCCTCAGAACCCAAGGTTAACCCCACTAGTCCCTTGGGAGGTGCACTACTACTGCTGGCTGTACTAGGGGGCACAGGTGCCTTAGGGGCTGCAGTAGTAGGAGTCTGCCCTCCTTTCTTGGTGCACTCACTAAATCAGTGAGTTTTACTTTCACAGTACTGGCACCACCTTTTAGACTGGCCTTCTTGAGTCTTCTTCTTCTGGGAAGCCTGACCTCACCCTCTTTGGATTGTTGGGGACCTGTCGAAGACTTCTGGTCATTTTGTTCACCTTTAGTATCTTTACCCTTCTGGTCTGCTTTCTTCTGACCACCCTGGTTCTGGCCCTGGTTCTGCTCAACTCTTGTTCTGACCCATCTGTCTGCCTTCTTTCCCAATTCTTGGGGAGAGGTCAGATCTGAGTCAACAAGATGCTGATGCAACAACTGGTTCTGACAATTGTTTAAAATCTGTTCCCTCATGATCAGATTATACAATCCTGTGTAATCAGTAACCTTACTGCCCAGCAACCAGCCCTCCAAAGCCTTAGTGGCACAATCTACAAAGTCAGAACAATCCTTAAACTGAGTTTTCTGGGTATCCCTGAACAGCAACCTGTACTGCTCAGTGGTTAGGCCAAACCCACCTATCAGTGTATTTTTCAGGACTTGGTAATCCTTAGCATCCTCAGCTCTAGTAGTGAGGAGCTTGTCTCTACCTTTACCTTCAAAGGAGAGCCACAAGATAGCTGCCCACTGACTCTGGGGGACACACTGTATAGTGCAAGCCCTCTCCAAAGCAGTTATCCATTTGTGGATATCATCCCCTTGCTTAAAGGGGGGCACTATCTTACTCAGGTGTCTAGTATCTAAACTCCTGTTTTCCCTTGGGGGAATGCTGCCACCAGTGGAATCTTGTCCACTTAACTTTTGCTCTCTAGCAAAGGCAAGTCTCTCTTTGGCCAGGGCAAGTTCTTCCCTTTCAATCCTCAGATTGACTTCCCTTACTTTGGCTTCATACACTCTCCTCTGAGGGGATGTCATCCCTCTTTGAGAAGAGCCCTGAGAGCCATTGGTTCGAATGGATCTGTTAGAGCCTCTGGAGAGAGACCTAACTCGTCCATTCCCAATGTTAAGCTGACCTGAGAGGGGCCCCAGGGGTCTCCTAGTACAATTCTCATGCCTGCTTAAGTTGTCCCTAGTTAGCTTGCTAACTACTTCTGGACCTTTGTCTGCCTCGTCCTCAGATGGCTCTAGATCCTCATCCTCCTCTTCACCTTCTGCAGAGAGATGGATAAGGTCAGGGTCACCTGAGGTTCCCTCTAGGGGGGGGGCATGTTCCCATCTGGATTAGAAGGGTCTGGGTTACCAGCCCTCCTGGCATCATAAGTCTCTAAGAGGCCAATCAGGAATGGGATTGTAGGGTTAGAACCCTGTTTTAGTTTCCTGGAGGTACACACTTGTCTCATCTCCTGGAAGCTAAGAGCAGCATATCTGGAAGTGACCTGTGGAGGGTCCACTGACACAATGGGAGACTCAGAGTTTCCTCCTTTGTCTGACATGCTGATTCTAGTGTGGTGTAAGTGATGCACCTACCTACACTATATGTTTGCCTACTGATCCCTTGCTAAGAGTTGTAGCCAAGGTGTGCTAAGCCTTTAGGAGCTACAACAGCTGGTTCAGTAGAACTCAGAGTATTCTAAGCTAAGTTATATGTACCTGAAGTACTTATGTGATCTTTCACAAGATATTCTTAGGATACGTGTGGTAAAACAACAGCAAGCTCAAATCCCAACCGCTGCTCACCAATGTGAGAAGTTGGCCTGATATATAATGTTCACTATTCTAGTGAGCACTTTGTATCAGTCCAAACAACCCTTATGGTGATTGGTTGTAAGTCAACCTTATAGACCAGCTATCCTAGTAGCGCGGATACGAGCAGTCTTCGGGCTAAACTCTAGAGGGCGTGTTAAGCCAGCTGTTATACCATCACATATACCCCTTGAACACTAAGTGAAAGGACACCACACAAGTGTTATGAAAATAAACAGTGTATTTATTTAGATCACAACAGCCCTGTACTCTTTAGGAGGACAGGGTACTAAGCACACAACAAAACTCTTACGAAAATACTTTAAGTTGCACAATTTACACAAATGCCCGAGGGGCACGAAAAACCATATACTCTGAAAGTGGAATGCAAAATTACTAGCAGGTAAGTACTGGACTAATAGGCTTTGGAATCGCTAGGACTACGTTACTGAACGTTCAGATTACTAGCAGGTGGCCTAGGGGACTCGGGTGCAGAGTGTGCACTCTCACGCGGGATGCGGGACAAAGTCTATGGAGGCTAGTAAAGACAAAGTTAGTGTTCTCGGGCGAACCCGATAAGGTAGGTCGAAAACGACAGTGGATCTGGACCCTTGGATAGTGAGGCTATGCTAGGGCACCGAAATACCAAAGTTACCTAGCCCAGGGGCTGCAGCTGCATAGGTCTGAAAAGACGTCGGGAATCCTCATTGACGAACCAGGAGCCTGAAGAAAGAAGTTGCTGGCAGGCGACCAGTGAAGAGAGTTCGAGTGATCCAAGCCTGGATCGAAGATGGATGACACCTGAAAGCAAAGGGGACCAAGTTCTTAATCACTAGCCAGTGATTGTGTGGGCACCAGGATGGCACCGGGCGAAGTCACCTCGACCAGGTGAGTGGGCGACGCTGGGCTCTGCAGTCTCACGGACCAGGAGGCGTTGTCGGCGACCAGGATGGAGGTGCGATCTGTCCCACGATGGTTGATGCTGTCGACGTCGCTGGACCCAGGATTGGGGCAACAAGTCTTGGCAAATTCAAGCCCACGCGGTGGACCTAAAATGGCGTCTTGAGTGGACCAGGAGGGTCCGGGGTGCTCCTCTTTTGGAAGGGAGCAAGGGCCAGTCTGGAGCAACCAGACCAGCAGTGTTGTCGTCGTTGATCGTCGTCGGGAAGGCCACAAGCCAGCGGGCTAGTAGCCAGACAACGCGGTGAGCAGCCAAAAAGCAGAAGGGCCCCACGCAGATCGTGGAGATGCTGGGGGGCTGATCTTCGGTGCTGGAGCTGCTCAGGGTCGGGGCTTCTCGGACCCCAAAGCACTCACCAGAGGATCCCTCGGCGGTCGTGCTGGTTAGAAGTCGTGCAGTTCTGATGATGGCCGGTCCCTCGAGGTCTCGTCACACCTACGGTTCTCAGCTGAGCTGTAGAGGTCAGAGGTGCCAGGGAAGCCGGGTCTCGTCGTGCTGGTCGGTCGGATTCCTGAGGAAGGACGTGCAGCAAACCGCAGAGTTCTTAGATGGTGCCTGCGGATGCAGGGTGACTACTCCTTAGCAACAAGGGAGAAATCTTGAGAAGAAGTCGAGAGTTCCTTTCGTAGAAAGTAGTTTCTTGATTCAAAGATGATCTAATTTGGAAGGGTCCCCGCTCCTGCCTTTATCCTAAAGAAAGGGGTGGGTACGCGACTAGGTCCTGCCCTAGGGGTGGGACTAGGAAGGGGTGTGGTTACACCCCTCTCCCATGCCGGGCTTTCCCCAGGCCAGGGGCTGGTGTGCCCCTGGAACTGGTTCTAGCCGGCAGATGCGTAGTGAGCACCGGGGTGCCACTTGCAGTCACCTTCCTGTAAAGCCCTGCCTACCCAGGATACACAAAACCCTGTCTGGGATGGTGCTAGCACTGCCCCTGACAGGAAACCCTTTGTCCAAGCTCTCCTCGCTGGAAGGACTCCCAGCAGCAGGAGGTCAGACTCGTGTCTGTGGTGGCAGCATCCATTTTGTGGAGCTGAGGCTTCAGTTAACTTTAACCGGGGTTCACAGTTACATACATGTCGTGTCCCTCTAGAAAGGAGGACTTATTGTAAGAGGACTGGCCTTGTTGTTGCCTCTGTTGGTATTGAGGCTTGTATTGCTGGGACGAGCCGTAGGTGGATTTGTACCCCTGGTATCCACCTCTTGTTTGCTGGCTTCTTCCTCTGGAGCCTCGAAGGGAGTATTCTTGTACTGGAGTGTTCCCAGGGATCTTGCGGTCTTGGTATCTTTCTTGATAACCTGTAGCATCTCGTCGATATGCTTCCTGAAGAGAAGCTCGCCATCGAACGGCATATCCAGTACCTTGGCTTGGACTTCCGGCCGGAAAGATGTAGCTTTCAGCCAGCCTTG
This sequence comes from Lissotriton vulgaris, assembly GCF_964263255.1. Lineage (NCBI taxonomy): Eukaryota > Metazoa > Chordata > Amphibia > Caudata > Salamandridae > Lissotriton > Lissotriton vulgaris. The sequence continues at coordinate 1,127,318,865 of NC_141685.1, read as the reverse complement.
GCGCCTAAGGACAGCCGCCCCCGCCAGCTGGCGAAATCCTGTTGAGGCGATATCCATCGCCACGTCAATCTTCGAGGCGGACCGCTCTCCTTCAAGGAGGATTTTCTTGACTTCTTTCTGCTCCTCTGGCAGAGAACCTAGGTATGATGCTACATCTGCCCACATCTGGCGATTGTAGCGTCCCAGGAGCGCAAGCGAGTTTGCTGCTCTGACGTTAATGGCAGACATCGAGGAGAACCTCTTCCCGATATGATAGAGTTTACGGCCTTCCTTGTCCGGAGGCGCAGTCAGTGCGGCAGCCGGATTGTTGGATTTCCGCTGCGCGGCCTCTGTGTGATCACAGAGTCCGGTTTAGTATGGCCCGTAAGACATGCCGGTGCCTTGTATTTCTTATAAAGTCTGGCCGGCACTGGAAGTAGAGATGAGGGGTTTTGCATTATCTATAATCCCTGGTCCCAGATGTGTTCAATAATCGGGATGGACCGGACCGTCTTTTTGAATGGCTCCTTAAAGTCGTATAAGAAGCAGTCCGAAGGTTGTGTGGTCATTTCTATTTTGAACCTCGCTGCTGCACGTTCTATAATATTGTGAAACCCCCCTGATGTCCTCTGGAGGGGAGTCCGCCTGTGCCTTGTCTGGGGAAGCTGGATGTGAGATGACTTATTCGTCCCACTCATTCTCTCGTATTGCTCCCTCTTCTTGTTGACCCTCCTCTTCCTCTTCTACTGCTTCCTCTTCGTCCGAAGATTGCTGCGGAGGCAGAGACACAGGATCTGGGGTAATCACCAGTGGAGGTGGTCTATGGCGAGGAGGAGGGGCAGATGATACAGCTTGAGGTGGCACCACTGGAGGTGGCGGAGCAGGTGGGAACCGCTGTTTGTAGTCCGCTATAAGGAATTGGAGGTCCGTGACAATTGAAGCCGGGAGGCTCACCATTGGCTGTGAATGAGGAAGCGAATGATATTCCTCTCGATAAGGAATGCCTTCCTGATCCAGGTCTTCGTTGTCCGAACTCTCATGTACCTTAACAAGTAGTTGTGATGGGCTTGTTGCCGCTGGGAACATGGCTCCATCATCATAGTCCTCAGTCTCCAGTAGATTGGCCGGCGGCAGTGGTTGGACTCTGCTAGGAGACGTCGCTTCTGGCATCAGCGTATGCGTTGACATTGTGAAGTGTGTATAAATACACTTTATCATGGGAGAGCCTTCCGTCGACGGGCCCGTCGACGGGGTGGTCGTCGACGGTGAGAAACTGACGGCCACCGCAGACTTCTCTATTGTTTTCTCAGACGACTATGTCGACGGTATCGACGTCGACGGTGTTTTCTTCGTCGACGGTACTGTCGTCGACGGTTTCGTCGATGGCTTCGTCAACGCTGGTGTCGACGTCGATGGCCTCATCCACGAGGTGGTCGTCGACGTCGAAGGGACTTTCGTCGACGACGGAGCTGTCAACGACGGAGGCGTCGTCGACTGTCTTTTGACAGGAATAACAGATGGTATAGACCTACCAGACGACGACGAAGTTGAAGTAGATGTCGTCAAGGCGGTGAAGGCAGACGCTGTCGACGTGGAGATGGTGACTGTCAACACTGTCACGGGCATGGCAGAAGACACTAGCACAGGCTTTTTGAATGTAGTTTCCTGAAGAGAAGTCTTCACTGCCATGGTCTTCGGACGGCCGTCTGAAGACTTAGGAGTCTTCTTTTGAGGAGGCATATTAGAAGGACCTGGAGAAATCTGTCTCAGCCTTTTAGAAGAGTGTGAGCTCCTAAAGGAACACTCGCTCTCACCTGAGGAGACTGCTTGATCCTTGTCCTTCAGTCTCTGAAGCCACAGAAGCAGGCGTCCCTCTCTGTCTTTAAGAGTCTTGACAGAGAAAGTGCGACAGACCTTACAGTCCTTGGCAGAATGGTCAGGGTAGAGACAGTAGAGGCAGTCTTCATGTTTGTCATCTACATGCAGTCTCAGCTTCTTACACGAGGCGCAAGGTCTAAAAAGCCCTTTTTTAGGAGTGGTAGACATAGTAGACTCTAGCCCTCCTTCACAAGAGTAAACAGCAAGAGAAAATATGGATAAAATCCATAAAAAAACAGAAACCTGAGCAGAGCTCAGTGGAGACTCCCTTAGCACGACGTGCGGTAGAAAATCTGAGGGACTAGGGCTCCTTCCAGGAAGGTTCTAGAGGGTGGTAGTAGCTGATTGGCTCCTGGCCAAAGTTTGGTCCTTTTTTACAAAAGGACTCAGATAGGTTACTAATGTGAGGCCTCTGGCCTATTAGTGTGTATATATATATATATATATATATATATATATATATATATATATATATATTTATATGTCTTTAGGACATTACTATTTTATATACCGGGGACTCCCACCCCGACGACGGGGAATGATTCAGGCATGTGAATCTATGAAAGATACCCATAATACTGGATAACTAGCTCCACCGCCAACGTCTGTAAAAGGATGTTGACCTCCGCTCGTAACAGAGGAAGATGGATGGTAGTTGGGTGGTTTCGCAGGAACGGAAGGTGGAGGACTGATGAACCATAGGCAATATCCATTGTGAACAATATTTAGCGCCCAGGAATCTTTTATTAGGTTTTGCCCCTCTACAGGTAGTGACTTATGCTCCCCCCCCCCACCGGAGCGGAACTCAGAACAGGGGGAAGTAATGATTCAGGGCTTCAGCCCATAAGGCTTTCCCCCCCCCTGAGGATGCGGTTGGGGGGGGATCTCCCTCTAGACTGTCGTTGGTGATACGATCGGTAAGGCCTCTATGAGATGAGAGATGAGAGATGAGAAACAGCGTTGAAAAGACCAAAAATATTTTCTCTGTTCCCTAGGTCTTTATAGGCAGACTGCCTTACGAGTTTCCATCTCTGCCTTCATTCATAAAATTACCTCATCGGCGTGGGCTCCGAAAAGAGTAGTACCAGAAAAAGGCAGATTTATTTTCCTTTACTGCGCCTCTGGTTTGAGAGAGGTTAGATGCAGCCAAAATTGTCATCCAAGGGTTATCCCATGACAGTATTCGCGAGCGACCAATAATGAAGTCTGCTGTCACATTAATCACCCGATTTGAAACCATCAGACATTCATTAAGGATCTCCATGAAGTCTTCCATTTTTTCTCTGGGCAGATGGTCAAGAAAAGGATTCAAGGACTCCCAAAGAGCTCTGTCAAATCTGCCTAGTAAGACAGTAGCGCTAGTTGCCTTCATGGACCTTGCTGCCGTTCCATACATCTTCTGACCCACAGAGTAACATACGACTTTTTGTCCGGAGGGACTGTAGATGAAGGAGCAGTGGCATGTTTCCTTACCGCTACTACAAGGAATCAGGTGCCGGGTCAGAGCAGAGGCAAGCTGTATCCTGCTCTGGAAGATTATACTTCTTGTGAAGTCTAGAAGGCGCGGTCTTGATGGAAGCTGGAGTGAGAAAGAGCTCCATAGCCAGTTCAAGGAGACCTGGCACCAGCAGTAATATAGGTCTAGCTATAGACCTTTATTGTAGGGTCTCAAAAACGACAGTTGTTGTCAGAGTCAGAGCCGATAAAGGAATACTCAGTTTCGTAGCTTCCCTCACTAGAACCTCTTGAAAAGTGGAGACATCCACTGGTGAATTCATGGAGGTGGAAAGTTAGTCAGTGTGGGAGAGTAACGACCAGTAGATGTCGAAGATCTTGAATGATGGCGACAGTGATGTGATGTGTGTGGGTGGCTCTGTGTGTGGGTGGCTGTGTGTGGGGGCTCTGTGAGGGGGTGGCTCTGTGAGGGGGTGGCTCTGTACGTGTGTGGGTGGCTTTGTATGTGTGGCTCTGTGTGGGTGCAAATGCAATAGGTCTCGCATTTGCGAGCGATTAAGCTATTGGCATTGTAAATGACAATGCCATTTATGTATGTTTTAAAAACAAAAACATAAAAATCATGTCATGAGCAATGCCAATACTTTACTACTCACTCTTTCACTTTTTACTACTCTCTCTCTAATACTCTACTAATCACTCTCACCTACTCACTATCAACTACTCACTCTACTACTTACACTGTGTGTGGGTGCAAATGCAATAGGTCTCGCATTTGCGAGCGATTAAGCTATTGGCATTATAAATGACAATGCCATTTAGGATTTAAAAACAAAAAAAATATGTCATGAGCAATGCCAATAGCTCTACCTTTAATAATGCCGAGACCATTGCATTGTAAATGCTTGTTGCTATTGCTATCGAGCTGTTGGCTTGTAGATTGCGGCAGCTTCATCGAGATGGTGCGTTTAAATGTTTCCAGCGCCAAATCTCGATCTCCCTCTATGCAGATGACATAACGCTATAGGTCGTAGACCCATAGCAGAATTTGAATCCATTGCTACGGGAGTTTCTGATGTTTGGTGGCATGTCTGGAGTACATATTAATTGGAAGAAATCGCAGTTCTTTCCGCTTACACCTGTGATCACAGAATTTCTATTAGAATGGTGTCACTCTGATCTTCGTTATTTAGGTATTCAGGTTTCCAGAGGCAGGGAGGAAACACTCGGGCTACATTATGGGACTGCAATTACTAAATTGACTGTAAGAATAACCAGGTGGATCTCCCTTCCTTTGTCAATGCCGGGCAGAGTTTCGATTATTAAAATGGTGATATTACCTTGCTTCTTGTATCTCTTTCTCAATGTCCCATATTATCCAGGAGCTTTCTATTTTAAAACATTGCGTACAGAGTTGATTCGGTTGGTATGGGGTGGGCGGCAACCAAGGCTTAAATGGGCAGTCATGGCACAACCTTATGATAAGGGTGGGTTCGATATCCCTGATTTTGAAGCATATGTTCGTGCGCAGGCACACTACACGTATCATTGGATGGCACCTACACAGTTTATGCCAGTTAGCGGCGGAAGACTGGTTAGCGCAACCGCTCACCTTAAACGACATCATACATGGTCCTGTGGGTGTACTAGACACCTCGCCTAGGACAATCACGTGCACGGTTGATGCATGGCGGCGTATGGCAAAGTTGCTGCAGGTCACATTGTTGTATTCGCCACGAATGCCCCTCACCGATCACCCGAAAATGGTGTTATTATAGGAAGCAGGTTTTCAGGCCCTATGCAAGCGCGTCAAAGTGGGTACCTGGGGGGACTTGTTTCTGGGAGGAGTGTTTCGCACTATGGCCCTGTTTTTTAAGAATATGGTCCCTACTCCTCTGGAGGTATTTTATTACGCACGACTAAGACAAGGAATGAGGGAGGTTTTGGAAGATTTTCCTAAGGAGCCTGTTAACCTGGCCCCATTACACCTTCCGGTAAATTCTACAAATGGGAGACACTTGGTGTCTAGTATATATAATAGTATTAGAACACACAGACAGGAAATAGACGGGACGGCTAGGTTACGTTAGAGTGAAGATCTGGGGGAGAGACATTACTGATGACCAATGGGTATATTGTTGTGGACTTACAGGGACTATATCTGCTTGCTGCAAATTTAAAGTCATTCATTATAAATTCTTACAGCGGATATATTACACTCCTGCCAGGAAATATAGGTTTCAACTATCTGATAACGATAGATGCGAAAGCTCTGGAGCTGGTTTTCTGCATCTTGCGTGGGAATGTCAGAGTATAAGAGACTACTGGACACAGGTACACACAGCACTAGAGGAAATGCTAGGCCTTACCATCGACAGAGACCCGCTGATTATGTTGCTGGGATATACTGCCACAATACCCAAAGGTTGTAGAAAGTTATTGGATATCACACTGCTTTTAGCTAAACGGAGGCTGGCATGTCGATGGGGACGGGGGAGAGCCCCAAAATTCAAGGAATGCAAGATGCTATTTATTGTCAAGAACAAAATAGGATATATGCTGAAACTCAGCCGATCGCAACGAGGCCTAGAGATATATTGGGGCCATTGCAAGATTACCTCATACGTACGAGATACTGATCGTGGGGATGTCCCAAGATGCTATTCAGGAACTGGTGGATGGGTAGGGACCGGCTGTTACCACCTAGGCACGGACTATTAGACGCCCCTGCCCTTGCACATCGTTTATTACTTCTAGTCACCTATGTATTATTACATGATGCACTACAAACTGCCACGTCTCTTTACGCTACTGTTGTTCATGTATGTATTTTTCCTGCTTTATAATAGGGATGCAATCTTTGTAAGAGGTCACAGATAAATGTTGATTGTTTCTATGCTGTAGATTGCAGATCCCTCATAGGATGTATACATGAGAAATGCAATATGTCTACTGTGATGTACCACAAGATGCATGTAAATGGTTATGTTTTCAAAAATCGTACAAATAAAGGTTTTAAAATGACAACAACAAAAAACAGAGACTGGTAAGCGCTCCGATATCCAATATGGCTTCAGGTGCGGCCTGGGCACGGTAGAACATTGACTTAATCTGCACCTTGTCATAGGCAAATATACCTTAGCCAGGATGGGATCCCAATATTTAGGGTTCATAGACCTGATGTCTACCTTTGACTGGGTGCAGAGAGGAAAGCTCTGGGAGAAGATGTTGGTGATGGGCATTGAACCAGCGATCGTGCATTTCATAGAAGCTATGCATCAGGATGTCACCGGGAGGGTTAGTTATGGAGCAGGTGGAGAACTTACAACACAAATCAAAATGAGCCGCAGGTTGTGTGCTTGCCCCTTTTTAGGTCTTGCCTAGGCAATGCGCATGTGCTCTAGGAGGGCCTTTAGAAATCGGTCTTCACTTTTCAAGCACTCTACCTCGTGGTGGCATCCACCTTGCCGGAGAGAGCAGAGGCACAGCCACGTTAATTACAAACATCTGGCTGCTGCTCGCTCCCGCAAGGTGGATGCTTCCACAAGTACGAGTGCTTGAAAACTGAAACAGTGAAGACCACTTGTTTATGTTGTGAAGCACTTCCACCCGTCACTGCCTCTCTCTCGTTGCTGCCTTTTAAGGTTCATTAAACCAGCGTGACAGCTGCACTTGCTAAGCCGAATAGTGAACAATGGCAGCCGCGCGCTTTTTTCTTCAGCGGTTGTTTGTGTCTAATATTCAGACTCTTTCTGCTCTCCCATGTGCCCCTTCGATATCCTCCTCTCCTTCCGCATTCTGCCTACCCAATAGTCATCCACCACCACTACGTCCACCTCCACCACCACCACCACATCCACCACCATGTCAGCCACCATCACCACATCCACAACAACCACCAAGTCAGCCACCACATCCACAACAACCACCAAGTCAGCCACCACATCCACTCCACCACCACGCCACCACGTCCACTCCACCACCACATCCTCCTCCACTACCACCACCTGCGACGGGTAAAGTATCACTGGAGTACAGGGGTAATAGGAGTGTCAACTCCGGCTGTACATGGGACATTTAAGGGTGCAGGAACAGGGCTAGCTGGAGTTTGGGGTACTTGTAATATCTCAGGACTATGGAGAGCTGAAAACATGCTCATGAAACGCCTGTTGACTGTTCCTACAAGTACTTCTATCGCCATGTGTCACAGTGAACTTGGTGTGATTTCCCTGTCCTTTTGTACACAATTCGCGCCTCTTTTCTTGTGGTATAATATTTGGGCAAAAGAATAACCAGTCCTGAATCGTGCTGTCATCACAGACTGTTTAAAACTAGAGTGGACAAACAAAATCCCTTGGATCTCTTATATCAGAGCCAAATTGAGTAACATGGGATTGTCAGATTGTCTTGACCATCCAGGAAACAGTCTAAAAATGTCAAGGGCCAAGCTGATCGAAACACCCACCGATCTAAACACAGCAACAACCTCTCCACAGCCATCAAGAACGTCAAATAGATCACCTTGTGCACCTTACTCCCTGGCCCCCTAAAATTCCAGGCCAGTTGGTAGACGGAAGAACTCGGACTGCTGAAACACCACTGCAAACAACTGGAGTGCAAATGGCGAACGGGCCAGGGCACGTTCAAAGCCGCCCCAACATGCTACACCAAATGCACCTATCTGGAAGACCGCATTTATGCCAGCACCAGCAGAAGCAAAGAAATCTTTGCCACTGTGGAAGGTTTCACCTCACCATTACCTGCCTCCAACGATCACTTCCCTCGCAGGACCGCAGCAAAAATCTCTTAATTTTTCAGTAACAAAATCACCACCATTTACAGGAACTTCAGCCAACAACCATACCCAAAAGACCATTTCAAACATCTCAAGTCCATCCTCTCAGGGACCCCATCGTCCCCAGTCATCACTCCTACTCCAGAGGACTGAAACCGATCAGCACCATGCTCACACATATTCTGAATACCTCCACCTCTTCCGTGACCCTTCCACATGGAAACAGGCAACTGTCCTCACATTGCTGAAGATACCCTCTGCTGACCACTCAATGCTCGCCAACTACAGACCGATGTTACTCCTACCAGTCCCGGCCAAGGAGTTGGAGAAAATCATCTACAGACACCTCACTGAATACTACATTGATCACACTCAACACCACCCAGTCTGGTTTCAGACTAAACCACAGCATGGAAACTGCCATAATTGCAGCTAAGGATGACGTCTGCATGACTCTGGGCAGAGGAGACAGAGCAGGTCTCATCTTGCTGGATCACTCCGCAGCATTTGATACAGTCTTCCACCCCATCCTCTTCCGATGTCTATCCGACATCGGAATCAAAGGACAACCACGTCAATGGATTTGCTCCTTCCTGACTGGAAGGACACAGTCAGTCCATCTTGTACCATACACCTCAGACAACCACAACCTCATCTGCAGAATGTTGCAAAGATCTCCCCAAGCCCAACCACTCTCAATGCATAAATATTCCCTCTAGCCAGCATCATCTGCCCTCACAATAACGTACTCGCCAACGACACGCAACTCATTTTTTCCCTCATGTAAAAGACATCCAGTACCTGGCCAAAGTTGTCCCTGCATAACAAATCAACTCAATGAAGACCATCTGTCTAAATCTGATCACGGACAAGACCGAAATCATGGTCTTCCGAAAGAACACACCATCGTGGGACTCCACGAGGTGGCAAACTGACCTAGGACTAACATCCAGCCCCACGGCAAGAACCTCAGGATCGGCAAAACTTTACATGACTGCCCAAGTTGATGAGGTCACAGCCTCATGCTTCCATACACTGAAAATGTCGAGAAATATTTTCTAATGGATCCCCATCAGCAACTGGAAAACCATCATGCACAAGCTTGACAATGGGAACACCCTCTATGCCGGGAATAACAGGCTGGAGACCATTCATAACTTGGATGCCAGAATTACTCTCAACCTCCCAATCTGCCTTCACATCACACCTGAATGAACTTCACTGGCTCCCCAATCACAAATAAGTAGAATTCAAACTTCTCACCCAGACTTTCAAGGCACTACATAACACTGGCCCAACATAACTCAATTGCATCTATACCGCTTCAATCACATCTGTTTTCACAAGTGTTCCAGACACCTCTGCTAATCCGGACTCCTACTTGCATAAATCCCACACATACGGAAAACCAAATCCAGAAGTCGAGCCTTCTCGTACATTGCTCCTAAAGCATGGAACGACCTGCTGCTACACATTAGAGCCTCCTCCTCACTCTAGCTGTGCCTAACTCACACCTGCTCAGCACCAGGATACCATGCCGGGTGATAGTGCGCTCTACGAATCTGCATAACATACCATCTTTATTTGGTCTGTGATGAATGTACCCAAGTTCTACTGCCCAAAGTCACATCATGAGTTATTTTTTAATTGGCAGATCAAGTTTCACAATGTTTTTCTATTTGTGTTCCTCTCAATAGGTTCAAAATAAATACATCTTTTGAATGTGTGTATTTACACATACACACGTGTGTGAGAATATACATTTCCTTTTACTTTATATATATTACATTATACAATTTGTGTATATAGTTCAGTTAACAAAAAAAATTAAAAATACATACACAGCCAACAAAACACCTGCTACAACACGCATACCCAACAATTGTTGAATAAAGATCTCCAATCCCCCCAAAAATAAAAAAAGTTTGCATTATAATTATTTTTAAGGCGGGATAGAGCATGCATTTACTGGTCCAATAAATCCTGCAAAATCAGTCTTAATTTGCAGTCTTGTGACGGACCACATAATGTAGTCATGGCAGCTTATCTGCGGCAGAAAAATGCCACCCTAAAGAAATAATTAAAGGGAAACAGCCTTTACATAGCATGGCAAGTATATTCACCGAAAAAATATATTACGGGTGATGGGGTAGGTAGTCGGGAGGGTAATTTTAGATTTTTGGGGTAGATAGTCGTGAGGGTAATTTTAGATTGTTGGGGTTGATAGTGGCAAGTGTAATTTTAAGGTTACGAGGTAGGTAGTGGTAAATGGTGGAGAGAGTAATTTCAGATGTATGGAGTGGGGAGTGAAAAGGGTAGATTTAGGGGTGGTTAGTGGCAAAGGGTGGTTAAGGTTAATTTTAGGGTTCACAGGTGGGTAGTATTAAAGGATGGTAAGGGTCATTTTAGGTTTCAGTGGTGGGTAGTGGCAATGGAGAAGGTTAATTTTAGGGTTATGGGATGGGTAGTAGGAAAGGATGGTAAGGGTTATTTTGAGGGTTTGAGTGGGTAGGGGTTAAGGAGGGTATGGGTAAATGTAAGGTGTAGGAGGGGGAAGTGTTTTAGCCTTCCCCAATCCATCCTACCAGTAAAGCTTGACCATGCAGTTTGAATAATGGAAACCCAACATATTTAGGGGTGGTTAGCGGCAATGGGTGATAAAGGTAATGTTTAGGGGTGGGTAGTAGTAAAGGGTGATAAGGTTATTTAAGGGCTATGGGGAGGTATGGTAATTCAATAGGAGGATCATCTCACTTCATGCTACTCGCTGCCTGGTTTACCATTCTACCTCCTGGAATGTGTTTGCGTAGATATACATGAGGGACTATTTAACACCTTAAAAGTGCCCTAGATCATCACACATTACATTCTTTATCGAACTGATACATTCTACACAGAAGACAAGCATTCTTTCAATGCATCAGCCTTTAATCTTTAAAGGTTCAAAATAGAAGCCAGACCTATTACATTTGCCAATGCCGAGTTTTTAAATGCCTTTTCAAGTGACCTCTTCAACAATGTTCACATGGCTACCAAGGTAGAAATATAAGAACATAGCTACTCTTTTTTTATAGGTTGGTCAAAAAACAAATTGTCCTAAAGAATAAAATAGGTTCAGGTACAAAGTTGCTATAAAAAAACGGGAACTTTCGGTTTGACACACTGGTGTTGCAAAGTCTTGTTCCAACAGGTCATAATAAATAACGGAGGTAAAATGGTTTTGCATGTTGACTTCGGGGTCGAAACAGACTCCAGTAACTGTAGAAGCATCTCTTCATGGATCAGCCGAACTTCCACACAGAGATATGAGATTTTAAAAAGTTTAGTTGCTTTCTCGCTATGAAAATTTATAAAGCAGAAGGAAAAAAAATGAAAATGTGGGTGTTTCGAAGTCCAGCCTGGCAGTGGGGCAATATAATGCTCCGAATTTGGAGAGGACCCATTCATGTATAACAGTTTTTGTATCTCTCACTTTCAGGCTCATAAACTCATATTTGGGAATAAAAGTGTTAAAAACACATTTGGTTGCAGTTGCATAGAATTTCTCATGTTTGTTACCAACGTTACCAGAGGAATCATTCACAGCATCCACAACCATACAATTGGAAGTGGAGAGGAATAAGGAGGGTTAGGTGTTTCCAAGCGCTCTTCAAATTTTCACATTTCACCGAGCTCATGCGGACAGACTCGTAGCCCAAGTTGATCATTCCCAAAACATCTGTTGTTTAGGATCATAAACTAAGAAATATTGGCAGCACACCAAGTATTTGATAGAACATTTCACGGTCTTGACATGTGTAGGCTACACAGGATGAGAATGTGAAAGCGTTTCTTGTAGCAGATAACTAGGAGCAGCATCTCCAGCGCGCAATGGACATGAAGATTTGGGCAGACTGGAAACCAAGTCTAATCTCGAGACCAGTGTTTAAATGAGACTCCCGGATCTTACGGCCATTTCTGTGGCGGAAAATCTTTTGTAACTTGTATGCTCTATCACATTTCAACAACAAACAACTGAGACCTTTTGTGCTGCGGAACAGTTCCACGGATGTAATTACAACCTCAGTAGTCAAGATTCTAGGAATGTATCTGAATCACCATTGTACAACACTGGCAGAAATGCAAGTAAAATAAAGATCCACTGAAGCTTCAAGAGCAGGGGACCGAACCCTTTCATTGTGGGCTGTCCTAGTGATCTAGACATCAAATGCCAACAGGACAATTCAGTGTTGTCTACCGTCCACCCCATCCCATCAATTGGTTTGACATGAGGGAAATCACATTTCCTCAGCATGGTGCAGCAGATTTGCCATTTCCATTTGTTGTGGGTGCTCCATGTGATATTGGGAGAGGAGCAGAGTCCTCCTCCTTAGCTTCATTTTGAAGTCCAGAGACAGTGCGTGCTTGACCCTAAGGAATTAAAAAAAAAATTTATGGTCTTTTTCAGCTCAGTGGTACAATTCAGGCATGCCCCATTAAGAGTTTTTAATCATATTACAGACCCAAAATTGCTAATCCTGCAAAAATGCAATACCTGTTCTGAACAAAATTAGTATTTACCAGCAGCAGTAGTTACTGCCTGAACAATTTTCCGGTTTCACATGCTGTGCATCTATTCCGCCATCTAGCGGTTCGATCTGGAATGGTCTTGCTCTCTTTTTTGTTGGTTGGTTGATTGCTTTATTTCGATATGCATATATCATACAAGCAGTACAAAGAGTAAAAGCAGCATGTCGAAAGATGTGACTGTACATTGAGAATAAAAAGAATAAAAACACATTTGATCAGCATAAATTAACTAAGACAGAATTAAATTGATATGGACAGTCTTTTAAGTCTAATCAACCAAGCCCATTTTAAAAACTTGGAAACGGCACAGACAATGGGAGGGGCTGTATTAGTTAAAAGGATCCGGAGGGCGACCGAATGCTGGCGAGTGCCCAATTCTCTGCAAATTGGTTTAAGCCATCGTGATCTGGGGCGCCCATAGTCCGGACATTCAAAAAGAAAGTGTGGCACCGTCTCTGGTTTGTCAGGACAAAGGGCACAATGGCGTGATGCGGGCTGGGATTTGTTCCACCTGGAGCAAAGGTCGGCAAGGGGTAGGGTTCCTAACCGGAATTTAATGTACAAAGACCGGTCCATGGCGATGGTAATTAAGTCCATGTAGGGCTCGAAGGCAACGACATCTTTTATTAGCAAGAAGGCTGCGGTGGCTTTGCAGTGCTGCTGATTACTGGGAATGGGTCTTCGCGAAGCGCATCAGCAAAGTTTTTTTAGGGACTCCTTTGGGGGGGCTGAGTGACTAAGCCAACAGGAGTCCAGACCTAGATCCCCTAAAAGATGTTTAATTTCCCGGAGCCATTTGATCTTGTGCCAACCGTCGGAGCGCATCACCTCTGCTAGTCCGTCAGCGTAGGATTTTAGCTCCGGAACCCTCCACAGGCGAGCCCAAAGCAAGAGAGGTCGGAGGCGTGCCTGGTCCCCAATTGCTTTACAGCCTACAGCCATTAGGACTGGGAGTGTCGGGCTACTCATCGGGATGGCAAGGAGGTCTTTAACGAATTTGTTCTCGGCCTTGCTCAATGAGTCCACTTTACCTAGGCCCCACAGTTCAGCTCCGTAAAGTGACGCAGATACAGCTCGGGCTTTATAAAGGTCTATTAAAGGGGTAACACATTGCTTGGTTGAATAATTGTACTCCTTGAGGAGGGCCCCCCCCCACCCTTTTGTGACCAATAGTCATTTTGTTGATGTGGGCGGTCCAGCTCATCGCATCACTTAAACGGATTCCCAGGTAATCGAATTCTGCCACTATTTCAAGGGGGGTGGAGTTCAAGATAGGGGGACGGCCAAGTTTACGAGGTGGGTGCATGACTAAATACTTGGTTTTGTCCACATTGATGACTAGTCCTCTGATAGTGCAGAAGTCCTGGAAGTGGTTCAGGAGTTTCTGGAGACCTTGGGGGGTTTTCTAAATGAGGAGGGTATCATTGGCGAACAGCAAAGTTGGGATTTTTACACCTCCCAAGGTGGGAGCGTCTGCTGGTTCGCCGAGCAGGTGCTCTACCACCCCATTAATGTAGAGGGAGAATAGGGTGGGAGCCAGGACGCAACCCTGCCGCACTCCCCTCTCGACCCTGATCTTATCGGTCTTTTCCCCATTCAAACCCCATCTAACCCATCTTTTTTGTGTGCATCATTGACTGCCATTTTTTGTTAAGCCCATCCCTTTATGATGTCAAACAGGGCCCTGAAAGTAAGTATGTGCGGTCGCCATCTTCAGATTCTTTTGTTTTGTTTTGTATTCCTTTATTTTATGTATTTAAAGTTTTGTATAGCGCGAAATTGACCAGAGTGGGTATCAGAACGCTTCACATGCTGGTTGAGGAAGACCTAGGTAGATTGCTTCGGGAGAAAATCCCATCTTGAAGTATCGCTAATCTTGCCAGCTTGCTCCATCACCATCTCAGAGATGGGATACAAAGCTAGAAAATTATTCCAGCTGCAAAACTACTACTGATGGGTAACTATTTTGCAGTATGAATTAGTTTCTGGATTCACAATCTGTGCATCAAATTATGTAGTCGTGGTGGTTTCCTTGGGAAAGAAGGGTTGAGATGTAGAGCAGTTGGCAAACGTGTTTTAGTACTCTGTCCCACCTTTGCTTATTTATGTGCATGTCCACACTAAGTGTTTTGAAACGCTGTGCTGAAGACCAGGATGCGGCCACACAGATATCACCAATGGGTAGGTTTGCTTGAAAAGCTAGGGTTACCCCTTTTTTCCTGGTTGACAGAGCTCAGAGGTGTGTGGATAAGGCTTTTCTTGACTTTGTGTAGAATGTTTGGAATGTTTCCATTATCCACCGTGCGATTGTTACTTTAGATATCGGTGTACCCTTGCTTGCCCTGGAGAAGCATACGAATAGTTGGTTCCCTGTTCAAATGTTTGTTTCTTGTAGGTGTGCTTTTCACACGTTCAGTGCTCAGCGCCCCTTTGACCTTTGACTTCGGACCCTGAGAAAAGGCCGGAAGTTGGATGCTTTGGTTGACATGAAATCGCAATACCACATTTGGTAAAACTGTGGGTTTGTCCGTAGGGCGAACTTGTTTTTGTGTATTTCACAGGATGGTTCCTGGATCATGAGTGCTCTTAGTTTGATTACTGTGCAGAGTCTCGTGATCGCTATTAGGAATGTTGTCTTTAAGGTTAGAAACTTAAACTCCGTTTTGTTTCAGCACTAGGAAGACGGTCTTTAGTTCCAGATAGTTTGTGTTTCACTGCTTCTGTAGGGTTCCAGAGATCTGACCATCAGGATGTCCATGCGCCTCCCAGCACTTGTGGAATGCATACGTCATTATGGTCCTTGTGAGAACTGGTAGCTTGAACGGTCTCCCTACTCACTGTTTTTGGGCCCCACCATTTTATCTCCTTCTGAACCTTTGAGGGGACAACCACTAGATAATCCAAGTTCCCCATGGCTCGTGACCATCTGATGCAGAGGCATTACTGTAAGGGTGCATGTTGTATAAGGAGAGTGCATAATGACATCATATCCATCAATTTCATGACTGTCAGAGACTACCCCCCTGCCAGTAGAGGACCTACTGGGGGCAGAGTATACTCCTGAGTGCTTCTTGTAACATCATTGATGTGTAGGTAGTTTAGGTCTAGGGTGGACACTTACTCACTTACTTAGGAACGGGATCACTTATTGTAGCTTTGTCCTTCTGATGTGTTGCTTTCGTATGAATTTGTTTAGGTGCTCGAGGTCTAGAATTGGTCTCAATGCCAAGACTTGTGTTGGCTCTGGAAAGTACACTCCATAGATGCCACCGCCCATCTCCGTTGGGGGAACTCTCTCTGGGGCAGAGGTCTCCAATCTGTGAGGCACGACCCCCAGGGGGGCCGGAGTCCTGGGAAGTGGGTGGAGTATTCCCCAGCTTCGCTTGTCCCTGCAATCCAAAGCGTTTGCTTTCTTTATGTCAAAAGACAGCCATCCTGGGACAGCTAATTTAGATCATTATCAGCTGATTGCCTGAATAAAAGGTATATGTGCCTATCAGTTCATCTGCAAGTGTAAAGGATCCTTGGGAGTGGTTCTGGCCTTAGCTGATCAAATCCCTCTAAGCTTTGCGATGACAAACATTAATTTTTTTGAGTGTAAGTGCAAATAGTTATTAACTGCGCTGGGAAGCGCTTGCCTTTAATTTTAACTAGCATTTACACAACCCTTAGTATCCTTAAAGAGGTGTTGAAGGAGTTATGTAAAACAAATTACAATACATATGCTCTGGTACTACTAAAATCTACATTTTGGAAGCAACATTTTATTATATTTGCACATTTTGCAGCATTTACACTGTGTAATGCAAGTATAAAATACTAACTTACACATGCACAGTGCTTTCTGTCACAGGCTGTGACTTCGTAGCACTAAAAATATCACTATTCTCCACTGCACCAATCAAGATTTAATTCGGTCTCTTTGGTAACACGCAGACGTCTGCAGTGCATTAACTAATAGAGGTTTTATAATGTACTACAGTGCATTTGTCACCGAGTAACTTGTTTTCCATTTACGCTGCCCATTATTTTATGTAGATACTGGATGGTGAAAGACCTAAAAAAACAGAATATTTTTGTGTTTATTTACAAGAGGCTTGTATCACCAGAGCATCACTTTATTTTACGCTATGGTGGCGCAAGCGTCTCAGCAATATCTATGAGGCGTGCAAAGTCACCCTGCATGACTTTGCATGCCCTCGTAGGTATGGAGTAGACAGTAGCGAAAGTAACATCAAATAGATGTTTCATGGGCTTTGAGTAGGGTTCCCACGTAACACCCATGGATTTTGATGCTGCTCCATATTTACAAAATCACGTAAACCTGGTGCAGCTCTAAAAACTGATGCTTTCACAGGTTCTAGAAATTTCTGTCAGAAGGGGGTCCTTACACCTAAAAAAGTATTACGAGGGGGTCTCAGCATCAAAAAGTTTGAAGACCTCTGCTCTAGGCGGTTTTTTGATGAATTTCTTGACCTCTTCTCGCAACTGCCCTTATGGTTCTTGTCTTTCGAGGAACACGAGGCTGTAGCCTGGTGAGCTCGACTCAGTAAACCGGTCTTATTTTAAAAATCCAATTGCCATTAGATGTCCATTCCTGGAGGAATCCTCCTATTCTTTCACACCATGGTGTTATGTGGCGGGGCTGTTGGTCAGCAAAGTCACTTGCTTATTTCCCTCTTCTTACGGGTTGCCCTCCCCCCCTGGGCTTTCTGTGAAAGGACTGCCTTGCAGGGTGTAGCTCCTGCTGTAGGGCAGGTTGGTGTACGGCTTGCAGGTTGGGACTCTGCTGCTCCTGGTGGTGTTTCTGGGCTGTCGAGAACCCAGCACTGCCTGCTAGTCTTCTGTTGGAGCTCCCCCCACACCACGCCTGAAGGACCCACTGAACTGTAAGCCCCCCCCCCCCCCCCCCCCCCACCCCATGACCTTAGCACTTAGACTTGTCCTTTATTTGCTGGAGTGTTTAGTCC
Source organism: Lissotriton vulgaris (assembly GCF_964263255.1). NCBI lineage: Eukaryota > Metazoa > Chordata > Amphibia > Caudata > Salamandridae > Lissotriton > Lissotriton vulgaris. The sequence continues at coordinate 1,127,301,219 of NC_141685.1, read as the reverse complement.
TCGGCAGTCCTAAAGAGATTCTCTTGTGAAGTGCTTGTTTATGACCGATGCCAGCACCTCTGCCTTGAATCCGGAGACCCTGACTCATACAGATCTTCTGTCGAAGGTACCCGTGCAAATCTGCCTGCCGGCGGTATCCGCCATGTCCAGAGCCGATTTGGGGCAGGAGCTGGTGATGACCTTGCCTTCTTGATTGCCATCGCTCTCTTCTTCAATTTCTCTGTAAGGTTCTGCACAAGTCCTTCAATTTTCTCCCAATCGTAGTGACTATCTTCTGGAGTTCACGATCATATTGCATCACCATTTCCCTTTGTCTTTCTACCCACCAGGTCCATCCTTTTGATCTTTCTTGGATGCTGGCCCAATTGATGTGGGGGTGTTATTACTCTTCCTGGCCATTGCTACTATGACCTAGTCTGCTAGTATGTTGCACCCGATTTATTGGGGACACTTAATTGGTGTTTAGATTTCTTTTCCACTCAAGGGGTGACCACCCTGGTTTTAGCAGGTTTCTTGAAGCTTTCCTTTCCCTGATCTAGTATACTGGAAAGCATGAGTAAGTAGAGATTTGCTTTCTGTGATGACATCAAGGTTTCCAGGAGGAAGCATGATTCATCCCCCTATTCCTAGGGCAGGACTTCATATGTGTCTGCCGGGGTCTTGATTAGTCCTTTTTACATGGACATCAAGGGGTGTGGGCTCGAGATCCTGTCATTTGCCGAAATGGCTGTCTCTCCACCACAATTGGCTAGTCTTCCTCGTAGTTGAAGAGACCTTCCTGGGTCACTATGTGGCTCCGACTACTAGGACGCCTCAATATTGTGTACATTGGCATCCACTTCCCTAGGCTCTGAGGGCTTTGTGGGTATGCATAACACCTTAAGGAGTCACGCTACCATTTTGGAATCGCGCCAGTGTTTTTCCTCAACCAAATGCTCGACATCGATTGACAAGGTCATCTTCAAGTCCTTGTGCTCTTTGTCCTTCGCCTCCTTGCTCTTTGTCCTTCAAACCCTCCTATGTGCCTGCTAGCTTCGAGGGTACACTTTAATGTTCCTTCCTTTCAGCATCTGAGTCGCCTCCTTATGCTGGTTTTACTTATTCAAAGTTTTCCTCGTCACTGGTGAGAGCCAGATCCTTGGATTCCCGTGCTATATAGGTGCCAGCCATGGCATGCCAGTCGCTGCTTCAACCTTGTCTTGAGGGTCTTTAGTACAAAGTTGGTGCAGGCTTCGCAGGTTTTGGCGATGTCGATCCCTCTGTGCAAACTTATGGTAGTTAGGGAAGGACTGGACAGGGGAGTTAGTCAAATCCCTTAGTTGCCTCTCTTCACTAGATTCTCTTGCCAAGTGGTTTTCTCCTGGCCATTCGGTGATCCTTGGTGTCTTCGGTTGACTTTATCTGCAAATTTTCGTAGATTCTTTTGAGTTCCTTCGGGGTGCTTCCAGTCCCAGCAGCAGAAAAAAGCATCAGACGGTGACCAAAACAGACATAAGACAATTACAGACCCAACCACTGGACGGCAGAATAGATGCACCACTTGTATCAAGAAAAATATTCATGCCGCAAAACCAACCTCTCTCTGTACAAGGGACTAGACTCAAACTGTATCTTCCAACTGAATTGGCCGAGCCCCCTCTGGAGGTCCTGGAGCAGCCAACAGACCACAGGAAGAAACATTTATCTTGGCACCTGTTTGAAACCAGTGGCTACCACAAACCAAAGGCCTCGATTCAGTGCCGATAAGCAAGGCTGGAGCAGCTAGCCAAAATAGACAACTATTTCTAATGAACAAGTTACTTACCTTCAGTAACGCTTTTTCTGGTGGATACAGTATCTGCATGTGGATTACTCACCTTGTGAATATCCCCTTGCGTCAGCAACATTCAGAAATTCTTTTTTGTAGCTTCGCGCCGACTACGTCACAGAGGCACGGTATCGCTCGCGCGGCTCCACTGACGTCACCGACTCCATAACAGGCCCACGTCGGCATGATGACATCAGTTCCGCCCTTTTTTCTGTGCCTTGGAGGCACACAGACGGAACAATAGTAGATATACACACAATGTACATAGTACCAAATAATCAAAATAGCACACACAGTGTGAAGCCAATGCAGGAAAGCAACTGAAATAAAACATTTCCTTTGACAATAAAAATATTAACATTACAGTAACTCAGGTATAGAAGAGTGGACAACGGGGAGGCGTGTGGGTCAGTGAGGAATCCACAGGCTGATACTGTATCCACCAGAAAAAGCGTTACGGAAGGTAAGTAACTTGTTCTTCTGATGGATACATCTGCCAGTGGATTCCTCACCTTGTGAATAGAGTCCCACAGCAGTCCCCACTCCCGGAGGAGGGTGTCCACTCTCCTATACCAGAAAATCTTAGACAGAGCGCGCAAAGTGGCCGTCCCTCCTCACCTCGGAATCCAAGCAGTAATGCTTCGCGAAAGTGTGGAGGGAGGCCCAAGTCACAGCTCTACAAATGTCCTCTACAGGTACACCCCTGGACAAAGCAGATGTAGAAGACTTTGCCCTAGAAGAGAGCTCTTATACCCTCTGGAGGTTCCTTACCCGCCAGGGAGTAGCAGATCTTAATGCACAGGATAATCCATCTCGATAGCGTGCGCTTGTGCACCGCCTTCCCCTTCTAGCAGCCAGCAATCCAACAAAGAGCTGGTCATCCACACAATAGTCTCTAGTCCTATCAAGGTAGAAGCTCACCGCCCTCTTCGGGTCCAAGCGGTGAAGTCTCTCCTCCTCCTTGGAAGGGGGAGGGGGAGGATAGAGGTAGGGAGGTTAATGGACTGCCCTAAATGGAAGGGAGTTCCCACCTTCGGCAGAAAAGCAGCCCTGGTCCCAGTACCATTCGTTCAGCATGAATGGTCAAGAATGGGGGCTTAGAACTAAGAGCTTGAAGCTCACTTACCCTCCTTGCCGAGGTAATTGCAACCAGAGAGACCGTTAAAAGACAACAGTCTCAAGTGACACTTGTGTAATGGTTCAAAAGGCGAACCCATTAAAAATAGCGAGCACAAGATAAAAGTCCCATTGAGGTACAATAAAGGGAGTAGGAGGAAATGTATTCCTAAGGCCTTTTAGAAACCTCAAAACAATAGGAGATTTCAACAAAGGCGGGTGATCCGGCAAACAGAGAAATGCCGACAATGCCGATAAATAACCTTTGACGGTAGCAATAGCAAACCCTTGCCGAGCCAAAGAAAGCGCAAATTGAAGTATATCAGATAAACTAGCCCTCAAAGGATCGATGGACTTCTCTCCACATCAAGCAACAAATTTAGACCATCTATAACAGTAGATAGACTTGGTGGAGTCACGCCTGGCCGTTAAAATGACATCCACCACGTCGAGCAGGAGAGAAAATGAATTCAGATTGCCCCGTTCAATCTCCAGGCATGAAGGTGTAAGGACTGGAGGTGGGGGTGTAGAACCTGCCTCTCCATCTGAGAGAGGAGATCTGCCCTGAGAGGGAGACGGAGCAGCAGGCACGAGGAGAGGTGGAGAAGATCTGTGTACCACACCCTTCTTGGCCAATCTAGGGCGATCAAAATGACTTGGGCCCGGTCTTGGCGAATCTTCCTCAGAACCCGAGGAATCAAGGGTATGGGAGGAAACACGTAAAGGAGTTGTGAGCCCCAACTCAACTGAAACGTGTCCCCCAAGGCTCCCTGCATCAGAAACTGGAGACTGCAGAATGACGGGCAGTGAGCGCTTGAGAGTAGCGAACAGGTCCACCTGAGGAGATCCCCACGTCCGAAAGGCGTGACAAACCACCTCCGGGTGAAGCCTCCACTCGTGGTTGGCCGAGAACTGCCAACTGAGACTGTCTGCACACACATTCAGAACTCCGGCCAGATGATTTGCAATCAGACAAATCTGATGGTCCTGAACAGAGGATCAGAGACGCAGAGCCTCTCTGCAGAGACCCCGCTCCTCCCTGCTTGTTGACAAACCCCATCGCTGTGGTGTTGTCGCGAATCCTTTGAGGAGGAGGGAATGCCAGACCTACAGTTGTGTCCAGTACCGATGAACAGGATGCGCTGGGAGGGCACCAGGTGAGACTTGGGTACATTTATCGAAAAACCTAATCTGTACAACAACTGAGTTGTGACCTGCAGATGATGGAGCACCGTCTCTGGAGATTCCGCTTTGATCAGCCAATCGTCCAGATAAGGGAACACCGGAATCCCTGACCTTCTGAGATGTGCAGCCATCACCTTGGTGAAGACTCGAAGCGCAGTAGTCTTGAACTTTTCCGGTTTCAGATACACGTTCAAGATCCTGAGATCCAGGATTGGACGAAGTCTGCCATCGCGTTTCTTGGGCATCAGGAAATACCGGGAGTAGCATCCCTGACCCCTTTCCTGCTCCAGAACTACCTCTATCGCGCCTTTTCTTAGCAACGCCAGGACTTCCTCCTGCAGAAGCCGCAGGTGGTCCTCCGCGCAAAAGCCTTGGCAAGGAGGGTAATTGAGGGAATTGCCGAAAGGGAAGTGCATACCCATTCTCCATGAGATTGAGAACCCAAAAGGTCATAAGTCAAGAAATCTAAATCCCGCAGATAATAGGTAAGCCGGCCCCCCACGATCCGGAATTGGAGGAAGAGGAGGCTTGACGACCTCTAGAACAAGCTCTTTGCCTGCCCCTGTACGACTTGTACAGCGTATTTTGCTGTTGCGACTGTTTGTAGGTCCGAAAGGAAGACCTGCCAAATTCTCTGAACCTTTTTCCCACAGTACCCCTGGAATGTAGGCCCAAAGATCTTGCGGTCACTCGGCTGTCCTGGAACCTCTCCAACGCAGCATCAGCCTTCTTCCCAAATAAACCCGACCCATCAAAGGGCAAATCCATGGGGCGTGGTTTGGCACGCAATGGCGACGGAAGCTAAAGGGCAGAGCTCCAGCCGGAACTCCCCTTCCACGGGCCAGAAATCCGTCCCAATTCCTCGCAACCGGCAAAAACTGCAGGCGGAGCATCCCAACATCGCCCTTCGTCCACCTACCAACTTTGGGGGGACTCTGCTGCTCCTGGCCGCTTCGGACCTCCCCATGGCTATCATAGCCGAGTTGCGGGGTCGGCAGCCGAGGCGATGCGAGGCCGGGGATCACGCCACGACGCTAGGCCTGGAGGCGGGGCCTGCGCTGGGAACCGCCGGAAGCCCCCCGACTGACACGGTGATCGGGCCTACACACTTGCGGTGCTACCCGCTGCTGACCCGCGTCGGCGATCCTGCAACCCACATATCCTGCCGACAACGAGCGGGGAGAGGCCCCGAACAACGGGCCTGCGAGGGACAATGGCGGAAAGCTGAGGCCGAAGACATCACGGCCCGGTGACGGATGCGGGCCCGCCCTGCTGGCTGGGAGACCCGGAGCACACTACGGAGGCACCCTCAAAGGCACACACCGCCCGGGTGACGCTGCTCGTGCTGTGTGGAGGGTAAGACAAGCGGACGCCACCCTTGCCCCTGGGTCCCTTGAAAACGCTGCCTACATATCACGCACTGCTGCGCTAACAAGCGCAAACATAAGGAACGGAGGATCGCACTGGAACACGGGGCCAGAGAGGACCCCCGGTCACCCAAGCCCAGACCAAGGAGACCGCGCCTGACCACAGGAGGATCTGGTGCCTGCGGACGGACATCGGTGCATTAGCGCAGCACACTATTGACCGCCTGGCACCTGGGAGGATCTGGGACGTGAAACTATGCCAGACGCACGCGGAGCGCCGTGACAGAGGAGGACGTGACCCGATAACGAGCGGGGCCCTGTGTGGCCGACCGAGGCGAGACGGAGCACAAAGCCATCCCACACTGAGGAGGCCAAGGCTCGCTGGACCCAGGACGCTTAAGTGAGCTGCCCATTGCCTCCCCCCCCCCTCACCCCATCATCCTCCGGAGGACCCTAACACCACACACAACCGGCAGCCCTGTGACACTCATGTGTCCAGAGCGGAGGAGAGCCAGAGGCTGGAGGACATCGCACAAGGTGGCACAGGAAGACACCATGAATAACGCGCCGACCGTTTGCACACTGTCTGCCTGCGCTGTGTGGTGACCCCTGCCACACAGACGCTGCTGATTGCACCCAACGCCCTGACCATTGGCGGCTGTGCCCATCGGGGGTTGTGAACAACGCGAGGTGATCGAGACGGAAGAGCGCTAAACAGCCCGGAGACTCCCCGAGATTGCCGCACTCCTGAGCCAGTGCTCCTTGAACCATCAGTCGGAGCGGCCCCTGCCATCGGGAATTTCAGCCAGCGCCGGCTACCCTACTCATCGCCCTGCCCATGTCTGGGGGAGTGAAGACTCGAACTGGCACTGGGGGTGCATCTTCTAAGGGGAAAATGGATAAGTTGTCGAAGCAGACGGACACAGACTAGGTGGCGACGAAACTGGACACTGTACTGGCCGCCATGGAACGGATGGAGGAATCGCTCTAGCTCACCCGCACCTCGCTGGAGACCAAAATAGACAGTGTGGCGATTGACCTCAACCATCTTAGAGCTGATCACAAGAAACTGGCGGAACGCACCGCCTCCCTGGAGGGCACACTGACAGATCTGGAGCCCCGAGTCAGCCAGGCGGATAAACATGTGCGAGATCTCCTAAACAGGGTGGAATTCCTGAAAGACCGCGCCGAAGATGCACAAGGGAGGGCACGGAGGAACAACATCTGACGAGTAGGTGTACCGGAAAATTGGGAGGGGAAAGACCCCACGCAGCATGTGGAGGACTGGTTGAGAGCACTGTTGCTGGAAAGTGCCCTGTCGCTGCACTTCGTGGTGAACGTGCACACCGAGTGCCGGCGAGGCCTCTCCCCACGGGATCCAATCCTAGACCATTGCTCTTCCGGGTTTTGAATTATCGTGACCTGTATACAATCCTGCGCGAAACCAGGAAGCTTGGGGATGTCCAAATCGACAATACTAAGGTGATGTTCTTCCCAGACTATACGGTACAGGTGCAGCGCCAGAGACATTCCTTCCTGGCAGTGAAACAACGGCTGCGCCAAATTGGACTTAAATACTCCATCCTCTTCCCCGCCAAGCTATGGGTGGTAGCGCAAGACAAAACGCATTTCTTCACCAGCCCGGAGGAAACGGAGGCTTGGCTGGACAACGGTGTGGATACAACGCCCTGACGTGGGCAGGGATCCACGACCACGGCACGCACCAGAGGATCGCGGCATCGCCGCAGACTCAAGACGCCCTCAACCCATCAATGACCCACTCCCCACCCGTGGAACTTGTCCTATTGGATTAGCAAGATGCCCTCCGAAAAGTGATGGAAATCAGCGGCTCCCCAACATCGAACTCCGCCACGGAGACCAGCCCCCGGGCTTTTCAGAGTGATGATTAAGCTATTTATGGTTTACTCGACTCAGCAGTCCACGGAGCAACCGGATGTAACACCGCAGACGGCGGATTTGCTTAATTAACTGACACCATTAGTCCTCATTAGGGTTCGCTCGAACAACAATGTCGCCCAGACCTCCAGTCAAGCAGGTATCCCGGCGGGATTGCAGACTGTTGTACACCCGGGGCGGGGCCCTCGATGCGGCCTCCGACTACAGACACGAGACACAGTGAGTACTACTCTTGACACTTGTTCGAGGGTGCGATGCCCCAATGGGGTTGGTCCCCGCCCGCCACCACCTGCTGAGCTCTGACTTTTGGCGACCCAGACGCAGGTGTGTAATGCAGGCCTACACCACCTATTTGACTATGGCCGGCTCTACAGGAGCATATGCATGGAAAAGCCATGCCAGAATAGACTACCATGTTACTTTGCTGGACAATACTTGTTTCCTACGGCCCGTGGAGGGGCAATGTCTTCTCCGCTGATCGTTTTGTCCTGAAGCCATAACTGTGCCGGTTGTATAGCACCCCCCTGAACTGAAAAGTTATTCATCTCTCTAGAGAGTTTGGACGGCGGCATGTTCAGCAACCGACCGTTTGGCATTTTTTATTGGTTCAGCCCCTTGCGGTTTGTTATATTTTCAACCCCCCAACCCAGCTTCTGGGGCGGGAGGGAGACTAATGTGGGTAGAACTTATTATGGTTGAATGACTGCGATAAATATATGCACCTGGAATGTTAGAGGCATGCACACGCCATCGAGCAGGTATCAAATTTATTCCCACCTCAAACGCCATCAGGTCCACATCGCCCTTCTCCAGGAGACAGATTTGAATAAGGCAGACGCACAAGCGCTGCGCCGCAGATAGCGCGGGCAACTATGCCACTGAACACTCCTATGCCCACGGAGCGCTACTGTGGGTGAGACCCGGGATCCCCTTCACGGTCTCGCACACACACACAGACCCTAGGGGAAGATTCGGGATAGTACAGGGCAAACTGGACGGGCAACCGGTGGTCTTAACTTCCATATATTCCCTTAACACAGATCAGGGAGATTTCTTCGCGCAGCTGTCCACGAGGCTGGCGCCCTGGCATGGCGTCTCTTGGATATTGGGAGGTGATTACAATTGTATTCTCGATGCCACGCTAGACCGCTCCTCCCCACCCATTGTCGGCACGCCAGCGCATGGAGCTATGAAAGCACTCAATTGGGCAACACAATGGGGATTACATGACGCCTGGCACACTCACAACCCCACCTCTAGGGTCTACTCCAACTATTCAGGGGCACACAATCTACACGTGCGGTTAGACAGGTACATGATATCCACAGACCTTCTTCCCCTAGAGACAGACACGTACTATATGGGTCGCACCCACTCCGATCACAACCCACACATACTAAACATAGCCTGTGCCCACCTGGTGGCTGCAGCCAGCCCTACTCCTTGACGCCCCCTTCCGCGACTCCCTTTCCGCACAAACAGCGCAGTACATTGAGGAAAATACCGGCACAGCGTCCTCCCCTCAGATTGAGTGGGACGCCTCCAAGGTCATACTCAGGGGACACTGCCTGGGCACACAGGGGTATATACAGAAACTAGAGGGAACTGACGCGGATAGAGTCCGACCTACTCCGACGGGAATAGGAGGCGATCGGTGGCGCGGATGCACCACTGCACGCGCTGAGCACGAGAGGTTACTGGAGCGGCTACGCCATGTCAATTACGCAGCCCACTCGGCCCGCACGCACCACCTTAGTGATAAGCCCGGTAAATTATTGGCCTGGCTCAGACAGGATGACTGTATCCGCGATATATACGGACGGAGGCGGGGTGGTGTACACGCAAAGCAAAATATACGCAGCCTTCACAGGCCACTACAGAGCTCTATACCGCTCCCAGCTCTGAGTCCCTGCCGGGGATATTGCGGACTACCTCTCGGGTATACAGCTGCCGAGAGCAACTGATGCACAGCAGGACGACCTGGGCGCGCCGCTCACGTCAGACGAAGTGCGCGCCACCATTTTTGCCTTATCGAACGGTAAGACCTCAGGTCCAGACGGGTTGCCGGCCGAATACTATAAGGCTTGCTCAGATATCCTGATCCCAGAACTGCTGAAGATGTATGCAGCGGCCTCTGACTATACCAGAATGGCTTTGTGCCTACAAGCAATACTTCCTGCAACATCCGTAGACTGTTTAAAGTACAAACTGATGCCACCCACAACTGGCCCTGATCGGGATGCCTCGTCTTAGACCTTGAGAAGGCCTTTGACTGTTGAGTGGCCCTACATCAGGGAGACGCTGGAGAAATATGAACTTGGGGACGACTATATTGACATGGTGAGACTACTCTATCAAAGGCCGACTGTACGTGTGCGCACGGGCGGGCTGTTGTCTGACGCAATTCGGGTACAAAGAGGGACCAGACAGGGCTGTCCCCTGTCCCCATTTCTTTTTTCAATGGCGATGGAACTTCTCGCAGCGTTATTACGAGCGCAGGGAGAGGAGTGGGGGGATCCCAGTGGTGGGTGGCTTACATACAGTCTTGCTTTACGCGGACGTTCTGCTCCTGTATGTTAGAGACCTGACCAGTCTCCCGTCGTCCTTGTCTGATACCTTTCGGACCTTTGAGGCCATGTCGGGACTCAAAGTCAACTGGGCAAAGTCCGGAGCAGACTCCTTCAGCCCAGACACACAGGAGTGTGACATCTGCATAAATGGCGGGAGACTCACCTGGCACCCCACGACATTCAGGTATCTTGGCATACATATCTACAGAGCCCCGCCTGACATACTGGAGGGAAACCTGATCAGAGCTATCTCCTCCCTACAAGCACAGATGACATTCTGGAAGACCCTCCCCTTAAACGTGCCCAGCCGAGTCGCACTTACAAAAATGATAGTCTTGCCAAGACTATTATACTACTTTGCTAATATCCCAGTATATGTTCCGACCCGGATATTTCGGGAACTGGAGACACTGATTCGGAACCTCATCTGGAACGCAGGAAGACCCCGTGTGGCATTGACAAAACTATGTGCCCACGGAGGCTGGTGGCCTTGCGGTTCCCAACTTGGAACTGCATTACCTGGCGGCTCAGATGCAATGGGTGACGGGATGGTTGAGTGGCAGGCACCTAGATGACACCGCCACAGATGCTGTAACCTGGACACACAGGTGTGCACGCTGTTCCACCCCTTGACTAGGACTCCGCTTCCGACGCAGATTCACGTGACCGTGGCTCGCAGATGCTTCCTGCGTTGCTTGAAATTGACATGTGGGGTGAAGCCCTATGCCCCAGCGCTTCAGCTACTGGGCACACCCAGAGATGGTGGAGTGGAGACACTGGGTGATCTATATGCTGATGGATCCCTACTTCCCTTTGGGACTCTTTCTGGGGACACTTGACTGCCGTCCGGGCAGTTTCTCCTTCATGCGTCTATTACATGCACGCCGGCTCGCCCCTGGGGAGGCTTGACTGAACAGCCGCAGACGCACCACTTTATGCAATACCTCCATGTCATGGGCAACTGCTCCCAAGTGGTCCACTGGCTGACACAGGCATGGACAGACAAGGGGTGGGCTGTGGTGCTGTCCAGCCCGGTCAATGTCCCATGCAACTCACGCTTTAAAATCATACAATTTTATATACTACACCGCGCATATTTGTCGCCGGACTAGATTAACAAATATTTCTCTGTTACCACCTCTGCGTGACCAAGATGCTCCCTGGTTGGTGCGGATCTCCTACACATGCTGTGGGCCTGTCCCACCATATTAACATATTGGAACACGGTCACTACCCTACTGAAGCAGAGTAGCGGTGACGATCTGCCGCACATGTGGGAAGCCTGTCTCTTGGGACTGTACAAAAGGACCAAACTCAATAAGGTACCTACCAGGTTCTGGGACCTGGGACTCATCACAGCCAAACGCTTGCTCACTAAGCGGTGGAAAAAGGATGAACCCCCACAAGCCATACATTGGTACACCTCCTTCGACAATTGGGCGAGAGCGGAGGGCGTCATACTACACAGGGAGGAGACGGCAGGACTGAGAAAATACCCCATCCCACAACTCTGGGATGAAACCCTGAAATCCTTCCAGCAGGCGAGCCTGGATCAGGGAGTTACTTAATGGTGCCCCTCTCTGGGCCGGCCCCTGACGATGGCCAGGACGAAACATCATGCTCCCACCCGCACCTTACTGCCATGGTCAAACGACAGACAACACATACCTGTGTGATGAGATGCTGCTGCAGAGTGGTGACGTGACAACAACCTACAATCCCCACTGCTTTGGCACGGACGCTCTGATGCCCATCGGGCAATGTCGGACCCCCCCCCCCCCCCCCCCCCCCCCCATGGAGTGAACTCGCCCTCCTCACGACCACAATCACCCCGAGCCACTGTCATACCACGTACTCATTACCTCAACAGAAATACATTGACACTCCTCCCACTACACTGTCCTTTCATCCTCATCCTGCCCCTTTGCAACTGTTTACTCCGGACCAAACACATGGCGACCTCGTGATGGGGGATGTATCACATACTATTTGACGGAAGGGACCAGGGGTAGACGCACGGATGCAAGAACATGCCGTCCCATACCACATCCCGAGGACTGCTTACAAAGCGCTTAACGCCATGCAACAACACATTTGCTAAAGATTCCAGTACCTATCACGCAATCCATCGACTGTATCGAAGTACTGTGGTGTGTCAAAAACTCATTTTCTACTATCATTGAATCGCATAGTCATTATGGTGTGAAGCAAAATTATGTATAACATTTTCTTTCATCCAATGCCTTAAATGTGTATTGTATTGACAATAATTATTGGAAAACTAATAAAACCTATTCAAACAAAAAAAAATCAAAGGGCAAATCCATCAAGGCAGCCAGGATATCCGCAGAGAATTCGGATGAGTTCAGCCATGCTGCTCTTCTGGTGGCCACTGAAGATCCCATCACTCTTGCCACCGAGTCAGCAGTGTCCAACCCACTCTAAATGACCTGCCGAGAAGCAGCTTCAGTGTCAGCAATTACTTCTTGTAAGTCTTTCCTATCCCCTCAGGAATCTTTGGAGCCAGCTGTTTGACGGAATCCATCAAACATGGATATAGCGTCCCATGAGATAAGTAGCATTTGTCGATTTCAGTACCATACTTTTGCAGAGAAAAATACTTTTTTTTGCAGGCAGCCTGCACAACCAAGCTCTCTGGTAAAGGGTGCGAAGACAAAAAGTCCGGGTCTCCAGGAGCCACCCTGTACCTTATCGCAACAACTCTTGAAACAGCAGGGGATGTAAGTGGTCTTTTCCACATTTCTGATATTGGCTCCGCCAAGGCATCATTGAAAGGTAGCATGGGCTCCACAACAAAGGGAATGAAGGACCTCTGTCAGAATGTTCGATTTGAACTCTGCAGTAGGAAGTGATATGTTCAACAAATCCGCCACCTTCTTAATAACTACGTGATATGGAGTCACATCCTTAGAAGGGGCGTCAAACAGAGGCCAATTCCCAATCAGGAGACAGCTCAAGACCACTAGCCTCCCTTAGATCGTCAAAAAGATCCTCTGAATCCTACAGCTCACCCTCTTCCATTTCTGCATCACAGTACCTCTGCTCTTCCAGAAGCCTCTGGGCTTCAAGCCTCGACCTCTCCTTCAGGAATGACGTCGACAGATACTGAACCGACTCAGACGGTGCCGGAGTCTAATTCGAAGCCGGAGGGCAAGACCGTTGTTCACGAGGTCGGCCAAGGCGGCATCGGAGCCGGCATGAAAGGCGCAGGAGCATATGCCTGGGGAATACCCAGATTGAATGCCAATGGACCCGTGGGACGAACCGGTGCTCCAGAGGGGTACATAGCTCTGAAATACACTCCATACATTGCATTCAGAAATTGAGTTGGTTCCTGACCTGGAGCCAGAAAAGCAGGATAAGAGCTCACAGGCTGCTCTCGAGAAACCGGAGTCTTCTCGACCTCTACCTCAGGCTGGTGCACTGGGGTCGATGAACCCTCTGGCAACGGAGCCTCTTCTCCTTCATCTTCCCATACAGGTGCATGAGATGGAGCCGGAGAAGGATTCGACACCGACTTAAGTGAATGAACCAGCGAATCAGCAGGTGAAGCCTCACCCTCGGAGTCTCGAACTTCTGGAGACAGAGACACCTCATCCTTGCGAAGCGAATTCACCTGAGACTTCGGTCTCGAGTCCGAGCCCTTAACCAGAATGATGTTGAGACTCGTGTCTTCTCTTCTTGTGTTGTGTCTTCTCTTCTTGTGTTTCTTTTTAGTTGACTTCGAAGCATGACCCGAAGACTACCTCGAGAGACTTCGAATGAGACCTCGACCGTCGAGTCCGAGACCTCAAACTCTTCCTGTCCTGGTTCTTCAACTTGGCAACAAGGAGCTTTGCTTCCCTCTCACGAAGTGCCTTGGGATTCATTTTTTAACAAGATCATCCCTGGAAGTCATGGTCCGAGCTCAAACACCATGCGCAGTCCTCGTGCAGGTCCGTTATCGACATCATCTTACCACATTCACCACACGGTTTAAACCCGGTCTTTTTCAAAGACATGCCGACTTTGAAGAACAAGAAACATTAACAACCAAAAGTCACAAAGTAACTATCAAGCTACAGAGGATCCCTCGAAAACCGTTAGCGTCGACGACGTGGAAAAAAAGGGAACGGATGTCATCACACCGACGTGGGCCTGTTATGGAGTCTGATGTCAGCGGAGCCGCGCGAGCAATGCCGTGCCTCTGACGTCGTCGGCACGAAGCTACAAAAAATAATTTCCGAATGCTGCTGACACAAGGGGATATTCACAAGGTGAGGAATCTACTGGCAGATGTATCCATCAGAAAGCTGCAACCTCAGTAAAGACAGCATACAGGCTGGAAATGGACCTAAATATCCTATATCGCTTGACTTCTGTTGCTCACTACCAGCTTGCCATCATTTTCCAGAACAAACAACTAAATCCTGTCTCTACCTGGTAAGGGTTTTTTGGGGGAGCTTTTACAATATTAAGTCAGTCACTGCACTAATCTCACACCACACCAAGATTCTCAAACTCATCTTACAACAAAAGGATCATAGCAAAGGTAGTGGCTTTAAGGATAGAGGCCTCTATCAGGCCAAATTCCATAGCAAAGCCCATGCAAGACAGTGCGACACTCATCAAAACACAAGAGGAAATTACAGGGCAAGCTCCCCCCAACTTTTATCTCCCACTAATTAGGAAACTAATCTGGCATCTAACACCACACATTTTATGTACCTGTCCAGTAATGCTCTGAGTCGAGGCTGGTCTTCGATCTTGCTGTGGTGTTTGTTTTGGATTAGTGGAGGGCTGGGAGTCTTCCTTGGAAGTATTAGAAGTCAGTTTACTTTCCAGAGATATAGAGGGGTCCGAAAGCAGTGGAGAAGGGGGACACTGCATTCCATCGCCTACCACATCCAGGTCCTGCAAACATTTAAAAACAAAAAAGTGATTAGCAAACTGCACAATCATACTGGAGTTTAACAGTATCAGATATTTCATTTCTTATTCCGTGAATCTGCTCCATCACGAAATTCAACTTTTTCCAAGTCGTTCAGACCTATAGCATTGACTAGGCTTCTAGAAAATTCAACTTCAAGCACAGTTTTTCTGATCAGGGTTGGGAATAACACGTGTCGTAAGAGCTCTAATGTATACTCCAACAAGTCAGCATTGCAAAACTGGTGGTAGTCGGGCCACATTATAACAAAAAAATAACTGTATCTTCCAACTGAATTGGCAGCCCCCTTTGATGGTTCTGGAGCAGTCAACAGACCACAGGAAGAGAAGTTACTCTTGGCACCTGTTTGAAAACAGTGGCTACAGCAAACCACCATCCTCGATTAAGGGCCGAGCTTTCAAGCTACAAGACTTCATCAGTCAGTAATAACCTCACAAAGAAAGTTCACTAGAAATTTCATGCGACTCAAAAAGACACTTATCACCTCCAAGTCAACTATCTGACCCATGGGAGAAGTGGTTCTTTCCTTCAGCACGCAAGGAAAGGAAACCCTTTCTACCATACCTAGGGTAACAGCACCATAACATCATGCAATCACGAACAAGACCACACTTGGAGGTGGGAGACTGATCTTCCGTCTTAAATCAAATTGTGGAGGAAAGAAGTCACATCTAGGTCAAGGAGGTAACAGTTATTTACTGTCAAGCCTAATTCTCTTTCTTAGGCAACTGCTGAATATATATATGCTGTTCTCATTACATCAATAGTCTTAGTGATATTGCAAGAAAAAACAATATACTAATAAACTGACCAACTGCTACGCATTATGTTATCTGACAGTAGAGAAACATGCAAATGTCACTCGAATGTGACTGTAGCACTGCAGGTTGGATCAAATACAGACAAAGGAAAATGCTTCTTACCCAGTAAGAATCGGTTCTTGGTATGTAGAGCTTTAGAGTCACATGCTTTGCATAGACCGCCATCTAGTGTTTGGTCCGGATGTTTGCACTTAGAACAAAAACAAAGAAGTATTTTCCAGTCACGAGGTAGGGGACTCCTTTCAGTGATAGTGCGCATGGGCATCAGCTCCATTGTTAGATTGTTTGCCACAGAGGGTGATATTTGAGTAAGTAAGATTAGTAAGAGATGTCCATGTATGTATGTATCCAAGTAAGAATACTGGAACAGGTATACGTTTCCCGGGTAGGCGCATGTGACTCTGCAGCTCTATATGCCAAGAACAGATGCATACTGGGCAAGTAGCATTTTCCGTTCGAGGCATGCGAGTTGTAGATCACAGTTATCTCCCAAAGAGGTGGCTAACCTGCAGCTGTTGCAGTCGGAAATAGTGTATGTAAAACTGCTTGGTCCAACACTAGCTTGTTGTCTTGCTAACACATCTACACAATAGTGTTTTGTGAATGTGTGAGTATAGACAATGTTGCAGCTTTGCAGATGTCATTTACGGGTATATTCCCTAAGAACGCCATAGAAGCCCCTAGTTTGCGTGTGACTTGCGCTCTTGGTGGAATTATTAGTCTTAGTTTAGCTGTTGCATAGCATGCCTGAATGGATTTGACTATCCGCTGTGCAATACCTGATTTTGATATGGATTGCCTTTATGTTGTGGCGCAAAAGCGACAAACAGTTTTGTCCTGCGGAAAGGTTTAGTCCTTTCTACATAGTAAAGTAGAGCTCTTTTCTCAACTCAAGTGTGCAGAGCAGTTTCTGCCACAGAATCAGGTTGAGGGAAGAACACAGGCAACTCAGATTGGTTGATATGAAAGGTTTGGTGTATTTGTAAAAATGGTTCTTTTATGGTTAGTGTCTGAAGCTTATCTACTCTCCTCAGTGATGTTCTGGCTAGGAGAAAGGCTACCACCCAAGAGAAATTGCAGTTCACATCTATGCAATGGCTCAAGGGGTGGGCACATCAGTCTTGTAAGGGCAATGTTAAGATTCCACACTGAAGCAGGTGGAAGTCTTAGAAGAATGATTCTTTAAGTCCCTCCAATAAATGCTTTAATGACATGCACTCTAAAGAGAGACCGATATCCGTTCTGTAGGTATGCAGCTATTCCAGCAAGATGTAATAAATAGCAAAAGATGTTTTGAACTGAAGCGTCTAGCGGATTGATTTGGTTATTGCAGTATATTACATAACGCTTCCACTTTGCTTCATAGCATGCTCTTGTGGTAGACCGTATAGCTTCTTGGATGAAGTTCAGGCAGTCTGGCGGGAGATCAAGGTAGCCAAACTATGATTTCAGGTGCCAGATCTCAAGTTTGAGATGACTGGGATCTGGATGTCTTATCTCTATGGCTGAGTGAGAAGATTGGGAGTGAGATGTAGTTTTTGGCAGGAACTACTGAGAGCTCCAAACGGGTTGTGAACCAGGGTTGCCGGGCATATGTGGGAGCAACAAGGATTAGTGTCAGGGACGCCTGTCTGAGCTTCCGAACTACTAACGAAATGAGTGGGAGAGGCGGAAAAGCGTAGGCAAATATCCCTGACCAATTCATCCATAGTGGATTGCCTGTGGACAATGGGTGTGGATGCCTGGATGCGAAGCTTGGGATTTTGTGTTTAGGTTTGTGGCGAAAAGATGAATGTCCGGAAAGTCCCACGTTTGAAAGAATGGGAGGAAAACTTGAGGGTGGAGTTCCCATTCGTGGATCTGTGGTCTTGGACGACTGAGAAGATCGCAATTTGATGGTTTACTCCTGGAAGGTGTTCTGCAAGGAGATACATTTTGTGAAGTATAGCCCATCTCCAGATCTGTGCTAGTTGTGACAGCTGGAGAGTGTGCCCCCCTCCCTCGTTTTTGCATATAGCACATTGATGTCATGGTATCTGTTAGGATCAGGACAGCTTTGCCTACTAGATGTACTTGAAACGCTTTGAGCGCTAGAAAATTCGCTAGCAACTCTAGATGATTTATGTGAAGCTGCTTTTGTTGCAGGCTCCACATGCCCTGAATTGTAGGAGTCTGGAGAGGAGCTCCCAAACCAGTGAGCGATGAGTCTGCTGTTAGCACTATCTGTGGAACCGGGTCTATGAAGGTCCGCCCTTTTGAAAGTTTGTGTATTCCACTACTGCAGAGAGCGAAGGGTGCAGCCGTCCACCAACACTAGATCTGATAAAGAGACCCTGAGCCTGCATGAACACTCGAGCTGGCCATGAGTGTTGAGGCTGAAACGGGCAGAGTAAAGTTTGCATGATGCAGATTCTAGCCGGATTGGGGTAGGCCACAGCCTTTTGCGTTTCTATTGTGGCTCCCAGATACGCCTGTATGTTGGATGGATGTAGATGGGATTTGGACAGATTTGTTGTGAATCCAAGATCGTGGAGCAATTGCACTGTTTTGAGATGTGACAGACAGCTTTATTGCGATCCTTTATGAGCCAATAGTCCAAATATGGGAAGACGTGAATGTGTCGTCTTCGAAGATGAGCTGAGACTACTGCCAGGCACTTGGTGAAAAACCCTGTGTTCGGTAGTTACTCAGAATGGGAGCACCTTGAACTGATAGTGCTGGTCTGCTACTACGAACCTGAGGTATTTGCAGCGAGCAGGGTGTATTGGGATATGGAAATAGGTGTCCTTCAAGTCCAGAGTGGCCAGAAAGTCGCCTTGTTGAAGGAGCACTTGCTGGAGAGTGACCATGTGAAACTGGTCCGACTGAATGTATAGATTAGTTCTCGTCGGTCTAGTATAGGCCAGAGAGAGCCATCCTTCTTAGGAATCAAAAAGTACAGGGAGTATACCCCGGCCCCTTGATATTTTAATGGGACTGGTTCTACAGCTCCTTTCTCTAACAGAGAGAACTACTTGCTTTAGACGGGTAATATGTTCCTGTGACATTGTGTGTGGGGGGGGGGGGGGGGGGGGGGGGGTGCAAGTTTCAGGCAGTAACCATATTTGATCATTTGTTAGACCAGTTTGTCTGAGGAGGGGGATTGTGTTCCAGACAAGGAAAATTTGGGAGAGACACCCCCCCCCCCCCTCCCCCGACAGAAGTGGAATGATCGAGGGTAGCGGAAGGAATTCACTGCTTTTTTGCGGGGGAAGTGCGTGTGGAGTTGCCTCGGCTTCTTCCCATACATGGTTTCCTCTAAAACCACCTCTGGAATAGCCTCTTGATGTAGGTGATTGATTGTTGCCCTTGTAAGCGGAGGCAAGATTTTTGTGGAAATATTTTTGGAGCCACCCCTTCCATGCTCATGACGAGCTGAGCTCGTCATGAGGCACAGTGGAGCTGTGCTTATGACGAGCTGAGCTCGTCATTAACAATAGTATTCAAAGAATGTCAGCACAGGAGGGGAAAAGTCACAGCAGCCAAGGTGTTAAAAGGAGCGCCCAAAGGAACCCCTATAACTGCGATGTCCCCATGGACTTTGCGACCTCATGTGGTGCTCATTCTGTTGGCCTAGTTTCCTTTTTTCAGGCAGTTTGGCATGAATATGTCCAGTATCTGGGTTAATAACCAGTTCTTTCTGTTTCGGTTCCAAGGTGGAACATCGGACCAAGGCTCTTTTGGCGGAGTCTTTATATTTATTGTTTTCGTGTCCAAAGCTTCGGCTCCGAACTCTTTGGTACCTAAGATTTAGTCTTCAGATTTAGTCTTGTACAAAGATAGAACCTAGACCAGGACATGCTTGGATTTCGGTTCAGCGTCGGCATGGGGCAGACTCTAGCACAAGCAAGAAGGCTTCTGTGTTTCAGCACTGGACCCGGGGCGCTTGAAACTTGCTCTGTGCCTACCTTGGCCTGCAGGCAGAGGAAGGACCAGAGCCTTTTTGGTCTTGTGTTGTTGGGGCAAGGGAGCTTCTGTACTCACAGTATGCTGACCCGGTGTAACTTGCTCCTCTTCTTCCATGTCGGAGTTGGCCTTGGACACTGAGATGTGTTCTTCCTCCTTTCCTTCAGCTTGAGTTTTTTCTGTCAGAATCTTCTCCGAAGATATCCGGAACCCTTGGTGCTGTACCTCGTGACGTAGTGCCAGACGGTCACGGAGCGGCTTCTTTGATCGAAGCCATCTACACGTGCCGGGAGTCCTTCTCGTCGTTTTCCGGGGATAAACAAAGGTAGCACACTTCGTGCAGGTCGGTGAGCGGTAACTTGGTGCGACACCCGGGACAGAGCTTGAATGGAGTTCGTTCCATCGACTGCTAGCGAGCCCGGCGCGGGTAAGCCCAACGGCACTCCACGAGTTTTCCGATCAAAGATCTTTAAGTCGAAACGATACGCGGACAATGGGAAACGCAATCGAGAAACAATTCCGTTGAGGGTAGTGGATTGCGCGTCAAAGGGAACCCGAGAAACAGTGCCAACCCGTAGCCCAGCAATTCACATCAGAAACCGATGGCGGAAAAAAACAACCTAACAATGAAGTCGATGCCCATGTGCACTATCACCAAAAGGAGGCGTCACCTACATCGTGACTGGAAAAAAACGTCTAACAAAGTGCAAGCATCCGGACCCAACACTAGATGGCGGGCTATGCAAAGCATGCGATCTACAGTTCACATGCCTCAAACACATTCAGTTGAAGGGGGTGCGAGAACCTATCAGGACAGAGTTGGGTGCAGGCATTAGGGTCTTTTTAAGTGGCCTTGTAGCATCACCTTGAAGTTGCTCATCTAGTGATTAAGCGTGCAGCAGGCTCTATTAAAACTGCAGCACTAAATTTTTTACTTTTATGTTGGCTACCTGTCCCATTTCCTCAGTTTCATGTATTGATAAATCCAATTAGAATATGTTTAAAATTAAACTGTTACTGTGGCCCTCAGAAATGTGTGTATTACACATTTACACATCTACACTCCCTTGACAATACTTCGAGGCTATGGGCGAATACAAAAATGGGAATGGCTCTCCCGTTTGAAGGGAGTCAGATTGGCTAACAAAACGTCCACTTCTTTAAGGTGTTAGTCTGGATTGCGGTTCTACATTTTTCCATAACTTTAAATCAACTCCATGGTTTATCTATTGGGGACCTCAAGTACTGCAATACATTGAGACTTTCTGAAATTCCAGTTTTTACATAAGTGGCGCTACCCACTGAAAACAGAATACTGAAATACATTCTGGAACAAGATTTCAGAAACTTTTTAGACTGAATGGAAGAACTTTCAGTTACCAAAGGTTCAATAACATCATGATAAAATATGTAACTTGCACGTGTATTTTTTACACACAGTACTCTTGATGGGAGTGTAGGAAATACCTAGTAAGGGCCATTTTTCTCAAGTTCAAGATGGTTCTTACACTTCAGTGTCAAGTTAATCAATTACTTTATTCGATTGTATTTGACAATCATAAGTACAATAAAACAATCATACCAAAATAGTAAAAGCAGCAAATATCATTAGGTAAATACACTTAATTTTAAGCATAAGCATAATACACTGCTATTAAAAATCTCGCCACATACCAGCAGACTGTAGAATTTTCTAAAAATTGTAAATATAAAAAGGCAGGTCTCGTTTGTTTAAAATTCAAATGTGCAAATAAAGGGCGTATATACTTTGGATGCAAATCGGCCAATTTAGGACACATTAGAGAAGACTCATCACAAGAACAGGAGGGTCTTGTTGCCTATGCCATCCTACCAGAAGCTGCGGAAACATATTCAGTCTAAAGTAATGTTAAAAGTCTTCTTTGATTCATGGGCATGTCCAGGGTTAGACAAAGTTCCATTCTTTCACTACTTTTGACAATTGTATGATTTATGCAACAGCGTTTACGCTGGGAGTCTTGCAGTCTAAATTCTTGAGTACGCTCTAAAAATGCCTTCTTAACCTCTACAGTAATGGATTTAGTTATTTTCTCAGGTGAACTAAAGACATGCAGCAAGCCCAAATTAGACAGGGAAGTTTTTATATAGCTCAGCCATGGTATAGGATAACTAAAGTTAAAGTACAATCTCTTACTATTTGTCTATTAAAACCCAATTCTTTTTTAGTTCATATAGAGCACCATAGTAGACTCGGGCGCAATTATATATAGTCAGCTATGTGACCTGCCCCTAACTCTTCATGAACTATTTCTAATGGGACACTCTGTGGGATGCGTAACAGTTTCCTTAAGTACTTATTTTCTGCTCTTTGTATTAATATAGGAGATTCATAATCCCAGATTTCTGCCCCATAAGTTACAGCCGGGACACACTTAGCTTTGCAAAGGTGTAATATGGACTTTATGTGACTGTGTCCTAAACGCCTAGAGAAGGCATCAATGCTATGAGCCGCCCTATTAAAAGGATGGAGTGTGTGATTTCAATAAGGGAGTCCAGGACTGTCTATCATCCAGCAATATGCTTAGATAGCAAAACCTATCCACCTTACCTATATTGTTATCCTTTATCACAAATTTGAGTCTTGGTGCCTCTAGGTCCTAAAGTCATAGTATATGATTTGGTAAAATTAATTTTTAGACCCAAATTTTCCATAAATTCATGAAAACGGTTGAGTAAAGATTGCAAGCCATTAGCTGTCGAGGAAATAAGGACAGTGTCATCCGCGTACATCAAGGCGGTTATCGTTCAGCGTCCTGTCCATGGGAAGTCTTTACAGTCATTTTTTAAAAACGGATCTAATTGATTTATATACAATAAAAAGAGAAGGAGCTAAAATACAACCCGGATGCACCCCTCTTCCCAGCTTAAAGTGCTTAGTGCATTCTACTGATGGGCCAAATCTTGCCCTTGCCTCGAGCCCCATATGTAGATTGTGAAAAACTGCAACTATAGCTTCATCCATCCCCATGTCCCTCAGCTCAGCCCATAGCTCAGATCTTACCACTGTGTCAAATGCTGTGCTGAGGTCCATGAAGGTTAAGTGTATACTTTCCTTTTTAGCCAACGTATACTTGCTATCAATTATAGATTCAAATTCTGTTCAATCGTGCCACGTCCTGGCCTGAATCCATACTGTTTATCAGATAGTATATGGTTATCAGTAGTCCAATCTAATAAACGCCGCAATAATACCCTACCCAACAACTTTACTTCTGCATCTATCAGAGATCGGCCGGAAGCATGTTTGGTCCGCACGGTTCCCTTTGTGAAAAACGGGTATTATGATCAAGTGTCAAGTTTTTTTGTCTCTTGCCTTTTTGACTTAATGGAACAGGCTTCACCTGTAGTTCCCCCCCCCAAACCCCCCCCCCCCCCCAAAATGTCAACTATTTCATACAATATGGAATACACAGTTATCTTCTGCACTTATTTGGGACTCCTCTGTATGATGGTACAATAGTATCCAATCCTCACACTGGAAAAGATTATAGAACTTGGGAGTAGGGGGTAGGGAGGGGACGAAGTGGAGGGTTAGAGACAATGCATTGAAATGAAATGAATGAAACTTATATAGCGCACGACTTACCCTGGGGCATCTCAGCGCTTGCTTAGGGAACCCGTCCTGGTATTCCCCTGTGAGATAACCCTGGCAGGGTATCCACAAGGTGAAAGCCAGGCATCCCACCGCGAGATTAAGCAAGCTATTGCCCAGAGTCGCAGAGTGTGAACCCGTGAGTTGAGAAGGCACCGGAGCGAGAATTAACGAGTCCGTGGAATTTTGAGCCCAAGACCCGCCGAGGCGGGGAATTGAACCCTGGTCCCGGGCTGAACTCAAGCTCCAGGTCTGCCGCCTCTAACCCCTGAGCCACACTTCTGCATTGAGATGGCAGGAATTTTTTCTGTTGACCCTCTGGGTTAATGGCCACCCCATGGACAGGTCTTTTTCTGTTGACCCTCTGGGTTAATGGCCACCCCATGGACAGGTCTTTTGTGATTACAATGCTGCTGATCCCAGAAAAGAGGCACAACACTTGGGATGTAACTTAGATTTTCATAATCAGTAGTATGTTTCCCCCCTAATTGGACTTCCTGCAGAACATCTGCTGCTGTAGTCATGAGGTGCACAACACCAAACATGTGGCGGCCTGATACCAAATTGCTGGAGAAAGGCAGATTCGTGAATTTGAAAAAAGGTATTCAGTTCCAATCCTGTAAGCCTCTAACAGGAGAAAACAGGTAAAGGACAAAGCAGGTCAATATACAGAAGACGCAAAAACAAACTGAGTTACATAATTCAGCAGAAAACATCTGCAGGCTAGTGGGGAAGATCTTGTTGCCTTCATTGTAGTAGCTGCCCTAACTCAAGTCTTCAAGCCAAGCGCAGTCCGTTTGATATTTAACTTCTTCATTAGGCCCCCACAAAGATACTGTTGGATGGATATATATATTTTTCTTCAGGTTTTGGATCAGGCCGCAGGAAAAGTGAATCCTACTCAGGAGTTCAGCCTCTACTAAGCGTGGAGTAAAAGACTTTGCTGTTCTAGAATTAAGAACATCTCCACATGTGATTTCAAGACCTCAGGAACCAAAGATACAAGTATTGCCTTAAAGGGCCATATGTTGAGCCACTTTAAAAGTGTAAACCTAGTATGAGGGATAGGTCATTTCACTAACATGGGATTAAAATCTTATTAAACAAGTTTAAACAAGAACTTTCAGAGGGAGGCCTAGTCGGTAAAGCTTATTAATACATTTAACAAAGTTAAATGTAGAGATGCATTTCTGGTAAGAGCACAAGGGCATCTCTGGTTTCTGAATGCCACTCCTAGTTGGAAAATAGCGATCCAACGACCTTCCTTCTTGCTATGACTCATCACTTAAAGGAATAGAAGTCAACTTCTCCTAGTGAATGGCGGACTTCATGAGAGTTTTAGTTGGGCGTTTTTAGTAGGAAACAGAACTGCATGGAAGGCATAACAAGTGTGAAAGTCCGAGACCGGGAGCCTGCTTCGGACAACATGCGTTTTTTTGTTCAACTAACAAGAAAATGAATACAAGTTTAGCAATAAAGTACAGAGGTTTACCATTTTCCTCAGTGAAATTGACTTTAGTAGTCATCTGTGGTTGAAGCCTAAGGTTCATTCTCAAAGTGATGTTATGGTTACTAAGAATATAGCAGTCAACCTCCAAATGTTGCACTGACAAGCGATGACAAGAGGGCTCCCTAGGCAAATTATTATGTACTTCTCGAAACTAGTAAGAAAAGCGATCCTTCCTGACCCAATGACTTAACACACAGAATATCAATATCTAAAAGGAAAATGCTACTTACCAGTATGCATCTGTTCTTGGCATGTAGAGCTGCAGATCCACACACTTGCATTAGATCGCCTTCTGGTGTTGGGCTCGGCTGCTTGCACCTTGTTGTCTTGGAAGAAGTCTTTGTAGTCATAAGATAGGGAACTCCTCACTTGGACGATAGTGCGCATGGGCATAGACTACATCTTTAGATTGTTTTTCGCCATGATGGGAAATGATCAAGTTAGTAGTAAAGAAAAAGATGTCCATGTATGTATATCTACCTAAGATAGAACTGGAACAGATACAGGTACCGGGGAGGTGGGCAGGCGTGTGTGGATCTGCAGCTCTACATGCCAACAGATGTACACTGGTAAGTAGCATTTTCCGTTCGAGGCATATGAGCTGCAGATCACACACCTGCATTGGCTGTACAGCAGTATCTCCCATAGCGGTGGTCACCTCTATAAGTTGTAGTTGTTTGAAAGAGAGTTTCAAGAACAGCCTGGCCCACAGCAGCTTGTTGCTTGGCTTGCACATCAACACAATAGTGTTTCATGAAGGTGTGTGTTGTAGACCATGTGGCTGCCTTACAAATGTCTTCTAGGGGAATGTTTCCTAAGAATGCCATGGAAGCCCCTAGTTTGCGTGTTGAATGCGCTCTAGGGGGAATTGTTAAAATATGTTTAGCCTTTTGGTAGCATATTTAGATACATTTAACAATTAACCTTGCAATCCCAGCTTTGGAGATGGGATTATCTTTATGTGGTGGGGAGAGACATGAACGATTGTTTTGCGAAAAGATTTAGTTCTGTCAATGTAATAAAGTAGGGCTCTTTTGACGTCTATTGTGTGAAGAGCTCTTTCTGCTACGGAGTCCGGGTTTTGGAAAAACACTGGTAGCTCCACTGATTGGTTAAGGTGAAAAGCAGTGCGGACTTTAGGAAGGAATTTTGGATGTGTTCTGAGAACTACCTTGTTACGGTGTATTTGTAAGAAGGGTTCTTGTATGGTTAAAGCCTGGATCTCACTTACCCTTTTGAGAGAGGTAATTGCAATAAGCAAAGCTACTTTCCATTTGAGAAACTGAAGTTCGCATTGGTTCAAATGGGGGTCCCATGAGCTTAGTAAGTACAATGTTGAGATTCCACACTGGTGAGGATGGTAATCTAAGAGGAATGATTCTTTTAACGCCCTCCATAAAGGCTTTATTTGCGGATAGTGATAAGTGTTGTCTATTTTGTAAGTAAGCGGCAAGTGCTGCTAGATGTAAATGTATAGAGTAGCATGCTATATTACATTTTTGCAAATGTAGCAAATAGCAAGCGATGTTTTGGTAGAAGGCATCAAATGGATTGATAGGATAGTTAGTGCAATAAATGGCAAATCTTTTCCATTTTGAGGCATAGCAAGCTCTGGTGGTAGGGCGCCTGGCCTCTTTAATGATGTTCATACAGTCTGGTGGAAGGTTAAGATAACCAAACTCTAGGACTTCAGGATCCAGATCGCTAGATTGAGTAGAGTTGGATTGGGGTGCCTTACCTCCATGGTTCTGCTTTAGAAGTGATTGGTAGAGGCGTAGTTTTGGGTGTGGGACTACTGAGAGTTCCAACAGTGTTGTGAACCATGGTTGGAAAAGCATACGCAAATCTGCCCGACCAGTTCATCCATATTGCATTGCCCTTGGACCATGGGTGTGGAAACCTGACGGCAAAGGTTGGGCATTTTGCGTTTGTGTGTGGCAAACAGATCTATGTCTGGTTGACCCCACATGTGGAAAAATGGTATAAGAACTTGTGGATTTAGTTTCCATTCGTGAATCTGTCGACTTAATAGATCCACAATCTGATAGTGAACTCCTGGAAGATGTTCTGCAAGGAGGTATAGGTTTTGTAGAATGGCCCACCTCCAAATACTCTCTGCGAGCTGGGACAGCTGCAGAGAATGTGTGCCTCCTTGTTTTCGTATGTAATACCTGGCTGTCATGTTGTCTGTGCGGATCGGGACAGTTGTTTTGTACATGAACTTGGAATGATTTTAGAGCTAGGAATATTTCTAACAATTCCAGATGATTGATATGGAGCACTTTTTGTTGAGTGGTACGTTTGCCTTGAGTTGTGTGATTGAGGAGATGTGGTCCCCGACCTGTAAGTGAAGCGTCTGTTAGCACTATCTGTGGAACAGGCTCGAGGAACGTCAGCCCTCTGGATAAGTTTGTGTTCCACCACTGAGGAGAGCGATGTGTGCTGCTGTTCACCAACACCAGATCTGCAAGTTGTCGCTGAGCTTGATACCACTGATATGCTAGACATTCCTGTAAGGGACGCATTTGAACTTTTGCATAAGGTACAATGAATATGCAAGATGCCATCATGCCTATGAGTTGCATGAACACTTTGGCTGGGAAAGGGTTGTTTGAAATTTGTTGGAGAGCTTGTATACTGGCTATCCTGGCTGGACTGGGATATGCTAGAGCTGTGGAAGTATTTATTGTGGCTCCCTGGTATTGATGTACATGAGAGGGTTGGAGGTGCAACTTGGTATAGTTGATTGTGAAACACAAGTTGTGCAGTGATTGAATGGTTTGTTGGGAGTGTGTTGAACACACTGGTTGACAGACTTGGCTTTTATTAGTTAGTCAGTCCAGGTATGGAAAGAAATGGATTTGCTGTCTCCTTAAGTGTGCTGCTACCACTGCCAGGCATTTGGTAAATACTCTGGGAGCGGTGGCGACTCAGAGCGGAAGGACTTTGAACTGATAGTGTTGTCCATCCACTACGAATCTTGGATACTTCCTGTGAGCAGGATGTATGGGAATATGGAAGTAGGCGTCCTTGAGATCTAGCGTGGCAAGGAAGTCTCCTTGTTGGAGTGGAGGAATCACTTGTTTGAGAGTGATCATGTGAAAATGATCTGAGTGTATGTCGGAGGTAGAGTATACCTTTTGGGGATCAGGAAATCGAGAATAAACTCCTGTTCCCTAATGCAGCAAGGGGACTGGCTCTATGGCATGCTTTTAAAGCAGTGAAAGAACTTGTTTTAAAAGTGTAAGATGTTCTGTGGACGGCGCTGTTTGGGTGGTATGTTTGGGGGGGTAGCTGCAATTTCCAGGCAGTAACCATACTGGGTAATTGGTCTTACCCACTTGTTGGTTGTGATGGATTGCCAGACAGGTAGGAACAGAGATAGTCTTCCCCCAACTGGAGTGGAATGGTCTGGGGGGACTGGAGGAAGTAACTGTTTAGCATCAGGGGAGGTGAGTGCTGTTACCTCTGCCACTTCCTCTGCTGTTATTGCCTCTGTATCCTCCTCTAAAATTTCCTCTATTGGGGGATGTTTGGGTAGTGTTTTTAAAGGAGGATGGGGTATCTGTGCACATGTTCTTGGAGGCTCCTCTGTGAAAGGAGCCACGTGTTTGCGGAGACTGTAATGCTCCCATGGACTTGGCAGGCTAGGTCTTTTTTCAAGAGCAGTGTCCACAGCCATTCCAAAAAGTTGTTGATTGAACGGCTGATTTAAAATAGTTGTCTGGACCTCTTGTTTAAAGCCTGAAATGCATAGCCAGGAGTGTCGTCTAAGCAGTACACTGGTATTGATGGACCTAGAGGCAGTGTCTGCTGCGTTAAGGGCACATTTAATTGAGGCGTTTGATATCAGTTTTCCCTCTTGGATGAGATCATTTGCTGGAGTTTTATATTGGTCAGGCAAATGCTGTAATAGGGTTTCCAGCTGATCATAGTGGGCCCTATCATATCTAGCTAGCAGTGCTTGAGTGTTAGCTATGCGCCACTGATTGGCCGCCTGAACAGCTACCCTTTTGCCAGATGCATCTATTAATTTGGTTTCTTTATACGGGTGGTGCATCTCCGGAGGTTAGTGAATTTGAGCGCTTTCTAGCGTTGGAAACTACTAATCCAAAGGCAGTGGTCCCTACTAATCCAAAGGCAGTGGTCCCTTGATGTACGCAGGGGCGTCCGGGGCAGGTCTATATTTTTTATGTATCCTTGGGTTAACAATCCTGGCTCGTACAGGATCTTTAAATATGTGTCAGGGGCATGCTAAATGACCCCCCTTAATCATTGGTAATATTTGTACAGTTCTCTGGGACTGTTCAAATGTATCCAACAGGAAATCTTCCTCTGGTTTGTCAGTGAAAAACCGCAGCCAATTGTCAAAAAACAATCTTATCGTCTGGGGGAGATGGTTTTGTTGGGTATGGTTGGGGGCTTGGGAGGTCTGGAAGATCTATTGGATCATTGTATTCCCAATCGTCTTGTGGTGTGTCGTCTGGATCTGTGAATGGATTATCGGGGTCTCCCCCCATTCCTACGTTATCATATGGTGGTGGTGTATGTGGTGAAGAAGTTACAGGTAGAGGTGGTGTAACAGGTTTGGAGAGAGGATTAGAAGGAGGTACAGGAGAAGAAGGGGGCATAGGTGATGTAGCAGAGTCTTCTTCACAGGCATGTTTTTTTCGTTTTTGGATGGCACGGCTGTGACATGTCCTGTTTTAGGGTGACTATAGATCTTTTTCTGCTTGAGATCGACAGGATCTGGGTGGAAAAGTTACTCTTCCTCAATACCCGCTTTCGGCGGCTATTTTTTCGGTTCATAGCGGGCTGGTGCTGATTTTCATGTTCTTTGGTCTTAGGAGACGTGGTAGAATCCTTAGGCTTGTTTTTTTGGTTCTGAAAGTTTTGGTTTCGGAGCAGAGGCGTGGTCCTTCGGCTTAGAAATGTTTGAAACCGGTTTATCTACAGGCCTGGAGGTGTAAGCGGCCGGATTGTCTTTTGGTGCCGAAGGAATTGGAATGGATTTCGGAGCAGAGTTATTTTAGCTTGGGTGCCGAAGGCGCCGGTGGGACTATTATATGCGGTTTGCTTGGTCCCGAGCTACCGGAAGGCTGGTCTTTCTTCTTCGGAGCCGGGGCTTGTGAAGTTTGCTTTCGGTCGAGACTGGGACCAAATGGCGAAGTCTTGAGCAGTGCCTTCTGTTTTGATGATGGGGTTGGGATAAGGGCAGTAGTACTCCATTGTTGACCAGGAGTGATGGGGTCATCGGAGTCTTCTGCCTCGGACACAATTGAGATCTTCGGAATCTTCTTCTGGGACATCTGGGCCTTCATTGAAGATGTCCTCTGGTTCCGGAGCGGATCTCTGCACCATGATGTGTCGTCGAGCCCGACTATCTTGAATGGTCTTCTTTGATCGAAAGGAGGCAAAGGCTGGACAGCTGAACTAGTCGTGTTCTGGCGGGAGACCCAGATTGCAGACCGTATGATGGTCACTGTGTGGGAATTTTGCTCCACACTGGGGGAATTTTTTGAACAGTGTCCTTTCCATGTGCCGTAGGCCTTACGGCGTCGATAGGCCCAGCAGCCCGCGTCGACGACTGGAATGGAGCAGATGAGAACCGCTCTGAAGACATCGATGTTTGAAGTGAATTCAAAGATTTTAAGGAAGTTTTGCGCGTCGAAAAAGTTTTACATTAAAGTTTCGAACCGGAGCGCAAAAGTTGCATCCGAACCCAATGGCGGGAAAAAACAATCTAAGGATGGAGTCGATACCCATGCGCACTATTGTCCAAGGAAGGAGTCCCCTATCTCCTGACTACAAAAACTTCTACTAAGACAACAAGGTGCAAGCATCCAAGCCCAACGCCAGATGGCAATCTAATGCAAGTGTGTGGTCTGCAGCTCATATGCCTCGAACACACAATTACTGCAAAACTGGCTTTTCAGATCTGGCTATTAGATGCTCAGCATTACACACATCACATTAAAAACAAACCCAGAACTTGCCCTACAACCCATCTCTCCTGCTGTCCCAACCATGGGTGATGAAAACTCACATCGCTGAACTCCAAAGGCAGGCTTTCGCTTGGCTGAAGCTCGGCTGTGCTCAGGTACAGGTCCATAGGCACAACATCCAACTGCTCAGGAGCAGAGAGCACCTGCTCAGGTTTGTACATTGGAAGTGGGAGCTGAGCATGCAGCGCACAACCAGGAGCTTCAGAAAGGCCAACGTGAACAGCTCTGTTGCACGGAACTTCCTCAGACCCATGGCAGAGCTTGAAAAGAACTTGATTAGTATCTTGACAGATATCTGGCAAGTCAATAAAGGCAAATGAACATGGGAAAAATGAGCATTCCAGCATTTTACAGGAAACTGGTCTCTACAACCCAAAGCATTCACACACTGGTACTGCAAGGCAGTCATTAGGCTGTATTGAGGTCCTGGGTACTATATGAAAACCCCAGATTGAAGGTAATGTAGGTTCAAACCGAACATACTTATGCGGCGTGCACATTTTACAGAGGGACGGCACCCAAGTTGAAGACTTGTGTGAACCATTACACTCATGTTCATCACAATTTGCTGTCAAGTTAATATAGGAGCACACAACAGCCACAAGATCACCACTATGTCTTCACAGAAGTGCATGCACACCAAATTAAATGAATACCAACACAAGCCCAAGCCATGCAATACCAAAAGGAATAGTGGGCAGAGACCACATGGGAACAATGGTGTGGAGGCACAAAATAACAGGCCAGGGAGACAGGGAACAAGAAGATCACAAGATAAATGGGTAAAGGAGGGTGGTTTGGGGAGACCAATGATGTGGAGACTTATAGTCAAGGATTTGGGAGGGGTGAAAAGATCATAGGTGAAACTAACGTGGGTAGAGAGCACAAGGAGACCAGATGACATGAAAAATAAGATAATTAGAAAAGAGTGGTGTGAAATGGAGGTTGTGAACAGGGCCCATGAGGTAATGAAAGACTAACATCAAAACTGAAATCTGCTACAACCACCTGACGAATAAATAATCTTCATTTTCTCTGCAAAAGTACCTCCCTAACTGCAAGCATACACCTCAATTGACATGAACGTACAGGAACAAATTAGGCAAGTAGCAGCTAAAATGGCGTCCCACTTACCGACGAGTAAAAAGCGAAGTTCTCAAGTAGATGTTTTTGGGACTCTAGGAAGAATTAGGCTTTACGTAAGAGCTTCCAGGGCAGGAATTTTGAAACAGACGGACATTACTTGTTAAACTTTCAACTGCAGCTAGATATAAGGTCTCAGAAGTGTAAGTTAGGCCTCCAATTTGCAAATGCAGCAGATAACCAACAAGGTGTTGGGCTGTGAATGCGGAAAGCTCAATATTGTGATAATTAGCAAAAGGTTTCTATTTAGGTGCATAATAAGATTGCTTAGTAAGTTTTCTAGCGTCCTAATAAATGACCATATGTTTCAGAGGAAGCTGCAAGTTCCTGAATTTTAACTCCTCAGATGCCTAATTGCTAGAATGAGTGCCTGGAGATTGGGGTACAACATGACCCAGTTGTTTGATTCGCGAAGTCAGACCATTGAGGTAGCTTCTCATGGGGACTGACAACCCTAGAAAAAAGTACCAAAGCCTGACTGTTCCGGTTAGTGAAATAAGGATGAGTGTCATCAACATATGGCCTTACTAGAAGCGAAGAAAACTGTAGGCCAATGTCCCTCCCAACTCTATCCATAGGGCATTCCCCAGGAACCGATGGTGTGGGCAGCTGGTAGCAAAGTTTCTGCATTTTTTCAATTGCTTCAGGGGAGAACAGGTCTATTGTTGCACTCCCCCAATGTTGGTGCTCAGAACTTGAGAAATTATCTCACCCACAAAGTTACAGCCTTCCATTAGAGGACAGTTCAGAGGAGGAAATTTCTGCCACCCTCTAAACCATAAAGTGAATGTATAGTTTAAGATGGTGGTGGAGATAGTGGTGCAGCAGTGGTAGTTGCTTTTGTGCTTTCAGGGACTGTGTGCGGTGCACTGTTGAACTTTAAATAGTAGTGGTTGAGGGGGTCTGTGCTTTCAGCCTTGTACGGTATCAAACTCCATGCTCTACTGCAAATTTAGAGGTAGAGCCTTCTCCTGAGTGGACTACTTCAGTACATGCACAGCAGTGTTTTCTATGATACTCTTTGAAAAGGAGTTGAGGCTCCTTTTGAGGACCAAGTGGACAGTGCCCTTACGGAGCTGGGAGTTTTGCGTCCCATCCTTGGTGGTGATGCTTGAAATCAGAGGTATATTCTTAGTCCTAGGTGCAGACATTGCTAGGGACACAAGAGAATATTGGTGCCTGGAGTCTGCTGATTCATAGGACGCTGCTCTTGGCCACTGGGTCGCTACACCCCTCACCTCGCTCCCAAACGGTAAATGGACTCATCCTTTAGCCTCTTCAGCGACCGCACCAGTCTAGAACCTGGCATTGCATAGTGGCATAATGTGCCTCCATCTTATCAGCACAAATAGTATTTTCGCAAAAGGAAGACGTAGTACGCTGAACAGACTTTTGTTGCGGTCGCCAAGAAGAGTTTGCAGACTAGACTGGAGGTATCCAATGGAAAATAGAGCTCCCAGGCAATAGTTAACATATGTAATGCAAGAAATGAGTTCAAAAGATTAAGTAAAAAAACAATACATTTTAATTATATAATCAAATACATTTATATTGTAATTTAAAATGATTTTAAATTACAATTTTTTTTTTACTGTTTTAATCTTTTGAACTCATTTCTTGCATTACATATGTTAACTATTGCCTGGGAGCTCCATTTCCATTGTATGTGTACCCTGTCCAAAGAAATGAATCAATTCACAGGGGGGGGGGGTCCTTGATATTTCGCATATAGACTGCAGGTATCACCATGGACACTCACTATTAACAAGGATAACAATTTAAAAGGCGTGTTTCCACAAGCCTCCCCAATGAAGTCCTTCTCAGACAACCTGGTCCAAGGTTCTTCGTCATGATCTCTTCCTGATGCAGCAGTGAGCCCGGCAAAAAAAAAATACGGTGTAGCCTTTGTCCATGTGCATTGTAGGCCTTAGGGGATGTAGCAAGTCACCTCAAGACAAAAGCACGTATTTAAAGAAAAACAGCTGGTATTGTTCCAAGCCAAACAGGTGGCATGATTGTGCCCAATAACAGCACATTCTACAAACAAAAACCTAATTAAAATAACGTGTCCAGACAGGAACCCTTCCTCTTGTGAACACCAGGCCATACGCACCACAGCAAGGCAAGAAAGGCTCCCGTACAGGAGTGAACAAAATCACCCAGTCACACCCAGACAACTCAGTCCCAGACCAATAAGATCAAGACACACATAATGAACAATGCTGGCCCCAAGTCAACAATACAAGACCAGCGGTACCTAAAGACTACTAGAGGCACCACTTGTGCAATAGACTACAAGCTTTACACCAAGATAACATCGACCTTGTGCACGAGCAGTATAGGTACAGAGTATTTTTGTTTGCAAATAACACACCGGGCCCCCTCTAAAAAGCGGATGACTGACAATCATCAGTAAAAAGTGGAAACAATTATTGCGGTCAGCCAGTAAATATATATCCTGAACAAATACTTTTTAAAGGGGCAGGAGGATATGGGGGCTGTTGAGTGGCAGGGAACTGGGTAAATCACATGATCGTGATCGTTTTGTGTCTCTTCCAACAGAACTGGCCACTCCTTTGACGTCCAGGAGAAACCAACGTACAACAGAAAGAGCTGTTACTCTGGGCACCTCTTTGAAGCCAGTGACTACAGCAAACCACTAGCCTCGATTAAGGGCCAAGCAAAAGAGGCAGACAAGCACTCTTGGAATATTAAGACTGTCTCTTCCTGCTGTCGGCAACCATACCTGGATACAGAGGCACTCAATTTAAGTCATCAGCATCTATGTTCACGGAACAAAGCTTCACCAGCACCAGGAAAATAAAACAAGACAAGCACGCTGTAAACAGTCCGCACATCTTACATACCAGATCACTCATACATCACAAGACCATACTTACATCAATAGGAAGTAACGCCTAAAACAAAGATCAGGGACAACCCCTACCCCCACAGGGAACACCACAAAAATAATCGGCATTGGAGTGCTCAACACGCAAACACAAAGGATACGGGACAAGCAGTGTCTGGTCATTGGAAGAGACGGCTGAGTACATCGGACATCATTGACGAAGGCCAAGCACCTCTGACTGGAGCGAGTGGTGTGCACCTTACAAGAAAGGGAGATTGAGAAGGTTAGGCATGCTGGAGAAAGCAACAATCAAGTGGTCCAAAACCATTGCACTGGAGAAAAGCATACCTATTCCAAAAGGAGTTTCTTCTGGATACTGTCAGAGGAGGTTGGGGGGGGGGGATATTGAATTGACATATCTAGAGTCTCGCCAAAAGGAGTAAGGTAGCCAATTGTTGAGAGAAGCTTGGAGCAGGTATGATTGGAAGATTGGCAGGCACTTGATTCAGAACGTGAACATTTCAATAAAAAATGTAATAAACAATTCTACAACTTTTCGTATCTGCCAAGTTGGAACGGTAAGATTAACAAAATAAAGAGAAATATCTAAAGAAGAAATCGGAAAGACAAGTCACTAACTGAAACACAAAACTAAAATGGCATGACTTCATATTGGATACCTTCGTCTGGCATGGTGGACAGCAGCTTGGGGTTTGTGCCAAGTGGATGCCACAATCTTACGCAAAAAAACTCTCCGGCCTGACCAGAACATCAGTCTAGTTCCACATATCACAAGACCGGCAGAATGGGCACCTACCTACTCAGACATGGAAGAGTCACGTACAACACGGAGACACAATGGTACCTGTTGAGCAGACCCTTCCGTCGCCAGTATCCTACGCTCCTTCAGCTGCCGATGCAGGAGAGCCTCCACGCCGTAGCGCTGGCGGTAACGCCGGAGGGCTTTCAAGCGTTTCAGATTCTCGCGCTCCTTGAGTGAAAGTCCCTCGGGTCCCGTGAGGAGGCTACTGCCTGTGGAAAGGAAAGGGAAGATGAGAGAAAGTCTAGCACAATTAGGAGGAAAACAAGCATTGGAAATGCAATAGGGCTCGCATTAGGAAAGTTTGAGCTATTTGTCTTATAAATGACTTTTCTATTTATGTGTTGATTTTTAAAATAGCTAAATTAATAGCTTTGTCATTTACAATGCCAATAGTTCTAACTTTCGCAAATGTGACACCTATAGCATTTGTAATGCAACATGTTTTGTATTTACGTGAAATATTAACATCTTTTTGTGATTTGTAATAAAGCTTGAAAACAGCATGAAACATTGAAAGAACATATTTGAACCAGTGATGCTGTGGTGGTGCTGTGGTAGTGCTGTGGTAGTGCTGAGTGATGCTGTGGTGGTGCTGAGTGATGTGGTGGTGCGGGAGAGGGAAGTGAGGGAAAGGGAGAGAGGGAGGGGAAGAAGAAAGGGGGAGGACGAGAGCAAAGGACTGAGGGGAGAGAGAGGAGAGCAGGCAGAGGGGGAAAGGGAGGAAAAGGAGAGCAGGGGGAAGGTAAAGTGAGGGAGAGAGGGGGAGAGGGAAGTGAGGGAAAGGGAGAGAGGTTGACGGAGAGTGAGCGACTGAAGGGAGGGAGAGAGGAGAGGGAGTGGAGTGAGGGAGAGAGAGAGAGAGAGCAGAGAGAGGAGAGCAGGCGCTTTTTGTTTGCCAATGCGCTTGCTCATTGAGCTTGCTTTTCACGGGCACAGCATCAAAAGCCCGAGATGGTTAAGCTCTCGTTAAGCCCCAATATGTCTCGACATCTGCAATGCGCAAGCGCATTGGCAGAGGTAGAGCCCTAAAAAAAGGCCCGTCGATGCGATTTACAAGAGAAAGGGTGTACTGTATTAGGTAGAAAAGCACCATCCACTTCCATAGACATAAGAAAAGGCAAATACAATGTTTATAGTTTTCACACAGACAGAGGATAGGGCACACTGAAGAAACAGGGTGCTGTTTCAGCGAGAAGGAAAACAATGTAAAGTCTCGGTCTTTTACAATGGAGAGCGAGGAAAGGGCACAAACAGTGAGCTGGCTCAGAAAGTGAGAAGGTCATGGAGTATCAAGTGGTATGCTTCGCGAGAGGAAAGAAAGATACATGTTCAGCTTCATCTTGTGGAAAGCAAGCGAAACCGTAAATTAGAAAGAAAAAACACAGAGGGCTGTTCCAAAGACAGAAGGAAGGGCACACCAGAGAGCAACAAAGTACGCAGTTTAAAAGATGCATGGGAAGCAGAGAGAGAAATATAAAACATCTATGTCCTCCAGTGGAGAGCCATATTAGGAAGAAATATACAGGTTATGCTGCTTCATAAGGTGGAGATAACAACGGCACATACAGAAAAAAAAACCTGAAAAAAAATAAGCCAATCTTCGTTGTTAGCTACAATAGCAAAAAGCAGTGGCAACGCCAGTAGGACAAAAGGCTGATATCTAGGGGCTTTGCCTGTAATTCATATCAAATTTGCCTATATATAATTATTGTGAAAATAATTAACAGTGGCCAGATTTTACTAATGCGGAGGCAGTGTTGACAAGCTAAGCCCTAAAACCATGAGCCCCGACTGCACTATACTTTCTCCTCTAGATATCACCCATCACTATGATACGTGCCAACCTGTCGAGTACAATTCACTGGACAAGAGAAGTAAACATGGCAGACGGACTGCTTTAAGTCTCACATCAATAAGAAGTTGTAAACTACTGAGGAAGCAATCGGAAGACCGTGCTGTGGAGATAGGATATCAGCCAATCTTCAAGGACACACACTGAATTTAATTCACTAACCACGCATGGCTGCTCGAGTTCTCTGCATGTAGCACAAGTTACCTACCCATCGTTTCCAAGTCTTCACTCTGGCTGTGTAAGAAGCAGCGTTTCTTCTCCTTCAGAAGGTGCTGCAGACGTTTGAACTGATCAATATAGAGAGATTGCAAGCGAATGAGCTTCTCCCGCATTATAAGTGCTACCTCCTCCGCTGTATACACCCCAGCGTGCCTAGAACAAACCAGTGCATCCAACAACTTCAATATAAAGCAAGCCACAAAAATAACAGAACAGCAGAGCTTGATGTGTGCGAATTAATGGAAAACAAAATGTGAGAAACCACATTGGAGGAAGCTAAGCGTTGAAAACCCAATTTTAGGGAAACACAATTAAGGAAATGCAGTCAAAAAAATCGAAAATGAAAGGAAACACTTTAGAGGAAAGATAATTCTAAGAAAAAGCCCTAAAATTACTTTAACTAAAGTGGAGTTTAGGACTACTGTGGAGTTGTTGGGTTCAGAAACGGGTAATGTTTAGGGTGGTGAGGGGTTTTAGGATTCATGGCTGAGTGGCGTTTAGGTGCGAAGTTTCAGGTTTATGGGGCGGGTGCAGTGTAATGGTGTTGACAAGTTTTAGGGTTCATGGATGGCCGAGTTTAGGACAGTCAGGGCTTTTAGGGTTCAATTATGGGTAGCAACTGGGACGGAGAAGAATTTTTAGGGTTCTGGAAGGGGTGGAGTTTAGGGTTGTGAAGGGTTTTAAAGATATGGGGTGAGTAGCAACTGGCGAGGAGGAATTCCTATGGGTCATGGATGGATGGATGGATGGATGGTGTTAAAGGGCAGGGAGGATTTTTTAGGATTCAGGAATGGGTGAGTTAGGGTTAGTGATTGAATTTATAGAAAGGGATTTTAGGATTCAGGGATTAGTAGTTTAGGTGTGGTAAGGGGGTTTAGTGGCAGGGATTGAAGGTGTTAAGGGCTGCGAGGGGCCAGTGATGGATGAGGATTATGGGTCAGCAAATTAAAAGCATCCGAAGTAGTAACTGTTGGAGAATTTAAAATATATAAATAGGTCCCCTAAAGTACAGCACTGAAATAAATATCTCCGACAAAACTGTTTCTGAAAGTAAGAACTACAACCAATGCAATTACACTTAAACATAAGCATTCAAATGCCAATTACACTGGTCTCCAGAGAGCGGATCCTGCAACTTCCCCTAACTTAATTTAACCCAGCGGATACAAATTAGATGCCCTCTGGTACTACTGGTGGTCAAGAGCGGCATCCACTGAGGAAATTAAAGCTAAAACATAACTCAGGAAGGCATGAAGACACAAAAATAATTGGAGGGAAAAAAAACAGATCTGAAGTTGCTGAATAGTAATATATATATACTCTTTGCAAGAGGTTACGTTTTCAGGCCTTCCACCCAAGAGGTTGACACTCAAAGTCAAGGGGCTGGAACAAAGAAAATAGTACAATCTAGTATATATGAAAATACTCCCCAAAATCCACTTCTAGTGAGTTTTGTTGACAGCAGAATATGGAGATAATCCGCTCAGGTATTCCTACTACAACCCCAGGCAGCAGGATATTTACCCAAGGAGTGGAATCCGCTCAAAGGCATGGAGGAAGAAGGAATAGAAATAACAGCTATAAAGATGACTCAGCAATATGAACTCTCGCTTCAGACATGATGGAACGTGCAGGTCAAGAGTTCAAAACCCAACAAGGCCAAGTCAGTCTTTCATCTTTAAAATTCAATACTGGGCATCATTACAGTAAGCAGTAGTAAGCTCGGATTTCAGGGCTTAGTAACTGCGAAAACATTTTCTACACAAGTTAAGAAACATATGGACAAACCCTCGAAGATCAGACCTCACAACAAAATCTCCTGAAGGAGAGATATTGCCTACTGTGCTTCCACTCGGGACTCTAAAACAATCATATTTCAAAACAAGGTTCAGACACACATGGATTACTTGAGGGGGTCTTCCTGGTCACTGTCAATGCTGTCCGCTTCACTGTCAGGATCCCCTCGCCACGTTTGATCCACAGACACCAGGTCTTGCTCTCCATCACTCCAGCTGTCTTCGTCTGAAAGACAGAAATAAAATATACTTAACGGTTATAGTGCCAACTCTAAGTTCCATGAGGGGCTAAAGTACCAACGGCTGAGGTGCAGATAATCCAACTACTGGCCACGGAACAAAAGCAGTTAGAGTTGAACTGCTTTTGTTAAGGCAACCAAACACTTTATGCCTAAAGTATACAAGACACCCACTAAATACAGAACGACGGGACCCGCAGGCTAAAGCTTCCATGTGATGTTAGGAAGTGCCAAAGCGCGAGTTTGTGAGGAGGGCATGATAATAATGGAGTGGTGGAAGACCACATTAAATAGATCATCCTCTAAACAATATGGGATGTCTTACAAATGTTTAAGGGGGCGTACGAGGCACTTAAGGACAGACAGACATAACCACTACCAGTACAGAAGCTATAGTGATGGCCACTTACCCAAGATCCTACTGGCCTCGCTGCGGCTTGCCTCCTGCGTCTGGGTACCCAGCTCGGTCCGGGTATAGGTGCTCAGCTGGCACAGCAGGGACTCATTACTTGGTCTTGGGTTGGACTTCTTCAACTGGGCACGAAGGGCCAAGGTATTCCTGCGTGCATGTTCGGCACAGAAGGACACACTGCAGGAACAAGAAAAGAACAAAGTGCATGAAAACCAGTGCCAACTACTCTGCCCTGACAACCAGTTAGAAACATTGGCCCAATTCTCATTTATTTCCTTGGCTTTTGACACTCTAATCAAGAACCTCTAATCCGCTCATTCCCGGAGTCTTAAGCATGCATCACTCCATTTCAAAGGCCAGACTGAACTTGCTGGCTACTATGGTACCCACTCTGCCAGACTGTTGCAAACTCTGGCCACCCAACTTTCTCCAATGGATACCATGGCTAGCTTAAAGCCCAGCATGACATGTCCATTCACAAGCACTGCAGACGTCAGATTTAGATTCTGTCCACAACCCAATTCCCCAATGTGAATAGTTAATTACAAACAATACACCAGATGTTCTGGTTTGGAGAGAAAATAAATATGTATGGAGTTAGGAATGTCACAGTTCAACTCAATGTGTCTGAAGATTCTGAGTTCTCAAAAAGGCAATCATGACTAAAGTAAGCACCCTGGTGCAAAACTCTGTCCGCTGCTTTCTATCAAGTTGCTTATCTCGGAATTGTAATTATCAAACGGACGGCGGGGCATCAGAAACACTTTTAAGATGAGCAGCCTGTTGGTACCCCCTCTGCCGAGGCTCCCCACCAGCTTTCTTACACAATGCATAAACACACCCATCCTTTTTCTCAGGCTTGGGCGCAGCGTATGGGCATCGGCGCACATTCTTCGAAGAGATGTAACTGC
The DNA here is from genome assembly GCF_964263255.1 of Lissotriton vulgaris. NCBI lineage: Eukaryota > Metazoa > Chordata > Amphibia > Caudata > Salamandridae > Lissotriton > Lissotriton vulgaris. The sequence continues at coordinate 1,127,260,148 of NC_141685.1, read as the reverse complement.
ACTGCTTAAAGGGCGCGTTGCGGTCTTCAAGGATATGCTTGAGGCAGTAGTCGAAGCCTTCCAGACGGGGGTGGGAGCAGGAGCGGTGTGTAAAGGCGCAGGCCAGGGGCTCCTGAAGTCTTGCTGCTGTGGAAGGGCGTGCCCGGTTGGGGGGCAGCACGTGGATCCGGATCCTGTTCATCCTCCTATTAAAAACACAGACACAAGAGGGAACAATAAAGTACCAGTTTACCAGTAACTCTACTGCGCAGTTTAAGTACCAATTATGTGGAGCCAGTCTGCAAAGACTGTCCATTCTCCCCTGGGTTCTTCACTTCCACCCGTCTAATGACGTTTATTTTCTCTTCTCATCCAGCTCTAACAGTATCCACAATAGCAAGCAGGTGATACAATAGTACCCCATATCACTTCCAAAAACTGGCTTTGTCGAAGCACACTAAACGGATCTTGATGCAACAGCCAGGAGTGACGCGAGCATCTGCTACCCTTAGCATACGTTATGAAAAGCATGTTGTGCTATGTAATTACTCGCATTCTGGCCACTCCCTTTGCCTCCGTGCACTGCCTTCTCTCCCTTCTTTACCTGCCAGTGTGCGCCACATGATTTCCCCGAAACTAACAGCGGTAGCATTCTACATACCTAGGACCACGCTGCTTCCGCCTGACAAGGATGCAACCAAGGCCAGTCCAGGGGCGTGCACTACGAGTCAAGTCAGCCAACCCTTACTTATAGCGGGGGCTGGCACCCAACCCTGCTCTGCAAAGCCGAAGGCCGTGCTCAGTGAGAGTTGGGTGCCTGCCTGACCGCAGCGTATTGAGAAAACCCACACCCAAAACCTCAACGAATTGCATAAGCACAGACTGCCCCCCTGCAGCAGACTGAGCAAGTCCGAAAAAGGGCTTGGTAAATAAGATAATTTAAAAAATAAAAATATATTCACTAAAAAACATTTAAATACAGAATTACGTGCTGGCTCAAAAACAAAACTATTCAAATTAACCAATTATGGTTTCCAAATGCACAACACAAATGACTGGCAGCTCACCATGTTTTTTTAATGGCTATTTTTTTGTTTGTTTTTGTGTGGTTAGCAATTTGGAGTCTTAAGCATTGCATGAGGCACGTTATGGCATGGATTGAGTGCCCCGGAAACCATAACTAGTGTACTTCACACCCCCATACTCAATACACCACCCCCTATCTGAATTGATGTCTACAAAAAGGAACAAGCATTTGTAATGCACTAGGTCTCGCATTATTCAAGTTTGAGCTATTGGCATTGCTAAAGAATGCAACACCAATAGCTCAAACAAATGCGAGACCTATTGCATTGCAAATGCTTGTTAAACAATCCCTTTCTCAAAATTGTACAGGGATTTTACTTGCTTTGAATGGTACCAATGTTTTTTTACATTTTAATACTATTCCTATTTATACTTTTTATTAATAACGATCAGTTTAACGTGATTTTTTAATTATGTATTTAACCATTTTATCTTAAAGTTAATGGATGTTTTAAATTGTTCTTTTATGTCTGACATGCCGAAATAAAGATTGTGATGATCATGAAATTTAACGGGTGGTCCCTCCATCATGAGGACGGAGGCATTTACTTCATCCCCGAGCCGTCTGACAAGATATAAATAAGGCCCCAAGTCTCCAGAATCTTCTGCAAGAAAATAAATGTGCTCCGTCACCTACCCCATCAACCACGAGATGCATGGAGGCATATTCAAGCTGCACCTCTTCATGAATGAGACATACTGTGATTGGGAAACCGCCCTTACACCTGCTAACCATTAGTAAAGTGCCTGGATCCCACTAAAAACACTGTCAGATTGGCATTTCCCTTATTGGTATTTTTAATTTTCGTACAAGTCCCTACTATATGACATATGGTGTAGCCAGGGCATGTAAATTAGATGGCACTAATGGACTACAGCACTTATGGTGCCGTCCACAACAGTGGCAGTTCAAACATGGCTTCAGGCCTACCATTGTAGCCTGGCTTCAGTAGTGTAAAAATTGCAATTCAATATGTCAAACTAAATCTTTAACAGGACAAGACCCTCCGTAAAAGATTACTAAATCTCCTATATCTAAACTTATCAGCCCATAAGGTAGGGTGCATGGTATTCCAAATAGGGATGGGCGGAACTCATGGAATTGTACTCTGTGGAATTATGCAGCATTTCATAAAAACACTGATTCCGCCGAGTTCCTTTCCGCCCACCCTACTCACAAATATATTCATGGCTGTCTGACGAAAGCATTTTAGTGTAACATACACCATGTAATAGGTTTCCACATTCAATACCAAGGCTTTACCAACAAAAATAAAACACCTAGCAGGCTCCCTGAAAGACCAGACAGACATACTCCAACATCACAGTTGTCGTTATTGTCAACCACATCTCAAACTTATTGTCTTGCTGTCTTCAGGTCCTTTTCTTTTTGTAACCCACATAGTGCCCCAAATCAACCAGAAAGCCAGATACAGTACTTATGAAAAGATGACCAGTAATCCAAATAAGTGAATTAGGCTGACAAATACTTTTTTTTTTTTTTTTACTGGCTATTGTAGCACTAAAGTGCTTGTCACATGTTTCACCAATTCATCTCCATAGAGCGTTTAGTGCTCGACTTTCCAGCCCCAAACCCATCTTGTACGTTGATGTGTTGATTTTAGCTATGAAAATCAGCAGCTAAATCTTATCCAAGGCCTCGAATTCCCTATAGATCAGCGACAGAACAGAGACCTGCCCGGAGATGAGGCAACTATGAAAAATATCGACCAGCTGCTCCCGAGCAACATTTTAAAAATGCTCTCTTTTGACAGCAAGTGTTTACCCAAGCTAGGACGACCTGCAGGGTACAGCTTATGGGGTTTTTAAGAGTTCTCAGAAAGGAGGAGAAGGGCGCGCTACCTAATGTAAACGTTTGGTGTGTATCTTATGCTAGGTAATGGCGTGGTGCGGCAGAGCGAGCGGAAAAGACCCCATAACCGTTCAACAAAAGGTCTGAAGACAGACCTTCGAGACAATGTAAACAGAGCTCTCGCACACAACAAGCAAGGTATTAACAATAGTAGTTACACAAAGGAAGCATTGTAAATATACAGCCAAAAAAATGACAGTTGCAATTTTTGTATGATTTCTTAGAAGATGGGTAGTTTAATGATTCCACACCCAGCTGACACCCATCCTCTCCAGCTATTTATTATTTCGCGGACTTCCCTCCTCCACACACCCTGTTTCTCCTCTCACCGACTGCAGGTAAAAACTTAAGTCTCGGAAGAGCACACTCAGAGTCCCCCCCCTCTTTTAGAAGACTGCGGGCTTGTGCCTCCGAAAAGTCAGACATTTAAACATCAATAAACAGCGGAAGGTAGCGTTCACTCTGAGCATTTTTGCAGCTGACTCTGCCGTGTCTCCGGTTTGATTTTTGAAATCATTTGCCCGACGAGGATTGCTGAAACTTGGCTATCTGCCCACCCGCCTCCTGACCCCATTACCATCTCGGGGTCTTGCCGCCGAGTGGAGCGCGGTGCGAGGGCCAAAGACTACATAACCCAGCAGCCTTAGCGGCACCCGCCGCGACATTTGCGCGCCAGGAGGCGCTGAAATACAGCGTCACCCCCGTCTCGCGGGACGCCGGGCGAAGCCCGGGCAAAGGGCGGGCCCTCTGTGGCCGAGGTAGGCCGGGCTGGGCCCTGTTATTTGTATTTTGTTTTCCAAACAAGACTTATTAGTGACAGGAGTGTAACCTGTGAAGGAGATATTTCTGTATCCTGGCCAAATATTTACCCTCAATTCCTCTGTGGATTCATTTTTATGGACTAACTATCGTTACTTATATATATCTTCTGTGCGAAAGCCTGCTGCTTGGTTGGTTACTTTTATGTTCAACATGACTGCAAAAAAATTACGCTCTGGAAGAGTCCTAGGGGGGAGGTCATGTATAAAAACTAGATCTAACCCCTTGAGGAATAAACATGACAATAGTGTATTACTGAAGGGACAGATGCAGCAACTGAAATTATGGGAAAAACCTGTTGATAAGACTGTGGCAGTCCCGATAGCTGCTGATTCTGAGGTGATACTATTGACGGATGCACAGTCTGATGTAGAGAAAGAGCTAGCTCCGGAAAAAAACTTGCCTTCTCTGTCTCCAACTACCGATACTAACCTCCCAGTAGGTTCGCTAAGAGGAGAGCATCCTGATAATATGATAGCAGATACAAAAGTCCCTCTGCCTAACATTCTTAAGAATGCAGAAAGTCTGGACGTGGCTATAAAAGAAGAGTCCTTTCCATCCAGTATCGATCTTTAATTGTGTGGTCGCTCCATGGACGATAGAATTTTGAAACATCCTGACCCTAGTAAAACACCAAACGGAGCTACGCCGTCAGGATTATTGCTATATAGTAGTACTCCATCTATAACTCCTAATGACATCCCTTCATTGCAGAATGATTCTAGGACTCCACAACTTAATTTATCCGGTATCTGCTCTTACTGCATCCGGGTTCCCTAAAGATGATAAACCTATCTCTGATTCCCTGATCAATCAATCAATCAATCAAAGACACTTATAGAGCGCGCTACATACCCGTAGGGTCTCAAGGCGCTGGGGGAGGGGGGGTGCCGCTACTGCTCGAACAGCCAGGTCTTCAGCTTCTTCCTGAAGGAGAGGTGGTCTTGGGTCAGGCGCAGGTCGGCCGGGAGGGAGTTCCAGGTCTTGGCGGCCAGGTAGGAGAAGGACCTTCCTCCTGTAGTCGCTCTTCGGATGCGGGGGACGGTGGCGAGGGCGTGGTTGGCTGATCGGAGGTGGCGTTTGGGAGCGTAGAAGTTGATGCGGCTGTTGAGGTAGCTCGGGCCTTGGTCGTGTAGGGCTTTGTGTGCGTGGGTGAGGAGGCGGAAGGTGATTCTTTTGTTGACGGGGAGCCAGTGAAGGTCTCTCAGACGTCCGGAGATGTGGCTGGTTCGTGGGATGTCGAGGATGAGTCTGGCTGAGGCGTTCTGGATCCGCTGGAGTCTCTTCTGGAGCTTGGCGGTGGTACCGGCGTAGAGGGCGTTGCCGTAGTCCAGTCGGCTGGTGACGAGGGCCTGGGTGACGGTCTTCCTGGTCTCGGTGGGGATCCACCAGAAGATCTTCCGTAGCATGCGTAGGATGTTGAAGCACGCCGAGGAGACGTTGTTGACTTGCCTGGTCATGGAGAGGGAGGAGTCCAGGATGAAGCCCAGGTTGCGTGCGTGGTCTGTCGGTTTGGGTGCGGTGCCCAGGGCGGGAGGCCACCAGGAGTCGTCCCAGGCGGAGGGTGAAGAGCCCAGGATGAGGACCTCCGTCTTGTCAGAGTTCAGTTTCAGGCGGCTGGTCGTCATCCACTCGGCTACCTCTTTCATCCCTTCGTGTAGGTTGGCTCTGGCGGTGGCGGGGTCGTTGGTCAGGGAGAGGATCAGCTGGGTGTCGTCGGCGTAGGAGATTATGCTGAGGTTGTGTTGGCGTGCGATGGCCGCGAGGGGGCTCATGTAGACGTTGAAGAGGGTGGGGCTCAGAGAGGATCCTTGAGGGACGCCGCAGATGACTTCGGAGGCCTCTGACTTGTACGGTGGTAGGCGGACTCTCTGAGTTCTTCCGTCGAGGAAGGAGATGATCCATTCCAGCGCCTTGTCCTGGATTCCGACGTTGCTGAGGCGCTGTACTAGGGTGCGGTGGCAGACAGTGTCGAATGCCGCGGAGAGGTCTAGGAGGATGAGGGCCGCTGTTTCTCCGTTGTCCATCAGGGCTCGGATGTCATCGGTGGCGGCGATGAGGGCGGTCTCGGTGCTGTGATTGGCTCGGAAGCCGGACTGTGAAGGGTCGAGGGATCCATTCGTCTCGAGGAAGGCGGCCATCTGCTTGTTGACGGTCTTCTCGATGACTTTGGCTGGAAACGGGAGGAGCGAGATGGGGCGGTAGTTCTTGAGTTCGGTGGGGTCCGCTAGTGGTTTTTTGAGTAGAGCGCTGAGTTCGGCGTGCTTCCAGCTCTCTGGGAAGGTGGCGGTGTTGAAGGATGTGTTGATGATGTCTCGCAGGTGGGGTGTGATGACAGCGTCGGCCTTGTTGAAGACGTGGTGAGGGCAGGGGTCGGTTGGTGATCCGGAGTGGATGGAGTTCATCGTGCGGATGGTGTCTTCGGTGCTGATCGGGGTCCAGGCGTGGAGGGTGGTGGTGGGGGGTGGTTGTTCGGTCATGGTGTGCGTTGGTTGATTGTTGAAGCTGTTGTGTATGTCCGCGATCTTGTTGTGGAAGTATGAAGCGAGGGAGTTGCAGAGGTCTTGCGATGGGGTGATGTCGTTGTTTCCTGCGCTGGGGTTGGATAGCTCTTTCACGATGTTGAAGAGTTCCTTGCTGTTGTGTGCGTTGTTGTCCAGCCGGTCCTTGAATGCAGTTTTCTTGGCGGCGCGGATCAGCTGGTGGTGCTTCCGAGTGGCCTGCTTGAGGGTGGTCCTGTTGTCCGGTGTAGGTTCCCTTCTCCAGACTCTCGAGGGCTCGGCAGTTCTTCTTGGAGCTCTTGAGTTCGTCGGTGAACCACGGGGCTTTCTTGCTGCCGGGTCTGCTGGGCGGGGTCCTCAGCGGGGCGAGCTCGTCCGCGCAGTTGCTGATCCACTTCGTGAGGTTGTCGGCGGCCTGGCTGGGGTTCGCTGAGCTGGCAGGGAGGGTGCTGGCTCAGGGAGGTGGCGAGCTGGTCTGCTGAGATCTTGTTCCAGCTTCTGCGGGCGGCCTGTTGCTGGTGGTGGTGGGTCGTCGTTCTCTTGAAGGTGAAGTGGACGCAGCTGTGGTCCGTCCATTGAAGCTCTGTGGCGTGCCTGAAGTTGATGTCTGTGCTGGAGGAGAAGACTGCGTCGAGTGTGTGTCCGGCGAGGTGGGTGGGGGTGGACACCAGCTGCTTGAGTCCAAGATTGGCGAGGTTGTCGAGCAGGGTGCTGGTGTTGCGGTCGTTGTTGTTCTCCAGATGGAAGTTGAGGTCTCCCAGGAGGATGTAGTCAGCGGAGGGGAGGGCATGCGGGCTGACGAAGTCGGCGATGTCCTCGCTGAATGGGGCGCGTGGTCCCGGGGGTCGGTAGATCAGGGTGCCTCTGAGGGTGGTGTTCGGGGTTGGTGTGGATCTGGAAGTGCAGGTGTTCGGCGCTGGTCAGGGTGTTGTCGGTGCTGGTCGTGAGACGGATGGTGTTCCTGTGGATGATGGCGATGCCTCCTCCCATCTGGTTGGCGTTGCGGTCCCTCCGGACGATCTTGTAGCCCTCTGGGATGGCGATGTCGGGAGCTGAAGAGGCGTTCATCCAGGTCTCCGTGAGGAAGGCAACGTCAGGGGCTGTGGCGTCTAGGAGGTTCCAGAGTTCGATGGCGTGTCTGTGGACGGAGCGGGTGTTGAGCAGGATGCACTTGAGGTGGGTGCTGCTGGTGTTTGACTTGGCGGGTGCTGGAGCGAGGCAGGTCCGGATGCAGGAGAATTTGCAGGCGTGGCAGCTGAAAGGTCCGTGGGTGCGTCGTGGTGTGGCTTGGTGGCAGTCTGGAAGTCGGCCGGTGTTGAGTGCGATGAGGGTGGCGGCGGAGTACGTCAGGCGGGTAGGTCGGGGTCTTCGTGGGCCAGGGGTCCTGGCGCTGGGCGCGGTCGCGGACGGGCGCAGACGGGCGCACCTTTGGCGCGCCTTCGGCGCACAATCGGCGCGCCCGCTGCGCGTGACCGCTGCGCGTTCGCACGGTCGCCATTTAAGGCGAAGTGCGCGGGTGGGCGGAGCAGCTGGGAGGCGGGAGCGGGGAGGGAACAGAAGAAAAAAGGGGCGGGGCAAATGGCGGTAGCGGGAAGCGGGGAGGGAGAGCGGAGGGCGGCGAGGTAGGCGGGCAAGCAGGAAGGAAACAGACACGGCACAGGGACTACACCAAATGAAACAGGCACAAATGGAGGGCAAAACAAATGGCAGAAACAGTGAGAGAAACGATGTCACGGCACAGAAAAACGCAAGCACAAATGGAGGGCAAAACAATGGCAAAAACAGTGAGAGAAACGATCACACGGCACAGAAAAATGCAAGCACAAATGGAGGGCAAAACAATGGCGAAAACCATTGGGGAGCGACCAGGCGGCAGCGAGGCCGGCGGCGAGGCAGCAAGGCAGGCAAGGGGCACACGCAGCAGCTGGTGGCCGTGCGGCGCGGGGGTGTCCCACAAGTGGGTCACACTCACCTGCGTCGCACGGTCGCCATTTAAGGCCAAGTGCGTGGGTGGGCGGAGCAGCTGGGAGGCGGGAGCGGGGAGGGAACAGAAGAAAAAAGGGGCGGGGCAAATGGCGGTGGCGGGAAGCGGGGAGGGAGAGCGGAGGGCGGCGAGGTAGGCGGGCAAGCAGGAAGGAAACTGAGACACGGCACAGGGACTACACCAAATGAAACAGGCACAAATGGAGGGCAAAACAAATGGCAGAAACAGTGAGAGAAACGATGTCACGGCACAAATAACCACAAGCACAAATGGAGGGCAAAACAATGGCAAAAACAGTGAGAGAAACGATGTCACGGCACGAATAAACACAAGCACAAATGGAGGGCAAAACAATGGCAAAAACAGTGAGAGAAACGATCACACGGCACAGAAAAATGCAAGCACAAATGGAGGGCAAAACAATGGCGAAAACCAATGGGGAGCGACCAGGCGGCAGCGAGGCCGGCGGCGAGGCAGCAAGGCAGGCAAGGGGCACACGCAGCAGCTGGTGGCCGTGCGGCGCGTGATAGCACTAGAACATTTACTGGCTTCCATACTGTTTTTATTGGGCAAATTTGTTGGGAGCTCTGATTGCATCTTGGACTCAGTTGCACAGATATTGAAAGTATTATTGGCAAAAAATACTGAAAATGGTACTACTCCCCTGGAGACGGTTGTCCAGAAAGTCCTAGAGAGCAATAACTTACTGGTAAAAAATTTGCCTGTGGGGATGCCAGTAGTGGTTGACATACATGAGCCCTCAAGGATGCCTACCCCATTCGCCTCAAACTGCAGGAAGGAATCTGAACCTTCCTTAAAGGAAGAAAGTTTGGTGGAGGTTAACCAGAACGCTGGAAATGAATTATTTCCGATCTTCAACCAGGATAAAAAAAAAAAAAAAAAAGAACCTGAAGGAAGTCTCTTTGTAAATGGAAAAGTAAACGAAAAAAGCAGAAAGAACAAAGGGAAAAATAGGAAACCTGTTCGCAAGTATAAGAAGAAAAGACAGAGGCAAATTATTTTCCAAAAGCACATAAATACAGAAGCGCTTGATGTTGTAGAAATCGTAGATAATTCTTTACTGGACACTTTTCTAATGAGGCTGCTGTTTGCACTACTGGCTTTGTAGTCGAAGGTCCCCTTGAAGTTCATGCTAATGTTGGGGGAGCTCCTTGTCAAGAGGATAATGGATTAGTGCCCCCAGGCCCAGTGGAAGAGGTGACAAGAACTATTCCTGCTGTAACAGGGACACTTAACCCATCAGCGTCTATTTTTCGGCTGCCGGTTGTTGTGGCCACGAACGCATCCCCTGTACCCTTTAAAGCCCCTAATTCTTATGTGGATACTTTGACACTGGACTTTCTGCCCTTATTTGATTCTGACCTATACTTAAACAGGTCATGGTTGCTTAACTGCTTTAAGGATATTGAAAGTTTAAAACTTATTCTGTCGAGTGATATGGGCTTGGTTTCCTTAATAAGATTTGAAAATGGGCTACGAGTACGGGTAAAATTCTGTTCTAAAATAATTGCTAACCTTGTCCTTCAACAGGCGGAATCATTTCAATGTAGAGGGATTGATGTGTTACCCTTTTTTAATAATGGAAAGGATATTTTCTCTAGAGAAGGGGCCACAAAGTTGGGTTTTAGGCAGGAAGACCCGTCCCCATGCAATAAAGACCTAAAAATCTGGGTCTCTAGAGGTAAACGTATGGTTTCCCAGGTACTCCCTATCCCCATGAACTTGACTATTCCTACAACTGAAGATAATCATCGGTGGAACTGGTTGCCAGGAGTTTTATCTAATAATATATCGAATAATCCAAGACTGTTTCAACATCTTTAACAGATATTTAAAAGTCATATCCTGGAATGCAGCAGGGCTACATAATCGACCCGAGAAACTTGATTTTTTATTCTCCTTGAATGCAGACGTGATATGTATTCAAGAAACCTGGTGGTTCAATATCCTATACGGGGGGGAAAGATTATTTTGTGCTTGAGGCTGCAGCTACACCATCGAAAAAAGGTCACGCAAAAGGTGGAATTGCTTGCCTCTTATCTAATTCATTACAATGGCAATTTTCCCATTATGTTGACACAAGTAACCTTTTTCAAGCAATAACTATTAATAATCTAGCTAGTGTAGGTAGCCAGTCTTTTCTGGTAATTATAAATGCATACATTCCACCTGAAGATATTTTTAGTACTGTTTTGAAGCGAATGTTTTCCTAGGTTAAACAACTATTAGAGCTTGACCAGCCCCCTTATATTTTACTCGTGGGTGATTTAATAGCAAAGTTTCTAACTTAAGCATAGACTTGTTTAGAAATAAGTCTAAGGAAGAAGCATACAATATACCCCAATCAATCTTTCCTAATAAAATAAAAACTAGCAAAAGAGGAAAGATACTGCTAGAAGAACTTAGCTATTTAGAGGGGCTAATTGTAAATGGTAGGATGCCATCTGATATTCCCGCTAATTTCACTCATAGGTCCCCTAAGGGAGAATCCATCCTGGATTATGTAATTACGGACTATGACACTTTCTCTTTTATTCGAGACATAATGATTTCTCAATCCTCCTTGAGCGACCACAATGTGATCAGTATAACTGTCTCATTACAACCTCCGGACACTGATTCTTGGTCCTTAAGTAATAGAGGAGTTTCTTTCCATTGTAAGTCCGGAAGATGCTTCTGGGACCCTACCACTATGAAGGATGTGCAAAACATTCTTGCACAAACTTTACTTGAACTAAAAGAATGGCAGGGCATGGAATTCTTACACTTTGAAATCTTTATGAAGAAGCTTACTTCGACTGCAAAGAAGCCAAGATATCCTAGGAAGTTGAACTTCGTTCCTAGTATATTATTACCCTTAAATAAAGAAATAAATAAATAAATAAACTTGTGAGGCAACAGTTCCTATGTAGATCCAGGGAAAATGATCATAAGTTAGCCTTACTAAAAAGGAGGACCAGATTGAGAACAAAATTAAAAAAAGAAAAAGAAGACTCACTCTGGATTAGTTTAAGGGAGGCTTCTGTCTTTGGTAAATCTAGAGAATTCTGGTCCATAATTGGTAAGGGATGTGGTGCAAGAACTTCCCCTATTCCCATATCTATTCCTGAAGATGTCTGGATTTCATTTATATTGAATCTGTATGCGTCTAATGGCGTAGAGGGTGAAGATTGTGACCCTGTCTTGGATAGTGGGTATACTATGGAGCTCCCGTCCGAGAAATCCATTGCTTCCGTGATCAAGAGTATGGGCTCATCCGGAGCAATGGGTCCGGACGAGTTGCCCATTTCAATACTGAAGCAAGATGTCACCTCATGGAGTAGGATTCTCCTTCCTTTGTTTAAAGCCTGCTTCTTATTGAGATTAGTTCCTACATCTTGGAGGGGAAGTATACTAATACCAATATTTAAGAAGGGAGAGCGGGATAAACCCATGAATTACCGTTTAATAGCTTTATTGGATTCTATAGGGAAAGTTTTTGCTAAATGTCTTAATATTAATCACTGATTGGGTGGAGGCAAATGGAATCTTACCTTTGGAACAAACTGGGTTCCGTAAAGAGCATGGTACACTTGATAATTTAACAGCTCTTCAAGTGATTGCAGACAAATATGTACGAGTTCGAGGAGGTGGAATATATGCGGCATTCATAGACTTCTCCACAGCGTTTGACAAGGTGGACCGTCCGACGCTGTGGAGAAAGCTAGCTGCATTGGGTATGCCACCACAGCTACTCGAACTTGTAAAATCCCTCCACTCGAACACATGGTGCAAGGTGTTACAAGGCGGAGAAAGGGGCCTTTCACAGTCTATCCCATATCCGAATGGATTAAAACAAGGGTGTATATTGGCCCCTATATTGTTTTCATTATATACTGTAGACCTACCTGCTTCCATTGCTGCTTGTGGTGGGTTAGCCCCGGTAATTGGAGGGACATCCATTTCGGTTTTAATGTATGCGGATGATATTCTCATCTTAGACTTAACTCCGAAGGGCTTGTCTAACCGCCTGCAAGTATTACATTTATTTGCAGAAGCACATTTTATGAAAATCAATGCTTCTAAAAGCAAAATCATGTGCATTTTTGGAAGGAAAAAATGTAGGTCTGAAAACTTTGGATGGGCTATAGGAGGACAGACACTAGAGGTGGTTAAAACTTACACCTTCTTAGGTAAAATAATTTCAGCAAACCTAAGTGAGAAACCCCACATTGAGCATAATTCGCGTAAAGCATTGGCTCATGGTATGGGGTTATGTTCCTTGTATTCTGCTACAGGAAAAAGACACTTTGCACGATTTTTGAAAGTATATAGAGCAAAAATCCCTGCAACTCTACTGTATGGAATAGAATTGGTGGAGTTAAGGCATCGGGGATTCTTGCAGGTAATGGAAGGAAAGGTACTAAGAAGAATTTCCTCCCTTAATACAGCTTGCTCTGTGTCATCATGCAGGCTGGAATTTGGCCTCCGGAGTTGTTGGGTACAGGGGTTGATTGCCCTAGTAAGGTGGGTGGCCTGTTTGGCCAGAGGTAAATTGGGTTCCTTACGGGGATGTATTAAAAATGAACTACTGGGCAATCTAAACGAGTTTTCCCTATTAGTAAAAAACTTTAGAAAAGCAGTAACAATGTTAGAGTTGGATGCAAGTACTTTGTTTTTACTTTCTCCTTCTCAACTAAAGTCTCAGCTGAAATATGCATCTTGGGAACTCTGCTTTAAACTGGATATGACTGCCCTACACCGAAAAAAAGGAAGTGATTTACTTTTAAGCACGTACTCACTAAAGCAGGCCCAGCAGTATCTCTCTTGGAATATCCCTCAGAGTCCGTAGGCTATGGTACCTTTTAAGACATGATTTGCTTCCTCTAAATTCTCTCTTAGCAAAGTGGTACGGATTATCTCCAGTATGTAACCTCTGTAATAATGCAGTGCAGGACCGAAATCATGTTCTATTTATTTGTCCTGCATTACGTCCACTGCGCTCCAAATGGTTAAAATCTGTCTACAATTAGGAATCCTAAATGTAAAAACTTTTTTCCATGGACTTTATTGTCCACCTAATGAAATGTTCTGTTTCAAAATTTTTAACTTTTTTTAAGGGTTTTTAGATATTTATTAATGATACCTAGAGATGTTGTTGGATAATTGTTCGGCCAGTGCTTACGATGTGATTTCTTTATTTTTGTTGTTTGTGATTTTATTGTAAATAGTGGTGTATAACTATGTGATTGTTTTATGTGGCCCTCTTTTGAGAGCCAAAAACATAATAAACTTAAACTTGAAACTTGAAAACCCAGCTGTAGCTTCTCTGCTCCCTGAACACCAGTCTTGAAACCACGACACCCGCACGAGATGTAGCGCAGAGAAGTAGTATGATTTAAGACCGAAGGGTCGGTTTCACGTGTACTACTCGCTCACCTTTTCGCTTAAAGCGCGGTGGACGTTACGAAAGACCTTTCCCCCTCCCTCTCTCTGCGCTATTCAAATAATAAAACATAGGTCCATATATACTAGAGTCCCCAAAATAATTTGAAGTAGAGGTATACTACACTTGGCACCAAGGAGCACAGACACCTCATTTCCCTCTGGTGTACAATTGTGTTACAAGGATTTGTGTTTATTTTGAATGACGCGCGAAGAAAAAGCATGATGCCCGCACAGTGTTAAAAGTACAAATAGATTGAAAAGTGCTGAAACATTGCACAGTGCCCGAAAAATGCTGACAGTGCCCAAAAAGGGCTGACGCATTGCAGTGCCCGAAAAGTGCTGACGCATTGCACAATGCCCACTCTCCACACTACTAGGCTGCTGTAGGCTCTGAGGTCAAGCAGTCTCCTACATTTGTACTTGTCCATCTGTATGAGGAAGGGGAACCGGTCGGATGCCTCCATGTTCACGACTCCTGGGCCGGTCCCTGGTGTGGACCGGACCAGGAGTCGTCTGACTTTTCGGAGGCACAAGCCCGCAGTCTTCAGCGTGGTCCGCTGTGTGAATGTGCCTGTGTGTGTCTCCGGGTCCCTCCCTCGGCCCCTCCTCTTGAACCCACTCAGCTAATGGAGCCCAGTGCGGATCATTCCCCGGCAGCCTACATCCCGGGTGATCGTATAGATCGGCGAGGTCGTGTGGCTGCAGCAGACATCTTCGTAATTGTGAGCATATTTCACTTTCTTATGCTCCTTCAACCCCTCCTATCACGGCGACACGCGACAGCCCTTGCAGTGAACCCAACGAGACACCAGCCGGGCACACATCACAAGGGATTAATGCCCTTGCAGCGAGTGTCTCGCTCTGCCGCGGTCTCTTCCCTCTCAAACAACCAGACAGGAACCCAAAGCAGCAGATTTAGAGCAGCTGCGATCCCAACTAAAAGCAACATGCAATGCATTGGTCTCGCCTTTATGAAACTTTAAGTATTTAGCCATGCAGCACATTATCCTCGGTGTTTCTGCCTTAATAATCACTTATAATTATTGGAGAGCTGTGCAAATTATTTCTAAGTGAATTGTTAATGTATTTCCTCTTTTACGTTTATATTTCATAAGAAAAAATACTGGATTTCACTGCCATAAAAATACTGGACATGTGGCAACCCTTTTCGACTGAGACACACTAGGGTTGAAGGCACTGTTTAGCTAACAATGTATCTGCATCGCTGGGACAGTCACGACCGCTTTGCTGAATCTGACATGTGTCTGGCTGTGAACCTACCCTATCATCTTTCTAAGGTACACTTATTGATCTCCCCAAACCTTTGATGGTAGACCCCTAACATAGCAACAGTTTGCTTCAGAAATATAAGTTATACAGTAATTGGTCTGCAGAGAAATCTGTCTCCGTGTAAGCAGAGCTGCCAAGTTGATAAATAACTGTTTGAATTGGGGTGTAAACCAAGGCACATTTTAAGATAATTTAGTATCTTTTACATAAAATGTACTTGCATTAATTGGTAACACAATTGTATTTTTTCCCCGAACAGGGCCCCCCAAACCGGGTCTTGCCCGTGCCCCCGAAGTTCTTCAAGATCACACTGGGCCCCTCGTCCCAGGGCACCCGGTGCCACTCAATCTGGTGCACTATTGATATCTACGACCCCGCACAAAAGGCCCCAGAAAAGACGTAACAGTTACGTTCCAAAGCACGCCCCGACAATACCCACGCACCAGAGGGCAGCCCGTCCAGCACAGCATTATTAAAGAGTAATCCATGCACGGTGCTATATACCTTATCCTCTGACCTGGTCCAGGACAGGAGCTATAAATCATGGCGCCATTGCATCCACGCTGTGCCTAATTTATAACATAGCGCAAGGCAATATAACATGATAGCCTCTTACAGCTGAGCATTATCAGAAGATTAGTATTTTGTGGAAGAACGTAACAGCATAACATTGGGCAGCAAACCATAACACAACATACGACATAAAGCTCCATTCCAACATAGCACAACATAATACAAACCTGGCAAAGAAAATGCACCACAGCATAGCACGACTCTGAAAATGGTGCAGACAGCAAGCCCTGCACAGAATACATTGCGTCTTGCCCGCAGGCACAAAAAAAAAAAAAGGGGGGCGCAATGCAATGACTCATACCAAGCCGCAGAAACATACCAGAGCGGGTAAATTTCCAGACAGATAACATTTCGCCCTTGCTCGTACCGCACGTGGGTCCACTTCCTGGTATATTAGTTTAACGATCTATTCATTGACTTGCTGCGGTAACATGTCTACGTGTCATATTTATTAGGAAAATACGCTAGTTAGGTTTCTACAAGTTGGCGTTGTTACTGGCACTGTTTTAGTGGAATAGTCCTAATACTATATTTAATAAAAAGGATGACTCCCCTCTTTCCTGTTTACTCACCTTACTTCCTGACTCCATGCCGCAGCTCACTCTCGTCACAGGGGCTGGTGCGCCTAGTAGCCTGTCCGATCAATGCTAATGTAGCGCTCTATGTAGAATTGACCGCCTCTTTCCCAGGCTCGGTATCCTCAAAGTAGATAGAGGTGTAGAATACTCGTTTAACAAGAACTAACTGCCCGAGCTCCATGGCATTTGAGGAATCTTGCCATATCCTGACCCAGAATGGAGGCGCTGACATCGCGGCACCCCCACTTTACTTTTAAAATGTTACAAGTAGAGCGTGGGTGCCGCGATTATACTAATAAAAGAAATAGATGTTTTTTTCTATTTCTTTCATGTTGGTATAATCGCGGCACCCGCGCTTTACTTGTAACATTTCAAAAGTAAAGGGCGGGTGCCGCGATTATACTAACATGAAAGAAATTTCTCTTTTAACCCCGTCCTCTTCAGACAGGCTCGGCATGACTTACTGCTGCGGTAAAAGGTTCCTTATCTTTATGGGGCGAAACAGATGGCCTCATAAAGAAGATAAGAAACCTTTTACCACAGCAGCAAGTCAAGGAGCCCGGTCTGAAAAGGACAGGGATAAAAGAGAAAGAAGAACGTCACTAGGACCTCTTCTCCAATGGATTGTCACCCTTTAGCATGACCGGTGATGCCAGCCAATGGAGAAGAGGGGCGGGGTTTAACTTTGCTAGTGGAAAATACTGAATATCATTAAATCTCGCTAGCTCGACTTGCGCATGTGCGCAGTCTTTCACAGGCCGAGACCGAAAAAATATTGTCAATGAGGCCTCACCATAATCGGTGGCGTCCAAATTCAAGAAATAAAGAGATCACTGCAGAACCGGCAAGAACTTCCTCAGCAACCTTGAGAACAGCAATTGCAGGAGAAACCAGACGGTGCTGCGAGTTCTAGACACGGACGGGAATGGACGTTGCAAAGGTGGGACATGCGCCCACCTTTGCCCAATCCTGCGCCTTTTTTATAACAAAAAAAAAAAAAACACGCTAAAGCCAATGGGGCCTGCGAAAGCCTGCTCATACGCACAAGCGAGTGAGCAACTTTCAGAACCCCTTTACAAGAGGGCTCGCGCTGCGCGAGTAATGCTGCGCACTACAACGCTAGGCGCGAGACCTAAAAACACGGCAGGGCGCGAGTGATGTGCAATGTAGGCCTAGACAGAATTTCAAATACACTGGGGTAATCTTAGTGATTTGGGAAATTATATGTTACTATGAAGCAAAATTGCCAATAATTATGAGCTCACTCCTGCAATTAAGAGTAATTTGTGAGAAAAACAATTCCTCAGCAAGAGCACAGCAGGTACCTGCTCGATATTTGTGTTCTACTGCATTTAGCGCAGTTTCTTGGTTCAAAATGCATCCTTATGCCCATTTTGTGCTAAGAAAACAATGCTAAATGCTAACAACAAGTTAGGGGAAATCCTACCCCATGAACATATTTAGCAAGCTTGGCAGTTCGCTATTCGTGTTCTATTGCAATTCAAGAAGTATCTCTAAACGCAGAATACTCTTCTCGCAAATCAAGAGCAATTTCACGTTATGCTTTGGCAATTCTGCATGATTACACTACACAAATTATGTGATTTACGCCATCCTCATGTCCAATGCACACTTTAACGTGCACATTTGTCTTTTTTTTCTTTTTGGTTGGTGAACCATGGCTGACCTACTATGGCTTTTCAGTAAAGTATCTCCTGGCAAACATTATACTGATAGCACGAGTCACAGATTGAAGTAGAATATGGATCCCTATTTCAACAATCGCATTTTTAGCCACATTTGTGATCCACTGGGAACTACATGCAACTGTCTAGACAACTGGCTACATGAAACCTGATGAAGCAGTGGTAGGACCAACCTGAACATTTGCTATGACAGATAGGTAAACTCTAAACCTATAATTTCACTTTAATCACAGGAAATAATGGATGCTCAAATTGTGCAGGGACTAAAACAGTATGCTTTGTCACAAGCGGGTTCCAGTTGGGATGTTAGTATTATCTATCAATGAATGTTTAGGCATCTCTCAGTAAAAAGATATGCCCGAGAATGTGGTTCTTGTTTCAACTGTCAGGTTTGACATTATACATGCATGGCCACTAGAATTATGCAGCTCATTTTGTGACAGCATTACTTAATTAATTTGTCGACAATTATGTGAGACCCATCAGGAGAAGGGCTTTGACTCAGTCCACATGTTGGGAGCCAGGAGTACATGTTCGAATGAGCAAAAGTTGTGTTCCTTTAAATTAAAAAAAAAAAAAAAGAGCTTTCCATCCACACAACTACAACCATTTTGTTAATTTAGCCAGAACTTTAAAGGGGAACACGCAAGCCACTGAGACGCTATTAAAGTCGCTTACATAACTGGAGATATTTTTTTCCTCTGGCAGTTGCACAGATGGGAGGCAGTCATTAATAAACATGGTTTTTTGGATCTGGCTTGACAATGCTGTCATAAAAAAAAACTGCATTGCCAATGCTTGCTGTACTTAGATGTAGTGTCACCGATCCATCCTGTGGTCTCACTTCATTTCCCTGCCCCCCTTAACCTTTAATCTGTATGCCTCATTTTAGGGTGGCCTATCAACTACGCCATATAACAACAAGGTACTCTCTGCACCAGGAAGCCTGTTGAATGATAGTGCGCTACTTACATTTAGTTTACATTACACTTGTTAACATGGTCTCAGCATTGGCTGCATCTCATTAGTACCAATTTAACAAGCCATGGAAGCAACAGGCAACCAAAGGTCAACTTTCGCAAAGGGTCTTCCACTGCGCTGCAACACATATTGCTGCGTTTAAGTAACCTTTGAATCGTTTGAGTTTGATACAATTTTGTGTTAAAATTTGCAGATTATTCAGCCTGTGATGGGTTGTGTGGCACGTCTACAATTATATCAAAATTGCTGAATGCAGCCTGTGATAGATTTTGTAGCAGAACTACAATTATACCAAAAATTCTGAGGCCGCACAATCGTATAATTCCAGTGGCCCTGAGCATCTGCATATCCTTAGAAGACATTTCGGAAAATAATTTAGGCGGTGTACTTAGTTAAGACATTCAAGAGTACCTGCTAAATCATGCCCATCTTTACAAAGGGAGGGCAAGATTTACAAGCCCCCTGCACCACCAGTACGTCACTTATGTGACGTACTGGTGGCACATTTTACTGCTCCATATTTACAAGGACTGTAAAAGCCACCCTGAGTGACTTTCAGTCCTTGTAAATATAGCCCTTTACACGCAGCCCTTTGTGTGGATGGGGCGTTCCACGCAACACCTGTGGAACCAGACATTTCCAGATTTACGATTCTTCATAATTCTGGAAATTCGTGTGAATACTACGCCTGTAGAGAGGCAACTAGGAGAAAGGTTTTAATTTCTCGTTTTTTTCTCCTTCAATGCGTGCTGCATTCTACAGCACACCTTGAAAGAGGAAAATGCCTGTAGTGATTTATTTTGTGGAGGAATAGGTACCTTCCAGCGCAAAAAACAATCTCCCCATGACGCAGCCATCCTTGCTCCATGGTGCAAGGGTGCCTGCAAATGGCTGCAGTTCATGCGCAAGGGGAAGCACAGATGCGACATATTGTTGTAAATATGTCGCATCCCTGTGCTTTGAAAGTGACTCAGTGCGGCGCAGCCAAATGGCTTTCGGAATGCAACGAGTCACTTTCATTGTAAATCTGCAGCGAAATATTTTAGTATAGTGCTCCAGCCACACCCACCCAAAAATTGACGTTTTTAAATTTTAGACTAATATAAATAAAGCTTTGAGAAAGCCATAGACCTGAGGGCCATTAGACGGGAGAAGAAACACGTGTTGCCTGACCGGGAATAATCTGGACTTGAAATCATGGATACATAATAAATAGTAATACGTGCCCTATATGAATTCGGCATTGCTTGTATAATGAACGTGCATTGGTTCAAGCAAATAGTACTACAATCCTTTGTGGGGCATGCATCGCCCACATCTGAAATAATGTTTTTGACTAGGTTTAAGGGCCTTTACCTAGATTAGATGCATTACCACGTCATTATACTCTAGAATAATATATATTTTCTTCAGCTATCGAGTCATTGACCATCTCTCGGAAAGTACCCAGTTACATTCTTATCTGGTGACTAAAAGAGCATAAAACAGTAAGAAAATAGAGTTCTTTGATAACGTTAAAAGTAATTATGACGCTTCAAATTCTGTACACCTTGTCCGAGGGTTCGTAGGAGAATGTGTTATTGTCTATGGGGCAACTGGCAAAGACACTTCTTTAGCCTAAAACATGCACCGAAAAACCTCTGATCGAGAGAACCCACGGTCTACGTTGTCCTTTCTTTTAACTCATTTGAGCCTTTGTGAACTGAGGGGGTTCATTTACAAGCCTCTTGCGCCGCCGCTGCGCCACTTTAAAAATAAGTAAAAAGGTGAAGAATAGGCAGCTCCAGAGATGGTAAAAAAAAAGCTCCGGATATATTGAGAATATTAGACACGTTTAGGGAGCAATTATATTTGTATTCCTATGAAGTTTTCTATTGCTGTACAAAATAGATAAATATCGTGTTTTGAGAATATGCATTTTGAACCAACAAAATTACGATTTAAAAGTTTAATATATGCAGCGTTTATACGGATATGTTTTATTATCAAGCTTAGCACCTTTACAGGGGTCGGAGTTTCAAATTACACCCGCCCGCCATCCTTACCTAACCGTCGATCCCCTCCCAATGTATAGTGCGGCTCTGTTCTCGCTTTGTTCTCTACCCCAATTACTTGTTGGCCTTACACTATGGTTTCTAACACACGCCTAAATTTGTCGCACTTTTCTACATAGGGTCTTTATCAGTTTATTTTGCCGCCATAGTCACCTCGTGGTCAGGTACCATTAGAGTTTACAACAAAAGGCCCTTAATAACGCCGTAGACTGTCTAACCTTACTAGCGGTGTTTTTTTTCCGCCCTATCCTTTCCCTCTATGGCCGCTAGCTCCCTCGTGGCCTTCTACGCCCTTGGGCTTCGTCCCACAGCCGCCATCTTACCTCGATACTTGCAGATCGCCAGACTCAACACTGTGTGAACGTAACAGACGCAGCAGCAACGATCGACTGCCTACTAGGTTCCTCGGCCCTTCAGTCTAGGACCCGCCCAGCTTTGCGCTAATTGGCTGCAGAAGAAAATATTGAGCTTCAATTGGTGAGTTGGTGTTTGGTGGTAGCTGTCTGTCACTTTCTTTCTCGATTTTAATTCGCTTCAAGACTAAAAGAAACGCCTTAGAGGCATAACGAAAATAACAACTATGAAAAAAAAACATCATTTAAAGGCAGAGGCATGCGCTCAAACGTGAAGTATTGGAAAAGTAAACGGATTTCCCTTGGAAAACACAATTTGAGGTTATAACGTGGTGACAGAAACGGGGCGCGGCCAGGAAGATTTGTTCAATGACTTATAGCCTGACTGCGCGTTCTGTTTCTAAACAAGCATTTGCAATGCAATAGGCCTCGCATTAGGAAAGTTTGAGCTATTGGTATTGTAAATGACACATTTATTATTACGTGTTGGTTTTGAAAATAGCGAAATTAATAGCTTTGTCATTTACAATGCCCATAGTTATAACTTTCGCAAATGTGACACCTATAGCATTTGTAATGCAATATTTGTTGTATTTACATGACTTAGATGTATTAATATTACAAATAACAATGGCTTTTAATTTTTTTTAAATAATTACTACTTAAATCTTATTGTTATTGTTATTTATAATGGCAATAGCTTAAACTTTTGTAAATAACTTTTGTGAAGATTATGTTCAGTGTATTTTATTGTGACGAAAATCCAAGAACAGAAGTGAAATATTAACATCTTTTTGTGACATTTGTAATAAAGCTTGAAACATTGAGAGAACATATTTGAACCAGTTGTTGTTGAATGGTTGCACAGATTGATGCTGTGATGGCGCGGAGTGATGTTGTGGTGGCGACTAGTGATGCTGTAGCGTTCAGTGATCCTGTGGTAGCACATAGTGATGTTGTGAAGCCCCTGAGTGATGCTGTGGTGGTGCTGAGTGATACTGTGGTGATACGATAGATAAAGTGAGTGCGATAGATAGATAGGGTGAGTGCGATAGATAGATAGAGTGAGGGCGATAGATAGATAGATAGATAGATAGATAGATAGATAGATAGATAGATAGAAAGACTGAGGGCGATAGATAGATAGACTGAGGGCGATAGATAGATGGAGTGAGGGCAATAGATAGATGGAGTGAGGTCAATAGATAGATGGAGTGAGGGCGATAGATAGATGGAGTGAGGGCGATAGATAGAGTGAGGGCGATAGAGAGATAGATAGATGGATAGATGGATGGATAGATAGATGGATAGATAGAGGACACCTAGAAAAAACGGGGCAAAAAAGTCCCTCTGTTCACCAGACACAATATCTTTGTATTCTCAATGTCGGCCAATTATTGACAATAATTTATGGTGGCTGGAAACCATTGATATGAAGTGTAGAAGTGAGTTTTTAATCACACTTATTTTAAAGCACCGAGACGGAAAATTATGTTTTTGATTACTATGGGAGGATAAGTGCAAAGTCTGCTGAAATGGAATATTTCGATATAGTGCACTGGCCCAAAAAAAAGTTTGTAGAAAATGGTCAGAAAATGTGGGCTTTAATGCCAGCGGTGCAGATTTTAGAAGTGGTGAGATAGGCTCGATTCTCCGCAGCTCAACATCCTGTGATCCTGGGCAAATCACTTAAGTCTCAATACAAAACAAAAAAAACACATGAATGTGTGCCCTTGTGTAATGTAACTGGTGCTCCTGTACACAAGTCAAGTCAAGTCAGAGAATTTATATAGCGCGCTACATACCCAGAGGGTCTCAAGGCGCTTGAGGAGGGGTGGGGAATTACTTGTCAAATATCCTGCTCCACTGCTCCAGTGCATTCGGGTCAAGTTCACGCTAAACAAAATGTGTAAAAAATCATAAACACTCTGTTGAAAGAGTTAATTTGAAAGCGGTCTGCATGCAAATCCCTCTGTATGTTTTTGTAATTTAGGTCAAATTCTTGTCAACGGACATGACAATGTGTAAACCGAAAAAATATATATGCCACTATGTTGGCGAAGTGCGCTGTTGTACACATTAATCCATTGCCGTTTTCGACATTTCTGTTTTAGCCATTAAACACAAAATTAGCAAAATCACAATATTGCACCCATTTTAAAGTTGATACCGAGAAGAAGGCGAGACGCTACAGTCACCAAAGCTCTGCTTCATATGTGAAAGAACATACGCACGTGCATTTCCATATAGCTTCCGGTTGAGTATAGTGACATGAGTGGACAGGTACTGTCCGGTACTCAGTGCCTGCAACTCTAGAACTCATAAGGAAGAGTACCTTAATTTCTCAGTAGAGGTGTAATAATGCTTTGAATGGGAGCGTACCAGCAATTTCAACAAGGCTGGTGGCATGGGAGAGAGGAGTGGCAGAAAGCAGGGGTGGATGGGAAAAGGAAAGTGAATGAAGAGGGGGAAATAAATAAAGAGTGCACGGGAACGGAGAAGAGAGAGATGGTAAGAGAGGAAAATGAGACAGAGTGGAAGGGCAGTGAAAGAGAGTGAGGGGGAAGATAGGAAGAAAGATAATGGTAAAATGGGAGCTGGAGGGAAAGAGGGCAGGAAAGACGGAAGAAGCGAAGAGAGAGAAGATGAGACAGGGAGGGAGAATAGTGGCAGAAGCAGCGTCAGTGGAGAGGTGGGGAGAGAGAGAGGGGGTGGAAGGGCGGCACGAGGGAACGCGAGAAAGGGGATGAAAAGAGAAATACTGAAGGGGAATGGGGGGGGGCAGGAAGGGGAGGAAACGTAGATGTGGAGCGGAATCGGACCGGAAGTGTGGGGTCCTTGGGGAAGATGCCACGGGGACAATGAAAGGGGGGGACGGGGAGAGGCTGGGAAGGGACCGGAGGGGTGGGAGGGATGGGGTGAGAGGCTGACAGGCGAGAGACGCTGATTCAACCGGGTCTCACCCGGCCGGTCTCACTCCGCTGGTAACAACCTGTGACATAACGGAGGGGAGAAAGAGCAGAGAGAGAGGCGTGAAAAGAGACAGTGGGGAGGGCAGGGGGGGGCGGGGGAGGACTCGATGGAGAAGAAGAAAGGGGGTGAGACAGGGAGGGAGAGAGCGAGAAAGATCGTGGAGGGAGGTAGATGTCGAGTGGAAAGAGAGAGGTGATAAAAAATGCAAGCAAAGTGAAAAAAACCCAGAAAAAAGGTGTGCACAAAAAAAGAGAAGAGGCAGCTCTGGGCAACGCGGCTGTGAATAATTAGGGGGGAGGAGAAATGCGAGGCACGGCCTGGCGGCCGTGAATAATTAAGGAGGAGTAGAAAAAAAAGTACGGCCAGGAGGAGAAATGCCTTCGGTATATATCACAGTATATACACCAAACCCCTCCTTCCTACTACAAACAAATGAGGCAGATTGGCATGGCCAAATCATGTTAGAAAGATAGGAGCCACAATAGGATGGGAGCTTGCTGAGGCAGTCAGAAAAAGCAAAGCTGCAATGAAAGACAAGCATACTTTCTGGTCCGGTAAAGTTCAGTGTCAGATTAAACACGATAATGCCACGGGACTATCACTAAAATTGTTGTCATTGTCAAAAAGCAAAACAAAAGCTGGGCATGTAAGTGAAGCAATGTATTTACTACGGGTGACAAAACTCCACTAGTCAGATGACCCTAGGCTAAAATAATACACCATTATGAGAAACTCAATGAGTTTACCAGCACTCTCCCTAGGAATCATTTTAAAACAGTTTATAGCTATTAAGGTAATAATATTAATTATGCCCGCACCATTGAACTTTAATAGAGAGAGTCATGCACGATTAATGTAACAGATATGCTGCCATTTAGTAAAATTACTAATTTTGTAATGATGTTGGGCTTTAGATGGCCACCTAACATTCAGCTGCATGTGTGTCTTGGTACAACCATTGTGTGGCTCAAGGAAAGAATGTTGCCCCTCGACGAAGCAAGCCATGGTGCACCCAGGAAAATAAATGCGTCTCCTCCTGGAAAAACAGATATCAAGGCAGAATGGGGTAATAAATACGACCCAGAGCATGGAGGGGTCTGGGGAATTTAGCTACGGGGGAAGCACACAAGCCAACAAGAGTTCAGGAGGGTGGTGGGTGAAGAGGGAAAGCAGACTAGAGAGCACACAACGTGGGCGGAAAATGTAAAGGACAGCAACACACACCGTTGGGCAGGGGGTATGTTGGGGGAAGCACACTAGGGAGAGAACTGTAAATGTGGGGAGGAGAAATGCGAGACACGGCCTGGCGGCCGTGAAAGTGAAAGTACCGCCGGCCGTGGGTAGTGAATTATTAGGGGAGGAGAAATGGAGGAGAAATGCCTTCGGGCCTGAAGAGCGCGTGAATGGGAAGAGCTGCCGTAAATGTGGGGAGGTAAATGCGAGACACGGCCTGGCGGCCGTGAAAGTGAAAGTACCGCCGGCCGTGGGCAGTGAATAATTAGGGGAGGAGAAATGGAGGAGAAATGCCTTCCAGCCTGAAGAGCGCGTGAATGGGAAGAGCGGCCGTGGGAGGTGGGAGGGAAGTAGAAGAGTGCGATGACTGACAGACAAATGGTGGTTTGTGACGTAGCTGGTTTGTGAATGCGCACGGAGCACATGCACTGTGGCAAATCCGCCGTTGGTTTCAAAGCTTATTTGGCCTACTATACTCTCATCCAATTATCCCTTGCGGGATTAATAGGACGAGACCTAAAAATGGCAATATATGATAACAAGCATTGGCAAAACCAATAGGTATGGCCTCTGGGTGAGCTATTAGTTTATTTTATTTTAGCTGGGTTATACAGCACTGTGGTTGTACAGTATGTTTAAAATCTTATTCTAAATTGCTGTGAAACAGGCATTATTATTTTATTTACTAATGCATGAGGGATGGTATGAGCTTTGAATTAAAATGCGAAATGGAAGGGAAGTAGCAACACAAACAACAGCTGTCTTAAAAAGTATTATGATATAGTGAACACCACTTTTTATGGGGGGTTGATGGTTCTTAATATAGAGAATGGGTTGGGTAGCGCTAGGTAATAGGTGAGGTGGATAATTGGTAATATGATAGTAAATACTCATCATGTGTAGTGGAAAAAAACTGTTTAATTTTCATTTATAAAATAATTTAAATGTTTGGAAGTGGTGCATATGTAAAAAAGAGGAAGGTAATTTCCCCCGAAACATTGCACGTGAAGAAAGATGGGAAGCACATTGTGTTATCTCAAAGGAAACACAATGTGATAGAGTGTGTGTATAACAGGCAAGAAGTTCCTCGAATGTGATAACGTGTGCTTGAGCTAAAAATGAATACTATTTGCTTTTAAAAGCACAGCAAAATAGTGTGCTTGAAGCTCGATTTTTGGCACAGTAAAGTTGAAAATAAAACTTAGGTTGTGGGTAAGGTGCAGTCGCATATATTGTTTAAAGCTATCTAACTTAACAAATGAAAGGAAGCATTGTCCAAGGTGGAATTAAAGTAAGCCTAAAGCTGAATGGAAATGTTGCTCTCTTGGATGCTTTTTGGACACCCATAAGGAAAAATATGTGAAGGGTAGCATTTTTCTGCGTACCTTGCACTCATCCTGTGTTCTTGCAGTCAGAACTATTGTTTAAGGTTATCTAACCAAAGAATTGAAAGGCAGCATTTTTCAAGGGGAATACAACTTAGTTTGTGGTTAAGGTGCAGTCTCAAATAATGTTAAAAGCATTCTAACATAGCAAATGAAAGGTAGCATTGTCCGAGGTGGAATAAAGATAAATTTAAACCTGAATTTAAATGTTGCCGTTTTGGTCCCTTTTTGTACACCCATAAGCAAAAATAAGTGAAGGGAAACATTTCCCCGTGTACCTTGCACACATCCTGTGTTTTTGCAGTCACAACTGTTGTTTAAAGCCAACAAAAGAATTGAAAAGCAGAATTGTTCGTGGGGAATAAAACTTAACTTGTGTTTGAGATGCAGGCACAAATATTGTTTAAAGCTGTCTAACTCAACAAATGAAAGGCTGCATTGTCCGAGGTGGAATAAACGTTTGTAGAAGCTATAAATAGCGTGAGGTAACACAACACTGACACCATTGTGAAGGTTCACACAGAGGTGTTTATTCATGTTGTAAACTTAGCAGCACCAGGCATCAACTGGCCCACTACCAAGCCATACATTCTAACACAGAACCTGGGATGCCCATGAACATCCCTGTGCCTCCTGGGCCTAACTAGATCACCACAACATCTTCCCACTAATATATAATACTTTGAGAGTAACCAATAAGCATTTAATAACTACAAACTATAACACATCATACATAATAATTACAATTACAAGTAGATCTACATCTAGGCTATAACCCTGTCTCCTGAGAATTGGTAGACATAAACATATATAACTCAACCCTTCTAATGGTTCTCCAAAACGAACATACATTTGTTTCCATTAATATATGATACCAACATTTCAAAAACCTATACTCTGACTAGGTGTGGTACCTCATAGGTTTCCTTATCACCCTCTTTTCACTAGCAGTATGCTGATGTTCTGAGCCTTCCTTAGATGTCCTTTGTTTAGATGACATTGCACTTTCTCACTCTCTCTAGAAAGGGTTAATAGTACTGTCTCGACAAGAATACTCACACGCAACTTTCAGTACTTTGCTTATATCCCACCATTTGTGCCCATTCACACTCCAACAGCATTTCCTGTGACTACCTTTGCCTTAGCGGGATCTCTAAACTTAGATACCTCTTTGTATACATGAATTGTATCCTTGTTACAAATCCAGTCCCCATCTTGTATTTTGCCCCTTGTTTTTGTCTCACTGGCAAATTTCTTTTTCTTAAAAATCCACCTTTGAACGAATTTCATAATCTGTGAGACGTTCATGCTCCGACCTATCCCTCTACCCTTTCAACCATGATGGAACCATATTAAGAGACGGTAAGTGTTCACTCATGATTTCAAAAGGTGTCCTGTTCGTTACCCCATTGAAAATGGTACAGTGAGAAATCGAAATACTATCCACAGCCTTGTGATCCAGGGCTCCTACCAAAATACTGCATAAATAATGTCACCATCTACCACCATACTAACCATTCAATACCAGGCCCATTAAAATAACAGAGCAGCTGAATCATGAGGCGAAGGAATCTAATATGCTGTTTAAACTATCTACAATAAACAAGACCAGCTTGTCATTTAGTAAGTTTATTCAAACATATTCATGGAAACTTAGGCTTTGAACTTTATTAAACAAGTATTAGAAAATGTCATTAAAGAAAGATTTATTCAGCATTTATAAAGAGAGCTTGTTTCAAGAAATATTAATCATTAACAGAAATAAGTGAGAAAGAGCATTTTCCAAACCCTAACTAATTCCCTGTCTCTACCCTCATCGCCTGAAAACAAAGTCTTTTAAAGGACTCCTTTCCTTACGTGCATTCGTCGGTCAGCAGAACACGACCCTCTGGAATCAAGAAGCGTAGGCAAAAGTCTGCTCCTTGAGCCAATTCATATACCCTAAAACTAAGGCTAAACTAACTATTTTCACATTCCAAGAGCTGAATTCTGGCTCCCCATTGGCTGAACCACCTCATGCCACAGTAAATTGTGACATCTTCCACCTCAGGTCCGGGCTTTTACACAAAGCCATTGTTCATGCACAGAGTCCTGGCGGCACTTCCTTAGGCTGCTACATTTTGTAGCAAAGATGTTCATGTAGTGCACAAAAATGCCGCGACTCACATCCTGGCCTTGAGCCTGTCCATTCTGAGCATCTCATGGCACAATAGCAAACCTCTCCACAGAGTCGCCTTTTGCAGTTCTTTTCAAAAACTTTTCACAATAAAAGTTTATAGGCTTCTCATCTTTTTCAAAATATGTTTTTCTCTTGTGGCTTTTCATCAGCAGGCCTCTTTTTCAGAAAGCGTCAATTTTCTGCGCCACTTTTTCTTGCGTCACTTTTTAAAAATGCATTATTTTTCTTCAGCCAACTCTATGCTTCTTTTGTAAAACTATTATTTAAACAAACATAAAACATCAATTAATTAAAGAATTGACATTTGTTCTGTTACCCACCCCCTTTGCTAAACGTTAACCCATTAATTATGTTACCTAGCAAAAGCACATTTAAGCAGCATATATTACCTTTGATGTACCAATCCGATCTGGAACTGCATTTGTCACAGAAAAGACAAGACAGAAGCACATTTAAAACCACATGCTATTATTTTTTAAAAGCAGCAGTTAGTATATAACAAAGACAATAGACAATAATTATTGTATTATTTCTTTTGCATTTTGCACAAATAAGCATAATGTTAGTTCCATATGTTCATGTTGCACAGTTTATTCTAGGTTGATTTAATAACATGCAGCAAACATATTAGTTTTATTAAACATTATGGAAGTCTGACTTCACAAGCCTGAACAAAATATTGTTCATTAACCCGCTCCATCACTTGCATACATTGATCCAGCTTCTGACAAACCACTGCCCACACTCCACTAATGTTCAGTTCATTTTCTCTACCAAACCATTAGCCTTAGGGTGATATAGTGTCAAACGTTTGTGAGACACATAACATGCCATCAAAAACTCTCCCTTTTCACCGTATGTAAATTGCACTCCACTGTCAGACACAAATTCATTTGGAAAAACTTTTCTAATAAAGTTTGGTGTAAAAGCGATGTCACTGCTTTGGTGTTGGCATCTGGCACACATTCAGCCTCCCACCATTTGCTGTAATAGTCGACAACCACTAAAGCATACTTTACATTTTAAGGAAGAACCCTGAATGGCCCAATTGAATCTATACCCAGCTTTGACCCTGGACCTTCTAAAACATGGGTACTCACAAACTTTCTCTCGGGGGCCAAATTTACAGTGTGGTTTGTGTCCGAGGGCCGCACCGTTGGGGGCGGGGTAAGTGGGGAAGGGGTGGGGCTAGAGCAACAAAAAAAACTGTGACCATGAGATTGATCATAGGTCCCTGCAGCGGATGCCTTCGTCCACTGTGCCACCAGACCCGGCATAGACACACATCT
Source organism: Lissotriton vulgaris (assembly GCF_964263255.1). Lineage (NCBI taxonomy): Eukaryota > Metazoa > Chordata > Amphibia > Caudata > Salamandridae > Lissotriton > Lissotriton vulgaris. The sequence continues at coordinate 1,127,229,864 of NC_141685.1, read as the reverse complement.
CTCTCCCTCTCCCCCTCTCTTCCCCTCTCTCCTCCTCTCCCTCTCTCGCTCACTCTCTCTCTCCCTCCCTCTCTCCCTCCCTCTCTCCCTCCCTCTCTCCCTCCCTGTCTCCCTCCCTGTCTCTGTCTCTCTGTCTCCCTCTGACTCTCTCACTCCCTCTCACTCCCTCTCTCTCCATCTCTCCCTCTGTCTCCATCTCTCCCTCTGTCTCACACACTCTGACTCTCTCTCCCTCCCTCCCTCTCCCTCCCTCTTCCTCCCTCCCTCTGTCTCCCTCCCTCCCTCTGTCTCCCTCCCTCCCTCTTCCTCCCTCCCTCTGTCTCCCTCCCTCCCTCTTCCTCCCTCCCTCTGTCTTCCACCCTCTCTCTGTCTCCCTCCCTCTCTCTGTCTCCCTCCCTCTCTCTGTCTCCCTCCGTCTGCCTCCCTTTCCATCCCTCCCTCGCTCTCCCTCTCTTTGTCTCCCTTCCTCTCTCTGTCTCCCTCCGTCGGCCTCCCTTTCCATCCCTCCCTCGCTCTCCCTCACTCTCCCTCGCTCTCCCTCCCTTTCCCTCCCTCACTTTCCCTCTTCCTCCCTCTTTCTCCCTCCCTCTGTCTGCCTTCCTTTCCCTCCCTCGCTTTCCCTCCCTCGCATTCCCTCCCTCCCTCGCTCTCCTTCCCTCCCTCGCTCTCCTTCCCTCCCTCGCTCTCCTTCCCTCCCTCGCTCTCCTTCCCTCCCTCGCTCTCCCTCCCTCCGTCTCTTATCCTCCCTCCCTCCCTTTGTCTCTCGCCTTTTTTTTTTAAAGGCTGTCTGCAACCAGAGCTCGACTCAGAGACTCTGCTGCCTGTGGGGGCCGGGCGATTTCCGCCGTAGTCAGAGTGGGGCTGCAGGGGCGCTGAGAGCATAGCTGCCAAGGTTTCAGAATGCTATGTGTGACATTTTTATAATTTCAGTGTAATTTTGAGTGACATTTCAATAAATATGAGTGACACTTTCTCGCAAGCAAAGTCAAGCAATGAAGACAAGAGAAACCTATAAATATCAGAAATATGACACCCATTTGAGCAACAAGAAACTCTAAAAAGTAATTGAACTAAAATGCACTAACAGCAGGCAGCTGTAAACAGAGCAGTCTCATACTGCGAGAGTGCACAGTTCTCACACTACAGGCTGCAGGCAGCTCAGAATGAAGCATTCATTTCATTTATTAATAACATCCATAGCATGTTAGGTGAGCTATTAATACACAGAGGCCTTTACCAGCCTTTGCCCACACTGGGTCACCTGGATCCTACCTTCTGCCAGCATCAATCAATGAATCAGATCAGGATGCCGAGCATCACTGGGGGCTAGGACCTTTCTGTCACAAGTGGGCACAGGCCCACAACAGATGGATGTGAGGCCCCAACATTTACATCTCTTCTCAGCTGCCTAATTAAGAGCCAAACACCGTCAGCTGACTCGCAGACAAGCTCGGGCACTGGGCAAACCTTGGATTGAGGGGCACACAGTTCCACATAGGTTATAGCTGGCAGCCAGAGCTCTGTAATGTTATATTCCAAAAGGTACTCTGAGTCTAACAAGTAGCACTGGGCAGGGCTGTGCATGTCCTGTACAGCCAGTTTCATATGCGTAGCGTGTAACTGTCCTTATCACGATACTGGACAAGAGGAGACATAGTTTCTGTGGAAAGCGACAGCACAGCCAAACATTGCGGTTAGGGTATGGGGTTGAGGTGTTATGTAGCTACCATTACTAGTGAACTATAGGCCATATAAAATAAGGATGCAGGGTTCTGCCTCAAAGATTGCAGTGCAATAAATGACTGCAGCACGCACAATATTGCAACTGATTAAAGTCGGATCTAACCAGAGGACCCGTTGAGAAACCCGTATTTGGCAGAGTATGAAAGTTGAAGCAGGTTCGATCCACTTGAACTAATGCTCTTCAGCAGATGCACACCCCTCAGTCAACACATTGAAGCTGCTTCATTCAACAGGACGGTGACCTACAATGGGAAGAAGAGAGCCTATGGAGGAGTTCTGATGCTCGGAGAGACGCCAGCAGGAAGTGCAGCTAATGCCTTTGTGGCTGATAGTAAACACTGCTGGCCTAGGTAGCTGGTGGTGCCGGTCACTACTACCGAAGTGGAAGGCCCCACATTATCACATATTCTGTGCACTGCACCCAGGGATTCCAACCGGCAAATCGGGCCCCCTTAACAACAGGGCGTCAGCAGCACAGTAACGCAGCGGTGTGAGGATGCAGTCTGTGCTGGGGAAAGGGCAGCAAGGGAAGGAGGGCCGCCCCATCACAACACAAGAGAGTCTATGATCTCTCACCTCCCTGACACGGCGTGCTGAGCCCTCAGTTGAAGGTTCGAGCCCAGGGCTCCGTCGGCCCTCACGCAGCACCCCTGGGCAGCACAGGGCTGCTATGTTCACTCAGGCTTCTCCAGCATAGGAACAGGTCAAGATGAACTTTCTGCTTGCACCGCTACGTACTGTTCGGCCGGTGTGAGAAGCTCTGCAGCCCAGGGCTTTTACTCCATTAATGGCTGCACCATAACTCGCGGACACAAGTTACAGTATAAACTGTGTTCACTAAAGTTAGACACTGCTTTGCCTGGCGCACACCACGTTGGCCAAAGTACTTACTGAACTTGAGTTGAGTTCAGAATGCTGTCTTTGCGTCCCGGTCCGTGCGGCGGCCGCAGCGTGAGCCACACAGGAACCAGCAAATCAAACAGCAGACTGCATGATGCTCTGCAGTGTAATTCCAATCCAGACTGACTCGTCCCCCCGCCCGCGCGTTTTGCGCCGCCACCCGTGATCACCTCGATGTCGACGATGCCTGTGATCCGCAGTGGCCATGACTATCCTGTCGGCGAGTGACTAATTAATCAGTCACTGGTCAATCTGGCCTCCCGCCGGTCCGGCAACGCTGGGGATTTTATTGCGCAGATAGTCAGCATCGTACGGACTCGACTCTCTCTGATTGAGTCCCCCGCCGCTTCTGAGTGACCTTATCTCACTTCCTCTTCCTCCAGTGACCAGAGGCACTACGGCCACATTCGGATAATAATCCCGGCCCCCCCATGGTGTGCCACAGCCAGTAACAACCACTCCTGAGGGCATCCCCCCGTCGGTAATTGACAGTGTAAGTCTTAGTGGTGCGTGTCTGAAACCTGCGCAGCCCGGGTAACAGGAAATAGGCAGCTAGGCAAGAAGGGGTGCCCTGCCCCCCATCCCTCCCCGTGCTGTGACAGCTTCCAGGCGGAGCACACAGCCGCACCCAAGCATTTCACAGGTCTTTAAAAGACCATTAGCATGTTAATGAGGCTCTTTTCACCTCTCAGCGCCCCTGCAACCCCTCTCAGACTACGGCGGAAATCGCCCGGCCCCCACAGGCAGCAGAGTCTCTGAGTCACAGACAGCCTTTAAAAAAATAAAATAAAACTCGGGTACAATGTCTGAAAGGTCCGCGGGCCGTCAGGGAAGGCTTGCCGGGGCCGCCAGCGGCCCGCGGGCCGTACTATGAGTATCCCTGTTCTAAGAGCTCAACCGGATGCAATGGTGGAGTACATGTCTTTAAAGACTTGTCACTAGTAGCACATGTTACACACTCACAGACTGCCTGTACAATCTCAGCATCCATATTGGGCCACCAGTAAACTGATCTTATCTTTCTTTTAGTCACTCTTTGTCCCAAATTACCATAATGGCCAGCACAAATTATTCTGCTGCGTAAACTCCTAGGTGGTGCAAACTTGTTCCCTCTCATGTCCATGTTGCCTTTCTCCAATGTCAGTTCATCTGCCACTTTAAAATATGGCGGTAAATTGGGATGTAACAACCTCTACTTAGGCCAACCCTCTGTCACATATTTCTGCACCAACCTGAGATCCTCATCCTCCTTCAAGCACTCAAACCATTCAATTTTGACATATCACTCACCTGCAGTGCTCTAGACAGATAGTCTGCCCTCAAATTTTTTCTACCTGGAATATGTTGTACGTCAAAATGGTATTGAAGCAATTTAGAATTTAATCTGGCGGGCTATTCTTGGAGTTTGATCCTTGATAACACGGCCACTGAGAATGTTCACTAATGGTTTATGATTTGTCATCAAGGTGAATTTTCATCTCCATTCAAAACTCTTGAAATATTCAACTGCTCAACAACATGCGAGTAACTCCTCCTCAATTACAGAAAACCTATTTTCATTATCTTACAACGCTCTTGAGCAAAACCAGTAGTCCTTTTAATTGCACCTTTGACAGAGTTGCACCTAACCTACTTTTACTGGCATCTGCAGTGATAAAACATTGACAATTTGGATGAAAAAGTGCAAAAACCTTGTTGAACGGATTTCTTGTTTTAATGTTTCAAACTCTGCTTTGTAAGACTCATTCAATGAAAAACTCTATACTTCTTGAGTAACAATCTTAAATTCTCTGTTTTTTTCTTTAAATTCCTATGGTTTTTGAGTAAAACTCATACACCACTAGGAACAAAGAAGTATTTTCTTTGGGCTCAGAAACTGGTGCCTGTCTGATTGCATCAACTAACCCTGGGCGTGGTTCAGCACCTTCCTCAGAAATAATATGCTTCAGATATTGCATGCTAGGCCTAGCAAAATCACATTTATTGACATTTGCTACTAAACTTTCCCTGTCAAATCTTTCTAGTACAGTCTGTAACACTCTATCATGCTCAATGAGGTCTTTTGCTGCAATCAAAATATAATCTTGGAGCGTTACAACGCCATTCACGCTCCCTGCAAGACTGACTCCATGATGCATTGAAATGCGGATGCAGCCAAAGCCGACCCAAAAGGCATCCTCCTAAACTGAACAGTTCCAATTGGTGAAACTAAGGCTGTTAAATGTCTGCTTGCTTGATCTAACTCGACCTGGTGATAGGCTGAAGCCAAGTCAATCTTGTTGAACACCTTTGAACCAGAAAACTTGTAACAATTTCATCAATGCATGGCAATGGATGTGAGTTTACCCATATAACTTTGTTTAAACATCTCAAATCAACACAAATACATAGGACCTCATCCTTCTTCTTAGTGATCAAAAAGGGTGACAGCCATAATGAGGACCCTACAAGTTCAATCACACCTTCCATGGTCATTCACCTCAACATTTCTGCCAATTCCTTCCTAATACTAAAAGGGACATTCCTAATTTTATGTTTTACGGGTACTACTCCATCCTTCACTTGGATATTGTGTTTAAATCCTTTAATCTTTCTCCATCCACACACATTCTTCTAGGCTCATACTTGTGGACCATGTGTGTCTTTCATCATTCACCAGTGACACGTGTACTTGCCTTCCAGATGTCATTGTGTTCCCAAACAAACCTTGGTGGTACCAACCCAGTATGTTCAACCCCATTATCGCCACATAAACCTTGCCAAAAATATCTCTGCCTTTAAACTGTAAGGAAGTCTTAAAATAACCCACAAGGTCAATTTGTTTTCCTTCAAATGAGACTGGATTCATATTTGGTGGCATTAGCTCCTTTGACCCCATTTGTTAAAGAGCAGGTCTTCTGTAATGATTGTCATCTTAGCACCTGAATCCACCAATAAACGTAATTTATACCATCAACAACAACCTCAGCATATGGATCCACACACTCTGACTCATCCCCTTCATGAACCATCAACACCTTTTCTTTGGTACTGTTGATCCAGCGGCGTACCAACAAATGATACTCCAATACCATATACTCACCTGGGACCGCCCATAAACACACACAATTGAGCAAACCTCTGGAGTCAAAGTTTGATACATTTCTTTCACAGTTTTCAAGATTAGTTATTCAATACTCCTGACTAATCTTTAGTATTAAATCTTTTTATTGAGCCACAAAAAAAGGAGCATTGCAGTGCATCTCATACAGCCATCTGCGCCAGCCCGAGTACAAGGCGGTCACAGACAGTGCCAATGTGTATACACGACTATCAAGAGCATTGACCGCTAAGGTTAACACAGCAAGCCACCTACAACCCATCCGGGCCGGCTGCGTCTCAAGGATTGCTACGTAAGTGTAAACGGGGCCGATTTTGAACAGAAAAAACGGAAGATAAGAAAACAACTCTTTCCCTCCCGCCCCACACCCCCACTCCCCTCTCCTTGTCCATTGAGCAAGTACCAAAAACCCATAGTCGGTCACCTTCTTATTGTGCGCTATCCAGTATAGTGTTTGCTGGGGCCTTGCGTCTGTGCGGCTGCGTCTTGGGTACCGGGAGTGGGGTGTCTGCAAGGCGTAGCAGTCGCAGGTAGCGTGGGCAGCTTAGCTCCCGGAATTCTCCAGTCGGCAGGGTCAGAAACGGGCGCCAGAGCTCTGCAAATTCCGCCCCTTCCCTGCCTTGGTCAGAGACAGCTTCTCCATTGCCAGGATCGCCCAAATCCTATGTAGCCAGCCCGACTGTTGTGGGGGCTGGACTGCCCTCCAGTGAGCTACAATATTCTGGACTTCTGCCCCCAACGCCAGCGCAATAAGCTTCCCCCTCCAGGATTTCAGGGGGTACATCAGGACGTTGGGAAGGCCTAGCAGGACATAGGCCGGGAATCTAGGTAGCTGCGTGTCCAGGTGTGAGTCTATTAGATCAAGGATTGGAGTCCAATAGGGCAGGAGACGAGCACAGCTCCAGAGCAGGTGCTCCAGCGTTCCGAGTTCCCAACCCCTCCAGCATCTGTCGCTAACTCAGGGATCCCATTGATGTAGTCTTTCGGGTGTGTGGTACCAGTAGGTGGCGATTTTGGTCATGGTTTCAGTGAGGCCTGTGTGGTGCGCCGAGTGCCTAGCCCTATAATACACTCCCTCCCATTCCTTCCTCGTGAGTTGACGCCCCAAGTCCCTCTCCCATCTGACCCTCCCTGCATTGTAGGTATGTATGTTGGTGAGGAGCAGGTGCTGGTAGAGGTCTGAGATCAGTTTTTTGTCGGATGTGCGTGTCAGCAGCCACTTCTCGTATGGGGTGAGGTGGCGCTGTGCCCCGGGTTGGATCGAGGGGTGCAGCTCCCAGCGACGGATCTGTAGGTAAGGCAGGCGATCAGTCTCGGGGATACCATAGTTCTCTTTCATCTTTTGGAAAGGGAGAATGCCTTTGAGGTCGAACATGTGTCCCACATCCCTGCAGGGAGTCGCCCTCCAGGCTGCATGGGCTCTAGAGTCTAGGCCAGGTGTGAAGTCTGGATTGTCGAAGATCGGAGTCATCGGTGAGGGAAAGGAGGTGAGCCCCCGGGTTACGGCCACTCTGTCCCACACATTGAGGACCGTGCTAGTGATCATTGAGGCGTATAAGTTGGGGGGTCTGTGAACGCGCGGCAAGAACGGGACGTCCTGCAGTGTGCGGTCTGCTACCGCCTGATCTTGAAAGAGCCAGTGTCTGCCTGATTCTAGTTGGTGCCATTCCACTAATGTGCGCAGTTGCGTCGCCTGGAAGTATAGCGTGAGGTCTGGTACGCCTAAACAACCGTGTTCAGGGGGGAGCATAGCAATCGCATGCTTAAACCGCGAACGTCGACCGTTCCAGATGAAGCGTGCCAACTCCGATTGGGTCTTCTGTAGCCACCCTGCCGGTGGACGCAAGGGGAGAGTCTGGAATATATAAAGAATCTGGGGCAGCAGGGTCATCTTGGTGGCCGCGATCCGGCCCAGCCAGGACAGAGTGAGGTGTTTCCACCTCCTGAGATTGTCTCGGAGTTTCAGGCTGAGTCTAGTGTAGTAGGCCTCCGTAGTGGCCTGCTCCGTCGGCGCCAACAGGACCCCCAGGTAAGGGATGGTGGTCTCCGACCACTGCAGATCGAACTCCGCCCTGGCGTCTTCCAGGACCTCCGGTGATAGTGATACATTCAGGGCCTCTGATTTCGCCACATTGATCTTGAAGCCCGACGCCAGCGCAAAGGTGTGGAGCTCTACAAAGAGAGCCCGTAGGGATTGCATCGGGTTGGTCAGGGATAATAAGATATCGTCCGCATATAGACTTATCTTGTGTGTGTCCCCACCAAAGGGAATGCCACAAATGAGGTTGTGTTGCCGCACCCGCTGTGCCAATGGCTCCATATAGAGCGCAAACAGGAGGGGGGAAAGTGGGCACCCTTGCCTGGTCCCTCTGCCAATTTCAAACCGCGGGGAGGTATGTCCATTAACTCGAACTGCTGCATTAGGTCGGCGATAGCAATTAAATATGCGGTTGCGGAGGGCCTCTCCTACTCCGAAGCTCTGCAGCACCAGGTCTAGATAGGGCCAATGCACCCTTACGAATGCCTTCTCTGCATCGATGGTTAGAAGCATACAGCCCGGTCTTGTGCGCGACCCGGCCTCGATGAGATGAAGAGCTCGCCTGGTATTGTCGCTCGTCTGTCTTTGTGGGATGAAGCCCGCTTGGTCAGCTTCCACCAGTTGCTGCAGATATGGTGCTAGATGACCTGCAAGGATACCGGTATAAAGCTTTAGATCTATGTTCAACAAGGAGATTGGCCGATATGAGCTGCAGCAGGTGGGGTCGCGCCCGGGTTTGGGGATCACTGAGATGGCCGCCTCTAGGAGGTCAGGGGGTATGGCGCCGGGCCGATCGAATGTGTTAAAGAGGTCGCGTAACAGGGGGGCCACTTGCGAGCAGAAGGTTTTATAAAAGGCCGCAGTATAGCCGTCCGGACCTGGGGATTTCCCTAGCTTAAGGTGGGAAATCGCCGAAATAACCTCCTCCTATGGGGAGATCGGGAAACTCTGCCTGCGCCTCGTTCAGGGATGGAAGTGTTGCACCCTGCAGGTAGTCCAGGCTGACCTGCGGGTCGAGACGATCCGCGGCGTAAAGGGCGGCGTAATAGTCGCCGAAGGCCGCGGCAATGGCCGCGTTCTCAGTGGTGGTGGCACCTTGGCTAGTCTGGAGGGATCGTATATGTTGTCTCTGGCGCTGTCCCCGCAGTCTGCTCGCCAGCAGTTTCCCTCAGCGGTCTCCTCCGGTGTAGTACACATGTTTGAGGCGCATGGCGGCGTACTCCGCCACATCCTGGTCTAGGGCCGCCAGCATTTTCCTTTCAGTGCAAAGTTGGCGCCATGCCCGTGCCGCCCCGGTGCGCTGATGCATCTGCTCCAGTTCCGCCACGCGTTGAGTGAGTTCGGCTCTCTTCTGCGCACGGTCCCTATTATTAGCCGTAGCTATCGAGATGAATTCACCGCGGAGGACCGCTTTAAGGGCCGCCCATTGCGTGGCTTTAGTTGTGTCCTCGTTGGCGTTGTGCATCAGAAACTGAGCGATCGCTGTTTTGATCCGTTCCAGCGTGGCTGGAGCCTGCAAGAGGCTATCTCATAGTCTCCAGTGCCTCTGGGGACTTGGTGTGGCCGCGACGCGAAAAGACGCCACCACCGGCGAGTGGTCCGATAAAGAGGCTGGGAGTTTCTCTACATCCTGTGCCTGAGAGGTCAGTTGGGAAGAACACAAGAAATAATCAAGCCGCGCGTACGTTTTGTGGGCCGCTGAGTAGTACGTGTACGCCGTCGTGTGTGGGTGAGCGTGTCTCCACAGATCAACGAGACCTAGATCCGAAATGTGTGTGTGCTCCGATGCCAACAGTGCCCCCACCTGGCCGAACCGCTGGCCAGAGCGGTCTGCAGTGTTGTGAAACACAAGATTGAGGTCACCTCCGAGTAGTAAGTGTGGGTGTGTAGTGGCCGTGGCTGTTTCTAAGGCAGTGTGCAAAAATTTCTCCTGACCTTCGTTGGGAGCGTATACAGAGCCCACTAGTAATGTTTGGCCTGCTACTTGGAAGCGATGGACAAGCAACCTCCCTTTAACCTCAGCGTCTTTCTGCAGGACCCTCCCCCCAAAGGATTTGGCTACCAGTATCGCTACCCCTGCTACCTTTTTATGGGCGGACGAGAAAAACTGCCAGGGAAAGGATCGGGACTTTAGTCTATGTTGATCCTTAGGTACCAAATGGGTTTCTTGCAAGAGGCAGATGTCTGCCTTCGAGTGTTCCAGGAAGGACAGCACCGCTCTGCGCTTGACCGGGTTATTGAGAGCTCTCACGTTAAGCGAGAGGATTGTCAAGGGATGTGTCACTGTAAGTGGGTCGCAGGGTCAGCTAAGTGCGGCATCTGGCCTGCAGATGTATGTGGCAGGGTCTTCCCTCGTCTGACGTGGATCGGCCTATGGATCTGGATTGCAGATTTTAAAGCCCATGGACAAGGAGAACCCTCCCTCCCCTCCCTCCCCTCCCTCTCCCCCCAACACCCCCGGATCCCACACTCCCACTTCGCCCTCCCGCGCTCCCCTCCCTCTTACCCCTTCCCCAACTGTGAGTAAGACAGTAGCAAACATTGTCCCAGGTCCAGTCAATTGTCCAGCTGGACCTGTGGTAAGGTTGTCAGATTGAAAGGGGGAAAGTGTGCAGTCGAGGCAACCCCGGTCGCCCCCGTCCCGTCCCCCAGGCCCCCTAGAATTCAGAGGCATTCATTCACACCCCCCAATGTAGGCATATCACAGCTCCGTGGAAGTGTCCTTGGCGACCACTTGGACTGCAGCCGCATGCTCTTGAGCTATGGTCTCGGGGTCTGGCTTGCGGATATTCTTGTGGGTTCGTCGACGTCTCACCCGTTGCCAGCCGTCCCCAGACCTGGTCTGGGAGGGTGCCGGGGAGGACCGTCTGGACGAGTTCTCCTCACTGTCCTCTGCTTCCAGGGTGATGCCCAGCAGCTCACAAGTGTCCCGGAGAGATCGAAGTTGCCGGAGGACCCCTTCCCATTTAAAGATGAGTCTAACCGGGTGGCCCCAGGAGTAAGGGATTCCTTTGTCACTCAGGAAGGCCGTGGCCACTTTAAACAACCTCCTCTTCTGCAGCGTGATGGCCGATAGGTCCTGATACAACGCCACCGCATGGCCACGGAACTCAAGAGGTTGTTTCTGCCTCGACATTTGAAGAATGCGCTCCTTCAGAGGGTAATCCGGCAGGAAGGCCAGGATGTCAGGCGGCGGGGCTGGAGCCCGGCGTGCCATGCCCACCCGGTGTGCTCGATCGATCCGGATCAAGAAGTCCTCCTGCTCCCCCAAAACGCTCCGGAATAGCTCCTGTAGGAATGCTGCTATGTCGTCCCCTTCTGATTTGGACGGCACTCCCCGGACCCGTATGTTATTGTGTCTGGAGCGGTTCTCGAGGTCCTCGTTGTGTGCCTGTAGGTCTGTGTGTTGGTCTTGGTGCCGAATGATCTCTTGTTGCAGGAGTTCGATCTCGCCACTTCTGTTGCTCAGCGATTCCTCCACAGCCACCACGCAATCACCCAGGCCATCTACGTCCCGCCTAAGCTCCTTATGCTCCCCTGCCATTTCTTGTTTAAGGGTTTGGAAGTCCTCTCTTAGTGTGCTGAAAAGCGTTTCCATGAAGGCCCTCGTGATGGGAATCTCTCCTTCAGAGTGCGTCTTAGGTTGCTCTGGTGGGGGGCTTTGCTCCGGGCTCTTCGCCCCCTTTGGGGTGCCCCTGGTCAGCATGTCGGTAATTGTCCGTCCTCCTTTTCGGTTCGACATGGTGCTCTTCACAGTCACGCCCGAGGCTCCGCGGGCCACTTCTGGTGCGTTCGGTGTCACCTCCGGCGGAGTCTTCTTCCGGATTGGGCCCCCGCTTTCAAAGGGCCACTCTCCCAGGTTCGAGCCGACGCTGCCGAGTTTGCGGCTTCACTGGGGGTCATCCCACGGGCCGACTGGGCTGGAGACAGGTAGGCTCCTCTAGGACTTAGGGGTTCAATTCCCGCCCTCGACTCCAGTGTGCTCTCCTAGGGCAGGGCCGCCTGTGGCTTCGTTCCCGGGCTGCTAACGGGCCTCCTTGCAGCCCACCTCGCTCACTTCATGCGAGCCTTGCCTTATTCCAATTCGCGTTGCTGCCGGCCCGCCACCCAGGAGGCCTCCACTCCTTGTTCGGCTCCACCCACCGGGGGCACAGTCGCTAGGCCCCCAAAGGCCGCTCGGCTCCCGCCCCACTTCGTGGCACCTTATGGTGTGGCTTGCGGCGTTCACCCGGGTCGTCTGCGCGGTCTGGGTCCGCGCCTCACTAGGCAGGCCGCAGTAGGCCCCACGCCGGGGACTCGATTTATGCCCCCCGAGGTAGGCTGCAGTGGGTCCCACGCCGGGGGCTCGATTAATGCCCCCCGAAGTCGCACAGCCTCAAGGACAGAGCACAACCAGACTGCTGTGCTCTTCTGTCGCCTTTGGGTTCTGCCCCAGGTGGCTCTGGGACTATAGGCCCCGGTCCCGCTGATGGCGGCCACTCGTGGTATGGGGGGTCGGCCTCCGGCGTGCTCCTCACAGCTCCCCCCAGCTCCGGTCGCGGCACATTCAGCCAGCTCCCCGGGGGCACCCCGCCGTCCGCTCCTCACCTCTGCAGCTCGCCAGGCGCTGCTCTGCGTTGGGCTGCGTTGGGCTGCCCCCGCGGAACTCGGTCGTCCAAGCCCACGCCGAGGCCTCGATTAGCGGCGTCTTGTGGCTGGGTTCGCTCCGACTGGCCGGAGCTAGGAGGGTCCAATCTCGCCAACCGCTGTCTTCCCCTCAGTGGCGGCCGGGCAGCGGCCACTGGGAGGCAGCACTTCGTTGGGTTTCAGGCGGTGCAGGGTTTCGGGGCGGTTCGCCGGTGCGCGGCCGGCAGGCTAGGCCTTCGCCACGGCCTCTCTCCGGCCCGCTCCGGGTGCTGCTCCTGGGACGGAGCACAGGCTTCCCCTGGACCTCGGCTGGGTCATCGCCGGACCGCTCACACAGGGCCGCCCCTCGCCAGGTCTGCGGGGGGATTAGCTTATGAGCAAGGGGAACAGAAGGGGGCTCGGGACGGGGAGCTCTCCGACTACGCGTCCGCTCTGGTCACCATCTTGGCCACGCCCCCCGACTAATCTTTAACTGATCAAAAAGTTCTTTCCTCCGGTCGATGGACCATTAGTTGAACTAGTTGATGGTGAAAATGACATAAGTTAACTTAATCTTTACCTAAAGTAAAATACCACAGACTTAGGGAAGTTTTAAATCTTTATCTAAATTTCAAAACGCATGTTAACGATCTCAAATACACAGTGCATTCACCGTCATTCGTAGGAGAGAAAATGTATTTAAATCATCAAACATATACTTTGGATTCATGCAATGGTCGGTGCTCAGAAAAGGAGAGGACAGAGAGAACAGAACATCTGCAAATAGCACGAAATTATAGTTACCAAGAATAGTGTGAAGACCAATGCCCTGGCCAAAGGGCTGGTAAGGGTCCCCAGAGATAGATCAGGCAAGAAAGACTTCAGGACATGAATCACACAGGATAGATGGCCTCTCTAGAATACTGACGACTGTGTCGTACCTCTCTCTGACACTCTCTTCCTCCTCAAGATTCTTCTGTGATCTTCTGTCTAATCCTAATTAATTTAAGATAGTAGGCTCTGCATTCAATTCTTCATCAAGATCTCACAGCATCTCTCCCAGCATCAGCATCTCTCGCTACTCCAACAGCACCCACGACTCACAGCCTCTCAGCATCAACGTCTCTCTAACTCTAACTCTAACTAACTAATTAAAAGCTATCTAAATTATACCTTTCGTTCTGCATGTACCACCAATTAATGTTTCAATATCGTAAAAGTACTAAATCTGACTGGTCAGGCAAAGGGAGGAAGATCATCACACCATGCTTATTATGTCGTTCAATTCAATAATTCCATTGTTTACAAACCCATCCACTTAATTTTTATTCACAACTTTTATTTGCCACCCGCATTTATGTTTCATTTGCAACATTTGTTCAAACTCTAACATGCAGGTCCATTCAGTTGAACTTTTCGCCCTCCGTTCTCAGGCTCGGGCCTTCTGTGACCTTACAACTTTTTGTTTCATCATTCCGGATTAGCTTTCAGTGCCCAGGCGCGAATATCACATGGCTCAGCCCACTCCAGCCATATATGAGAGACCCAAATACGCACTATTGATAAAGTCAGAAAGACCAATGTTAAAACCCACCGCAATGGAGCGCACACCGCTAGCCCCTCCTCCGGATCGCCCCTCGGAATTCTGGTACTTGTAGTTCAGTAGTGGATCACCCAGGTGGGTGCAAGTCGGTACTTGTTGGACTGATGAATCTCTAGACCCGATACATGTCCCGGGTTTTTGGGTATCGCCCGAGACATGGCTCGGGTTTCGGGATAACTTCCCTCATCAGTAGAGAAAATGGTTTAGGGGTGGAGGAGAAGGCCGCCAAACAACAGTCAATGGCCTCGATGCCCGAACCGGCACGCAGGGCAGCATCCAGGAGCCCGTCGGCTCAAAGCTCAAGGGAGCCAATTAGAAAAAAACCACCGCAATGGAGCGCACACCGCTAGCCCCTCCTCCGGATCGCCCCTCGGGATTCTGGTACTTGTAGTTCAGTAGTGGATCACCCAGGTGGGTGCAAGTCGGTACTTGTTGGACTCCCTTGAGCTTTGAGCCGACGGGCTCCTGGATGCTGCCCTGCGTGCCGGTTCGGGCATCGAGGCCATTGACTGTTGTTTGGCGGCCTTCTCCTCCACCCCTAAACCATTTTCTCTACTGATGAGGGAAGTTATCCCGAAACCCGAGCCATGTCTCGGGCGATACCCAAAAACCCGGGACATGTATCGGGTCTAGAGATTCATCAGTCCAACAAGTACCGACTTGCACCCACCTGGGTGATCCACTACTGAACTACAAGTACCAGAATCCCGAGGGGCGATCCGGAGGAGGGGCTAGCGGTGTGCGCTCCATTGCGGTGGTTTTTACTAATTGGCTCCCTTGAGCTTTGAGCCGACGGGCTCCTGGATACTGCCCTGCGTGCCGGTTCGGGCATCGAGGCCATTGACTGTTGTTTGGCGGCCTTCTCCTCCACCCCTAAACCATTTTCTCTACTGATGAGGGAAGTTATCCCGAAACCCGAGCCATGTCTCGGGCGATACCCAAAAACCCGGGACATGTATCGGGTCTAGAGATTCATCAGTCCAACAAGTACCGACTTGCACCCACCTGGGTGATCCACTACTGAACTACAAGTACCAGAATCCCGAGGGGCGATCCGGAGGAGGGGCTAGCGGTGTGCGCTCCATTGCGGTGGTTTTTACTAATTGGCTCCCTTGAGCTTTGAGCCGACGGGCTCCTGGATGCTGCCCTGCGTGCCGGTTCGGGCATCGAGGCCATTGACTGTTGTTTGGCGGCCTTCTCCTCCACCCCTAAACCATTTTCTCTACTGATGAGGGAAGTTATCCCGAAACCCGAGCCATGTCTCGGGCGATACCCAAAAACCCGGGACATGTATCGGGTCTAGAGATTCATCAGTCCAACAAGTACCGACTTGCACCCACCTGGGTGATCCACTACTGAACTACAAGTACCAGAATCCCGAGGGGCGATCCGGAGGAGGGGCTAGCGGTGTGCGCTCCATTGCGGTGGTTTTTACTAATTGGCTCCCTTGAGCTTTGAGCCGACGGGCTCCTGGATGCTGCCCTGCGTGCCGGTTCGGGCATCGAGGCCATTGACTGTTGTTTGGCGGCCTTCTCCTCCACCCCTAAACCATTTTCTCTACTGATGAGGGAAGTTATCCCGAAACCCGAGCCATGTCTCGGGCGATACCCAAAAACCCGGGACATGTATCGGGTCTAGAGATTCATCAGTCCAACAAGTACCGACTTGCACCCACCTGGGTGATCCACTACTGAACTACAAGTACCAGAATCCCGAGGGGCGATCCGGAGGAGGGGCTAGCGGTGTGCGCTCCATTGCGGTGGTTTTTACTAATTGGCTCCCTTGAGCTTTGAGCCGACGGGCTCCTGGATGCTGCCCTGCGTGCCGGTTCGGGCATCGAGGCCATTGACTGTTGTTTGGCGGCCTTCTCCTCCACCCCTAAACCATTTTCTCTACTGATGAGGGAAGTTATCCCGAAACCCGAGCCATGTCTCGGGCGATACCCAAAAACCCGGGACATGTATCGGGTCTAGAGATTCATCAGTCCAACAAGTACCGACTTGCACCCACCTGGGTGATCCACTACTGAACTACAAGTACCAGAATCCCGAGGGGCGATCCGGAGGAGGGGCTAGCGGTGTGCGCTCCATTGCGGTGGTTTTTACTAATTGGCTCCCTTGAGCTTTGAGCCGACGGGCTCCTGGATGCTGCCCTGCGTGCCGGTTCGGGCATCGAGGCCATTGACTGTTGTTTGGCGGCCTTCTCCTCCACCCCTAAACCATTTTCTCTACTGATGAGGGAAGTTATCCCGAAACCCGAGCCATGTCTCGGGCGATACCCAAAAACCCGGGACATGTATCGGGTCTAGAGATTCATCAGTCCAACAAGTACCGACTTGCACCCACCTGGGTGATCCACTACTGAACTACAAGTACCAGAATCCCGAGGGGCGATCCGGAGGAGGGGCTAGCGGTGTGCGCTCCATTGCGGTGGTTTTTACTAATTGGCTCCCTTGAGCTTTGAGCCGACGGGCTCCTGGATGCTGCCCTGCGTGCCGGTTCGGGCATCGAGGCCATTGACTGTTGTTTGGCGGCCTTCTCCTCCACCCCTAAACCATTTTCTCTACTGATGAGGGAAGTTATCCCGAAACCCGAGCCATGTCTCGGGCGATACCCAAAAACCCGGGACATGTATCGGGTCTAGAGATTCATCAGTCCAACAAGTACCGACTTGCACCCACCTGGGTGATCCACTACTGAACTACAAGTACCAGAATCCCGAGGGGCGATCCGGAGGAGGGGCTAGCGGTGTGCGCTCCATTGCGGTGGTTTTTACTAATTGGCTCCCTTGAGCTTTGAGCCGACGGGCTCCTGGATGCTGCCCTGCGTGCCGGTTCGGGCATCGAGGCCATTGACTGTTGTTTGGCGGCCTTCTCCTCCACCCCTAAACCATTTTCTCTACTGATGAGGGAAGTTATCCCGAAACCCGAGCCATGTCTCGGGCGATACCCAAAAACCCGGGACATGTATCGGGTCTAGAGATTCATCAGTCCAACAAGTACCGACTTGCACCCACCTGGGTGATCCACTACTGAACTACAAGTACCAGAATCCCGAGGGGCGATCCGGAGGAGGGGCTAGCGGTGTGCGCTCCATTGCGGTGGTTTTTACTAATTGGCTCCCTTGAGCTTTGAGCCGACGGGCTCCTGGATGCTGCCCTGCGTGCCGGTTCGGGCATCAAGGCCATTGACTGTTGTTTGGCGGCCTTCTCCTCCACCCCTAAACCATTTTCTCTACTGATGAGGGAAGTTATCCCGAAACCCGAGCCATGTCTCGGGCGATACCCAAAAACCCGGGACATGTATCGGGTCTAGAGATTCATCAGTCCAACAAGTACCGACTTGCACCCACCTGGGTGATCCACTACTGAACTACAAGTACCAGAATCCCGAGGGGCGATCCGGAGGAGGGGCTAGCGGTGTGCGCTCCATTGCGGTGGTTTTTACTAATTGGCTCCCTTGAGCTTTGAGCCGACGGGCTCCTGGATGCTGCCCTGCGTGCCGGTTCGGGCATCGAGGCCATTGACTGTTGTTTGGCGGCCTTCGCCTCCACCCCTAAACCATTTTCTCTACTGATGAGGGAAGTTATCCCGAAACCCGAGCCATGTCTCGGGCGATACCCAAAAACCCGGGACATGTATCGGGTCTAGAGATTCATCAGTCCAACAAGTACCGACTTGCACCCACCTGGGTGATCCACTACTGAACTACAAGTACCAGAATCCCGAGGGGCGATCCGGAGGAGGGGCTAGCGGTGTGCGCTCCATTGCGGTGGTTTTTACTAATTGGCTCCCTTGAGCTTTGAGCCGACGGGCTCCTGGATGCTGCCCTGCGTGCCGGTTCGGGCATCGAGGCCATTGACTGTTGTTTGGCGGCCTTCTCCTCCACCCCTAAACCATTTTCTCTACTGATGAGGGAAGTTATCCCGAAACCCGAGCCATGTCTCGGGCGATACCCAAAAACCCGGGACATGTATCGGGTCTAGAGATTCATCAGTCCAACAAGTACCGACTTGCACCCACCTGGGTGATCCACTACTGAACTACAAGTACCAGAATCCCGAGGGGCGATCCGGAGGAGGGGCTAGCGGTGTGCGCTCCATTGCGGTGGTTTTTACTAATTGGCTCCCTTGAGCTTTGAGCCGACGGGCTCCTGGATGCTGCCCTGCGTGCCGGTTCGGGCATCGAGGCCATTGACTGTTGTTTGGCGGCCTTCTCCTCCACCCCTAAACCATTTTCTCTACTGATGAGGGAAGTTATCCCGAAACCCGAGCCATGTCTCGGGCGATACCCAAAAACCCGGGACATGTATCGGGTCTAGAGATTCATCAGTCCAACAAGTACCGACTTGCACCCACCTGGGTGATCCACTACTGAACTACAAGTACCAGAATCCCGAGGGGCGATCCGGAGGAGGGGCTAGCGGTGTGCGCTCCATTGCGGTGGTTTTTACTAATTGGCTCCCTTGAGCTTTGAGCCGACGGGCTCCTGGATGCTGCCCTGCGTGCCGGTTCGGGCATCGAGGCCATTGACTGTTGTTTGGCGGCCTTCTCCTCCACCCCTAAACCATTTTCTCTACTGATGAGGGAAGTTATCCCGAAACCCGAGCCATGTCTCGGGCGATACCCAAAAACCCGGGACATGTATCGGGTCTAGAGATTCATCAGTCCAACAAGTACCGACTTGCACCCACCTGGGTGATCCACTACTGAACTACAAGTACCAGAATCCCGAGGGGCGATCCGGAGGAGGGGCTAGCGGTGTGCGCTCCATTGCGGTGGTTTTTACTAATTGGCTCCCTTGAGCTTTGAGCCGACGGGCTCCTGGATGCTGCCCTGCGTGCCGGTTCGGGCATCGAGGCCATTGACTGTTGTTTGGCGGCCTTCTCCTCCACCCCTAAACCATTTTCTCTACTGATGAGGGAAGTTATCCCGAAACCCGAGCCATGTCTCGGGCGATACCCAAAAACCCGGGACATGTATCGGGTCTAGAGATTCATCAGTCCAACAAGTACCGACTTGCACCCACCTGGGTGATCCACTACTGAACTACAAGTACCAGAATCCCGAGGGGCGATCCGGAGGAGGGGCTAGCGGTGTGCGCTCCATTGCGGTGGTTTTTACTAATTGGCTCCCTTGAGCTTTGAGCCGACGGGCTCCTGGATGCTGCCCTGCGTGCCGGTTCGGGCATCGAGGCCATTGACTGTTGTTTGGCGGCCTTCTCCTCCACCCCTAAACCATTTTCTCTACTGATGAGGGAAGTTATCCCGAAACCCGAGCCATGTCTCGGGCGATACCCAAAAACCCGGGACATGTATCGGGTCTAGAGATTCATCAGTCCAACAAGTACCGACTTGCACCCACCTGGGTGATCCACTACTGAACTACAAGTACCAGAATCCCGAGGGGCGATCCGGAGGAGGGGCTAGCGGTGTGCGCTCCATTGCGGTGGTTTTTACTAATTGGCTCCCTTGAGCTTTGAGCCGACGGGCTCCTGGATGCTGCCCTGCGTGCCGGTTCGGGCATCGAGGCCATTGACTGTTGTTTGGCGGCCTTCTCCTCCACCCCTAAACCATTTTCTCTACTGATGAGGGAAGTTATCCCGAAACCCGAGCCATGTCTCGGGCGATACCCAAAAACCCGGGACATGTATCGGGTCTAGAGATTCATCAGTCCAACAAGTACCGACTTGCACCCACCTGGGTGATCCACTACTGAACTACAAGTACCAGAATCCCGAGGGGCGATCCGGAGGAGGGGCTAGTGGTGTGCGCTCCATTGCGGTGGTTTTTAGAAAGACCAATGTTACTTAAATTTTTTTTTATAGTTTCACTGTATACCACCCATCTCTACTCTATTCGAGTTTATTTATTAGACTTATCCCCGGGTTAGCATTAGTAAAAATCACTTGATTTAGTTTCACTCAAGCAGATGCCAAACACGCGAGTGTTCAAGACTCCATATTAGTACATTCTGTTCATGCGCAAGAATTTCCCTCCCAGTGACAGCTACATAGATGCAGTCGACATATGCGCAATAAAGAGTTCCCCCGTTTAAAGCAGTTTTAGTCCTTCGTTCATACTATTACCGTTAGTAAACACATAAGCAAGCGCCACTAACCTGCGTGTTAGTGTTGTGTGCATTAATTTTACACAAATCAGTTTTTAATACTTGTTAGTGAGCTAAAGGAGCGGATTGCTTCCGAGCAAGTCTCTTTTCTATGAGTCCTTGCTCCATCAATCACCTCTCTGATGGCATTTTGAGGAATCACAAAATTACCCATTCAAATCAGATGCCAACTTTAGCACATCTTAGTTTCTTTCCTTTCTTTTTCATTCTTAATTTCATCTTTATTTTCTAAATCTTTCATCTTTTTGTATATTCTTCTTTTCATTTCCTCCAGCTGAATCTCCTCATACTTTCTTTTCTCTCCTTTTCCATTCACTTCATACCTTCCCTTCCCTTTGTTTCTGCAACATTTGCACCAAATCATTATTGTTAAAACTATTATTGTTATACCAACGAATGGAAGAACTATTTGTCCTAAAATACTTTTCCCTAAATCAGAAACTCAAGTCCCTATTGAAGAAATTCTCATTGTTAGTCTTTCCCATAAACTGTCAACCTCCAGTGGTTTCAAGTCTTCTTGAAGTTTTGTAATATTCTTTATATACCCTCTAATGTCCTTACTTTTGTCAGGCATGTATGTGCAACAATGTTGAACTTTTAACATTCTATAGACTCCACCCTCTTATGTCAATAAAATATCAAGTGCATGTCGATTTTGTAAAACTATAGACTTAATTGCAACCATTTCTGTGTTTATCATCAAGAAACCCCCAGCAGTATCAGCCGAGAGACGATCAACTACTGTTGACAATTTACAAATTCTGTGTGAATTCAAAATGACTCCCACTGAAGGCATCAAGGCACCAAATAGGTCACCTACTATTTCTGAAAAATTAGCTCTCTTTCTTTGTGTTAGTTCATTAGTGGTTTCATTGCTTCCAGTGATTCTTTTTACATGATATATCTTCGGAAATACTATCCCAAAATAGCAGCTTCCATACCACCGTGCAGGCAACTTATAATAAGCATTATTCCCACACACGTAATAAACCCCAGGAAATACTGGATCAGTTCCACCTTTTAGTCTCCAATCTCCCAAAATTAGAAAGTTTTGTTCACATTCACTGGAACCAATAAATATGTTATTATAAGCTGTCTTTCACCTATGGAGGCACGTTTTCCCTTTTTTCTCAAAGTCCAGGACATTGCAGCAAGAGCCTTGCCAGTTGCATAAATTCCCTCTTTCCCAGCCCATGGAGGCATATTGGTTTTCTGTTCAGCAGCTTTCTTTTGGAAATCCTGTCTCCTCTCCTCAACTAAATTCAAAAACACATTCTCTTCTTCACGTAATATACATGTTAAATTATTCTTATGTGCCTTGACTAAATCTATTGATTTCATTGTTAAGAAAAATTCACCCATAAACTGTGCATCTTGACCACTAAGTACTGGATTCATATTCCTTTGAATAGGAAGTTCTGAAAATACTACATCTACATTTGAATAATAATACTTACGTTTTCCTGTTGCATAGAACAGACTTTCTAAAACACTACATGATATACCATATGTTAAAGGTAAGTTGTGATATGTAACTCCTTCTGATACTGAAGCTGGTAATTTCATACAAACTTAGCAACCACTAATCTCCATTGTATCTACATATTGAAATAACAACTTTGTGAAGACATTTAAAGACGTATCATTATCTGACACTTTGTGATGAAAATCTTTCTCATCTGCTGCTTCTATTTCTACTCTATCTCCTTTTATTGTAGCTATCTTTCCATTAGTAACTGTGACATTCTTTCTATTTGTTATCATTAAATAAGGTACATCAACTGTTAGAAATATCCATACTGTAATCACTAAAAAAATGCGACATGTGCAAGCTCTACAACATCTTTGGGTGCAACTTCTTTTCGGTCACTCAGAGACTCTATTTTTCGCCATCTTAATCTGAGAAGATAATTTCTCCTCTTTCTTTCTTCACTTGGACTTCAGGCTCTTGCTTTAAGGTGGTTTCAATTATTCTTCAATAATCTGTGTAGTATCTACTTTTTCTGATTCCTCATTCAAACCTAAATTCTCAAATTTTTCTGGAATTACATAGGTCCACTCAGGGGCCTTGTATTTATTATTCAGAATTCTCAGTCTTGGGCTTCTTCGTGGATTTCTCACATTTGACTGTTTAGACTGAGTTTGACTAGTAACCTCATTCACTTGCTCTGGTCTTTCGTTTGTTTTTCTTAGACAGTATCTTAGTCTTTTCACTCCACCTGACCAGTTATCACCTTTTCTGACCCTTTTGACTTGAAGTGCACTTTCACCTTCTTCGTCTCTTTCTAGAGTTCTTTTATTTTCGGTATGTCTAGGCACAATCTGTTCTTGTTCTGAACCACTCTCTACCTGTTCCTGTTCAGGTCTTATTATTGTCACTACATCCACCTGAACTTGTTCTTCTTCCTCTATCTGGGCCTATTCGGGTCTTATTTCAAATTGATTTTTTTCTTCCCGAACTTGTTCTTCTTCTCCTAATAGGTCCTGTTCAGGTCTTACTACAATTTGCTCTTCTGCTGCCTGAACGTGTTCTTCTTTTCCTGTCTGTCCCTGCTCAGGTCCTCGCTCCGCCTGAGTATCTTCTTCTTTCCCTCTCTGGTCCTGCTCAGGGTCACCAGTAGCTTTGTTCTCTTTTTCCTGAGTGTGTTCTTCTACACCTATCTGAGACTCACTACTTTACTATCTCTCTAATTTGGTTCTTCTTCTTGTCTGTATAACAACTTCAGGTATGTCAACCACTGGTATTCAACCCTCCTGACTTGTGCTCGGTTGTTCCTCGTCTATCACTTCAGAATCCATCACTCTAGATTCTTAGACTTCACAACCTTCAACTGCTTCAACTGGTTCACTCATTTGTTCTTCAGTAGGACCTGGAACACATTTGGTATGACTTGCATGTATCCAAGTGGGTAAACCTGCACACTTCACTGCTGTGGTAGTGACCAGTATGACTTGACGTGGTTTATCCCCCTGGGTGCTAGACATGACTTTCTGGCGTGTGTCTTCACTACCACCCAGTCTCCAGGATTCAAATCATGCGCCTGTGTTGGCTGCCTGGCAACTGTGTCTTCTCCAACCTGGTGAGAGACAGAACGCACTAGATCAGCCAATCCTTTGCACTAGTCCAATACCAAATCATCAGTTATATTAATCAATTCATGTCCAGGGATGAATGCTTATCTCATTGCCCTTCCCATGAGTATCTCATGGGTCCTCAATCCTGTCTTTCTGTCAGAAATACTTCGGAGTCCCATCAACACAAGGGGCAATGCATCTAGCCATTTCAGTGATGCGGATGCACACACCTTCCCTAACCTTGAGTTAATTGCGCCATTTAATTGTTCAACTATTCCAGAAGCCTCTGGACAATAAGGACAGTGCAATTCCTGTTTAATTTTGAATGCTTCACAGATTAATCAAATTATTTCATTATTAAAATGAGGTCCTCTATCTGATTCTAAAGTGACTGGGAATCGGAAATGTGGAATCAACTCCCTCAACAGTAGTTTAGCAACTGTAAGACTGTCATTTCTCCTAGTGGGATATGCCTTCACCCATCGTGAAAACAAACACACTATGACAAGGATGTACTTCATTCCGTTGCTTGGCGGCAACTCTATGAAGTCAAGCTGCAGTCTTGTAAATGGTCCTTCTGCTTTTCCATTTTTTTCCTAACTGACCACTGTCTTCCTGCCTGGATTTAACTGCTGACAGATCAAGCATCTTTGGCAGGGGCTCTCTGCGACTACCCTGAACTTCGGATTGTACCAGTTCTGTCTGAATAGTCTAATCATGGCGTCCCTACCTACATGTGTGTCTCCAAGATACATTCTTGCCATTTGAGAAAGTAAACAGTCTGGCATGATTGGTCTGCCATGACTGGTCTGCCATCGGTGTATACCCATACATCATCATCTGTTCTTCTTTCACAACCTGTTTTTATCCAGATTTCCTTTTCACTTGCCTCAACTTCATCCTGCAACTACCTCTTTCCATGTTTCTAAAGCTGAGAAAAACCTAAGTTGGCAGCTGATTTCACTTGTTTCAACCTTTCGGTTAAGTGCCATGTTGTTTCTTGCACAATATTGAGCAATTTGGTTAGCATATCGGTTACGTGCCGCCACACAATAATTTCCTGACTGGTGAGCAGCACACTTGACCACTGCTATTTCCTTTGGCAATTGTATTACTTCCAACAATTCTTTTACATTTTTGCTGTTACGTTTAGGAGATCCTAAAGAAGTCATAAATCCCCTCTGCATCCAGAGCTGGCCAAAATCGTGCACAACCCCGAAATCATATTGACTGTCCGTGAATATGTTTATCCTCCAACTTATCCCAATTTTGCATGCCTTTGTTAAGGCAACCAATTCGGCTACTTGTACAGATTTGACACCTGGTAAACAGGGTGCTTCAATGACCCCTGAAATGTTACAAATAGCATAAGCTGCACTGAGTCCTCCTTTCTCTGTTCTCAAACAAGAACCATCTACAAATAGTTCATGATCTGATTCTTTTAAGGAAGTTTCCTTTATGTCTGGGCATCTAGGACACAACTCTGTTACATCCAGACAATCATGATCCACTTCATCTTTCACTTCTTCACAACATGAGTCTGGCAATAATGTAGCAGGGTTCATTATTGTATACCTTATTACAATCACATTTTTTGCTCCCAGAATCACTCTTTCATACTTACTCATCCAACTAGGCGTATGGTGCTGTGTTAAAAGAATCTCTACCGAATGAGGAACATAGACCTTAACTGAATGTCCCATCACAATCGATTCACTTTCCTCTAGACTCTTACAGATAGCAGCTACTGCTTTTAAACAGCCAGGTAATGCTGAAGCCACAGGATCCAAAGAAGCAGAAAAATATGCAACTAGACGTCTGCTTAATCCATGCCTTTGAGTCAAAACCGAAAGTGAGCAACCTTCTCTCTCACAACAGAACAATGCTAATTCTTTCGTGTAATCAGGCATGCCCAAATTCCGCAATTTCACAAACGCTTCCACACACTCATTAATACAAACAATAGGATCTTTTGCTCTTTTCAGAGTAAAAAGAATTATTGGCTTTGCCAGCAGGGAAAACCCAACTATCCACTGCCTACACTATCCAACTATTCTGAGAAACATTCTCATCTCCTTTTGAGTCTGGGGAAGTTGCATTTGCTCTATTTTTTTTATTCTTTCTGGGGCCTCTTTTCTAACGACTCTTTTTATTTTATGCCCTAAGTATATAACTTCTTGTTGACAGAACTGCAATTTCTCTGGAGACACCTTGTGTCCTCCTTCGGCTAAAGGGTTCAGTAGTGCAATTGTGTCAGTGACATAATCTTCTCATGATTTCGATGCCACTAGTAGGTCATCAATGTACTGAGCCTGAACGGAATCTCTGGGCATGAAAAATGTTTCTAGACACTTTTTCATGATTTGATTAAAGATCGAGGGGCTCTCTGTATACCCTTGAGGAACTCATCACCATGCCAAGACACAATCTTCGAACTTAAATGCAAACAAATACTGACTATCTGGGTGCAAAGGAATAGAGATAAAAGGCTTGGCATAGATCAATTGCTGTAAACCAGCCTGCATCCCAGGGTATCTGATAAAGGATCACTGCTGGATTTGGCACTACTGGGCAGCAAGGCACTATCATTTTGTTGATCTTTCTCAAGTCCTGCACTATCCTGTATGTTCCGCTAGGCTTTTTAAGTCCCATTATTGGTGAATTACAAGGGTACTTATTATTTCTTTTAAAATGCCCTGTTTATTCATTCGGTCAATTTCTGGAGCAACTCCTGCTTTCACTTCTGGACTCATTTTATATGGTTGGGTGTTTGTATAAATTGCACCTTCTTTCACTGTCACTTTCACTGGATCTACAGTTGACATTAGCCCAATATCTTTTCCTGTAAAATCCCCCACTTCTGGATTCACTGTTGTTGTCAACTCTTCTGGTAATTCATTTTCAGTCATCAAGGAATACATCTCATCTACTACAGTGCCTTGCTTAGCTAACATCATCTTATATACAACATCTTCATTGTCAGGGCCTTGAATCCTCGGAGTGGTACGATGCACAATGGGTTCCACCTCCTGATAGCCCCAAGGTCTGAGTGAAACAACAGCCTCGTTGGTAAGATCAAGTGAGGGAAGGAAAGGATGGGGACAGCAGGGAGGGAGACCTGTAACGAGAATAACTCACTATTAGTACACAGCTACCAATACTAAGGATGCACAGGAATGTTATCTATAATTTGCTACACCTGGTGCCATTACCTGTAAAGAAACATAACGATTCTTAGGTTTATGAATAGATGTTCAACGTGAAGCGGAGCCACTAGTTACCTATGGGTGGAACACATAAATCAGATAACAATGCTCAAACCATGCTCAATGCAGTTGGGTAATTTATGTAACAAGCACACCATACCAATAAGGCTCATTAGTGGCGTTAAACAGGGGGTAGGTGAAGAGCTGCCATCTGGATTTCCCAACAATGCCCTGTTAGCAAAACAAAACGAAACAAGCCAAGGAAATGGAAAAGTCACTTAAAAACATGGATTGTTTATCTCCCATATCATAAATAATAAAAGGCTCCAATACTTCTTGAACCCTTGGTGTAGCGAGTAATTCCTTATATTAGAAAGTTAATTTGTGTAAACAAGGAGGATTTGTGATGGGGTTAATGTTCCGAAATCAACTGTTTGCCGATGTTATTCTCAGCAAACCTATGGAAACAGAAAGTACCACACAAGTATTGCTATGCAGAGAGTTATGCCGGCAGCCCCTTCATTCGGACAACCGGTTACGAGAAGACCAAAGGGTGCAGTGATATCCTACCACTGCGCAGTAACCACCACAGCGGATCAAAAGAAACAGGACTTGGAGTCCCTTTGTGAGCCCCACAAGAGCTGAAGAAAGCTCAACCAACGGGGCTACCCAAAATCAGAGTCTGGTCCCCACTGCAAAGCGGGGGAGCCCGAACTACCAACAAGGAATCCAAAAAGAAAGACAAGGTGTTAAGGTGTTTGATACCACGGCACCCCTACCAGCCCTCCTGGCGTCTTCAAGAATCTGGCGAAGAAACTGGAATCAACGGCACCCGACCGGCGCCTTGGAAACATCATAACCCTGCTTCCGGAAGCATGGTGACGTCACCTGCTAAGTGCCTCATGGGAAGTGTAGTTCTTCCTGAGGCCGTCACTGATACTCGGCTGATTGTTCCTGCCAGTGTTCTCTGGCGGCACCCGTGATGCGCCACAACATTCATCAGGGGTTTGGAAAGCAACACCATCCGGTGTGCAGTAGATTGTGCAATTCATTTTGCACAGTAGGTCTCGTCTTAACAGATTTACTGGACTTGAATCACATACTACAAACCGGTGCATGTCTTTGAAATTTCCAATATGTACTTCCATTGGTTTTGTGGTCGGGGTTCTATCTGTTGATTCAACACTCCCACAACTTGGATTGAGTCTCCCAAGAGGGGTAGGTTTGGGATGTCTGCTGTTCTCGCCGTAGACCGGGTAGCACCAGTATCCAACAGAAAAGTGATAACACTACCTTCCACTTTCCGTCAATAAATGGACCTGACTGATCTACCAGCAAGGATACGCCAAGCACGTACTCCTCTTCCTTCCCCCTCAGGCACCATTATTGCGCATTATCCATCTCTTTATCATCATTCTGTAAAAAAGATTGTGTAACCACAGAATATTTCTTACCACTTTCTCCTTGAAATCCGGCGCTTACAGTGTATTTCTGACGGTTCACATAGTTTGGCATAGGAGCTGGTGGCACCTGATACTGTAGAGCAGAGTAACTGATTCTGCTCTTTCACTTGATTATCGGTCTGGGTATTACATTTATTCTCCTGCTGTACTGCCAGTTTCACTTGCGCCCACATCATTTTCTCCTTTAATTTTCTACGCCTTGCCTCAATATCGTCCCCACAATATTTGGCATATTTCAAAATATCATCTATCGGCTTACTCTGCCAACACAACATGTGCTGTTGAATCATCTGACTAATCTCCGGTTTCAGACCATACACAAACCAATACACAAAATGTTCCATATCCTTATCTCCAATGTTCTTAAATCCACTATACTGCTTAAATACTTGTGACAACCGCTCATAATATGCATGCACAGACTCATTTGGTTCCTGAGTTGTCCTGTCCATCTGTACCCAATCTGTTTCTTTAGGAGGGATTTTCCCTTTCAGAAAAGTAATTACTTAGTGATATTTCTTCATCACCTTCTCTGAGGGTCTCCTGTTTTTGAGTCTCTAGGATACTCCTCGTTTGGCCAATCAACAATAATCTTACACTTTTCCATAGGTAAGCTGGTATCACAATATCAAATAAACCATCCAGATCCTTCAACAAAACCTTTGAAACGTTCAAACCTTTCAACCTTTTTGTACCACTCAACTGGTTTCTCTCTTAGCCTAGGGAAATCGTTTGTAAATGACAAAATATCCTGTCTGCTCCATGGAACATGAGCATAACCTACACCAGGAACTTCTCTCATAGGACACAATATCTCTGCCTTTTCTGAATCTTTTAGCACATATGCCGATGATGTTCCCTTTGCTTGTGCTTCCTCCTTTTCCTTGTCCACCTAGTCCTCCACTTATCAATGTCTCCCCACTTTTGCAAAATGTTCATTAACTCTTTTATCTATAGTCTTTTACCAGACATGTTCATATTCTCCAAATCCTTGTCAGTAAACTCCACTCAATATGGTTTCTGTAATAATTTTTATTTCCCTATATCTACTCCAATCTTTGACGCAAGCTTGGTCAATCTCTCATGGAATAGCCTTACATTTCTGGTTATACTTCTACATATAAAGAACAACTCTTTATCATTGTAAAGATTCAACCTTTCTACTCCCACATTTCCAGCTATCATCTCTTTCAATTCCACTTTCAATCTGTAAATATCTAAAATCTTCGGCTTTGTTTTTCTATTCCCTGTGCCCACCTTTCTAAATCTTCTGGACTGACTGCTGTCGTACTTCTTGTTCCTAAAGGTACCATTGCCCCCTTTTCTTTCAAACTTCCAGATGTGGTACTTTTTGGTGTTTCAATTACAGGTTCTTTTATTGGTAGGTCCATTAATGAAATGACTGAATCGCACTCACTGGCCTAATAATCAGATATTATTAATTATTTTCTGGGATTACTCAAAGGAATTGTTACTTCTTGAGGTTTTGGGCAGTTCATTTAATCTCCATATAACCGGATAATAGGACCTTTAGTCACTGGTGCTGTTATTGCTTCAGTATTTAGATTTAATTGACTTATTTTCTGTACTATTTCCTCCTTAGTTTTACTTAACACTTCTCTTTCTTTATCTTGTGGCACCCTATTGAATGATGTATCATGTAAAATTTGAGGTATTAAGGGTGTTCCCTGTACCGGTGCACTTGGGGTAACTCTACTGGGTCCTTCTTGATACGGTGGAGGGTTTTTAGTTAAGATATCCTCCAACAATTGTATTGTATTGTATTGTAATTGCATTTATATAGCGCTTACTACCCCTAACGAGGCGTCAAAGTGCTTTTTCAGCGGGTAGCACGCTACTCCAGGACCCATAGAGGATTAGTGTTGAATTAGTATAGTGAAATAGGCAAGTTCATTTTAAGTGGTGGATAGGTTAATCAGTTATTTGGATTTGGAATGATAGCAGAAGGATAGAGGAGGAAAAAAAGGTTTGTATTTATATAGCGCTTGTTACCCCTGATGGGGTGTTGAAACATGCTTTTCAGGAAGCCCATAAAGGATTAGTGGTGAATTAATATGGTGAAATATGAAAGTAATTTCAGTGGTGGATATTAGTCAGTTATTTGGTGTGAGAAGGATAGCGGAGGGATAAAAGGGGAAGAAAGGTTTGCATTCATATAGCACTTGTTACCCCTGATGGATGTTGAAGCGCTTTTCTGGCGAGTAGCATGCCACTCCGGAACTCAAAGGATTAGTGTTGAAAATTAGTATAGTAAAGTATGAAGTAATTTCAGTAGTGGATATGTTATTCAGTTATTTGGGTAGAGAACAGTAGGTGGTGGGATAGTGAAGGGAAGGAGGTTTGTACTTATATAGCGCTTGCTACCCCTGATGGGGGTTTGAAGGGCAAGTAGCACGCTACTCTGGAACCCATCAGGATTAGTGTTGAATTAGTATGGTGAAACATAAAAGTAATTTTAGTGGTGGATATGTCAGTCAGTTATTTGGACTGAGAAGGGTTGGGGAGGGGTAGAAAAGAGGGAAGAGTTTAGAAAGGTTTGTTTTGGGGGATCGGTATAGTAAAAGAGGTGTAAGATGATGCAAGGGTAGAGTAGGAGAGAGTCTAGAAAGGGTTATTTTGGGGATCATAGAAGTGGTATGAGGTTTGGGGTTAAATCAGAGAGTGGATGTAGAGGATATATTGAGCGAAGTATAGGCTGAGAAATAGGGAAGTGCATGGGAAATGCTAAATTAGACGAAAGTGATACATATATAGATCCATAAGTACATTGAAAGTATATAGATACATAAAGGAGGTAAGTATATGCAGATTAAAGATATTGATAGAGGCACAGGATGAGAAATAGGGTAGTACATTGAAAATGATAAATTAGAAGAAAGTGATAAATATATAGATCCGTAGGTACATTGAAAGTATATAGATGCATAATGGAGGTATGTATATTGGGCATCATTTCTGGCCCTGGCTAGTCTCGAACAGGCTCAAACAAACACTCACCCTTGTCCTCTCTGCCCTTAACAGGCTCAAACAGGCACTCACCCATGTCCTCTCTGCCCTTAACAGGCTCAAGCAGGCACTCACCCTTGTCCTCTCCGCCCTTAGCCTCAACGCCCGGGCTTTGACGCCCTAAGCCTGGCCTTTTATAGCCCTAGTAATCAGGTGTCCCCGTCAGCCAATGGGAACCCTAGCCCTAACACTATCCAATCAAAACACTAGCCCTAAACATCTAGAAGCAATAGGAGACCAGGACCTTACAGCCAATCTTAGCCCTAGTCCAAGCACCCAATCAGTTCAAAAACCCTAATCTCTACGTACGATAGAGGCCCTAGCCATACCAGTAGTCCCACCCCACGTCCAAGCAACCAATGGCACAGGAGCCCTTGTCCCTACTTCCAATAGAAAGCCTAACCCTACTATTAGTCCCACAACCAGTCCAGCAACCAATCACACCAGAAGCCCTAATCGCTACTTCCAATTAAAAGTCCAACCCTAGCCCTAGTCCCACCCTAGTCCCAACAACCAACAACACAGGAAACCCTAGTCCCTACTTCCAATAGAAATCCTAACCCTAGCCCTAGTCCCAACCCTACATTGATTGAATCACAGACCCAGAAACCAATCAGAACACTTAAATACCCAACCAATGAGCACACTAACCCTAATCCAATAGAAATATTAGATACAACCACCATTCAGTGTACACATGTACCAAACAATATCAGACCATATAAGGTCCCAGCGACCTCAGACAAGGCTTGCTGGCCAGGGAGTTGGAAGTTGCTTCTCCTTTTCAGAATCTCCTAGGAGACAGACCGGCTCAATCTACACTTTGGACTTCTGCAGGTAAAGGCCTCACTAACTTGAAATCTAACAATACTGTTTGAATAAAACTTTACTTCCTCTACTGGCCAAAAACCGAAGTGCACAGTCCCTAGTAAATACAGTTTAAACAGCTCACAGAAGCACCCTCTGATTTCAACTCACTAGGTGCCAAACCCCACACTAACACATACGTCACCCCCACATTTTAAACCTGCGCTGTCTTCCAAGTCCATATCACCAATCAAGAATAACTCCCAGGCATCCAACACACAATCCACCCCAACCTCAAAGCCAACCACATCTTTAAAGCCAGTGTTAAAAAGTACCATCACCTATGAACCCAAAATGTCCCAGTGGCACACCCCAAAATGTACCAGACATCAGGCCCTACACAACTAATATAGCACAGATAGGTCCTGCTCAACCCAATGCAGCATAGACAAGCCCTGCTCAACCCAATGCAGAACAGACAGATCCTGTTCAATCCATTGCAGCACAGACACAGGCCCTGCACAACCCAATGCAGCACAGATACAGGCCCTGCACATCCCAATGCATAGATAAAAGCCCTGCACAACACAACACAGCATAGGCACGCGCCCTGCAAAACCTAATGCAGCAAAGATACAAGCCCTGCACAACCCAATGCAGCACAGATACAGGCCCTGCACACCCCAATGCAAAGATACAAGCCCTCCACAAAACCCATGCAGCACAGATACAGGCCCTGCACATCCCAATGCAAAGATACTAGCGCAGCACAATCCAATGCAGCATAGATACAAGCCCTGCACAAAACCAAAGCAGCGTAAATACAAGCCCTGCACAACCCAATGCAGCTTTCCCATGTGCCCCGGTTCTACCCCACAGCCTGCCACTACAGCCGATCACTGCTCTATTGAGTACATGTGCACGAACCTGCCACACTAGATGAGCAAAGCAGACTTAATGGGTTTTCTAATTTAATACAATTTCTTGATGTAGGAACAGTGAAAAGACGGTGAAGAGAGGATGAACAAGTACGTTTTAGATAAACTCAAGAAGCGGAGAACAGCCCCAACGCAGATGCATAGAATAAAAGGGAACTTACTCCAGTGACAGCTTGAGAGTATCCCTTCATCTCACTGATATGTTAAAATTACACGTATTAAAACAAACTGTGTAACTATCCCACTAAACCCCTAGTAACAGTTTTCCTAAGAAAAAAATCCAATTGTCTATCTAAGCTACTTGCTCCTTGAATACAAGTTTAGGCTAAAAAGAAAATTATAATTGAGTCATAAAGTGCCAGAACCTCATGTCTGGTCCAAATAATGAAACGGTTACTTTGAACGGATGCTACCTAGGAATAGGCTCAATCGTTATAATGCATGCTTCTCCAACAAGCAGCCCAGGATACTGGTAGTTGCCCAAGTAACATCTTCCCTGCGTAGAGCTCAAATTAAATCGTATCACAAGTGCTTTCATATAGCACTTACTATCCCTGATGAGGCGTCGAAGCGGTTTTTGAGGCAGTAGCACGCTACACAGGAGCCCATAAAGGATTATTGGATTGAAAAGGATAGCTATGGGGTAGGAGAGGGAAAAAGGTTTACATTGTATAGCACTTGTTATCCCCTATTGGGTGTTGAATGGCGAGTACCACGCAACCCATAAAGGATTAGTGATGAATTAGTATAGTGAAATTAGACACTTAGTTCGACTATTTGTACCCCAAGCATCGAAAAGCAGGAAGAAAATCACCTTTTGTATATTCTATCCAATTCTCCAACTATGCACAAGTATGATATCCTCTTTCCATCATCATAAAGGAAGCAGGCGTTTTCGGCAGCGGAATAGGAATTTCCTCTCTAGTCAACACAGGCTTATCTTTCTTAAAGAAATTCTTAATTTTCTTTATTAACAACATTTTTCTCTTTTCTCCATAAATTCTAGATGCACGATACATGAAAGAATACTCCGCAAACCCTTGATGTCTCCTGTCAGTGCGGCTCACACCCGCAATCAAATCAGAATCTAACATACAATTTCTTCTTAACCAATGCTAACAAAGCTTCTATTTAATGACCAATAAAACTCAGACTTGAACTGTTTCTTTAGCCAATATTAGTGCCGCTTCTAACAACCAACCAGATTCAGGCTCACGCTCGTGGTCTGACCAATGCCAGCGCGGCCTTTGTGTCATCAGTTTTGCTACTTACTACTGACCCCTCCTTAACAATCTGCTTCTGTCTCACGCCCGCTGTTTCAACCAATCCCAGCGCGGCTTCCTGTGACTTCAGCACAACTCCAGGGACTGACCCTCTCTTCACAAGGAAACACAAAAATGTATTTCTTTACGATAAAATCCGTTAGTGACAACATAAAAACATTTGCTCCTCTGCCTGTTCCACTAAAACAAAGGATAGATTTTCGATTTATTCTGGAGTCTCTGCACTGCTCCTCTTCTACTGCGAGTAAAAAAAACTGTTTTACCCTTCATTCAAGCCCGAGAGAACCTGTTACTCCTTCAGTGTTACCCTTACTACGAGATATAAGACCAAAGTTTCACCAGCGAACCTTCTGCTGTCACTCACACTCGGCTTTTATACGAAAATAGTCCCTAATTTAACACTGCCAGCCCTGCGTAGCTTCTCAGTATTATTCAAACAGATGAGTAACCTCACTGCAGTGTGGCTTCTGTTACCACCTGCTATTCCTTCCCCGGGATTTTCGATTTTCCTGGACAACATGAAACAGGACGCTAACTCGTTTTGTTAAACATAAATCAATAATCAAAAATCAATATTTATCCCCAAACTAGACAATAATAACCATATCTCTGCTACCAGAAAACTGATCCAGTGGCATACCAACAACAGATACTCCAATACCATATACTGGGCCCATAAACACACAAAAATTGAGTAAACTGCTGGAGTCAAAGTTTGATAAATTTGTTTCCCAGTTTTCAAGATTAGTTATTCAATACTCCTGACTAATCTTTCACTGATCAAAAAGTTCTTTCCTCTGGTCGATGGACTATTAGTTGAACTAGTTGATGGTGAAAATTACATAAGTGAACTTATTCTTTACCTACTGTAAATAACCACAGACTCAGGAAAATTTTAAATCTTTATCTAAATTTCAAAACGCATGTGAACCATCTCAAATACACAGTGCATTCAACGTCATTCGTAGGAGAGAAAATTAATTTAAATCATCAAACATATACTTTGGATTCATGCAATGATCAGTGCTCAGAAAAGGAGAGGACAGAGAGAAAAGAACATCTGCAAGTAGCATGAAATTATAGCAACCAAGAATGGTGTGAAGACCAGCCCCCTGGCCAAAGGGCTGGTAAGGGTCCCCCGAGTTACATCAGGCGACAAAGACTTAAGGACAGGAATCAGGACAGGATAGATGACCTCTCTAGAATACAGACTCTGCGTCGCACCACTCTCTGACACTCTCTTCCTCCTCGAGATTCTTCCGTGATCTTCTGTCTAATCCTAATTAATTTAGGATAATAGGCATTCGATTCTTCATCAGCATCTCACAGTATCTCTTCCAGCATCAGCATCTCTCGCTACTCTGACAGCACCCACGTCTCACAGCATCTCAGGATCAACGTCTCTCCAATTCTAACTAAGTAATTAAAAGCGATCTCAATTATACCTTTCGTTCTGCATGTATTAAATCTGATTGGTCAGGCACGGGGGGGGAAAATCATCACACCATGCTTATATGTCATTCAATTCAATAATTCCATTATTCACAAACCCATCCCCTTAATTTTTATTCACAACTTTTATTTCCCACCCGCGTTCATGTTTCATTTGCAACATTTGTTCAAACTCTAACATGCAGGTCTATTAAGTTGAACTTTTCGCCCTTCGTCCTCAGGCACTGGCATTCTGCGACCTTGTCCTCTTTATAACCTTTTGTTTCATCATTCTGGATTAGCTTTCAGTTCCCGTGCGCGAATATCACATGGCTCAGCCTACTCCAGACATACAAGAGAAAATAGCCGACACGTGTGTGCAAACGGCAAGGTCGTCAACCCGGATGATGACCTTGCAGTTTGCACAAACCCGTTCAAGAAACCTCACTCCTACAGAACCCAGATTAGGACATACTCGCCCTGAAACGTGCATCTCATTAACAGAAGTTTCCTTGATGCTGCCAGACCGTGATCCTTCCATAGCTGGCGCGCCGCTCCACAACACTAGATGCCCGATTACCATCCACAGCCCTGAAGAGTCACAACCCCAACACGGTGTGATGAAACACGGGTCGGCTATTTTCTCTTGTATGTACTGATCAAGACTGTACCATTAAATACACATACTCTATGATGATGGACTCTGAAATCATATATTGAACGTTTACCAAATGTTCGTGGGTTCTCACTTGAGAACAAGATTTTAAGAGTATCGTGTGCACAGGACACTCTTTGCATTTGTGTTGTAGAAGAAGATTCTTGACACCAGGAGAAGGTAAGAACAACCTTTATTCTGTCACCCAACTATCCAGACTGCCTGGAGGATCTCAACATTCTGAAGCAGACTCCAGTGGAACACACCAACAGGTAAGGGTCCTGAGGGGGGGACGGATTGTACCACTATAAATTACATAACAGCATAAGCAGATTGCAACACATCTCCCTTCGCTAAAAATAGGGAACAGTGGAGGGGGGGGAGGATAGCACAGGGAGAGTGGAAAAATGAGAGAAGGTCTGGTAATAATACATGCAAAACAGAGAGCAAAGTATGGCAAGGATGCAGAAAAAGATCACCCTTGATGTACAACAGCAACAGGAGGGGCGGGTGGGAGTGGAAGTGTCCATGGGACCTGTAGGAAAAGAAACGCATGTGGATTGTACTAGCATTTACAAGAATAACAAATTTATCATGTCGCAGACCAAAGTAACCCATGCACTAATGTAACAAAAGAAAAAGATCTAAAGGCACAGGAAGAAACATATAATGCATAAATTCCTAGGCATGCAGCTAGAAAAACCTTGAGGGGTAAAAGCAGAAGATCACCCTGCCATCCCTTTAGAACACAAACTTGGGAGTCTGTTCATCCTCACTGTGTACCACCTTACCACCTTTACCTGATTCATCTCCCCATCTTTGCACATTCTTGCAAAATGGACCTTTTTGTTGCACTTAATGCAAGTGGAATTATGTGTGGTGCAATGAGCACTGTTGGCCAGGTGATTGCAGCTCCCTCATCTGAAACATTGCAACCCTTCCGTAATATTGATCGGTTTCTCACTTTTACTATCTTTAGACCTGATCTTGAGAACTTCCACATCACTATTATCCTCAAGAACATAACCTTTAATTTTGTTCACACCACTGACAGTTTCTTTCAGTTGATTCATTTCCAGAATATACTTCGCCGTGTGTTCGATGGATTGAGCCATAGTAATGGCTTCTCTCAAAGAGGGATTTTTAGCAAGTAACTTCTCTTTTATTCGAGGGTTGTGTGTACACCTCACCAGCTGATCCCTGATAAGGGAGTCATTCAATTCTCCAAATTCGCATAACTGAGTAAGACCCCAGAGTGTGCCTATATAATTGGTGATAGACTCATGCTTACCCTGAACTCTCGAAAAAAACTTATGCCGCTCTAGGACCACATTAACTTTGTCCCCGAAGTGGGTTTATAGTTTCAACATGGTAATTTTAAATACATCTAAGTCTATCTCATCATCTTCCAATACTGGATCAGGAAGGGTGTCATAAATTTTTCTTCCCTGAACTCCTAGATTATGGAGTAACACATGTTGCTTACGTACAGCCGAAAATTTCTCCCCCCAATTGCAATGAGGTATGAATCAAATAAATTGATCCAGTCTTTCCAGTTTGTATCTGGATCCCCAATTTCGTGTAAAAAGGAGGGGGGTGGGTTCATGGACGATGCCGCCATGAGAAAGGAAATACAGTGCTTTACTACAAATTACGAAAAAGGCAAAAGGCCGAGAGTTGTAGAAATAAACGTTAGTTCTCAAAACTCACTAATGTTACAACTGATATATAAGCCTTACAAAGTACATGCAATGCTGTCTGAATGTGTACCCACTGCTCGATAAGAAAGAAGAATTTTACCCTTAAAGTGCTAAATAGCTCTGAAAATGTACTAGACTGTAAGAGGAATTACAAACTGGACTGTAAGAGGAATTACAGGGTACTACAATTATCGAATTATATAACTAACGTACTGTACATACACTGCAGAATGTACCTGGTGTACCAAAATGTCACAATATCACGTAAATTAATTAGTCACAAATGCACAATATCACATAATACTGATCTTGTAAATACCAAGGGATAAAAACATCCCCCACCCTGAATAAGTTAAATGTACGCATGAAAAAATACCTAGGGGAACTGATTACAACTGGACTGAAAAATACAGAGTGCTCACAATAGGGAATGACTCTACTGCACTGCAGAAAGTACCCAGTGTACCGGGTTATCACTACTACCCCCTTATACTTGTACTTAGTCACACTGCACAGTATCACTAACACAGAGTTTGTAAAGTGCCACAGGACGCAGAATCCCCCACCCCGAGTGGTAAAATACCTGCGTTCCGAAACTGAATTACTGCCAGAACAGGAAGATATGCTGAGAAGAAAAGCACGGTGGCCCTGAAGGGGCAGCAGTGCCGGAACTCGCGCCACCTCCGTCAACTACAGGGCTTCCTGATAGGATTTACAGGCAACGCTGCTGCGCAGGCCCGGCAAGCCACACGACACCAGGAGAGAAGTGTCTCAGAACGGCGCCTGCCCACTGCTGATAGGAAATCCACCGCAGAGTTGAAGTGCTGGCGGAAGGGAAACTGACGAGGTTGCTCTGAGGAGAATAGAGTGCGCAGCTCAGCTGACTGGAATGACTGCCGAGCTGCCCCCGCCCCAGGGGGATCTGCGCGCGCTGCTGGACTGGAACTGACGGAACACTCTGAGGGGAACTAAACTCGGCACTCGGCAGGCATGAACCACGGGCCCAAAGAGACGGGGCCTAGTAAGGCAACGTGGAGCAGCGTATGGAGGCAGGGCCCAAGACGGAGCAAACAGAGGTGATTCCCCGCTGGAAGAGTCGGACTGCAGCAATATGGAATGCGGGCCAGAGCACTTAGGGAACGGAGGACTAGAAACAACACATTCACATTCTGAGGCGAGAAGCACCACTCCCCAATCACTGCCTCCTTTACCCAAAGTGTGGAATAACGCAGGCGGTCCCGGTGCAGGGGCAGGACACTCTGAGGTAATCCGTAACCTGCACCTAGGACACAGTGACTTTAAAGTACACAGGACTCACCGACCAAATCCCTCATTATGCCAGCGAAACCAATGAATGGTGTACCTCCTGGAAAGCAGTCTCTGACAAAGCAAAGACCACACCACACGCAAAAGCCAGCCACTCCGTGTGAGGCTTACGGTCCAGCACAGTCAAGGATGTACTCCCACTTCCCATGTACTTGACAAGCCGAAGGTAGGTTCCACCTTTCCTCCTGAATCCTCACCGTCCGCTTGCTTTGGCACAAAATAAACGAAGTACTGTCAGTAGGGACACGAGTCTGTCTTCACACCAGTGACACTTTCCAAACTTTCTTCAAATGGCACAACTGATCCACCTGGAACTTGCAGCAAACGGAAAGAGCACAGAAAGGGGAGGTGACAGAGTGGCCCCCTACGCCAATTTCGTCGCCAGTGTTGTAAAAAAAGATTCTTGATACCAGGAGAAGGTAAGAACAACCTTTATTCTGTCACCCAACTCTCCGGACTCCCTGGAGGATCTCAACATTCTGAAGCAGACTCCAGTGGAACACACCAACAGGTAAGGGTCCAGAGGGGGGGGGGCGGAATGTACCACTATAAATTGCATAACAGCATAAGCAGATTGCAACAATTTGTTAGGTAGGAGACGCGTCTCTCTATCTTAGCAGGGGCTGTTTTTTGCTGGGTTTGTTCCCCTGACCTGTCTGCACCGAACCTACTCTATCTACGAATACCTACTTTTAGGTACCCGCTGAGCACCATTTCTTCCTGACCCTCATCCAAACCTTTTCTCTCCTTCTAGTGTATTGACACCCTCCATGGCATCAATCACGTTTTTAAATAATGGGCAGATGTAACAATTAAAAAATATATATCTCTAGTAACTCAGTGGACCCGTTTACTTTCTTCGTCTTCTATCTCTGCCCATGCAATCTTTGTGTCCCCCACCTCCCATTCCTTTTCCTTTAATTTCTCGTAGATGCCCGTGGGCCACAGTACCTTCAACATTTTCATGATATCATCATACGTGTAATCCTTGGGGATAAGACTAAAGCACCTGCAAACACTACTGAAACAATTTCCGCATAGGAATACACCATAAACCAAAATAAAACAGTATTATGAATAATGCATTTCACAATAGTATAAGCATGTTAAAACGTGTGCATCACGGTAAACAAACGAGTACACCTGGGGTAATGGAAGTGTGTGCATCAGTGAAAAGAACACGTGTTTTTACACAATAGCACAGACTTGTTAAAGTGTGCGCATCACTGTAGGCAAAAGAGTGCACATGCAGTGATAAAAGTGTGCATATCACTTCAAAAAATAAATGTATTCTTTGATACGATAGGTATTTGTCCTTTATTCTTAACTGATGATTTTCCTAGTACTCAAAAATGAAATTATGTTTAAATTGTTTTAAACAGATCAAAGAGCAACGAGGGAACTAATTACTACCGCACTTACTCCATAATCGCTGTAAGTATCAACATATGAAATTAAAACACAAATCGTGCCCACCTCTGTAGGTTCACTTCTACAAGACCTAAAAACTATTAGAACAACAAGCAAAGAAAAGCACACATTAAACAGCATATAATATGCATACAAATGATGACGATTTTTTTGGGGAGACTGGAGTGTGTAGAAATCTTCTTTATTCTTGTATCTTGATACACACAGTCAACGCGTTTCACCCACAAAGTGCTTCCTCAAGGCTGTTAAAATGACAATAAAACATCTTATACAGATTCCATCACGTGTTCAATCAGTATACAACCTAAAACCACAATTCACATGAAATAAGCACCTCACACATTTATAGTGAAGTTATCCTGTTTATGCCCTTGACTCAAGAACAAATCATGGTATTTCATCCTTCATGTCTTGAACATACCAATTAACATGACTTGCTATGAAAACACCCACACTCCAAACAAAATAATAAAAAAAAGCTGAAACAGAAAGAAAGAGACCAAAACCATACACATGAAAAGGAGCTCAAAGTTCAAGAGCTTCAAGTCAATAGAGCTCACACCCAACAACTAGAGTTAACTCAGTGTTGTTTATTCTGCGAAAATAGCATTTCACAACCAACTTAAGTGGGGGAAGAGGAGATGAGAATCAGAGAAAGCCATCCAAGAAGCATTGAAGACACATAGCATTTCAAACCACACCTGTGCATGTGTTATTCCTTATTAAAAAAACGTGATATAATAAATGTACTCCATTACCTAACTAAACGATACTTTGTTGCAAAATCCTGTGAACGAGTAATCCGTCTTCATGTATTCAATAGTCTAAATGGTTCTAGAGCAGAAACCAAATTATGGTCAACATACATTCAAATGTCGGCCAATAAACATCACGCTATTCTTTTGCTGCCCATGTGATCCAGTATTTGGACACATTTAGTATAAATCAACACCAACAAAAAAATATAATTTTTACTGATAAAAAATACTTTAGCATTTCATCTCTATTGGAGCGTAAACCAATATTTGGCGAGAAGTTTTAAAACCACAAATAAATTGTCAATATGCCGAATGTCTATTCTTCTCCAAAGTCACTAGGGACGTTCATCAATATATTCTAAAAACACAAATGGCCAAACGAAAAAATAATAAATAACTGTTGCATGCTCCATAGAAGTCACTAGCAACATCACAAAATATAGCGTGCATCCCAGCATATAGCATCCACAGCGTTCTTGCTCAATGTCATATATCATAAATGGAGCATGAAGCCCTGCATGCAGTGGAAGGGCGCCAAGGGCTGAGTCTATATTTCTTTAGTTTTCTGATCTTTATTTTTAGCTTTTATTAGTGTTTATTTTACTGGCCTAGCTTGCTGGGTTCTTCAAACCAATATTTAGTATATCAAGAGTTTCTAGTTCTGTGTTGCCAAATGTGGAAGGTTTCCCGTTGCACAGATTGAAGTGGACGGCCATCTTAACTTTTCTGGCCCATCCATCTAGAAGGCACTGCAGGGCAGAGTGGAGGCTGTCCTCACATGCCCTAATCGCAGAAAGGGAAAAAGGACTGAACTTTTACCTTCACTAAAACAGAAAGAGGACTGAGCCAGAAGCTCACCACATGCAAAGAAAGAAGTTTTCTATAGCGGCCATCTTGGGTTGGGAATAGAGTTTATAGCCATCTCAATCTATTCCACTACAGATTCCTAGTAAAACTCCCACCCTGGATATGGGCATTTGTTAAACAATCCTTGCTTGTGTTCCAGCTGTCTTAAGACGTGCCGCACAGCGCAGACCGTCAGGTTGGCCGTGAAGGAGGACTACAAGGCCATCAGGAGGATGCTGTTGCCTCATCTAAAGCTGTGCAGCAAGTAGTGCCAGCTACACCGTTTAGGTCATGAACAGCTGTGCAGCAAGCAGTGCCAGCTGCATTGTTTAAGCTCTTTACAGCTGCGCAGCAAGTAGTGCCAGCTGCACCGTTTAGGCCTTTTACAGCTGCGCGGCAAGTAGTACCAGTTGCACCGTTTAGTCCTTTTACAGCTGCGCAGCAAGTAGTGCCAGCTGCACCGTTTAGGCCTTTTACAGCTACACAGCAAGTAGTGCCAGCTGCACCGTTCAGACCTTTAACAGCTGTGCAGCAAGTAGTGCCAGCTGCATCGTTTAAACCACTTTATCAGTGGAGTCAGTTCTGATTGAGTTAGGACTCCCGCTGCCTTTACAGCAGCCTTGACATTATGGATTCAGGGCATCTGTGCCCCCTACTTAGATGGCCAGTTGGCCTGGGAGACTGCGAGGTATGTAGGGCGCCAGGCCCTTATACAGACATGTGGTGCTTGGAAGTGTTCTCCTTGTAGTATGAGTTTTGCACCCTTTTCTGAGCTCCGCTAAAGGTGGTCTTATGATGACGAGGTTGTCGTGCATATTTAGACCTTGTTAGTCATATTTTGCATATTTAGACCTTGTTAGTCAGATTTTGTTCCACCCCATGCTCTTTGCCCCTAATGTTTGTTACTCTCAGGAGATTAGGGTGCAATAGTAGTCTGTTGAGATTATGGGCGTACAACACGTTTGGTGCCAAATGGGATTCTGTCTCAGGCTGATGCTAAGTTCTGTGATCACCAGTGGTCACTGGGTGTTCGTTTATAATCTGTTCTACTTTGACCGAATCTGCTTTGTGATGGTTCTAAAAGTGGTCCAGTTGGTCCTATCATATGTAAACAATTCCTTCGTTTATCTAGTGCCAGGTGACATCATGCATACCTAGATGAAGGGCCCATCAAATAGCCACCCCACTTCCCAGACGGCACATTAGTTCTGATTTCTTCACCCAACATTTGGAATATGTGCCCCCTTCTTGTCCTTCTACTTCTC
Organism: Lissotriton vulgaris; assembly: GCF_964263255.1. Lineage (NCBI taxonomy): Eukaryota > Metazoa > Chordata > Amphibia > Caudata > Salamandridae > Lissotriton > Lissotriton vulgaris. The sequence continues at coordinate 1,127,186,539 of NC_141685.1, read as the reverse complement.
ATCACCACCGCTTTCCTAGTAACACCCTTTTCATATCCCCCCACCCTCCCCGTCTCATTTTCCCAACATGGCCACCACTCGAGTTAAGGCTGGAATTAATTGCTACAAAATCATGTATCCTCCCAACCAGACGAAAGCTTCAGTAAAACGATTGAAGCATGACACTATTGAACGTTTCCCTGATTCCCTTTTTGTTGATCAATTTTACAATGGTCGTTTTGGGAGGCTCAAAAACGATTTCATCTTCTTCACTCACGACACCCCTTCTTGGTCCACCAGCTTATATAATTCTCTTAACGTCACCTCCTCCTCCTCTATTCCTCATGGCAAACAACAAAAAATTTCCCCCTCTGCGCGTTTCAATGGCTACCTCACTATCTCACTCTATAACAACGGTACTGTCATGATCCAAGGCAAAGACACCTGTCTCTCGCTCTTTGACCACCTCTTCCCCTCCCTACTCCCCTCCTCTGCAACTGGGTTATCCCCTGACTCTTCATCTAGCTCCACCCACTACTCACTTTCTCCTCCCCAGACCCCCCTACATACCATCAGGGTGCACCCTTGAGAAGCACAGGTAGCCCCTCTTCCCTCCCCCTCCCTGTGCCCTCCTCACCTATGCCTTCCCCCTTATAGTTTGCCCCCCCATTTATCACTTCAGCCTTACCTCTAACGAATACGCCCCTGTCCAATCTGCACCATCCCGGTTCCCCAATCTCTTCACCTCACCCATACTCCTACCTGCCACACCCCTTTTCAGTCCACCTCTCCTCCAACCCTCTCCCCCGGTTAACCTTCCCTAAGCTCCCCATATTCCTCCTTTCCCCCCTCTCCTCTACCCCCTCCTCCCCTCGTTATTCACCCCGATTTTTCCACAAACCCATTGCATCTCTCTCCTTCCCCCCACTCCTCCAGCTGTGCTGTGCTACCCCCTTTCCCCCCTTGGTAACCCTTTCCATTTCCCTCCCTCGGGCACAGCAGAACCACTTCCTATCTTCAGCTTCCCATTCTCCCAACCCCCCTCACTCTGCCAGATGCCAGTTTCCTCACAGCTACCCCTTCTCGATGACAGGACCTCTTCAACCACCTCCCCTCTTTTCCTCCCTAACCCCCTACATTCCCATGACGCCACTAAGGCCTACCCTCTCCTTCTACCATACCACCCTGATCCGCACCCATCTCCCCCTAAATTTGATCTTAATTCCTTTCCTTCTTGCAACTCCAACAAAGACAACTCTCCCTTCGCCTCTGACTCACCAACTCCTGCTCTCAACCTCCACCTTTCCCCACTATTGAACCCTATACCCCAACTCCCCTCCTGTACCCCCACCTCTCCCTGCCTTCCACCACCGTTTCCACCCCCTCTCGTTTCCATCCAGCCACCCAACCATCCGTGCTCTGCCCTACTCTGTCTGGAAAATAAGCTAGACTCTCTGATCACCTCCATCTCCCAGCTTGTAACTGCCATTTCACTTTTAAGCTCCAAGATTTCCACCTTTCCATACACCTCTACTCCTTTGGAAAACCCTCACCATCCCACAAGATGCACCTCGCCCCCTCACCCCATTCTAGCCAAGCTGAACCTGTCATCTACAAACTTCGTCAACTCACACAAGCCTTTGAATGCCTCCCTTCTGCAACCTGCACCTCCCAGTAACCCTACTATCTACTCTATTCCGACCATCTCCTCTGTCAGAACCAAGCATCCACCTAAACCCTCCCGAGCACCCTCGTATAAACACAATATCCCGATCACCCTTCAGAGCCCAAGTGCCCCTGTCACCAAAACAGTCTTGACAGAGCTGCGCTGTCTGCTCCACAACTGCAGATCTGCAGTAAAACACAATCTTGAAATCTCCGATACCATCACCTTTCACAATATAGACATGCTATTTCTCACAGAGACCTGGTTCAACGATACCTCTCACTCTTTCTTTGATCTCCTATTACCCACAGGCTATTCTTTACTTAGGAATGACAGAACTGACAATGTTGGGGGAGGTGTTGCAGTCATCTTTAGGAACTCCCTTCAACTGAAGGCTTCTCCTTTCAGCTCCTTCCGCACTTTTTAATGCCTTTCTCTTGAGCTACAATTGCACCACCGCTCACCCATCAGATTCCATGTCATTTACCGCCCGCCGGGTAGCGGCCCTTCGTTTATGGAGGAACTTACTGACTTCATCAGCGACCAATACTCGCAAAGTAACAATCAGACCTTTGTGGGTGACTTCAATCTCCACTGGGGCTCCCTGCAAGACTCTTCTGCGAAATCCCTGGACACCTTCCTCTCTGCTAACGATCATATCCAACACTTCACAGAGTCAACACACTCTAAGGGCTCAATCCTGGACCGTGTCATTTCTAAAGCAGGCATGCTTTCTATCACTTCCCCTATTCATGTAGACTGGTCTGACCACCTCCTCATCCCATTCTCTCTTCACCTATCACACTCTATAACTCTTGGCCAACCTAAGAGGGCTACCGCCTGGTTCCGTGATGCTAAAAATATTTACGTTGTTTCCCTCTGTGAATCAGCTTTGTTATCACTTCCAAGGCTAGACCCGAACCTAGATGTTGACGAACTCACCTCCGAATGCCTCACAGTCCTTGCAGTCGAAATCAACAATGTCGCTCCTCTCCAAAGTAAAAAGATAAGGCCTACTCCGTCAGCACCCTGGTTCAGCAAATCCCTCTATGAAGAAAGGAAGCAACTACGATTCCTGGAGAAACAATGGAGGCAAGCGCCCTCCACTGATAATCTGGCCACGCTTCGTTCAGCAAGATCCAAGTACCACAAGAACATCTTTCTTGAGAACGCGTCGCACTTCAGACCCTCCTAACCGCTCTCCCCCAACCTCCATGCTGGAGGATTCTACAAAGAAAGCAGCGGATTTCGGTATATTCTTTGATGAAAAAGTTAAATCCCTTGTGGCTCAGGTTGTTCATCCTACCCCTCCAGGGGAGGGCAAATCCTTAGCTATTTGGCAGAACTTTGACCCCATCTCTGAAGATGCCCTGCTCAAGTGCATCCTCGAAACAAAGCCCTCCAACCATTCTCTTGACTCCATCCCGAGTGCCATTGCCATTGACTACTATTCCCATTTGCTTTCCTATTGGACCACTCTGGTCAAACTCTCCCTCTGTCTCCTTCAAAACTGGACAGGTCACCCCTCTGCTTAAAAAACCCACTGCTGATGCTAAAGACCTCAACAACTTCCGCCCCATAACTAATCTACCCTTTCTTGCGAAGTTCACAGAAAGATGTGTAGCGAAACAACTCTCTCGTCATATCAAGGACAATGATCTTCTTGACAATTGTCAGTCCGGCTTCATCCAAAACTGCAGCACTGAAACAGACCTATTGCAAGTGGTCGATGACGCGCTGAGGATACTCGACTCGGGCGGGTCCTGTCTTCTAATTCTCCTCGACCTTTCTGCAGCCTTTGACACTGTCAATCACAACACTCTCCTCAACACTCTGCAACAGAGAATGGGTATGGAGGGCACTGTGCTTAAATGGTTTGCTTCCTTCCTCTCTGATAGATCCCAAATTATCAAAATAGCGAACAGTCTTTCATCTCCTTTGGCAGTAGGTCAAGGTGTTCCTCAAGGCTCTATACTTGCACCCACATTGTTCAATCTCTACCTAGAACCAATGGGAAATCTCCTAAGTAAATCCGGGATCCACTATCATCTCTACGCAGATGACACTCAAATCTACCTCAAGGTTGCCTCCACTCATGATCTCGCCATCCTAAGCTCGACTCGCGACTCCATTCAAAACTGGATGTCAACTCATCAACTGATTCTGAATCCCTCCAAAACTGAAATCCTCCTCCTCTCTTCCTCACTTTCTTCTCCCCCTTTTCAATCATGGATGGATCAGATGAATCTGCTGAACAATAAACCCATCAATGTCGACAGCGCAAAATCCCTTGGTGTCATACTCGACAACAAACTCAATCTAATCCCCCACATCAACTCCATTGCAAAATCTGCATGATACCAACTGCGCCTTCTTTGGGGAATTCGTCGCTTTTTCCCTGAACAAGACCTTAAAACACTAGTGCAATCGCTGGTCCTCTCCAGACTTGACTACTGCAATTCTCTTCTTACTGGCCTCCCCAAATCCCACCTGTCCCCCCTTAAATCTGTTCTCCACTCAGCAGCCCTTTTTCATTTGTGGGGCAAAAAGAAGCGACCACATCACACCATTGTTATCCAACCTTCGCTGGCTTCCAATCGAGGCTAGAGCTATCTACAAGACTGCCTGTATCACCCACAAAGCCTTGTACTCCTCCTCTCCTCTCTACCTGTCGAATAAACTAAAACTGTCTGGAGGCTCTAGACCATCTCGTAATGCAGAAAATCTACTTCTTGAACCCCCCACTTTCAAGAAGGAAAGATCGATAGCCCAATCCTTCTCAGGCAGCGCAGTGAGAATCTGGAACTCCCTTCCGCCTCAGCTTTGGACCACCTCCTCCTCCGAGGCCTTCAAAATGGACCTCAAAGTTCTCCTCCTCCAAAGACACCTCCAAATCTAATTCACGCCCTCTCTATCATCTGAAGGAAGGCCTCCCATTATTGATAATTCTATTGTCCTTGACTATTGAAGTGCCTTCCCAGTATGTTCTGGCAGTTTGAGTGTTTGCCATTTATTGCAGTATTATCCTTGTACCTGTGTATGGTACCCTTTTGTAATTTGCACACGGCACTTTTCTCTTGTATCACACTGTATGCTACCTCTCATTTTTGTTTGCTTTAGATACTTGCACAACTGCCACCATTGCCTACGTAACGTTTGTTCTTGTGCTGGAGTGTCTGCCATTTATTGCAGTATTATACCTCTACTTGTACTTTTTACGCTTTTGTAACCTGCACACATATCACTTTTTCCTCCTGTAATGTACCATTTGCTACCTCATGTATTTTGGTTGCTCACTATTGTCACTTTTGATTCATGTAACGTAAAGTTTGCTTTTGTAATTTGTTCACTTGTAATTTTTCTCCTCATGTATCATTGCTGTTCCTATTGTGAAGCGCTCTGACACCTTCGGGTAAAGTCCGCGCTATATAAAATCGCATAAACAAAAATAAAAATAAATAAATAAAAATAAATGGTGCTGCCTTTATACGCGGCATACGCATACCCTGAAACCACGAACTTTAGATTAGATTGATGAACGTCCCGAGAGACTTTGGAGAAGAATAGACATTCGGCATATTGACGATTTATTTGTGGTTTTAAAACTCCTCGCCAAATGCTGCTTAATGTGTGCCCCTCTTTGCTTGTTGTTCTGATGTTTAAATTGTGCGTATAACTGAATAGTACACACCAATTTCCCTTTACTGAAAAATGCACATCGGCCAGCTGTGAACGTATATTATTGAATTGAGACAGACTTGTTTTTTCTTCTTTTCCTTTTTTGTAAATATTTTGATCAAATTCCAGTAGAGTGCACATCACTGACACATATTCCCAACATGGCACCTGTAATGCGCCGCTTCTACTCCTCAATACCAGAAAAGAGTGTGCATCACTGAAAGACATGCCGATTCGCTACTTCAGCTTGCGTGCGCATGCTTCTGAACGCTTCTCCTCTTTTCTCTGGACACGCTGGAGCGAACAAATGCCTCACACCCCGCTGCTTGATGGTTTAAACGGTGGATAGTGCATGCGCCCTCCAACCATAATCCCCTTCACACAAAATCTTCCACACGTTAAAAAAAGCATTGAAAATGCAATAGGTCTCACCCTCAGTTAAGTTAAAGCAGTTCTGTTTGTAATTAGGTGGCTTTTTAGCTTTGCTTTTATTAGTGTTTTTCAAACGTTTATGTACATGACATGCATATGTATGCATATATGTATATGTATGCATGCATTTATATTTGTATTTAAATAGATATGCAGATATATATATATATTTATATATATACACATACATATATAAAAATGCATATGCATATATATATATATATATATATATATATATATATATATATATATATATATATATATATATATATGTGTGCATATGTGTGCGGAGTAGAGAGTGAGTAGTAGAGAGTAGTAGAGTGAGTTGTAGAGAGTAGTAGAGAGTGAGTAGTAGAGAGTGTAGTAGATAGTGAGCAGTAGAGAGTAGGAGAGAGTGAGTATAAGAGAGCAGTAGACAGTGAGTAGTAGAGAGTGAATAGTAGAGAGTGAATAGTAGAGAGTAGAGAGTGAGTAGTAGCGAGTAGTAGAGATTGTAGTAGAGAGTGAGTAGTAGAGAGTGAGTAGTAGAGTAGTAGAGAGTGAGTAGTAGAGAGTAGTAGAGAGTGAGTAGTAGAGAAACCCAAGAGTCCAGAGTAGGATAATCCTCGCCTTTTGGACATGCAGTTCTGTGTGTCCAATTTTGTCTCAGAAACAAGGTGTCCAATTTTAACATCAGGATTACAAGCCCCAAAATGGAAAATAAAAAACCTGGAAGGCGAAGTAAATCAGTAAACTAAAGCGTTCTGCTACACACTACTGTGATTTGGAACTTTCTGCAGCCGGTACTACAATTCCTAGAATACCTTGTGTCAAAGGCCAGCAAATGCACAATGTTGTAGCGTAATCTGCTGGTAACTTTCAATAAATCCACTGCTTCCATGCTTAAAACGATGGTCCCCGATTGACGCTGGTCTAAAAGGTGCTAGTAACTTTCTGCAGCCCGTACTACAACTCCCAGAATACTTTGTGTCAAAGGCCAGGAATGCACATGGTTGTAGAGTAATCTGCTGGTAACTTTGAATAAATCCACTGCTTCTGTGCTTAAAATGATGGCTCCCGGTTGATGCTGGTCTGAAAGGTGCTAGTAGGAAGCGGAAATTAAACTGAAGATGCGTTCTTCCTCGGTCTAATATCCGGATGTGCCCTCTCACAGGCTGCTGTCCTTGGGTCAGCTGCTTCGGCAAGTTAAACCTTGCAGAGGGCTTTCCCGGGGAACCCCCGTGGGACAGCAAAGCACTCGATTCGAAGAGTTCTGGACTGACCAGTGAACCCCTCCAGTTTGATGTATGTGCACCCATGCATTACACAGCTTCTTATACATTAACAGTCACAGATTGTTATTACAGCTCTTTCGCCGTATACTCTCAGATAAGTGAATCTGAACAGAGCTGCGCCTGCTTTCCTGTTTCTGCCCACATTTTGTCGATTTCAGCATATTTTCCGATTACGATAATTACTTTAGAATAAGGGCAAGGCTAGGAAAAGTTTATCTTGTGTACTGTGGTAAGGAGGTAAATGCACATGCGATGTAGCCCTAATAAGCATACATTTCAACGTGAGATTTTCCCACAAATGTGCAACGGAAGAGAAAAAATACATTAAAAAGCTCTCTGCGTTGACAAAGGCAGCCGTGTGTTTATAATTGCATTGCGCTTTCACTTAAAGTGAAAGCGAAATGCAATTGTAAACACGCGCTGCCTTTTCCAAAGGGGAATGATCACAAAAAAGTGTGTAGCAGCTAATTAGGAGACACCCTCTCCCGCCGCAAGTAAAAGATCAAATCCAGGTGGGCGGGGTTTAAAGGAGACAGGTTGGCAACAAGCGCCTATTGACAGTGTAGCATTTTGTACTGGGCTAGCGCGCTATATGAGCAGCCGCGTTACGCTAATCAATACAGGAGCCAGGTATGCTGTCTACACGTGGCTCCAACTGACTACCGTAGCCACGCCTCTTTATTTTATATCCTCCAGCGTCTGATGTCCCGCGTCAGTGCAGGGACGCTCCGTTGGCGCGGGTCAGATAGACTGCTGCCCTTGCGCCCCGGAACACTACATTCCGTCTAACCTTTATCAAAACAGAACATTATCAGAATTACAGTAAATCATAAAAACAATGGATCTGTTACCAGTCTGTTAGTGTTCACTCAGGGCATTAGTCCACCAGGTAGTCAGCTAGCTGGGAGGAGGGAGCTGGATTCCGCCGCAGTCCATACCTATACTGGCCCCCCCTGGGTACCATCGCCCTCTGTGTCCCAGAAGTTGGGGTACTGCTTCCTCCAGCCGGAGGAGGCGGGCTGGACATCCTGCTTACAGGGGTGGCTGGACACTGAGAGGTGTCTTGGTCCCTCGGGCCTTCTTCCCCCGAGTGGCCTGGATCAGTCTCTGGTTCCTCTTCCTGCTGTGGACTCGGGCTGGACGGTGTTGCTCCCGGTGAATTACTCTGGTGTGCTTTCTTGAAAAATGATATGTCTCTGGTAACTGTTTCGGCTCCTCTCTGGGCCGTCACCATGGTGCCATTCCGGCGAGTGACTGTCCACGGTTGATGTTCAAACCGGAGTCGGAATTTACTTTCGGGGTAACGGTCCTTTACAAGGACCTGGTCACTCGGTTGAATCATGGATTCGCGGGCTCCTCGTCGTTTGCTGGCTTGTTCATTGGATTGAGTTCGATTTGCCAAGGCCTTTTCCTTGCTGGCTCGTTCGGGAACCCACGTGGGGTGGTTCGGCAGAGTATCCTTCACGATCCGGCCCATGGTCGACGCACTAGGTGCTGCCTCTGTTGTGACGTGTGGGGTCATGCGATATTCTCTCAGGAAGCCGTAAACGGCCTTTTCTAGGGGGGAGCTGTCTGCGAGGGCTATGCGGATGATCTTGTTGAGCGTGTGCATGAACCTCTCAACTTCCCCATTGGCCTGGGGCCAGCGCAGGGTTATTTTGCGGTGATGGATCCCCCAGCTCTTGAGGTACTCGGCAAACTCTTGCCCTTGAAAGGGCGGTCCATTGTCAGTCTTGACTTCTCGAATTTGGCGATGACTTCAGTGGCCGTTTGACTTCCTACTATCTCTATCTCCGGATACTTGGTAAAGTCATCAATTATCACGAGCGCGTATTGCCCATCAGGGAGGTATCCAAAATCTGCACTTACGCATTCCCACAGCCTCTGAGGATTGTCTTCAGTCACAACTGGATGAGGGCGGTCTGGCGGCCCGCTGCCTGACACCTGTTGCATGCTCTGACAGTTTCTTCCACCATTGGGTCAATGCCCAGGAACCACATTTTGGCTCTCAGTCGGCTCTTGATTTTCACCATGCCTTGGTGTCCTCGATGTGCTAATTCCACCGCTTGATGGGTTAGGCTGGCCGGCAGGACAAGGCTGGGGCCCCGTAGGAGGCATCCTTGGCTGTCGAGGGACAGTTCTTCTTTGATTCTCTGGATGGATTCCAGGGTTGCTTTCGCCTGTGGTGTCCTCTTGCTCAGGGAGTCCTGGATAGGGCGCCAGTTTCCTGACTGGATTGCATCGGCGACCAGTTGGAGGCATTCATCGTTCTTTGAGGCTTCAATGATGGACTCCAGACTCATGGGCAGTGGTCGGGCTCTTTCCGTCACCAACCGGACATACTCCTCTGTGTCTTCTGCTTCTTCCTTCTCCTTCAGGGTGGCTTCTCGGGGGTGTCTCGACAGGTAGTCTGCGGGGTTTGTTGACCCTGGCTTGTACTCCACCCTGTAGTCCTAACCTTGTAGCTGAAGTATCCACTTCTCGATTCTCGGAGGTGGTTTGGATTGTGGTTCTGTAATTCTCAAACCTGACTCCATTTTAGTCTTGCCCTCACGTAGGCCTATGAAGTAGGCCCAACGAACAAGTGGCCTGGCCTTCTGAGTTTGTGCATATATTAACTTGGGTTTTTCTGACTCGGAATGAACTGCAGAGAGAGTGACCCTTTTCACCTGAAACTGACCTTTTGCAAAACCAGTTTTAATAGCTGACCTTTGTCTGAGTTTTTCAATCACTGTTCAGGACCTTGTTAACCTTTAGTTTCCTTGCACATATCTTATCCTAAACAATATCTAAATTGTTTCTTTCCTTACGACTTTCTTTTCTAAACATGGGTTTTTGCCATGCGTCGTGACTGCCATCTGGTGTTGCCTTTTACGTAGGCCTCAGAAGTTAGTCTGCGAGCAAAGCAGTCTGACCTTTTGTGGGTCATGTATACATTAACTAAGGTGTTCTTTGTGCGCTGGAAGTTAATTTCAGAAGCTGGCCTTTCACCTGGAATTGACCCTGCCAAGCCAATTTCCCTGCAAGATCGTTATCCACTTTCCCAATCACCATTCAAGACATTTGTTAACTTTTAAGTTTCTTTACGTTTCTGTTATCTTGCACATTATCTGAAACTACTTTTCTTTACTGTTTCTTCATTTCATGGGTTACGCTTTCAATTAAGGGTTTGTCCGGGCCTTCCAGATTATTATTTAGATATGCCTAAATATTAACTTGTGGGTTGGGACACTGTAAAATGAGCTTTACTGTATGATGCTGTGTGATGTCATGTATTTTCTATTGGTTGAATTTTGGTGCAGGGGCGTGCATTTTGAATGTACCTTTTTGTGTATAAATAGGGATGTCTCGCCTTAGTAAAATTGAGCAGTTTCTAGAGTTGTACACCATGTAGTGTTGCTGGGATTTCTGCTACTAGCTGCAGCTAATAAATTTGATCTCTGACGCCACCTAGAAGTATTCCGTGTCTCTGTATCCCAAGGCAAGGGAACCCAGAGGACTTTGGGTGTGTCCCTGGTACCGCTGGGTATTTGATATCCCAGTTCTTCAGTTGGCGGCCAACGTGGGGCGACTTCAATGGTACCGGTCCAGGCCCGAAGATTGCGAGGAGTCACATGAGGAAATTCTGGAGGAGGGCCCCCACTTCATCGACCCCTGCTGACCGAAGGTCTTTTCTGCGAGGCTTCCCGCTTTCCAACGGCTACGAAGGACTGCTGCCCTGACTGTCGCCTTGTCTTGGACCCTCCGATTGATGTTTGTAAAGCGAGACGATAGACGGTCTTCTGGTGGCGTGACAGATATTTGGTTAAGTATAAGTGGGTCGCTCCCACGGCTTTGTTTGGTTCCTTGGTTTTGATTTGGTTGCTGCAGTACCCAAAGCCGAAGGGCTTGTATATTTACGAGTGTATCATTTTTTGATTCCCTTTGAAGTTTGAAACCAGACTAGTGAGCAAGATGCCTGGTCTTGGTAAATTTGGTAATTGGTTTGTTTGTGGTAGTAACAGGGATTTCCAATTGGTGGATTCATGTCCGATACCTCCGGTTGGAACTCCGACTTATGAGCTCTATTCTAAACACGGAGTGGGTCCCATTACTTATAATGAAGTATGGGTCAGCTACACAAAAAAAGATGTTGTTTTAAAATGGCCCCCACATGGTAGTTTTGAAACAGAGATTTTAGACAATCTAGAAGTTAGCCTATTTAAGAAGAAAGCCCGGCCGGCAATGTTTGACTCTTTCCGCCTTTGGCGTAAGGAATACAAACAACGAGAAATTAAGCAAGCAAAGAGAGATAAGAAAGATAAGAATATGTCAGTACTACAAGCTGCTAGACTGTTTAAGGAAAATGGAGAAGAGCGTGCGAGTGAAGTCTTAGATAGACAGCGTTGCATGGCCATAGATAAATGTTATCCGGCCTTGCCATCTTCTCCTCCGAAAGTGATGGAAGACCTTGAAAAAGATCCTTTGATCTCTCATTTACTGAGATTGCCTCCTCCCTATGTGCAGGTTGCTACTGCGCCTCCATTACCCCCGGTTGTTCCACCCTTTGTTGTTCAACCTCCTGCTGTTGTTCAGCCACCCGGTGCTCCACAGATGGTTTTGCCTCCTCCTGCGCAACCCATTCTAGGGTCGCCAGCCTTGCTACCAGCTTTGCCTCAAACTCCTTTGCCTTCTGCTTCTGCATCTTCGACTTCTACTGTTCTTGTCCCTACACATTCTTTGCCTCAGAATACTTATTCTCCTGTTCTTATGGCTACTTCTTCCCCTTCTGCTCGAAAACGAATGACCGAGACTGTCGTTAATCTGTTGTCACCATTGTTTGGGTCACTGAATATGACCCTTGTTTCGGAACGTAAACAGAGTCGTAGTCAGCTTCCTAGTTCTGAAGAACGGACAGTGTTGGATTTGTTGGCTCGTAGGTGGATTTTAAATGCTCCGAGGTATGATTTGCCAGCAGTTATGGATGTTTTCTTTCAGTGGGAACCGCCTAAGCAAAGGTATGTTTTTGATGTAATGTGTACTTTTCTGCGTCAGGAATGGGAAGATAATGAGTTGGGTCCGATTCCGCAGGATGTGCTCGATGTTCAGTCAGATTTTGCTAAAGGGATGATAGTGGAATCTGATGTTACAGATGCCGTAGAGACAATACTTGCTTTCAGATCTAGACTTTCGCCTCAGACATTGTATGAACCTGATTCCTCTGTTAGGAGGAAAGTGAAACAGTACCCTATGAGAGAAGTTCCTCCTGCATGGAAAGAAGCAGTTCAGGCTAATGAAAATTTGGGTATTCAGGCCGCTCCGGCTCATTTTCAGCAAGTATGGGTACATGTCCCTTGGAAGAGAGCAGAGGTCTTGGCTCTTAAGCAGACCTTACCTGACCCTCTTAAGAATCCTGCTGGTTATTACAAGGAGTTGTCCCAGACAGTTGAAGCGTGTATTATGAATTTAGCTGACATCGATATGTTGATGGGTAATGTAGTCCCTCAACCCTTGTGGGCAAAGATTCGTCATGAGAATCATGCTGCTGAATTAGGTGATACCTGGGCGAATATTGTTGCTGCAGATGGTAGACAGGAGGGAGGTGCTAAACCTGAACCTTTAGTTTCAGAATTACCCGGTAGAATTATTAATCTGATTAAAACGATGATGCCCGCTTTACGAGTGAATTGGGATAAGTTAGCAGCATGTAAGCAAAAGAAAGACGAGAGTGTGTCTGATTTCTTCACGAGGTTTGAAGAAACGTTTATTGATCATAGTGGTCAGGATATGAGTACGGAGGGTGGTCAAAGGTTGTTTGTGGATAAATTTGTTTTTAATTTGCTTCCCGAACTTTCTAATTAGTTAAAAGACTCTGAGAGTTCATGGGCTGTCTCTTCGTCGGCCCAAATATTGGCTACTGCACAATATTACGAGAATAGGGATAAAGATGAGAAGGATAAAGTGGAGAAGAAACTAAAGGGTTAAAGACAAAAGTTCTTTTGCAACAAGCTTATCCGCCTCGTCAGAATCAGTCTCAGTTTCAGCAACCTCCACAATTTCAGAGATTGTTACAGAAGCCTGAGCCTTATGTTCAGTGATTCTTTCCTGGCCCTAATCAGTGTGCTTATTGCAGAGAGGAAGGTCATTACAAGAATAGTTGCCCGGCTTTGTTACAGCGTGCGAATGGTGTATCTGGTCAGAGAGGTCGTGGTAGTTTTTAGCAAGCTCCTAGGGGTAGGGGACGTGGTGTGATCCCTCAGAATGAGCGTTCCTCTTCCCTACAGAATTCTGCGAAATATTTTGACAGACAGAATGTTTCGAGTGGTCAGTCTGCCCAGTACTATGTTGAGGATTACTATGTCGAAGGTGAGAGTTCTGGTTATAATGATAACTAGGACAGCCAAGGACAAAGTGAGGGAGTATTGTCAGTTCCAGTAGATCAGAGTGGACCTTATGTTCAAGTGATTACATCAGGTGTGGCAGAACCTTTTCTTTTGGATACTGGTGCGATGAAGAGTTCTATTATGCACTCTAAACTTCCTGGCGCACCTTTGTCTGGCTTGACCAATGTTTCAGTAGGATTTTCAGGCGCCCCAGTTCATAATCCGGTTTCTAGTCCTTTGTCCCTTTCCATTGGCACCTGTGAATTGGAAGCTCCACTTATTCTAACGACTGGTTGTGGTGAGAATCTGTTGGGGTTGGACCTGCTGAAAAGATTGTATGCGACATTACATTGTTCTCCTTCAGGAGTACAACTTACCCTCGGTAAGAAAGTGATTTCCCCAATGTATTTGTCTAAGGATTGTTTGCCACTGGAATTGCGTTCCCTTCCTGATACACTCTTGGCTATAGGTCCAAATGATGTTGGTCTTTTGCAGATTCCACCTTATGTTGTCACCCTTAAGTCAAATGCTAGGCTACCTCCTATTCCCCAATACAAGATCTCGAGTGATGGTGAGAGAGCTCTTTTAGCGATTGTTTATGATCTGGTTGAGAAGGGTGTAGTTGAGGAAATGAGAGGTAATGTTTGTAACAGTCCTGTTTTGCCTGTCCTTAAACGTACTGATGCTTCTCAGCCACCTGTGTACCGGTTTGTGATCGACCTTCGAGAGGTAAATAGGATTGTCGTGCTACAGTTTCCTGTGGTACCTGATATTACTGCTTTGCTGACTTTGATTCCTGCTTCGGCAGCTTGGTTTTCTGTCATCGATTTGAAGAATGCTTTCTTCAGTATTCCTATTGCTGAGGAGAGCAGGGATATTTTTGGCTTCTCATTAGGAGGCCGAAGCTTCCGGTTTAAGAGAGCTCCCCAAGGTTATTGTGAAAGTCCCTCCATCTATAGTCAGGCGTTGAAAACTCAGCTTGACGGTTTTGTGTTACCTGTTGGTGCTACTCTTATTCAGTACGTCGATGATTTGTTGATTACTGCTGATGATGAAAAGATTTGTAAAGAGGCTACTCTTTCTTTGTTGCGGTATTTGTCTGACCTTCATCATAAAGTGCCACCTTCAAATTTGCAATATTGTCGCCAAGAAGTGACCTACTTAGGTCATCTCATGTCGAAGGAGGGAAGGAGATTGACCCCAGAACGAATTCAAGCAATTGCCCAAATGAATGTACCATCCACACAGAGAGAAGTGCGTGCCTTTTTAGGTATTACATCGTATTGTAGACAGTGGGTCCCCAATTTTTCACTGTTGGCGAAACCTCTGTTAGCATTGACTCTGAAAGATACTCCGCATCCTCTTCCTTGGTCTGACGAATGTCAGAAAAGTTTTTCTAAACTACGCGATGAATTGTGTTCAGCTCCTGTGTTGGGTACTCCAGACTATAGTAAGCCTTTCACGTTTTACGTGCACGAGAGAGAAGGTTGTGCGTTGCCAGTGTTGACACAACCATTTGGGGACAAGCAGCGTCCATGTGTGTATTTTTCAGCAACGTTAGACCCAGTTGCTAAGGCGTTGCCGAGTTGTCTGAGAACTACAGCTGCAGCGGCTGTTTCTATCCGACAGTCTGCTGGTTTGGTATTGGATAATACGTTGATTGTGATGGTCCCACATGCAGTGGATACCTTATTAAACAGGACTAAGACACAGCACCTTACTAGTGCACTTCTGTCAGGTTACGAGTTGACATTGTTGGCTAGTCATGTGCACATTAAAAGATGTAATGTGTTGAATCCAGCTACGTTGTTACCGATTTCTACAGAGACGGATCCTCAGGAACAGCATGATTGTTTTCTTCGTACAGAGGAAGAAACGAAGGCTAGAGTTGACCTAAGGGATACTCCCCTTACGGATGTTGATGGTACCCTATGGGTAGATGGTTCGTGTTTTAAGCTTCCGAATGGTGAAACGACTGCAGCGTATGCTATTACAACTTTACATACAATTGTTGAGACAGCACGCATACCACAGAATTCTGTGCAAGCAGCAGAGTTGATTGCACTGACTAGAGCGTGTGTGTTGTCAGAAGGAAAGCGAGTGAATGTTTACACCGACAGCCAGTATGCGTTTGGTGTTGCCCATAGTTTGGGGCGTTTGTGGAGAGAGCGTGGGTTCCTTACTTCGCACGAAACGAAAATACAGCATGGGCAGTTGGTAAATGAACTTTTGGAATCTCTCACCCTCCCAAAGCAGATTGCAATTATGAAGTGTAGTGCGCATAAGAAAGTTGTGGATGATGTTGGTCGAGGGAAAGCGTTTGCAGATGAAGTTGCGAAGGAAACGGCGAAAGACATGATGAGCCGTATGTATGTTGCAGGCCCAGCTAATTGGGTTATGGATGGTGGAATGTGTGAAGACACAATAGAAAGTGTGAAAATGATTCAGGCTGAAGTGACCGAGAAAGAAGTGAGTGTTTGGAGAGAAACTACGGGTATGTTGGATTCGACAGGTTGTTGGGTTGAGTTGTCAGAACACCAGCGATGGCTGTTGCCTGATGCGTATGTGCTCCCAGTGGTTACAATGGCTCATGGAATGGCTCACATAAGTTCGAAGGGAATATGCAAGTTGTTGGCTCCAGTTTGGCAGAATGCTGGAATTCCGAAATGTGCAGAGAACGTGGTGAAACATTGTATGATTTGTCTGAAGTATAATCCTGGTAAGGGAACTCCAACTCCAGCTGGTCATTTTGCTCCTCCGACGTATCCATTTGAGGTGATACAGTTAGATTATATACATATGGAGAGATGCAATAATTTGAAGTATGTCCTTGTGGTTGTTTGTGCCTTTTCCAGGTGGATAGAGGCCTACCCCCTAAAGGATAATACTGCCTTGTCTACAGCCAAGGTTTTGCTGAGAGAGTACTTCCCTAGGTATGGTTTGCCGAGAATTGTATGGTGGGACAATTGGAGTGAATTTGTGGGTCAAATCATGAAGAAAGTATGTGCTGGTTTGGGAATAAATCAGAAGTTCCATGCAGCGAATCACCCCCAGTCTGCTGGACTTGTTGAATGTTACAATGGTACCTTGAAGCTGAAATTAGCTAAGGTACAAGCGAGCACTGGTATTACATGACCGGATGCCTTGCCGTTGGCTCTTTTGTCAACAAGGACGACTGTGCATTCTCGAGTGGGACTTAGTCTGTATGAAATTGTGTTTGGTCGTCCTGCGAATGTTTGGGGTGTGCCTCATCCTAAAGAATACAGCAGTATTGAGTACCCTATGTTGGTGGATTACTTACATGACTTGACTGCTAAATTACGTGTTCTCCACCAACAGGTCTATGACAGTTTGCCGACAGCTACTACAGATCCAGGGCATACGATCCAACCTGGTGATTTTATCTTGACGAAGAATTTTCAGTGATCCAAGAATTTGGAACCGAGATGGACTTGTCCTTATTTGGTATTGCTGGTCACTAGAACTGCTGTTAGAGTAGCTGGTAAAAAGAACTGGGTGCATGCCACTCATACGAAAAAAGTTCCTTTGCCTTTACCATATGATCAGTGGGTGAGGGATGGTATAGCTGACACAGATTGCGAGAGAGTCCCCACATTTGTGCCCTTTAGTGATGCTCATTTGACATGGACACGGTCAGAACGCGAAGATGATGATGTTCTGCAAGCTGCTGTGCCTCCTCATCTAAAGATTGACACCACCAATCCGGAACTTTTATTTAAGGATCCAACTGTACCTGATAAAGAACGCTACGATTTAAGGCCAAGAAAGCCTATTGCCATGGACAAATAAAACCAATTTTTTTTATATAGGTAATTATACCTTGTCAGATCAGGAGACTTTTTTGCTTTTTCGTTTTTCGAGTCACCATCCGGACTCAGCTGCAGGGTCACGGTAGGAAGTTCTTAAGGGGTGAGCCGCGTATTGACACAAGGTCTGTGGTTCAGGGTCGTTAGTGCGATCTTGGCGCACACTTAAGTGAAGAAGGAAAATTTCCGTTAGCAGCACGTTAGAGGATGGAGTTTCTTGAGTCTGATAAATGTGTTAGGAAAGTGGATTCTAAAGTCCGAATATGTATATTGATTCGTAGCAAATGTTTTTTAATAATGTGTTTTCTTATGCTTGTGAATATATTACGTTAGCTTGTGTGGGCTGGATTTTCTATGTCACACAATTGCCACTTACATCTACCTCCCAACCTACTCTTTCTTTTTCTACTGTTTCACCACATGAGTTTCATACGTTACCTGAACATGAACAGACACAAAGATCAGAATTTGTGAACAATTCGTTTATACAGATGTTGCATCAGCATCAGCTAGCCATAAATACCACGAATTGTTGGGTGTGTGGTCTTATGCCACATACTACAGATAAGGGAATGCCATATTTGGTTTTGCCTTTTTCGCCTAACGGGTCAGTTTGGGCACTCCAATCAATGTTTATCTATGCGAATGAAGCCTCTCCTGTACGTTCCGTCAAAGACAATGCAAGTAATAATGCCTTGATACGGGGAATAGTTGATATGATTAGAGATATCGATGCGTATAACGCTATCCCTAGAGATGAGGTACGAGCAAATGTCGGTTGGAATAAGACGACATATAGTGTTAGCTTGACGGAGAAAGAAAGGCAGCGAAGGTCTCCTCCTATTTGGATTATACCCCACCGAGGTCATCTCTGTTTGCAAGGTAATGGTCAGAATCCGAGAGCTCAGCTTGGTAAGAGTGTGTGTGTTCCCACATACACTTATACGTCCCAGAAATCTCCTCCGTTCGTGCCAGCTAAAGGCACGTATTTTGTTTGTCACGATAGAGCATACACATGGTTGCCATCTGATTTTTCCGGCACATGTTACGTGGCATTTTTGCTTCCCCCTAAATACACTGCTGTTTTCGACTACCATAAGACAAGATATGGTAGAGGTATTATCGATGCGAAAGATACTGTCGCACAAGAAGCTGGAGACTTCTTCAAGGGTTTCCTACCCTTTTGGGGTCCTATGGCTAATAGTAGGAATATTCGTCAGCTTACGAGAGTGGTTGAGGTCACTATAAATGAGACTGCAGGTGCCCTTAGCAATATTACAGCTGAGCTTCAAGCGGATCGCCTTATGACATTACAGAACCGTTTTGTTTTAGATATTATACTTGCAGATAGAGGTGGGGTATGCTAATTGATTAGATCTAGTTGCTGCGTTTTCATACCAGATAATGCCCTGTCTACATAAGATCTCTGAGTCTATTCATGTGGACGAAGGTAACTGGTCGTTGATGGGATGGTTATGGGAATCGCTGTCCAAATGGGGATGGAAGATTCTGATGTTCCTTGGTATGGCATTAGCTATCCTTTTCTCGTGTTGTTTATGCATCCAGTGTGGTCCCGCCATTTGTAGTCTTTGTGCTACGATCTGTGCGAGACCAGTCCCGAGAGAAGTGAAGGATAATAAGATGATGTTACAGCAACACCTTGATGACCTGATGAGAATAGATATAGACCTAGATTCGGATTAATATGAGTTTAGGTGATTGCCTACGTAATAGCAAAAGGAGGGTCTGTGGTTCTGTAATTCTCAAACCTGACTCTATTTTAGTCTTGCCCTCACGTAGGCCTGTGAAGTAGGCCCAACGAACAAGTGGCCTGGCCTTCTGAGTTCGTGCATATATTAACTTGGGTTTTTCTGACTCTGAATTTACTGCAGAGAGAGTGACCCTTTTCACCTGAAACTGACCTTTTGCAAAACCAGTTTCACTAGCTGATCGTTGTCTGAGTTTTTCAATCACTGTTCAGGACCTTGTTAACCTTTAGTTTCCTTGCACATATCTTATCCTAAACAATATCTAAATTGTTTCTTTCCTTACGACTTTCTTTTCTAAACATGGGTTTTGCCATGCGTCGTGACTGCCATCTGGTGTTGCCTTTTACGTAGGCCTCAGAAGTTAGTCTGCGAGCAAAGCAGTCTGACCTTTTGTGGGTCATGTATACATTAACTAAGGTTTTCTTCGTGCGCTGGGAGTTAATTTCAGAAGCCGGCCTTTCACCTGGAATTGACCCTGCCAAGCCAATTTCCCTGCAAGATCGTTATCCACTTTCCCAATCACCATTCAAGACATTTGTTAACTTTTAAGTTTCTTTACGTTTCTGTTATCTTGCACATTATCTGAAACTACTTTTCTTTACTGTTTCTTCATTTAATGGGTCACGCTTTCAATTAAGGGTTTGTCCGGGCCTTCCAGATTATTATTTAGATATGCGTAAATATTAACTTGTGGGTTGGGACACTGTAAAATGAGCTTCACTGTATGATGCTGTGTGATGTCATGTATTTTCTATTGGCTGAATTTTGGTGCAGGGACGTGCATTTTAAATGTACCTTTTTGTGTATAAATAGGGATGTCTTGCCTTAGTAAAATTGAGCAGTTTCTTGAGTTGTACACTGTGTTGTATTGCTGGGATTTCTGCTACTAGCTGCAGCTAATAAATTTGATCTCTGACGCCACCTAGAAGTATTCCGTGTCTCTGTATCCCAAGGCAAGGGAACCCAGAGGACTTTGGGCGTGTCCCTGGTGCCGCTGGGTATTTGATATTCCAGTTCTTCAGGATACTGTGCCTTGGAACAGGGGTAAGAGAGGCTTGTGGTCCATGGTCACCGTGAAGGAGTGGCCGTATACATATACATGAAAGTGTCGACAGGCCCAATGGATGGCTATGGCCTCCCTCTCAATCTGCGAGTACCTCTGCTCCGTGTCTGTCAATGAGCAGCTGACGTAGGCGATGGGTGCCCACTCCCCGTTGATCTGAAGCTGCGTTAGCAATGCACCTAGACCGAAGGGGCTAGCGTCTACAGCCACATTGGTGGGCTTGGAGGGGTCAAAGTAAGAGAGGGTGGTGTCCGCTGATAACGCTGCCTTTGTGTCTCGGAAGGCTTTCTCTTGTTCTGGGCCCCATTACCACGTGGTGGTTGATTTGGTCAGTTCTCGCAGTGGCTTGGTGAGGTTGGAGAGATCAGGGATGAAACGCCCACAGAAGTTCACCATCCCCAAGAAACTCCTTGCTTCTGAGACGTTAGTTGGGGCTGGGCCTCTTGGACATCCTTTACCTTGTCCGGATCCGGCACTACTCCGTGGTCCGAGAAGGTATACCCAAAGAAGCTGATTTTTTGCTGTAAGAATTGGCACTTCTCTCGGGTTAAACTTGATTCTTTGATTCGTTGTAGAACTACTCGTAGTCTTTGGTAGTGTTCTTCAATGGACGTTGCATAGATGAGCAGGTCATCGCTTACGTTTAGAACCCCCGGGAGTCCACTGAGGACCTCGCGGATGGTGTTCTGGAACACTTCAGCTGCACTCGAGATCCCGAAATTGAGGCGCCGATATCGCCTTAGTCCTACATGAGTGGAAAAGGTGGTTATGTACCTTGAATCCGGGTGGAGCGGTAGTTGGTGATAGCCTGATCGAAGGTCTACCTTGGAGAACCACTTCGCGCCATTGAGTTCCCCTAGGATATCGTCTATCGTGGGGGTTAGGTGCCGTTCTCTCTTCACCGCTGCGTTCGGGAGGCGCATGTCCACGCAGATGCAGACTTGTCCGAGTTGCTTGGGTTTTCGGGCTACTACGATCGGGGATACCCATGGGGTGGGTCCACTGACCTTTTCGATGATCCCTTGTTTTTCTAGCGTTTCGAGTTCCTCTTCCACTTTCTTCCTTAGGTGAAACGCAATGCGCCGATGCCTCAGGGCGACCGGTTGGACTGATTGGTCGATGTGGAGAGACACTTCCTTCCCTTTTAGGCATCCGATGCCTTTGAACACATCCTCAAACTCTTCCATGATGGTGTCTAGTTCTTCTTCTAGTACTGCCAGAGCATAAGATATGAGTTTTAGATCTTCTGCCGACTGTCCGCTTAGTAGCATGCCACTGCCTTCCTTCGTGACATAGATCGTTGTGGGCACCGTTGCCTCCTGGTGTTGTAGTTCTGTTTTGAAACACCCGATCAGAGGGATGGGCGTTTTCTGGCCATATGCAAACACTCGGATCGGATGTATGACGTTACAACGCATGCTTTTACCACGCATGCTGTTACAACGCCAGTTTTACAATGCAAACCTTTACAACGCATAGTGCTTTGGGGTGCTGGATAGTGAATAGTTTAATTTACTATTCCAACTCCAGTCCCAACTCCAGTCCCCGTGGACACTAGGAAAGGTGTTGGATAGTAAATTAAATCTATTCCCTATCCTAGAGCGCCCCCCAGCGCAATGCGTTGTAATGGTTTTCGTTTTAAAACCTGCATTGTAATAGCACTGCGTTGTAAAAGTTTTGTTGTACAGGATGTTTCCCCTCGGATCTTTGCCTCTCGTAGTGGAGGCTTCGCCTGCAGTTGGTTGTACACGTTCGCCGCCATCAGTTGGATAGATGCCCCTGTGTCAATGGTGGCTCTCACCTCTTGCTGGTGAATCTTGATGCAGCATTTTGGAAGCCGGGGTTTCTTCCTTTTAGGTTGGTCGATGGCATATACGTAGTGGACTGGATAGTCTTCTGTGTCATCGTCCATGTCTTCACTGTCTCCTCCTTCTCTCACCACGTGTGCGGCCTCCTTCTTGGCTCTCGTGCACCCGCATGTGCTACATTTCTTTCCTCTTGCGGGACAGTCTTGCATGCGGTGTGGCTGGCCTCCGCAATATCCAGACTCCTTCTTTTTGTCAGGTTGCTTTCTTCCGCTCGTTTGTCTCCCCTTTTGTCTTAACACGTTCACCTTTTCTGCCATGTGGACTTGTTCGAGCTTGACAGGCCGCTGTAGGGCCGATTCCATGTGGGATGCCCTTGCTTGAGACAGTTCTTTAGACTGACCAAGTTTGAGTATGTCGGCGAGGGGTTTGTCGTCTTCTTGGAGTATGGCGACTCGGAGTTTGGACGAGAAACAGCCTTGGATGATTTGTCCTCGGATTTCCTCCTGTTCATCCTGGAATCTGCACGAGCTAGCTAGTTCCTTTAATCTGCCGTGGAAAGCGTCCAGCGACTCGCCGACCTCCTGTTTCGCTTGGCGGAAGATAAACCGATCGTAATCCTTGCTCGCCATAGGTTCAAAGTAGGCGGTCAGTGCTGCGAGGAGTGTTTGGTATGTCTTTGGCGTGTTCTCCGTCAGCGTTTTGTAGATGCAGTGTATGTCCTTGCCGCCGAGGTGTAGGAGTAGGGCTCTGCGGCTGCGCCTTTCCCTAGAAATGCCCGCTCCTTCAAAGTAGATTTTGAAATCTCTCCAGCGTGGGGCGAGGGAGGAAGGAGCTCCGTCAACCACGAAGGGTTCCAGGGCGGGAATGGACGCCATTTTGGCACGTGCGCAGTGCGCCGCTTTGTTTTCCTGCGCTTATGGGAGGTGGCAGCGGCCTAGGGATTAGTAGTTGGCCCTCCTGCGGGATGAATGTATGGTCCCCCTCAGCGCCGAGCGCGCTCTCGCGACCTGGCTCCGAGGCCTCGGTGGCGATGCGTGTACTTGCTGTTTGTGGGTTGACCCTTGGCTCGAGGTGGTGGCGTGGTGTGCAGGCTTTACCCACTCTGTCGACGTGGGAGATGCCGTGTCCGCTCACTGGGCCTTGCTCTCGCCTCCTTTCTCCGTTCGCCGGCTGTGTTGCAAGCGAGGCCACTGTATACGTGGCCGGGGCCTAGTTGTTGCGTGCCTCACTTGGTGCTCGGAATCGGAGCTTGCCGCTAGGAGGAATGGCGGGGTGATGAGGGCGTCGTGTTGGTGATGATGTGGGTTCTGAGGGACCCTCGTCGCCAGTGTAGCGTTTTGTACTGGGCTAGCGCTATATGAGCGGCCGTGTTACGCTAATCAATACAGGAGCCAGGTTTGCTGTCTACTGGTGGCTCCAACTGACTGCCGTAGCCACGCCTCTTTATTTTATATCCTCCCGCATCTGACGTCACGCGTCAGCGCAGGGACGCTCTGTTGGCGCGGGTCAGATAGACTGCTGCCCTTGCGCCCCCCGGAACACTACAATGCCTTCAGTGCAATCATTGCACTGCCTTCGTGACACAAAACGACGCGCACAAATCAAAACTTTAAGCCGAGCCGGGGCTTCTGGAATCATATCGATTCCAAGAAGCCTTGTAAGATAAGAGCAGCGCATGCCCTGCTTACGTCAGGCCGAGACCTAAAAACGAATTTTAGTATTACTGTCAAACTTGCCATCCGACATTTGTGCAATTGTGGCCAATTCAGCCACGAACCCTCCGCTCACTTGCTCCACACATTTGCCGTTGCAAGCCAACAAAATAGCACAGAGACGCAATGCTGCACAGTTAAGTAAACACAGACTACTCGTTTTGCTTCTGCGCCCCTGTTTCAAATTTATCCTCAAGCTGTCTAATTCAGGCCCTATCTACACACGACCACTGTGTTCGTTGGCTCATTAAGCGTCCATTCTCACGATCAGTCCAGCTGTACAAAGTTCTTCCTACAAAATTGTTGCCAAATTGTAGAAGCCAATAATAGCATGAGGTAATAAAACACAGACACCGTTATGAAGGTTCAAGCGGAGACGTTAATTTATGTCGTAAACTTAGCAGCACCAGTCATCAACTGCCACCACCACTACCAGGTCACACATTCCAACACAGAACCTGGAATGCCCATGAACATTCCTGTGCCTCATGGGCCTAACTAGATTACCACTAGGTAAATAAACAAGCCCTCACATGCAAGGTCTGTTTCGTTTGAGATAAAATGTGCATCCCATCCTGCTCTCTCTTGCAATGTTAAGGGGGCGGTGGGCTGGATTATTCTGTTTTTTACTTGTCCACATTAACCAAGTTGCACCACAAGAAGAAGAAGAAGTTCAGATCATTGTGACCCTTACCTTCAACCTGCGGCGTGACCTCACAGAGACCAGTATGAACCAACTCCACTGTCCCTTTCAACTGACTTGTAATGTATCTCAACTGGGCAAGGAAGAACGCAGAGGCACGAGGGAGGAGGTCCTGGAAGTTTGAGGAGATACATTCCTTCAAGGTGTAAGTGGCTAAATCCAAAAGATAAAAGAACAGTCAGTAACTAGGGAAGCATATGATATTCCTGTGTAATCTTACCCACCCCTCGGCTTCGATGTCTACCTTAAAAAGAAGGGCAAGTGTAGGATAAGTCATTGGGTATAGTTGTGAGGCAGCAAAGAGAAAAAAAATGTTTCTGAACCACTCAGCATGAAGGATTCTTTAACAAATAAAACATGTTTTATGGTATGAAAGTATGCTGTGCTCAAGCATACACACAAACACCATCAAACAGTAAGAGAGTAAGACAAGAGTATTAACCTTGACGTTATAGGTTGTCACAATCCAGGAAACCACAGGTAAGAGACTTAGCATCACTGAGTGCTTCCTTCTTATATCGCAAACTCAGTGGTGCTTTTGGAAATCCATGAAAAGTAACATACATGGAAAAACACCATACAGGGAAAGCGCTCCAAGCACGGATCACATGTGTATATATACGCGCTTCAATCACGTGGCAAACGTTATGCCAAAATAAGCGCTCCGAGCTTGTTGACAAAAAAATGATCAATGAAGCGCTGCAGCAGGTGGAAATGAAAGCCCAGTTAAGCACTCCAAGCATGTTAAAAGCAATTGATGACTGAAGAGCTCCAGGCATGTAGAAATGAAATGCCCAGTTAAGAGTTCCGAGCGAGTTGAAAATTGAAATAAATACTGATGCTGGATGGCAGTGGCTGAGAGGAAGTAACAAGTAGCATGAACAGCGCAGCCAAGGGGTTTTCCTCCGATAACAGAGCGATTGCTCTATACATGATGTTTGATCAAGGGAGCTCCTTAATTGCTCCTGGACAGCGAACAATGGCTTCCTGGTGTCCGGAATGCGATACGGATCAGAGTTGGGTTCTCTAACCTGGGTCTAAATACCATAGGACCTCACCCGGAAGTCCAACCTGACCAGCTGTGTGCTTGCTTTGAACCAGAAGTTAGAAAGACGGGACTGCTAGTTGTGTAGTAAATCGGCACGCTTCCTTCCTGCACACGGCCGACAGGTGAGAAACAATGTGAATGAAGGTCAAGCCCCCACTCACGATCACATATCATTCAACTGTCTGCTCTATCAGGAAGACATTGGACAGGGCGATAATGATTCTGAAGCTGTTGTGGGGGACTTAAATAACAGAACAAACGTTTGGGGAAGTAAAAGATTACGTTTATTACTTTAGTGAAAGGGCTCACAGGGAGCCAGCAGAAGGGACGCAGTCACTGGCAGAGCAGAACGGCATCTGACAGGTGACAGCGGTGACGTCACATATGTAGTCTCCGAACATTCGGAGATGACAGGCTGTGACGCACATTCATGGACATAGAAAACATTTAAGATAATGAAAGATAAAATAACATATTCAACATCTCCCTTTTTTCCCAAACTGACACAAGAAAGATTTTGTATGTACAACACATTCATTCCATAACATAGTCCTCAAAGCGTTTAGGCATCTTGACAGCTCTTCCAGATTTAGACTGAACACCTGAGGTACTGGGGCACACATTGTCAGTCATTAAAACACAAAAGGGTTTATCATGCTCATTGGACTGTACCACCGCAGAACTGTCAATGTCAGCTATTTTGGCACTTGCCTTTACCAAAGAACCCCTTGCTCTCTCTCCATTGTTCATGGAGGTGTTGATGCTATCATCTAAAGCTGAATAACTTTGGTTTCCAGAAACATTTCCCACTCAAGTACACTCTCGTCCAGACTTTTCTCTTCTTCGTCTATGTTTCTCAATATGATCTTTTCCTGCCCTTTTTTCAATGCTACAATGTCATCCTTGCTCCACCATCCTTTTCCTTCAACAAGAACAGCCCCACCAGTTGTTTCGCGCACTTTCACAGGCTTGCTGAACTTTGTC
This sequence comes from Lissotriton vulgaris, assembly GCF_964263255.1. Classification (NCBI taxonomy): domain Eukaryota; kingdom Metazoa; phylum Chordata; class Amphibia; order Caudata; family Salamandridae; genus Lissotriton; species Lissotriton vulgaris. The sequence goes on along the minus strand of NC_141685.1, from coordinate 1,127,160,234 downwards.
TCCCCCTTTGATACCATGGTAGGTTTCCTTATTAAAATCCAATCACCTGGTTTCACACTCTTCTCTCTGACTCTATTCACCATATCTGAGTATCTCTTAGTCTTCTCCTGTTTGTTAACAATGCGCTCTTTAACCTTGATATCATTGTCATTTATTTCATCCGAAATAACTTCTTCATTGTACCATTTTCTAAACTTAGGCGTAAGTATAGAGTTACATTTTCTACCCCTCATCAGATAAAAAGGCGTATGTTTCGTTCTTTCATTTGGCGTGTTATTGTACGCATTTATTTTCTCCCTAATGAACTCCTTCACACTCCTTTTTGATGCAATGGCCACTTGAACACCTTCTTTAATGAATTTGTTTACTCTCTCCACCTGACCATTACTTTTAGGGCTATATAAAGGCGTCTTCTCCTGTTTGATTCCGGCATTTGATAAGAACTCTGTCATTTTATGCGAAATTAATTGAGCCCCATTGTCTGAGACTAAGATTTTTGGCTGCCCTTCATTTGCAAAGGTTTTTTCCCAAAAATGTATCACCACATCTGTTGTAACTGTACTCACAAATTTATAGTATACCCATTTAGAGTAATAATCCGTTAGAACAATTAGGTTTCTACAGTCATCCTGCAATATATTAAAAGGTCCAGCAAAGTCAATGGCAACTTTTGTCCATGGACCATTTGGAATTTCCACAATCTGCAATTCATTTTTAGAAACCTTCCAGTGCTTGTCGGATCTTAGGCATTGTTCACACTTGTCAATGTAGTCCTTAATTTCGTTATCTACTCCTGGCCACCAATAATGCATCCTCAGAACATTCCTTGTGGCAGTGCTGCCAGGGTGACCTTTATGTGCCAATGTGATTATTTTCTGTCTTAAACCTGCTAGTGGTACGAACAATTCACCTCTTTTCAGGAAACCACATTCAATGGTCAGTTCATCATTTACCTGCAGGTAACTTTTCATTTCACTGTGCACATTTCTGATATGGGGCCATTTGGATTTCACATGACCCATTACATTTAACAAAATAGCATCTTTTTCCATGTTTTCCACCCATTCTTTTTCTGTAATGGATCCTTTACACATGGCAGTTGCATCCACCAATGCCACCACGCACAGTGTCATCGAGTGATTCTTCTATTTGACCACCAACTGGTAGACGGGATAGACAGTCAGCTCTACAGTTCTTTCCACCTTTTATGTGTCTTATTCCAAAATTGTACTCTTGAAGTTTCGAAAGAAGTCTTATTAATCTTGAACTCCACGTCCCTCCCCATCCATCATGTAAACTAACGGTTTATGGTAAGTGACTAAAATGAACCTTTTACCCCACAAATAGTCTTTTAATTTTTGCACGGCCCAGACACTTGCCAACGTTTCGCGTTCAATAGTACTATAATTCTTTTCAGTATCATTTAAACTTCTAGATATGAACGCGATTGTATTTTCTTTGTCACCTTGAAGCTGACAGAAAACATCTCCGATCCCTTTGGCGCTTGCATCTACAGTAACTACATTTTCCAGTTCAGGATCATAAGGTCTTAGAGCGGGAGCACCCGCAATTTCATCTTTTACTACTTTGAATGCTCGCTCTTGTTCAGTAGACCAATTGTATGCCACATTTTTTCTAAGTAATTTCCTCAGTGGTTCCACCTTTTCAGCATAACCTTGAATGAATTTAGCATAGTATTCGCTGAGGCCCAAAAATGACTTTAAACTCTCCTTATCATTTGGATTTGGTGCATCTTTTATGGCCCTCACAAGATCATCTTTAAGAGAGATTCCTTCAGAAGACAATACATGACCTAAGTACTCTATTTTGTTTGTCATAAACTTACACTTGTCCTTAGAGACAGTCATTCCTCTTTTTTTTAAGGTACTCAATACCTTTTCAAGAATTTTCAGATGATCCTGTACAGTCTCTGAATGTATTAGGATATCATCTTGGAATGCTTCGACACCGTTCATTCCACTAAATAAGATGTCCATCAATTTTTGAAAAACTCCTGATGAGGAAGCCAAACCAAATGGTAGGCGGATGTATCTGTACGCACCAAATGGTGTGATAAATGTTGTTAACTTCTTCGATTCTTCCGTCAAACACACCTGGTGATATGCAGCTTTCAAGTCAATTAAGGTGAAATACTTTGAACCAGAAACAGATTGTAAAATGTCTTGAATCTTTGGGAGTGGATGGCAGTTTACTATGATGTTCTTATTTAGACTTCTAAGGTCTACACACAACCTTATTTCTCCAGTTTTTTTTCTTTTTAGAAACCACAATAGCTGATACCCACTCTGACTCATCAGCTTCTTCGATCACTCCTTCATTGCTCAATTTATCCAGAACCTCTTTCAACTCCTTTCTTATCGACAATGGAATGGTTCTCACCTTATGTTTACTAGGAACAGCACCATCTTTTAGCTTTATTTCATGCGTGAAACCTTTAACACAACCTATTTCATCTATGAAAACATCCTGGTATTTTTCAATAGTACATTTAATTTCATTCTGATTGTCATCTAAACATACACTGTTTACCCAATCTTCACTCAAAATTATAGGATTCTTTGCCCCTGGTTTTAACAACACTTCTAATTTCGCCAAGTCTCTCCACCCAATTAAAATCCTCCCTTTTTCTGCCACATAGATATTGGTATTAATCACTCTCCCTCTGAATGTAACAGTATCACAGAAATATCCTAACATATTTATATCATGCTCACCAAATGCTTTTGGGTTCACATCAGTCTCCATTAAACTTACATCATGCCATTTCTCCTCAAATAGTTTATCTGATATGGTTGTGATCGGTGATCCTGAGTCTGCCGTGAATTGCAGCTCAACATCACCAATTTTTGCATCTCCTATTGGTCCTTTTAATTTCCCATCAACCATTTCTACATATAAAATAATACTTGCACACATTTCTTCGTCATTGTCTACTACAGTATTTACGTTTACATTACTATATACTTTTTTAGTTTTACACAAAGTTGAATAGTGTCCAAATTTTTTACATTTAATACATTTTTTACCTATTGCATAACATGTTTTGCAGTCTGCTAAGTGCTCTTTTGATCCGCATCTAAAACAACTTAATTGTTTCCCTCCTACCTTTCTCTCACTCCAATTTTTCTCATTGCTTTTGTTCTCACCTTTTCTTTTGTCCTGTAGATAAAATACATTAGTATTACCACATGCGTTAGACAACTCTTTAGTAGATACCATTGACCTCTCTACCCCTTTTGCGATGCCTGCAACTCCTTGCAGCGTCGTTTTTTTACATGCCAGCAATCTTTCCTGCATCTTTTTTGAGTAACAGTAAAATACAATCTGGTCTCTGATATAAATATCCGTCATGTCCTAAAATTCACACTCTTTTGCTAGGACGCGCAAACATGCAATATACTCATCAATTGTTTCCCCTTCGTGCTGTTTTCTTAGCGCAAACTTGTGCCTTCCTACCATTATGTTACTCTCTTCATCAATTTGTACCTCAAGTCTCTTTATTGCTTTCTGGTACTCATTTAATGGTATAAAGACTCCTGGAGGACTTTCATACTCCGGTAAGCTATCGAACACTTCCTGCCCGGCTCTCCCTAGAAGACCAAATAATAATGAACACTTCCTCTCAGCATCATATCCTTTCCCATCAATAGACACAATATAATTCTCAAATGCCCTAATCCATTTTTTCCATCTCATTGCTGGTTTCCCAGCCTCATCCAGAAAGAGTGGTGGTACACATATGTTATTACTTTGTGCCATATTATTTCCAAAACTTTTCCTTGTTAGTTTTATTTTTCCTTAAAATTTTGACAAGTAACTTCACTTCGCAGCCTGAAGTGCTGTTCAATAGGTTGCCAGATTCCTTTATTTGTTTATTTACTTCTCCTTTGTTTACTTGTTCAAGTTTATATTATGTGTAGTATTCACACTTTATTTCCTCTTAAAATTGGTTAAGCGCTTTAATTTTGAACAGTTCAAAACGCCGTTTTTGCCATCACTCGCACTCTATGTAAATAGTACAGGCTCCGTGTTTACAATGAGGTAATTTTTTTTTTCAAAATGGCCGCACGCTTTTGACGCTCGATGACATTTGTGGCAACCAATGATTATATAGATACCAAGCCTTTCTTTCCCAGCATGCTTCACGCGTCACAGCTGACAGGATTTCCTCAGCGCGCTTACGCCGGCAGCCTTTATCTCGCAAGTGACTTCCCACGCTGCACTTACTTCAGGTTCTTTAGAGTTACTTTCTGCATCCCTTGTTTTTTCCCGTTTACCGAATCCTCCGCGGTGACTCTTCATTCAGTACCGCGATTCTTCTCATAAAGTAATCGTCACCCGTGAGCCCATGTCGCATCCCCGTCCTCGTCGCCAATTGTTGTGGGGGACTTAAATAACAGAACAAACGTTTGGGGAAGTAAAAGATTACGTTTATTACTTTAGTAAAAGGGCCCACAGGGAGCCAGCAGAAGGGACGCAGTCACTGGCAGAGCGGAACGGCATCTGACAGGTGACAGCGGTGACGTCACATATGTAGTCTCCGAACATTCGGAGATGACAGGCTGTGACGCACATTCATGGACATAGAAAACATTTAAGATAATGAAAGATAAAATAACATATTCAACAGAAGCCCAGACCCATGACAGTTGTAGCGCCACTGGGACGGTGTTATCTGCAGATCAGTAGCATTTGAAGTTGGGTGCCCATAAAAGCCCTGTAAAAAGTATTAATTACATTTCCCTGTAATCAAGGCATTACGTGGGATGAAAAAACGGGGGGGGGGGGGTCTCTCAAAGGGGCGTGGCCAATTGTTGCAATCTAAGTATGTTGTTAAGTTATCATTAGTGGCACATTCCGGCCACCTCGCCGGACTTCCACCTGATGGTATGTTCCCTTGCAGGCAGCTTTGGAATGCTGGAATTCACCTGACAGTCTGGAGAGTTGGGTGACAGATTAAAGGCAAGTTCTTACCGTATTCCGCCTCAAGAGTCCTTATTTACAACACTGGCGACGAAATCTGGCGAAGGGGGCCATGTTGTCACCTCCCCTTTCAGTGCTCTCTCCATTTGCTGCAAGTTCAAGTTGCCCGGTACTTCGTGCCCTGTACCTTGGTGATGGATGGCTAGAAATCCGATGACGGTGTGGTTATCAAAGAAACACTCTGTGTGACTAACTTCAGCTGCATGGGAGGCGAGTACGGTTGTTACTTGTGGATCAGCAATATAAGGAAGATTGAAATATCGTCATACTACATTAGTGATCTGTTCCGACATTCCTTTTGGCTGGTCCGGAGTTCTGAGTTTCGTTTTGACTCATGCTGATTTTTCGAAGAAGACTCTGTGTTTAACCACCGAATGTCATGCGGTTCTGACTGTGTCGGTTGCAAGTTCTGAAGTGATTTGTGCCCGCGTGCCAGTTTCAAAAGGGAAATTCATGCCACTACAGTTCAATTGGAGTTCACAGTGGTGATCGCACGTCTGCTTTGCTTGTCCTGTCACCGGCTGGCCCGGCGTTCCGAGGGAGTTGCTGGGAAGTATTCATTGATGTGTCCCGATGTGGGTTCGTCAAGAGATTTCTGTGTCCTAGTAAAGAAAGTTCGGAATTTACGGTGACGGGGTGCATCCCACGAATACAAGAGTTTGAATTCACCGTTACTGAGTTCTCTGTTCCTGCAAGCAACATCAACCGCCAGCCTTTGGAGTGCTTCCTTCATTCACTGACAGAGTTTCCTTTTGGTATCTGATCTGCGAGTGTTCTCAACCCGGCAGAAGGTCCTGTCAGAGGCGTGCCCAGCACCTCAGCTGCATTGAAGGACGTACAGGTGAGATGCGCCAGGCGCACCAGCCTCTTTAGAGCCGCCATTTACCTTTCCTTTCAACTCCAGTCAGCTGCGTGACGTTCTGCCACAGTCATCCCAGAGCCGCTATACAAGATCCTTCTTCTAGTGCTAGAGCGCGCAGTTTTCCCCAGGTCACCCGGGTTACCAATTCTCTAACACGCACTGGGCCCTTGGCGTGAAGAACACATTAATTTCGTTTGGGTGAAACTGGGTGAGGATTTCTCCCCCTGCACGCTGCTAGGAGTAATCAAGTTTGGATTTACCTCTGCTTACCATGCACCCGACTTACCACAGGCGCAATTCCTTGACGGACCTGGAGCTGTTAAGGAAAAGTAGACAGGCCTAACATCCAATACCCCTTAAAATCCGTAAAATACTTTCCACAGTTTTGTAAAATGACCACAGACACCTGATTAAGTTCGAGTTTTTATATAAGATTTCAAAGTGAAGAAGCCAAGATAATAAGCGATACACGGAGTAATATATCAACCATTAAAATCAACACCAATAGGTAGCTTTGTATCAAAAATATGACCATTAGGATATATGGGGAGACTAAAGGTAGGAGGGATTAGAACAAAACAAGTCACTGCAACTTCATGCTAGAACGAAGGATTGGGGATGAGACCTAGAACATGTACTTAACCTAAGTATTTAAGCTTATTCTTGCTAAATTCACTGCAAACCACTAAAGGAAAAAGGGAAAAAACGGGAACATGCTATGGTTTTATAAAATCAATGAGTTTCTAAAGGATGGGGGGGGAAGAGAAGGAACCAACTAAAATTCAGTCACATATATTTGCAATGGCAATAGAGCAATAACACAGGTAAGAATACTTTTACCAGATTCAGATATAAGAGAGAGAGAGAGAGAGAGAAAGAGATACGCAAACCCACAATCTATATTTACCTAATTCAGATTGAAGACCAACCCTGGCCACGGGTCAGTTGGGAAGACGGGGACAGGGACCCTCAGAAAAGGAATGCCAGAATGCGAGCAGGTACAGCTCACGGACAGTAAGGACAGGATACCCCTCAGGTTCAGGTCGAGGACTGGGCCTCCCAGGGTACGACCAACACCCACAGCTTCGGACAGCAACGCCTGCGTTACCCCCTCCTGCAAGTAATCCGCCAGAAACCCCGATTGGATTTTCGAATTCCCAGCAAAGTGCTTCGCCAGCACTTAGGATTTTCCACCCCTTAGGGGATTGTGGAAAGTATGGACAAAGTGCTCCGCAGCACTTTCAGAATGAGCACCTATTGAGATCGTAGGGTCAATGACAGGTCTGCTACTCGGACAAGTCGGACAATTTTCCTAAGCTAAACTAGGGTAGTTATACAGTTTGGGGACCCTTAGACCACCCACTAATGTTGCAAGTGACAGTTTCCCACATTGTGATTGGTCAGGAGAGGTGGTGCGGTCTTTACCACCTCCTAGAATTCAGTTTTCACAGGTTGATATTCAAATTTGAATACCCGCCCCCCAGGTTCACGTTCCCATGCATAGAATACAGCAGTACAGGACAGTTTTACAATAGGTAGCAACAGTATTGCTTCTTTCAAGGTAAGACTCCGTATTCCCAGCGAGGTTCCCAGGCGCATTGTGCTTCAGGAGCCAGCTGGCTAGGTTTAGCTTCTGCGCAGTTGGAACTTTCTCCGGTCATGTGACGGTGCCCAGCAGAGCTTCAAGTATGGCTCCGCTCATGATCTCCCCAGCCCACAAAGACGCGGTACATGAAAAGTAAGCGAAAACAAATTAAAATCATACATAAAATGATCGCACTGTATACCAAGCTAAAACTTAACCAACCCTTACTTTATAATGACTATAGCGTTAAAGATTAATGCGAAAGAATAGATAGGCTAAAAGCTGCTGCAGTAAGCAGAGAGCGTGGTAAGAGACAAGCGGCCATATTTAGCATCAATGCGCATGAGCACAGAATCCCTCCAGAATGCGAGTGCGTCACATCACATGGGTATGACCGACGCATGCGCAGACTGAATTGCGGCAAAGCAGCCATTTTCAATGCAAGCTTCGTTAGTACGTGGAAAGACAAACAAGCAAGCATCCTAGGGACACCCGCGTGTAGGGGAAAACACTTTACAAATGACGAACAATGGTGTTAATATTATTATGAAATTCAGACAAGGGTTTTGCATACGAGCAAGGCGCTATACGTGCGAATCCTTGCTCCATCAATCCCCTCTTTGATGATATTTACTATCATCACTACATGAAGGAAACAGATGCCAACTTTTCTCATTCATTCATATCGTCCATTTCGATTTCAATAAACTTATTGTTTAGTTTTCTTTCAGCTTCCCTATGAGAGTGGTGATTTTTCGCCTTTTTATAAATTGCACTCTTCAGTTCTTCTAATTCTAACTCATCAATGTTTCTTTTCACCCCCCTCGGATTGACTGTATATTTCTTTTTACACTTTTGACATTTGCAGCAGATAAAAATGATCAATACAATCACACCTATTATAACTATTGGCATCAGTATTTTCCACAAAATGTTTCTACCTAAGTTAGTAAACCAACTACCTATAGAGGAGAGACCTCCAGTCAGTCTCGTCCAGGCACTGTCAACCTCTAATGGTTTGAGTTCCTTTTCCAAATTAGTTATGTTCCTCACATATTGTTTTAATTCGATACTCTTATCAGGAATGTAGGTGCAACAATGTTGCGCTCTCAGCATTCTACAGACTCCGCCCTCCTTTGCTAATAGGGTGTCAAGGGCAAGACGGTTTTGTAAAACCATTGATCTGATCGCAACCATTTCAGTATTGACCAGCAGAAAACCAGCAGCAGTGTCCGTTGATAACCGGTCCACTACTGTAGACAATTTGCAGATTCTATGGGTGTTCAGAACTACCCCCATTCCAGGTATCAGTGCACTAAAAATATCACCTACAATTTCGCCTACACTTTCGCGTCTACTACGCACTAAGCCATTAGTTTCATCATCGCTTCCAGCTGCGTTATTCACATGGTATATTTTCGGGAAAACAATGCCAAAGTAGCAGCTTCCATACCAGTGATCCGGCAATTTGAAATAAGCCTTGTTCCCACATATATAATATATTCCGGGAAACACAGGTTCTGACCCGTTTTTGAAACCCCAACCTCCAATTACCTTATAATTATGTTCACACTCGCTGGAACCGATGAATACATTGTTATAGTACTCTGTCTTTTCCCTATGGATACAAAGTTTCCCCTTTCTTTCAAAATCCAGCAACAAGGCAGGACTGGCTTCGCCTTCTGAGGTGTTATCCATGTGCTCAGCCCACCTAGGGATTCTATCCTTCTCGTCATTTGCCTTCTTCTGAAACTTTTCTCTCCTTCTGTCTGCCATCTTTATAAACATCTTTTCCTGCTCTTGCAGAGAACAGGTCAGATTGTCTTCTTTTGCTTGATCTAAGTCTATGTTACCTATAGTCAGGAAATATTCCCCCATATAGCGGGTCACGTCACTTGTAGTATGTACACGGTTCAAATGTCTTCTAATGGGAAGTTCAGAAAATACTACGTCCTCATTTGAATAATAGTACTGCAAGGTGCTTCTATAGAACAAGCTAGCCAATATACTACAGGATATTCCATAGGTCAAAGGTAGATGGTGGTATGTCACGCCTTCAGCCACTGAGGTTGGTAGCTTCATGCAGACATAACAGTCCTCTATTTCCATAGCCTCTACGTAATGCACTAACAAGTTAGCAAAAACATTTAAATGCGTCCTGTTCTTCATTTTGTGAAAATGTAGTCCATCCTCATCTGGTGCTTCTAAATCAGGTCGTGTGTGTGTCAGTCCTACTCTTTTGTCGCGTCTTTCTAGTCTTCGTGGTGTTTCTGCAGTCTGTACAACCCCTACATCTACTGCTTCGGGTTCAGTAGGGGACAAGTTTGGATCTCTACTTATCATAAAAGGTAGAAAAACTGTTAGTCCTATCCACATTACTATTAGCATAGCTACACTACACAAGCATATCTTACAACAGGTTTTGAGACACCCACACCGGGATCTCCCAGAGACACTCGGATCAGACATTTTTAGCTTACAGGTGGCTTTTGCTACCCCTCTTCGTTCCTTTGTACCAAAGGCTCACTTCAGGGGTTCTCTTACGGAGGGTCTTCGTCCGAACTCCGATCAGCAATGGACTCGTTGTCACTGTTGCCACTGTGGTGTGGCTCGTCAATTTCTTCCAACACAAAGTACGTCCACTCAGGGCTCCGATACAGTCGGTTCTGTTTCTTTATTCTGTCGCTCTTTCTCAGCGATTTGCCTTGGGCTGCACTTCTTTCACTTTGAGCCCTTTTTCGGTCTTTATCGTTTTCTCCGACTGTCTTTAATCTGAGCCTTAGTCTCTTGACGTATCGGGGTTCACTTCTTCCTCCCTGCCTCCCAGTGGTTGAGGAGACTTCGCCTTCCTCGTGTACTCTTTTCACTTTTTGATGTGGCACTTCTGTTTCCCTGCCTGTCTGACTAGTTCCAGGTCTTTCGTCTATTTCTTCTGCCTGGTCCCTATTCTGTCCCTGCTCAGATTGAAATCGCACTTTCTTTTTAATTCTGGTTACTGTTGTTTCCGTTGTCTGAGCACTTTGATCTAGTTCTATCTGTTCCTGTTCATGCTCTTCGATCTCTTCGTTTTCTTCTGCATGAACGTCAGCTCTAACTTCTAACTGTCCCTTTCTCGGCTCCGGAGTTTCAGGAGGAGTCTCGAGATCTTGGTCTGACCCTACTTGGCCTATGTCCTGATCAGGGGTGTTGTGGCTTTCGTTGACCTGACCTTCTCCTTCTACTCCTGACTCACCTGGACTATCCCACTCACTGTCTAAGTAGGAATATTTCCTTGTTCGTATTGGATCATGAACTGGTTCGTCGGCGGGATACCATTCAACGTCTCGACTTGTGCTCGGCAGTTCGATGTCAGCTAGTTCCGGACCTTCCTCCTCGGAAGTCTCTTCAGCTGTGCTGCCTTCAGCTCCAGTCGCGTTTTCTCCAGATACCCGCTTTGTGTGGCTGGCGTGGATCCACTTCGGTACACCAGCGCACTTCACAGCAGTGGTAGTGACGAGGATCACTTGTCGTCGCTTTCCCCACCTTGGCTTCAAGCAGCTGCTCCGGGTGTGTTTCTTTAACACCACCCAGTCTCCTGGCTGCAGGTTGTGTGCTGGAGTCTTTGGCCACTCGTCTTCAGTCTCTCCAATCTGCTGAGAGAGAGAACGCACTTGGTCACCCAGCTGCTTGCAGTATTCTAGCACCATATCATCAGAAATGCTTAGCAGTTTGTTTCCGGGTACCCATGCCTGGCGCATCACTCTTCCCATCAACACTTCATGGGGACTCAGGCCAGTCTTTCGATTCGGGATACTTCTCAAACTCATCAGCACCAGGGGTAAAGCTTCTATCCAGTTCATTTTTGTGGAATCACACATTTTTCCCAGTCTGGACTTCAGAGTGCCATTTATTTGTTCCACTACCCCAGAAGCCTCTGGGTGGTAGGCACAGTGCAATCTTTGCTTCATTTTGAAGGCTCTACAGAGTTCCAATAGGACATCGTTGGCAAAATGCCCACCTTGGTCTGTTTCGATCGTCTCTGGGATCCCATACCTAGGTATCAACTCCCTGAGCAACAATTTTGCTGTGGTGATAGCGTCATTTTTCTTAGCTGGATACGCTTCCACCCACCTGGAGAATAGACATACTACGACTAAGACATATCTATATCCTTTGCATCTGGGCATGGTTATGAAGTCTGCCTGCATTCTAACGAAGGGACCTACTGCCTTTCCAATAGTACTCTGTTTCACTACTGTCTTCTTTCCTGCATTGAATTGCTGACACACTAGGCACCTCTGGCAAAGCCTTTCCGCCTGGTCCCTGAACTTTGAATTACAGAACACCTGTTCAAACACCCGACACATAGCGTCTCTTCCCATATGTGTTGGCTCATGTATCATTCTGACCATGGGGTCGATCAAGCTATCAGGCAGTACAGGCACCCCCTCCGGATTTACCACCACACCATCTTCTCGCAATTCGCATTCCTTTGCGGCCCACCTGCCTTTTTCTTGCCTGTCTGTGGCTTGTTGTATCTCTTTTAATTCTTCCCACGTTGACACATTATCAAACAACATAAGTTGGCAGCTGGTTCCATCCCACCGGGCAATTTGTAGGGACATCTGGTGACGGGCACAAAACTGTGCAATTTGGTCAGCGTACCTATTACCGGCAGTCACATCATCATTTCCAGATCTGTGAGCCGCACACTTGACCACAGCCAATTCTTTGGGTAATTGGATAGCTTCTAGTAAGTCATGCACCACCTTCCCATTTCGGATAGGTGTGCCTGAGGAAGTCATGAATTCTCTTTGTAACCACAATTGGCCGAAGTCATGAACAACCCCGAAACAGTACTGACTGTCTGTGTAAACAGTAATTCTTTTGTTCTTTCCCCTCTTGCATGCTCGAGTTAACGCGATGAGCTCCGCCACTTGTGCAGATTTCACCTCGCGCATGTAAGATGCCTCGACGACTCCTGTCAGTGTAACCACAGCATAGGCAGCACTCAGACTCCCACTTTCATGTCTCAAACACGAGCCATCCACAAACATTGTTTTATCCCCGTCACGTAGTGCTATTTCACGAATGTCAGGACGGGGCTTGGTGCTATATTCAGTCAGATCGATGCAATTATGTTCCCCGTCCTCATCAGATTCTGCATCCAGAGGAACAGGTAACAGTGTCGCAGGATTTAGGACATTGCACCGGGAAATAGTTACATTTTCAGCACCAATCAAAATTCTCTCATACTTAGTCAGCCGACTAGGTGTGAGGTACTGGGTCTTAGTTCTAGTCAGTAGGATGACAACAGAGTGAGGAACATAGACAGTGACGGGATGTCCCATGACAATGCTCTCACTCTGTTCTAGACTGACGCAAGTAGCAGCAACGGCTTTTAAGCAGCCAGGCAGTCCAGCGGCCACTGGGTCTAAGGTGGCCGAAAAGTAGGCTACTGGTCGTCTGACTGATCCGTGCTCCTGGGTCAGGACTGAAAGAGCACAATTTTCTCTGGTGTCACAGAACAGTTCAAAGGGTTTAGTGTACTCAGGCATACCCAATGCAGGTGCGGTACATAGACAGTTTCTCAGAGTTACCCAAGCATTCATGCTCTCACTGTCCCAGTGGACGGGGTCTTCCACTCCTTTCTTTGTCATATTTATCAGGGGTCGGGCTAGAGCCGCAAACCCTACAATCCATTGTCTGCAGTAACCCACAACTCCCAAGAACATTCTCACTTCTTTCTGGGTGGTGGGCAGTTCCATTGCTTTAATTATTTTGATCCTTTCGGTAGTGACCTTCCTGATTCCCTTTTCTATCTGGTGCCCCAGATATCTTACTGAGTTTTTACAGAATTGTAATTTGTCAGGCGACACTTTATGTCCTCCTTTTCCTAGGTGATTCAGCAAGGCAATTGTGTCAGTGACACAGTCAGACTGGGTTTTAGATGCCACTAACAGGTCATCTATGTACTGCACCAAAACAGACTCTCTTGGCAGCACTAGGGATTCAAGGCACTTTTTCAGTATCTGGTTGAAAATCGATGGACTTTCAGTGTACCCTTGAGGGACACGATTCCAGACATAGATATGACTGTCAAATTCAAAACCGAAAAGGAACTTGCTTTCTGGATGCAATGGGATGGAAAAGAATGCGTGGCACAGATCGATGACAGTGAACCATTCTGCGTTCCAAGGAATCTGGTAGAGTATCACTGCAGGGTTGGGTACAATGGGACAGCAAGGCACAACGATTTGGTTTACCTTGCGCAAATCTTGCACCACCCGGTACTTCCCACTAGGCTTTTTGATCCCAATGATAGGCGAATTACAAGGGCTGCTCAACACTTCTTCTATTATGTCTGCTTCTAGCAGCCTCGTGATTTCAGTCGCTACTCCTGCCTTCACTTCTGCACTCATTTTGTACTGTCTGGTTTTGGGGTATACAGCATTTGTTTTTATTGCTATTTTAACTGGGTCCACATTTGCCATCAGGCCTACATCTTTTCCTGTGAAATCCCACACTTCTGGTACCACTCTTAGCTGGAGTTCCTCAGGTAAATCCTCAATTGTCAAGGGCTTGATATCGGCATCTTGTCTGACTAACATCAGTTTGTACAGGCCATCTTCATCGGGGGTCTGAATTTCAACGCCATTTGGTGTGCAGTAAATGGTACAACGCATCTTGCACAACAAATCACGTCCCAGTAGATTTACAGGACTGGAATCACAGACCACAAATCTGTGCATTTCCTTGAAATTTCCTATGGAAATCTCCATTGGTTCAGTTACAGGGGTACTTATTATCTGATTCGAGACTCCCACTACTTGGATCGCTTCTCCCGAGAGGGGTAGGTTAGGAACATCCACTGTTCTTACAGTAGATCTGGTAGCACCAGTGTCCAACAGAAAGGTGACATCTCTTCCTTCAACCTTTCCTTCAATGTATGGTCCAGTCTGGTCTACCGGCAAGGAGGCGCCAAGCACGCACTCCTCATCCTCCCCTCTCAGGCCCCGTCAATCTTGATCTTCACAAAGGAAGGTATCACTTAGCAAGTACTGCGGGATGACTGCATTTCTTTCACTCTCAACCTCCCATACTTCCGCCCTCTCATTCTGCTGACCCTGACTCTTAAAATTCTGTCTAGGAGCGCGAGGTACTGGAGGTAATTTTACCTGTTGCTGGGTTTTTCTTGTCCCCTCTTTCGGCACCTGTGGATTTAAACCATTTACAGGGGCATTACCAGCCTGTAGGTGTGGACACTCGTCTCTCCAATGCCCCATCTGGCCGCACCCATGGCACGGAAACTTTTTCATGGCCTCCTCACGACTCATTTTAGGTCTGGGCTTTCCTCCCCCCCCAGAATTGGTATTCGGAACATTATTATCAGAAGTTATTTTACTTAACTGTTTTTCTTGCTGTTCGGCTAATTTCACCTGTGCCCACATCACTTTCTCCTTGAGGGCTTTCTTTTTATTTTCAATTTCATCTTCGCAGTATTTCGCATATTTCAGGACATCATCTATGGGCTTTCCCTGCCAACTGATTTTGTTATCTCGAATCCATTGTGATATTTCAGGCCTTAATCCTAACACAAATCTGTAACTGAAATGGGTCATGTCTTTCATGTCCACATTATCAATACCACTGTAAGTTTTGAATACCTGTAGTAACCTTTCGTAAAATGAATGCACTGTCTCATCGCGTTCTTGGGTTGTTCTATCTATTCGGGTCCAATCTGTCTCTTTGGCTGGCACCTTTTTCTTAAGATACTGTATGACCTGGTCATATTTCCTCATTACATCTGGTGAAGGGGCTCCCGTTCTCTCATCTCTGGGATATTCATCATTAGGCCAATCAATCTCTATTTTACATTCCGTCCACAGATCTACAGGGACCACAATATCGAAAAACCCATCCAGGTCTTTCAGCAGGCATTTCTGAACTTTTATGAAACGCTCTACCTGTCGGTCCCAGTCAACTGGTTTCTCGCGTAATTTCGGGAAGTCATTTGTAAATGACACAATGTCTTGCCTGGACCAAGGGACATGGACATACTTTCCTCCCGGGACCTCCCTCATGGGACACAATTTTTCTGTTGGGGTTACTTCCTTTAATACAAATTCTGAAGATACTGACCCAGCCCTGCTGCCTTCCTTTTTCTTTGCCCACCTTGTTCTCCACTTCCCCACTTCGCCCCATTTCTGCAGGAGTTTCAACAATTCCTTTACTTGGATCTGTTTCCCCATCACATTCAGGCTTTCTAAGTCCTTGTCTGAAAAGTCCACTCTGTAGGGTTTCTGAAGAATTTTGGAGCGGCTAACATCAACTCCCATTTCTGCGGCGGCATCCATTATCTTTTCGTGGAGCACCCTAGCATTCCGGGTAAGATTTTTACTGATGAATAGTAACTCTTCCTCAGTATACGAGCTCAGGCGCTCAACTCCCACGTTCCCAGCCATCATTTCTTCTATTTCTATTCTTAATTTATATATTTCCAATGTTTTAGGTTGTGAAGTGGTCTCCTTCTCTATTTCCTTTGTCCATCTGTCTAATTCTTCAGGGGAAACTAAAGAGGCGTTCCTGATTCCAGATGCACTTTCAATCACCACTTCCTTTTGTCTAGGCTGACTTCTTGCCCCTACTATACTGGCCCTCGGCTCCCTTATGGGCAAATCCATTAAACTTCCAGATTCACACTCACTTTCCTGATCCTCATCTACGAATACTTCTTTCCTCGGGGTCTGGAAGCTAGGAGTAGGCAGTATTGGGGTGATGACAGGAGGAAGGGGACTAATCAAGTCATTTTTATACATTGGGATAGCAGGACCAATAGTTACCGGGATGGTCAAGGCCTCAGGATGGGGATGCATTTGTGCAATGGTTCTGGCTAAGTCCTCTCGCTGTCTAGTCAGGACTTCTCTCTCCTTTTCCTGCAACCCTCTTTCAGCAGAATTGCCATGCAATACCTGGGGTACTAAGGATGGATAAATACTCGGGGCAGTCGGGGCAACCAATCGAGGGGGACTTTCCCCGAATGGTTGATAATTCGGGACTATGGACTTAGGTCTGCAAAACTCATCCCTTCCCCTATGTTTACTGCCTGTAGCTGTCCCGTCTGTATCACTTTCCCTCCTACTCTGGGGGTAATTGGTAACAGAACTTTGAGAATGCACCGAATCTGATTCCGCTACATAGGGAGGTGGATCCTTCATTAACAAGTCTTCCAGGTGTTCATCTTCTACATCCCCCGTAGGTGCTAGGTGATGGGTTTTTGCTTTACATTTTCCTCTTTTCTCTTCTAATACTCCCATCATGGGAAACAGTCCTTCAGTTAACATAGACTGCCTCCACTGTTTCATTTTCTGTTCTTTGGTTGGCGTTGGAAGTCTGGGATACCACTTACTCACTCCTTTATCCATTCGGGGTTTATCTCGCTCTGCAGCCTCAATCTCCCACTCCTCCAAAGCTTCGTACTGGGTCAACCTAGGTCTAGGGTGTAATTCATTCATGCGGGTCCTTAAGTTAAACAGGATCCGACCATTAAATGTACCTTCCACAGGGAACGCCAGGACTCCGTCATCTACAGTATACTTTGCCCAATTTTCTAGCCAGATACAAGTGTGATACCCTTTATCAAACATCATAAAAGAGGCAGGGGTATTTGGCGGGGGAATGAGTACGCCTTCCCTCGTTCTAATGGGCTTGTCAGTTTTGAAAAAATTCTTTACTTTATCGGAAAACGACAATTTTCTCTTTATTCCATACATCATGTGCGGTCTACCTCGTATAAGCTGATCCTTATGAAATCCTAGGTGCTTTGGATTCGGTATGAAGTCTGGATACCACATACAACTCTCCAGACTCGCTTCTAACTCGGCTTGATTAATTTTGTTTACTTTTGTGCTTCCAATGCTAGCGCGACTTTTATTTCGCGCCACCCAATCAGGTCAGAAAATACAACTACGGTCAACCAATGGGTGCGCGGCCTTTTCGCAAGACAGAGTCTCCCGTTTCGGCACTCACCCCTCCTTCACAAATTCAGCTCCGCTACCCGCCCACTGTTTTGACCAATACCAGCGCGGCACGGAGTGACGTCAGAGCAGCTCTCCGACTGACTCCCTCCTTCACAAGGTAACGGAAACTTTTTACTCTCTCTAAAGTGCGAGTGCAAGTTTTAGTCAATAACACACAACGTTTGCCACTATGTCTGAGTGTTCTAAAGAGAGAAAAGACTTTTCTTTCGCTACTAGTAAACCACTTCTGTCTACTTTTCATTCACTCTGGATAGACTTCTTTGCCTGTCCCTTCACACTAGTAACATAGAACCCGTTATTCTTCTGACTCATCCACCTTGATCGGGGATATGTACTGAGCCAGGATTTCACCAGCGAACTATTTTACTTACCAGACAAGCCTCGGAGACCCTATTACTCCTTCCGTATGCGACCCTTACTAGGTGATATCGCAATGAAAGTTTTATAATGGACTCGTAGCTATCATTCACTCCAGAAACAAAGGTCCTAATTAGTGCTTCCAGTTATCCTTAACCCTGCACTAATACCTCAAACCTAGTGACTTCAACAGCTAACCGGATTCTACTCACCGTTAGCTAAAATACCTCCCCGGGGATTCAGACTACACTGAACATTTACAAACAATTCTGGGTTAATTCAACATGCAGTATTTATATCAGCGATGCAAATTCATGAACATTTACATATAAAAACACATTTCAAAAATATTGTAAAAATACAGTAACAATCAGCAGCACGTTTTTGTATTCACGGTTTGTTTATGACTATCCTGCCTACCTAATCTAACTAGTCCAAACCATCCTCTGCTAGCCAGAAATTACTGCTAGAGCGCGCAGTTTTCCCCAGGTCACCCGGGTTACCAATTCTCTAACACGCACTGGGCCCTTGGCGTGAAGAACACATTAATTTCGTTTGGGTGAAACTGGGTGAGGATTTCTCCCCCTGCACGCTGCTAGGAGTAATCAAGTTTGGATTTACCTCTGCTTACCATGCACCCGACTTACCACAGGCGCAATTCCTTGACGGACCTGGAGCTGTTAAGGAAAAGTAGACAGGCCTAACATCCAATACCCCTTAAAATCCGTAAAATACTTTCCACAGTTTTGTAAAATGACCACAGACACCTGATTAAGTTCGAGTTTTTATATAAGATTTCAAAGTGAAGAAGCCAAGATAATAAGCGATACACGGAGTAATATATCAACCATTAAAATCAACACCAATAGGTAGCTTTGTATCAAAAATATGACCATTAGGATATATGGGGAGACTAAAGGTAGGAGGGATTAGAACAAAACAAGTCACTGCAACTTCATGCTAGAACGAAGGATTGGGGATGAGACCTAGAACATGTACTTAACCTAAGTATTTAAGCTTATTCTTGCTAAATTCACTGCAAACCACTAAAGGAAAAAGGGAAAAAACGGGAACATGCTATGGTTTTATAAAATCAATGAGTTTCTAAAGGATGGGGGGGGAAGAGAAGGAACCAACTAAAATTCAGTCACATATATTTGCAATGGCAATAGAGCAATAACACAGGTAAGAATACTTTTACCAGATTCAGATATAAGAGAGAGAGAGAGAGAGAGAAAGAGATACGCAAACCCACAATCTATATTTACCTAATTCAGATTGAAGACCAACCCTGGCCACGGGTCAGTTGGGAAGACGGGGACAGGGACCCTCAGAAAAGGAATGCCAGAATGCGAGCAGGTACAGCTCACGGACAGTAAGGACAGGATACCCCTCCGGTTCAGGTCGAGGACTGGGCCTCCCAGGGTACGACCAACACCCACAGCTTCGGACAGCAACGCCTGCGTTACCCCCTCCTGCAAGTAATCCGCCAGAAACCCCGATTGGATTTTCGAATTCCCAGCAAAGTGCTTCGCCAGCACTTAGGATTTTCCACCCCTTAGGGGATTGTGGAAAGTATGGACAAAGTGCTCCGCAGCACTTTCAGAATGAGCACCTATTGAGATCGTAGGGTCAATGACAGGTCTGCTACTCGGACAAGTCGGACAATTTTCCTAAGCTAAACTAGGGTAGTTATACAGTTTGGGGACCCTTAGACCACCCACTAATGTTGCAAGTGACAGTTTCCCACATTGTGATTGGTCAGGAGAGGTGGTGCGGTCTTTACCACCTCCTAGAATTCAGTTTTCACAGGTTGATATTCAAATTTGAATACCCGCCCCCCAGGTTCACGTTCCCATGCATAGAATACAGCAGTACAGGACAGTTTTACAATAGGTAGCAACAGTATTGCTTCTTTCAAGGTAAGACTCCGTATTCCCAGCGAGGTTCCCAGGCGCATTGTGCTTCAGGAGCCAGCTGGCTAGGTTTAGCTTCTGCGCAGTTGGAACTTTCTCCGGTCATGTGACGGTGCCCAGCAGAGCTTCAAGTATGGCTCCGCTCATGATCTCCCCAGCCCACAAAGACGCGGTACATGAAAAGTAAGCGAAAACAAATTAAAATCATACATAAAATGATCGCACTGTATACCAAGCTAAAACTTAACCAACCCTTACTTTATAATGACTATAGCGTTAAAGATTAATGCGAAAGAATAGATAGGCTAAAAGCTGCTGCAGTAAGCAGAGAGCGTGGTAAGAGACAAGCGGCCATATTTAGCATCAATGCGCATGAGCACAGAATCCCTCCAGAATGCGAGTGCGTCACATCACATGGGTATGACCGACGCATGCGCAGACTGAATTGCGGCAACGCAGCCATTTTCAATGCAAGCTTCGTTAGTACGTGGAAAGACAAACAAGCAAGCATCCTAGGGACACCCGCGTGTAGGGGAAAACACTTTACAAATGACGAACAATGGTGTTAATATTATTATGAAATTCAGACAAGGGTTTTGCATACGAGCAAGGCGCTATACGTGCGAATCCTTGCTCCATCAATAGTTCCTGTCAGTCGTGAGCCTGCGCTGCCGCGTTCGGGTGAAATCTAGACAGGAAGCCTGCAATTGACGAGGAGGTGTAAGTCCGGCGCACCAGCTCCTTCAGGGCCGCAGAAAACCTTTTGTTGTTTCTTCTCTTCAAGTAGCAGTTCCTGTTCAGGTGAAGCTTACTAGAGTGAAATCTGGAGGAAAAACAAGAGGTCTAGTGGGGTTTCGACGCCATCCTGTGGAGGAAGAAAACAACGGAAAAGCTGGGTAAAGTAAGACTAACTAAGGACTGTTGTCCTCCAGTTCCCCTTGACCACCTGTAATCCTGGGTTTAGGGACTGCGTACAACCATCCAAGACTGCAATTTCTCCAAGTTCAACGGGTCATAACTCTTATTGTAATTGGGGATATATAGAACTGCAATTTCGGGAAAAAAACTGCAAAAAGTCTGGATACCATAGACTATGTATAGTCCCTGTTATTGTTCCAGCAATAGAGTAAACCCAAATTGAGTTACGAGTACCCTACTTACCCGGATGTTAGTTTTGCTGTTCTTGCCTGCTGACATTGTTTTTCCTCTAGGGGGGGTATGTATGCGTTCTGTGGCACTGTACTAGGGAGTGGTAAGGAGTGCGCATTGTGACCTGGACAAGCCCCAGAGGGCAGTGGTGATATCTATCCAGGGTGATGTTTTAAGTTAGTATATCAGAAATGGTTCGAGGTTACCCTGAGTACTGCTAGGAACATCTATAATTGGCAGGGAGTGTTAGGTGTAAAAGGTTTACTAAGATAATGTGATGAGCGACATGGCCCATAAGATAATGGTGTAACAAGTGGGTACACCAAGGGCATTCTGCAGTCCTGCGTGCAGGGGTAGTAGTGCCAAACATTATGGTACGTGCCTTGTAATTGGTCATAACTGTCCGTTGTACCTTAGTACATATTCGAGTAATTCAGTATTGTGTACCAGCCAGCTGGGAAGTGTACAGTGTGAAAAGCTCTAGACAGAGTTTGTACCCTGGCAGTACAACGTAGTAAGCGTTCTATTAGGTGCATCAGGGGTATATTACAGTCCCTATCCTTGTGCGTTTTTTGTTTTATATATACGGCCTGGCCTTACAGCCGTGTCACCCAGTACTGTGGGTTCATGCTGCATTGAGTGTACTTTGCTATCTACAAAATTTGACAGTTACGTGTGCCATCGGACGCCATTGCAGGTACGGGTAGGCTTATCAACAGTTGCAAGTGTAGCTGTATTAAAGCCATAGTTATCGTACATCTTCTCAACCCTTTGCCTTTGTGTAGTGGTGCCTTTTCTGTATTCCCTTTCCCATGGCGGCATCATCCATGAACCCACCCCCCTCTTTCTTAAACGACATTGGCGATCCAGATATACACTGGAAGGACTGGATCAATTTATTTGATTCATACCTCATAGCCATAGGGGGTTAGAAATTGTTGGCAGTACGGAAGCAACATGTCTTGCTCCATAATTTAGGAGTGCAAGGAAGGAAAATTTATGACACCCTTCCAGACCCTGCATTGGAAGATGATGAGTTAGACTTAGATGTGTTTAAAATCACCATGCTAAAACTAGAAACCCATTTCGGGGACAAGGTTAATGTTGTTCTTGAGCGACACAAGTTTTTTCGCGAGTTCAGGCAAAGAATGAGTCTATTACCAATAATATAGCACCACTCCGTGCTCTCACCCAGCTGTGCAAATTTGGGGAGTTGAACGACTCCCTCATTAGGGATCAGCTGGTGAGGTGTACACACAACCCTAGAATAAAGGAAAAGTTACTTGCAAAGAATCCCTCTTTGAGGGAAGCCGTCTCCATGGCCCAATCCATCGAACACACCGCAAAGTGTATTCTGGAAATGGACCAACCTAAAGAACCCAGTAGTAGTGTGAACAAAATCAAAGGATTGGTTCTGCAGGATAGTAGAGAGGGAGAAGTGTACAAGGTCAGGTCCAAGGAAATTAAAGGTGAGAAACCCATAAGCATCGCAGAGGGTTTGAAATGCTTCAGATGAGGGAGCTGCAATCATCTAGCCAACAGTGTACATTGTACTGCACGTAATTCAACTTGCATGAAGTGCAACAGAAGGGGCCATTTTGCTAGAGTTTGCAAGGAAGGGGAGATGAATCAGGTGAAGGTGGTACACAGCGAAGATGTACAGAATCAAAACTATGTGTTCTAGGGAACCGCAAGGTGAGCTCCTGTTTTGCTCCGCATAATTCTCTGCATTGGGGTGTTTGTGTTATTATTGCCTCTATAGTATAAACTGTGGTGCTTATGCCAGTTACACCCTTTGCCTTTATTGTTCCCTCTAGTCCCTGGATTTTCTTTTTGTTTTGGCTCAAAGCCTTCCCAGAGCTGGTGTATTGCTTGTGAAGTGTTTACATCCTTGTGTTTCACCCGGGGTTCGCATGCACTATTACCAGTCCTTCGCTTCCATTTTTCCCTCCCTTATTACCCTTCCTTTCCTTTCCTTTTCCTTCTATTTCTCTTCTGTTTCAAAGGGAGATGTGTTGCAATCTAAGTATGTTGTTAAGTTATCATTAGTGGCACATTCCGCCCAACCCTCCGGACTTCCACCTGTTGGTATGTTCCCTTGGAGGCAGCTTTGGAATGTTGGAATTCACCTGACAGTCTGGAGAGTTGGGTGACAGATTAAAGTCAGGTTCTTACCTTATTCCGCCTCAATAGTCCTTATTTACAACAAAAATTTACAGGGTGGCTTAAAAACATGTGAGCTAAAAATCTGTTTTGCATAGTGTGCCACCCGACTGGTATTGTGCTATTTCTGTCCTTGCATCCAGATATATGATTCAACAAGTAACATCATACCTACAAGAAGTCAGGACTTTTGGCTTTGTCAATGGTTGTTTGTTGCATAAGATAAATAAGCAGCAATTATGGCATGTATATAATATTGAAAAAGCTTCCACTTAAAGCCCTGGTTACACCACGACAATGTTGCTGTTCCTGAGTTTTTAAAAGAGAAGGAAATCCAGAGAGAAAATGACTCTCTTTAAAGGGTTTCCCTTCCCCTATAATGCTTGAAATTAACGGACCGCCTGTGCCAGGGCACAAAACAGAGTCCGTTAGAGACCCGTTTTGAGGCCCCCTTTAAAAAAACTGCCGGTGCTCAGACCCGGTGAGACCAGGCCCACTTAAAGCCCTGCCTGTAATGTTGCAAGTGAAGAGAGCGTTGGAAGCACATTTTCTTATCTCAAAGGAAACTCTTTGGGAAAAAAGTCCGGAAAAATGGATCAGTTAAAAATAAATGCAATGCAGCAATTGGGAAATGTGGAAATAATAAACAAACTGCAAGAAAATGGAAAATCAATTGCATGGTAATGTACAAATATTAAGTACCAACTCACCCTTTGCATATATTAAAAGCACACAAATAAACAAATCTTAAATCCAAACTCACCCATCGCAAATACCCAAACTTTAAAAATAACACAATCGAGGTGCACTAAGCACCAGTTAAATAAAATCAACAATTAGATTGCACAATGTTTTACAGCTTTAAAAAGGCAACACGCGCTACCTATTTAAACAAAGATAGCTACCATGTGTTTACAAACACACAACTTGTTTCTAAACCTAATCACAGAGCAGTAATAAACAGTTAAAAAACATTTAGAATGCAAGATGTAATAGCGGTGCACTAAGCAATAGTTACATTTAATCCATAATTTCAATCCACAAAACTTCTGAGTTTTAAAAAGATGACCCACGCTGCCTGTTTAAATAAAGGAAGCTCAATTAGAATGCAGATACTTTAAAGCTTTAAAAAGATGACACGCTGCTGGGATAAACAAAAATAACTCAATTAGTAAGCACAATGTTTCAAAGTTTTAAAAAGGTGACACGCTGCCTCTATAAATGAACAAAATTAACTACAATAGTTTCACAAACGCTTGCATAAAGCAGAGAAACAATTGTGCCAAAAACGAACCCATTAACCTGTTCGCTGCGCGGGTCGACGATGTCTGAACTGGGGTGGTGGAGTGAGCTAAAGAATGATGATGATAGATTTAACCCAGATCAGTTGACTGGGAGTGAGTGTTTGATTTGTTCCAATGCTCCGTCCATCATCCCCTTTGGTATCACTTTGTTCGCCCTAGGTTGGCAGGGTATGCCCAGACATGGGTCCCTTGCTCACTTTGCCACTCGATTCAAGCTGACCTGGCTGATGACGACTGATAAGCTAGAAACTGGTCCCAGGACGCTTGTTTCCGGTCCAGGGAAGACAAGGCTTGGGAGTTCGGGCTGGACTGTTCCCATGAGGCAGACTGATTTGCATATGGCCATGTCTGAACTGGGGTGGTGGAGTGAGGTAAAGAATGATGATGGATTTAACCCAGATCAGTTGACTGGGGGTGAGGGTTTGATTTGTTCCAACACTCCGTCCATCATACCCTTTGGTATCGGGAATTAACTATAAACACCTCTGTAACAGATATCTATTTTATGTAACATAGCTCAGTTGTTTAATGCTTTTTTCAGAGATACTTATTTACCCGGAGATCAGACTTTGTAGTCTAGTAAAATAACGCAGTATGATAAGTACCAATTATAAAAATCTGCAAATAGCTTGCAAGGCATAATAATTACAAAGCCACACAACTAGAGTCAAAAACACATTTGGAAACCTGGGAAATAACATCCATGTGTACCTTTGCTTGTTGCTCAATCTAGAGTGAAGCTTCATTTGACTTGCAATTGCTTCCAAAGAGTGTGGCACACTTTTCATTTTCACTTCCCATGATGCTTTCCAAATGTTGGAAGACACATGCAAGTTTCGAGACATCAGAAGATGTTTGTTCTGGAGGGAAGTTCACTATGAGCTGTGTTGAGCATTTTTGGGCATTCAATCTAAACCCACTCAAATTCTGGCTATTTTAAAAGATATAACTAAGATAGAGATCGAGTTTATCCAGTGCGATTACTATTCATATTGTATTTGACTTTTAATCCCTTTACCAGTAGCGGCTGCTAACCAACGGGGCTGGTGAGGCGGGAGGAGGAATGTAATTAAAAACAAGCATTTGTAATACAATAGGTCTTGCATTAGGAAAGTTTGAGCTATTGGTATTGTAAATGACACATTTTATATTTATGTGTTGGTTTTGAACATAGCTAAATTAATAGCTTTGTCATTTACAATTCCAATAGTTTTAACTTTCACAAATGTGACACCTATAGCATTTGTAATGCAATATGTGTTGCATTTACTTGACTTAGATGTATTGATATTACAAATAACAATGGCTTTTAATTTTTTTAAATAATTAATACTTAAATAAAAGTTATTGGCATTTATAATGGCAATAGCTTAAACTTTTGTAAATAACTTTTGTGAAGATTATGTTCAGTGTATTTTATTGTGACGAAAATCCAAGAACAGAAGTGAAATATTAGCATCTTTTTGTGACATTTGTAATGAAGCTTGAAACATTGAGAGAACATATTTGAACCAGTTGTTGTTGAATGGTTGCACAGATTTATGCTGTGGTGGCGCTGAGTGATGTTGTGGTGGCGCCGAGTGATGCTGTGGCGTTCAATGATGCTGTGGTAGCGCATAGTGATGTTGTTGTGCCCCTGAGTGATGCTGTGGTGGTGCTGAGTGATGCTGTGGTGATGCGCTAGATAGAGTGAGTGCGATAGATAGATAGAGTGTGGGCGATAGAGGG
This sequence comes from Lissotriton vulgaris, assembly GCF_964263255.1. NCBI lineage: Eukaryota > Metazoa > Chordata > Amphibia > Caudata > Salamandridae > Lissotriton > Lissotriton vulgaris. The sequence goes on along the minus strand of NC_141685.1, from coordinate 1,127,134,147 downwards.
AGGGCGATTGATAGATAGAGGGAGGGCGATAGATAGAGGAAGGGAGGGCGATAGATAGAGTGAGGTAGGGCGATAGAGTGAGGGCGATAGATAGAAAGATGGAGGGCGATAGATAGAGTGAGGAAGGGCGATAGATAGAGTGAGGGCGATAGAGTGGGTGAGGGCGATAGAGTGAGGGCGCGAGAGTGAGGGTGGTATACTAGGGGCGGTAGAGTGAGGGTGGTAGAGTGGTAGAGTGAGGACGGTAGAGTGAGGGCGGTGGAGTGGTAAAGTGAGGGCGGTAGAGTGGTAGAGTGAGGGCGGTAGAGTGATTAAAGTGAGGGCGGTAGCGTGGTAGAGTGAGGGCGGTAGAGTTGTAGAGTGAATGCATGAGGGCAGTAGAGTGGTAGAGTGAGGGTGGTAGAGTGGTAGAGTGAAGGCGGTAGAGTGGTAGAGTGAGGGCGGTAGAGTGAGGCCGGTCGAGTGGCAGAGTGAGGGTGGTAGAGTGGTAGAGTGAGGGCGTTAGAGTGAGGGCGTGATGGCGGTAGAGTGGTAGAGTGAGGGCGGTAGAGTGAGGGAGGTAGTGTGGTAGAGTGAGGGCGGTAGAGTGGTAGAGTAAGGGAGGTAGAGTGAGGGCGGTAGAGTGAGGGCGGTAGAGTGAGGGCTTGAGGGCGGTAGAGTGGTAGAGTGAGGGCGGTAGAGTGAGGGCGGTAGAGTGGTAGAGTGAGGGCGGTAGAGTGAGGGCGGTAGAATGGTAGAGTGAGGGAGGTAGAGTGAGGGCGGTAGAGTGAGGGCGGTAGGGTGAGGGCAGTAGAGTGGTAGAGTGAGGGTGGTAGAGTGAGGGAGTGAGGGTGGTAGAGTGGTAAAGTGAGGGCGGTAGAGTGAGGGCGGTAGAGTGGTGGAGTGAGGGTGGTAGAGTGGTAGAGTGAGGGCGGTAGAGTGGTAGAGTGAGGGTGGTAGAGTGAGGGTGGTAGAGTGAGGGTGGTAGAGTGAGGGTGGTAGAATGGTAGAGTGAGGGCGGTAGATTGAGGGCGGTAGAGTGAGGGCAGTAGAGTGGTAGAGTGAGGGTGGAAGAGTGAGGGCAGTAGAGTGAGGGTGGTAGAGTGGTAAAGTGAGGGCGGTAGAGTGGTAGAGTGAGGGCGGTAGAGTGAGGGCGGTAGAGTGGTAGAGTGAGGGTGGTAGAGTGAGGGCTGTAGAGTGAGGGTGGTAGAGTGGTAGAGTGAGGGCGGTAGAGTGAGAGCGGTAGAGTGAGGGCGGTAGAGTGAGGGCGGTAGAGTGGTGGAGTGAGGGCGGGAGAGTGGTAGACTGAGGGCGGTAGAGTGGTAGAGTGAGGGCGGTAGAGTGAGGGTGGTAGAGTGAGGGCGGTAGAGTGAGGGCGGTAGAGTGAGGGTGGTAGAGTAAGGGCGGTAGAGTGAGGGTGGTAGAGTGAGGGCGGTAGAGTGGTAGAGTGAGGACGGTAGAGTGAGGGCAGTAGAGTGGTGGAGTGAGGGCGGTAGAGTGGTAGACTGAGGGCAGTAGAGCGGTAGAGTGAGGGCGGGAGAGCAGTAGAGTGAGGGCGGGAGAGCGGTAGAATGAGGGTGGTAGAGTGGTAGAGTGAGGGCAGTAGTGTGAGAGCGGTAGAGTGAGGGCGGTAGAGTGAGGGCGGTAGAGTGGTAGAGTGAGGGCGGTAGAGTGAGGGCAGTAGAGTGGTAGAGTGAGGGCGGTAGAGTGGTAGAGTGAGGGCGGTAGATTGGTAGAGTGAGGGCGGTAGAGTGAGGGTGTGAAGGTGGTGGAGTGGTAGAGTGAGGGCGGTAGAGTGAGGGCGGTGGAGTGGTAGAGTGAGGGCAGTAGAGTGAGGGCGTGATGGTGGTAGAGTGGTAGAGTGAGGGCTGTAGAGTGAGGGCGTGAGGGCGGTAGAGTGGTAGAGTGAGGGCGGTAGAGTGAGGGCGTGTGGGTGGTAGAGTGAGGGTGGTAGAGTGGTAGAGTGAGGGCGGTAGAGTGGTAGAGTGAGGGTGGTAGAGTGAGGGCGGTAGAGTGGTAGGGTGAGGGCGGTAGAGTGTGGGCGGTAGAGTGGTAGGGTGAGGGCGGTAGAGTGAGGGAGGTAGAGTGAGGGCAGTAGAGTGAGGGCGGTAGAGTGGTAGAGGGAGTGCGGTAGAGTGAGTGCGGTAGAGTGAGTGCGGTAGAGTGAGAGCGGTAGAGTGAGAGCGGTAGAGTGGTGGAGTGAGGGCAGTAGAGTGAGAGCGGTAGATTGAGGGCGGTAGAGTGAGGACGGTAGAGTGGTAGATTGAGGGTGGTAGAGTGAGGACGGTAGAGTGGTAGAGTGAGGGAGTAGAGTGAGAGAGGTAGAGTGAGGGCGGTAGAGTGGTAGAGTGAGGGCAGTAGAGTGGTAGAGTGAGGGCGGTAGAGTGGTAGGGTGCGGGCGGTAGAGTGAGGGCGGTAGAGTGGTAGAGTGAGGGCGTTAGAGTGAGGGCGGTAGAGTGGTAGATTGAGGGCGGTAGAGTGAGGGCAGTAGAGTGGTAGAGTGAGGGCGTGAGGGCAGTAGAGTGAGGGTAGTAGAGTGAGGGCCGTAGAGTGGTAGAGTGAGGGCCGTAGAGTGAGGGCAGTAGAGTGGTAGAGTGAGGGTGGTAGAGTTATAGAGTGAGGGTGGTAGAGTTATAGAGTGAGGGCGGTAGAGTGGTAGAGTGAGGGCGGTAGAGTGAGGGCGTGAGGGCGGTAGAGAGTTAGAGTGAGGGCGGTAGAGTGGAGAGTGAGGATGGTAGAGTGGTAGAGTGAGGGCGGTAGAGTGGTAGAGTGAGAGCGGTAGAGTAGTAGAGGGAGGGTGGTAGAGTGGTAGAGTGAGGGCGGTAGAGTGGTAAAGTGAGGGCGGTAGAGCGGTAGAGTGAGGGCGGTAGAGCGGTAGAGTGAGGGCGGTAGAGTGGTAGATTGAGGCCGGTAGAGTGAGGGCCGTAGAGTGAGGGCCGTAGAGTGGTAGAGTGAGGGTGGTAGAGTGAGCGCGGTAGAGTGGTAGAGTGAGGGCGGTAGAGTGAGGGTGGTAGATTTAGGGCAGTAGAGCAGTAGAGTAAGGGCGGTAGAGTGAGGGCGGTAGAGTGGTAGAGTGAGGGCAGTACAGTGGTAGAGTGAGGCCGTAGAGTGGTAGAGTGATGGTGGTAGAGTGAGGGCGGTAGAGTGGTAGAGTGAGGGTGGTAGAGTGAGGGCAGTAGAGTGGTAGAGTTAGGGCGGTAGAGTGAGGGTGGTAGAGTGATAGAGTGAGGGGGTAGAGTGAGAGCTGTAGAGTGGTAGAGTGAGGGCGGTAGAGTAAGGGCGGTAGAGTGGTAGAGTGATGGGGGTAGAGTGAGGGTGGTAAAGTGGTAGAGTGAGGGCGGTAGAGTGAGGGCGGTAGAGTGAGGGCGGTAGAGTGAGGGTGGTAGAGTGAGGGTGGTAGAGTGAGAGCGGTAGAGTGAGGGCGGTAGAGTGGTAGACTGAGGGCGGTAGAGTGGTAGAGTGAGGGTGGTAGAGTGGTAGAGGGAGGGCGGTAGAGTGAGGGCGGTAGAGTGGTAGGGTGCGGGCAGTAGAGTGAGGGCGGTAGAGTGGTAGAGTGAGGGCGGTAGAGTGAGGGTGGTAGAGTGGTAGATTGAAGGTGGTAGAGTAGGGCGGTAGAGTGAGGGCAGTAGAGTGGTAGAGTGAGGGCGGTAGAGCGAGGGTGTGAGGGCGGTAGAGTGGTAGAGTGAGGGCGGTAGAGTGAGGGTGGTAGATTGAGGGCGGTAGAGTGAGGGTGGTAGAGTGAGGGAGTAGAGTGAGAGTGGTAGAGTGAGGGCGGTAGAGTGGTAGACTGAGGGCGGTAGAGTGGTAGAGTGAGGGCGGTAGAGTGGTAGAGGGAGGGCGGTAGAGTGAGGGTGGTAGAGTGAAGGCGGTAGAGTGAGGGCGGTAGATTGAGGGCGGTAGAGTGAGGGTGGTAGAGTGAGGGAGTAGAGTGTGAGCCGTCGAGTGAGGACGTAGAGTGGTAGACTGAGGGCGGTAGAGTGGTAGAGTGAGGGCGGTAGAGTGGTAGAGGGAGGGCGGTAGAGTGAGGGCGGTAGAGTGGTAGGGTGCGGGCAGTAGAGTGAGGGCGGTAGAGTGGTAGAGTGAGAGCGGTAGAGTGAGGGCGGTAGAGTGGTAGATTGAAGGTGGTAGAGTAGGGCGGTAGAGTGAGGGCAGTAGAGTGGTAGAGTGAGGGCGGTAGAGCAAGGGTGTGAGGGCGGTAGAGTGGTAGAGTAAGGGCGGTAGAGTGAGTGCCGTAGAGTGGTAGAGTGAGGGCGGTAGAGTCATAGAGTGAGGGCGGTTGAGTGGTAGAGTGAGGGCGGTAGAGTGAGGGCCGTAGAGTGAGGGTGGTAGAGTGAGGGCGGTAGAGTGGTAGAGTGAGGGCGATAGAGTGAGGGCGGTAGAGTGGTAGAGTGAGGGCGATAGAGTGAGGGCGCTAGAGTGGTAGAGTGAGGGCGGTAGAGTGGTAGAGTGAGGGCGGTAGAGTGGTAGAGTGAGGGCGGTAGAGTGGTAGAGTGAGGGCGGTAGAGTGGTAAAGTGAGGGGGGTAGAGTGAGGGCAATAGAGTGAGGGCAGTAGAGTGGTAGACTGAGGGTGGTAGAGTGGTAGAGTGAGGGCGGTAGAGTGAGGGCAGTAGAGTGGTAGAGTGAGGGCCGTAGAGTGAGGGCGGTAGAGTGGTAGAGTGAGCGCGGTAGAGTGGTAGAGTGAGCGCGGTAGAGTGGTAGAGTGAGGGCGGTAGAGTCAGGGCAGTTGAGCGGTAGAGTGAGGGCGGTAGAGTGGTAGAGTGAGGGCGGTAGAGTGGTAGAGTGAGGGCGGTAGAGCGGTAGAGTGAGGGCGGTAGAGTGGTAGAGTGAGGGCGGTAGAGTGGTATAGTGAGGGCAGTAGAGTGGTAGAGTGAGGGTGGTAGAGTGAGGGCGGTAGAGTGGTAGAGTGAGGGCGTTAGAGTAAGGGCGTTAGAGTGAGGGCGGTAGAGTGATAGTGTAGAGTGAGGGCGGTGGAGATGTAGACTGAGGGCGGTAGAGTGGTAGAGTGAGGGTGGTAGAGTGAGGTTGTAGAGTGGTAGAGTGAGGGCGGTAGAGTGAGGGCTGTAGAGTGTTAGAGTGAGGGCGGTAGAGAGGGCGGTAGAGTGGTAAAGTGAGGGCGGTAGAGTGAGGGCAGTAGAGTGAGGGCGTGTGACGGGGCGAGCCTACCGGACGAGGAACGACACTGTGACTGGTGGAACACCACTCCCCTGTTACCCCCTACCTTTGCTTCCCAATAGCCGCCTGACCCCATTTTGACGGAGGAGCCGGAAGCATGCTGGCCGAGTGAGACCGATGACTGCGGTCCCTTTAACTACTAAGCTTGGGAAGACGTAGCCCCGCCCATCGACCTTCGCGGAGGAACTTCAAAACACAGAACAACCCCGGAAACAGCGGACGGCGTTTCCTAGGTGGGGCAAGGAGAGACGAGATCGGAGTCCAGAGACGAAGCGAGAGAAGCAGAACGAAGATGAGAGGCGGGGAGCGGAGACATCAACCCGAAGCCAGGAGGCCACCGGATCCACGACTCGCCCCTCCACACACCCACAGGAGGGGCGTGGCTCCAACAGGTACGGGGCCGCGTAAGCGGGTTGGGTAGGACACCGTGTCCAACCTTCAGACTGATTGTACAGCCCCTGTGTAAACTAGCCCAATCCAAACACCCTTTCCTTCACGAGCACCTCCCTCACGGAATATATAGTCTTCACCGCTACACCGGTTTCCCTCACCCCCGGTCCCAAAAGATTGTTTGGTCTCTTATAGCCGTCTGACACGGTTTCTCTCTCTCTCCTTTTTCACGCTTTGGAGTCGGAGAGGAACGGAGCCAAAGCCAATCCCGGGTCTTTCGTGCAGCAAGCTGGATTCACCGAAAAAGCCGCCCTTTGATCCCGCAGCGTTTGCCAGGGAAAGAATAACGAGTCGACAGAGACGCTGCTATATCAAAATAAAGCCCTCTTTGAAAACCTTGATTAAAGACTCAGCCTCTCACTTAGTGTCATCCCCCCTGGTTATCCCTGTAGACACTGATCCGAGCCTAGGTAGCCCCCCTACCCTGGGACTTGTGGTGTCAGAAGTGGGATCAACAACATCTCCCATCTGTAGTGACAAGATGGACACCCTCATTGAGCATCTCATTAAAGGACAGCAAAAGTTGGAGTGGGCGATGGCACGTCAGCTATCCGCAGCTCAAGCGGATAGGGAGCTGTTTAAAACTTCCTTAACAGCACAGATAGAAGGACTGAAAAACATTCCACCTTCCATCCCGCTAATATCAGGAGAAGCCCGAGTACACTCCCTCATTCCACCGGTATGCCTTTACAGAAATACACTGTGCTAGGTCGAAACTGATTCACTCGGATAAACGCGATACACGGAGGAGCAGGGAGGCCGACCTGAAATTTTAAGGTGACGAACCTCTGCTATCCAAATACACAAACTGTTGATTTAAAGGCGACACAATTGTGGGATCCCAAAAGTACTGACAAGGACCCGACATAGACTCCAATTTAAGAGAGAAGTCCGGTGGCTCCTCCGTGTTTACTATAATCTGCACCTCGAATTGACAAACAGGTGACAGAAAAAATTGCAGTAATTGATGATGCAAATACACCTGATGATCCATATATAACTGGTTGATCATGAAGTCCTCTTAATGGCTAAAAGAGAATCTTCAAACAATATCAGATTAACTGTGAATCGTCAAAGTGTCCTGAAGAAGGTGTAAATAATATAAAACAACACCGAAACGCAGCGTCGACCTTTGTACTTTGACCACTTCCTTTTTTTAGATTATTTTCACCTATGTGAATATTTTATTGTATTTTATTTAGATTGTAACCCTCATAGGGAGGTATTTTAATAAATTGTGTTTATACCTTTTAAATTCTTTTGTTGTGTATTCACCTGTTAGATTTTGCTAATTAAGTATAATTTTTTGTGGGGAGCTATACATCATGGACAGTGCTTAAACAATTTTTTAAACTACTTCTATTTAGTGTTGCATTAACTGATTTATTTGAATCAGTTTCCACCTAGCATAGTCTAGTTTCAGTCATCATTCGTGACTCTACCCAGTTTCAGGTAAACCACAGGTCTCTCCCTTTTTTTCACAGTACTCTACCCCTACCTGTGCATATTCAACAGGGGAACCTTCCACATATTTTGAAGTTTACAGAAATACATACATGGGGACGACCGGGATGCGTTCCTTTTAAATTTTGAAAGGGACGCCAGGGCCTTAGGCTGGCCAGAGGACACTGGCCGTTCTTTCTCGCTCCCCTCCTGACAGGGGAGGCTCAATCAGCATGCCAAGCGGCGAATCCCCTGGGAAACACTCCCTATGGAGTAGTGAAGGAAGTGATACTGGACCATCTGGGCTTAGACCAAGAAGCCTACAGAGTCAAATTTCGAAAGGAGCGGGGCCTGCCTGGTGTTAGGGATTAGTGAGGGTTTTGCTCTCTGGTCTAGTCTTTTTCCTTCTTTCGATTTTCCTATGGTGTCCTTCCTCTGTTTCCTTGTTTTTGGTAACCCCGCCCCCTTTCCCTCCGTGGATTTAGGTCGCCAGCACTTGGGCCCTGTGCTTGGTTTCTGACCTTGTTGGCGTTTTTCGAGAGTCTGGATTTCGAGTATTCTTGGATTCATCGTGGGAACTTGTGGGACTTCGAGTGTTCACATCGCGTCTCGGCAAGCGGAGGCGTTCTGCTGCACGAGGCTTCGTGTCAGCCGCCCGGATGGGTGCAACTCCGGTCGTCTCCTAGATCGAGTGAGAACAGGCGGTAACGTAAGAGAAGCGTCCGCTTTGGAAAGCACGAGAACGTACTGCTGATGTTATTTTGTTGAATCGGGACTGTGCTCAAGGGTTCTCCTCGCCGCCGAGGGAACCGCGGAAGCTTTGCCGGGTTATGAGTGCCCGAGGTTTAGTGTAGTTTTTAGCGCTACCATTGGTTGCGTGTCTAGTCTGTGGCCACAGTAAGTGGGATTTATTGTTGGATTGTTAAGTGCCTAGTGTGCACTTCTCGTTTTTCTTCCTGGGGTTTTTTATGTCAGACGTATGACTTTTTTCCCCCTTTCACATATAAGAATATTCTAGTAATTAGGTCCTTGTACCGCTAATGGACTTTTTGCTCTTCTCGGATCACTCCTGCTATGTTACACAAGTAAGGAGGGGATTGGGGTGTGTTGGATGTGTTTATTGTGTGAGAATAAGGATTCAGGTGAAGGAACACTGGGCTATATGTTAACATGCTATTTCTTTTCTGTGTTTCTTTTCTCTCTTGACTGCAGGTTAGAAAACCTTTTCCTATGCAACTGAAGTGGGTCGGCTGTGCTGTAACAAAGAGAGAGCATTGGCTTTACTTTTTCTTTGTTTTACTTTTTCCTACCTTCTCCCTTTTCCCGGTTCGCGGTCACGCTGTTCTAACTTGCGTGTGGCGTTCCGAGCAGGGGTAGAGGAGTGGGGCCATCCTCGCTTCCGTGGTTGTGGGTTGAGTCGGCGAAAGATCCAACAGAAAACCAAGCCTACGAATTTACAACCACCCGAGCGAGTATGGATGAGGACGGGAATGTGTTGGAAGAAAGGGCCCCTACAGTGCAGGAACTGATGGGAGCTGTTAATGCACTTCAGATTAAGGTGCAAGAATTACAGCAGGAGAACCAAGGGTTGCGTCAAGAGATGAGTGCAGGGAAGGTTAAGGCTCCGGTTTGGGGAATGGGTAAACCGTCTATAGTACAACCTGCTACTTTTCAATTTGATAGGGGCGCGAGTACCAGTAATCCCCCTTTAACAGTTAACGTGACTACACCCACCCCTGTCCCATTGGCGGTTCCCGAAAGATTTACTGGAGACTCCAGTAAATATAGTATCTTTATGAACCAGTGCCATTTGCACTTCATGTGTCGACCTGCGTCGTTTCCTAATGACTCTACCAAGGTGGCCTTTGTTATATCCTATTTAGCCGGCACTGCGGCGTCTTGGGCAGTGCCACTAGTTGAGAATGATGACCCTGTTTTGTATAATTATGTGGCTTTCAAGGAACAGATGCGTTGTCTCTTTGCAAAGCATGCGTTTATGCAAGCGAGCGACGCGGAATTGTTGAAACTAAGACAGGGAAAGCAAGATCTACTGACTTATGTGTCCACCTTCAATCGGTTAGTTTCCGAAACCCATTGGCCCGCAGATAAAAGAACTTCATTATTTTACCAAGGATTGTCTGAGGACCTGAAAGACATCGTCTCACAGGTGGTGAATCCCCCTGAAGACTGTGTGGAATTCATAGATCTTGTGGTAAAGCTGAACCATAGGCTAACTGAACGGAGAGGCGAGAAAAACCGCTTCCAGGTCTCTCGTGTGGTTCCATCGAAGGGAGAGATAAAGAGTCCAGGGGAGAGTAGAACGACCCCTGAACCCATGGAGATAGGGGGTGTGCGGGGCCCCTTAACAGCCGAGGAGAAAAGCAGAAGACGAACTCAAAATTTGTGTTTGTACTGTGGGCAAGGAGGACATTATGCCCGGGGTTGCACAGTTAAACCTTCTTCCTTGTCCTCCAAGAAAGTGGTGGCTTGTGTGCAACCTTCTGCTGAATTGGAGATGAGAGATAGGCTTAATCCTTCCTACCAGATTTCTGGTATAGTCAAACGAGTCCCCAAACATTTCATGATCACTGTCTGCTTAGTAATTTCCAACAGCCACAGGACTCCGGTGTCTGCCTTATTGGATTCAGGGGCCACTGGCAATTTTATGGACATCAAGTTAGCGGAACAATTGAAAGTGCCCTGGATTCTGAAGGAGCAACCAGAGCCTGTGAGGGCCATAGATGGAACAGAGTTGTCCTCAGGTACTATCACTAAACAGACTGAGCCCTTATGCATGATATGTGATAACGGACATTCAGAATATCTTGGGTTTGATTTAATTGATGCCCCTTCGTTTGGTGTTGTGTTGGGGGTTCCTTGGTTGCAATCCCACAATCCCCGCATCGATTGGTTTAGGAGGACAGTGACTCTTGATTCAGTCTTTTGTCTGCAAAGTTGTTATAAAGTTGCTACTGATTGGGTTACTCCACTATCCTGTGCGGTTGGAGATGGATTGCGGTGTGACGTGCAGAAAATACCGGAAGCTTATGTGGAGTATGCGGAGGTGTTTGACAAAGGGCGAGCGAGGGACTTGCCTCCCCATCGTTCTTTTGATTGTCGCATAGACCTGATACCTGGGGCGACTTTACCTTGTTGTCGTATCTACGCCTTATCTGGGCCGGAGGAACACCATTTAAAGGAGTACTTAGATGAGATGTTAGCTAAGGGGTTTATTCGACCTTCCTCTTCTCCTGCTTCCTCGGCTATCTTTTTTATTCCCAAACGGGAAGGTGGTCTACGCGCCTGTGTGGACTATAGGGCGCTCAATAAGGGTACTATTAAGAACAAGTACCCCCTCCCTTTGATCCCGGTATTGCTCGATCAGCTGAGGCATGCGACGGTGTTTACCAAATTAGACCTCCGAGGGGCATATCATCTCATACGAGTCCGTGAAGGCGATGAGTGGAAGACTGCCTTCCGGACTAAGTTCGGTCTGTATGAGTACTGTGTTATGCCCTTCGGGTTGTGTAATGCCCCGGCTGCCTTTCAGTTTTTTATCAATGAGGTACTGAGGGAGTTTTTGGATGTGAGCGTGATTGTCTACATAGATGACATCCTGATCTTTTCAAACACGGATGCGGAACATGCCAAACACGTTCGGCAAGTCTTGCAGACCTTGAGAGATCATCAGTTGTTTGTCAGACCTGAGAAATGTACTTTTCATACCGACAGGGTTGAGTTTCTTGGTTTTGTTGTCTCGGTGGAGGGCATTAGGATGGATCCTCGGAAGATCGAGGCTATCACCTCGTGGCCAGCGCCAAAAAATGTGAAAGACGTACAGGTGTTGCTAGGATTCGCTAACTTCTATCGAAGGTTTATCTCCCATTTTTCTGAGATAGTGGCCCCTATGACAGTATTGTTGCGGAAGGGTGTTCCTTTTGTGTGGTCTTATGTGGCTCAAATGGCTCTGGATCAGCTGATAGAAAGGTTTACTTCAGCCCCCGTTCTGGTCCATCCCGACCCGGCATTGCCCTTTTTTGTTGAAGCAGATGCTTCCTTGGGCGCTGTGGGGGGGGTTTTGTCTCAGAGGGATGCGGAGACCGGATTTATGCACCCCATAGCTTTCTTTTCAAAAACCCTGTTGCCTGCCGAAAGAAACTACACGGTTGCTGAGCGAGAATTGCTGGCCATCAAGTTGTCCTTTGAAGAATGGAGACATCATTTGTGGGGGGCCCGCCACTCCATTACCATCTTTACAGATCATAAGAATCTTGAGTTCTTTCGATCTGCTCGGGCCCTTACCCCCAGGCAAATGAGGTGGGTCTCATTCTTCAATGAGTACGATTTTATTATCACCTATAGGCCTGCCGCTCAGCAATTGAAATCGGATGCTCTGTCCCGCATCCATGTGAAACCACATGAATGGGGGACCGACAAGGACTCGGGGTGTTTTATTCCATCAGAGAAGATAGTGGGGAGTATTACACTGGATGATTTTGTGGCCTCTGTGAAAGATAAGTTGAGGGGTCTGGATTTAACACCTTGGTCCTCTCTGCCTTCCTTTGCACAGAGAGATGGGTTGCTGTACCACGGCTCACAATTGTTTATACCTCCCCCTTTACGGGACTCTGTGTTGGACTGGTGTCATTCCTCTGCTTTGGTTGGGCATCCCGGAATTCATAAAACCAGGGAATTCTGTTTACGTTGGTTTTGGTGGGAGTCACTGACCCAGGACGTACAGCAGTATGTAGCTTCTTGTCCGGTTTGCGCTGTGAGTAAACCATCTCATTCCAGCCCATCTGGCCTGTTGCGGCCGTTACCTGTACCCCCTGCACCATGGCATACGATTAGTATGGACTTTGTTACCGACCTACCTTTGAAATCGGGTTGCACGGTGATTCTTGTTGTGGTTGATTCCTTTACTAAGATGGGCCATTTCATCCCCTTACCTAAACTTCCCACTGCAAAGGAGATGGCCTTGGTATTTGTGTCATCCATTGTGCGGCTGCATGGGTTACCCTCCTCCATTGTGTCCGATAGGGGTTCTCAGTTTGTGTCCCGGTTCTGGACTGAGTTAGGTGAGGCCCTTCATATGAAACTCTGCCTTTCTTCAGCTTATCATCCCCAGTCCGATGGCCAGACAGAGAGGGTCAATCAAACCATGGAACAGTACTTGAGATGTTTGTTGACTTCCTTAACTTGTGATTGGGTGGTAGCCCTCCCTCTTGCAGAATTCGCGTACAACAACAGCTTTCATTCCGCATTGGGAATGTCTCCCTTTTACTGTTCTATGGGGTTTCATCCCAGGGCAATCCCTATTCAGCCTACTGGTCATGTGCCTGCTGTTGATGCCTTAGGAATAGCCTTGAGACGGATTTGGGACCTGGCTAAAGAACATCTGGTAAAGGCCAAAGAAGACATGAAGCGACATGCAGATAAACACAGGATTCCTTCCCCGTCCTATGCAGTAGGGGAACGGGTGTGGTTGTCTACTAGGAATCTGAGATTGGATGGCCCTAGGAAATTGCAGCCTAGGTTTGTGGGTCCTTTTCCCATAGCTCAGGTGATTAACCCGGTTGCAATGAAGCTGGAGCTACCGGATGAATATCGTATCCATCCGGTGTTTCATACTTCGTTGTTAAAGCCATATACTGACACCGATCTATCCTTGCCCCCTCCCCCTCCTGTGCTGGTTGAAGGGGAGGTGGAGTTTGAGGTCAATGCTATTCTTGATGCCCGGAGGAGACGAGGGAGGTTGATGTACTTGATTGATTGGAAAGGGTATCCACCGGAAGACCGTTCTTGGGAACCTGCAACTGGAGTGCATGCTCCCAGACTGGTTAGACTATTCCATCTTCGTCACCCGTCTAAACCTCGCCCGGTGGGGAGGCCTTTGAGGGGAGGTACTGTTAGGGATTAGTGAGGGTTTTGCTCTCTGGTCTAGTCTTTTTCCTTCTTTCGATTTTCCTATGGTGTCCTTCCTCTGTTTCCTTGTTTTTGGTAACCCCGCCCCCTTTCCCTCCGTGGATTTAGGTCGCCAGCACTTGGGCTCTGTGCTTGGTTTCTGACCTTGTTGGCGTTTTTCGAGAGTCTGGATTTCGAGTATTCTTGGATTCATCGTGGGAACTTGTGGGACTTCGAGTGTTCACATCGCGTCTCGGCAAGCGGAGGCGTTCTGCTGCACGAGGCTTCGTGTCAGCCGCCCGGATGGGTGCAACTCCGGTCGTCTCCTAGATCGAGTGAGAACAGGCGGTAACGTAAGAGAAGCGTCCGCTTTGGAAAGCACGAGAACGTACTGCTGATGTTATTTTGTTGAATCGGGACTGTGCTCCAGGGTTCTCCTCGCCGCCGAGGGAACCGCTGAAGCTTTGCCGGTTTCTGAGTGCCCGAGGTTTAGTGTAGTTTTTAGCGCTACCATTGGTTGCGTGTCTAGTCTGTGGCCACAGTAAGTGGGATTTATTGTTGGATTGTTAAGTGCCTAGTGTGCACTTCTCGTTTTTCTTCCTGGGGTTTTTTATGTCAGACGTATGACTTTTTTCCCCCTTTCACATATAAGAATATTCTAGTAATTAGGTCCTTGTACCGCTAATGGACTTTTTGCTCTTCTCGGATCACTCCTGCTATGTTACACAAGTAAGGAGGGGATTGGGGTGTGTTGGATGTGTTTATTGTGTGAGAATAAGGATTCAGGTGAAGGAACACTGGGCTATATGTTAACATGCTATTTCTTTTCTGTGTTTCTTTTCTCTCTTGACTGCAGGTTAGAAAACCTTTTCCTATGCAACTGAAGTGGGTCGGCTGTGCTGTAACAAAGAGAGAGCATTGGCTTTACTTTTTCTTTGTTTTACTTTTTCCTACCTTCTCCCTTTTCCCGGTTCGCGGTCACGCTGTTCTAACTTGCGTGTGGCGTTCCGAGCAGGGGTAGAGGAGTGGGGCCATCCTCGCTTCCGTGGTTGTGGGTTGAGTCGGCGAAAGATCCAACACCTGGGGAGAATCCTAAAACCCTGTTTTTTCGATTGCGAATGGCCGCCAATAAATGGCTAATACCGGAAGTATGTAGCAAAGAGGAAATCCTCAACAAGATATACTTGGAGCAGTTTATGGATGCTTTGCCGTATGCCACGCAGAGATGGCTACGCCAACACGCAGGGTTGGAGGTAGAACAAGCCATTGAAATGGCTGCCCAGTATGCAAGGGCCCAACCCAGACTCAGCACCGGGGAAATCGAGAAGAGCAGCAAGAATCCCCCTCCCCTTAAACTCGAGAAGAAATCCAGACCCCTAAACGAGGCCCCCAGACCTCGCTCCACGGGGATGATGTCCCCTATGTTCAAAGGACCCCAATGTTACAATTGTGGGGAATGGGGCCACATCGCGAGGATGTGCCCCCGTAAAAGACCCCGGGAGGAACCGATGGAGGTCGGATATCTCCCTAAGACTGTGATGTATTCAGCCGAACTGGACAGTTCTTTCTACGTGAGTATGAGGATGAATGGTTTTAGAGTGAGGGCCCTCCTTGATTCAGGGTGCAAACAGTCCGTGGTACAGGAGCGCTTTGTCCTACCAGAACAATATATACAGGAGGCCCAGGTGTATATACGTTGTGTACACGGAGACGTGAAGCCTTATCCGTTGGCCTTCATTTCTGTGGATATACCTGAAAGGGCTATTTGTAACGTCAAGGTAGGGGTGGTAGATACCTTTCCAGAAGAAATGACTTTAGGCACGGATAACCCCGAATTTCTGTCCCTTTTTAAGGAGAAGTTGACCCTGAGTCCTTCTAGGAAGGAGAACCCCTCTCCCGCTTTCCTAACCCCGGAACCATGGGAAATAGATAGAAGTTTCCGGTTCGCACAGACCGAAGACCGAACCCTGTATAATGCATGGGAAACCGCTCACCAGAGTCAAGGTGATGCTTCCCGGACGTACCCACGATTCCAGACTAAGAACGACCTGCTGTATAGACAGGCCTCTGAGAACAGTAGTTGTCAGTTGTTGGTACCGACCTCTTTCAGGGACCAAGTACTCTTCTTCGCCCACACCCATCTAACAGCAGGCCATGTGGGAAAGGAAAAGACCACTGAGAGCATCACCCGACACTTCTTTTGGCCAGGGATTTATCGGGATGTACAAGATTACTGTGCCAAGTGTGAGGTGTGCCAGAGGAAGAATACCCATCGTCCCAGCGCTACACCGCTGCAACCCATGCCTATTGTCGGGGTACCATTCGAACGCGTGGGCATGGACCTCATCGGGCCATTGCCCCAGTCTACTAAAGGAAACATCTACGCCCTGGTGATTGTGGATTATGCCACTAGGTTCGTGGAAGCCTTTCCCTTGAAGACCACCACTACCTCCGCGATTGCCGAGAAGTTCGTGGAGCTGTTTGCCCGTGTCGGTTTTCCGAAAGAGGTATTAACGGATCAAGGCAACCCCTTCACTTCTAAACTAATGAGAGAAGTTTGCAAATCTTTGGAGATAAAACATCTGAAAACCTCGGTATACCATCCGCAGACCGATGGCCTCGTCGAAAGGTATAATCAATCCCTGAAATCGACCTTGAAAAAGATGCTGTCTTCCGAAGGCACGAACTGGGACAAGCTTCTACCTTTTGCACTCTATGTATTAAGAGCCCAGAAACAAAGCAGCCTGGGGTGCTCCTCTTTTGAGTTGCTGTACGGGCGGCTCCCACGGTCCCTCCTTGAAATAACTAAAGACATGTGGGAATCCGAGGAAATCCAGGAAGAAAAAAACATGCTAGAATACACCACCCAACTCCGGTCCCGGTTGGGCAAACTGAGGAACCTGGCCCACACCAGTCTAGAACATCACCAAAACCGATACAAAAAGAACTATGACAGAGGTAAGAAGTTGAGAACCCTTGAAGTAGGGAAATGGGCCCTGGTACTGCTCCCCTTCTTAAGCAGCAAGACCAAGACCGAGTGGCAGGGGCCCTTTCAGGTCATTGACACCATAGGACAGACAACCTATAGGTTACGTCTCTCATCCAATAAGACCCAGACCTATCATATTAATCTGTTGAAAGAATGGCTGGGACCGGTACCACAGGAAAACAATTGGATCGAGGGGCGTGGCTACGACAGCCGGCATGGCGGACGTGGCTTAGTGGAGCTCCGTCCCGCCGCCACTCTCCTGACTCAATTATCCTGCCTTCCCCCCTTGCCTAAACCTCACCAGCGATAGGAAGGGTGTCGTAAGATATCCGACGGCCGCCCTGAAAGTTCTGGCCATGTCGGAGATGGTGTGGCCGTGCAGCGGGCCCCGGAGGTGGTGAGGCCTACGCCGCCTGCAGAAGCCGGGACCTCGATTTTGGAGGTGCCCCGGGGACGCAACGAGTGTTGGCGGCTGGCCGGGCCGAGCGAGGGTGCCCCGGGACATTGGGTGGAGCATTGGAGCCTGTGAAAAGCCTTGTCGGCTCTGGCGCAGCACTGGAGGCCTAGAGCGGGGCCTGGAGGCTGGAACTGGCAGGGCCTGGCCCGGGCTGAGGGCCCATACACTGCATTGCCCTGGACCAAGGTAGCCTGTGCTGGGCATACGCTTTTTGGATTCAGCGATATTGGGGTTGCGAGTCTGGTTCTGGGGCTCGGCGGTCAGGTCGGGCCGCGGTGGGTTGGGCTGCTACGACGCACGTGGTTCGTGCCTCTCATTACCTGGCTGGCGCTTCCTGGGCATCGGTGGTTGGGTCGGGCCACGGCGTACCTGTCTGGGGGGGCCCCCTGCCTGTACTGCGGAACAAGCGCGACGCCTCATTGTCCCTGTGCAACACGTACTGGGGAAGCTTGGGGACTCCGGACTCAGGAGTGGCCTTGGCATTTCAGTACCCGGCCTGCAATGATGCCGCGGACCGCACCTGGGGGTGTGGTGGGACTACACAAGCCCGAGAGTCAAGGCTGCTGGTGGATTGCGTGGACGAACTGCTTCCTTGCTATCCGTATCCCTGAAGCTGGTGTGCGGGGGGAATAGAGGCGGGGGCCTTGGTGCGACGATTGGAGGAGAGGGGCCCCCTCGAGTGGAGGGAGTGTCGCTGTAGGGCCCACGAAGAGGGGTCTTCGTAACTTTGTCCCCACCGATCGCCAACCATGACCAGAGGCGGGAGCGGAACCTCAAAACAGGCCACTATCGACAAATTCACCGGCGCAGGGGGCACGGCTGGAGTCTCCGGGGGCCCCCCAACCCAGGGGCCAGATAATGCAACGCTTTTGGCGGCCATTACCCAGTCCAGGGACACTCTCGACGCAAAGATAGAGGCTGTTGGTGCAGATGTGACACTACTGCGCCAAGACTTACGCAACGCAGTGGCCCGAATCACGGAGGCTGAAACACGGATCACTGGAGTGGAGGATGATGTCGTGACTTTAAAAAAAAAGGTTGCTGCCATGGAAGGTATTCAGAAGGGCCTGGCGCTCCGAGTGGAGGATGCAGAGGGGCGGGCTCGGCGCAATAACCTACGCTTTGTTGGCTTTCCAGAAGACTGCGAGAAAGGAGATATGGAGGCCTTCCTCACACGCTGGTTAGAGGGCTGGCTACCGCCGGAGTCCCTATACCGCTGTTTCGTCATCGAGAGGGCCCATAGTTTTGGGGCGTGGCTAGAGCGCCGATGGTCAAGGTCGCCTGAGCGCTCAGCTCCGCGATCAAGCTGCATTTAATCCTGTTTCTGGAGTGATCGCCGACCCCCAACCCACATGAGATAGTGTGGGAGAGGACGCTCAGCTGGAGAGCGGCAACGAGGAATCCCGGCGAGGCCTGTGGTCGGTGATAGGGGCTGGGCGAGTTCCGACAATTTTAAACGGCGCCGTGAACACGATGGCGGCCGGGCGGCGGTGACTCCGATCGAGGGGCCGGCGGAGCTGCGGAGACTGAAGAGTGTGCTGGGCCCCCGCGACCCCTGGAGCGAGAGGCGCTGGCAGCTCGGACCGCTGGAGACGCTCGGAGGCCACTGCACGGCGGCTCCTGCACACGCGGCTACCGGCGGAGGCTGCATATCGGACCGGAGCCCTGGGAGAAGAGCGCTCGCGGGAAGTTGTGGGCTGACGGAGTTAATCAGTACCCCGGCAGACGCCTGGTGAGTGCGGCCCCCCTCCTGGCTGTGGGCTCAGACGGAGCAGACTGTCCCCTTGGGCAGCGGGGGAGAAACGGGAACATGGCGACTGAGTCCCTGCACAGCCGTCCGGAGACCTGTAAATGGGGCTAGGCCTTTCCGGCCTATGAACTTTCAGTGGCCAGCCCTGCTACGTGGTGGGACCAGGCGGAGTGGGCGGAATCCAGGGTGTACCAGCTGCCTGCCCCAGGAGCCTGAACAGAGGGCCGTACACGGGACGCAGCGACGGAGTAAAGCAATCGGCGCCCTGTGCCCTGTTGAAGCCGGGGAGGTCGAGGGGGCACACTGTGGGACCCTGTGCGAGGTGGTGCGGAGGCGGCGACCCCGGAGGTGTGCAATGGGGCAAGACACTGCTGGGCATATTGGAGGAGACCCCCCCGTGACCAGACCACGGGTGACTAAAGTCGGCTTCCACCTGAACCACGGGCGGAGCCATCCGGCGCAGAGGCGGCTTGTTCAGGGACTGGGGCGAATGATGTCTTGCTGCTGAGATTGCGTTGGATGCTGCCTCTGACTAGACCACAGTCCCCTGTGAGGGTCCCACCGGACCGTCTTGCGCACCTCTGGGCTGGGAACCGGAGAGACATTGGTTGGGGCTGCCCCGCTCTGGCGTTCGTGTTCCACGGGCAGGACGGCCTGATGGTGGATTCCCCATAGACTGGCACTTAAGTTCAAGCAGGGCACGCCCAGACGAAATCCCACTCGGAGAGCGGAGACTGGTCGGTCATGGTGGGGTTTGATAGGAAACGTCTGCTGCTGGGCGGCTCGCCCTCTGTTCGTTCCGATTAGAACTGGACGCCACGATTGCAATGGGGAAACCAAAAGGAGCCAAGGGCAGTACACAATCTGCCTCAGACGTGGAGACGCCGGACAAGGGGGAACAACTAGACCCTGAGACGCCACGGGACCCGCATCTCCAGCACCAACTGGACAAGATCTTAACTGCAATAACGGACACTCGAGCGGCCCTCCAACTAGACATAGCACAGGTTGCAACGGGACTCGGATTGCTCAGGGCTGACCATGGCAAGCTTTCTGATAAGGTCAAGGATGTGGAAAGTGTGGTTCGCACCCTGGAGCCGGCGCAAAAGACGCTCTCGGCCACTATGACGGATGTCCTGGCCCGAATTGATGCGCTGGAGAGAAGGACAGAGGACGCTGAAGGGCGTAACCGCCGGAACAACGTCTGGATAGTAGGGCTGCCGGAAAAAATTGAAGGGGGAGACATGGTTCGCTATCTGGAAGAGTGGCTCCGGACAGTGGTGGCGCCAGAGGGATTGTCCTCCTTCTACACGCTGTAACGGGCGCATAGGGTTCCGTCCAGACCGCTACAGCAGGGCCGCCCCCCCCCGCGCCCAGTGGTTGCGCAGCTGTTACACTATCGGGACAGAGACCTGATACTCAATAATGACCGGTTGAATGGTCCTTTCCAGGTGGAGAACAGTAGGGTCAACATCTTCCCGGACTACACTTTTGAGATGCAGCGCAAAAGAACCTCTTTCCTAGCGATCAAGCGAGAATTGAGAAGCCAGAGTATACAGTACTCCTTACTGTTCCCGGCCAGACTTCGAATAATAGTGGATGGTACTACCAAATTTTTCGATACACCAGATGATGCGTGTGGCTGGTTGGAACTGTACCGAGCCGACAAAGATGGTCCTGGATCACAGCTTTCAACAGCACCTGAGGAGAGGCCGCGTCGGAAGTCCAGACGGATTCGTAATGGACGAAGAGGACTTGGGCGACCTTCACTACTAGAGACGGTGGCGGAGAGGCGAGGGGTCTTAGAGGTCGTGTCCAGCATATCGGGGTCACAAGAGGCGCCCATGACGGAGGGCACGGAGTCTGGCAGAGGTGAGGACCACTCGGACACAGAGTGCTCTGAAACTGACAGTGTACCCCTGCCCAAGATCACTCCAGAGACGGCTGAAGGAATGTTGGATGGACAATGAACATTCTTGGTGAGCTGTTCTGAGCATGGAATGAACTTTGGAGAAATGCTTGCTATTTACAGAGAGAGGGGATTGCTAGCCTGTTAATAGCTGGGTTGGGGGTGACGCTTTGAGCTGACCATATGTCATTAGAGCTCAATCGCAAACAGGAACTTCGAGCAGTGAGCGGCTTCCCGCCTGTACTCGGCCCCCCACTTTGCCCCTAAGGCAAGCCCGTGGTGACTACCGTTGGGATTCTTTGATTGTTTGTTGGGGAGAGTGTTTGGATGGGAACTAGATTGCGATCTTTAGGTCCTGTTCTGGGGAGGATGGAGGGGTTTGGGAATGTTAATTTGTTGGGGGTGGGCACGCCATCGGTGCAGGGGCTTTTCCTTATGGAAACTGAGTGGGAGAGAGAGAGCAGGACATTGTGGGACAATGTGTGAATTGTCTAACTTGAAATGCATTACCTGGAACTTACGGGGGCTACATACTATGACACGACGACACAAAGTACATGCCTACTTAGTGCGCAGAGGGGTCCAAATAGCGTTACTGCAGGAAACACACCTGACGAAGACAGAAGGGTTAGCGCTGCAGCGCAGATGGAGAGGTCAGGTATACAGCACTATGTATTCAGCTTATACTAGGAACGCACTAATTTGGATTAGGGCTGGAGTACCCTTCCTGTTGACCAGACATGTGGTGGACCCTGAAGGGCGGTTTGTGGCCATAGCGGGTAAACTGGGGGGCAAGGACATAAACATTTGTAGCGTTTACGCACCTAATGTGGACCAGTTGGCCTTTCTCGCGTCATTATCGGGCTCCCTGGCCCACTTCTTGGGGGGGCCGCTACTGATGGGAGGCGACTTCAACTTGGTGGTAGATGTGGCCCTTGATAGATCGCACCCTCCGCTGGCAGACTCCCCAACACACCGAATAGCCAAGGGTAGACTGGAGTGGCAGGCGGGGTGGAGTCTGACTGACATCTGGCGAGCCCAACATCCATACACCCGAGACTATTCCTTTTTTTCGGGACTGCACGACCTCCATGTGAGGCTAGATGCGTTGTTGTGCTCTGCGTCGCTGGCACCCACAATCACTAAAACCGAATACCTAACGAGGACGATCTCAGATCACAATCCTCTATTAATTGACGTGCAATGGTTTCCGGGTGCCTCTTGTGTTCCTACCTGGAGATTACGCCCTGAAATGCTAGAGGACCCACTGTTCCACGAAGAATTGGGGGAGAGGAACACTAATTACTTTGCAGAAAATGAAGGCACGACTAGGGAGAGAGCGACGGAGTGGGATGCCTTCAAGGTAGTTGTAAGAGGCTATTATATAGCTAAAAAGGTGGGAATGCGTAGAGTGCTGTTAGACGACCTCAGCAAAGCAGATAGGAAACTCCGAGAAATAGAGCTCCTACGGCCCGGGCACCCTGAACTGCAGCAACAGAATGCAGCAGCGAAAGAAGCGGTGGCAGTATAAATAGGAAGGCTGCGCAGCTTCGATCACAAGACTTACATAACCAGGTCCCTCACAGAGGGTGATAAATCGGGAGCATTATTGGCATGACTGGCCAACCCCTTGAGACACAGCTCCCCCATAGTGTCAATGCGCACTTCAGAGGGAGAGGAAGTATATACCCAATCTGAAATTCTTCATAGTTTCTTAGGTTATTATGAAGCTCTTTATCAGAGTAGATTGATAGCGGGCACTTCAGCCATAGACGACTTTCTGGAAGGACTCCCCTTTCCGAAACTGGAACCTGAACAGGCGCAGGACTTAGGTAAAGACATTGGAATAGGGGACATCCGTTGTGCCATCAAACGAATGGCGCGCAATAAAACCCCAGGGCTGGACGGCCTAACCATCGAATTTTACGTTACTTATATTGACCTGTTGGCCCCGCGATTACTGGTAGTATATAAAGAGGCGAAACAACTAGGATGCCTGCCGAGCACTATGCGGGAAGCTTTGGTGATCCCCCTGCTCAAACCCGAGAAAGAGAGCAATGATACGGCGTCCTACAGACCGTTATCGATGCTCACAACGGATTACAAAATTTTAAATAGCATTCTAGCATCCAGGCTGCTGGAACACATGACCGCATTGGTTCATGTGGACCAAGCGGGCTTCATACCTACGCGCAACACCACTATGAACATACGACGCCTGGTTCGCCTGTTAGAGGAGAGCCACGAGGAGGCCCCTCACCCCATGATACTATCGGTCGACTTGGAAAAGGCGTTCGATAGCCTAGAATGGGAGTACCTCCACAGGGCGCTCAGCCGTTATGGGGTGGGAGAGGGATACCTACGATGGACCTCCGTGCTATATGCTTCAGCATTGGCTAGAGTGAGGTCGGGTGCGCTTTCTCCCCACAATATCTGGTGGAAAGGGGTACGAGGCAGGGGTGTTCGCTATCCCTGTTGCTTTTCGCACTGGCAGTAGAACCCCTCACAATGTCGATCCGCACGGGAGCCCATTATAGGGGTCTACGGACCTTGGCGGGGCAACAGTTCATCTCCCTATATGCTGACGACCTTTTGCTCTTCCTTGAAGATGCAGACGGAGCTCTGACTGGGGCCGACACCGTGTTGACCACCTTTGGTGAACTATCCGGCCTCAGTGTGAACTGGTCCAAGACTTGCTTGTTTCCAGTACGCAAGGGAGAAATTCAGCCTACCATGGCCAGAGCAATTAGATGGGAACCCAGTTGTCTGAAATACGTGGGGGTTTATATCTATCATACCCCAGCTGATGTATCGGAAGGTAACATCTCCCGTAGCATTAGAGCACTGAAGGGCTGTATGTCCTTTTGGGCCACCCTCCCTCTGTCGGTAGCGGGGCGCATAGCACTACTCAAGATGGTAGCACTCCTTAGACTCTTATATTATTTTAGGACGCTTCCAATTTGGGTTCCTCCCGCTGTATTTCGACACCTAAAATCGATGATCGTGTCCTTCCTCTGGGGAACGGGCCGATGCAGAGTGGCACTCGCAACTCTGATGAGACCCAAGGCAGAGGGGGGATTGGCTGTACCCGATTTCGAGGCGTATTACTTAGCAGCCCAGCTGCAGATATACACCCAGGAAATAGCGCGAGAATTTCGAGGACCTGTGGACATGCGAGGCCTGGGAATACCTAGACACGTACTTTCCTACATAGCAATGCAGCAGAGACTAGCCCTTAGGGATCTTACACAGGAAGAACGTACACTTAGGTTGTGTTGGAACCGTACACAACGGAGAGCAGAAGTAAACCACCCCTACGCCCCTGAAATCCCGTTGGGGATGCTCACAGCGTTACCACATGGAGGAGACTGGTCGCAACTGCAGAACTGGGAGGAGGCGGGGATCCAGGTCCTGGGCGATCTCTACGAGGACGGGATGCTATTGTCGTTCCCGGCGCTCTTGGAGCTTTTCGATATACCTGGAGGCGACTTTCTGCTGCATGCGGCGGTTACGCTGGCAATACAGGCACACTGGAAGGGGGGACTGGAGGAACCAAAGACGACAATGGCATGCCAATACACCATGATGGCAGCTGGGACGGTGAAAGCAGTTACATGTCTGTATACCAGGATGCTTAACGAGGGGCTACCTCCACTGGAGGCGCTTAGAGGTAAATGGGAGGCGGACATAGGGAAGGAAATTCCCGAAACAACGTGGGCACAGCTGATGCGCCGGGCCTGGAAGAGTACGCGCAATGCACGGTTTCAACTGGTCCATTTTTACATTCTACACCGGGCGTATCTGACTCTGGGTAGGATACAAAAATACTTTGCTATAGATTCCGCGGCTTGCCCCAGATGCAGAGCACTTGCCGTGGAGCTTGGTCACATGTTATGGACCTGCCCCAGCTTGGCCCCCTATTGGAAATCGGTGGGGGATACTCTTAACGAGGTCACAGAGCGCGGATTACAGTTTGACATGGCGGTGGGGGTCCTTCACTGGTTCCCGCATACCTCTAAAAATAAAGTCACCAGTAAATTCATTGACATGGGACTCATCCTAGCGAAACGGGAAATCATGCGGCACTGGAAGGCATGCACTGGTCCAGCAGATGCTAAGTGGCGCAATGAGTTCCCTAAATGGGCTAGGGGGGAGAGCACCTTGTGTCACGATTCTTGTCGCCTCAGGATCAGGGTGATGCTGAAAGGGGTCCACCTCCTGATTTCCCCACACTCTGACTGTACTGAAAACACAGAGCGTAGAGGTAATCAAGCGAGGGATAAATCAGGGAAGGTAAGGAAAGGGACTGGAACGGATGGGACAGCTGAAATGACAAGAAGAAAAGAATTATCACATCAGTTCTAACTACTCTCATTCAATTCTCGCTATTGAAACAATACATACCAAATAAATCAGGAGGGGACCTCTGCCTCTCTATACCATAGATACTTCTCTATAGACCAGTGCCGCCTGCAAGAAAACCACTGATTACCAATAGTCCGAACACACATCAGAATACATCAATGATAATATAATACCACACACATACCCATCTTAATCTTCCCTGGAATTGATAAAAAGTTCTCTCCAGTAACCCAGCGAAGTAATGTGTAGAAATGGAAACCTCAGTTCCAAAACAATAAGGTGAAAAAGGCTTCTTGATAGTCTTGCAAACGAAACACGTTCCTTACGAACAAAAATGTAGCACACTAAAGAGTATTCCTAGTTGGGCCCAACTAATTAGGGAACACTAACAAAAATAGAAACGAACAAAAAAAGATTCCTCCATAGAGGCCTACCAGTTCGTAACCGATAGATACACCAGTCAGAGTTCTTTGGTTGCAAGCCTTCTCGATAATTCTCCAGTGGCAGTTCTTCCTCGCGACGTTCGCTCGTGGAAAGAAACAAACCCTAACCAGTTTCTGCCATGCCAAATCCCAAGGTACTCAAATTCAATTGGTTCCTGGAAAACAAAGCTCCAACCACGGTACACCTTCCCTCGTGGCAGCTGCACGCGAACGGGTAGGGCTAGGACACGGAAACGCCCTCTGTAGTCCTTGCTCGCGAACCCAAATTCTCCACCGCTACTCGTTTCCTTTTCCGCGGCAGCCGCTCACGGAAAGAGAACGGCAACTCCAAATGTTCCAAAGTCTTTGATCCTGGATAGTAGTTCCCAAAACGTAGAACTCGACACCAACACTCACAGGTTCAAAAGAGTAACCACTTACGAAGCCCCCTAGTGGACATCCTGAATATATAGAATCAGTTCTCCACCCATTTTAGCATTATGGGAGTTGTAGTTCTGTAGGCGCAAATACGCAAACCCTGACAGTATGCCCTCCTTATCGGCGCCTTCTAGCCCCAGGCTTCCCCGGATTCTGGGCATGGAACCGCCGAACAGCAAGAGGGGCATGCACTCCCGTACACGGTTCCCAGGAGTCATCCTCCGAAGTGTATCCCTTCCACGAGATTAAATACCACAGCTTCCCTTTTCGGTATTTGGAATCCAGGATACGACGCACCTCAAACTCCAGCTGGCCGTCTCTCATCACTGGAGGGACCTCTTGACGTCGTCCAGTTTTGGCTGGTTTCAGTAGACTGCAATGAAATACCGGATGTATCCGTAAGGAGGCTGGCAGCTTCAGCTTGTATGCCACTGGATTCACCACCCGCAGTATTTCATATGGACCGATGAATCGAGGGTGGAAGATGCTGCGGTAGCGAAAACGGATGTTTTTCGTCGACAGCCACACCTTATCCCCCACCTGGTATACTGGACCCTCCTGACGATGCCGATCTTCCCACTTCTTGTACGAGAACTTCGCCTTTTCCAAGTGCAGCTGTATCCGGCGATGGATCTTCAACAATGCCTTCATCCGGGCAGCAACGGTAGGATGGTTTTGCACATCGCTAGGGATAGTAACAGGCAAGGTGTCAGCATGATAACCCGTGTTGGCACGAATCGGAGATTCTCCCGTAGAACTATGCCAGGCATTGTTGTAGGACAATTCGGCCAGCCACAACAAGGATACCCATGAGTCCTTAGCCTCTTCAGCGTAGCATCTCAGGTATTTTTTAAGAGTTTGGTTCAGCCTCTCCGTTTGGCCATCGGACTGGGGATGGAAACTCGTAGACAAGGCATCCGTCACTTGCAGCGCCTTACACCATGTATGCCAGAACCTTGCGACAAATTGCGGCCCCCGATCCGAAATGATGACTTTGGGGATTCCGTGCAACCGTACCACTTGGGTCAACAACAACTGCGCTGTTTGAGTAGCTGTAGGGAGATTTCGACATGGAATGAAATGTCCCATTTTGGTCATGCTATCCACCACCACCAAGATGGCATCACAACCTTTATCCATCGGTAGTCCCAGCACGAAATCCATGCTTAACACTTGCCAGGGCCTAGAGGGGGTAGGTAGTGGCATCAGCAATCCCTTACTCCTGGTTTGTTCGCTCTTAGCTCTTGCACATGTCTCACACTGATCAATCCAAGTTTTTACGTCTTTTGTCATTCCCGTCCACCAGAACTGTCTTTGTAGCGCCTGGATGGTCTTCTGATGTCCCAGATGACCAGCAACCATGGCGTTGTGACACCAGTTAAAGGCCATCAAGTGCAATTCATGCGTGGGAAGGAACAAGGCGTTATTCCGCATGGGCAATCCATGTTTCAGTGTGCGTTGCTTTTCTTTCCCAGCCCACAACTGCCATTGGGATACGGAGCGTTGATTACGTACTGCTTCAATAAACTGCTCGACTGTAGTGGCACACACCACCCTCTCGGGAGGTAGAATCGACAACTGCTCTCCTTTTGAAGATGCTTCAGAATTCATTTGACGGGACAACGAGTCCGCCTTTTTGTTGTCTGCCCCGGGACGAAAGGTAATAGTAAAATCGTACTCCGCGAAAAACAACATCCAACGCATTTGCCGTTGCGAAAGGTGCCTAGCCGTCTTCATATATTGCAGGTTTCGATGGTCAGAGAACACCGTAACAGGATGTTGTCCCCCCCACAAGTAAGGCCTCCACTCCTGAAATGCCCTCTTCACGGCCAGTAGTTCTTTTTCCGCCACTGTATAATTCACCTCTGCAGGATTCAGTTTTTTAGACAAAAAGGCAACAGGGTGCAGCTGACCGGTGTGTTTGTCTCTTTGCGACATAACCGCACCTATGGCGATGTCCGAAGCATCAGCTTCCACTACGAATGGAACATCAGATTGTGGGTGTCTCAAAATAGGTGCAGAACAGAAGGCCTTTTTTAGCTGTTCAAATGCTTCTCCTGCTTCCAAGGTCCAGCAGAAGGTAACACCCTTTCTCAACAACCGGGTTACTGGAGAGGCTAGCTGCGAGAAATGGGAAATAAATCTCCGATAGTAATTGGAGAACCCTAGGAAGCATTGCACATCCTTCACACACCTAGGAATGGGCCATTCCTGCACTGCCTTTACTTTCCTATCTGCCATCCGAAAACCCTGGGGATTCAAGATCACACCCAAAAACTCCACTTCAGTCACTCCGAACTCACACTTGCTGAGTTTACAATACAAGCAGTGTTCCTGTAGTCTTTGGAGGATCAACCTGACCTGACTAACGTGCTGAGATGGGGTTTCTGAATAAATCAGGATATCATCGATATAGATGACAACAAAACGGTCGATGTACTCTTTCATAATGTCATTGAGAAAGAATTGGAATGCCGCAGGGGCGTTGCAAAGCCCGAACGGCATCACCAAATACTCAAACAACCCAAAGCGCGTCTTAAACGCAGTCTTCCACTCATCTCCGGCCTGAATCCGTACCAAGTGATATGCCCCTCGCAGGTCCAACCGGGTGTATATGTTGGCCTCCTTCACCTGGTCTAGCAGGACGGGTATGAGTGGAAGAGGATAACGGTTTTTAACCGTGATCTTATTCAGCTGCCTCAAATCTATGCAAGCGCGCAGCTCACCGTTGGCCTTTAAGATAAAGAAAAGGGGCGATGCCGCTGGGGAACGTGATGGTCGTATGAACCCCAACGAGCAAAGATGTTCTAGATACTCTTTTAAATATCTCGTCTCGGAATCAGACAGCGCATAAACCCTACAAGTAGGTATCTTGGAGCCTTCCACCAAATCTATACGACAATCATAGTCGCGATGAGGTGGAAGCTTTTCAGCCTCCACTTTGCTGAAAACCGCTCGGTACTGATGGTATTCAACCGGCAAAGCCACCTCTTTCTCTGCTGCAGTCGCCACCTGAAACACCTGTGCCAAGGATAACGTATGTGACGCCCCGTCCTCCTGCAAATATTCGGACACACAAAGCTCTGATGTGAACTGGATGGTTTTTAACTTCCAATCCATCAAAGGATTGTGTTGCCACAACCAAGGCATCCCTAGAATGATTTAGTAT
Organism: Lissotriton vulgaris; assembly: GCF_964263255.1. Lineage (NCBI taxonomy): Eukaryota > Metazoa > Chordata > Amphibia > Caudata > Salamandridae > Lissotriton > Lissotriton vulgaris. Next base: position 1,127,105,699 of record NC_141685.1, on the reverse strand, counting down.
TGTGGAGCCTCAATCATATTCAGCACAATGTATTCTACATGATCCCATGGCTGTCCACAAAGAGTCAATTCTAACACTTCTGTATGTTCTACTATGGGGCCTGATTTCAGCGGAGTACCATCCACCGCCAAAACCAGCTCTGTTTTGTGAGTGGGAACTTTCTTTAGTCCTAGCTTCTTCACCAAACCATAGTCGACGAAGTTCCCCATAGCCCCGGAATCCACCATGGTTTTCACGGGAACTTTGTGTTGTCCTGAACCTAGATACATGGGCAATATTACATGAGGAGTGGAGGAGTGTGGCTCAACGGTTAGAGCGGCAGACCCTGATGCAGAGGTCTAGCCCGGGACCAGGGTTCAATTCCCGACTCGGCGGGTCTTGGGCTCAATTTCCTCGGACCTGATAATTCTGCCTCGGTGCCTATTCTAATCATGGGTCCCACTCTGCAACTCTGGGCAATAGCTTGCTTAACCTCCACACCGGCCCCAACAGCGCTAGGATGCCTGGCTTCACCCTGGGGGTGCCTAGGATTGGACACTTCACAGGGAAAGCCAGGAAGGGTTCCACAGCGGTATGAGTAATAGCGCCAGGAAACCGCTTGGTGATAGTGCGCTCTACAAATACCTTGACATTTACATTTACATTTACATGAGACACAGCGTCCGTACTATCCACTACTCCCAAGGACGGTATCCTTCACTCCTTAGGGGGTGTTGGCATACTCTCAGCCCCCTCACCTGCCTCCTGTATTTCATAAGTATCTTCCGCTACCACTGCCACCATCTTCTTAGCAGGGAAAAACAAACTCCTTTTCTGGGGTTTCATAGTACAGTCCCGCACATAGTGCCCTTTTTTACCGCAATACATGCATAAACCTTGGGCACGTCTGCTTTCTCTTTCGGCTTTGGTTAAAGGAGGACGAACTACCCTATTTCCATAGCCTCAGGTCCTGAATCTTTCTTTCGGGGGGCGCTCTCCACCTCATACCCACTCCCTGATCGACCACCTCGTTTACGCTCGCCTCCCCTCTCAGAGAGACGGTGGTCCAACCGCAAGGTAAGATTGATCAACCCTAAACAACTCGTGGGTTGGGGGTCGATTTGTGCCAGGACGTCTTTCATGTCTTCATTCAACCCCTGATAGTATAGTGCCATTCTTTTCTCTTCGGGCCAGGCAGTTTCCCCTACCAATCTGTTGAATGTCGTCATATATGTTATCAAATCTTTTCTCCCTTGGCGTAGACCCAGTAAATCGCGGTCTGCACTAAGGGTGGTAGCCCTTCTATCAAACACCCTCTCAAATTCCCTTCGGAAGGCCGCCCAATCCGTTAACAAAGGATCATCTTTGCGCACTAAAGGGACTGCCCAGTCTGCTGCCTCTCCCGTCAAATATGATATCATAAAAGCCACCCTAGAGTGATTGGTAGGGAAGGAAGCTGGCCTACACGAAAAATGCAAGGTGATCTGAGTCAAAAACGTCTGTATTTTAAGAGGGTCCCCTGCATATCTCTCAGGACTAGCCAGTGGTATCGGCGGGGGCACGGTGACCTGTATCTGTGGGACTCCTGCCGAAGCATCAAAAGGATTTTGGGCTTGCCTATCAAATCTTTCTTTAAGAGCAGCGGTTTCTGCACGAGAATTAACTAACTCCTGCTGTACAATAACTAAGGCCTGCATCACTTCTTCAAGTGTAGTCATCTTTCAGCACACCCTGACCGGGAGGTTCTTTATTTTCTTGGGTAAGTGATTCTGTCACGATTCTTGTCGCCTCAGGATCAGGGTGATGCTGAAAGGGGTCCACCTCCTGATTTCCCCACACTCTGACTGTACTGAAAACACAGAGCGTAGAGGTAATCAAGCGAGGGATAAATCAGGGAAGGTAAGGAAAGGGACTGGAACGGATGGGACAGCTGAAATGACAAGAAGAAAAGAATTATCACATCAGTTCTAACTACTCTCATTCAATTATCGCTATTGAAACAATACATACCAAATAAATCAGGAGGGGACCTCTGCCTCTCTATACAATAGATACTTCTCTATAGACCAGTGCCGCCTGCAAGAAAACCACTGATTACCAATAGTCCGAACACACATCAGAATACATCAATGATAATATAATACCACACACATACCCATCTTAATCTTCCCTGGAATTGATAAAAAGTTCTCTCCAGTAACCCAGCGAAGTAATGTGTAGAAATGGAAACCTCAGTTCCAAAACAATAAGGTGAAAAAGGCTTCTTGATAGTCTTGCAAACGAAACACGTTCCTTACGAACAAAAATGTAGCACACTAAAGAGTATTCCTAGTTGGGCCCAACTAATTAGGGAACACTAACAAAAATAGAAACGAACAAAAAAAATTCCTCCGTAGAGGCCTACCAGTTCGTAACCGATAGATACACCAGTCAGAGTTCTTTGGTTGCAAGCCTTCTCGATAATTCTCCAGTGGCAGTTCTTCCTCGCGACGTTCGCTCGTGGAAAGAAACAAACCCTAACCAGTTTCTGCCATGCCAAATCCCAAGGTATTCAAATCCAATCGGTTCCTGGAAAACAAAGCTCCAACCACGGTACACCTTCCCTCGCGGCAGCCGCACACGAACGGGTAGGGCTAGGACACGGAAACGCCCTCTGTAGTCCTTGCTCGCGAACCCAAATTCTCCACCGCTACTCGTTTCCTTTTCCGCGGCAGCCGCTCACGGAAAGAAAACGGCAACTCCAAATGTTCCAAAGTCTTTGATCCTGGATAGTAGTTCCCAAAACGTAGAACTCTACACCAACACTCACAGGTTCAAAAGAGTAATCACTTACGAAGCCCCCTAGTGGACATCCTGAATATATAGAATCATTTCTCCACCCATTTTAGCATTATGGGAGTTGTAGTTCTGTAGGCGCAAATACGCAAACCCTGACACCTTGAGGTTCCAACTAGCGCGGCGGCAGCAGAACGACAGAGCTTTAGACACTGCGCAAGCGTGGAAGACACTAGTGCAAGCTTTACGCGACTACGACATAAGAAGCGACACAGAGGACTGATGCAAGTTCCGGACTACGTCCCCGTAACACGACAGGTATATTGCATGATTTCCTAACTGTGGACTATGATGCTCCAGACCCACAATGACTGTCCCAACAGCAATGCACTGATGGCTGGGATTGGATGGGGGGGGGGATGTTTCAATTTACTATATATTGTTTTAAGTCCCAAGAATACGGCAGATGAGACATGGAAGCCTTCACGAGGCGGTTACTGCCGGATGGGATCACAGTGGAGGCCGGTACATAGCTTACAGCGGAACGGACTATCCTTGTAAGGTGGAGAGGAGATGGGAATTGTTCCATTAGCTGTATGTTTGTGAAAAAATGTAATAAAAATTTGTTTAAAAAAAAAATCTTGCCAGGGGTACCCGTCAGGGGTGTCCCCTTTCCCCCTATCTCTTTGCACTGGCCATGGAGCCATTGGCCGTACGAGTGCGCCTTGACGCACTGTATCGGGGCTTTGTGTGGGGGGCTGAACTTTCAGACCGCATCGCCTTGTATGCGGACGGTGTCCTTTTCTTTATGACCGACCTTCACCGAACTGGCCCTTGCATACTGGACATGATGCAGGAGTTTGGTGAGGTGTCGGGGCTCTTCCTCAATCCACGCATATCGACCCTGTGGGTGCTGGGTGATGACCCGGAGACATACCCGTGGGCCTCGGCCCTGCAGGTGGCAGTTGGTGGCCTAAAATACCTGGGCGTCTTCCTGTCGGCCTCGGCTACGGTGGCGTGGGAACGTAACGTGCAGCCGGTGTGGGACAAGGTCCAAATGGACGTTAAGGCTTGGTCACGCATGCCCCTTAATATATATGGCAGATCCGCCATTTTTAAGATGGTTGCCCTGCTGCGGCTCCTCTACCAACTACAGAACCACCCGCACAGGATTGACCCGCAGTAGTTCCGTTGTGTTAATTCAGTGCTTGGCCGGTTTCTGTGGGCCGGGGGTGCCTCCAGGGTGGCACTGCGGACATGCTTTCTCTCCACATACTGTGGAGGCCTGGCTACCTCTGACCTTCTGTCCTATTACCAAGTCTCTCATCTCCTGGTGCTCAATGAGTGGTGGTATGGAGATCACAGTGACCCGGCATATGCGTTAGAACACTTTCTGATGGGGGATGCCACGCTCCATACATTATTATACTCGACCAGGCAGAGTAGGATGCTGCCGTGGGTCACCCAGGTGGTATTCGCGATCTGGAGACAAGCACTGCGCCGTATGGTTGGTGGGGCAGGCTGACCGCCGAGACTCCGCTGTGGAATAATGGACTGCTTCCAGCACTGGCCTCCCTGTCAGGCTTTGGAGGCTGGGATGCTATCGGGATCTCTTCACTTGGCCATGTCCTTACGGGGACTACACTAAAATCCTTTCAGGACCTTAGTTCCGAATTTCATATGCCCAAGACCCAATTTTTCAGATATCTTCAGTTCCGCCATGCACTCGGCCCGAGCCTGGTGGGTATGGACCAGCTTCCCGACTTCAGCCCAATTGAAGCCAAGCTTTTCATGGGGGACCTGGGTGACAAGAAGGTTTCCCAAAGATACCGCTCCCTGGTTACGCATTGCTCCTCTTCCCTCCTGACACTGAAGGCCTCCTGGGAGACTGATGTTGGCCCCTTGGATGAGGATGACTGGCGAGAGGCCCTTGAATCCCCCCGTGGGGCTGACATAGCTGTACGCCTCAGATTTATACAGTTTAAATACCTTCACAGGGCATACTACACTCGGGAAAGGTTGTGGAGGGCGGGCCTTATTGCCGCCCCAGAGTGCTTGAGATGTGGAGCTGAAAGAGGGACACTACTACATACGGTGTGGTCTTGTGGGGGTCTGACCCGATTTTGGAATGGGGTGTGGAACTGCCTATCGGAGGTGCTGGGGTGGGACCTCCCTCGTACGCCTAGGCTGGGCCTCCTCCATGTCCTGGAGAATGTGGGGGGCAACATTTACAAACAACATCTTCTGTTACTGGGGCTGGTTGTAGCTAAGCGGGACCTGGCGAGAGCTTGGAAGAGTGACCGTGCCCCCCCTCTCAGCGCCTGGAAGGCGGGACTAGACTTTCTTATGGGGCTGGAATTACCTGTGTTTGAGGCCAGGGGGTGCCCCCGGAAACATTATAAAATCTGGAAGCGGTGGGCGGACTACAGGGGGCTGACCCTGGATCCCCCAGTTGACATTGATGATGTGCTACCTCCAGATGTGGACCTTGGGACCTAGGTTGATGTCTGACACCTACATTGCCTTATTCATGTATCTGTTATACTGTGAACACATGCACTGGGTTAGGGTGGGATAAGGGGTGGGTAGCCGGGGAAGGGAGTTGGGGTATGTTTATGGGGGTTGGTAGGGCAGGGGATGGGGTGGGGGGTGCTTCAAAAATTTGGGCTCCTGGTCATTCTACTATTTGTCTATTACTGACAGTATCCTCCTGATTGTGGAGAACCGTATCTATGCTTGCCTGAACTTTCAATAAATACGGTTGTGAAAAAAAAAATCGAGAGGGCCCATAGGGCGCTGGCTCCTAAACCACCAGTCGGGGAGCGACCACGAGCGGTGATCGCCAAGCTGCTTAATTATCATGACCGGGACACTATCCTGAAACAAGCTCGATTGAAAGAGCCGCTCATGTGTGAGAATCAACGATCCTAATATTCCCGGACTACAGAAAGCTAGTACAGCGCCAAAGACAATCCTTCGCGGACTCCAAGGATCGCCTGAGAGGTCTCAAGATCCAGTATGCCCTGCTCTATCCAGCTCGCTTGAGGGTGATCTATCAGTCCCGCACTCTCTTCTTTAACTCTCCGGAGGAAGTATTCAACTGGACTGATGAGACGGTTCGGGTCCGGCCGCACACTCCGCCGGCCCGGGATTCGGACTCATCCTCTTCGACGGCGCCGAAGCAAACGCATAGACGATCTCGAAGTAGAAGCAATTGGAGGTCCCGATCCACTAAACGATCTCCCGCCAAAAAGGCTGCAGCGGAGGGGACCGCTCCTCCGGGTCATCAGACTGTGGACTAGTGAATAGGGGTGAATCTCTCCATGGTGCAGTGAGGTGAGATCGACGGGTGGCCCTGAACTACCCAGCTGGGGTAACTGGCGTCTTCATTACATACCGACATCATTGGACAAAGATATGGATTTTGATATGTGATGTTGGGTGAGGGGGGGACTGCAGGGCGGACATTCGCCTCAGGCTATCAGTAGTCCGGGGTCTCACGGGTGTTAGTCGACCCCTTGAGGGTCTGATTTGGGGTTGTGGGTTTGGACTATGGGGATCCATTGGAGTGGGTGGCCTCTGACCTCCCGTTGGGGGCGGTGGCTCGCCTGCACCGCGACAGATACTTCACTGTTATTGAGGTATAGGGGGGGGGGGTGGAGGGGGTTCAAGAAGTTGTGTTCGGCCCAGGTTTGGGAAGGGGCTTTAGGGGACAGCGGGTGTTTGGGGTATTCAGGAGTAGTTCATTGTTACACGGTGGTCCAGCTGGTTCGATTGCTTAGGTAAGGCAGCTTCACTCCTTTAGGCCCAGGCGATTATACACGTGCACAAATAATGGCGGATAGAGGCCCAGCTCCGGAGCTCCCCAGGGTGGCGCTGCGGATAGTAAGCTGGAATGTTCGGGGCATGCTTGATAAAATTAAGAGGGGCGCTGTGCTGAGGCAGGGGAAGAGGGAGAAGGCCGATGTCCTTTTATTACAAAAAACCCATCTTCTGGGTACCAAGACCCTTAGTTTGCAGCGATTTGGCTATCAACAGGTGTACCACGCAGGGTTCGTCAGAGGGTCACGGGGTGTTGCAGTTTTGATTCATCGGAGGGTGTCATACGTGCACTCTACACAGTGGATCGATGCCCAGGGTAGATATGTGTTTGTTCAGGGTACGATTGATGGTGAGCCGGTCGTTTTTGGCAGTGTGTATGCCCCCCCCCCCACTGCAGTGGTTTCTGGTGGAGAAAATATTCGCTGTTTGGTCTGAGATCCCGGATGCCCTGGCGGCAGTTGGAGGGGACTGGAATGATGTGATGGATGGTACATTGGACCGTTTTAGACCGAGTGGTGGGCTGCCGCCGACTGCGTCAACAAAGTTGTGTGATATGGTGCGGAGTTTGGGTTGGACGGATGCCTGGCGCTATCAACACCCACGCAGTAGGGAATACACTTATGTCTCAGCAGTGCATGGCTCCTTCTCTCGCTTGGACTACCTGTTTGTTCCCTGCCCGACCATAGGAAGGGTAGAAAAGACGACCATATTACCGCGTGGGCTCTCCGATCACTCTCCCGTAGTCATAGATATCCGTCTGGACAGGAGACGGCAGCCGTTTCGATGGCGCCTCTCCACCTGGCACCTTCAGCAAGATGAATATCAGTCCCATATGCGGGAAGCGATAGCCCACTACTGGTCGGATAACGAGGGATCAGGAGTGGACGACATAACCCTATGGGAAGCATTGAAACCCACACTCCGGGGAGTAGACATAGCCTGGTGTGCTGGGGCACGTAAGTTGCGTGGAGTTGAGCTTGAGAGGGCTGCGGACCGTGTGCGTGCCCTGGAGAGCTCTCGTGCAGAAACCGGAGAGGAGGAAGATGTTCGGCGGCTACTGCAGGCGCAGCGAGATGCTGCTTCCCTGCAACTGGAGGAATCACGTCAGACGTGGCTTGTGACACAGAGCAGAATCTACCAGTGGGGGGACAAGTCGGGCACAATGCTATACAGACTGTGCCAAGGCACACTTCAGGCGCCGGTACTGCCAGCACTGCGGGATGGGGCCGGTATCTCCATTTCGGACCCCAAGGCGATTGCGGACAGCTTCGCATGCTATTTTGCGGATCAATACTCCCCCAGGGAATCCCTTCCGGCGGCAGAGGTTGACAAGTTTTTGGCGGATCTCCCGCCGCGTTGGGTCTCCGATGATGAGCGTGATAGCCTTGAGCTCCCTCTGACTGCGGAGGAACTACGTTCGGCTGCTGTACACTGACTTAACGGCGTCGGTTCGGGTGGCGGGTGCTGTCTCGGAGACCTTCCCCATTGGACGGGGTACCCGACAGGGCTGCCCACTCTCGCCATATCTATTTGCTCTTGCCATGGAGCCACTAGCGGCGTGGGTCCGCATAGATGCGCAGATGAGGGTGTTTGAGTGGGACTCAGGGCCATCGGATAGGATAGCTCTATATGCAGACGATGTGCTGTTCTTTCTCACCGACCTTAATATGTCGGGCCCAAGAGTTCTTGAAATTATGAGGATATTTGGCGAGGTCTCGGGGCTTTATCTTAACGTCCAGAAATCTACCCTATGGACCCTGGGGGATGGTGCGGCGCTTGGCGGCTGGGTGTCGGCCCTTCAGGTAGCAGCGGGGGCCTTAAATATCTCGGGGTATTCCTGTCGGATATACCGTGAGTCTCGTGGGAACGCAATATCGTTCCAGTGTGGGACAAAGTTAGATCGGATATGAAGACGTGGTCCCGCATGCCCCTCAATATATATGGCCGCTCCGCCATATTTAAGATGGTAGCCCTCCCGCGTCTACTATATCATCTACAAAATCACCCGTACCCTATCTCGCCGCAGTGGTTCCGCCAGGTCAATTCGGCTCTGGGTCGCTTTCTCTGGGCTGGGGGCGCCGTCCGGGTGGCGCTTCGCACCTGCTTCCTGTCCACATATTGTGGCGTACTGGCATCGTCAGATGTCTTATCTTACTACCAAGCGTCCCACCTGTTGGTGTTAAACGAATGCTGGTATGGCGACCGCAGTGACCCGGCCTATGCCTTGGAGCGATATCTGATGGATCCAGATACCCTGCATGAGCTCCTCTACTCGGCAGCAAAAAGAAAGAAACTTTCGATGGTTACACAGGTAGTGTTTCAGGTGTGGCGGAGAGCGCTGGGACGCATGGGGTGGTGGAACACACTGACGCAGGAGACTCCTCTGTGGCACAATGGACGTTTGCCGGCTCTGGCGCCGTTGCGGGGATTCCGCAGCTGGGAAGCAATAGGGATCTCGACCCTGGGACATGTAATGAGGGGAACGACCCGTAAATTGTTCCAGGCTTTACGGGACGAATATGATGTGCCGTACTCCCAATTCTTTCAATATTTACAATTTAGGCACGCTATCTCCCCTGCCTTGGAGGGACTGGAGTCCCTACCTGAATTCAGCCCCCTGGATGCCAAACTGTTCATGGGGGAACTGGAAGATAAAAAAATATCCTGCATCTATCAATCCCTCGTTACCCACTGCTCCTCCTCCCTGGACAAATTGCGGTCCACTTGGGTAAGAGATGTAGGAGAATTAGATGAGGAGAGCTGGAGAGAGGCCCTGGCAGCCCCAAGGGAGACGGCTATTGCAGTAAGATTACGCTTCATTCAATTTAAATACCTGCACAGGGCCTATTACATGAGAGAGCGATTGCATAAGGCTGGTCTGATTGCCTCCCCTGACTGCCTGAGGTGTGGCCGTGAAGTGGGCACGTTTATGCATACGGTGTGGTCTTGTGGGGCATTGGAGGGGTACTGGAAGAGGGTCTGGGATTGTCTGGATTAGGTGCTGGGTTGGACACTCCCCCGTACGTCACAGCTGGGCCTCTTACATGTTCTGGAGCAGGTAGGAGGCAACATATATAAAAGACACTTGTTAATCTTAGGCCTGGTGGTGGCTAAAAGGGATGTGGCCCGTGCCTGGAAAAACTCTCGAGCTCCCCCGATAGAGGCCTGGAAGCAGGGATTGGACTACTGTATGAGTTTAGAACGTCCAGTGTTCGAAGCACGAGGCTGCCCTAAAAAGCATTTCAAAATCTAGAAGAGGTGGGCGGAATATAGGGGGCTGTGGCTGGAGCCGCCGACACAGCAGGATGCTGTTGGTGAGCCGCTGCTTGATGACCCTGGGCGAGGGTAGGAGTGTACTGCCAATTTCATATAGACTGCATTATCGAATATGGACCGATATCGTGTTGGGGTTAGGGGGGGACCCGGGTGGAGGGTAGTTTCTGTGGGGTGGGGGGTTTGGGGGGTTCTTCGACAAAATTGATTAATGTTGACTTCTACATTGATTGCTAGTCTTTGTACCTTGATTTTATGCTCATGGCTCCTCTGGTGTTCGGAGTACCGTGGAATGTCTTTGCAATCCTTCCTGATATGACAATAAAGCTTGTTCTGAAAAAAAACAATTGGATCGAGGCTACATCCAAGTCAGCCACCTCCACCCTGGATCAATTAGTGGTTAATCCGGAGCTAACAGCGCCCATGATATCCAGTCTGCAAAAGGTCCTCATGCCGTTTTCCGACGTCTTTTCTGACCTACCGGGGAGAACAGATCGCATTGAACATTGTATCGAAACCCCGCCCGGGAAAACCGTAAAACAAAGACCCTACAGAATCCCTGAGGCTCGACGGGAGGCTGTAAGGAAAGAGGTACAGGACATGCTCAGACTGGGGGTAATACGCCCCTCCATCAGTCAATGGTCGTCTCCCATAGTCATGATACCCAAGCCAGACGGATCCAAACGCTTTTGTATGGATTTCAGGGCTTTGAACGCCATCTCGAACTTCGATACATACCCTATTCCAAGGGTGGATGAGTTAATAGAGAAAATCGGAGATGCACAGTATATCACAACCATCGACCTCACAAAGGGATTCTGGCAAGTGCCTCTTCGTGAGGAGGACCGCAAGAAAACAGCCTTCGTCACCGAAAACGGATTGTATGAATTCACAGTCTTCCCCTTTGGACTTCATGGAGCCCCGGCGACATTCCAAAGACTCATGAATTCCATCTTGCAGCCCTACTCAGCTTTCAGCTCTGCATATTTAGACGATATAGTAATCTACAGCAAGGATTGGGACGAACATCTGGGCCATCTTAGAACCATTCTGACCGCACTACGTCAAGCAGGACTGCATATTAATTCAAAAAAATCGAGAGCAGCATTTACTCTAGTCAGGTATCTGGGGTACGTCCTGGGAGATGGAACCATAGCTCCCAATGCGAGAAAGTAAAAGCCCTAGCCAAGGTCCCTTTCCCTACCAATAAAAGAGATCTGAGAGCCTTTTTAGGCCTCATAGGTTATTATCGTCGATTTATTGACAGGTTCGCAGAGAGGGCCGCCCCCTTGACAGACCTCTTTTGTAAGGATACCAAAACCAGAGACATAAAGAATCCATCCCCAGAAGCCCTCCAAGCTTTTCACCAGTTAAAAGAATGCATGACCTCAGCCCCGGTACTAATGTTCCCGGATTTCGATAAAACCTTTATACTTGCAACCGATGACTCTAGTGTAGGCATAGGCACAGTGTTATCCCAAACAGGTATGGATGGTCAGGAGCATCCCGTGTTATATCAGTAGGAAACTTTTTCCCCGAGAGTGTAGGTACTCCACCATTGAAAGGGAGGGTCTAGTGATTAAATGGGCTGTAGAGAAGTTACGCTATTATCTGGAAGGGAAACCATTCATCCTCCATACCGACCACGCTCCCTTAAAGTGGATGCACCAAAACAGCAGCAATAATGCTAGGGTGCTGCGGTGGATTCTTTCGCTACAACCCTACACCTTTACTGTAATACACCGCAAGGGTAAGGAGAACGGGAATGCTGACTTTTTGTCCAGAATCTTTCCTCTCCCCGATCGGGAGAAGCCAGGGGGGGAGGTATGTGACGGGGCGAGCCTACAGGACGAGGAATGACACTGTGACTGGTGGAACACCACTCCCCTGTTACCCCCTACCTTTGCTTCCCAACAGCCGCCTGACCCCATTTGGACGGAGGAGCCGGAAGCATGCTGGCCGAGTGAGACCGATGACTGCGGTCCCTTTAACTACCAAGCTTGAGAAGACGTAGCCCCGCCCATCGACCATCACGGAGGAACTTCAAAAGACAAACCAACCCCGGAAACAGCGGACGGCGTTTCCCAGGTGGAGCAAGGAGAGATGAGATCGGAGTGCAGATACGAAGCGAGAGAAGCCGAAGACGAGAGGCGGGGAGCGGAGACATCAACCCAAAGCCAGGAGGCCACCGGATCCACGACTCGCCTCGCCACGCACCCACAGGAGGGGCGTGGCTCCAATAGGTACAGGGCCGCGTAGCGGGTTGGGTAGGACACCGTGTCCAACCTTCAGACTGATTGTACAGCCCCTGTGTAAACTAGCCCACTCCAAACACCCTTTCCTTCACAAGCACCTCCCTCACGGAATATAAAGTCTTCACCGGTACACCGTTTTCCCTCACCCCCGGTCCCAAAAGATTGTTTGGTCTCTTATAGCCGTCTGACACGGTTTCTCTCTCTCTCCTTTTTCACGCTTTGGAGTCGGAGAGGAACGGAGCCGAAGCCAGTCCCGGGTCTTTCGTGCAGCAAGCTGGATTCACCGAAAAAGCTGCCCTTTGATCCCGCAGCGTTTGCCAGTGAAAGAATAACGAGTCAACAGAGACGCTGCTATATCAAAATAAAGCCCTCTTTGAAAACCTTGATTAAAGACTCAGCCTCTCACTTAGTGTCATCCCCCCTGGTTATCCCTGTAGACACTGATCCGAGCCTAGGTAGCCCCCCTACCCTGGGACAGGGCGGTAGAGTGGTAGAGTGAGGGCGGTAGATTAAAAAAAGCTGCTTATCCAGCTACATAGAGAAGACGTGTTCTTCTCAAGTCTCAGTGGGGCCAACTCACTCAACTGACGTAGTGCCTGCTTGCCCCGGTACCTGCATTTCAATGCACACCACCTGCTTAGATTGAAACGAACTCCCGCACCCCCATCGTTCAATCATATTTGATGTATGGAAATCACACCCGTGCATTTTCAATATACATGTATTCAACCATGGGGCAAAAATGTAATTTCATAGAAATCGTTAATAAGGAAGCATGTTGTGAAATTGCAACTCAAGAAAAATAATCGACCTTCCTCATCTTCTGAATAACCGCGCCTTCTGGAACCTGAGACATGGGTCCTTGGAAGCGTTTTGTTGAAATGCAAAGCAAATCCTCTATATAAATTCCACATACAGGGCACTCTGATTAGTAAGAAGGTAAACAACTAAACAAACTAAGTGCAGGTCATCAGAAAACTACATATGGAACAGATATTGCTACCGCCAGGCTCTTAACAGATTCATAGAATATGTTTTTGATAACATGGTATTTTATTTTATTTTGAAATTTACAAGGGTGATCCACCGTTAATGCTTGTCAAAAAAGAGCAGTGCATAGGCGGGTGGGGGAGAAGGACGCTGGCGACAGCAACATGGAAAGTAGATTGGGAGAGAGGTGCACATGAGCGATGGCTGAAAAGCAAACAACACTCTTATGAATATAAAAATAAATTAATTAATGTATGAGGTACAGAAAAGCGGTATTGAAATGTGCACAGAAACGTGGGGACAATGGACTATGTAAAGACTTTCATTAGGGGAGTAGCATTGCAGTGGCGGGGGCGGGAGAGCGAATTCCTTTGAAGTCTGATGGGGGAGCAGGGAGCGGCTTCCTTTGAAGTCGCAGACAAATGGTGTATGGAGTGCGATGTGCGATGTGGCTGGTGATGTGCACGCGCCTGGCTCACATGAACTGTGCCTAATCCGCAGTTTGGGGAGACTTTTTGGAAGCCTTACTATAATCTCGCCGAACAATGCTTACGCATTGGTTCAGCGAGACCTAAAAAGGACTTACCTCTAACGGCCGGTAGCCACCTCTCCTCTGTCCTCATCCTCTTCATCTTCCTGTCCCGGCCGGCGGCAGCAGGAAGCACCCGGGCAGACAGGTACATCTGAGCCAATCACAACGCTGCAATGCAGTGTCGTGATTGGTCTGAACGCCGTGGATCGGTGCTCACATTGTGACAGGGAGCCTGTGCATATTCCTGACTTGGCTGTGTAATGCAGCCTGGTAGGATTATGCAAAGTGCCCATGAACTGTTTGGTCGGCACACAACTCCTCCCCTGATCTGGCCAGCCCTGCCCCACTACTGACTGCAATAGACAGATCCTCCAGGATTTTGCGACTTGCAAAATAATCGCGAAATTGGCACTTTTGTAAAAAGGGCGTGCTTTTTACAAAAGTGCCCGCAAAATCGGGGCTTAGCGGCAGAATGCTTCAGCAGTCCTGCCTTCGGCAAGAAGAGCAGAGCCACGCGAGCAGGGCAATTCCTGCATTGTGTTCTCAGCAACAATCTGCAAGGAGGGCTTTTTTATCATCACCTCCAGCTGTGAAGATAAAGGCCAAGTAAGGGGTCATTAGGCGGCTCCTTTTGATGAAGTATCCTGACTTGGGGCGGCCTGGAACCTCACCTAAATGTAAATGCCATGGGTGGGAAACCAAGGCACACAGCTTGCTATCTCTTAACAGGTACTTGAGAGGCATGCTTTGTGTAAGTAAGTGCATGGGACTAAATTGTATACAGGGGGTTATTTATTTATTTTGGTGGTTTCTTACAGCGCGAACAAGACCCTTGCGGGTAACAGAGCGCTTTACAGATCAAATATAGGTAATAGCATATAAACACATATAAATATAAATACAGTGGAATATATGAATACAGTACTGGGAACAATTAAACATTAGCACATAGCTGCAGTTCTTTTTGTTTCCCTCTAACCTAACTAAGTAAGTGGAGGCAGGTTTTGTTGGGCACCTTTTTGTAGGCTTCTATTTTAAGCACATATAACCAATTTGGCAGGAAGGTCATAGGTACACGTTTGCTCCGTTTTTGGGCATTAAGGGCCATATGTATCATGCAAATTTGCAATCGCAAAGGCCGAAATTAGCAGAATTTCAGCCTTTGCGAATGCGAATTTGCTAAATGGAATGTATGATGCAAAATTGGCGCAAAATTTTCCAATTGCATTTGATTCCATAAATGCAATGTATGTAGCAAAAAAAAATTGCAAAATGCCCTTACGTAATCGCAAATTACCACCAACTTCTAGTTGGTGGTAAGTTGCGAATTCCTTGAAAATGCAAATTTTTGCATTTTTCTAACTGCTATGTGACGCACATACATGCTCTTAGGGCATGTATGTTCGCCACATGTGCACCCATGCATATTTCAGGGGTGCAACAGGGTGTCCTTTGGACACCCCTGCACCCTTGAAATTATTCTCAATTTGCGATTAGCAAATTGCGAATCGCAAATTGAGAATTACTTCCTATTCATTCCTATGGGCCTCCTGGCCCATAGAAATGAATGGGAAAGTATTCCTTAATTGCGATTCGCAATTTGCGAATCGCAATTAAGGAATTCTAAGTAATCGCAAAAAAAATGCGATTTTGTACATACATACCCATTTGGGATTCTCAAATAGCGATTTCTTAAAAATCGCTATTTGAAAATCGCAAATGGGTATCTTGATACATATGGCCCTTAGGTTTTTTGTTAGGTACTGTTAAAGGTTATCTGACGGCCCCAGGCAGAATTGTTTTCACTGTTCATGTCTCTTGTTCCGTTTTCTTAAGGGTTTTGATTATTGTTTCTCAGTTTACTTTTTGTGACGCCTCAGTTTAAATGTGTGAGTTTGTGTGGGGCTTTTTGATGGAAGCCACAGCACAAATCTATCATTAGGCCACTGAATTTGAAAATTGTAGTCTTCTTCATCACCACTTCATTGTGGAGACTCCTTAAGCTCCAATCGTCATTGCATAGCACTCCACATACACTGTTATTCCTGGACAAGTTAGTTCTGTGCACATGCACGTCACCAAACAAAAATGTTTATGCTTTTTCACTTGGTTGAGTCCATCAATGTATTGATTCCGTTTTTTTTTCCTGAGCACCTGCATGTTGTTTAGTCGAAAAATATGTTCAAAATAAAAATACCCTAATAATAAATAAAATGCTGTCATGTAAACTGTCGGGTGAATGTTGAAGAAATTTCGGTGTACAAGTCATTCTGCACGACCTAATGATAGAACATGTAGAACCTTTTACGCTGTTACAAAACACAGATCTCTCCATCAAAATGCTTTAACCTCCAGAGATATCTCACCACTATTAATATTCCCTGGGATTTACTGTCCAGCTCTGTAGAAGAAGCCTTAACCCCATAAAATATTTTAAAAAGCAGATTTTGCACACAATTAAGCAGAAGAGATTTACTAGGGGAGAGGAGTTTACTGGGGAGAGGAGTTGGCCTTACGGCTAGGGCGATCAACCTTGAATCTGGGGAACTGGGTTTGAGTCTCGGCAATGACGCTGAATATCCTGTGATTCTGGGCAAATCACTTAATCTCCGCGTGTCTAACAATAAAATAAATACATTTAAAATATTAATGTGTCCTCATGTAATGCAACTGGTTCTATGTAAAGCGCTCTGTTTTCCAATTCAGGTCAAGTTCGCGCAGTATAAAACTTTGTCAAATTAAAATTAAACTACAGTGCTACTCCTTGTTGCCAATTTCTTTGTGGTAAGGCTTTGGAACTTTTTTTTTATTAGTTGAAGCCCAGATTTTGCTTTGGGATTATACCACTTTTTTGGAGCACGGCAAAGCAAAATCGCATTTGTTGAATCTCATAATGCGCTTAAATGTACTCATGATATACCTGATAAACCTATGTGTGAAATTTTAATATCTGATGTCACTTCAGGGAGATAACTTCATGTTATCCCACGTGCAATGCTACGTGTCGTGGCGTCATGTGCTATGGTGGCCCGCTCCATGATGTCACTTGCAAAATACCTAACTTAGTTAGTTCCCACTCTTTTTTTTTAGGACTTATGCCCTTGAGGAAGGGGTGGTGGTAGGTGGGGGGGCGTGTCAGTCAGTATAATCACGTGTGCAATTTGTTGTTTTCTGCGCAGTTTTCAGTGCACATGAACAGCAGGGAGAGAATCGAATGACAGCAAACCATAATGTAGGCTTGTAAGCAGGATCCGTGGCGGGAGAATCGAATGGTTGTTGCCACTGATCAGGGTAGGGTTGCCTGCACCCTGTTCTGGGGTGGGATTAGACAGGAATCAGGGAGCAGCGTTGAGTACCAACGCATCCCATCTATTCTTGTTTCAGGACCCAGCAGGGGTGCATTTAGGCTTGCAAGAGTGTCGTACACTATCATGGGTTCACCAATTTAAAAGTAGAGAGTTATGATTGGCCCTGGGATCTTTATTTCCGTTGGGCCATATCGCTCCTGCGGAACACAGAGTCCTGCAAATCCACTCATTGGCTGGCAGCAACATGAGAAAAATGTTGCTGGCAGCCATTACAGGACTCGGGGACTTAGTATAGCAACCAAATACTCCCAGACACTTTAAACATGCCTATTTGAAAGGGGAATACTCTACTAAAACAGTTCCCAGTGATTTAAAACTGAAAAGAGTGATTAGAAGTAAACTAAAGTTCCGCAATAATACCGCTACATTTCAATTTTTGTGCCACAAAATTTGCAAATCTATGCTGTAATATCCTGGGGGGTCTAAATAGAGAAAAAAATGATAATAACTATAAGTAATTATCATTTTATTTTTCCTTTTGAGTAGTAGGGCGACACTCTTAGCCTTAGCGGAGGAGCTGCCACTGCCTCCTGTAGTAAACCTCGACTCCACACTATTGTAATTTTGAGAGACAGATTTAGAAAATTAGCAACTCTGGAATCCAAGTGGAATTGAGTAGTATGAAACTTTGAAACACCTTTGGTACATTTTTGTATCTACCACACATACTGTCCAGTAAACACCTACTGCCACAGGACCTGGTCCAGTGACTACGTTTTAACCATGGAACTAAGATACTTGACATCCTTTCTCAGATTTACCACTTCATCTACATATATTAGAAATACACATTGTTTACTAAAGCTAGGCAAGGCCCATAACAGTGACGTTTCCTTGGTAAGGGCGCCCGCTTTGTTTTTGACTACAGACTCCCAACCCCCTCAGTTGTAATGCAGCGGGCTAGTTGGCAGACCTTCCAACACATAGTTTTTTTGCTGTGTGAGAGAGGGGTATGGTTCGGTCTGGGTGGGAGGTTGGGGTGAGGGTTTTAAGCCCATCAACGCTTGGCCAGACATGGAGGGGGCAAGGACAAGGGTGATTGGGCTAAGAGCTGTGCACTTAGCAAACAGACCCCCCCCCCCCACCCCCAACACACACACTCAAAGCTAAGACAAATTACAGGGGAACAACCTTTATAACACAACTTTTAGCACGCAGTGCTATTACAATGCAGACTTTAAAACGAAAACCATTACAACGCATTACACTGGGGGGCGCTCTAGGATAGGGAATAGTTTTAATTTACTATCCAACACCTTCCCTAGTGTCCACAGGGACTTGTGTTGGAATAGTAAATTAAACTGTTCACTATCCAGCACCCACCAGTGTAATGCGTTGTAATGGAATGCGTTTTAAAACTTGCGTTGTTACAGCATGCGTGGTAAAAGCATGCGTTGTAACAACGTACATCCCAAATGACATATACTGAGGCTGCAGTGAACATCCTGTACAGGTTGTAAAACCCCTGATGGACGTCGGCTGCCCAGAGCTCCACACAATGATCTGGAAGGTTTAAATCACTTTTGGAATTGGCAAATTTGGGCTAGGGTTTTTGCAGCTACTATTTTACATTGTAATGCCTGGCCTACATAAAGCAACAAAAACCTGAAATTGTATAACAGAATTGAATAATTAATAGGTTGAGGCAGCAGAGTTGCTTGCTGTATGTTTTTGTTCTTATTTCGTTGTTCAAAGAGCAAGCACCAGCCCATATTTGTGGCACACGGGCCTAGGGCTTTTTCAAGATCCATGGATAGGTCTGTGTCGTTTCTTTGAAGTATGGTCAGAATGCAGAGTTTGTAAATCTTCAAGCTGTAAGGTCCATTCATACATTTGTAGTGCCCTGTCACATACGTGCAGCGAGAAGAGGCGTCTGGAATAGTCTGTGTCACTTTTGCCAATCTGGATGCAATCGGGATCACTTTTGAACCTTAATCTTCAGCACTTTGGAGCAGATCTAATGGAAAAATGAAACTCCACGGGCATTCTCATGGCAGGTCCTCATTGTAGTTTTCATTAACAGATTCAAGCCTGTTTGCATCTCGATAGCGGACCATGAAATTACAATAAGCTGAAATCACGTTGTGAAGAACCCCTCTTCTGCTGCAGCTCCTCCTTCTCAGGTACCTCTTTTACAGCTCATAAATGACTGTACTTTGTAAGATTCAAAAGTGGCAGTGATCCAAAGGCGGGACAATGATCATCCTTTGTGCGGGAGCAGGACAGAAGCCACAACAGAAGGACCAACCTGCAAAGGTCACCCTACTTCCCGGAGGACAGAAAACCTACACAAATGTAATCAATGATATCTGGAGAAGCACGCCATTCACTGCTGGTTGGTGCTGGAAGGAAAGTACGAGCCCACAAGCTTCATCTCTACTTGGTGAAGGAAACTGAACGTGCATTCGCACAGTGAAGTTATCCCAGTGTCAATACAGTATCTGGACACTTTGAAGAAGGAAGATTCTATGGGGCTGGCCTGGATATGGCTAAAAAAAACCTTCTCTGTGGTTCATATCGAAAAAGAATAACCCATACAAGATTAAAATCAGCAACATGGCAAATCCGAAGTGAACCAGAGAATAAGATTGAAGTTGCTACGTTAATTTCTAAATTATACAGGGAGAAAGAATATTTTGTAGTGAACCCTTAAGGGAAGTAGAGGAAATATGGCTGCCACACCTGGATAAAGACGCAGCACACATTGAAGAGTTGACAAAAGAAGGCACATGCCAGAACACCTTTCAGATGGCTAGGGGGTAAGCAGATGTTACTGGGCCCAATCATGGTGGTTGAGATATTTTACTCCTGATGTCATGGGGCTCGACCTATTATGGATCCTGGGCAACTGGGTACCGTACCCCTTCAGCACTTGACTCTCAGGAACAGAGTGGTCCAAGCAGTCCAGGGCTCCCTCAGGTGGAGACGGATACACGCGGGGGCGAACATAGGCTCACAACTCAGAATAAACACAGTAGGAGCAATAAATCATTGCCCAGCCAAATTCTTTATTTTATGATAAACAAGTACTTTACTGTTAACACAGACGGAACTTCGACATTCACAAACAACTACACAATTCCCCTGAGTTCAGGGTTGTAGTGTTTCGTAGGCAGTTCTCTGTGTCCTATTCTCTTCTCACTCTAGCAATCTTGGATATTCCCCATACACTTTAGGCAACACCCAAGGTAAGCTCCAATATTAGTCTTATTATCATGCTGGCCGGGTAAGTCTTTGATCTGTACCAAGGTGAGTGGGGGGGGGGGGGGGGGGGGGGGAAGGTGTGAAGCTCCTTATGTGGATCCCTCATCCCGGTGTAGGTGCGTAGGGGTTTCCATGGTAGCCTCACTACTCCGGCCTGAACTAGCAAGAAGTGTGCTTCTTGCTAGTTCAGGTGACCCCCTCCGGGCATACGGGGTCACCATATCTCTACTGTACAAGGGCACCGACCAGATCAAACTAGCAGATGCCTGCATGGCGCCTCTTCAAGCATAAGGGGCTCACTCAGCAGAGTGACGATTTTAGTTCACTTTGCGGCAGCCCCATCTGGCATACGGGATTGTGGACACCTCACTACACACATGCTTTGGTCTGATTGGCACAATAATACCCATAATAATGCCCTCCTCTGGCATACTGAGGTCGCCAACTTTATCCTGCACACAGGCTATGATCCAATCAGGCTCCCTAATGGCTTGCTCAGGACGTCCACTTGATAGGGGACCTCACTCCCTCCAACGCTCTCTTCTTCCTCACAGGGTACACTGGTCTTGGCAAGCAGGCAGGCGCTGGTGCTCCAAGGCAGGTATTACCTGAATGATGTCGCAGCCTCCCTTTCCCCAGCTGGGAGAGTAGCAGGCCTTGATCCCCAGTCCTTATCACTGGCAGAAGTCTTGCAGACCTTCTCCTTCTCACACAACCTGACTGGCTTATTAACAGTTAACAATTTTGGGGGTCTCAACCTCTCTTTCTTATAGTCCATTTCCAGACACCAAATGGGATTTAGATTCTGAGTCTTTGAAGTTTGTTTCGAGTCTGCATCCTTTTGAAGTACCCTAGCCTCTGTGGAAATTTGGCAGAGATCGATGTTAGCATTTAGCTGAAGCCATCTTGTTTCTGGCAGCCATTGTGTCTGCCATGTGCTCATCATGTGCTCTTTCCTTCTTCTCTGTCATTTGCCCTTGTGCCTTGCTCAAAGAACTGGCTATACTTAGCCTCTGCTACTCTGCACATGCGCAGAGAAGTCTGTAGCTGCCCATGCACCTGTTTAAGTTGGTTACTGTCAGGATGTTTCAACTAAAATCAGTAACTATTAGCTCCTCCTTCTTTGTTGACTGTGCATTTCTGTATGAGTGCTAGTACTGCCTTCTTTTGAGCCCCTGTGTGGGTATAAAAGACCCATGGTTCTTCTACTTCTTGTGCTAATTCATACTCTACCGAAGGGAGTTGTGTGAATGTAGTTCCACCTCATGAGGTTTAATAAATATCTCTTTTGACATTTCAGTTTCCGTGCCACCTTCTATTTACTGGTCTGAGGAGTTGTGTGCAGAGAAGGGCGAACCCCTAGCACTGGTAGGCCTGGCTGAGGCCCACGTCTACAGATTGGCGCCCAACCAAGAGGGGCTCATCGGCGACTCGGATGCCCGAAGGAGTGGTCGATACGAAGGATTGAAATCTCACTGCGGACGATCACTGCCCGAGGAGACCCGCGTCTTGGCACCCACAGCGTTTTCCCTCTGTTTCTGATCTGACCCTCCAGGTGGTGCCGGTCCTCGACTGAGATCTCTTCTGGTGTTCGCCGTGCAGAGACCATTTGGTCGATTCAGAACTTGGCAGTTGGAATCGGGAGACTTTTGTTTGGTAAGGTCGTTTGATGCAACACTTTGTATATGGAAATTGGCCAATATATGGAATTGATAGGATATATATGAATTGCAATTTATATAGGCAGGTAATGAGGGGACTTTTCTCCAACTTTTGAATAATATTTAATGGCACACATCGGGTTAAGTGCCACTGCTGTATAGTATTGTATATGCTATAATATTTTTTTGGCATGCCTGTTTCAAGCACACTTCGTAGAATGTGTTGCTTCTTTGGAGGTACCAATGTGAGTATTGAGCGAAGTCAGTTTGCTCCCCCCGAGGGGACTCCTAATGGGGACATGTATATTAAAAATGGTATTTCTTCTATAATGTACAGCACGTTATGGAATAAATTAATAGCAAGGATCCTGAGTTGCGGTGGCCTATACATGGGTCATTTGATATTAGAAAAATTCAGTATGTGAAACAATGTATGTTTAAGCGCAAAAGTAGACAAGATATGTTTGACTGTGTACGAATGTGGGAGAAAGAAGCGCGTGAATGAGTGAGAAGAGAGCAAGCTTTGATAGATAAGGAACAACACAAAAATATCCATGTGAAAGCGCTGGAATTGAAAAATAAAGAAATTAAGGAGATAAAAGAGAGAGAGGATAGGGACCGTCGTTTACAGGTAAATGGCCAATACCTTGTCCAGCGCCCCCTCTACCCTCTCCTTAATAAACCCCAGGATGATTCAATGTTGCTAGATCGTTTTCCACCTCCATATACTTTTCCTTCTGCTCCTGTCCCTGATTCTGATGATGGTGTTTCGTCTTCGGATCAGGATAAGTCAGGATCAGATCCTCTGTGAGAGACTTTCTCTATGCTGACCGTGCGGCTACCTTTAGATACGCTGCTCGTAAAGCTGCCAGTGATAGTATTTCTGCTTCTGATCTCTTAGCTGACGTACAATAATGGCAGGAGAGGGAGCAGTTATATTTTGCATAAATATTAGCCGTAGAAGTAATTGAACGGTTTAGGAAGCATTCCACAGAGTTAGAGCCTGCAGATATAGCAACGGATTGTAAGCAATTGCGTGATGGTCTTTTTCTCCTCCCTCAGGTGGCTGACTTAATTAGACGTGTGGTTAAACCGGGAGCTGATGCATTCCGTTTGTGAGAGAAGAAAAAGGCAGCTGCTGCAGCTGCACAAACACTTCAGACCACTGTGACGCTTCAGAGACAGATAAGACTGTTGTAGTTCATGGGAAGCCTATGCGGGAAGCTGCACCTTTGTATGTCCCTCCTAGGGGTAAGGGAACAGAAGATAATAAAAATGTTGTGGATGCTAAGGGTTATTTTATTATTAATTGGGTTTACAATCCTTGGAGCAGAGCAGATGTTATGGCTCTTAAAGCTGCTTTGCCTCACCCGCGGAAAAATCGGGCAGCTTTTTACGAAGAAGTTGAAGGAGCCATTAGTTCTTGTCCCATGACTTTATCTGATATTGATATGTTTTTTGGGCTTATTTTACAGCCTGATATTTGGAGGTTTATTCGTAAAGTCGATGATCATACAACTTCTGGGTATGTTTGGAAGGAAGTAGAACAGTTTGATGTGGAAAGGGAACCTACACAGAAACCACAGCAAGACATTTTAGATCTTCCTAAAGCTATACTAGTTAAATTGAAAACTCTCATTCCTCCTAAAAAGATAGATTGGACTGTGTTAGCATCCTGCAAGCAAAAGGCAGATGAATCAGTCTCTGACTTCTTCACACCTTTTGAGGAGGCATTCCACAACTTTAGTGGTCAGTCATTGACAGATGACACAGGCAGGCATCAGTTTGTCGATAAATTTGTCGCAAAAATGTTGCCAGGAATAGCCAGTTGCTTAAAGGCCAGCAAAAGTTCATGGACTACATCTTCCTCAGTCTCCCTTTTGACTATGGCCCAGTATTATGAATGCCAGGAATTAGAAGCTAAGGGCAATGAGGATAAAAAGAATAAGGAGCTGAAAACAAAGGTTATGATTGCTCAGGTTTATGGTCTATCTTACGGAAGTAGTGGTCGAGGCGGACGTGTAACGTATCTCCCAGGTACACCCTCTTTTTCCTGAGCTACTTTGTCTGCTGATCAGTGCGCTTACTGCTGGGAGATTGGACATTGGGCTTTTAAATGTCCTCGTTTGCGCACTCAGCAGTATCAGCGTGGTCGGGGACAAACGAGAGGCCGCCCGGGGACTCCAGGACATAGGGGAGGTATGGATGATCATGCTAGATTTGAGACTGTTGGGCATCCTCCAAATTCTATAAATACATTTGATAGGCGTAACCAATACCAAATATCTGATTATTTGAATTTGGATTTGAAGGACTCTGCTTATGCATAGGAATGCCTAGGATGGGGTAAGGAATCAGTTGAAGCCCCAGTAGATCAGAAGGGTCCCTATGTCCAAGCACATGTTTTGGGTTCTACTGATCAGTTTATGGTTGATACAGGAGCTACTCGTAGTGCCTTGTCTAAACAATTGGTTCCAAGGGCTCCCCTTTCTGGCTTAACCATTACATCAATAGGTTTCGATGGGAAACCTTCCCTTAGTCACAACCACTTGCATTCCATGTTGATAAATTTACTGCTCCATGTCCATTTCTGCTTTCCCCTAACACACTGGACAATATTGTGGGTCTTGATATGCTTAAGTATTTTAGGGCTACGATGCTTGTTATTTTGAATGATAACTATCCGGTGGTTGAGAAGTCCTGTCTCGTTAGGGAGGATATTGCATTGGCTTCACTCCCTAGTACTCTGTGGGCCACTTCGAACACTGATGTAGGGAAAATGGTTATTCCACCAGTGCACATTCATGTCATGTCAAGGAGGGAGCTTCATTGCCACGATTGCCTCAATACAAAATTTCTCGAGAAGGTGAAGAGCCATTTGTGCGCATTGTTCATGATTTGATTGAAGTGGGGGTTGTGGAAGAAGTTCCTTACAATATTTGCAATAGCCCTATCCTTCCTATTTTGAAGAAAGATACTGATACTAAAATCTACAGGTTTATCATTGATTTACGAGAGGTTAAGAAGATTGTAGTGCCACAATACCCTGTAGTCTCTGACATCACAACACTTCTTACTTTGGTTCCTCCGACTGCTACTACCTTTACC
Source organism: Lissotriton vulgaris (assembly GCF_964263255.1). Lineage (NCBI taxonomy): Eukaryota > Metazoa > Chordata > Amphibia > Caudata > Salamandridae > Lissotriton > Lissotriton vulgaris. The sequence goes on along the minus strand of NC_141685.1, from coordinate 1,127,080,732 downwards.
GTGATTGATTTGAAGAATGCTTTCTTCTCAATCCCTATTCATCTTGATAGCCGATATTTGTTCGGCTTCACTTTGAATATTCGATCATTTATATTTTGTAGAGTTCCCCAAGGGTATACAGAGTCCTAGTATTTACAGCCAAGCATTGAAAAGACAACTTGATTCTTTTCCTGTGCCAACTGGAGTGGCTCTCATACAGTATGTCAATGACATCTTGTTGGCAGCTGATACACCTGAACAGTGTGAAGACGGAACGTTGTCATTGCTTTCCTTCCTTGCCTCACACCATCATAAGGTTTCACAAAAGAATTTGCAATATTGTAGACAGAAGGTTACCTATTTAGGTCACCTCCTGTCTAAGGAGGGACGTGCACTTACACCAGTTCGCATTCAAGCTATTTTAGACACACCAGTGCCCCATACTCAGAAAGATGTCCGTGCATTCATTGGTCTTACTTCTTTTTGTAGGCAATGGATTTTAGGCTTCTCACACGTTGTTAAACCCTTGTTGGCTCTTCTGACTAAAGATACTCTGTAAGAAAGTGGCTCTATATATACAGGACCAAAGTAAGGTACAGTGTGTATAGAGTCCCCAATCTCCAGAGGTATAACAGAGGTTAAAGTCTGATATGACCTTACTCTCTAAAGTGGTAGCTTGGTTGAGCAGTAATGCAGTATCAGAGGACAGTGTAAAGCATTTGTTGTACACACTGAGTCAGCAAAAGGTTTCACACACCCAGGAACTGAACTCTAGGCCAATAGTTTTTATATCAAAAGATATAGTTGTTTTATTTTAGAACCAACAGGTATCAAAATATACTTTTCTCAATATGAGTGACTTTAGGTAGTTACTTTGCAGAAAGGCAATAGACTTTGTAAGTACAATAGCTACAGTGGTTGCAATAGGCAACACAATTCTAAACACAATTTAACATTGTGCTCAATGGGTTTTTCTACATATATGCAGTTGATTACTTTAAGGATTACTTTTCTAACCACAGGACTGGATCCTGGATTCAGTCCCGGGACCTAAGCTGTAAACAATTAAGTAAAAGCATATTGGTTACAGTTGGGCTTTTTAAAGAATATAAATGTATTTTCAAAGTTGACACTTTGAAACTTTTCAGTGAAAAACTAGCAATGTTATCCTATGGAAGGAAATTCAAGTCACAGGTAAAGTAGGTTCTCGTTACTTTTGTAATCCAGTACTGGACTCCTAGGTTCAGCACTGGGACCTCTACTTAAGACAGGTAAGTAATTACGTTTTAGTATTAGGTACAATTTTTAAGGAATATTTCTAGTTTGCAAAAATCGACAGAAGAAATTTCAGAGAAAAACAGTCAATGGTTTCCTATGGAAGAAAATTCAAGTTACTGGTAAGTACAGTTAGGATTACTTTTGTGGTTCAGCACTGGGCTAAAAGGTACAGTACTGGCTTCTCTCCTGATCACAGGTGAGTATTTCGGAATTCATTATTCGGCTGATTTTAGATGAATATTTTAAAAGTTTCAAAACGCCACACTTAACCGCTCCCATGCTGGTGACGGAACCGTTCCGTCACGCCCCTTGGGTGGGCTATGCTGGTGACGGAACGGTTCCATCACAGCTCACTCGCCGTGCCTGCGCGGCGCGTTCTATTGAGCGGGCGGGGCCGTGACGGAACCGTTCCGTCACAAGCACAGCTCACCCGAGGGGCGTGACGGAGCGGTTCCGTCACCAGCGTGGGAGCGCCGCGCGGCCCCCCGCCCCTTAGCACTGCGGCGGAATAGCCGCCGCAGTGAAAGGGTTAAAAGACATTTCAGTGAAAACCAGTCAATGTTAGCCTATGGAAGGAAAGTGAGTTATCAGCTTTCAGGTGAGTACTCGACTGGTGGAGTTAAGGTTCTGGGCATAGACTCAGGGGTCTCCCAGGGTCGTAAAGGTACAGTTGTTTCACCCCCAACGGCTCAGGGGCAGCCGGGTGCAGAGAGTGTAGGCCCAATGCAATCCAATTGAGGGTAGTGGGCCTTTGGTTTGTGGCTCCAAGTAGGCAGGACACGCGGCTTTGGGAGCTGAGCTCCTGGTCACTTACTCAGGGCAAGTGGGGAAGTAGTTGCACTTCCAGCGGCACTCGGGCGGCTGGGTGCAGGGTGCTTTTGAGCCGTCGGGTGCTCAATGTTATCCAACGGGAAAGTTAAAAAGTGAACAAAGGCTGCAGGCTCGGGGACGGAGATTCTTCAGGTGCGACCACCACTTCGAGAGGTAAGTTGGGATCTTGGAGAAGAGGTAGGTATACCAAAGGAGGGCACAGGGGCCGTGGGGCGCCAGGTGCAGGGGTGTCTTTTGGTGTCTGGAAATCGTACCCTCGGTTGGTCACGGTTGGAGGGGTCCCTGGTCCTGAGGCTGCAGACATCGTCAGGGTTGTCGAGGAGGGTCTTTGGGTACTGGACTTCGGGTACCAGTTGCCGGGGGGACGTCCTAGTGGTCTAGGGTCACTCAGACACAGGCCGGGCTTGGTGGGTGCAGAGTGGGCTGGATTTGCGGTTCCTGGCTGGCACCAGAGGTATTGCTGTTGGAGCAGTACCACTGCTCATACGAGTCCCAGTCTGTTGGAAGGTTCAAGGCAGGCAGGTCCTCCGGGGTTGTCGAGGTTGCTGTCCGCAGGAGATGCTGGAGTTTCACAGGAGCAGGTTCAAGGATCAACAGGCCTGTAGGGTTCTGGGGCGACTGCCCTCATACTGACAGCCACTGGGTGTGAAGGTGACAGCGCCGGCGGGAGGGAGACTTTCATGATCGGCAGGCGTACGGAGGGGTCCCGAGGCCGACTGCCATCGGGCGGTGACCCCCGGGGGCAGTTAGAGGCGGCCTGCAGTGCCTGGAGGTTGCAGCGGCACCGAGTGGAAATTGAGCGCTGACCGGCCCTGGCACGCATCTACCAGTGCCACTGAAGTCAGGAGTGCAGGCGGGGAGAATCGAACAGTCACCCGTGGCAGTGGCCGGAGATATATGACAGCGACCTGGACCGGAGCGAAAGGCAACATCGGGCGGGGAGGCCTGCCGCCATTGGAGAGTGACGAGCTCTGGAAGCGTCCCATTGTCGTGCAGCTGGTGGGGGGCAATGGGAGCCCTGAAACCCCAGGAGAGAAAGCAAGGAATCACGGGGCAGGAGACCCTTGGAGGGCCCTGCAGCATCATAATTGAAGGCACACTTGAAATCTGGGGCAGACAAAATAATGTCCCCTGGGCTGAACGGGCGCCATTTTATAAATTGCAGTGACTGATGCGGATACTGTGGACGTGTTAAGGTGAGGTGCTAAAGCACAGGAAAGGCCTTCCGGGACACCTTAGGGACACACTGGGGAGGACGAGGGCTGCAGCAACCTACAAGCGGCAGTAGCGGACGTAGCACGGTGCAAATAGGATCCCCTCCAACTGGGACTGTGGGGAGCGGCAGATCCTCGTGGTGGGGACACGTCCTGATGGTCGCTAGCTGAGTTGCAGAACGTGGGGGAGACGTGACATCCTGAGGTCTGGCGGGGCAGCACAAGGAGAGTTGGGTGCCTGCGAAACCCCACGAATGGCCTGAGGCGTAGCTGAAGGAGACACCGGCCCCAGGCAGGGGCTGTTGATGCCCACTGGGGTGGTGGGGGTCGGCCCGCCGGGTCTGGCAGATTGAGGAGGTGAACTGCTGACCCAGACATACAATTCCGGGGGAGACACTCAGTCACTGGCCGGATGCCCGCTGCCTACTGGCAGCACAGAACATTGGGGAACCCTTCCAAAGCGGTCCCTGAGACCACAAAGGCAGAGGCGGATAGATCAGGCGAGCGCCACCTCGCAGGCCGCGATTACCACGGCGACAGGGCTGCGGTGAGTGCCTGGAACACAGGGCGGAGCACCCGGTGCCCACTGTGGCACCCCCTGGGATGGGGCCGGGCAGGAAGCGGAGAATGACGCAGTAGTGAGGGATCGGATATAACGCAGGAACCCACTGGGGATACCCTCACTGGCCAGCGTGCGTGGCGTGCGGAAGCCCCCCTGCTGTGGTGCATTCAGGGACGCACAGATCACCTGCCGCAGGACCTGCTTCCGAACTAAGACGACACCCACAAGGGAGGGAAAAACAACCGCAGTCTACAAACCCCGCCAGGTGACACGAACAGTACGCAATTGGGGTGGACCAGGAGGCCCACAGAACAGGGCAGGTGCCCCACCAACAGCCAGGACCATCCACAGGAAGGGCTGCTCACGGATGCCAACAGCACAGCAGCTTGTAATGGGCCATCTAAGAGACAAGGCGCAACAAGGGCCACCGCACACGGGAATCCTAGATCCCCCACATGGGAGGCAAAGAGGGGAGATGGAATCGCAAGCGGTGGTTTTAGCGGCTAAAATGGATTCGGTGTTTGCTGCAGTGGAGAAGATTGGTGATACCCTGGAACAGACCAAGACGTCCCTGGAATCAAGGATTGACAAAGTCACCTCTGACTTCACACTCCTCCATGCAGACAATCGCAAGTTGGCAGAGAAGGTTACAGTTCAAGACCAAGCCCTCCAGGAACTTCAGCCTGTCGCCCGGAATCACGCAGCTGCGCTACAGGATATAATGGACCGCGTGCATGCACTCGAAGACAGGGCAGAAGATGCAGAAGGGCACTTCCGACGCAACAATGTGCGTGTGGTGGACCTTCCAGAGGGGGAAGAGGATAGAAACCCGGAACAGTACGTTGAGCGCTGGCTATGAGACCTGTTGCCTCAGGGGGCATTGTCGCCGCAATTCGTGGTGGAGAGAGTGCACCGGGTGCCGGCCCAGAGACCCCGACCGGGCGCCAGGCCCCGCCCATTCCTCTTCAAACTCTTCAACTTCAGAGACAGAGAGGTGGTGTTACGTGAACCCCGGAAGTTGGGAGACCTCAAAGTAGGTGGTAGCCAGGTCATGTTCTTTCCAGACTACACCGCACTTGTGCAATGACGCAGATGCAATTACACGGCAGTTAAGCATCAACTCCAGGAATTGGAGCTGCCCTACTCTTTGCTGTTCCCCGCCAGACTGCGAGTAGTGACAAAAGAGGGGACCCGCTTCTTTGACTCCCCTGCGGAGGTGTGGGACTGGCAGGAGGAGTCGGGAAGGTGGACAGGAATGTGCCCCCGGGCCCAGTAGACGGCGGCTCGACAGCACGGACAACCCGACGGCGGAGGCGGCGTGGGACACCCCAGGCAACACGGGCAAGTCAAGTAGCGCCAAGTCCAGAGAAAATCAGGATGGAGCGGCAAGATGTCTTAGAGGCAGTTGCAACCCTCAGAACTGCACATGGGGGTGATCGCAGAGACGTCTCCATACACGACACAACAGGAACCAGTTGCCCATCATCCCCATCTATAGTAATATCAGAAGACATGAACATGCCGAGGGTAACCCCACAGACTGCAGATGATATCATATGAACCTGTAATGGAATCACTGGACTCAATCATAGTCAAGCTGCGCGAGTAGTACTTTGTTTACCCGTTTTCTTTACACATGTTTGTGCACGTCACACTGCAGGGGCACCACCAGGAGGTGGGAGGCATGCACACAGTCCTGTGGGGTGGCTGGGGACTGCCATGCGAGAGTCTGGCTGCGTCAGGCGCCCCAACAGTTATGTTGTTTGCAGTTCTGTTGTTCGTAAGGCAGCAAAGTGACTCAACCGCCCCTCCAGACCATGACACCTGCCCACAGAGGCAGTTGTCTGGCCATGGTTGCGACCCACCGGCGCGACCCCCGTGCACAATGCTGCGCTTGACTAACCAACTTAGCGATGATACGTACTAACATCATAACATGGAATATACGCGGTATGCACACACCCAAGAGGCGCTATTCTATCTTTTCCTACCTCCAGCGGCACTCAGTGGGTATCACCCTTTTGCAGGAGACACACATGACACAGGCAGAGCTCGATAGGCTTCGCAGGCGCTGGAGAGGGCAAATATATGGCACTACCTTCTCAGCACATGCGCGAGGTACACTAATCTGGGTGCAAGCGGGAACCCCATTCATCTGCGAGGAAGTGGTAACAGACCAGGATGGCAGGTACACCTTCGTGCGTGGGAAGTTAAACGGTCAAATGATACTGCTGGGGTTGATATAGGCCCCTAACATAGACCAGCCATCGTTCCTAGCACAACTGTCACAGGTACTGACCCCCTATGCATGGCTCCCTTGGCTATTGGGCCGGGACTTTAATATGGTACTTGATGTTCATCTGGATAGATCTTTTCCCCCTCTACAAACAACAACGGCCGTATCAAATGCGCAGGCGCTTGGGGCATGGCTCTTTAACTGGGCACTACAGGACCTGTACGGCGTCCTCCACCCGAATAAACAAATCTATTCCTATTACTCAGCAGTCCATGATCTGCATGTCCGACTGGACAGGCTGGTGGGATCCCAGTCTTTGCTCCCGCTCATTGCGAAAATCAGAATATTTAGGGAGGACACACTCCGATCATAACCCTTTATGGTTCCAGATCAGTTGGGAAGCAGACCACCCTCCTGTGCCCACATAGCGGCTCCAACCGAGTCCGCTGGAGGACCCGGAGTTCCGCTCATCCCTGGGGACGGCTATTCTAACGTACTTCGATATCAATGAAGGGACGGCAAGCAACGCGCTAGTGGAATGGGATGCCCACAAAGTGGCGGTCTGGGGACACTGTCTGGGAGCAACGTGGAACATACATAAGACGCTATCAACCTCCTTCACACACCTAGAGGCCGAGCTGTTACAGTACGAGCGTGAAGGGGAAGGAGGGGGCAGACATTCGCGTCAACTAGAGGAAATCCGCGGTCAACACGCGGAGCTTCTGGAGTGTCTGAGATTCCACAACTATACGGCACACACGGCTCGAACACATGCCAGAGCCGATAGAGCAGGCCACCTACTGGCCTGGCTGCTGCGACAAGAGGGCAGTCATGCTCCGATAGGAGCAATTCGCACGGCAGAGGGGACTCTGGTGTACACGCAATGCGAGATACACTGAGTGCTCACCGAACACTACACACAGCTCTACAGAGCTAGAGGAAATGGCCCCAGGCATGTCCTGGAGAGTTTCCTGGACTCTATCCAACTGCCCACGGCTTTGGAGGAACACAAGGAGGCACTCAACGAGTCCCTCTCCTTAGAAGAAATTGGGGAAGCGATCACATCCATGGCATCTGGGAAAATGACAGGGCCGGATGGTCTGCCTGCGGAATATTACAAGATGTACCCTGAGTCCCTGGCGCCATCCCTTCACATGCTATACAACGCGGCACTGGAGGAGGGCACACTACCCCCTTCGATGTGGGAGGCGTACCTGGTCTCCTTGCTAAAACCCGACAGACTCCACAGCCTTAGGATCCTATAGACCCCTGGCAATGCTTAATATCGACTACAAGACCCTCGCCAAAGTACTGGCGGAAAGGTTGGCGTTGGTGGTTCCACACTTAGTCCACGCTGACCAAAATGAGTTTGTTCCAGCAAGGTGCACGTCGCTGAATCTGCGGAGATATTTCAGGGTGGCGACCGAATCCGCACGGGAGTGGCCCAGTGCGGGATGTCTCATCCTGGACCTGGAGAAAGCATTTGATTGCTTAGAATCGGGCTACCTGTCAGCGGTGCTGCTGAGATACGGGTTGGACATGGGGTTCTTCCAAATGGTTGACCTGCTGTACAAAATCCCCACAGTCCGAGTACTGTTGGGCCCGTACGTTTCTGAGGCCATACGGGTGGGACGAGGCACCAGGCAAGGGTGCCCCTTGTCCCCGCTACTGTTCCCGCTGGCGATTGAGTCCCTGGCCGCAGCTATGCGTGCGTCACTGGGAGATGGTATACCACTGGGGGGCGCTGTCCATCAAGTGTCGCTCTACGCGGACGACCCGTTGGTGTATGTGAAGGATATTGGAAATATACCTGGACAGCTCGCCCAACTGCTGCAGACCTTCGCCACTGTTTCGGGGCTTTGAGTAAATGTGGGTAAATCCTACCTCTACTCATTTGGTGAGGGAAATCTTGACCCGAGGTACACCCTTAACGCCACACGAGTACAGTGGAAGGAGGGTACCTTCCGCTACTTGGTGATACAGATCTACCGCCAACCAGCGGAGCTGTTTGATGGGAACTTGGGAAGGGCAGTAACGGCGCTTAGATCGCTGGTGCGATTCTGGAACACACTACTGCAGACAATTACGGGCAGGGTAGCGCTCGCCAAAATGGTCATGCTCCCTCGCCTCCTGTATTATTTCGTCAATTTACACCTGTTTATCCCGACGGCCTTCTTTACCACACTCACTACATTGTTAAGGGACTTCCTTTGGGGCACAGCTTGGCATAGGCTAGCATTGGCGAAGTTATATTTGCTGACGGATCAGGGAGGCCTGACCACGCCTTGTTTCGAACACTATTACCTTGCCACCCAATTGCAGTGGGTGGCAAGGTAGCCCGCTGGCTAGCGGACAGGGGTAGAGAGGACATGGCCACACTACTACCGCCATACTCGCTGGAGCGAATTACCAGACTCTTTCACCCTGCCACTGCGGTCGCTCTGCCGATGCCACCCCTATTGGCAGTGGCCTACAAATGTTATCATAGGACTCTGTATCTACCAAGGCTGTCGTCCCTTACGCGCCCTCAATACCACTGGAAGAATCTACCAGCGGAGAGGGGGTACTCACAGCCCCTACACTCGCGGAATGGCGGGAAGCTGATATCCACACTCTCAGGTATCTATATCGGGATGGTGCGCTTATACCATGCGACTCCCTGGTGGAGGAGTAAGGACTCCCGCCTGGGCGGTTTTTGCACACCGCTCACTAATAGTGAAACTGACCGCCAAATGGGGGGATATGACCATGGAGCACAGCCAACACCTAACCATACAGTATTTGCATGGTATGGGGAGAGGCAGACACCTCGTTTGCTGGTTTGCAGCGTCGCTGCGGACGTGATCAACAGGTACTTCCACCGTAATGATGCTTTGTGCCTCATTTGTAGCGAGCACGGGGCAGGATTGCTACACATGTTATGGAGTTGCCCTAGGCTGGGTACATACTGGCCCACAATTAGTGGGCTGTTGCAGGGTTGCACAGGCCACACCATACCCTTTGAATGGCCCGAACACCTGTTACACCACTTCAGGAGGACCCCAAAGGACAAGGTGATGTCCCGGTTCCTAGATCTGGGACTAGTGGTTTCGAAACGCCTTTTTACGAAGAGATGGAAAGCACAGGACCAGCCACACACGCGGGCGTGGAGCTATTCGCTTCAAGCATGGGCTAAAGCATAGGGAATTGCCATTCGAAGGGAGGAAACACTGGGGCTGAGGAAGGTACCCATAGCAGTTCACTGGGAGCAGATGCTTTGCGCGCTTCAGCAGGTGGAGAGGGAAGGACCAGGGAGTCAACCAGAGAGAGCGGGAAATGATCACACGTGTGGAGACACGCCTTCCACCAGTGCGCCGTCGTGATATTACGGTAAAGCTTTACCCTTAGTCGAATTCCTGTACATGTGTATTCACCGCTAATGCGCAGTCACACTCATGAAATACATAAAGGATACCGGGGGCGGGATGTGGGGTGGGGAGGGGTGAGGAAGTTCAATGTATATACACTGATCCATGCTGCCACTGTTATAGTTCCATTGTTTTTACGCAAGCCATCGGTTTAAATACCCAGGGTAAAGGCCGAGACAGAGCTATACACACTGACATGATGTTAATGCATTGCTGCCGAACTGTAACTTCAGTGCCTATAACACGACTTTCAGTTCCAAGCCAGCCTCGCTCCTGCGCGATCACTTCTCTTAACAATTACGGTACATTCAGTTTGCATGTAAATCCAATGTTGCTATATATCCAGTTGTTCGCGATTAGCCGCATGCATGACTGTTCGTTTTCATGTAAGTTGCCTGTCATGACTAAGTGGAACCTAAAATCAATATAAACAGATTTGGTACTAGGTTTCAGGGGGCATCTCTAAGATGCCCTCTGTAGTGCATCTTACATTAAATCTCACACTGGCATCAGTGTGGGTTTAATGTGCTGAGAAGTTTGATATAAAACTTGTCAGTCTTCAGTGTAGCCATTATGGTGCTGTGGAGTTTGTAATGACAACCTCCCAGCACCATATACTCTTAATGGCATCACTGCACTTACAGTGCCCAGGAATGGCCCTGGGTACTGTAGGGGCACAGGGATCATGTGCCTGTGCCCACACCACTGGCATAGGGCACCCAGCTAGAGGGGTGGCTGATGTATGCCAGGGCAGTGGGTTTTGTGGGCATGGCACACAGGGATGTGTGCCATGTTGACTCTTTGTTTAGTTCTGTACTTAGACACTCAGCCTGCAAAGGCAGTACGTCGGTGTCAGGGTACAGGGCCCCTAAGGGTGGCACAATAAGTGCTGCAGCCCTTAGGGGTCTTCTCTAGTCACCATGCCCTGGGTACCTAGGGTACCTTTTACTAGGGGCCGACAGGTGGCCAGAGATACCAATTGGGTTTTAGTTTCAGCACAGTTTTAGGGAAGGAACACAGGCCCTGGGTACCTGGTTGGCAGGAGCCCAGGGCACACTCAGTCAAAGCACATCAGCAGTTCAGCAAAAAGTGGGGGCATACCAATGCAAGAAAGATGGCACTTTCTCACACAAACCCCCGCCAAACAAAAGGTGATGAGACTAACCTTGCCCTAGGAAATCTTCATTGTCTAAGTGGAAGAACCTGGAAAGTCCATCTGCATTGGCAGTCCCTGGTCGGTGTTCCACTTCAAAGTCTATTCCCTGTAGGGAGACGGACCATCTTAGTAGTTTTGGATTTTCCTCTTTCATTTGCATTAGCCACCTGAGAGGTCTGTGGTTAGTTTGAACCAGGAAGTGAGTTCCAAACAAGTAGGGACTCAACTTCTTCAGGGACCAAACCACAGAAAAGGCCTCCCTCTCAATGGCACTCCAACGCTGCTCTCTGGGGAGTAGCCTTCTGCTTATAAAAGCAACAGTTTGGTCTTGGCCTTCCTTATTGATCTGGGATAGGACCGCTCCTATCCCTAGCTCAGAGGCATCAGTCTGCACTATGAACTACTTGGAGTAGTCTGGTGCTTTTAGAATTGGTGCTGAGCACATTGCTTCTTTCAGGGTGTCAAAAGCCATTTGGCAGCTAACAGTCCAGTTTACTTTCTTGGGCATTTTCTTGGAGGTGAGTTCTGTGAGGGGGGTCACAATGGACCTATATCCCTTCACAAACCTCCTGTAGTACCCAGTCAAGCCAATGAATGCCCTGACTTGGGTCTGGGTTGTGGGAGCTGCCCAGTCCATGATGCTCTGAATCTTGAGCTGTAAGGGTTGTACCTGGCCTCCACCAACAAGGTGGCCCAGGTACACCACAGTGCCCTGCCCTATCTGGCATTTGGATGCCTTCATAGTTAGTCCTGCAGATTGTAGGACTTGTAAAACCTTCCCGAGGTGGATCAGGTGATCCTGCCAGGTGGAGCTAAAGACAGCAATATCATCAAGGTAAGCTGCACTAAAGGACTCCAACCCAGTCAGGACTTGATTCACCAACCTCTGGAAGGTGGCAGGGGCATTATTTAACCCAAAAGGCATTTCAGTAAACTGAGAGTGCCCAGCAGGTGTGGAGAATGCTGTTTTCTCTTTTGCTCCTGGGGCCATGCCAATCTGCCAGTACCTTGCAGTTAAGTCAAAGGTACTGAGAAAGTTGGCTGCCCCCAACTTGTCTATCAACTCATCTGCTCTTGAAATGGGGTGAGCATCTGTCTTGGTGACAGAGTTGAGCCCTCTATAGTCCACACAGAACCTCATCTCTCTCTTTCTACCCTGGGGATAAGGTTTGCGGACCAGAACCACTGGGCTACCCCAGGGGCTCTCAGAGGGTTCAATAACCACTAACTCCAGCATCTTGCTGACTTCAGCTTTCATGTTTCCTTGACTTGGTCTGATTGTCGATAGATCTTGTTTTGACAGGGTTACTGTCACCAGTTTCCACATCATGGGTACACCAGTTGGTCAGACCAGGGGTCAGGGAAAAGAGACTAGCATACTGTTGCAAGACTTGCTTGCAGTCAGTCTGCTGTTGGGCAGAGAGGGTGTCTGAAAAGACTACTTCATCCACTGACCCATCTTTTGGGCTGCAAGAGAGGAGATCAGGGAGAGGTTCACTCTCTGCTTCCTGTTCCTCATCAGTCACAATCAGCATGGTGATGTCAGCCCTGTCATTGTAGAGTTTAAGGCGGTTTACATGGATAACCCTTTTGGGTGTCCTGCTTGTGCCCAGGCCCACTAGGTAAGTGACCTCACTCTTTTTCTCCAGGATAGGGTAAGGGGCACTCCATCTGTCTTGGAGAGCCCTGGATGCCACTGGCTCCAAAACCCACACCTGTTGCCAAGGTTGAAATTCAACTAGTGCAGCTTTTCTTTTTTGGTCATACCAGTGCTTCTGAAGCTCCTGGCTGGCCTCAAGATTCTTGGATGCCTTTTCCATATACTCAGCCATTCTGGACCTTAGGCCAAGCACATAGTCCACAATGTCCTGCTTGGGTTCTTGGAGAGGCCTCTCCCAACCCTCTTTCACAAGACAAAGTGGTCCCCTTACAGGAGGACCAAACAGAAGTTCAAAGGGGAAAAACTCTACTCCCTTCTGTGGCACTTCCCTATAAGCGAAAAACAGGCATGGCAACAGGACATCTCATCTCCTTTTGAGTTTTTCAGGGAGCCCCATGATCATACCTTTCAATGTCTTGTTGAATCTCTCAACAAGGCCACTGGTTTGTGTATGGTATGGGGTAGTAAACTTGTACTGCACACCACACTCCTTCCACATGTGCTTCAGGTAAGCAGACATGAAGTTGGAACCTCTGTCTAAAACCGCCTCCTAAGGAAACCCTACCCTGGTGAAGACACCCAGGAGTGCCTTGGCTACTACAGGAGCTGTAGTAACCCTAAGGGGGATTACTTGAGGGTACCTAGTAGCATGATCCACTACCACTAGAATGAACTTGTTCCTTGAGGCTGTGGGAGGTTCCAGTGGACCCACAATGTCCACACCTACCCTTTCAAAGGGGACCCCCACCACTGGCAGTGGTATCAAGGGTGCCTTTGGGTGGCCACCTGTCTTGTCACTGGCCTGACAGGTAACACATGAGCTTACAAACTCCTTCCCCTTTTAATGTATCTGGGGCCAGTAGAAGTGGCTAACTTTGCCTTTCCCAAGTTTTGTTTTGCCCCAGATGCCTGCAAATATTTTTTCAAGTTCGGTGGCCATACAGCTACAGTGGCAAACTCCACTTCCCCTAAGGAGGCGAGACTTGCTTGAGTGTACTCCCAGATTTGCTCTGGGCACTCCTCTGATCCCATTTGTAGACTTGTTGCCCCAGGAGTAGCTGTACTGGGTGCCTTAGGGGCTTTGTTGTGGAGGCAATTTTGTCTACAGTTAAATGTCCCACCTTTTTACAGTTGTTACAAAAGGCCTAGGAGGGATCAAAGTTCTTCCCCCTATAGGGCTGAGGCACATAGGGAGTAGTTTGGGACCCACCTACCTGTACAGGTTTATGGGGCCCTTTGGAAGACTCAGACTTTTTATCTTGGGGATTCTCACCACCTTTCCCCTGGGGAGGTTTTGTAACCACCTTCTTCTGGTCACCCCAGTGGTTGTCCTTGTCACCCAAGTCTTGACCCAGTGACCCAATTATTGGGGAGAAATTAGACCTAGGTCTACCAAATGCTGATGCAACTTTTCAATTGTGCAGTCACTTAATATATGTTCCTTCATGAACAGATTGTAAAGTCCAGTGAAATCATTCACATTATGTCCAGCTAACCAACCATCCAGTGTATTTACTGAGTAGTCTACGAAGTCAATCCAGGACTGGGTCTGGGTTTTGTGAGCCCCCCTGAATCTAATTCTTTACTCCTCAGTAGTGAGCCCAAATCCCTCAATCAGAGTATTCTTCATGAGGTCATAGGACCCTGCATCTGGCCAAGAGAGGGTCAGAAGCCTGTCTCTGCAGTTACGAGAGAACAGTTCACACAGGAGTGCCCCCCAGAGAGGTTTCTTTACTTTCCTTATTTCACAAGCCCTATCAAAGGCTGTGAACCATTTGGTGATGTCATCACCTTTCTCAAATTTAGGGATAATCACTTTGGGGATTTTAGGATCATAATTCTCTTCTCTATCCTTATTTGGATTATTGCTGGTACCATTGATGGGTGCTAAACCCATCTCTTCTTTCTTTTTCTAGAGCCAGGAGTCTGGACTCTAGGTCTAAACCCTTGGACAGCTTGGCTAACAAGCTGTCCTCTTCACTGGGACTGGTCCCAATGTTTTTCCTGGGCCCTGGCCCAACTCCAAGAATCCCAGAATGTGATTCTTGGAGTTAAGGGTACAGGGACCCTCCTCTCCCTAGAGATGACTTGGGGGGGGGGGGGGATTATCCTCCTCCTCTGACACCTCTCCCTCCTCGGACTGGTCATCACCCTGTTCAGAGGGGTGGCCTTTAGCATACTTAGCCAGAAGCTCATGGAGCTCTATTTTGGTTGGTTGCAGGCCTATTGGTATATATTTAAGTTTGCATAAGGACCTCAATTCCTTGAAATTCAAGTGTAAGTAAGGTGTGAGGTCGAGCTCCTCAACCAGGTCCTGCACATTATTACCTTCACTAATAGTTGGGGGCTGTTGAGACATTCTAACCTGACAGTTCTAACCCTCTACCCTTGACTATAGTGACGTTTATTTTTCTATAATTCTAATGGGACTTTAAGCAAGGCCCTGACAAGACTTTTAGGATTTGGGAAAACCCAATTTCAGAATTCTAAAGGCAATTTATGAGTTCTGTCGTGTGATCAGATGGTAACCAAGTAGTACAACAAATGCAAGTTTGTATCCCACCGCTGATCCACCAATGTAAGAAAGTGGCTCTATATATACTGGACCAAAGTACGGTATAGTGTGTATAGAGTCCCCAATCTCCAGAAGTATAACAGAGGTTAAAGTCAGATATGACCTTACTCTCTAAAGTGGTAGCTTGGTCTGGCAGTAAGGCAGTATCAGAGGACAGTGTAAAGCATTTGATGTACACACTCAGTCAGCAAAAGGTTTCACATACTCAAGAACTTAACTCTACGCCAATTGTATAGATATAGTTGTTTTATTTTAGAACCAACAGGTATCAAAATATACTTTTCTCAATATGAGTGACTTTAGGTAGTTACTTTGCAGAAAGGCACTAGACTTTGTAAGTACAATAGCTACAGTAGTTGCAATAGGCAACACAATTCTAAACACAATTTAACATTGAAAGTTAAATAATAATTTTCTGTGACCTTTAAAACAATTGCTAAATGACTCTCTACCCTGTATGTCCTGTTTTGTCACTTTATGTTATGTGTTCAGGTATGCGTGGTGAGGGAATCCCCCTCGCACACTTAGAGCACCTTAGTGAGTGCAACACATAGTCTGCGCAACACTCACTTAAATATAATTTTTAACTTTCACCACTTATTGGTCCTGAGGAAAGCCAGCATTATTAAAGGCACTGGCTGAAACATGTCGACCTACACTGGATGTAGATGGTCTTAACTTAACCACCACACATCCACTTGCCTTGTTTTTAACCGCTCTTGGAGGCCCAGTTATTAAACTTTAATTTACCCTCGGGTACTGGGACCACCAAGAAGCCGTTTTAATTCTCACTTTATCACTCACCTCACTGCACACTCAGCAAAAATACCTGCTCCGCTGTAATCAGGCGTCGAAGCACACCCGGGACATATTAGATGTCACTGGGTGGGCCCGATGATGAAGCATGCCACCAACTAGGTTGGTGGGTGAGGGCTTCATGTACACACCGACTAGGTGCCTGCTGAAAATACAGTTCAGAGTCCATCAACGGTCACACACGGCTAGTCCCTGTTGATATTTACATATAAACCCCAGGGGATTCGGACTAGCTTTCTAGTCCTCTCTCTCCCTCTTGATATGCTAACAGTTGTTACACCCCCAGCGGCGCAGGGGCAGCCGGGTGCAGAGAGAGTAGGCCCAATGCAATTCAATGGAGGGTAGCGGGCCTTTGGTTGGTGGCTGCAAGCAGGCAGGCCACGCGTCTGTGGGAGCAGAGCTCCTGGTCACTTACTCAGGGCAAGTGGGGAAGTAGTTGCACTTCCAGTGGCACTCGGGCGGCTGGGTGCAGGGTGCTTTTGAGCCGTCGGGCTCTCAATGTTATCCAATGGGTAAGTTAAAAAGTGAAGGTTATTGAATTCAAATTGATGTGGCAGGTGCACAGCCTATAAATTGTAAAGATGATTTCCTTAGGTTATATTGGTTGATTCGATCCAATGATTTTGAGCGATAGGGTGCTCTTAAGGTGGCGTATCCATACTATACTTCAATGCATTACACTGAAAACGTGCTTCCAGACGTTGGAAGCATCCCTTATTGAGGCACTCCTTTGGTTCTTAAAAAAACAAGACTCCTCCAGTTATTTGTTTTCAAACATACGTATCATTTATATTATTCATTTCATTCATTTGTGAAGTTTAGAATTCTTTTTCATTCCATTTTCACGTTTGTCAGTTTGTAATCACACATTGAATCTTTACACAATGCTTCAATGCATTTCGGCCATAGTGGCCTTCTTCCGGGAGCTTTCCTGTCAATGAAAGGATATTATGTCTTAGCATCTTATAAATCTCAACCAAACCGATGTATAAAAAGCAACCAACATAAATTTCTATACGAGATACAAACAATGTGAATCTTTGGTTGTGTATTTAAATATACCGATCTATACCCCGTGTGTCTATGTTTGTAACTATCCATGTGGGTGGAATGGTAGCGGAAAGGATGTTCATTCACGTGTTTAAATGGCCGTAGTGTCTTGGTTACTGTGGAACAATAACGAAACAAGTGTTAATGAGCATTCTAGTGTTATGCTCCAAACGGACATGAGTCTATATGCGATAATGTTTTAATGTCCATAGGATAGATGATGTGATCTTCCTGTACTGCGACTTAGTACCATCAGAGCATGTTTTGACTGTTTATTTTATTTTATTATCTATTATTTTCATGATTTCTCAACTGTGTAATATATACCCTACATAAGTCACGAAACACCATACCCACGATGACCATGGTAGTAAACATAACATAAAATCTAAACACTGTTCATTCAACTCTTCGTTTTACTCTGACCACTCTAATATGGCCGCCATTGGCAACCAACCGTAGTCAATCGTTCATCCCGTTACGTTTGCAGACGCCCCTTAGCATCACGTGGTTACATGATCTTTATTGAAACCGCAACCACTGACACAGCAAAGCTGTTACGAACAACAATATGAAATGCGACTGATGCACGCCGTATCTCAAAAGTAAGTTTACTCGTACCCCACTAATCGCGAATAGACTCACGTCCGTTTGGAGCATAACACTAGAATGCTCATTAACACTTGTTTCGTTATTGTTCCACAGTAACCAAGACGCCACAGCCATTTAAACACGTGAATGAACATCCTTTCCGCTACCATTCCACCCACATGGATATTTACAAACATAGACACACGGGGTATAGATCAGTATATTTAAATACACAACCAAAGATTCAAATTGTTTGTATCTTGTATAGAAATTTATGTTGGTTGCTTTTTTATACATCGGTTTTGTTGAGATTTATAAGATGCTAAGACATAATATCCTTTCATTGACAGGAAAGCTCCCGGAAGAAGGCCACTATGGCCGAAATGCATTGGAGCATTGTGTAAAGATTCAATGTATGATTACAAACTGACAAACGTGAAAATGGAATGAAAAAGAATTCTAAACTTCACAAATGAATGAAATGAATAAAATAAATGATACCTATGTTTGAAAACAAATAACAGGAGGAGTCTTGTTTTTTTTTTAAGAACCAAAGGAGTGCCTCAATAAGGGATGCTCCCAACGTCTGGAAGCACGTTTTCAGTTTAAGTTAAAAAGTGAACAAAGGCTGTAGGCTCAGGGACGGAGATTCTTTTTTTTTTTTTTGATTTTTCAAAAACCTTTATTGCTCACGTCTGTAAACATACACAGCCCGAGACCTACAACCCGGAGGCCGGCAGCGGTGGGATCTTCAGCCAGTAGCATATACGTTCATAATTTACACAGCCATATAGCCGACAACCCTGGGGTCCGGCGGCGTAACACACTTATCGTTTATACCTCTGAGCGTGATTGTTCTGTTCGTAGGATAGCCTATTATTCCCCCCTAAGGGAAGCAATGTTACCCTAAGTCCCAACCCATGTCTCTGCCCGATCCTACTCCTTTCTGCAATGGCCATGTCATCCTATATCTAAAAACCTAACCAAGAAACAAACCTAAGCCACCCTCCCCCAAATCCCTATGCACACCTAGCCCCCCCAGCTTCACACATAGCAGTGAGGGACGGAGATTCTTCAGGTGCAACCACCACCTCGAGAGATAAGTTGGGATCTTGGTGAAAAGGTAGGTACCCAAAAGGATGGCCCAGGGGGCCTTGGGGCGCAGGGTGCAGGGGTGTCTTTTGGTGTCAGGAAATCTTACCCTCAGCTGGTCGCAGTTGGAGGGGTCCCTGGTCCTGAGGCTGCAGGCATCGTCGGGGTCATCGAGGAGGGTCTTTGGGTACTGGACTTTGGGTCCCAGTCGCCGGGGGACGTTACTGAGTACAGCAAATGGTCTGGAGAAGCTCACAAGGGCGGAATGCCTGTGAAGCTTTGTTGTACGTGCCCCTTTTCCCTGAAATGTTTCGCTTTTTGCTCCCCTAACTCAGGATGTCCCCCCATCGTAATAAAGTTGTATAGGCCCTCTGAGGTTGAGATGCCCTGTGTAATATTAAAATCAATGCTAAGGTGCAGGTGCCCTCTCCCCCCAACATGGCTGCCACTGACCCCTGCTACTGCAGCGTAGTCTTGTTAGGCGCACTCTAGTAGCCAGGAGCTGGCTGGAACCCCTACACATTGTAACTATTCCAGCCTGCCTTGTCTGCCCACAGTTAGAGTAGGGAAGCTCCAGCCTTCTAGAATAGGGGCGGAGTCTGTTTGCGCCGCCTTAGAGGGTGATCACCTGACCTGGAACTATAAAAGAAAAGGGAGGGAAACTTTCCAGTCAGTTGGGGCATCACTGACCTGGGGGACCCACGCAGGAGACTTAGGCGGTAGGGCCTAGTTAGAGACCTATGCCACTGCGAGTGACAGGGCTTAAGTGCTGCCTTCCAAGTTGAGTGAGGAACCCTGAACTAGCCCACTGATCTGGCCCGGCGGGAGGGGAATCCAGGGACCACCTGAAGTGACCTGCTGAGGAATCCTGTCAGCAGCCTTCAACTCAACCCCCCCTCCTTCAAGGAACCAAGCAACTATCAACAAAGGGCGCAAGACCCATCTAGCACCAAGAAGAAACCTAACTACTACAGGACTACTGGGGGATCAACCAGGTATTGGCGCTGTGTCACCCCCTGCGCTCCCTGACTCCACCTGGGCCCCCCTTTGCTGATCTGCCACTGTCGTGTGGCCTGTCCTGCCTTATCTGATCTGCAAATCTGCCTGTCCTGCCTAATCAGCGCTCTCCTAGGGTGCCCCTGAGAAGCGCTGTGGACTGCTGACCTGCATAAAGTGCTGTTGCCCCTGAGGCGCTGTGTTACCAGCGCTGTTGCCTGAACTGCCTTCTTGGTTCATAGCGCCGATGGGCCTCAGGCGCTGTAAGACCCCTGAGAAGCGCTGCATTTTGCCCTCAAGCGCTCACCTGCAGGGTCCTGTGAAGCGCTGACATCGACGACCTGTGTGGTGCCTCCAAGCGCTCCTCTGCCCCATGAGGCGCTGCGAGGACCGAGCGCTGTGTACACCTCTGAAGCGCTGCCCCTTTCCTGCGCTGTCCTCATAGAGTTACCGCCACGCCCCAGGCTGCCTGCTGTGCCCTGAGGAGCGCTGATTCTGCGGACATCTGCCCCTGCCGCCGGGTTGCTGAGGGCCACGCCCGGCCCGAACGTGGAGAGGGCGCCGCGACTGTGCGCGGCCTGGCATAGGCCCGAGGGAGACCCGCGCTGGGAGTAGCGCTGCGGCGGTCCCCGGTGTGAGGAGAGGGCCGCCGGAATCCAAAGTGGGCCGCGCTAGGCCTGAAGCCGCCCCCCGCATCATGTGACGGTGGACGTGATGTCATGAGCCGCCCGATCCGCGCTGCGGCCTGATTGGCTGCTGGGCCGAGCCCCGTCCAAGTGAGCCTCGGATTGGCTCGGGGCCCGACCCACAACCTCCCGGTCCAACCATTGGTGGAGGCTGCGGAGCCTCATCTTAGCCGCACCCCGACTGGTCCCGAGGCCAAGGGAGTCATCGGGAGGCCCGGGACCGGTCCCCAAGCAGCGTGTTGGCTGAGAGAGCTGGCGAGGGGGCTCCCCTGTCAGCGAGAGCCCCCCCTTCGCCTCGAGCCACTAAACGCCACCAAGGCCCGGACTGGGCCCAGTTGGCCCTATTTGGCCCTCCTTTAGCACTGGACCTGGGCCAGGGCCCCTAAACACACCGAGAGGGCCTCACTTGATAAAAGGTAACCCCTGCCTGGGGTACAGTTGAATGCCAGTTACTGTAGTCTTATGCATGGCTTGTTTTGGATTAAATGAAATGCTCATTTTTAGCCTGGTGTGTGGGTTATCCCTGCCCACTGAGGTGCTCACCTTTGCTTGATGCCTCGTTTATGAGTGCCTAATGCATGTTTAGTGCTGATGAATGAAATGGTTGGTCTTACCTGCTGAAATGGTTATCCTATTCAATGAAATAGTTATTTCCATAAGGAAAGGTTTTCTATGTGTGAGCCAGGTTCTATATGCTCAGTCTTGCTACATGAAATGCCTATGCTTGCCTGTTGACATGTTTAATCCTGCCTAATGCCAGGTTTCATGAAAGCCTACAGTTACCTACTTACATGTTTACTGCTGTGTAAAGAAACGTTATATCTTTCCTGACAGGGTTATCGCGATATGCTGAGTTGATTAGGGAATCACACCCTTTACTCCTGCAGTGAAATGATTATTGAAATGTTCTTCCTAGTCAAGGAAATGTGTACCCGGGCGTAAGGAGGTGTCTAGCTCTGTGCAAAGGGATTCCTGAGAGGTACTGCTAACAAATGAAACGTTTTACTCTTACCTGATGAGATGGGTAATTCTGTCCTAATGAACTGTTTTACTAATGCCTAAGGAAATGTTTTACGTTGGCTTCATAACCTGCTTAAGGGAAGGTTTTTATTCCTGCATAAGGGGTTTCATTCCTGCCAAAGGAGATGCTAAATGAAAGCCTACGGTTAACTCCTGAATTGCTCATATAATGAGATGTTTCCCTTTCTGCCCTAATGAAAGGCTTATTGCTGGGGAATGAACGGTTTCTTCCTGTCTAATGACCCGTTTATTCATGCTAAGGAGTTTAATGAGAAGTTCACCCTTGCTCGGTGAGAAGGGGATCGATTTGCCTACTGAACAGGTTACTTACCTGATGAAATGTGTACTTTTGCTACATGACATGCTCATCCTTGCCTGATGAGCTGATTGTCCATGCTTAATGAGAGGCTCACCTTCGCGGGGGGGGCTTGGTATTTAATGCCTAATTAAATGTTTTACCCTGGTTTATTGTGAAGTAATGAAATGCTAATCCTTTAATGAAATGTTTATTGCGACGTGTTAAATTGGATATTGAACTGCTCCCTTTACTCACATCTGATGAAATGCTTTGATGAAATAGAGAAACTGTGATTTTTGATTACCCTGACTCTGCTCTAGATAAAATTATTTGATTTTTTTTAAATCAAACTCACTGGTGTGGTCTCCGTCATTGCTTATGCGTTTACTGTCTCAGTGGATGCGTGTGCTGTGTAGTCACTTAACACCTAAGCTTTCGGGTGCCTACCTGCTCGTGCCAGGCTACCCCTGGGGAACTGGTGACCCCAGTTCCTACAAGCTTCTCCTGCCCATCCTGGTGGAGGAGGCTTGGCACCTCGTTCCAGGATGTGCATTGTTGCAGGCCCAGGAGAGCGAGGGCTCTCCACCCAGGGTTCCAGCAACTTGTCTGCTGTGTGGCAGCCTAGGCATCCCCTTATACAAAACGTGGGTTGTTGGTTAGGTTTCAGGGAGCATCTCTAAGATGCCCTCTGTAGTGCATCTTACATCAAATCCCACACTGGCATCAGTGTGGGTTTAATGTGCTTAGAAATTTGATATCAAACTTGTCAGTCTTCAGTGTAGCCATTATGGTGCTGTGGAGCTCGTGATGACAACCTCCCAGCACCATATACTCTTAATGGCATCACTGCACTTACAGTGCCCAGGAATGGCCCTGGGTACTGCAGGGGCACAGGGCTCATGCACTTGTGCCCACACCACTGGCATAGGGCACCCCGGTAGAGGGGTGGCTGGTGTATGCCAGGGCAGTGGCTTGTGTGGGTATGGCACACAGGGATGTGTGCCATGTCGACTCTTTGTTTAGTTCTGTACTTAGACACTCAGCCTGCAAAGGCAGTGTGTGGGTGTCAGGGTACAGGGCCCCTGAGGGTGGTACAATAAGTGTTCTCTGGTCACCATGCCCTGGGTACCTGGGGTACCTTTCACTAGGGGCTGACAGGTGGCTAGAGATACCAATTGGGTTTTAGTTTCAACACAGTTTTAGGGAAGAAACACATGCCCTGGGCACCTGGTTGGCAGGAGCCCAGGGCACACTCAGTCAAAGCACATCAGCAGTTCAGCAAAAAGTGGGGGCATACCAATGCAAGAAAGATGGTACTTTCTCACACACTCCTATGCCCCTTGCATGGACAAATGAATGTCAGAATGCTTACCATCAGCTACGTCAAGCTCTTTGTTCTGCACCAGTGTTAGGCACTCCAGATTATACTAAGACTTTTACACTCTATGTACACAAGAGAGATGGGTGTGCACTCTCAGTTTTAGTACAGACAAGTGGTAACAAGCAACGTCCTTGTGCATATTTTTCAGCTGTTCTTGATCCAGTTGCTCGTGCATTGCTTGGGTGTTTCCGTTCTGTTGCAGTGGCGGCTGTGTCTATACGTTAGAGTGAAGGGATAGTCTTGTCACACACACTGTTGGTGTTAGTACCCCATGCAGTTGAGGTCCTTTTGAACGAAACAAAAACACAGCATTTAACTAGTGCTAGGTTGACAGGATACGAATTGACACTTTCGGCCCCTCATATCACTTTGAAAAGATGTTCAACCCTGAATCCAGCTACTTTTTTGCCATACCCAGCGACTCAGTCTCAGTCACAAGAGCCTCATGATTGTATATTTCTTACTGAGGAACAGACAAATGGTCGTGTCGATTTTCAAGATACTTCCCTCTCAAATGTTGATGGGGAACTGTGGGTTGATGGGTCCTGTTTGAAATTACCAGATGGCACGACATCAGCTGCATATGCAATTACAACACTTCAGACGGTAGTTGAGACAGCTCGTATCCCACAAAAGTCAGCTCAGGCAGCTGAGCGAATAGCTTTGACACGAGCGTGTGAACTTAGTACTGATTTGTCTATGAACATTCATACAGATAGCCACTATGCTTTCAGAGTGGCTCATGATTTTGGGTTACTCTGGAAGGAAAGAGGCTTTCTTACATCCCACGGGATGCAAATAATGCATGGAGAATTGGTGCATTATCTTTTGACTGCTGTAGGAAGGTGGATATCTGACTATATGGTTACCCCAACTTTTTTCCTAGTGTTTAGCTGGTTTTTGACTTAGTTGGCCTGGGATCCTGGTAATCAGAGCCCCAGGCTATCTGCTCACTCTGTAAAATGGACTCCATGTACTTTAGGTACATCTCCAATTGGATATGGGGTCACCTTGTGAGCCCCTGTATAGTGTACCACAGGTACCCAGGGAATAGGTACAACCAAGGCCTACCATGGGCTGTAGCATGTATTATGCCACCCCTGGCTGGCCATCCAAATTGACACAACTGGCTGGTCACTCAGCTGGGGCAGGTCGTGTGATCACCCCTTGCTTAGGTATAGTATCCCTATACCTACCATTACATATAGACACATATATACCTATAAGTCACTCTTATGGCAGGCCTTGACAATCCTGAAGGCAGAGTGCTTGGTTTTATGTGAGATGGTGCTCTAGCATGAGCTGAGCCTGTCTGCAACTTTCGGAACCATGTCCTTATAGCTGTTCTATGATATAGCCATACCATGTACTCTTAAGTGCATTATAATCCTCGCGGTTAATGCTAACTTTGGTTTGGCTTTATCAAAACATGCTGTGTGAGGTGTCATACACTTTGGAATACTACCCCCCCCACCCCCCCGCCAGTCCTGGTGGCGGGGGTAGCATTCCACCCTTCTAGAGGGAGAAGACATGTAGTTGTAGCTTTACCCGGTTAAAGTTAAACAGAGCCTCAGCCTCACAAAATGGATGCTGCACGCTGCTGCCACAGACACAAGTCTGACCTCCTGCAGCTGGGAGCCCTTCCAGCGAGGGAGGCCTGGACAATAGATGTCCTGCCTTGGGAGGTGCTAGCACCTCCCCAGACAGGCTATAATGTATTTGGGCAGGGTGGGTTGAATGAAATGAGACACTGCCTGGGGCACACAAGGTGCTCCATGCAAAGCCCGGTTCAAACCAGTTGCTGAGGCACTCCAGCCCCAGCTCTGGCATGAAACTGGACAAAGGGAAAGGGGTGAAACCACCCCCTTCCCAGGTTCCACCCATAGGAGGGACCTAGCAGGTAATCCAGCCCCTTAAATTTGTATAAAGCTAGGAGCTGAGTCCAGAGACTTTAGATTATCCTGAACTGAAACTCTGAAACGAAACTCTGGACCTTCGACATTCTACTGCAACTAGAAGACTGAAGAATCTCCCTTGTGGTCAAGGAGAGACCACCCTGTGCAAACAGGCACCAACTAGTGAATTTCCGGTTTGCTTTGTCGACGCTCCTTAAGGATCCCGACGACTCTGCTTCATAGGACTGGACTTCCAGACTTATCAGACCCCGACCCACACCTCCAGCAAAGCTGAGACCCGTGGCGGACACAACAGACGTGGGACCGGACACCTGGCCATTTTGCTCTTTGCTAAACTGTGCAGCTTCTGAGGCGTCCTCTAAGTTGTGCATTGGGGATTCAGAAGCCCCAACCCCGAGCCGCAAGTGCACTGAAGCTCAGCCCTCCACACTCCACGAGTGCCGCGTGGGGCCTGCTCTTGCATTTCTCCTCGACGCGTCTTTGCGGTTGCTAGCCCGTTGGCTAGTGGCCATCTTGAAGACACCATTTTGAATCAACACTGCTTGCCTGGTTGCTCTAGGCTTGCTCCTGCTTTCCTGTAAAAGAGAAGCCCCACAGACCTTGCTGGTATGTACAAGAAGCCGATCTTCACATCCTGCGTGGGTTTCCTTTGCCAAGGCTTGTTAACTCCGATCCGGAAGCCGACACCGCCAACAGTGTGAGCCTTTGTGGGACAGTCCGTATCCAGCTCCTAGTAATCGGCGACGCCTCCTGGTCCACGTGGCTGCAGAGACAAGCTTCACTTCTTCACCTGTTTGCATCTCGACATCGCCTGGTTCCTTCCTGGTCACTGGCTAGTGACCCAGACTCTGTCCCCTCTGCTTTCAGGTTCTTCACTTCCTCGATCCACCCGGACATCTTCCTCCTGGTCGCCTGCAGCATCTTCTTGCAGCTCTCCATGGGATTCGACGACGAAACCCGACACGACTTCGCACCTATGTACCCGGCTTCCCTGGGTGAGGTAACTCGAGTACTCCGGTACTCCCGTGGGTATTAACTATCCAAGTGTCCTACTTTAACTGGGTTTTCCCGTAGTCACTCCGGAAGTGTCCGAAATCAACTGGTTTCTAACTTTTACGTTCCCATTCTAAGTCTATGAGAACTCGCGTGTGTGTAAAGACATTGCAAACGCATCCTGCAAGACTCCTACTTCCTAACCTGTGGTTGTTCAGTGTATTCCCAGCGATTCCCTAGGCCCTAGGCCTGTTCACCTGTCCTGAAGTGGTTCTTATACCACTTACTTAGTATATGGTTCGTGAGGCCCCTAGGGCAGAATTGTATTTGTGCAACATATAGTATGCTTATTGAGTAACTTGTGCTGTATCTCGAACTCTGACCTCATAAAGAGTGCAGAGGGGTTGTGTTAGTAATAAATACATATATATTTGATATATACCTTGTGTGGTGTCGTTTAATTTGGCATTCAAGGGGTTATTATTGGTAAAACAATTGGCTTCACATGCTCTCTGAAGTATTAGCCGAAGACTGCTTTGTCCATGCTACCACTAGGATAGCTGGTCTATAAGGTTGACTTTACAACCATCACCATAAGGGTTGTTTGGACTGATACAAGGTGCCTACTAGAATAGTGGACATCACATATCAGGTCAACCTCTCACACCTGCCTTGACATACCCGAAGAAAATAGCAATTGTTAAATGTTGCGCACACAAGAAAGAGACCGATAAAATAGGACAATGCAATGCCTTCGCAGATCACAGAGCCCATGAAACTGCAATGTAAATTGATACTTGTATAGCGCACTACTCACCCGCAAGGGTCTCAAGGCGCTTGTCAAATACCGCTGTGGAACCCATCCTGGCTTTCCCTGTGAGGCGTCCACTCCTGGGCACCCCCAAGGTGGAGGCCAGGCATCCTTAGCGTTGTGGGGGCCGTTGTGGAGAATAAGCAAGCTATTGCCCAGAGTTGCAGAGTGGGACTCCATGATTGGAATAGGCACCGAGGCGAGAATTATCAGGTCCGTGGAATTTTGAGCCCAAGACCCGCCGAGGCGGGAAATTGAACCCTGGTCCCGGACTAGACCTCTGCATCAGGGTCTGCCGCTCTAATCATCACTGTTCCCATGAGGCACAGGGTCAGACTGATTTGCATATAGCCGTGTCTGAACTGGGGTGGCAGAGTGGGCTAAAGAACGGTGATGCATTAAACCGAGATCTTTTGACTGGGTGTGAGTGTTTGATTGATTCAGATGCTCCGTCCATCACCACCCCCTTTTGTACCGCTTTTGGCCGCCATAAGTGTGGCAGGGTATGCTCAGACGTGAGTCCCTTGCTCATTTTGCCACTGGATTCAAGCAAGCCGGGCTGAAGACAGCTGGAATGCCAGAAACCGGTCCTCTGAAGCTTGTTTCCGGTCCAGGGAAGACATGGCTTGGCAGTTCGGGCTGGACTGTTCCCATGAGGCACAGGGTCAGACTGATTTGCATATAGCCATGTCTGAACTGGGGTGGCAGAGTGGGCTAAAGAACGGTGATGGATTAAACTCAGATCTTTTGACTGGGTGTGAGTGTTTGATGGATTCAGATGCTCCTTCTATCACCACCCCCTTTTGTACCGTTTTTGACCACCATAAGTGTGGCAGTGTATGCTCAGACGTGAGTCCCTTGCTCACTTTGCCACTGGATTCAAGCAAGCCGGGCTGAAGTCGGCTGGAATGCCAGAAACCGGCCCTCGGAAGCTTGTTTCCGGTCCAGGGAAGACATGGCTTGGCAGTTCGGGCTGGACTGTTCCCATGAGGCACAGGGTCAGACTGATTTGCATATAGCCATGTCTCAACTGGGGTGGCAGAGTGGGCTAAAGAACGGTGATGGATTAAACCCAGATCTTTTGACTGGGTGTGAGTGTTTGATTGATTCAGATGCTCCGTCCATCACCATCCCCTTTTGTACCGCTTTTGGCCGCCATAAGTGTGGCAGGGTACGCTCGGACGTGAGTCCCTTGCTCACTTTGCCACTGGATTCAAGCACGCCGGGCTGAAGACAGCTGGAATGCCAGAAACCGGTCCTCGGAAGCTTGTTTCCGGTCCAGGGAAGACATGGCTTGGCAGTTCGGGCTGGACTGTTCCCATTAGGCACAGGGTCAGACTGATTTGCATTTAGCCATGTCTGAACTGGGGTGGCAGAGTGGGCTAAAGAACGGTGATGGATTAAACCCAGATCTTTTGACTGGGTGTGAGTGTTTGATTGATTCAGATGCTCTGTCCATCACCACCCCCTTTTGTACCGCTTTTGGCCGCCATAAGTGTGGCAGGGTATGCTCGGACGGGAGTCCCTTGCTCACTTTGCCACTGGATTCAAGCAAGCTGGGCTGAAGACGGCTGGAATGCCAGAAACCGGTCCTCGGAAGCTTGTTTCCGGTCCAGGGAAGACATGGCTTGGCAGTTCGGGCTGGACTGTTCACATGAGGCACAGGGTCAGACTGATTTGCATATAGCCATGTCTGAACTGGGGTGGCAGAGTGGGCTAAAGAACGGTGATGGATTAAACCCAGATCTTTTGACTGGGTGTGAGTGTTTGATTGATTCAGATGCTCCGTCCATCACCACCCCCATTTGTACCGTTTTGACCGCCATAAGTGTGGCAGGGTATGCTCAGACGTGAGTCCCTTGCTCACTTTGCCACTGGATTCAAGCAAGCCGGGCTGAAGACGGCGGGAATGCCAGAAACCGGTCCTTGGAAGCTTGTTTCCGGTCCAGGGAAGACATGGCTTGGCAGTTCGGGCTGGACTGTTCCCATGAGGCACAGGGTCAGACTGATTTGCATATAGCCATGTCTGAACTGGGGTGGCAGAGTGGGCTAAAGAACGGTGATGGATTAAACCCAGATCTTTTGACTGGGTGTGAGTGTTTGATTGATTCAGATGCTCCGTCCATCACCACCCTCTTTTGTACCGCTTTTGGCCGCCATAAGTGTGGCAGGGTATGCTCAGACGTGAGTCCCTTGCTCACTTTGCCACTGGATTCAAGCAAGCCGGGCTGATTACGGCTGGAATGCCAGAAACCGGTCCTCGGAAGCTTGTTTCCGGTCCAGGGAAGACATGGCTTAGCAGTTCGGGCTGGACTGTTCCCATGAGGCCCAGGGTCAGACTGATTTGCATATAGCCATGGATCATGGAGCCGTGGGTCAGTATCCCCACCTGTTGACGGCGCTCGACCCCGAGATAATCCGCCCCCACCTCTGCAGCAACATACTCCTCCTCCCGTTCCAACCCTTCCGCCCATTCCTCCACTCCTTCCTGCACCTATTCTCCCTACCTTACACCCAACAAATCCTTTTGGACCTGGCACCTCAGCAGGTGGCACAGGAGGTTTTCAAACCCCACCACCAACAAATCGATTGACTTTTAGGGATTTAGCACACCAACGTACACCCCAAACAGCGAATTACGACATACTTAATGAGCCTCTTACAGACTGTAGATATGATCCAGTACCCGGTAAAGACGACAGAATGATGCTATCATCAGTACGCCTACGACGAGTTGCGAACTATTTAATGATACTACCAAGAATGACTGATCATCTAGACAAAATATATCACTTTGTCCAAACAGGGCAAGGTCCTGAAAGCATTGGCGAGGCCATGGCATACCAGAAAGTTGACACTCAAAAACTATTGTTACGTTTCTTTATAAACTGCTTGATAAGAAACAGAGATAGGCCTGGTGCAGACCAGGAAGAAATGAAAGCACTTAACAAATGGGGTCAGAATATAGCAGACGGAAAACATGATAAACAGAGTAGTATAGAAAATATGTACCGAAGGATCCGAAAAGTAGTAGAAGAGATACATGAAAGAGAACAGCCTGAAAGAGAAAGAGATGCAGATAAGACTGAATCCTCGGAGGAGGAGGAACAACAAGAAACGACAACAGGACAATTACAATTACCAGCTAGAGAAACGATAGCTTATGTAGGTAAGGGAAGACCCTTTAATAATTCAATGCGTCCGATACGTCCAGAAAGTAAGAGACTCTTTCAAGCTGCCATGTCAAATCCAAAGACGCCTGAACACTTATTTCAGGCTACTGATAAAATACTTCGAGAACGAATGGGGTACTATGTACTCGATTCTATGGATGAACAAGAATTAGCCAGGTCAGCAGTGCAATGGGCTGACAGTTCTGATAAATATAGTGATGATGCGTTAGCACACACGTTTTTAAATCTTTCACCAGACGAACAGTGTTTAGCTGGTATGTACATGATACAACATCTCCTTATATTATATAAAAGCCAACGCTCTGATCCAGGTCCCCTACCTGATATATTGATAGAATTACTCATGAATAAATGGAGAAGTCTAGGTACCGACTTAATAAAAATAATTCTAGAACATCGGCACAGATATAGTGCCTTCCTGTGTCCACAGCTTGATCTAGCTCCCACCATGGAAAGAAAAATGTATTACATAGACAGACAGAATCCCTTATGAGAAGTGCATCCAGTCAAGAATGATGATGATACTTTCAGACGCATGTTTGTGTACACGCCCATAACTAAAATAGAACTATTGGAAATGAAAAAGTTAGTGCCCAGCCATGACAAAGATCCAGCAGGTTTCCACCGTGAAATAAAAGACATGTTACTCATGGGTGATTATACCTATCCTGACATTATGAAAATATTAAAAGTATTATTGCCTGCCGGTATTTACGAGAAACTCAAGGAAAAAGAATGGGAGGTGGGAGAGCAAAAGATTGATTGGGCTGCCTTAGAAAATGAAGAAAATACCCGAACTCCAGGCCTAGGGCTTGGGGACAAAACTAAAGCATTACCAGGATTGTTAGTGCAAGTATTGCCACAATTATTGTCAACTAAAAAGGAAGACTGGGGTGCAATCTCAGCCTGCAAACAGAAACCCGATGAAGACACTAGTGATTTTTATTCCCGATTTGAAAAATGTTTTGGTATTAATAGTGGCCTGAAAGCAAGTAGCGAGTCGTATCCACATCTTTTTGTAACAAAATTAGTCGAGAATTCCCTACCCCAAGTTAAGAATCGTGTTCTGAAAGTTGAGAGCACTTGGCAAGCTAATACCCCTTCACAAATGTTACAAATGTTACAGTACCACCAGAATAGAATCAGAGAAGAACAAGAACACGAACAAAGACGTATGAAAGACACGAAAATGAAAATGTTAGTTGCTCAGTCAGTTCCAGCTGACGGTCATAAAAAGGGTACGACACAGTCTAGTAATTCGACGGCTCCTGTTAAAGGGACATGCAACTATTGTAAACAGCCAGGTCATTATATAAACGATTGTGCAGTTCTGAAACACAATATCTCCACGGGTAAAACCAAAGAGAGACCGCGGCCGCCCAGACAAGATCAGGTCCAACAACAAGTACCCCAGAATGTACAGCCTATGCAAGCCTCACAACAGTCGGTGCAGACCGTAGCAGTACCACAGCCACAGCCTATTGCCGCAACACAAAACACAACACAACAGATGTACCAGTATGCACAAAATGACTACCCCGACTATCAACGTTACACATGAAACAGCCTAGAGAGGGAGGTTGGCTTGCCTCTTATTGAGGGTCCTGTAGATCAAGAGGGTCCTTATGTACATAGTCAAGTATTAGGGAAAGACAGAAAGTTTTTAATTGATACAGGGGCAAGCAGAACAACTATAAGTCACAATGAGGTTCCAGGGGCACCCCTCTCAGGCTCACAGAATGTTTCCCTTGGATTTTCAGGAAAGCCTATTATTAACGAAGTATCACAACCGCTTCCTCTTGCAGTTGGTCCATTGACACGTACTACAGATTTATTGTTAACAAAATCGTGCCCAGAAAACCTGTTAGGTATAAAGACACTGAAAGCTCTAGGAGCTGTAATATGCTGTTCTCCGGAAGGAGTACGACTATTTTTGCGTGACTTTAAAGGTCACTATGTATTGAGAGATATGGATCACCGGTTACAGAATGTCCCTGCACATTTATGGGCACAGGGCCCCACTGATGTAGGTTGTATGCACATTACACCGTATCGAGTCACACTCAAAGCAGGAGTGGTATTACCACGAATTCGACAATACAAGTTACCCCCAGATGCTGTAGTGGCTTTACTGCAAATCATTGACGAGCTCATTGCACAAGGAGTGGTCGTGGAAACCGACTCCAATGTATGTAATTCTCCTATCATTCCAATTCTTAAACGTACTGATCCAAATGCACCTCCAGTTTATCGATTAGTTATTGATCTGCGCGAATTGAATAAATGCATTGTGCCACAGTATCCCGTGGTTCCAGATATCTCTTCATTGTTGACAGCTATTGATTCAGAAGCAACGTTCTTTACTGTAATTGACCTCAAGAACGCCTTCTTTAGTGTCCCAATCGATCCGGAAAGCCAATACCTTTTCGGATTCTGTTTAAATGGACGAAGCTTCAAATTTGCACGCGCACCTCAAGGATTCACAGAAAGCCCCAGCATCTATAGCCAAGCACTGAAAAGACAACTTGACAGTATTCACATGCCTGATAACACTGCCCTGCTTCAGTATGTCGATGATCTGTTGATCACCGCCCGAAGCGAACCCGAATGTGAAAAAGCATCACTGACGGTTTTACATTTTCTGGCCGACAAGGGGCACAAGGTGTCCCCTTCGAAGCTGCAATTCTGTGTTCAGCAAGTTGTTTACCTTGGGCACTTGCTGTCCAAAGGGGGGAGACAGCTCACACCTGATCGCATCCAGTTAATTGTAAAAATGTCACGACCCAAGACACAAAAGGAGGTGCGGGCCTTCATAGGCCTCACTTCGTACTGCAGACAATGGATTCCCCAATATGCATTTCTAGCGAAGCCACTCATTCAGTTGACAACCCAGGAGGCAGCGTCTTCGACTGTCCTTCCTTGGACTCAGGAACATACACAAGCCTTTGAAGACTTAAAGAAAGCTTTATGTCAAGCACCAGTTCTAGCAACACCATGTTACAGTAAGTCTTTTACACTTTTTGTCACAGAACGCGAAGGTACTGCCTTGTCAGTACTCACTCAGGAACAAGCAGGTTCACACAAACCGTGTGCTTACTTTTCTAGCACATTAGATCCAGTAGCCCAGGCTCTGCCTGCGTGCTTGAAATCAGTTGCAGCGACAGCTCCAGCAATCAGACAAAGTGATTCTATAGTGTTAGGACATCAATTGACAGTGCAAGTTCCACATTCCGTGGAAGTTCTTTTAAACCGTACACAGACCCAGCACTTGACTATAGCATGACTGACAGGTTATGAATTGACATTGTTTCAGCCACACATAGAAATCAGACGCTGTAGTACATTAAATCCTGCCACACTTTTGCCATTAAGTGGAACAGACCCATTGGCACATGATTGTATTGAAGTCATTACTATTACGACGAAGCCTAGACAAGACTTGACAGACACTCCATTACCAGATCCAGACCTGACACTTTATGTGGATGGTTCATGCATGAGAACAAGTACAGGAGAGTTAGTGGCCGCCTACGCAGTCACGACAGATACCGAAGTTATTGAAACAAATTGTATCGACACCTTGTCAGCTCAAGCGGCAGAGCTCATCGCTCTGACACAAGCCTGTATTCAAGCCAAAAATAAGAGAGTTAACATATACACAGATTCACGTTATGCATTCGGAGTCGTACACGAGTTCGGAGTCCTCTGGCGAGAGAGAGGTTATTTAACTTCTCACGGTGCCAACATTCAACACGGTCCCCTCATTCAAGCTCTGTTAGATGCAATACATCTGCCTACTGCTATATCCATCATGAAGTGCAAGGCACATACAAAAGTCACCGATATTGTTTCCCAGGGTAACGACCTGGCAGATCGAACAGCTAAACAAACAGCCCAGAATCAGACTCATGCAACTGACTTGACAAAGACAATAGTTCCGACACCGACACACTGCATGACAGTTAGGGATCCCGCCCATGATGTAATTGACATACACAATAAACCAAAGGAGAGAGTGAGGGAATTTGTTCACAAAGGTGAACGGAGAGTACTCCTGATCCCCTAGGTATCAATAATAAACAAAACAAGAGAGGAGTACCATCAGAAGTAGCTTAGTTAAAGCGCTCTGAATGGAATGAATGGGATGAAAAAAGAAGAGAGTCCTTCCTTTCTAAGAAACCCCTCACTCACCGACCTGGTCGGTGACATGCTTCATCATCGGGGTCCACCCTGACAGCCGAATGCCATCAGGGTGTGCTGCGACACCTGGACTACAGTGGAGCGGGTATTTTGTGTGTGAAGTGAAAAAAATGTTAAAAATTGTCCTGGTATACTTGTGTAGAGAGTTTTTATTATCAAGAACTGGACAATATTAAAATATGTGTGTGGATACGTTTAGGTGTTATGACCGTGTGTATCTCTTATGTGTGAGGTCTACATGTTTCAACCCGTACGTTGGAAAAGTTCCGGGTTTTCGTCAGGACCAAAAGGGGAAATGGGTGGTCAGGACACACTAACGCCCTGCCGGTCCCTATTTCCCTGTGCACAACTGACAAAATTAGGTCAGAGTGAAAAGCTCTTAAACAACAATGGTTGAGCTGAAAAGCAAAAAGACTCCTATTTAGGATCTTTTAGGCATCACGGGGTGGAGGGAAGGTAAAACCATGCTGCCATATTAGTTCAGCTGGTCACAAAGTTCTAGGTACCTACTCGCCTCTCCGTGCCTCCCAGAGGCACGGAGAGGCGAGTAGGTACCTAGAACTTTGTGACCAGCTGAACTAATATGGCAGCATGGTTTTACCTTCCCTCCACCCCGTGATGCCTAAAAGATCCTAAATAGGAGTCTTTTTGCTTTTCAGCTCAACCATTGTTGTTTAAGAGCTTTTCACTCTGACCTAATTTTGTCAGTTGTGCACAGGGAAATAGGGACCGGCAGGGCGTTAGTGTGTCCTGACCACCCATTTCCCCTTTTGGTCCTGACGAAAACCCGGAACTTTTCCAACGTACGGGTTGAAACATGTAGACCTCAAACATAAGAGATACACACGGTCATAACACCTAAACGTATCCACACACATATTTTAATATTGTCCAGTTCTTGATAATAAAAACTCTCTACACAAGTATACCAGGACAATTTTTAACATTTTTTTCACTTCACACACAAAATACCCGCTCCACTGTAGTCCAGGTGTCGCAGCACACCCTGATGGCATTCGGCTGTCAGGGTGGACCCCGATGATGAAGCATGTCACCGACCAGGTCGGTGAGTGAGGGGTTTCTTAGAAAGGAAGGACTCTCTTCTTTTTTCATCCCATTCATTCCATTCAGAGCGCTTTAACTAAGCTACTTCTGATGGTACTCCTCTCTTGTTTTGTTTGTAATTGACATACAGACACATGCTACACCAGATGAAATCAAGAAATGGACTGAACTAGGAGGGATCCAAACAGATCAGGGATGGATGACGAAGGGAAAATCTACATGGTTTCTCCCCGACTCTATGGTTCAAGTTATCATTAACACAATACATAGTCCAGCGCATCTAGGAGAGAAAGCTATGCTAGACAGTATTCAAAACATATGGTTCAATAAACACTTACGAGCAGCAGCCAAACAGAAAAGTGCGTACTTGCATGATTTGTTGTCAGTTCAACCCAGGTAAAAGCATTCCTGTAGAGCAAGGTGGATTTCAACCTCCCGATCACCCTTTTGAAGTCCTCCAGATGGATTATATTCAGATGGAACGTTGTCGAGGATTCAAATATGTCCTCGTAGTTGTATGCGCACTTTCCCGATGGACAGAAACATATCCAGTCCCAGATTACACTGCTCCGACCACTGCCAAGCAGCTGGTTCGCAAATTCTTCCCACGGTATGGTTTGCCCCGTATTGTGTACTCAGATAACGGTCAACCGTTCTCATCCGAGCTTGTGAAACACATTACACTCCTGTTAGGCTATCAGTCGAAATTCCACTGTGTCCGGCATCCCGAGGCAGCAGGTCTCGTGGAGCGCCATAATTAGACTCTGAAAATTCGACTTTCTAAAATCTGTAGAGAGAAATGCGTTGACTGGATAGTAGCCTTACCAGTTGCGCTCTTCTACATGAGAATGATAGCGCATTCTAGAACAGGGCTATCCCCGTATGAGGTGGTCTTCGGTAGGCCACCAAATATGTGGGGGACGCCTATACCTCGTAAAATAACTGATGTTGACTGTAATATGCTGACAGATTACCTTGCCTCCTTGATGTCTGCACTACAATCTTGTCGTTCACAGGTAGCTGCAGCCTTTCCCAACAACACCGAGGTGAAGCCCCATGAAGTGGTTCCTGGTGATTATGTGTTTGTAAGAAATTTCGACAGGAGGAGCCCGCTGGAGCCCCGCTGGCAAACACCGAAATTAGTGCTTCTGACTACGAGGACAGCAGTGAAGATTGAGGGCCGAAAGGGGTGGCTGCACTCGAGCCACATCAAGAAATTTCACGGACTGCCTTCTGATTTGAACTCTCAGCCCTGCCCTCCTCCACAGACTGACTCAAAACTCCCCCTGGTCGAGAAAACCGCTTCCCAAGAATACAAACTGAAACTAAGGTCTAGCAAGTCAGACAGTTTAATTGTTTAAGTCCTCCCCTAGGTGAATCGGTTAAATTAGTTTCTGACATGTATCCCCTAGACCGAAATAGAGAGAGAGATAGACAGAAACAGCTCAAGAAACGTGCATATTGTAAATCACTTCGTAGTCACTGTATAGTGACATTATTGATTATGTTTTTTCTAAGTCTACTGATTATTGCTGCGAGTATACTATTGCACATCTACTACCCTATTTTCAAGCATGTACATTCTGCTTTCAACGTCACTGCCAAACACTCTTTTAGTGAATTACCTCCGCATGAGTTGTCCTACAGACTTGCGCTGCGCAACAACACATTCATTAGTATGTTACATCACTCCCATCAGACCAACAACGCTACAAATTGTTGGATATGTGGCCGACTCCCTCCCTACCAGAAATACAAGGGAGTTCTGCCCCTCTTTCCGTACCCGTTCACACACAATGGTTCCTGTGGCGCATGGTTTAGTTTGATTAATTCTTTAGATTCAGATACCGTAGTTTACCAGGGCAACTGGGTATGAGGAAACCTGAACACAGTTCTGCATAAGGTATGCTTTCCTGACAAGGAGGGTTTACCGAAAAGGACAGGAACTGATCTAGAAAATGAAGTATATGGTTTAGGTAATTTTACACTTAACCTCATGATTCTGAATGTTGAATCCGAAGCTGCACCAGTCTTGCCTGCTATGTCCGTATTACCAGTAAAAGGTGAATTATGTGTTAGAAAGAATGG
This sequence comes from Lissotriton vulgaris, assembly GCF_964263255.1. Classification (NCBI taxonomy): domain Eukaryota; kingdom Metazoa; phylum Chordata; class Amphibia; order Caudata; family Salamandridae; genus Lissotriton; species Lissotriton vulgaris. The sequence goes on along the minus strand of NC_141685.1, from coordinate 1,127,043,637 downwards.
TTCAGTACACCTGGGTCATAGTAAATGTACTACTGTGATCGAATTCAGTGATCAAGGCAAGTCTACATTTAGAGATTCCTACTTCATTTGTGGTCATACCGCATATATCCGTTTACCTCTAGATTGGGATGGTACCTGTTACATTGCATTCCTTCTGCCACCTGTTTTCCTAGCCCCTCCTGATTATCATAGGAATACCCATCTAGTACACAATAGACTCCAGAGAGATCTCCCGATTGTCGACTACACTGAAACGGCATGGGAACAATACACAGACTTTAATAAAGGTTTCTTTCCCTACTTAGGTGCTGTTTTTAATAGTAAACTAATACGCAAGTTAACCAGAACCCTCGAGGCTGTAGTGAATGAAACTACTTCTGCCCTAGGCAACTTAACAGAGGAGCAGTCTGCTATGCGGATTGTTGTTCTTCAAAACCGTCTTGTCCTTGACGTCATCCTGGCCGATAGGGGCGGAGCCTGTAGAGTCATCGGATCGAGCTGCTGTGTTTTCATTCCAGAAAACGCGCCATCAGTATATAGAGCCATAACCCGTCTTCATAAGATTGCAAGTTTGATACATCAGAATCCAGGCACCTGGACTTGGTCCGGTTGGTTCTGGACCATGTTGACAGCCTGGGGATGGAAGGTCCTATCCTTCCTAGGTATTGCCCTTCTCATAGTATTCAGTTGCTGCCTATGTTTACAATGTGGGCCAGCGATATGTGGCTTGTGCGCTACATCACGTATTCCTCATTCAAGTTCTCATTCAAAACGCCATAAGAAGAAAGAAGAGCAAATGATGTTACGTGAACAGATCGATAGATTCATGAGGATCGATATATCATGAAGGGTCCGTAGGGGACAAGGAGGGAATGAGGAAATATGAATTTTTATGATCAATTGTGTCCCCTATCTTAGACCCCAACGACTCCATGTACGTGCTACAAGTACATGTATGTTCCCTCCACTTCCAGCTATGAAGACGCAAATACATTAGCGTCCAACGTTAACATGTCCTCTTTCAGATCCACCATGAATGGGTCAGATATTCCGTTCCTAAGTGTGCCTTGCCAACGTCTTTACATGGTGCACTTTCATGTATTTCTAGCTCTGGCGAGTTAGGCCCTGAATTCTGCCATCGAGCCTTTTCCTGCCTTCTGCCTCTGAATGCTCCAGCCTAGCCCTGCATCTGTATCCATGACCTTTGTCTTACTCCCTGCGCGGCTAACGGTGCTTGGCTCGGCCTGTTGCCTGCCAAGACTGTATTCAGCCTTCAAGTTATCTGCTCTGCTCCTCGAAAAATACATTCCTGTCTAGTAGTTTAGGTAAACATCCTTCCAGCTGCAGAGCAAAGGGCCCGGCCTCACTGTCTCCATGCAAGTAATTCATAGCTCCTGTTACCATGGTAGGCCCATGGCCCCTCGCATCTCATGCAGACACGTAGACGCTTATACACGCACTAGCAGTCAGTATAGAATAGCCTCTGCCCGAGAGACCTTTTCTTCCAGATAAAACAGTTCCTTAAACACAAGATATTAGATACGATTTGGGATTAGGTTGTTCTGACATCCCAGATTTCTGTCTCCTCATGTAGGGCTAAATGTCAAGTCCCCTTCACCCTCCAGTCACACGTCAATCACACGTCATGCTGCTGCGCGCGCATCTCTGCCATGTATTTCTGCTGACACTGCAGGATTCTCTTATGGATCCACCCACCTGTGACATCCTCATAATGACGTTTCTAGTACATGCCCTCATGCACGCCTGTTGTAACGCCTTTTTCATTACGTATGTGTACTCTTATCTCTCCTCTCAGCTGTTACGCCTTCTGCATCTGCCTTTACTGTAGTGCATTGACTATATATATGATAATCTGTCAATAAAGTATTGTCTATCCCTTCCCGAACCTTCGTGGTGACGGAATGCGATCTGCCTGGTTCGAACCAATTCCTTTTTTTAAGGAATAAATACCCCTTTTAAAACCTCGAATACCACGGATTCTGCCTCTTATTTTTGACTGAGTTATTCCTATTGAACTTTACCGCATAAATTAAGTATAGGTAATTTAAATTTACCACACATGTCTGAACTGGGGTGGCAGAGTTGGCTAAAGAACGGTGATGGATTAAACCCAGATCTTTTGACTGGGTGTGAGTGTTTGATTGATTCAGATGCTCTGTCCATCACCACCCCCTTTTGTACCGCTTTTGGCCGCCATAAGTGTGGCAGGGTATGCTCGGACGGGAGTCCCTTGCTCACTTTGCCACTGGATTCAAGCAAGCTGGGCTGAAGACGGCTGGAATGCCAGAAACCGGTCCTCGGAAGCTTGTTTCCGGTCCAGGGAAGACATGGCTTGGCAGATCGGGCTGGACTGTTCACATGAGGCACAGGGTCAGACTGATTTGCATATAGCCATGTCTGAACTGGGGTGGCAGAGTGGGCTAAAGAACGGTGATGGATTAAACCCAGATCTTTTGACTGGGTGTGAGTGTTTGATTGATTCAGATGCTCCGTCCATCACCACCCCCATTTGTACCGTTTTGACCGCCATAAGTGTGGCAGGGTATGCTCAGACGTGAGTCCCTTGCTCACTTTGCCACTGGATTCAAGCAAGCCGGGCTGAAGACGGCGGGAATGCCAGAAACCGGTCCTTGGAAGCTTGTTTCCGGTCCAGGGAAGACATGGCTTGGCAGTTCGGGCTGGACTGTTCCCATGAGGCACAGGGTCAGACTGATTTGCATATAGCCATGTCTGAACTGGGGTGGCAGAGTGGGCTAAAGAACGGTGATGGATTAAACACAGATCTTTTGACTGGGTGTGAGTGTTTGATTGATTCAGATGCTCCGTCCATCACCACCCTCTTTTGTACCGCTTTTGGCCGCCATAAGTGTGGCAGGGTATGCTCAGACGTGAGTCCCTTGCTCACTTTGCCACTGGATTCAAGCAAGCCGGGCTGATTACGGCTGGAATGCCAGAAACCGGTCCTCGGAAGCTTGTTTCCGGTCCAGGGAAGACATGGCTTGGCAGTTCGGGCTGGACTGTTCCCATGAGGCCCAGGGTCAGACTGATTTGCATATAGCCATGTCTGAACTGGGGTGGCAGAGTGGGCTAAAGAACGGTGATGGATTAAACCCAGATCTTTTGACTGGGTGTGAGTGTTTTATTGATTCAGATGCTCCGTCCATCACCACCCCCTTTTGTACCGCTTTTGGCCACCATAAGTTTGGCAGGGTATGCTCAGACGTGAGTCCCTTGCTCACTTTGCCACTGAATTCAAGCAAGCCGGGCTGAAGACAGCTGGAATGCCAGAAACCGGTCCTCGGAAGCTTGTTTCCGGTCCAGGAAAGACATGGCTTGGCAGTTCGGGCTGGACTGTTCCCATGAGGCACAGGGTCATACTGATTTGCACATAGCCATGCCTCAACTGGGGTGGCAGAGTGGGCTAAAGAACGGTGATGTATTAAACCCAGATCTTTTGACTGGGTGTGAGTGTTTGATTGATTCAGATGCTCCGTCCATCACCACCCTCTTTTGTACCGCTTTTGGCCGCCATAAGTGTGGCAGGGTATGCTCAGACGTGAGTCCCTTGCTCACTTTGCCACTGGATTCAAGCAAGCCGGGCTGATTACGGCTGGAATGCCAGAAACCGGTCCTCGGAAGCTTGTTTCCGGTCCAGGGAAGACATGGCTTGGCAGTTCGGGCTGGACTGTTCCCATGAGGCCCAGGGTCAGACTGATTTGCATATAGCCATGTCTGAACTGGGGTGGCAGAGTGGGCTAAAGAACGGTGATGGATTAAACCCAGATCTTTTGACTGGGTGTGAGTGTTTTATTGATTCAGAAGCTCCGTCCATCACCACCCCCTTTTGTACCGCTTTTGGCCACCATAAGTTTGGCAGGGTATGCTCAGACGTGAGTCCCTTGCTCACTTTGCCACTGAATTCAAGCAAGCTCGGCTGAAGACAGCTGGAATGCCAGAAAACGGTCCTCGGAAGCTTGTTTCCGGTCCAGGAAAGACATGGCTTGGCAGTTCGGGCTGGACTGTTCCCATGAGGCACAGGGTCATACTGATTTGCATATAGCCATGCCTCAACTGGGGTGGCAGAGTGGGCTAAAGAACGGTGATGTATTAAACCCAGATCTTTTGACTGGGTGTGAGTGTTTGATTGATTCAGATGCTCTGTCCATCACCACCCCCTTTTGTACCGCTTTTGGCCGCCATAAGTGTGGCAGGGTATGCTCGGACGTGAGTCCCTTGCTCACTTTGCCACTGGATTCAAGCACGCCGGGCTGAAGACAGCTGGAATGCCAGAAACCGGTCTTCGGAAGCTTGTTTCCGGTCCAGGGAAGACATGGCTTGGCAGTTCGGGCTGGACTGTTCCCATGAGGCACAGTGTCAGACTGATTTGCATTTAGCCATGTCTGAACTGGAGTGGCAGAGTGGGCTAAAGAACGGTGATGGATTAAACCCAGATCTTTTGACTGGGTGTGAGTGTTTGATTGATTCAGATGCTCTGTCCATCACCACCCCCTTTTTTACCGCTTTTGGCCGCCATAAGTGTGGCAGGGTATGCTCGGACGGGAGTCCCTTGCTCACTTTGCCACTGGATTCAAGCAAGCTGGGCTGAAGACGGCTGGAATGCCAGAAACCGATCCTCGGAAGCTTGTTTCCGGTCCAGGGAAGACATGGCTTGGCAGTTCGGGCTGGACTGTTCACATGAGGCACAGGGTCAGACTGATTTGCATATAGCCATGTCTGAACTGGGGTGGCAGAGTGGGCTAAAGAACGGTGATGGATTAAACCCAGATCTTTTGACTGGGTGTGAGTGTTTGATTGATTCAGATGCTCCGTCCATCACCACCCCCATTTGTACCGTTTTGACCGCCATAAGTGTGGCAGGGTATGCTCAGAAGTGAGTCCCTTGCTCACTTTGCCACTGGATTCAAGCAAGCCGGGCTGAAGACGGCGGGAATGCCAGAAACCGGTCCTTGGAAGCTTGTTTCCGGTCCAGGGAAGACATGGCTTGGCAGTTCGGGCTGGACTGTTCCCATGAGGCACAGGGTCAGACTGATTTGCATATAGCCATGTCTGAACTGGGGTGGCAGAGTGGGCTAAAGAACGGTGATGGATTAAACCCAGATCTTTTGACTGGGTGTGAGTGTTTGATTGATTCAGATGCTCCGTCCATCACCACCCTCTTTTGTACCGCTTTTGGCCGCCATAAGTGTGGCAGGGTATGCTCAGACGTGAGTCCCTTGCTCACTTTGCCACTGGATTCAAGCAAGCCGGGCTGATTACGGCTGGAATGCCAGAAACCGGTCCTCGGAAGCTTGTTTCCGGTCCAGGGAAGACATGGCTTGGCAGTTCGGGCTGGACTGTTCCCATGAGGCACAGGGTCAGACTGATTTGCATATAGCCATGTCTGAACTGGGGTGGCAGAGTGGGCTAAAGAACGGTGATGGATTAAACCCAGATCTTTTGACTGGGTGTGAGTGTTTTATTGATTCAGATGCTCCGTCCATCACCACCCCCTTTTGTACCGCTTTTGGCCACCATAAGTTTGGCAGGGTATGCTCAGACGGGAGTCCCTTGCTCACTTTGCCACTGAATTCAAGCAAGCCGGGCTGAAGACAGCTGGAATGCCAGAAACCGGTCCTCGGAAGCTTGTTTCCGGTCCAGGAAAGACATGGCTTGGCAGTTCGGGCTGGACTGTTCCCATGAGGCACAGGGTCATACTGATTTGCACATAGCCATGCCTCAACTGGGGTGGCAGAGTGGGCTAAAGAACGGTGATGTATTAAACCCAGATCTTTTGACTGGGTGTGAGTGTTTGATTGATTCAGATGCTCCGTCCATCACCACCCCCTTTTGTACCTCTTTTGTCCGCAATAAGTGTGGCAGGGTATGCTCAGACGTGAGTCCCTTTCTCACTTTGCCACTGGATTCAAGCAAGCCGGGCTGAAGACGGCTGGAATGCCAGAAACCGGTCCTCGGAAGCTTGTTTCCGGTCCAGGGAAGACATGGCTTGGCAGTTCGGGCTGGACTGTTCCCATGAGGCACAGGGTCAGACTGATTTGCATATAGCCATGTCTGAACTGGGGTGGCAGAGTGGGCTAAGGAACGGTGATGGATTAAACCCAGATCTTTTGACTGGGTGTGAGTGTTTGATTGATTCAGATGCTCCGTCCATCACCACCCCCTTTTGTACCGCTTTTGGCCACCATAAGTGTGGCAGGGTATGCTCAGACGTGAGTCCCTTGCTCACTTTGCCACTGGATTCAAGCAAGCCGGGCTGAAGACGGCGGGAATGCCAGAAACCGGTCCTTGGAAGCTTGTTTCCGGTCCAGGGAAGACATGGCTTGGCAGTTCGGGCTGGACTGTTCCCATGAGGCACAGGGTCAGACTGATTTGCATATAGCCATGTCTGAACTGGGGTGGCAGAGTGGGCTAAAGAACGGTGATGTATTAAACCCAGATCTTTTGACTGGGTGTGAGTGTTTGATTAATTCAGATGGTCCGTCCATCACCACCCTCTTTTGTACCGCTTTTGGCCGCCATAAGTGTGGCAGGGTATGCTCAGACGTGAGTCCCTTTCTCACTTTGCCACTGGATTCAAGCAAGCCGGGCTGAAGACGGCTGGAATGCCAGAAACCGGTCCTCGGAAGCTTGTTTCCGGTCCAGGGAAGACATGGCTTGGCAGTTCGGGCTGAACTGTTCCCATGAGGCACAGGGTCAGACTGATTTGCATATAGCCATGTCTGAACTGGGGTGGCAGAGTGGGCTAAGGAACGGTGATGGATTAAACCCAGATCTTTTGACTGGGTGTGAGTGTTTGATTGATTCAGATGCTCTGTCCATCACCACCCCCTTTTGTACCGCTTTTGGCTGCCATAAGTGTGGCAGGGTATGCTCGGACGGGAGTCCCTTGCTCACTTTGCCACTGGATTCAAGCAAGCTGGGCTGAAGACGGCTGGAATGCCAGAAACCGGTCCTCGGAAGCTTGTTTCCGGTCCAGGGAAGACATGGCTTGGCAGTTCGGGCTGGACTGTTCCCATGAGGCACAGGGTCAGACTGATTTGCATATAGCCATGTCTGAACTGGGGTGGCAGAGTGGGCTAAAGAACGGTGATGGATTAAACCCAGATCTTTTGACTGGGTGTGAGTGTTTTTTTTTTTTTAAATTTTTTTAAAACCTTTATTGTATCAAAGCACACAGCTATTCAGCCTAACATCCCGGAGGCAAGGCAGCATGGTATCAGGAGGAGTAGAGTGCAAAACGATTCATATCAGGACAATGCAGGTTGTTTTTTATTTTATATAGGAACAAGAACCAATACAGAGGCGCCAAAGGGCGCAAAAGAGAGGCAATGGAAGAAAAGAAATGCGTATGAGTCAGTAGGAGGTGTCAGAGGCCAGGTAAAAATTTAGAGAAGAACGTAAGTAGGATGTAAGAAGGGGGGAGAGGAAGGAACAGGAGAATTACAACATGAGTAATATAGCTGGTGTCGTCGGCTACGGCGACAGGTGTTCATCACGGGGAATAGGCTCCGGAGGTAGGCACAGGTCACCCCTGTAAGCATTCCATGCCCCCCACACCTTATTCTATGTCTGAGGCCTCCCCCTGGCAACGTACACCGTCTTCTCCCGTAGCATACACCAATCCATATTGGCCTTCCATTGCACCACCAGGGGGGCCGTGTTAGCGCCCCATTTCTGCGCTATATCCCTCTTAGCAACCATGTTGCCCAGTGTAGCCCAACGAGTCTGCGCCGTGTTGTAGTCGTTCGGCTCCCAGACATTGAGGAGGCACCTACGCGCCTCCGCTGCCAACTCGACTCCAGTCACCTCCCTCATCACTCTGTGTACTCTCTCCCAGTAAGGGGCAATAACGGGGCACTCCCACAAGATATGCATGAAAGTAGCTAGGGCTCCGCAGCCACGACGGCAAAAGCCATTAGGCGAGAAGCCCATGCGTACAAGCCGGGGGCCGGTAACATACACCCGGTGGAGGATTTTAAACTGTACCAGCCGCAGACGCGAGGAAATGGCGACCTCCTTAGGGGAAGACACAGCACTCTGCCAGTCCTCGTCGTCCAGTTCCAGGCCGTCGGCTACCCACTGTTCTCGCAGGCGCTGGAGGAGGTCGACTCTAACATTGATCAGCTTCTTGTAGGACAGAGAAATGGCGCTATCAGGCATATGTCCGTCCAAAATTCTGTCCTCCAAGGGGGAGCTCTCGGGGATTTCGCCCTCCTCTGGCCTAGCGGCAGTTAGCGCGTGCTTCAGTTGGGCATAACGGAAGAACTCCGATCCACCCAGGTGGTATTCAGCCTGTAGTTGTGGAAATGACTTGACCTCCCCCTTAACTAACATGTCTTCCACCCTAGAGATACCTATAAGGTCCCATTTGTCAAAACCCTTGGTGTGCCAGAGCTTGCCTAGGATATCGGAATCATACAGAGGGGTAAGTCTCGTCAGTCTGCCCTGCCAGCCCTGTATCTTGGTGATCGTCCGCCACGTGTGGACCGCCGCCTTGGTCGGGCCTGTGAGGTACCGATCGAAGGATCTGGAATACAGGGCGCGGTAATAGTTGCCTCCTTGCAAAAGGCACCTATCCATAGCGTAGCCCGGGCTGTCCACAGGGCCATACAGGCCGTGGTTAATAGCAGTAAGTTGAGAGGCCCAGTAGTACCTCCGCACATCTGGTAGCGCGATGCCCCCGTCATACCACGGCAATGTAAGCTTCTGGACAGCGACGCGGGGCCGACCCTCCCAAAGCAGGGCACGCTGCAGGCTCTCGATCTCTCTAAAATAGCGAGCCGGAACTAGGTCCTGGGTATTCTGCAAGGCATACAAGAACCTGGGCAGAGACATCATTTTGAACAATGCCGCCCGGCCCAGAAGGGAGAGCGGAAGCTTGCGCCAACTATCCACATCCCTCCGCAGTCGTTGGAGAGGCGGGAGTAAGTTGCAGTCATACCTCGCCTTAGGATTACTCGATATATAGATTCCTAGGTACTTGAAACCTTGTCCGGCCAGCTGTATATTGCAGCCCCTAGGGAGGCGCGGCGTGTCACCCTTAAGAATGTAAAGGGAGGATTTGGCCCAGTTGATAACCAGGCCAGAGTAGCGCCCGAACAGCCGGAGCACGTCGCACGCCACAATGAGCGACTTACAGGGAGAGGTAAGGTAGAGCAGGATGTCGTCCGCATACAGGGAGACCCTATCCTCAAAGCCCGGGGACCAGGTGATTCCATGCAAGTCAGGGTGTGAGCGTAACATAGCCGCAAGTGGCGCCAGAGCCAGGGCAAACAGGAGCGGAGACAAGGGGCAACCCTGTCTAGTACCACGGTGAAGCGCAAAAGAAGCAGACATGCGACCGTTAACCGTGACAGCAGCCAGTGGGCATGCATAAAGAAGTTGCACCCAGCCCAGGAAGCTCGGTCCAAACCCAAGCTTTGCTAGTACTGCCCATAAATAGCTCCACTCCAGGGAATCAAAGGCCATCGTGGCATCAAGGGAAGCAAGTACCGCCGGTTCCTTCAGAGCGTAAGCCCTGGCCATGACCCCATGCAATCGTCTCAGGTTGAGGGCAGTGTTGCGGCGGGGAATAAAACCTGATTGGTCCGGGTGTACCAGGTCACTGATAACACCGACCAGCCGATTAGCAAGTAGCTTAGCCAGGATCTTGGGCTCCGCGTTGAGGAGAGAAATGGGGCGGTAGGATCTGCAAACGTCCCGCGGCTTGCCGTCCTTGTGAATGACCACTATGGTGGCCAGTCGCTGATCTAAGGGAAGGACTCCCTCTTCACGGGCCTGGAGGAACATATCTCTCAGATAAGGAGAGATCACATCCGGCCGGATCTTGTATAACTCAACCGGTATGCCATTGGGGCCAGTAGCTTTACCCGACCGCAAGGCGCGGATCGCCAAAGCAATCTCGTCCGCGGTTATATCTCGATCCATATCGGCACGGTCCCCTTCAGAAAGACAGGGGAGGTCAATCGCTGAGAGGAACTCAGCTGAATCGGTCTCGGAGCGGTCTGAACTGGCTGTATAGACACCCCGGAAATAGTCCGCAAAAGACTCGGCAATAGCGCTCGGGTCTGTGACCGCCACTCCGTCCTCACCCAGGATTTCCGGAACCACCCGGCTTGCCATCTCCCGCCTGTCCAACCAGGCCAGCAACTTGCCGGCCTTGTCACCGACGTCATAAATGCGGCCCTGCTGCTCCTTGGCCAAAACCAGGGCAGCATTCTGAGCGAGATCATGGTACTCCGACTGTTTCAGGGAGAGTTCGTGTAGGAGAGAAGGGTCCGGCTCAGGCCCCAAACGGGACTCGAGATCCAAGACTTCTTCTTCCACATGCAGAAGGTTGTCATCACGAGCTCGCTTAGCCTCCGCGATGAGAGCTAGGGCTTCACCCCGCAATACAGTCTTGAAAGCCTCCCACAAGGTGACCGCCGAGCCAACGGAGCCCGCATTTTCAGTGAAATATAAGGCGATGGCCTTAGTCAGGAGCGCACGTGTCTTATGGTTGCGGAAATACCAGGGGTTCACCGCCACCAGACGGCTGGACAGGACAATACCAAAATCGAATGAGACCCACAACGGAGAGTGATCAGAGACGCCCCTTGCCAGATAGCGGGCCTCGAACACGGCAGGTGAATGCGCCGCCAGGGTGAGAACATAATCTATACGGGACAGGCTCCCATGGGCACCGGAAAGGAACGAAAATTGGCGGAGCGCAGGATGCAGTAGCCGCCAGGAATCCACTAGACCCATGGAGTCAAGGAAGGACGGCAGCCACTTTTGGGAACCCCGAAGGTCCCTCGGCGGCTGGCGATCAAGGGTGCCAGAGCAGACGGAGTTGAGATCGCCCCCTAGGATCAGCAAGCCCGAAGGCAGGGACAAGATGGCGCCACCAAGGTCTTGAAAGGTGCTAGATTGGAGGCCTGGGGGAACATAAACCGAAAGCAGCGCTAAAGATCGCCCCTCCCATCTTCCTGCCACAGCTGCGTAGCGTCCCCTCTCATCAAGCAACGTGACGTCTATTTCAAGGGGAAGGGACGCACGCACAAGGATGCCCGCCCCCCGGGAACCCGAGGAGAACCCAGAGTGGGCAACCATTTTGTAACCCTTACGATTCAGGGCCCTACAGGAGTTCCCCACCAAGTGCGTCTCTTGCAGAAGCACAACATCAGGCATGTGCCTCTTTATCAGTTGAATTACCACCCCTCTCTTAACTCGGTCACCTAGTCCATTGACATTCCAGCTAAGCACTTTTAATTTCCTACCGCCCATCATCCAACAGCCCGCCCCACCCGACTCCAACCAACTCAATCATAAAGGTTACAGTAAAAAACACATTCCATTGCCTTAAGAAAGAGAAAGAGAAAGAACAAACGAACAATGAAACTTGCATAGTTGCACCCCCCACCCTGCACCCCTGCATATGACTAAAAAGCCCCCCCAACCAGCAGTGTGCCTGTCGCCCCATAACTACTCTACAAGAAGACACCCAGAGGAGTGAGGAATCTCCGCGAACACCCCCCGCCACCCTCCATGTACAGACAGGAAAGTTAATACGGTATCATAAAGCAACATCCGATAGTCGTGTGAGGTAAAAATAACAGTCGATGAATCACCCACTATAGAGCCAAGTCTCATAGGTCCGGGCCACCAGCAGCACCACCTTCATGTTCATCCTGAGCGTCTCGGCGCGGTGATAAAGTGTCCAGCCAGTCACTTACATTTTCAGCAAAGTCAAAGAAGAGGGCACGGCCCTCGTGTTCGATCCGGAGCTTGGCGGGGAATATCATGGAATATTTGAGACCCAGGTCCCGTAGTCTTCGCTTCACCCCGGCGTAGCTCTGGCGCTGTCTCTGCACCGTCCTGGTAAAGTCCGGATAGAAATGGACGTCGGCATTCTGGAACTTAAGCGGTCCCTGCCGTCTGGAAGCCTGCAGGACCGCGTCTCTGTCTCGGAAATTGAGCAGCCGGGCTACGATGGGTCTGGGTGCCACGCCCGACTTCGGCGGGCCACCCGGCACTCGGTGGGCTCGCTCCACCGAGAAAAAGTTGCTAAGGCCAGGCGGTGCCAGATGGGTCTTGATCAGGTCTTCCACGAGGAGGTCCGTCGCCGCCTCCTCTGACCCCTCCGGTACTCCGACAATGCGAACGTTCTGCCGCCTGGCATGGCTCTCAAAGTCCTCCAGCCGCCTTGCGAATTGCTCCGCAGTCCTCTGTAGGTTCCGGACCTCCGTTTGTAGGTCCGAGACGTCTCCCGTCAGACTGGATGTCTTGATGTCCAAATTCTTGACTCTATCATTAGTTTTTCCCAAGTCGGCTCTAATGAGAGTCAGGTCGACGGCCATAGTGTCCACTTTATGCGTAAGGACCTCATGCTGTTGCTGCATGTCCGCCCTGAAACTTGTGATGGCTCCCATAATATCGCTCAGGGTGGGCTCAGAGCCGTCCGGCGAGCCCGAGTGCGGGATGTTCCTGGCAGAGGGACCAGTAACAGGCGGCGTCTTCAGTTGGGTATAGCGATCAATCCTGTTCTGTTGTTGCTGTGTTTTGCCGCGGACGCCTCTGTTCGATGTCTTATCGGGGTCCCCTTTGCCCGCCATGTTAGGTCCGAGAGAACAAAGGGTTATGCCAGGCAAGCCCGAGCCCAATGAGCCGGAGATTTGTACGGGCTGGACCGTAGGAGGCCGTCTCAGGAACGCTCCGCTATCCAAAACACCTCGTCGTTGGTGAAGGCAGGCAGGCACTCCGCGGAGCGGCAGTGTGTAGTGGCGGAGTCCGGAGAGACAATGGCACTGCACTGGCACGGAGTCCCACTCGACGTAGCTCAGCGTAGGAAACACCGATTCGTGATCTGAAAACGGTTCTCGCCTCAGTGGACCATCAGCAACAAGCATCCACCCTCGTGGATCAGGATTGCAGGCAGGATGATTGCGGAGGATCGGAAGGTCCGCGGAGCTCCGAGCTTACGCGGCCATCTTGGTTGCCCGCGAAGCTCCTCCCCCTGGGTGTGAGTGTTTGATTGATTCAGATGCTCCGTCCATCACCACCCCCTTTTGTACCGCTTTTGGCCGCCATAAGTGTGGCAGGGTATGCTCGGACGTGAGTCCCTTGCTCACTTTGCCACTGGATTCAAGCACGCCGGGCTGAAGACAGCTGGAATGCCAGAAACCGGTCCTCGGAAGCTTGTTTCCGGTCCAGGGAAGACATGGCTTGGCAGTTCGGGCTGGACTGTTCCCATGAGGCACAGGGTCAGACTGATTTGCATTTAGCCATGTCTGAACTGGGGTGGCAGAGTGGGCTAAAGAACGGTGATGGATTAAACCCAGATCTTTTGACTGGGTGTGAGTGTTTGATTGATTCAGATGCTCTGTCCATCACCACCCCCTTTTGTACCGCTTTTGGCCGCCATAAGTGTGGCAGGGTATGCTCGGACGGGAGTCCCTTGCTCACTTTGCCACTGGATTCAAGCAAGCTGGGCTGAAGACGGCTGGAATGCCAGAAACCGTTTCGGTCCAGGGAAGACATGGCTTGGCAGTTCGGGCTGGACTGTTCACATGAGGCACAGGGTCAGACTGATTTGCATATAGCCATGTCTGAACTGGGGTGGCAGAGTGGGCTAAAGAACGGTGATGGATTAAACCCAGATCTTTTGACTGGGTGTGAGTGTTTGATTGATTCAGATGCTCCGTCCATCACCACCCCCATTTGTACCGTTTTGACCGCCATAAGTGTGGCAGGGTATGCTCAGACGTGAGTCCCTTGCTCACTTTGCCACTGGATTCAAGCAAGCCGGGCTGAAGACGGCGGGAATGCCAGAAACCGGTCCTTGGAAGCTTGTTTCCGGTCCAGGGAAGACATGGCTTGGCAGTTCGGGCTGGACTGTTCCCATGAGGCACAGGGTCAGACTGATTTGCATATAGCCATGTCTGAACTGGGGTAGCAGAGTGGGCTAAAGAACGGTGATGGATTAAACCCAGATCTTTTGACTGGGTGTGAGTGTTTGATTGATTCAGATGCTCCGTCCATCACCACCCTCTTTTGTACCGCTTTTGGCCGCCATAAGTGTGGCAGGGTATGCTCAGACGTGAGTCCCTTGCTCACTTTGCCACTGGATTCAAGCAAGCCGGGCTGATTACGGCTGGAATGCCAGAAACCGGTCCTCGGAAGCTTGTTTCCGGTCCAGGGAAGACATGGCTTGGGAGTTCGGGCTGGACTGTTCCCATGAGGCACAGGGTCAGACTGATTTGCATATAGCCATGTCTGAACTGGGGTGGCAGAGTGGGCTAAAGAACGGTGATGGATTAAACCCAGATCTTTTGACTGGGTGTGAGTGTTTTATTGATTCAGATGCTCCGTCCATCACCACCCCCCTTTGTACCGCTTTTGGCCACCATAAGTTTGGCAGGGTATGCTCAGACGTGAGTCCCTTGCTCACTTTGCCACTGAATTCAAGCAAGCCGGGCTGAAGACAGCTGGAATGCCAGAAACCGGTCCTCGGAAGCTTGTTTCCGGTCCAGGAAAGACATGGCTTGGCAGTTCGGGCTGGACTGTTCCCATGAGGCACAGGGTCATACTGATTTGCATATAGCCATGCCTCAACTGGGGTGGCAGAGTGGGCTAAAGAACGGTGATGTATTAAACCCAGATCTTTTGACTGGGTGTGAGTGTTTGATTGATTCAGATGCTCCGTCCATCACCACCCCCTTTTGTACCGCTTTTGTCCGCCATAAGTGTGGCAGGGTATGCTCAGACGTGAGTCCCTTTCTCACTTTGCCACTGGATTCAAGCAAGCCGGGCTGAAGACGGCTGGAATGCCAGAAACCGGTCCTCGGAAGCTTGTTTCCGGTCCAGGGAAGACATGGCTTGGCAGTTCGGGCTGGACTGTTCCCATGAGGCACAGGGTCAGACTGATTTGCATATAGCCATGTCTGAACTGGGGTGGTAGAGTGGGCTAAGGAACGGTGATGGATTAAACCCAGATCTTTTGACTGGGTGTGAGTGTTTGATTGATTCAGATGCTCCGTCCATCACCACCCCCTTTTGTACCGCTTTTGGCCGCCATAAGTGTGGCAGGGTATGCTCAGACGTGAGTACCTTGCTCACTTTGCCACTGGATTCAAGCAAGCCGGGCTGAAGACGGCTGGAATGCCAGAAACCGGTCCTCAAAAGCTTGTTTCCGGTCCAGGGAAGACATGGCTTGGCAGTTCGGACTGGACTGTTCCCATGAGGCACAGGGTCAGACTGATTTGCATATAGCCATGTCTGAACTGGGGTGGCAGAGTGGGCTAAAGAACGGTGATGGATTAAACCCAGATCTTTTGACTGGGTGTGAGTGTTTGATTGATTCAGATGCTCTGTCCATCACCACCCCCTTTTGTACCGCTTTTGTCCGCCATAAGTTTGGCAGGGTATGCTCAGACGTGAGTCCCTTGCTCACTTTGCCACTGGATTCAGGCAAGCCGGGCTGAAGACGGCTGGAATGCCAGAAACCGGTCCTCGGAAGCTTGTTTCCGGTCCAGGGAAGACATGGCTTGGCAGTTCGGGCTGGACTGTTCCCATGAGGCACAGGGTCAGACTGATTTGCATATAGCCATGTCTGAACTGGGGTGGCAGAGTGGGCTAAAGAACGGTGATGGATTAAACCCAGATGTTTTGACTGGGTGTGAGTGTTTGATTGATTCAGATGCTCCGTCCATCACCACCCCTTTTGTACCGCTCTAATCATTGAGCCACACTTCTCCACCAGCGAAGCACCACATCCATGTACGTAGTGAGGTCACAGGCTGAACGTTGGCATGATGTTAGGCAGGAAGTGCTAGAGATCTGCTTCTGCTGAAGAACTTGAGCAATGGTCTAAAGAGGGAACGTTGGATGATGAGGGCACATGTTGGAACTTCCTCGATAATGAAATTGCTCACGCAAGTTTGAGAGCATCCAGAATTTGCCGGCACAGGTAAAAAGACAGTACAGTCTTGCTTGATTTGTCTCCAGTACAATCCTGGTAAAGGGACACAAACTCCTACAGGGGGGTTTGCTATACCAACTACACCTTCTGAAGTTTTGAAAATAGACTGCATTCAGCATGAACGATGCAATATTCTGAAGTATGTTCTAGTACTGGTATGTGCCTACGAAGGATAATACAGCTCTTACTACAGCAAAGGTGCTTCTGAAAGAATTCTTTCCCAGATTTGGTGTTTGCAAACTTTTATGGAGTGATAACGGACCCCATTTTATTGGGCAAGTTGTTGAATATGTCCTGAAAGGATTAGGGATTAAGCAGAAGTTTCATGCTGCCTTCCGTCCACAATTAGCAGGGCTAGTGGAGAGATACAATGCTACTCTCAAGCTGAAGCTAGCTAAAATTCAGGCTTCCACATCCTTGAAATGGCCTGATGCACTACCTTTGGCCTTGTTGTCCATTAGATCAGTGCCACAATCACGATCTGGTCTTATACCATATGAGGTGGTATTTGGAAGGCCTATGAATATTTGGGGAATTCCTAAGCCACGCCCCATACATGATGTACCATGTGTTTTGATGAGTGACTACCTATCACAGTTAACTGACAGTCTGATTTCTATTCATCAACAGGTTCAAGAAGCTCTTCCTGACAGGTCTGTAGGTGAGAGCCATGGACTCCGGCCTGGGGACCATGTAATGGTCTGAACCTTCCAGAGGTCGAGCAGATTGGAGCCCAAGTGGCGCAGCTCAGAGCAAGTACTCCTCGCAACAAGAACTGCAGTTCGAGTGACGAACAGGAGGAACTGGGTGCATTCTACTCACTGCAAGAAGGTGCCGTCTACCCTGGTGGAACCTGCTGCCCTGATCGACCATTGAGACATCTTGGATACGGAGAAAGGCCAAGTCATATCACCTGGGGAAGTCTTCCCGGACCACACGATTCCTGGTGTATCCCGATACTAACTGCTATCCCGGAAAGAAACTTAATTGTCGAAAAAGACTGGTTGAGAAACCGTCCTGGGTTAGTGAGAGACTGAGCTGCAAGGGGGGGGGGGGTATTTTGGGGTAGTGACACACATCTTAACCCTCAGTGAAGAAACCAACGGCTGCCCAGGACTTTAGAGCTCCAACGATTTCTTGTTACTTCGACAATGAGATGAATATGCCTAAGGAGAAAACAACAACTGTTGCAAGAATCTATGATAAGAAGAGAATGTGCATTGTAGGGTTTATTGTCACTGTGGTTGCTATAGCAGTGATAACTTGGGTTGTAGAGGAAGTGGCTCTTGCTCGACAAGTTCTGACTACCACTAATTCAGCACCCATTGAACACCACTATTTTACTCTCCCTTATCATGAGCAGAAGCATAGACAATCTTATCTGAACAACACGTTCATCCAGATGTTGCACCACACGCACAATGCTACGAACATTACTGACTGTTGGGTGTGTGGAATTATGCCAGCTCCTCAGAAAAAGGGAGGACCACCTTTCATTCCTCTTTCCTTTTCCCATAATGGTTCTTGTCAAGCCTGGTTTGCACACCTATTTGCTTCTCCAAATATTACTGATATGGCTGTTGGGAGACTAAACTATTATCTTAATAAAGCATGTTATCCTGATGAAGAAGGTGATCCGCAAGCTAATGGGACTAAGTGGGAGATGGAGGAGTACCGACGAGGAAATGCTTCTACACATTATGTTTATCCAAATACACGAATGGACCATTTTTTATACCTGACATCATAGAGCCCAAGCAGATTTGTGTGTGAGCAGTGTTGGTAAAATTCCAGTAGAAAGAAGAGAATGTACTCAGATTTTGACCATTGAGGGTAGTAACAAAAGCAGCTTTACCTCGTTCCATAATACCTTTTTTATATGTGGGAACAAGGTATACTACCAGCTACCTGTTGGATTGTCTGGAGTCTGCTATGTGTCCTTTTTGTTACCTCCTGTGTTTTTGGCACCTGCATCATACCATAAGGACTATCGATTGTTTAATGACATTTCTAAGAACAGATACAAAAGAACTAGAAGTAATGGTTAGGTGGACCAGACTGACACTGCACTACAGCAATACGTTGATTTTAATTTGGGACTGTTCTTCTTTGTTGGTGCTGCCTTGAACAGTAGGAAAATCAGACGTTTGACTTGTGTCGTAGAAGCTATAACCAACCAGACAGCTATGGCACTTGGAAACATCACAGAGGAACTGCAAATTGCAGGGATTGTGGCGCTCCAAAATCGTATGGTTCTAGATGTGGTTTTGGCTGATCGAGGTGGTGCATGTCGCATCATCAGAAGCAGCTGCTGTATATACATTCCATATCGTGCCCCTTCAGTTTTTGATGTGATCTCCAAACTCTACAAAATTGCTGCTGAGATCCATCCTAATACTGGCACACAGACTTTTGCCAGCTGGTTTTGGACACTGCTTGTTACCTGGTGATGGAAACTGTTGACAGTCCTGTGTGTACTGTTTCCAATTCTGCTGACATGCTGCATATATATATATACAATGTGGTCAAATGCTTTGCTCCATCTGTATTACTGCCTGTACACCTGCTAAACATAATGTTGCACAAATGAATGCCCAGCACATATTAGACAGAGAAATTGATCAATTGATGCAAATCGATGTACACAATATATATTTAGACTCCTCTAGAGTATGAATGTCTTCAGCTAATGCTAAAAGGGTCGTCTGTGGAAATTTGGCAGAGATTGATGTTAGCATTTATCTTGTTTCCGGCAGTCATTTTGTCTGCTATGTGCTCGCATGTGCTCTTTCCTTCTTTTCTGTCGTTTGCCCTTGTGCCTTGCTCAAATAACTGGCTATACTTAGCCTCTGCTACTCTGCACATGTACAGAGAAGTCTGTAGCTGCCCATGCACCTGTTTAGGTTTGTTACTGTCAGGATGTTTCTACTAAAGTCAGCAATTGTTAGCTCCTCCTTCTCTGTTGACTGTGCATTTCTGTATGACCATTTATGTATGTAACTCTCCTATTGTGCTAGTACCGCCTTCTTTTGAGCCCCTGTGTGGGTATAAAAGACCCATGGTTCTTCTACTCCTTGTGCTACTTCATACTCTACCGAAGGGTGTTGTGTGAATGTAGTTCCACCTCATGAGGTTTAATAAATATCTCTTTTGACATTTCAGTTTCCGTGCCAACTTCTATTTACTGGTCTGAGGACTTGTGTGCAGAGAAGGGCGAAACCCTAGCACTGGTAGGCCTGGCTGAGGCCCACCTCTACACCTCTGCCTTTTCTTCCTCCAGAAAGCAGTCTATCACACCAACAGCAGGAATGACTCCAGATCAGATAGCCCACACAGCACAGGCCATGAGGTCACACCTGGATGTCAGCCACAGTGGTAAGTGTAGCAAAAAGTTTGCCCAGGGCCCCAGCCCTACTCTTTATAATTCTCTTATCAGCCCCATCTCCTTCCTGAGATGTGCCCAGGCCCCTCCTTATGCTCTCTCTCTAAATCAAAGAGCACCCTTTGAACTGTAACGGGGAAGCCTGTCTCTCTCTTCTCCAGCGTGTCTCGCGCAGCATACAGGAATGCATGAAAACACAAATCTGTGAGGGGGGATTCCTCTACCTCATCTCCTCATGTTTCACCATGCAGCCTGGGTCTCCCAAAATGGAGGCCACTGTCTGCCATATATTGTACTTTTCACAGGCACACATACACCCAGTACATGCACAACGCATATTCTCACTGCACAGCATTAGCTTCTTTATGTATTTTACCACTCACAGGCACAAATACACCCAGCACATGCATTTAATATGCATGCACTGCACAAAATTACATCCATCATGTACTGTACCACTGACAGGCACACATATACCCAGGTCATGCATTTAACATGCATACAATTTAGAGTACTGCACCTTTCACATACTGTACCACCCACACCCCCCCAGGACATGCATTCAACATGCACACACTTCCCAGTACTACATTATCACAGTATTGTACCGTTCCCAGGCACACATATACTGGGCACAGATACACCAATTATGAGCTGCTGTCAGAACGTACCTTCTCCATTGGTCTTGCTCAGGAACAGAAGATGATAATTCCCATCACCCCCTACAGGGTTCCACAGAGCCTGTTTTAAAACTTGACTCCAGAAAACCCCACAGGGGGAAAGGGAAGTGGATAAAATAATAAAGAAGAATGCACAGAAGAGACTGCACTGGAACTGTTCTACTGCACCTCTTGTTAAGCCTGCCTGCAGACCATATTCTGAGGAACCTATTATGCCCACAAGGAACTAGGGAACATTATCACATTACCTAGCTACTCTATCTTCTAACTATGACCTTGGGTTTGTTATTTCTTTACCTATTCTTCCAGTGATCGTGCTTCTCTTCCTTTGTCGCTATTGGGTCTTTATTTCTTTACCTGAAGAGTACCTAAGAAAACAAGCTCTTTACTATTGGTTTATCTTTTTAGTTCTGCATGTAGCTTTTATTTACTTTCTAAGGGTCTTACCTAATTTAGACACCTGGTACGCTGTTTATTTTCGTTCTTCTCTGTAATGCCAAGTCCTAATTTTCACTTCCTCACCTAGCTACCTTCTACACTACCTATAAGAGCTCTTAACTACATAAATGCTGTATAACTAGTGTTAATTAATTCTCTGGCTTCTTCTCTCCTCTAGGTTTCAGCGTGGAAAACTGCTCATCTGGTTCTGTGGTCAGTTCATTAGTATTTCACAACATTTGATGTACTGCATCAATAAATATTCATACTTCAAGTCAAAACATTGCCTGCTCTTATTTGTCACTTATCTCTTCCCTTGTGCTTGCAGGAGAATCACCAATACTGCTGACTGGAATGTAGCTTCTACGAAGGGTACGTCTTCCACTACAGCTCTGCTAATTCTTGAATTGAGTCTCTACACGCGCATTAATTCATACACGGTAGCGCTGTGGTAAAAATGACAGAAAAAGGCTTTACACGCGTTCCTCTCCTTACGCAATATGCCGCTCCGGATACATCAAAGAAAGGCTCCACACACGTATTTACTTCATATGCTGTGGAAAGCTGCTACCTTTATCTCACTGACTCACTAACTCTGGTAAACACGTCCGGTCAGGGATTCGACTTCAGTGAAGTGCGCAGATAATTTCGCCTGCGCGATTCACGTGAATACAGAACACCTGTGAACAGTTTGAAGACTAGAACGCGTCCTCTTGCACCGCAACGGCGGCCATGCTGGAATACCGTTCTTTTAGCAGCACAGTCCACTCATTGCTCTTTGGGCATCTCTTAAAGCAGGACAAGGTTTTTCTGCTAACACAAGCGGCAATGTTATTTTTAAAGTGCAAAGGAGTTCTGACAGCTGCGCAGCACTTCATATCAATCTGATGTTGGCCAAGGGGTGAGTTAAGCACACAGCAGCAGAACTTTGAATAAGTGAGCCAGTAGGCCCCACTCCAGGACACAGGTAAAAGAGGACCTGTTCACTCCCACTGGTCACTACACGGTATGCTGCTATCACTGCAGTCGTTCTGCTTAACGCCTGGTAAAGTCAGTAGCCTTTCACCGTTATGAGGGTAGCGCTTTGGGCGCCCCTTCAGTTCCAACAAGGCTGCAATCTGTGACACTAAAAGCATGGGGATTGCCGAGTAAATTACTGGACGCAATAATTGCCTTACACAGTGAAACCTGGGCAAGAGTGAAATTGGACGATGGGTGCAGTGCAACCTCGAGCATTCACACACAGCAAGGCCTAAAACAAGACAGCGTCCTGGCGCCAAGCCTATTTGACTTGTTTCTCTCTGATATTAGTAAATACATGCAAGCAGCTGATTGTCACCCACCAAACTTGGCCAATGAGCCAATTTCCTTTTTACAGTACGCAGATGACATTGTGGTGTTGAGCCAAAGTCTGTTTAGATTACAAAGAGCGCGAAATAACCTAGCAACCTATTTGGCCAGGAAAACTTGGAACTAAACAAAGAGAAAAACAAAGTTGGTCGCCTAGTGGACACTAAACAAATTAAGTTTAAATGGCTTGTAAAAGGGGCTACGGTGGAAGAGCAAGTGCCCTACAAATACCTTGGCATAAAAGTAGGGCGGGGTACAACACATAAGGAGCACAAATTGGTCCTAAAAGCCAAAGGGCAGTCGTTAAGCTTTGCTTATAGATTACTGTATAAAAAACTAGACTGCCTGAACCATAACCACCTCTTAAAAGTGATGGCAGCGCAAATCCCGCCCACACTGTCATACGGTCTAGTTACTTGGTGCAGCAAGGAGGCTGATTTATTAAACAAACTTCAGACGAAAGTTTATAAGTCAGTTTTCAGTTTGCCTTCCCAGCTCAGGTTCGGCTGGAATTTGGCCTCCAGAATCTGAAATTCCAGGGTATGAGCGGCTTTGTGAAGCTATGTCATAAATTCCGCCCCTCCGACCTAGGCACAGTGAATAGTTTATGTTGGGAAGAAATTAAGTTTCAGATGGATCAAGAAACACCAAATTCATGGGGAAGTTACTTGAGAACATCACTGGCTGAGCTGGAAACACAAATAGCATGGGATAACACGGCAGACGGAGCAAGCATTAGTAAATCAGTCTTCATCTTCTTCAATCCAATTTATTCGATTATTTAAAATCATAAAAGTACAATATGCAAAATTAAAAAAACACATTGCAAAAAAGCATTTGAGCGATATATATAATACAATAGCTTGTTTCTATTTAAAAGGAACCAAATATCTCAAGGTTTAAAAATAAATTCCATGGAATAATAACAATAAAATATATACACTGTTTAACCGAAGGCATCTGTTTTTCTTGATTCGTACAGCAGCAACAAGAAAACAAGCAATATTAAAAATATCCCAGGGGTTACTCAACATTTGGAGATAAAGTAACACAGGTCTAACTTGTGGAAAGCCCTTTCCAATCAATAAAGGGATTAAAAACTTCCTGCGGATATCATTATAAAAATCACAGAACATCATAAAATGTTAAGTGTCCTGTGCAGAATAATTATCGCATTGGCATGGATCCGCATCCTCTGGTTTACACCACCCCGGAAGATCACCCAATGAGAAGTGAATCAGATTAAAACGGAACCTAGTCAGGAGCCAGCGATGGAAAGGCTAGGTCAATTTTCAGGTAGGGTTCAATTAACAAAGTAGTTTTAGTCAGGAAATGAACCCTAACTGAAGGTTTCTGTGGCTCCAGCTCTTCCCGTTCCATCATCAATGTGTTCATAAAATTAGTTTTGACCCACTTCACGTCTTCCTTACAGATCCTTTCCGGGGTTTCAAATAATTCTGGCCGCCCTATTTTAAAAAGCATATGCTTGACATACGACAAACACTTGATTTTACTAGCTTTGTCCAGTTTGACACAATCCCGAAGGATCTGATGGTTCAATGTCAATTCTGGATTAAGCCAGGTTTTAAGCCAACACAATAGCTGGGCTGCGCTCAAAATATCCGTGACGTAACCCTGCCCCAATTCCTGATGAATGGCAAAGGTAGATGTTGATTGAGGTACAGACAGAAGACTGCGTAAAAATCAATTTTCAGCTATCTGCACCCCCAGCTCCTGTTTAAATTCCCATATAGAAGAGTCATATGCCGCAATAGCCAGGCATTTCGATCTATATATCTTAAGAATGGCCTCTACAGGCCTAGCCCCCAGGCCCTGGGCAAACCCTAATAAAGCTGTTGTGGATCTAGTGACTGCATTTTTTTACATTTTATCTTGGGGGACTCATGAGCCTCTATCATCAAATAGTACCCCATGGTATGTAAAAGAGGTAACCCATGTCACTTCCACCCCATTACAGTAAAACGATTTCGCTTTTTGATTTCTTTTACCAGTTGTCATAATATGCGACTTCCCAGTGTTAACAACCAGGGTCAGAGACTGCTTGTAGACTCCAAAGGCATCCAATAGCCTCTGGAGACCTACTGCAGTACGAGCTAAAAGGACAGCATCATCCATGTATAGGAGGACTGGTATTAGGCAATCTCCTACACGCGGGATATCCGGGCTCGCCTCCACTAAAGATTTGTCCAGGCTGTTAATATAAAGTGTAAAAAGCAAAGGCGCCAATATACACCTTTGACGAATGCCCGTTCTGATTTAAAAGACTTAGTACATTTGCCATCCTGGGAAATCCTAACTGATGCTAAAAGGTCCCGATGGAGGTCAGCCAGAAAATAAACTAAACACGGCTCAATGCCCATTTCCAACAGGATACTCCACAGCTTAGACCTGTAAACCAGATCGAACGCTGGGGATAAATCCATAAAAGCCATCTGCAGGGAACCTTCTTTAGCCATAGTATATTTGCTAATTAGTCAATATAAATTAAGGCACTGCTTCATGGTACTTCTACCTTGCCTAAATCCGTACTGTAGATTTGATAAAATCTTATTATCAGTAGCCCAGTCTGTAACTTTAGCTAAGACCACCTTGCTTAGTATTTTTACCGCCGAATCAATCAGTGATATAGTGACATAGGTCTATAGCACCGCGTGTCCCCTCTGTGGTCTTTTTAAAATACTTGGATGATAATTGAATGGCTCCAAGATACCGGAAACACTTGCATTCCAGATGCATTAAAAACATTTGCTAATATTTTTGCCCAGAATTTAGGATTACATTTGTATAGATCTGCGGGGACACCGTCAGGTCCAGGAGCTTTATTACTAGAGGTCTCCTTTATTGCTCTCTCAATATCCACCTCGTTAAAGACAAATGGGGCTATTTCCTGCCAGGGTAGTAAACTGGAGGTGGAAGGCAGTGTCACAATGGAGGCATAAATTGCCTCAAAATGGGACAACCACTGTGCCTCTGTGATATTGCTTTCCTGGGTGTCATTCTCTAGCACGGAAAAAAGGGAGTATTAACAATAGCCCAGAATCTAGAGCTGTCCTTTAAAACCTCTACAGATAAAAGAGCATTCCAGGCCTCCAACTTGATGTTTAATTTCCGCATATAAACTGCTATCTTGTACTGCTTCCGTAGGCTCGCTATCAGTACCCGATCTCGGGGTGAACTTTCCAGAGCTGAAACTAGGGAACGGTGGGCTTGTTAGCACTTTTCATCAAAGCACCTTTCTCCATGAGTGCTTCTGGATTTGGTATTAATGGTCAGATCTGCTACAATCTGTCTGAATATACCATCAAAGGCTATGAGTACCACATCCTTGGGGTTTGAAGAATCAGCGCATATTGCAAGGTTCCCTTCAGCCTTCAAACAAAAATCCTTAAAAAAGGAATCAGGCTTTAGACCACTTAAGCCTCCTCCCCTGATCATGCGTTACCATATAGTTAACTCCCTGGTCCCCCCCGCACCCAAGATGCCACAACCAGTATCCAATACTAATAGAACAGGGTTGTGGTCACTGTAAGAAGACAACCTAGCATTATAAAATACTACTTTATCTAGCAACAGGGGAGACAAAAATATGTAATCAATGATAGTGCCTCTACTCTTAGATTTAAACGTGGAGCACCGATCAGATTGGTTAAAAGAAACAGATTAAAAAAGATCAGCTTTAGACAAAAGAGCCTCTAAAGCCTCCCCCCAAGGTGAGTGCTCAAAGTGAGGAATCACCGAGTGACTGTGCCCTAGATAATCATCAATAAAACAATTCAAACCACACAGATGTATATTGAAATCGCCCATGAGTAATATATAATAAGAAGTGGATTGCTTCAACCTATATTCTTCTAAAAACTATTTCAAGAAACACAAATGTTGATTCCTAAAATCGGATTACCCGGAGTTATAAAAATTTACAAGTAGTAACTTGGGTTGATTGGAGGAAGTTACTTCTACTATCAGGCAATTTGAATAATCTACTCTATCCTTTTTGAAGAACCCTTTAATTTAACGGACAGGAGAAGCACTAAGCCACCTATTGCTCTACCTGCCGGGGCAGGACGAGCAGGTTGGAAGTAGGATCTGAACCCATCCAGCCAGAAGTTGTCCTCCATATCCCATGTTTCCTGTAACACTATTATATCATATGATTTAATACATTCCAACCAGATCGGGTCATCTCTTTTCGACCTAAGGCCCGCAATATTCCAGCTAATTATACTACAGTTTGGGGGAATTTCTCCTCCTATGTCACCTATGGCAGAACTATTAGGGCATGGTGCAGAAATACAATCCTCATTCCCCACCAGTCAATCATTCCCATCCAATTGAGTTAGAGGCGAAAATCTATTTGAAAGGGGTAAGCCTCCCTCAACAGGCCTGGGCAACTGAGGTACCAAATTTAAAGGTGTTACTCCACCCCCACTAATTTTATCAGTGCAAGATACAGAACTTTTACTGCGTGGAGGGCACTTCAAGGGTCGGTTCAGCCGCCCTTGCTCCTTCACAGACTCGTGGAGTACTTACTGGGGGATATAAAAAAAAACATAATGGTAACGCCCTGTCGCCCCGTGTAATGTGGAGGCATCCCAAAACAGCCTGTCGACTATATCCCGTTTGTTAAAATTAACTATGATGCAGTTGCCAGGTACCTGTTTGGGGCCATTACCCACCCAGGCCACCCATCTAGCCATTATAATGTGGGCAGAAATCTCAAATTGGCCAATACAATAATGGTAACACCAATGTTTTGTCTTACGTATCAGTCAGGCCGCCGTTGATTTACTATCAGGGACACTAAGCGGGGGAATCCCTACAAGAACAGCAGCCAAAGGGGTGGCTTCTGGTGGGAGATCAGCTCTACAGCCATTATGACTTATATTTTTCTCTTGAGGGGCACAGTTCTCACTAATTGTCAGAGATGGCCATTAGATTGCAAATTGGCTGGGCTTGTGTCACCTTGGAAGGATTTCCCCCCTACTGTGCCTAAACCTAGATTGGCCACCGTTCTACCAACGGAATTAGATTTTACCCCTCCCCCTGAAAGTTGAAATGATTGAATGCCGAAATCTTTCCCTTGGGGATTAGACCTACTCTCTATAGGTGGAATAGGTAACAATCCTGCGTTTGAAATAACTTGCGGGGTATAATTTATGTCCCTCAAGAAAGAGTCCAGCCTCTCACATGTTTTCTTAAGATCCACAATACAGAAGTTCAGGGTGTCAATAACATCTTGAGCAATGCCAGTTAATATAGATTCGAACTACGCACTGAAAATGTCCTCTATCAAATTCCGTAATGTCAATTGGGAATTTTCATCCACCTTAGACGACATCTTAGGGGTCCTTTTTTGTGCACCTTTATGCCGCTTGCTGGCTTTTCTATTAATACCTTTTCCCTCTGCAGACTGCCCCTTTACGCCCCTTGTTGTTCTTTCCTTATCCAAAGTAGGAGCTTTGGGAGTTAAAACTTCTATCGCTACAGTCCCATCATTCTGGGCATGACTCCTAGTTTTTGGGGCACTAATCAGTATCACCGGTTCTAGTGGTACGGGAAAATGTGACAGATGATCAATTGCCACAGTCTCTTCTCTGGAAATTTGGCTTGTACCCAGACCCAGCTCCTTTTCTGCATTGGCTATCTCTTTATTCAGGGCTCCCACAGCCAAAGTCAAGTAGTGTGGCTCACTGGTTAGAGGCGGCAGACCCGAGAGCAGAGGACGGCCCGGGACCAGGGTTCGATTCCCGACGCGGCAGGTTTCTGGACCAGGGTCAGCGGACTCGATAATTCTCTCGCCTCGGTGCCCACTCTGATCAGTGATCACACTCGGCAACTCTGGGCATTAGCTTGCCTCATCTTCACTAACGGCCCCACCAGACCGCCGGGGATGCCTGGTCTCACCCTGGAGATACCCATTAAGGGACCATCTCTCAGGGAAGCCAGGAAGGGTTTCGCAGCGGTCGAAGCGCGGAGATACTCCTCCGGGAGTCGATCCTAGCGCTATATAAACCTGCAATTAATTAATTAAGTATGATATTATAGATTGACTCTTTTTGGGATTTTAGCTTTTAAACCCCTCTGTTCCTGGTTGCCCAAATATTTACGCTTACCCATGGATGGACGTTGGAGGGGTGGCACAGTCCAGCCTCTTCTAGGCTCTGACAGGCGTGGACCCGGCCCACCCGCGTGCAAAGTGGCATGGAGGCAGGTCAACATGCCGTTCGCCTCACGGCTATGAAAAAGACAAGACGGTGAGGAGGGTGTAAACAGCCGTTCCCCTCACGGCGTAAGTGTTTGAATTTTGCGCGCCCCGCGCTGTGGGAGGGCTGCATTGGATTTACGGCCTTCTGGCGCCCTGTGATGACGCCCTCCGCAGGAGCCAGGCAATGTCTGCTGGGAGCTGTATTTCTCTCCTGGCCGTTCCCCTCACGTCTAGAGCCGATGGCAAAGTGGCGTGGAGGCAGGTCACCGTGCCGTTCACCTCACGGCTCTGAAAAAGACAAGGTGAGGCGAGTGTAAACAGCCGTTCCCCTCACGGCGTGTTTGAATTTTGCGCATCCCCATCAGTAAATCAGTCAACGACGCAGCAAAGAATAAATCTTTTCTGGAAGACAAAAAAGCAATTCCCAAACGTCGGCACGGGTGGACCGTGATCAATTCTTACAAATCTTTAAAGCCTCAAGCTTACCTAACAGCTCATTTTAGCATGCAGTTAAAAAAGAGCTTCCCAACCCCCAACACCATTTGTAGGGTTCTCATCGGGCCGTGAATGGGTGTAATCTAAAGAAACGAAAAAAAATTATAAAATGAATTGGAGCTAGCCCTCCCCAATTTTTAATGAGTGTTTTGGGCATGACTCCTAGTTTTTGGGGCACTAATCAGTACCACTGGTTCTAGTGGTACGGGAAAATGTGAAAGATGATCAATTGCCACAGTCCCTTCTCCGGAAATTTGGCTTGTACCCAGACCCAGCTCCTTTTCTGCACTGGCTATCTCTTTATTCAGGGCTCCCACAGCCGAAGTCAAGTATGATATTATAGATTGACTCTTTCTGGGATTTTAGCTTTTAAACCCCCCTGTTCCTGGTTGCCCAAATATTTACGCTTACCCATGGATGGACGTTGGAGAGGTGGCACAGTCCAGCCTCTTCTAGGCTCTGACGGGCGTGGACGAAAAAAAAATAATAAAATGAATTGGAGCTAGCCCTCCCCAATTTTTAATGAGTCTTTTTACGCCAGCCATATGATTTGCACCTGTGGTCAGTAATTCAAAGGAGCCGGTGTTGAAATTTCTGTAAACACGGCTTGAAATGTCCAGTCCAGACCATAGTATTGTTTCATGGTTTGCTGCTTAAACAATGTAGGAGATAAATGTGATGACTAGATTATCTTGTTATGTCAAATGTTTCAGGCATTATTTCTGTAATTTGGTTCTTTTCTAGCAGCACATATCCTACTGATTGCAGGCAGCCTGTGGTTAAAAAGTCTTGAAGTTTGTCTAATGTAAAAAATTGTAAAAAGTGCGTTCAATTTCGTTCCACTCCATGGCTGGTTAGAACGCAGGCTCCTATTAGCCAACAGCATGAAGCTTGTGAAATAATATGTGCATTATGTATCCATTTGTCACCACTGAAGTTACTTTTGAATAATTATATTTATATTTATTTATACAAAAGGAAAACAGTAAATAGTTTTTTTTGCTATCATTTGATTTCATTTATTATAACATTTGTATATTTGACTACCTTTCTGCATGCTCTAGCACAGAAGCCTGAGTGGGAGTTAAATCATTGGCCCAGTGCATTAATGGGCCAGGAATATATTTGCATCGCTATATAGCACCAGCTCTAGAATAAATGCTGGCCTTGAAGTGGTTAATTTGTAAGAAACATAAGTACAGGGACCTAAAAAACAAGTTACTTAACTTCAGTAATGAAATATCTGTCAGAGACAGATTAGTTATGGATTCCTCACCTTACAATCACCCCCCAGACGTCAGACTGGATCCGCAGAATTTTTTCTTCAGCAGTACCTCTGCGCGCAAATAGGTGGTGTCGGTCGACTTCGCCTTCGTTGTGGTCACCGGAATGACGTTGCGGTATCTACTTAGACGCCGCACTGACGGCAGTTGTATACACAACATTCCACGCCAGAAGCGCAGAGCCATGCAAGACACTGACCACGGGTGCACGAAAACTAGGGCCCTGAAAGTGAGTCCTTTACCCTAGAAATAAGTTTGCCAAACGGGGAGGAAGGGTGCGGCGGTGAGAAGTCCATAACTAATCTATGTCACTTACGGATATATTGTTACCAAAGGTAAGTAACTTGTTCATCTGAAAGAGACAATTAGTTATGAATTCCTCACCTTAGAATAGATAACCCAGCAATACCAACCCCAGTGGTGGGTCTGCGTTTCAAGTTGTGGATGTTTAGAAATGGATCTGTACACTAGAGTGGTGAAACAAGGTCTTTTATTTATAGGTACTCCGTGACTTGACAGTGTTTAAATAATGCTGAAAGTCTCTTTCACTCTTATCAGAGATAGAGAACGGCCAAACTTGAGGTCCTCCTTTTCTTACTCCTGCTTTAATGCCTTCAGTTTTGAGGTCCGGTCGGCGGAGGGTTGTACATGGCTCGTAAAATAAAGAAGAGAAAAGAAAACAAAACGAGTGTTACCATACACTCTGGTTCTGCCAACAGTGTTCAGGGAAAGGAGTGTGGGGAAAACACCACGACCGCCACCATGTGAGCTTAACACCACTTGAGAGCCTTGGAACGAGTCAGTTAACCCCTACGATCCTCCCTACATGTGCAAAGCAGTTTGCTTTTCACTGCGTCCCCTTATTAAAGCCACCCACGTATGCGGGCACGTACCTCTGTGGCTGGTTTCTCCGCGGTGCTGGATGGGGTCCGGCTCCCTTGTAGGCACATCGGGAGTCCTCTGGGGCTTGTCTGTCCATGCCTTCCTCTCTATCATTCCAGAGTCTTTCACTGGTAGAGGCAAGTTTCTCTATGGAAGAAACTGGCAGGCTGTGTTGTGTGTGGTTTTGTTTGGTGGAATTTCTAGTTGAAGTACTGGAGAGTGTAGCCTGTGAATATAGGCTGCATTATTTGTCTTTAAATTCTCTCTTAAGTGTCTTTGCAGTTTCTGCATGATTTGACAACTTAAGAGATTATTTTTGATTTCCGGGGTCCACGCACATGGGCGGGACTATTCACTAGATTATGACTATACACAGAGATCCCCTACTACAGAATAGCAGATTTTGTTGCAAAGAATGACATATCGGGAGATGGTTCCTTTTTGCACGGCCCAACCTTTCTTGGCACTCATAAAGAGCTGGTCATCCATCTGGAATTGTTTTGTGCGATCCAGATAGAACAAAAGCATTTGTTTTGGATCCAGACGGTGGAGCCTTTCTTCCCCTTTAGAAGGATGCAGAGGTGGAAAGAAGGTGGGCAAATTGATGGTCTGTCCTATATGAAAAGAGGTAACCACTTAGGAAAGGAAAGAAGGCCTAGTGCGGAGGACGACTTTGTCCGGATGAACAGCCAGGAAAGGAGGCTTAGAAGAAAGGGCTTGTAGCTCACTCACCCTGTGAGCAGAGGTGAGGGCAACCAGAAAGGTAGTTTTAAGGGTTGAGTCTGAGAGGACAGTTATGTAACAGCGCGAAAGTGCAGCACAGCAGATAATTAAGAACCACATTCAAGTCCCACTAGGGCATCACGAAAAGAGTTGGAGGGAACAAATGAGTGATGCCCTTAAGGAAGCGATTTACAATAGGGGCCTTGAAAAGAGAAGACTGGTCAGGCAGCCGAAGGAAGGCCTGATTGGTCGAAAGATAGCCTTTGAGAGGGCCCAGAGAAGAGCCCTGCTGGGCCAAAAAAGAATGGAGAGTAGAACCTCTGAAAGGGGTGCAGAAAGGGGTACCACAGCCTTTGCTGCGCACCATGCCGCAAATTTGTTCCATCTACAGGCGTATACCGTTTTGGTGGAGGGACGCCTGGCTGCCAAGATAACATTACAGACTACTGGAGGAAGGTCGAAAGCAGTCAACTGTTGCCGCTCAATCTCCATGCAAGGAGGTGGAGGCTGGACAGGCTCGGGTGGAGGACCGTCCCCTGCTGCTGAGACAGAAGATCCTACTGAAGAGGCAGTCTGATCGGTGGATTGATGGCCATGTGCAATAGCTAGGGATACCAGACTCTTCGTACCCAATCTTTAGCCACAAGGATGACTTGGGCCCAGTCATGCTTGACCTTCAGCACTCTGGGCAGAAGTGGTATAGGCAGAAAGGCGTATAGAAGACCCCAACTCCACTCCCGACAAAAAGCATCGCCTAGCGAGTGCCGCCTTGAAAATTCCAATGCGCAGAACTGCTGACATTGCAGCTTCTATTCGGTGGCAAATCGATCTAACCCATGCTCTCCCCACTGCTAAAAGAGACCTTGCACCACCTCAGAGTGAAGACACCATTTGTGATCCATCATGCACCTGGGGTTGAGTTAATCCGCCCTGGCGTTCAGAGAACCTGCAGGTGTTGAAGCACCAGGGATATGCCCCGATGTTCCAGCCATGTCCAAAGGCGGAGAACCTCTTGACATAGGGTCCATGACCCCACCGTGCCCAGTTTGTTGCAGTACCACATGGCGGTGGTGTTGTCCGTGAACACCTGTACTACTCTTCCCCTGACAGGACCCGCAGGCAACAGAAAGTAGTGGTAATAACAACCACAACCTACTTCTGGGGCAGGAACGTGCTCAATGGCTCCCTTGGCCAAGAGAGCCGTAGCCTCCTGTTGGAGAAGGGTCACGTGATCCTTCGACTTGCGATGGAATTGAGGTGGCATGGATGGAGGGGTGGTCTCAAAGGGGAAGGAGTAGCCCCTTCGGACTATCGGCAAAACCCACCTGTCCGACGTGACGTTGAGCCAGTGGGGGAGGTGATGGCGAATTATGCCGCCCACTGGCGATTGGTTTGGAGGCTGCTGCAGAGGGGGCGCTGGTGGACTGGCCCTTCGACCCATGGCAGTGGGATTCACGTACCCGGCCGTGCAAAGGCTGGACAGCTTGCGCAGGCCTGTGGCTCTGGGTGGAACTCGGCGGGGCACCCCTTAAGTAGTCTCGAAAGGGGCTGGGGTGGAAGCGAGTCCTAAGGATCTGGCTGTAGCCCTAGAATCCTTAAAGCGCTCAAGCGCGTTGTCTGCCTGGTCGCCAAACAGACGACGGCCATCAAAGGGCATGTCCAAAAGCATTGCTTGGACATCACCCGAAAAGCCAGTGGACCTCAACCAGGCGTAGCGTCTCAGTGCTACTGTCGTGGAAATCGTCCTGCCCAGTGAGTCAGGGGTGTCCAGCCCACACCAGATGGTTAACTTTGCTGGGTCTCTCCCTTCGGCAACAGCACAGGAGAGCACGGCCCAGGCCTCCTCCGCCCACTGTGGCAGCACCTGTGCAACCGTGTCCCACACCGAGTGGGAGTAACAGCCCAATAGACATGCAGTGATCACCGACCGCAGTCCCAAGCTAGAGGAAGAAAACCTCTTCTTCCCAAGGTGGTTCAGCTTCTTGGATTCCCTATCAGGTGGTGTGTTAGGGAATGTGCCTTTGGGCGTTGAGGCTTGGACTACCCAGCTCTCAGGGGTAGAATGGAAAGAGAGGAAAATGGGGTTGCCCGGGCGGTGGCGTCAGGCAATCATCCTGTCCACATGAGCCTCTGTGCTGGCTTGGACCAAGTGCCCAAAAGGATGTCCGTAAGGGCCTCATTGAATGGCAGCAAGGGCTCAGAAGAGGCCGCTGCTGGCTGAAGCACCTCGGTCAGGAGGTTAGTCCTGACCATCAATGTAGGAAGCTCGAGGTTTAAGGCCTTGGCTGCCATACGCATTACCACTGCGTAAGATGCACCCTCCTCCGTAGCCACGGTAGGGGGAGAAAGCATGCCAAGGTCTGGGGAGGAGTCCAGACCACTGATGTCACCTAACTCCTCTCCAGTCCGGTTCCTTTAACTGGTCAGTCAGAGGGTCCACAGACCCCTCCCAGTCCTCCTTACCCTCTCCTTGTAGCCACTCAGGGCGGTAGGAAACATCAGGGGAGAACGGGGGTACAAAAGTATCGGTCGGCGCCGGTCCAGACATCGGGCGACATCGGTCCGGCTCCGTGTCCTCATCAAGGGGGAGGCCGGGCTAACACCAGCTGGGGATACAACCGGCGTCAAGAGGCGGCGGGGTCTCGTCACTGGATTCAGTGCCGGAGGTGTCACATGGTTGACCGGCGCTGATCAGGATCCAGGCATGGATCCTTGAGGGCCCTGCAGCGCCGGAGCCGAGGCTGCCGACATCCAAGGCCTAGAGCCCCCAACTGAGTCTGCTGGGCCCGAGGGTGCGCCGGCGTAGTTGAGCTGCCCAAATATTGAATGCAAGTCTTTGTAAAAGATTCGAAGCCGGGCAGGGGTCGCTCCGGCTCCCGGAAAAGGAGGAAAGACCGGAGTCGACCCAAAATGCTCCGCGGGCGGAGCCAGACGACTACCTTCCGCTTCCCGCATTGCATCGATCGGAGGGAACGTGAAGAGCGATGATGCTTCTTCTCCGCCTTCTTGTGCTTCGACTTACACAAAGACTTCGATGAGGAGTGGTGGCTCCACAACCGGTCCCGCGACCTACCTCTCGACCGGGACCTCGAACGGCACAGAGCAGATTGCCAGGCCTCGAAAAGCTTTCAGGACCGCTCCCGCAAAGACTTTGGGTTCGTGGCTCGGCAGTAGGATCACGACTTCGGGTCATGGTCCCGCTCAAGGCACCAAAGGCACACGAGGTGCGAGTCCGTGGCCGACATCAATTTGCGACAGGAGTCCCGAAAGAAACATTTATGTGTCTTAGTTCACTTTCCCTGGTTTCGAGAAGCCTGAATTAGAAGCATGTATGTCATGCATATCAAACAATTAGATATGGGGAGCATGCACACATTGTTTAACTGTCTGTCTATTTTAGTTAAATCCTAGATGGGGCATTTTTGTATGTTTTAGTACATATTTGTGCAGTGGTGGGCGTAATTTGCAGCACTGGGTGTTGTCTGAGGCAGTGTCAGTGACCGGCACATCATGGTTATAGTACATTGTTTCCTTTTCACACGGCAAACGTGTATTCCTAAATCAGACTGCATGACCCAGTGTGTAGTAATTGTACAGATCTTCAATCCCTGGAGGCACAGCACTCAGGAAAATGTGCTGCCTGGCTGCAGACTTATAAGTCCAAAAAGGGCGGCCTACTGGCTATGCCAATGCTTGTTAAATGCCTGGTGTGCCAACTGAACTGACATTAATTCCTGAGTTTTGATTTGCTGCCTCTGTTGCTGAAGAGACCATTGGCTCTGAATTGTGAGATGGCCCAAATTAACTCCCAGTCCCAAAAGGGAGGTGCCTGTGTTGAAGGTCACTTGTGGTGGGAGGTCAAGGAATGACCTGTGCAGTAACAAGTTATTCTTGTTCCACCACTGCAGTTTGTGTTTAACTCTGTGCTCCACTAACACTAGATCCTCCAACTTACCAGTCACTTGTGACCACTGGCCACACACTCAAGTAGAGGAAGCATATGCAAGGGAGCTTGTGAGAGCATTGGAATACCAGACGTCATCAGTTTCAAGAACATTAGGCATGAGGCAAATGGGAAGCAGTCTTTTAAGTGCTGTCATTGTATTCAGTATGGCTCCCAAGAAATGTTGAGTTTGTTGCGGAGAGAGGAGACAATGTTTGGCATCTACCGTAAAGCCCAAGATGTTGAAGGAACACACTGCATATCAAGTGTGAGTGAGGCATTGCTCTCAGCTGTTGCTCTTTGCCAGCCAGTCGTCTAAGTAACAAAAACATGTATAGCATTGTGGCACAGGTGCGCTGCAATTATAGGCAAAATATTGTGAACTTCCAGGAGGTTGTTATGAACCCAAACAATAGCACCTTGAAATGATAACGGTTTCCACTTACCATGAAACCTGAGGTACTGTGGTGTGCTGGGTGGAAGGCAATCTGTTAAGTAGATAGCAATTTAATTGAGACTCGTCATGAAGTCCCCAAGGCAGAGCAGTAAAACTACCCTTTGTTGTGAGAGGTGTCATTTTGAAGTGCTCTTAGAGAATGTAATGGTAATCAAGTATCAGCCTTAAGTATCATAAGGGTTCCAATATTTCTTGGGGCCTAGATAATATAGAGAATAAACTCCTTGTCCCCGCTGGTGTGGTGGGACTGGTTCTTTCACTCTCTTCTGAAATAACGTCTGCACTTCCTCTTGCATCAGAGTTTGGAGGTCTTGGCCGGTTACGTGGCTGTGTGGTGGAATGCTGGATGGTGTGGTACGAAACTCCAGGTAATGTCTGTTGACAATTGAAAGAGCTCGCTTGTCCAAGGTGTTATCTCATGGGGAAGATATAACCATATTCTTCTCCCAACAGGTTGTGTGCAGGGGGGGGGGGGGGAATGGAAGATGAACAATTGTTACTTACCTGTAAACAGGTGGTTCTCCAGTATTGGTGTCTTTCATAGATTCACATGCTTGAATATCCCCCGTCGTCGGAGTGGGAGTCCCACGGTAAATAAAATAGCAATAATATACTATATATATATGTAACAACATAAAACCTGAAATATGTAATAGAAAAAAGGCATAACAAGCCTACACATATTTCTACATAGGAATGCATGGAAAAGGAAAAAACCATTTGCAGTCTATCATTGTCATTATGTTGGTCCAAACCACAGCCAATCAGGCGCCAGCAACCCTCTAGAACCTTCTCCTCAGAGCTCAGCACCTCAGATTTTCGTAGCACAAGAGTGACCACAGAGTCTATGAGGAGAAAAGAGCCTCTGAGGGGAGGAGGGTGGGTCGCATGTGAATCTATGAAAGACACCAATACTGGAGAACCACCTGTTTATAGGTAACAATTGTTCTTCTCCAGTATTAGGGTGTCTTTCATAGATTCACATGCTTGAATATAGAATAGAAAGCAGTACAGTAACAAGGTAAACCATAATGGAGGAGGGAAGACAGAGGCTCACCTTATTGAAAAAGATAGCGAAGCCTAGCCTGTCCCACTGCAGTGTCTGCTTTGTTAATGGCACACAGGCAGTAGTATTTCGTAAACGTGTGCCTGCATGACCACATGGCTGCTCTGCAGATCTGATGCAGCTGCACACCGGCAAAAAGGGCAGTTGAAGACGATATCGCCCTGGTAGGATGGGTCCTCACTGAAGACTGTAGAGGCTTGCCTGCCTGTTGATGGCAGAAAGCAATGGCCGAGGAAACCCCACGAGCAATAGTAGGATTGGGAACTGGACGCCCTTAGTGGAAACGTCCATAAGCTATGAAGATGGCAAATGTCAGCAGCTGCATAAATCCATCTAGCTATGGTGCCTTTAGACTCTGCTTGTCTTTGCCGTATATATCCATAGGCAATAAACAGTCAATCGGATTAAAGAGAATGACAGAGGTCCTTTGCAAATAGAATCTTAAAACATCTTCTGATGCCAAGGGTAAGTAATGCCCTCTCCGCAGGGGATTGGGGATTAGGAAAAAACTTCTTTAAGATAACTAGTTCATTCAGGTGAAAATCCAAAGGCACCTTAGGCATAAACCTTGGGTTTGTACGTAGCACCACAGAATTGGA
This sequence comes from Lissotriton vulgaris, assembly GCF_964263255.1. Lineage (NCBI taxonomy): Eukaryota > Metazoa > Chordata > Amphibia > Caudata > Salamandridae > Lissotriton > Lissotriton vulgaris. Next base: position 1,127,006,116 of record NC_141685.1, on the reverse strand, counting down.
CGTGAATTGTAAGAAAGGTGAATTGACAGTGAGAGCTTGAACATCACAGACTCTTCAGATGAAGTTAATGCTAGCAAAGAGAAAAAACGTTGCATGTTATGAAACTGAAATACATCCTGATAATTGGCTCAAATGGGTGACGCATGAGCTGCGCTAATACTACATTAAAATGCCATGATGGAGGCGGACGACGTACAGGAGGAAACATTCTTAGTTCCTTAAAGAACTGTTGTAGTCTTGAAGAATAAAGAGAGATGGACCCATCCTGATGTTACCTTGAAATGGCTGCCAAAAAGACCTTCAACCTTGTATGAGATAAGCCTGGTGCAAGAAAAAAGGTAATATCTAGTCCGGCGTTGCATGAAATGGGTGAACCCCAGCAGATTAACTCCAAATTTTGATTTTTTTTTCTTTTTTAAGACTGTATGTCTTTATTTTAGTAGGTGCTCTCGTGTAAGCCAGTACCTCCTTACAATCCACCGAGATAGTCAGATAAGCTAAGTCAAGGAGCTTCAGGAGCCAAGCTGCTAATTTTAGAGAAGCCTGATCGGATGGCAAATTTGACCATACTGAATGGAGAGGAGATTTGGTATTGGTCGAAACTGTATTGGATCGTACTCTGAGAGGACAAGAAGTTCGGTGAACCAGTATTGGCGAGGCCACCTGTGGGCGATGAGAATCAAACAACACGGCTTTTTTTTTTTTAATCTTCCGGAGAACTCTCGGAACCAAAGATATCGGAGGAAAAGGCGTAAGCATATAATTGAGACCAGTTTATCGAAAAACGCCTTCCCCTGCGAGTCCTTGTGGGGATGCCAGCTTGCAAAGAAACAGGCATTTGCTGTTCTTTTTTGTCGCAAAGAGGTCTAGATCGGGATGACCACACAGCTGGAAGATTCGATCCGCCGTTGGCTGATGCAGTTCCTATTCGTGGTTGGACACCTGTTGACCTGTTGAGGGTGTCCGCCAGCACATTTGCAACTCCCGGAACATGAACAGCCAAGAGTTTGATCCTGTGTCATATTGCCCAAGCCCATATCTCCTGGGCGATCTGAGATAGAAGAACCGACCTCGTTCTTCCCTGTTTGTTTAAGTAATGCATACTTGAAGTATTGTCTGTGCGAACCAATACTATGGCCCCTTGAATGATAACACGAAAGGATTTGAGGGCTAAGAAGATGGCACCTAGCTCTAGCAGATTGATGTGCCAAGCCTTTTGTTGAGGGTTCTATTCCCTGCTGACCTTCAGCCCTTGAAGATATGCTCCCCAACCCTCGAGGGATGAGTCTGTGGTGATAGTGTAATTTGGCGCTTTTTGAAGGAAAAAACGCACACACCTTCTACAAATTTCTTTCTTGGACCCACCAAACAAAAAGGCCTCTTGCATCCGAGGATTGATTTGAATGAGATCTTCGAATGAACTGGAGACCTGCAACCAACGTAGAAGAACCACCAAGTGGGAGATGCAGGCCAGTCGTTCGTGTGAGACAAACACCTTTGCTAGGTTTGTATTGATTGATGCTCCGAGAAACGTTGATATCGGAGCTAGTACTAGATGGGACTTGTCATGATTTATTCAATATCAGGTCTTGAAACAGTGAATGATAAGTCTGGGTGTGCTGGACTGCTTGTAAATAAGAGCGAGCCCTTATTATACAGTTGTCTCAGTAATGATAAATTTAAATGCCTTGCAGACGTAGATAGGCTGCCACTGGTGCCAGCATCTACGTAAAGACACGTGAAACGGACCTAAATCCAAGAGGTAGGACTTTAATTCAATAAGTTCTGTACCTATTGTAAAGCGTAGCCACTTCCTGTGCTTAAGAAGGATTGGCACATGAAAATAGACATCCTGGAGGTTGAGAGTAGTTATAGTCGTTCTGGCATAAGAACTTTAGGACTGTCTTGAGGGACCACATTTGTAAAGTTTGCACAAAGATCAAAATCATGCGCTACTTCCCTCATTTGCTTGTTGATCAGGAACTGAGAGTAAACCCCAACGCTGTTGGAGATTCGGAACCACTCCGACGGTCCCGGATTGTATCCATATAGACACTTGCGCAAACGACACCCGTAGAAGAGAAGGTGGAGGTCCCTTTGGAGGTGTAGAAAGAGGGAAATTTGACTAATTGGAATAAAAGTTAGATATTAGACCTCTGACGTTTTTGGAAGGAATAAAGGATTGTCTATGTAGGACCTGTTGGTACTGTGCCTATATGACTGCGTTTGATTTGCGTAACGCAGTTGGTTCTGATTGCAGGAGCCAATACTGGATAGAACTCCCTTGAAACAAAGGACGTGGAGCTACGTTCTCGGCACTACGAAAAGGCTGCGATTCTATACCCCAAAGGTGCGGGCAGTATCTGTGTCCTTTAAGATGGTCTGCTGTGCCTCATCAACATGCTGGCCAGAAGGGATCCTCAATCAATAGAACAAGTGAAGTATTGAAGTCTGAAAACTCCGTGCGAAAGGCGTAGCATTGAAGCAAAATTGTCTTTGCCAGACTGCCCCTACAGCGAGCTGTGGAAAAACCTGTACACGCAATGTCCGCTTCACAGTGTGTCATTTCTGATGCACCTCTCTCTCTCTCTCTCCCTCCCTCCCTCCCTCCTGCAGGATCTTCAAAGTGTGAGGCTTGAAGGATTCTGGAATAAGTTCTACTAGCGTCAACATGTCAGAGCACATCTGGCGGCATACCTGCCCAACTGGCTTGCAAGATATGTGTTCCAGGTAATCCATTGTTTCTAGAAGAGTTGCCTCAGCTGTACGATGATCGCTGTGCTGCCTGAGTAATGACTAAGTCAGGGTAGGCTGAATAGTGGGGATCTTCACATTTCTTGTAGAGGCGTGGAAAACAAACTGTCGGCACAGAGTTTGGCCTCTGTATGAGTCTAACACCTTCTTGCTAAATACAGTCTATGATAGGAACTGAACTAACTTGTTTCTGTAGTTACCCCAGGACGAGGGAAAAAAGGGAAAACGATTCGTCGCTCTCTTCATAAGGAGGGGAAACCTCCAATATTCACCAGAGGTGAATGCAATAGATCTCCAGTTATAAGAGAAGACGTAATCCCGCCATGGTACAGGCCGTGGCAGCCTTGCTGTCAGAAATACATATTTCTGATCTGAAGAAAAAACATGCTCATACGGCTATGTGCTGCCCAAGAATAATAATGGCAGGAGTAAAAAGCCATCATGCCATCACGTGGATGTAGCAGAAAGCTGCAGTCGACGAGAAATCGTCTACCGAAAAACATTGTGCATAAAAGCCAACAGTGTGCGAAACCAACTGTCAACGGACTCAACCGTCGACGAATCCAACAGTTGACAGGGTCATCCGTCAACGAAGCCAACTGGCGTCGAAGCTGAATGTTGACGAAGCTCACCGTCTACAGAGCTCGCCGTCTACAGAGCTCGCCGTCTACAGAGCTCGCCGTCTACAGAGCTCGCCGTCTACAGAGCTCGCCGTCTACGGAGCTCGCCGTCTACGGAGCTCGCCGTCTACGGAGCTCGCCGTCTACGGAGCTCGCCGTCTACGGAGCTCACCGTCTACGGAGCCCACCGTCTACGGAGCCCACCGTCTACGGAGCCCACCGTCTACGGAGCCCACAGTCTACGGAGCCCACCGTCTACGGAGCCTACCGTCTACGGAGCCTACCGTCTACGGAGCCCACCGTCTACGGAGCCCACCGTCTACGGAGCTCATCGTCTACGGAGCTCATCGTCTACGGAGCTCACCGTCGTCGAGCTCACCGTCTACGGAGCTCACCGTCGACGAGCCTACCGTCGACGAGCCTACCGTCGACGGGCCTACCGTCGACGGGCCTACCGTCGACGAGGCCAACTGTCGAAGAAAATTTACCATCAACCAAACACTCCCAGTGGTCTATGAGCCTGTAGACACAAGAGGGCACTGTCATCATTGTCGTCGACGCATGCCTGGAGGCGTTGTCAGAGGGTACATTGACCGTATCGTCGACAAGCTGGTACATTTTCACGTAGAAAAATGCGCAGAGTGAGTCTAGACGCCTGAGAGTAAATCTCGTGGGCGTAGACTCAAAGAAGGCCAGAGACCCCTTAATTGTGATGTTACTTCAGCTGGTGAAGTAGAGGAGAAGAAAACAAGTTACTTACCTGTAACTTCAGTTATCCAGTATTGGTATCTTTCATAGATTCACATGCCTGAATCATTCCCCGTCGTCGAGGCGGGAGTCCCACGGTAAATAAAAAAGCAGTGCCAAAAGCACTTTGCAGTAGTAGGCCCTAGAAAAAGGCCAGAGGCCTATATTATAGTAGCCTATCTACCTCCTTATGCTAAAAGACCCAAAGTATTTGCTCCAACCAATCAGCTCACAGCACCCTCTAGAACCTTCCCTGCAGAGCCAGCTCTCCTCAGATTTTCGAAGCACAAGTGGGAACAAGTATCCCAAACTTAGAGAACTGACTCTCCGGGGAGGAGGGTGGGTTGCATGTGAATCTATGAAAGATACCAATACTGGAAAACTGAAGTTACAGGTAAGTAACTTGTTTTCTTATCCAGTATTGGGGTATCTTTCATAGATTCACATGCCTGAATCAGAATAGCAAGCAGTAAGCCAGGCAAAGTCGGTTGCGGATGGTGGGAGACTTATTGCAGTGCACCCCCATGAATGTATCGTCAACAACCAACAAACGCTTAGAGATTGAACTATTAATAAATCATGCTCAAGTTCAACATTGAAATTCCGCATTTTCTTTCTGGAAAGAAATCTTAGGCATCATACAACAAAACACAACATGTTAACATGTTTCTGTATATATAAACACAATCTATTAAATTGCATGTACTTTATATGAAATAAGTGAACATCAGTACCTGAACATACTCCTTATGGAAACAGGTGACGTAAAACAGCTTGGCCCACTGCCGCATCATCCTGATTTGCTGATTGTAGGCAGTAGTGTCTTGTAAACGTGTGGACATTCTTCCATGTCGCAGCACGGCAAATGTTCTCAAGCGTCACTCCTGCAAACAAAGCCGCAGACGCTGCTACAGCTCTTGTGGAGTGAGATCGAACAGACCTTGTCAATGGTCGATTAGCCTTGACGTGGCAGAATTGAATCGCGGATGCGATCCATCTTGAAATTGTGGCTTTAGTGACCGCTTTCCCCAAAGTATTTTGACCATAAGCTACAAACAGTTGATCTGATTTTCTCAAAGTCTTGGTTCTCTGAAGATAGAATTTTAAGCATTGTTTGATGTCTAAAGAATGCAATGTCTTTTCAGCCGGGGTTGACGGGTTTGGAAACAACACTTTCAGCTTGACAGGTTCATTTAAATGAAACTGGGAAGGCACTTTCGGTATGAACGTTGGATATCTTCGTAAAGTGACATAGTCCTGGGAGAAATGTAAAAAGGGCTCCTTTATAGTGAAAGCTTGAATTTCTCCCACTCTTCTTGCGGAAGTTAGCGCCAATAATAAAGCAATCTTCCATGTTAAGAACTTTAGGTCGGCTCTATGGATAGGCTCGAACGGATGCTTCATCAGTTGTGATAGAACCGTGTTGAGCTCCCATTCCGGTGGTGAAGGCTTGACTGGGGGATAAGCCCGGAACAGACCCCTCATAAATTGCTTGATTAGCGATGAAGAGCAGAGTGACTGAGAGTTGGTCCTCTTTCTGTACCTGGATAAGGCCGCTAAGTGGACCTTTATTGATGAAAAAGAAAGGCCAGATTGCGCTAAATGTAACAAATAGGGCAATATCTTTTCTGCCGGTGCCTCTATAGGGTGCAAAGCACTAGAGATGCACCATGCGCAAAAACGCTTCCACTTGAGACGATAAGTCTTTAATGTACTCTGGGCTCTTGCCTTCTCCAAAATGTCCCGGCATTCCTGAGGAATTTGAAGATGCTCGAATTCTAAGAAGTTAGGAGCCATGCGTGCAATTTCAGTGATTGAGGATCTGGGTGAAGTACTTGACCCTCGTTGCGTGACAGTAGCTTCGGAATTACCCACAGCTTGATCGGTGGCTCCTGAGAAAGTAGCATGAGTTCTTGAAACCAATACTGGTGAGGCCACTTGGGAGCAATGAGGAGAAGGCGACAACTCTCCACTTTCATTTTGCGCACCACTCGTGGAATCAGAGGGATCGGAGGAAAAGCGTATGCATAAGTCCCTGACCATCGCATCGAAAGGGCATTCCCCCTTGACCCCTGTTGAGGATATCTGCTGGCGTAGTACCGGCATTTCTTGTTCTGTTGGGTCGCAAATAGGTCCAACCTGGGTTTGCCCCATTTCTGAAACACATAGTTCAACTGGCCGTTGTCCAGTTCCCACTCGTGGCAATCTGACAATGCTCTGCTCAGTTTGTCTGCCAAAGTGTTGTAGAGGCCTCTGACATGCTCCACTTTGAGGGTTATGTTGTGAATTGTTAACCATTTCCATAACTCTTGGGCTTGTTTGGATAGCGTTGCCGATCTCGTTCCCCCCTGCTTGTTGATATAAAACATGCTTGTGGTGTTGTCCGTTCTGACTAGAACCGAGGATCCCACTATCCTGGGGAGGAACGCTTGAAGAGACAGACAAATGGCTTTCAACTCTAGGCTGTTGATGTGGCATCTCTTGTCTTGCTGAGACCATCTTCCCTGCACTTGCAGTTCCTGGAGGTGACCACCCCAACCCTCCATGGACGCATCCGTTGTCAGAATAAAATCCGGAGGATTCTGCAAGAACGAAAGCCCCTGTTCCAGATTGCTGATCTGAGACCACCATTGGAGTGCGTGCACCATCCTGTTGGTGATTGTGATGGTGTCCTCGAATGAACCTGTCGCTTGATGCCATTGACGGTTTAGCTCCTCTTGCAGTGGTCGCATCTTTAGACGCACCAATGGAATGAGGTTGATGGCTGAAGAACACATCCCCAGAAGTGATGCAAATAGGCGAACTGAAAGTGACTTTCTTCTTGCCAGTTTTCTGGCCAACGCTTGCAGACGGAGTTGTCTCTCTCGAGACAAGGATGCCTTGCATTCCACCGTGTCCAAGCAAGCCCCTAGGAACAACAGGCTTTGCTTTGGATGCATCTGTGATTTGGTCTCGTTGATTGTGAGGCCTAGCGAAGCGAAGAGATTGCGGCATGCCGTAATGTCGGCTCTCACTTTGTCTTCTGATGGACCTTTGACTAGCCAGTCGTCCAAATACGGGAAAACCTGCATTTTTGCTGCCCGGAGAGCTGCTGCCACTTCGTGAAAATTCTTGGGGCCGACTTGAGGCCAAATGGGAGAACTTTGAATTGATAATGGGCGCCGGCCACAGTGAAACGGAGATACCTCCGATGGTTTGGGTGGATTGGGATGTGGAAGTATGCGTCTTCCATGTCCAAGGAAGCCATGTAATCTCCCTCGTTGAGGCAACTGAGAATGTCCGAGAGGGTGACCATTCGAAATCCCTGCTTCTTGAGATATTTGTTCAGATTGCGCAGGTCTAGGATCGGTCGCCATTCCCCTGTTTTCTTCTTTATGAGGAAAAAACTGGAATAGAAACCTGTCCCTCTCTGATGGAATGGAACCTTCTCTACTGCGTTCTTGAGTAGCATAGCTTGCACCTCCTTGAACAATAAGTGAAGACGAGGGGGACCCCTGGGCGGAGTTGGTGGAGGTTTGGCGATGAACTCTAGGGTGTGACCATGATGGATCAAGTCTAGCACCCACCGATCCGATGTTATATTCTGCCATTGCTGTTGGAAAGCAGATATTTTCGCGCCCACGGGAAGGTGAGGGATTGGAGGTGGCGCCCAATTGCTCTCACTGTTTCTTGTGACTGTCTCGTCCTTGGTTGCTTGCGCGCCTTCTTCCTCCTTGACGAGAGAAACCAGCCGATCCATATTGTCTGTAAGAGGACTGGTAGTTTTGACGGTATTGTGGTTGATACTGTCTGCCTTGCTGGTAATAACTTCCTCTGGAAGAATAACCTCGTCCTCTAGCTCCTCTGAAGAACCTCTTTTATATTGCAAGGATCCTAGAGACTTTGCAGTATCTGTGTCAGTTTTAATCGTCTGGAGAGCCTCATCGACATGTTTTCCAAAGAGGGACTCTCCGTCATAAGCCATGTCTAGTATTTTCAACTGAACCTCCGGACGAAACGTAGTGGCTTTTAACCACCCCTGACGTCTCAGGACAGCTGCCCCAGCCAACTGCCTGAAATTCGTATTCGCCATATCTAGAGCGCAGTCGATGGATTCTTCCGCTGCCCTCTCTCCTTCCATTAAAACTTTCCTGGCTTCTTGTCTTGAGTCCTCTGGCAACAGCTCTATGAATCTAGCCATCTCCGACCACATCTGGCGATCGTAGCGTCCAATAATCGCCATTGAATTTGCTATCCTGATGGATGCTGCAGCCATAGTGGAAAACTTCTTCCCAATAAGGTCTAATCGTCGCCCCTCTTTATCTGGTGGAGTAGAAATAGGGGTAGCTGGGTTCTTTGACCTTTGCTGCGCCGCCTGAGAGATTACCGAATCCGGGCGTGGATGACCAATAAGGCACGCCGGACTAGAGAGCGGAGCACGATATCTCTTTTCTATTCTGGGTAACACAGCAGGCACGGATGCAGGGTTTTTCATTATCTTTATGCCTTCCTTCCAAATAAAATCAATCATGGGAATGGCTCTAGATATCTTCCTTGTTTCCTCTTTAAAGTCATGGAGAAAACACTCCGTTTGCTCCACTGTAACCGGGAGCTTAAACCTGGTTGATGCCCTCTGCATCAAGTTGTGAAAACCACCTACATCTTCAGGCGGTGAATCTGAAGGTTGTGGAGTTGGAGGGGACGGCATGGGTATAACATACTCATCCCATGGGTCCGATGAAGGTATATTAGGCAACTCTCCATCCTCTACCTCCTCTTCTGATGATGTATCCGGAGTTTGTGGAGGCAAGACCGGTTGCGGAGTTTCCACAACTGGAGAGACCGGTGGCTGCCGAGGAGGAGCTACCGTATCAGATTGAGGTACTTGCGGAGGGAAACGCTGCTTGTAGTCCGCCAGCATAGCCTGTAAATCCTGTATCAGATTAGGCGGCAACGAGTGACTTCCGGGACTCTAGGCCTTCTTTGATGTTCCAATGAATGAGGCACTATGATATCCTCTTGGTAGTAGTGTTCCGCGTATGAATCTTCTTCATCATCATCTTGGCACTTGATGACAAGTTCGGATGGGTGACGTGCCACACCAAAAGCACCCTCATCGTCATCATCTTCATAGTCATCTTCTTCATCATCGGCAAAAGTTTCTAGAAGATGAGAAGGCATAAGCGGAGATATATATGCACCCTGTTGTCTCTTATAAGACACTAGCTGAAAATTCTTTGTCGCTATTGGCGTACAAAAGGCCTGATTCCCAGTGGCAGGTCTTAGTAAAGCTGATCCCATCGACCTTGATGATCCAGGAGACCAAGGTGCATCTATTTGCTGAAAAGATGCCGTCGTCGACGGAATTATCGTCGACGAGATCGACGACGAGGGCATCGTCGACGATAGACTTGCCGTCGACGGGACTGTGGTCGACGGGCTCGAAGTCGACGGGACAGTCGTCGACGGACTCGTCGTCGACGGAGCCACCGTCGACGGGACTGTCGTCGACGGGGTAACCAAGGACGGGCTCGTCGTCGACGGGATAGACATCGATGCATTCTTCGTCGACGAGGCAGTCGTCGACGGCGGCGTCGACGACTTCGTCGACGGGCTCTTCTTAGACGACGAAATCTTTGATGATGACGGCGTCTTCGTCGACGAGTCGTCCACGAGAGTTTTCTTTGTCACAATACTAATTTTAGTCGACACAATCGGAGTAGTAATAGATGTAGTGGATATCATATTCAAAGAAGAAGAGGTCGAAGTAGAGACAGTAGTCACTGGAGAGGAGACAGTAGAAGTCTTACTCACAGTTTTCTTTGCCGGATCGTTGGTGGCTGAGGCTCCAGAGACAGAATGTTTGGATCTCTGAGAAGAGCCTGAAGTAGAGTGGGAGGTCTTAATATGCTTTCTCCCCTCACTTATCTTATCCTCGTGGGACCTTGCCCTCTTGCTAGAGGTAGAGGCTCTGTCATCATCATCCTTGGAAGAGGATTTAAGCCACAAAAGGACTCTGGCCTCCCTATCCCTTAAGGTCTTGGCAGGGAAGGTAGTGCAGATCTTACAGGTTTTTGCCTCATGCTTGGGATACAGGCAATAAATACAGTCCTTGTGTAAGTCATCCACATGGACCCTCTTCTTTTCGCATGTTCTGCAGGGTCTGAACAAGGCCTTCTTGTCAGACATCGTGAAGCTCTTGAAGAAAAAACTGAGTCAAGACTCGGGGAGACTCCCTTCCACACGACGTGCGGTGAAAATCTGAGGAGAGCTGGCTCTGCAGGGAAGGTTCTAGAGGGTGCTGTGAGCTGATTGGTTGGAGCAAAGACTTTGGGTCTTTTAGCATAAGGAGGTAGATAGGCTACTATAATATAGGCCTCAGGCCTTTTTCTAGGGCCTACTACTGCAAAGTGCTTTTGGCACTGCTTTTTTATTTACCGTGGGACTCCCGCCTCGACGACGGGGAATGATTCAGGCATGTGAATCTATGAAAGATACCCCAATACTGGATAAGCATCACTAACATCTTAATGTGCAGGACACCCAAAAAAATCCTCCCACATCAGAAGGGGGGGTACAGTCTAAGCACAAGAACAACCCCTTCTTCCCTTACCATGTCAGAGACCAGCAAAGTGTTGTCCATATACTCTTCATGAGGGTTCACAGGAAAAGGTCTCAGCTTCCCACAAGTGACACAGGGTCTGAAGGAAGACTTCATGTAAGAAGACATTACAAAACTGTGATATTAAGAAGAAAAAATTGAAGAAAATTTGAAGAAAATTGAAGAAAACTGAGCAGAGCTCAGGGAGACTCCCTTCACATGACGTGCGGTAGAAAATCTGAGGTGCTGAGCTCTGAGGAGAAGGTTCTAGAGGGTTGCTGGCGCCTGATTGGCTGTGGTTTGGACCAACATAATGACAATGATAGACTGCAAATGGTTTTTTCCTGTTCCATGCATTCCTATGTAGAAATATGTGTAGGCTTGTTATGCCTTTTTTCTATTACATATTTCAGGTTTTATGTTGTTACATATATATATATATATAGTATATTATTGCTATTTTATTTACCATGGGACTCCCACTCCGACGACGGGGGATATTCAAGCATGTGAATCTATGAAAGACACCCTAATACTGGAGAAAATTGCTTTGAGGTAGGAGTGCCTGTGAGCTTATTGCAGCTGTTTCCCTGGGGGTCTCCCCTGTAAAAGGTCTTAGGAGTTTGTCCGTTCTGGAGGGACTAATGCAATTGGTATAAAGGGTGTGGTGAGTGGCCTCTGACTTAGCCCTCTCACCTGTTGTTGTCAAAACCCTCCCCTGCCTTTCTGGGTGTGGCTTTAATTGACCTTTTCCAGCACAGAGTGCAGATGAGGCCCAAAAAAGGTATTCCCCATAACGAACACTAGTAAGGTGCTGCTGGACTTTGGGTTGGATCCAGAGGCTCTGTCAAGCATGTCTGAAAGAGAATGCTTGTGTTTGTTTCTCTGGAGTCAGATCAATCTAGGGCGCCCCTAAGGTTGATGTTAGAGATAAACTTCCCTCATGAAAGAGCTCTCATTCTGTAGCTTCTTTTTTTAAGTTTTATATAGCGCAAACTTGACCCGAAGATATCAGAGTGCTTTACATGAGCACCAGTTTCGTTTCAGACGGACACATTCATTTTTGTTAGGAGTGGGGAGATTAAGTGATTTGTCCAGAATCACAGGATGTTGAGCGTCCAGGCCGAGACACAAACCCAGTTCCCCAGCTTCAAGGTCAACCGCTCTAGCCGTAAGGCTACATCCTCTCCCTCTACATCGCTTCTGTCATACGTTTTACAAAGCTGCTCCATCTCTTCAGTGGTAACTGTTGCACTAAGACATTAGCCCCATCGAATTAGCCATGGTCCATTGAGTGGCAGCCAGCACAGCTACCCTCTTGCTAACAGTGCCATATCTCCTGTCCTCACAGTATGAACCACAAATAATCAGATGACGCATGTCTACTGATGTATATGGGGCACTCTGGCGCGGACTTGTTTTTGTTCCTTCACCCATGGCGTTATCACCCTGTTCTTAGAAAGGCAGCAAAAGTTTCTTACAAAGCATCCGAGTATGCTCTTTAGCATCAGCATGTACTGCACAGCGTGCTCTGTTTTGGAGAGAGCTTTCATATGGACTTCCTCCTCTTACTTCCCCAAATGGAGTTTCATTTTATGGTGGCTGGCAGGATGCTGGATGACTGTGATATGAGGTGGCTTCCTCCAGTGTAGATGGCTTGACTGGGTGGGGACACAGAGATGTCTTCCTGTGGCTCTACACTATAGTCATGCCACTAGAGGTCTCTGTTGAGACTGGCTCCTTGTAAGGGTCTGGAAGGTCTAGAGTGGACTCTGGGTAAATGTAAGCAGAGTACGATGGTGAGTGTAACTGTGCAGTTGACTGCTGGTGGTGGGCTACACACTTTAGGCCTATGTTATTTTAGGAAATGTCCTATGCTCATTTGAGGTTTCCTCCTCAAAGTGCGTCTCTTCTTTTTAGTATGGGATTGACCAAGTGGTGTGGGGGCATGCTAAAATTTCTCCCATAACGGAGTCAGTGTAGATTCTCCTCCACCTCACACCAGGCTGCTCTCTTTGTTCTGATGGGGGGGAGGGAGGGGAGGGGGGGGGGGAAGAGAGCTTGCACCGTCCCTATATTGATTAAATGCTATGATGGATACCATCAGTCAAACACAATAAATTAGTTCAAAATTGTTTGGCTAGAAAAGACACAAAAAAGAATGCATCACATACTGAACAGATAACAGGACAAGGCATGAGGTATTGTTTCACCTTTAATGCATATTCAGTACGATGATAAATACAGATAGAAACATTCTTAGTAGCAAGATATCAAACATCCAAAATCCAGAATATAAAATTATACATCTTTCATGACACAGAGCAAAGAGCCCTTGCTAGAACGTATAACACTGATGCCTCGGGCCTGAAAGGATGCTAGGAGAAGGGGAGTGTACACTGCATTAACCGGGCCTACTTTCCAGTGGCTCCCACCCCAAATAAACATTCCAGGCACCACAAGGGTCCCTTATCACTGCAAGGAAATCCCTGAGAGAGGGTCCGTGCGGCCCAAACATTGCTCTCTTTGGTTACACAACTACAAATACATTTTATTATTTTTAGTTCATGGCAACTTTTCAGTACAGGACACAAATTGCAGTATGACCAGTTGTTAAAAAGAAACAGGCACAATCCTTGCTGCCCAAAGGTTTGATGTCAATTGCTTGAACTACATGAATTCCCACAGATTTCCCCATTAAATCGAGGTAAAATGTGGAATGCGGCCACCCGGCAGACCCACATACTGGACAGGCAGGCATAAAAAGAAGCCCATAATATGGTCAAGTTATGGGCAATAGTTTTTTTATTTTTCTTTGACATGAGCATGGCCCTCAATGGTCAAGACAGTGAGTGTGCCAATAGCGCACCCCTTTGTTCTACAATTGTGGAGTATAGGATGATTTTTGGGACAGCAATCACAAAACATTATTACATTTAATGCAAACATTAAGCATGTCCATTGTAGTCACTTGCTCATCATTTCCTAATTGAAATCCCAAAAACGATTTGGACCAAGCCCTTTCTCTGACGACTGTTAAATAACTCCGCTTTTCTTTCTGAAATGCATGCAAAGTGCCTCCTAGGTATTACAAACAAGCTTAAAGAATACAGTCCTTTATTTCCTTGCTTGAGCCAATGATTGAAACTGTGTACTGTGTAACTGATTACTTTTTGGTCTAACAGCCAAGAATTGATCATTTATTGCCTTTAAGAAGCAATATCCATCCCATGGTCCTATTCGGTCAGCACACCCCAAGACCGCTGGGTGAATGAAAAGCAGCCACGCCGTGTCTTTCTTATTGACAAATAGGGCCCAAGAATGACCCTACCCAATGTCAGTAAAAAATGGCTCCTAGGTCCTAAAGAAATGAAGGGAAGGTTGTAGCGGTTTGCATTAGAAGTCACCTAACAGAGAGAGCAAGATGCAATTGGACATCCCTCCCCCACAGCAACGTTTTTCAGTAGGGCGATGAAAAGGAAGACCTGGAAGTGTGTCTTATCTGTAGCCACACCTATATTGAGTTACATTTAAAAGAAATATACTGGCACATAGAATAAACGCACAGTTTGCTTAACACTGAACACAGGTTGTCGTAACCATGGTGGTTAGCATGCTTGCCTACACAGTTCACTACTCCTTGCAACTTTCTGCCAGCACTACCCTTGACTGTAGATATGACAAGCATGATTAGCTGTTGCAAAGAAGGGTGGGAAAAAAGATCAGCTTTAAACACATTTTATAGAAGATTCATAGCCCAAATTCGAAGTGCTGCAGAGTTACACTGAACTGAGTTCGAATAAAAACGGTCAGGATCAAACAAAAAAGCAATGAGGCCTACTGCATTTATTTCTGCTTACGTGTAATGAGCCACAAGTCGCCTGGTCAATAGTAGCATTGTTATTCCAGGCTGGTTGGGCCTTCCATTCAAGTATCCATTTTGTAGTAAGAACAAGTAGGAATAAAGACCGTTTGAGCCATGTATTCAGGATTTCTTTTAACCTCCCTTCAATGTTATTGTTCCAGAAGGAAGATGCTCTATTGATTCAGGCGCTTAGCAGCAGAAGCCAAAGAGTGGGAAGCTCTGCCTACTTCCACACACTCCCCCCTTTTCACCAAAACAAGTTCCTCTTCTATTATTTAAAAGGCGACCTTAAGTTTTTACAATAAATCTAGGATCTTTCACTTTTCACATCAAATACATTTACTTGTAAAAAGGCTTCTGACCATTATGCTTTACATTTGATATGCTTGGGAGTTTCACATACAGCAGTATAAGCAGTAACACATTTGTTTCCGTGGGGTAATTTATTTGGGGTGGATGCCCCAGAAGAAAAATGTGTTCAAGTGGGAATAAAAACAGAGGAGAAGTGATGTTTTTCGTTCACATCTGTCAGTTACCAGATTCTTTATTTTCTGATTGTGTTATCAAGAACAGGTCAATAGTACCACAACATAGAGTGTTGCTACAGGGGAAAACATGTCTGCTAGTACTCTAGGCCATTTGAGAGATCTCCCTTGACATACTAGCTTCAATTGGAATCTATCTGTGAGAACAAACAGTATGTTGCTGGTATGCTTTCTCTTAAATTGTGTTTTTAGTGAGGAGACTGATCAGGAAGACATTTTCAATAGAACTGTCCCTCCATTCGATTTCAGCAGTAGTGTTATGGCTAATGGAAGCCTCACACACACTGCTGACAGATTGGAGCCAGGCCTTCCTGAGCCACTGTCTAGTCAATCAACCTGCATCCAACTGATGTTCTGTCAGATATTAAGGCGCTATATTCTTGAAGGCTGCCGAGCTCTCAACTTTGACTCTTTCTGTCTTGGTACTAAGAATTTTGTGAACTGATGTGGTACCATGCTGTTAACTAAAAGGCAGTTAAGGTCGCTTCATGAACTGGGTTTCCACTGCAGGGTACTGACTTACTTAGTACTTGAGATTTCTAAACTGATATATATTTTAAAGAACATCCACAAGGGGTATTAAAAACAAGCATACTGAAGCGTTTGCTTTGTTTAACACAGATGAATAATCACGATTCCAAATTAAACCCTGTCAATCCACGATCGTATCCTTAATAATGCACCTCCACTACATTAACTTTCTCCAAACAACTTTTAAAATCTTTCCATATCTGTTTTTCAAAACATTGTTTTTGTTGCAGCTTCTAGAGGACATGGGTCTAAAGCAAATTCCAGCGGTCTCCATTCCCACAGAACTGAATTCCAATGCACATGCAGCACAAAGGATTGTATTCAACATTAACATCAGTTGACTCGAATAGCTGCAAAAGAGATAACAACATCTGTCTATACAGAACCTTTAATCTGCTGAATGTGCTTCTGTGGCGACAAAGAAGTTGCTCTGCAACAACCTAGCAATAGTCCCTTCCAAACCTAATGTATAATGTGGTATAGAAGAAAGAGTTTTCTAATGTGTTTTAAAAGGTTCTGGAATTAAATAAGATTAAAACACAATCGAGTGAACAATTCGTTGTTACTTTAAGTGCTTCAGGGCTATAATTTATGGTGACAGTGCTAGGGAAAAGAAATCTCGGTGGCCAGGGAAGTACCACCACCTGATAAAAAAGGAAGATTATGAATGCAGCGAGGGAAAGATTTTAGTCTTTCACTCTACCACTGCATGAAACAAATTTCTAGTTCTTTGTGGCCTGGTAATAACTTGTTTTTATATAGCCCTTCATCGTGGTATTGCTGCTTCTCCCACTGTAAATAACATGTGTTGCTATTACCTGGTTACGCTTATTCAGTTCATGAGCCTTGAAAAATTGAAAGGCTGGGGTGGACGAGTGGTATTTGAGCCCACGAGCTTCAGGCCATACCAATTGTCAATAGTACGTGCTTAACTTTCTAAGCTTTCCTGCTCTTTACAGATTTAGAAAGACATTTAAAAGATGTCAAAACATTGAAGCAGTTCAAAAATGACTATCCACTTTTGCTAAAAAATCTTTGCAGTGTGGCTAATAGATTAGCATAACTTTGAGCACCGTGTGATCAATCAAGCAGCAGGAGTGGAGGACTTATGGGGCTTCCTTAGGGAGGTAAAGCGGACTTATTTTTGTACTGCATTAAATAAATGTTTAAGTCAGAGTCTTACACGTTCACTTTCAAAGGACAGTACATTTACACCCAACCAAAGAATTCTTGTGACCGTAAAATTGAGTCAAACACTGATTTTGACATGGCCCCATCATAAACATGCTATGCTTACCTCAAGCTCTAGCATATTCTTCTGAGAAGTACAGAGAAGCTCACTTATCAGAGACAACCCCGGTTTAGTATTTAAGGTGCTGCAGTATGAAGGAAAGCACAAGAAAAAGCTTCCTCTACATTGTATTTTCAGGTGCAAACTGGGACCCCAACGAGCAAAAGTGACCATCTGACTTTTTGTAGTAGCCACTAATCTTAAAGCGAGTGAAAGTACCATCTCTAAAGTAATTTGCAGAAAAAAGAATATGATTTTATTTAAAAAACTAGGGGGGAAATGAATAACTGGCCATGAATAACTTGGTTTGTTATATTATTACCTTTCCATTGTGTGCAAAAAAATATAAATAGAATAGGTAAAAGTAGATTAAAAAAGTAGAGATAAAAAGTAAAAAAAGATATGCTGCCTCTAACATGTCTACTGAAAATTCAGAAATATAGCGGTAAACAAGTTGAATTTATAAAAGTATATCTGTGAATTGAACATCTAAGCTTGGACCCTTAAACCCTCGTTGTTATTTCCTCCTTATTCCCTAACCTATTTTTCCTCTTTTACCAATTCTCTCTGATATTTTGCAGGCAGATACCCCAGACAAGGAATTCCAGGACATCTTAATATTATCCATTATACCCTCAAAATCCTCTAACCCAGCCCCTAAATAAAACCTAACGTTAACTCCATACCTAACACAAATCGTAACATTCCCCTTACTACACTCATAACACTTTTCCTCAAAAAATCCCTTCTTCTTTACCTCTAACTTTAACCCAACCCTAACCTAACCCTAACACTTGCATCAACCCTAAAATTAACCCTTTCACCTTCCCAGAAACATATTTAAGACACTTTACAACACCCTTCACATCGTAACCTATGCTAGTGAAATTTTCTACTTTTTGTCTCTACTTTTTTTGTTACTCAACTTTTTCAATGCTATTTTCTTATTGCACCCCACCTTTCAGAACAAACATCCCAAGACTCCGGTAGGGTCCACAATTCCAATGTATTTACACAAGTGGAGAAAGAGATTGTGAAATCTGGGGGTTACACCTGTGGTGAGAGAAAGATTCAGTTTTGCCCTTCACAACAAGAAGTATATTCAGAAATTCTGACCCCAGAGGTACAGAGGAACTATTGAATGTAATATAACATTCCAAGATAATGCATGAAAACAAGGTTTTAGTCTAGATCCTTTGCTGTGGATAAGAAAACTTGCATCTCAGCTCTGGAGCTCTACAAATTCAGGCAATTTGTCTCCGTCAAGCACTTCATGCTTAGGGAATCTTCTCAGTGGTAGGATTGAGTGCACTGGGATGCAAGAATTAGTACAATATACTTGCTTCTTGTTGCTTCACTATTCTTACTGCTTCGGCCCCATCAGATTTATGACTATCCCCTCCTCCACTCATCTCTACCGTAGCAACCCAATACACCACCATTCTGGGGAGGGGGGGGAGGGCATAAACCAACAAAAAACCCTGTGCTAAATTGCAGGGGTTAAGCTGCGTGACGAGGAGGCAAAGCCTTGGAGTAAAAGGAGTCTTCAACTTTCGGGCATCAGCAGTTTATCTTTCTAAGCTCTTCAACTAAGGACCTGCTCTTGTACTGCTGGCTGGATTTAGAATTCCTGTATGACAGCCTACACAGAATGTACAAGCTGGTTGGGCGCTTAATTGCCCTGTATTTGTACAGAACACCACTCAAGATACATCAGGGCAGAAGCTCTTGATTTTGCCTTCTCATGGTAGCATGCAAGTTCTGGTGGAAAGGAGACAGGAATATTTTTGATTCCTCACAAAAAAACGCGTACAACTTTTGGGGCAGTCACTTTACATGGAAACAGAGTGTACATTTTAAGACTGAACTAAACTAAAATCATTTTTAAAAATCCCATTTTCAATTTGCATCACTGGGAGGTGGCAAAAGACAACATTGAGATGGAAAGCTTCCTACATCTTTGAGACAGTGCTGGTGAAATTCACCATTTAAATGTGATTACTATACAGAAGAGAATCTGAGCAAAGAAGGCTTGAACGGAGGCAGACAAGTCAACATTGGATCTGGAACCAACATGTTCCTGGCGGACCATGTTGTTCCTTCAGAATACATGCAGGACAGAGTATGCCATTTCAGCAAACACTTTTTGTGCAGTTCAGTTGTGTAACAGAATAACACAAGGTGAGGAATGTTAAGGAAACCTATGGACCCAGAGTTCACGTTGGGGGGATTCTCACCCAGCTAGCACCAGGAAAATTGCTTGATTCTGCTTCTCCTTAAAATTGTGTAGCACCATTAAACACAAGCACCAAAGGCTCCCTACTTCGCAGAGAGAGAATGTGTAGGAAAACAGGCAGGATAGTAAACCAAGGCAATTCCACTGAAATAGAATCAAATGTTAGCAATTTTGTAAGGTTATTCCCAAGAACACACTCTCCACCGTCCCTCTCAAAACTCTACATTCTACTATACTATCTGAATTTGTGAGTAATATCTAGTCAGACAAAATGGACTCTGCCCCTCTGTTCAGACTATAATCTGATGAAAAATTAGGAAATGCTAAGAGATTCCTCCACCATACCCTGGATGTGACAAATTCTTCTGTAATTGGACCTTCCCAAATTCAGGCCAGGTGGCTAAATTACGTTGATGGTCTTGAGAGCTCACCCGTTTTCAAGATGCTCCCTACGTGGCCACAGTTGACACAAAACATCCTGCTGAAATATCACAACTCTACAATTTTAAAACACCCCTGATGTCGACCAATGTGTTGTATTTTATTCTTTCATATATTAACACTTTAACGCAAATTTGGTGGTTCTGAAAAAGAATGAGCTTCATTCATTTCTTATTTCCCACGCATCTGTATCACAACGCTACCAAAATATATTTTAGGCCACCACTGGAGTGTACAGCTGGCATCACTGGGGCATCCAGCAGAGATGCTAGCAAGCGCTTCTGGGTCTGTGAAATACAGGGCACTGCCCTCAACAAAAAGCCCTACCGGTCATCCCTGAGTCGAAGGAATGCTCAAGTTCACAACACTTCACACTTCACACAGGCACTCCAGCTGTCCCCTCTTTAGCACCTCTTGAGGCATAAGTTGTGGCACACTGACTGAAAGGTGCAGATCTTTCCACGCAGTTTAGGGGTGCAGGTAGCAACATCTACGCAGCACTAATGACCAGAAAACTTTCATTTTTCTCAGCATATGCCTATCATAACGGAAATCAGTAGTCGGGTGTCCTGCATATATATATATCACGAGGCCCTCAAAGGAGATGGACGCGATATGGCTCCAAGCCAAGAGGTGAGAGAACGGAGTGGGTCCCCTATAAGTCTATTCCTAGATTCCCACAGTGACTGCTCCACATGAAGGGGGCACCACAGGGCCCATGGGTGGGATAATAGAAGGAATTTAAAATGGGTTACTCTCACTCCACACCCCAATTTCCTCGCTCTGTAGGTTGGGGTGTTGGGCCCATTGAAGCACTCATTTTAGACAATAAGCAAAGTTCCCCATAGTCTGTTCTTAAGGGCCCTTCCACGCTGGATGCAGCCTCTCAATCCTGGGTTTGTTGCATAGTTCCAGAATGTGGCACAAAGAGCAGCTCGCCCATACAAGGTCTCTCACAGAGAGGCAGGGATCAGATCTGGCGTCATGTACAGTATTTCTGGGGATGCAAACACATCTTCACCTTTCTAAGAGAACAATGAATGGGTATAACCCTTGTAGACTAAAGAGATTCTTTTTTACATATTTTAAAAATCTTTTAAAGTTTTTTTTTCTGAAAACATTTTAAATATTTAAAAATCCCCACTGACAAATAAAAAAGTATTTCAAGGTGCAGAGTCATGATCTTTCTGATCAAAACAAGTAAAAGAGGATTGAGTGCTCAAGAAACGTTTAGGGCTAAGGGGGAAAGGGTCGAAAGAATGGAGGACAGTAGGGAAAGTTCTGGAATACGAAGGGCGGGGTGAAGAGATTGGGAGCGCTAGTAGATGGATGGGGACAAAAGAGCGAGTGCAATTGGGGAGTGGATTTAAGTCAGGTGGGGCAAGAAGGGAAAATCATTTGAGATAGCGATAGAGAAAGGCAGTTTGCCTTCAGGAGGAAGGAAGAAGCCTCAAACACGGAAGGCAAGGAAGTAGAGGGTCATCAGGAAGTGACATAGGATGAATGCAAGACAGAGAAGCATGGACAGATATAGTGATGGGAAGATAGGCGAAGGAGGACTCACTCTCCTGATCATTCATTTATAGTGAAAGAAAGCATCTGGGGAGAGGGCTAAAGAGGGGTAGTAAGTCAGACAGTGGAACCTGGATGAAGCAGTCTCACCTTTAAACACAATATTAAGTTGCTCCTCTGAGACAGTGGTGATACACTGGGTTGTTTTCCCAGCAAGGATTTTACACTGGTCCAAAAGACCAAACTTGTTAAAACTTAGCGGGAGCGGTGATTTATTTAGGAAGAGGAGGTAGGGGAGGTGGAGGGTCTGCAGGTAGTGGCGGTGGCCGCAGTTTGTCTATGTTTCCAAGTCTGGAGCTTCCAGCGGGACGAGCGCTGCGATGGTCACCCAAGTTAGCAACAAACTGAAAGGCAGGGGGCTGGGTGGGTTGCACCCCCTGAGCACTCAGCAAGGAATGCAGCATATTGACAGTGTCCTGGTAAGCAATAGGTTGACTGGTATTATGCCCATTGGCACCCGGGTGCCCTCGATCTGATCTCCCATGACTGCTCCGGGATTTGTAATTAGCCTGCTGGAAGGTGAGGCTTGCTGAGTCTGTGCTTTGCACAGGAGCTAGGCTTGGGAAGGGATATGCCCCACTGGAAGATTTAGAGCTTTTGCTGGACTTTGAGGGGTGTTCATGCGCCGTTCCATCCTCTGGATGTGGTCTCTTTCTAGAAGAGGATGAGGAGCTGGAGCTCTTGTGGGACGAAGAGCTCGGCTGACTCCCATGCTTGGAGTCACTGCTGTGCTTGCTGCTGCTCCTAGCTGACGAGGAGTGTGTGTGTTTGTGGGAATGGTGGTTGTGGTGATGATGGTGGTGATGATGGTTGGATGAGCTGCTCTTATGCTTGTCTTTGCTCTTGCTCTCATCAGAGGAGCTCTGCCGCTCTGATGAAGGAACCTTGATACGCAGTTTTATCTCCTCCGGCTTGGGCTGGCCTTTCTCACCCCCAGTTCCCGAAGCCGGCAGGCGGACCTTGAGTGCAGATTTGTCTGGGCGCTCGACCGGCACCCGCTCTGGGTTCTCCGCAACAGGGAGCTTGAGGATGATGGGGGACGGCTGAGCTTGGCGGTCTCTCTGCTGCTGTGCTAGCAGGTTCTGTGCCGCATGCGCATACTGCTCCTTCACGCTGGCGCCCATCTTTTCCACCTGGCGCTTCTGTGCTGCCAGCTCCTCAGCATGCTTGGCTCTATACTCCTTCAGGGACACTTTGGAGGAGGGAAGACCCTTGGCGATGTGCTTAAGTGAAGCGCCTGGCACACCGTCTGTCGGCTGTGTCTGGATGGAGGCAGATGAGGAATCCTGTTTGGAAGGCCAAGGTTGCTGCAAGACTGACCCTTCGCTGGAGGTGGTCAGGTTTGAAGCGGGAAATGATGGTTGTAACCCCGCTGGAGCTGCAGACATATTCATGATCCCAGCCATAGTACAATCTGATGAACTGCGAGAAATCATATTGAGGATGGTCTGCTCTGACATGCCACCATCGTCCTCTTCTTCCTCACCAGTCTTTGGCTTCTTTGCTGCTTGGCAGGCCTGGAATGAAGAAGGCAGAGTTAATAATTGCAGTGCGCTCCCTCTGCGTGCAACACTTCCTGGGGGAGGGCAATGTGAAAAGCTTGCACCAGCAGGCAGTCTGTGGAAATGGGAAGAGTGAGCAGTGTGAGGGGCAAGGAGATTAAATGATTTCCCAAGAATTACACAACGTTTGGACAAGTGCCAAAGAACCCAGGTCTATATTTGAGACTTACCAATTAAACTACATCTTTTAATAGACAGTTTAGCCTGGCCATTCACAAAGCCTATAGCAAAACTCTCTACTCATCTTACCCTATTTAATGTCACTTCAATATCTCTTGCCAACGTTCCTCATTTTTAAATCTGAAGAATACAACAGTTATTAGGCTCGTTTTTTAATACACAGATATGACTGTGGCTGTACTTTATCCAGCATTTAAATCATGTACATAAAGATAGCTTGTTAAAATAAATGGCAGTGACATTTCTCCGTTTATCTTTCTTTATATTTCTCAATTCCAGTCAATCTCCCTAGGTTTTCTCATTCTATTCGCACTTACTCTCAATCAATATGCTGTGGCTCATCTACGTCGGTCGCTTTAACTCTCTTTGACCAATCTGATCTTCTATGCGCTCTTTCCGTCTCTATTTTTCCATCTCATATGTACCTTGCACTATTATCGGCGTTTCTTTTCTTACTCCCTTGGTGATGTCTCTCAATGTCTTTGACTTCTCTCTTTCACTCGCTGATGTTCCTTCTGTGGCTTTTCCTTTCTAGGCACTTTGTTTTTATTCCTTAGGCCATTTCTATACTACTCGCTTACCGCATAGTACTAGCTCCCTTTGTGGAGTCTATTATTACTTCTTTCAGTTTTCCCTTGGGTCGGTTTTGCTCCTTGTTCTCTCATTTCGAGTTGTTTTCTGTTTCCTGCCTTGTTCTGCTCCTCCCCTTTCTACCCATTTTCTCTCTCCCCTTTTTATCACCCTCTTATTCCAGTTGTTTGTTTACTTTCACTACCACTGTAACCCTTGCTGTGTCGTTCTTGTTCCATTTTCCTTCTGACTCTCCTGTCCGTCCCGTTTGTTGGTAAACGCTCTCTTTTTATGTTCTCTTGTTAATGGTTTTGTTTCCCCCTTTTGTTCCTAACCCTCTCGCTGTATAAGTCCCCTTCAATCACACAATATTTATGAAAAAACTATGCTCACCTCTCAGATGACATTTCTATTACATCCATGACATTTCATAATACAATTTATTACAATAACACCTTAACATTTTTAAAAACAAAACGTCATTAGATTTGCATCATTTAAATAACTGTACATGGTGGAGAACTGGTGACCGCACTGCAAGGAGTAGTGTGTGTTAAATAATTCTCCCAATTTTTCATTTTCCTTGGTTTTGAGAAAGGGAATGTTTTACTTTGTTATTAATAGGTTAAACAGAAATAAGGCATTTGACCCATGGAAATCTGTTTTTCAGTTACTGTTGTATCACTTGAGTTCATATGTGATCTATTCATTTTGTTGTCACAAAATACAACAAAACTGTATAAGAGAATCCACATAGTGAGATACTCTGGAATGTGTCTTGTAAAGCGCACTGCTACCCGCACCGCAGGCCTCGTAGCGCTATAGACCGCTGGGGAACCCGTCCTGGCTTTCCCTGTGAGATAGTCCCTCCTGGGAGTCTCCAAGGTGAAACCAGGCATCCCCGGCGTTTGTGAGGGGCCGTTGTGGAGATGAGGCAAGCTTAATGCCCAGAGTTGCCGAGTGTGATCCCTGATTAGAGTAGGCACCGAGGCGAGAATTATCAAGTCCGCTGATACTGGTCCAAGACCCTGCCGCGTCGGGAATCGAACCCTGGTCCCAGGCCGTTCTCTGCTCTCGGGTCTGCCGCCTCTAACCTGTGAGCCACACCACTCCAGGAGGAAGCTTGCGCGAGACCAGGCCTATCTGCGCATGAGTCCCATGGTCACTGCTGGTGGCAGGTCAACTGTAGTCTTTGATAGGAGGAAGGATGTTCTGGGAGATGGTTTTGCTACCTGTCCTGTATTGTTGACACTGAAAGGACCCCCCACCCACAGGGGTGGCTGCTGTGTCCATTTTAAGCTTCTCCATAATCAAGTCAACCTGAGGGCCGAGGAGATGTTCGCCATCAAATGCTAGGATGAGCAGATGCTGCGGTACTTACAATTTAAAATCGGAAACACGTAGCAAGGAGGGGCGTCCTTCTAGGATTCTTGTATTAACCCATGCAGCCGCAGTGTCAGCGATATCAGGGCATAGCGGAAGGTGGCGCTGGAGAAGGTTTTCCTTTCAGTCACTAATTTCTCTTCCCTTTGTCTATGCTCCAGCTAACTATAGTGCATCTCATCCAAATGCGTCGCTGTATCAGGAGAGCAGGCTAACAGAGTTGGTCATTCTTTAGTGCTTGGTTGCCTGCACTGCAACTCTCTTCTCCCCGCATCGATTTTCTTGCGCTCCTTACCTAGAAGGGGAGCATCTAGTGTAGCGAGCACTCTTTCAAGCACTTTGGGCCACAAGGGAGTCAGGAGGTATGTGCCCACATATATAGAGTGAGTCTTTGGAAGTGGGCATTTATTTTATGTCCACCTGGGGTGTTACTACCCTTGCTTTTACAGACTCTTTAATGGTGTCGGGGGGGGGGGGAGGGGGGTTCAGCATCTCCTTAAGCACAGGGGGAACTGCATTATGCGTTTGATCTTGGACTACGTCGCCACCACAAAGAAGTTGTTCTCTTGGAGGACGGACAGATCAACCTTGTTATATGTGGCTGCCTTTTTTATAACTTCATCATAGGCTGTATATCATCTGGGAGGATGGCCTGGCAGGGTACAGATCAGGGCCTGCGTCGCTTGGGGGAAATCGACATTATAGTCATTCCACCGGTCATCAGTAGGCACTGGGTCATAAGGTGCATCGTAGGGGTTGACAGGGATAAATGAGCTGCTCCCTCTGGTGAGTACAGAAGAGGGGAATTATGTGGTGGTGGCACAATAGGGAAAGGGCTGGTGCCCTTGTCTTTGTTCCTTTTGTGCTTGAGAGATGGAGGAGTCTATAGACTAGAGAAATGTCCTCCTCGAAGGTGAGCTTCCTTTTTTGTGGTAAAGACTCAGCTGGCTTTGGAGGAAGCTTGCGCGAGACCAGGCCTATCTGCGCATGAATGAACAGGTGTCTGTCACCCAGCCAGCCACTGATGTAGTTGCTGGAGGATAAGTTGTTCTGGCTTTTTTGTCGCCGACTGTGCTCATGAAGCTAAAGGCGTTCTCGACATGAAGACAGATTTCGCCGTCACTATGAGCTTCGGTGCCTGTCCCGAGGGGCCTCTTGTCATCGAAAATCTGCGGCTTGTGTAGTATCTTCAGGGCCAATGGACAAGTTGGAACAGTGCCCGGAGAAGTGAGCGTTATTTACTCCGAAGCTTTCGGTTGGTGTTGACCATGGCCCAAATGCAGTGGTGGTTCTGCTTGATGTTTTTAGGCAACAGGCTCAACTACTGACTTGAAAGGGGTGCGGTGGGAGTGGATGTCCAGTGATCCGCCTCGATTTGAGGCAGTTGTACTGGCTTAATTTGTGTGTTGGTGACAATCACTCTCACTGCTGGAGTCTTCGTCCACTGCTTTGAGGCACTCAGGCCTGTTCTTCCTCCTCAGACCCGTGGGAATCAGAAAATGCCACCTCCAGGCTTAGTGACAACTGGAGGGGCTGTGCCTCAGAAAGGCCAGCCTCTTCTTTGACACTGTGCTCCTCAAAAGGTGTTTGGGGAGTTGCCAGACCCCATCCTCTGAGGTGCCCACCTCCGCTTCATCAGTGCCGAAGAGTCTTCTTCGACCAGAAAGCAAGGCAGACCTCACACGTGGTCCTGCAGTGTTGGAGGGAGAGGCAGAGTTTGCACACCTCGTGGTGGTAGTCCACAGGAATTTGGAGTAGCACAACTAATTCTGCAAGATGAGTGGTGAAGAGCATCGGGAAGGACCTGAGGTCCTGGCAATGAGGCATCAATGGGAGGCCAGTGTCCATGGAACATCTGGCGAATGAAAAAGTGGTTGAAGACGTCTTCAAACAACTTGGAAACGGAGTCCAACACTAGATCGCAGGAGTATGCTGAGAATGTGTATCTACAGCAACACATGTCATGGACCGTTGGAGAAAAGTCTGAGAATTAATGCTTTAGAGAGGAGGTCTTCTTGCAGAGATGGGCTCACAAGGGGAGCTTGTGTGTTGCACAGATAGGCCTCTTCTTGTTCTTGTAAGCATTACTTTATTATTTAGATAGTGGGGAGTGTTCAGTTTCAGTGCTTTGAAAATGTCACCTATTGATCTCAACATGCATTGTGCTAGTTAAGGGAGTCATCTAAGTTGCATCAGAGCAGGTGCAATGTACTCAACTTTCTTAGTACGTATGTTCCTTTTTGCTGCTACAAGGAGGATTGCTTTGAAGTTGGCTTTCCTAATGTCAGGGAAGCCTTGAATAGAGAGACTCCATACTCTATACAGAGGAGATCATTAGAGCTTGAATGACCTGTTTGAGATCCTCCGAGGAAATAAACCTCTTAATATTAGCAGTTTTAGCTATTAAACGGTTGATTTAGCAACTACAATGATGTGGGATTCTAGGTTTAGTATATCATCCAGCAAAAAGTCAAAAGATCTGATGTATCCTTTCCCAATTATACTGTGCATCCCTAGTTCCAAGCTTATAGCCTCCACCGAGAGACTTGTGAAAACACAGAAAACCATTCCAGATTTTCCCTTCATTTTGTGCCCAATACAGATAACTTAGCAAGAGAAAGTCAAGCAAACACAATAGTATAAAATTATTCTTTCTTTGCATACTGATCTTAACGTTTGCATCTGTTGCTTTCCCAATTCCTATTAGAATTCTCCCTTCAACCATGTTAGGCTACTCCAGAGAGTTGTTGTTGGAGCTGGGGGATTTGGCCCCTAGCGCGGGTTGCAAAGATAATCCTCGAGTAGAGGACGGCATCCTTCTGGGGAAATGCCTACAGTGTGGTTGGTCGGTGGCTGAGCAACAGCGAACACCTGGCCCCATACACCCCCGCCCCCCCCACGAATAATCGATTAGGTAAGAAACAGCCCTTTAGGGTAGAGAAGCAGACCAAGGGAGGGCAAGCAGCCCCCTTTCATTGGCTGTATCTTAACGCTAGATCCATTCCAAAGCATGTGGAAGAAAACTAGTATCTGCTAGACGATCTAAAACCAGATATGTCTCTTCACATAGACCTGGTTGCACAATGATGCCACACCGGCACTGGCAATAGCATTCCCCGCTGAATACTCTGTTGTACGTGTGGATAGATCAGACAAGGGGGGCGGAGGTCTAGCAATTGCCACGCGTCCATCTTATTACATAAAGACTTTCGACACGGTCTCTTCCTCCAATATGGAGTTGTTGGATTTCAGGGTGGAGCGGGCTCAGGCGAACGAATGGTCGGGAGCCTTAGTTTATCACCCTCCAGGGGGAAACAAGAAAGAGTTTTGCACTTCACTATAAGAAAGGTTGGCCCCTTACACACTACAAACTGAGACGTTCCTACTGGGAGGGGACTTTAACCACCATTTGGATGCTCTCTCCAACGTAGAGTCTGTTTGCTTAGTTGCAGCTATGGAGTCATTGGACCTTTCCTCCAGAGTACGTAGTCCCAAACATATTGCCGGGCATTTGCTGGACACCAATTTCGCGAATAACCCGGAATTAGTAGTAGAGGCCCCCTGACATTAGGTTGGTCGGACCATTCAGCACTAAGTTTCACTTGGGCATTTACGAAATTGGCCGGCCACCCTCAAGCCTGTAGGAACTTCTGTAGCTCGTGGAAAAAGGTGACATCCTCTGCCTTTTGTCTGGCCCACACCCCCCCTTCACTTACCAACTGCGAAGACAGTGACCCAGCCTTAGAAAGGTTTGAAGCTTCTGTAACCGAAGCCCTAGACTCCGTTGCACCGCTTAAGAGGGTAAAAATCCATAACAGGGCAGCCCCAGCCCCATGGTATTCAGAAACTCTCAAGAGAGATAAGGCCATATGTAGAACTAAGGAAAATGGAGGGAATCAAAATCAGAGAAAGAAAAAGTGCTCAATCGAGTTGCACACAGAATTTATTTAAAAAGCTGCAACTTAGCCAGAGGAGCACATCTTGGTGCCAGAATTACAGAAGCTAAGAACTCTTCCAAGGAGCTCT
The DNA here is from genome assembly GCF_964263255.1 of Lissotriton vulgaris. Taxonomy (NCBI): domain Eukaryota; kingdom Metazoa; phylum Chordata; class Amphibia; order Caudata; family Salamandridae; genus Lissotriton; species Lissotriton vulgaris. The sequence continues at coordinate 1,126,977,213 of NC_141685.1, read as the reverse complement.
TTAAGATTCTTAAGGAGTTCTCCAACCCGAAGGCCAATAATCCTCTACCTCCTCCCACACAAGAGTTTTGTGAGGACCTAGCTAGCCATTTTATTCAACAGATTGATACAATCTATAGCTCTTTCGGTCAGGAAGATGCTAATTATGAGGGAACTACCCCCAGGACAACCCTCTTTTCCCGAGCCTAGGATTATTTTCCTGGTATTACTGGTGAGCAAGCAGGCTCCTTACTAGTCCACATGAAATCTGGATCTACACCAGACCCGGTTACGCCTTCCATTGTATCAGACCTCACTCCGGTCCTAGCCGAAGTGCTCACTGAAGCCGGTCATATCTCGTTAAATACAGCCACGTTTCCTTTTAAGTGGGAACACGCACGCATCAAGCCATTGCTGAAAAAGGCGCAAACAGATCCGACTGATCTACAAAATTATAGGCCAATCTCTCTCCTCCCTTATAGCTCAAAGATCTTGGAGACATTAATCAATCGTCATCTCTCTGGTTATTTGGAACAGAATAACCTATTGGAGCCGTCTCAGTCGGGATTCCGGGCTTGTTATAGCACGGAGTCCGCATTGTTGGAAGTCGCCAACTCCATAAGGATGTCACTGGAACCCCTTCGATGCTAGTTCTCCTTGATTTGTCGGCAGCCTTTGACACCATCCGGTCCCCGACCACAGTTCAGCGACACCATCGCCAACTTCATCAGCACCCTCGCCTCCACGGACTACATCCTCCTCGGGGACCTGAACTTCCACCTCGAGAACAACAACAACGCCGCCAACTCCACCGCCCTGATCGACAAACTCGCCAACCTCAGACTCAAACAGCTTGAGACGACACCCACTGGACCCCATCTTCTCCGCAAGTCCCCACGTCTCCTTCAACCACACCACGGAACCCCACTGGACCGACCACAGATGCGTCCACTTCACCTTCAGGAAACCCACCACCGCACCCAATAGTTGCCACGTCGCTGCTGGGGAAAGGTCAGCAAGGACCAACTGACCACCATCCTCGCCCTGGGACCACCCGCCGACACAGACACTGTCGCCATAAACCTCAAACAGTGGATTAACGACTGCGCCGACACCCTTGCCCCACTCAAGACCTCTGCAACCAATCACACCAACAAGAAAGCCGCATGGTTCACCGAAGACCCCCAAGCACACCTGTCGGAAGCTGGAGAAGAACAGGCTCCGCAATCGAACACCAGACAGCTACACAGCCCACAAGGACGCTACCCGCAGACACCACCAACTCATCAGGACCGTCTTCAAGGACCGCCTTGACATCAACTCACACAACAGCAAAGAGCTCTTCGACATCGTGAAAGAACTCTCCAACCCCAGCTCCAACACCAACGACATTCCACCATCACAAGACCTGTGCGACTCACTAGCCACCTTCTTTCACCGCAAGATCACCGACATCCACGACAGCTTCAACACCGACACCCCCACATCCACCGCCGAGACCACCACCACTGCGACCTCCACCCGCACTAATCGCCTGACCGCCTGGTCCAACGTCAGCAACGAAGACACCATCAAGACAATGAACTCCATCCACTCCGGATCCCCATCTGACCCATGCCCTCACCACGTTTTCAACAAAGCCAGCACAGCCATCGCCCCCCATCTCCGGAAAACAATCAACATCTCCTTCGAGACAGCAACCTTTCCGGAGAGCTGGAAGCACGCCGAGATCAAAGCCCTACTGAAGAAACCCAAGGTGGACCCCAAGGACCTCAAGAACTTCCGGCCCATCTTCTTGTTCCATTTCATGGCAAAAGTCACTGAGAAGATCGTCAACTGACAGCTGACCCACTACCTCGAAGACAACAACATCCTGGACCCATCCCAGTCCAGCAACCACAGCACCGAGACCGCCATCATCGCCGCCACCGACATCAGGATCCTTATGGACAAAGGAGAAACAGCCGCCCTCATCCTTCTGGACCTATCAGCAGCCTTCGACACTGTCTGCCACCGCACCCTAACAGCACGCCTCCATGAGGCCAGAATCCAAGAGAAGGCCCTGGCCTGGACCATACCCTTCCTCTCCGGCAGAATCCAGAGCGTCCGCCTCCCACCCTTCCGCTCCAGGACCACCAAGATCATCTGCGGCGTTCCACAGGGATCTTCCCTCAGCCCGACGCTGTTCAATATCTACATGGCACCACTCACCCACATTGCACAACAACATAGCCTCAACATCATCTTCTACGCTGACGACACCCAGCTAATCATATCCCTCACCGAAGACCCCCACACCGCCAAAGCCAACCTCCACAGAGGAATGAAGGCCGTCGCCGATTGGATGAAGGACAGCAGGCTGAAGCTGAACTCAGACAAGACGGAGATCCTCATCCTCGGCCCCACCCCATCAGCCTGGGACGACTCCTGGTGGCCTACATCGCTAGGAACAGCCCCAGAACCCACCAACCACGCACGCAACCTGGGGGTCATCCTCGACTCCACCCTCTCCATGAGCAAGCAAGTCAATGCCGTCTGCGCGTCCTGCTTCAACACCCTCCGAATGCTGCGCAGGATCTTCAAATGGATCCCCTCAGACACAAGAAAAACCGTCACCCAGGCCCTCGTCTCCAACAAACTGGACTACAGGAACGCCCTCTACGCAGGAACAACAACCAAGCACCTGAGACGGCTGCAACGCATCCAGAACGCCTCAGCGAGACTGATCCTCAACGTCCCCCGACGCAGCCACATCACACCCCACTCAAGAGGCCTGCACTGGCTCCCCGTTGACAAGAGGATCACCTTCAAACTCCTCATCTATGCACACAAAGCCCTACACAGCGCCGGACCAGCATACCTCAACGACCAACTCAGCTTCTACACACCCAACCGCAGCCTCTGCTCTGCCAACCTCGCCCTCGCCACAGTTCCACGCATCCGGAAAACCACCGGCGGCGGCAGATCCTTCTTCTACCTCGCTGCCAAGACCTGAAACACTCTCCCCACCGACCTACGACAGACCCAGGACCTGCTGGCCTTCAGAAGACTGCTCAAGACCTGGCTTTTCGATCAGTAGCAGCCCCCCCCCCAGCGCCTTGAGATGCTCACGGGTATATAGCGCGCTTTACAAATGCATAATTGATTGATTGATCTCTCATCACATCCTTCTGGATAAACTATGAGAAATTGGTGTCAGAGGCTTGGCACTTAAATGGATACAAAGTTTTGTGACCGACAGAAAACAATGTGTCTAGCTGGATTCCTGTGTGTCTCAGACCATGCGGATGGATAAGGGGGTCCTGCAGGGATCCATCTTAAGCGCCACCTTGTTTAATATATATGTGGCCCTGCTGGCCGCAATTACTAGAAGCTGCGGGTTCGAGGCTATCTTGTATGCTGATGACACGCAGGGGATAGTCCCCATAGAGTCAGACCCTGCAGTGACCAAAGCCCACTGTTCTGTATGACCCAGAAGCAGTACAAATATGACTCGGCAGAATACTTATTTTCACCTACTCTACACACATTTGGATATAATTAAAAATGCATTGCAATTACAGCCCCTAAAGGCATCACAGATGATCACAGGATTAAGTTGTAAATGCCGTCAGACACCCTAGCAGGAGTGTCTAGCCACTTAAATCCACTTTGCTTGTGACATCACCTTACACCAGTACTTGACATTGAACATCAGTCCCTCTAAAAGAAATAACCATTAATAAATGCATTTCAGTGCAATTATGCCATTTCACCTCCAGGGGATGCCCTTCTCGAGACATCTCCAACTCAGCCCTTCAATCTTTGAGGCACTTCTCAATGAACCCCCAGCTGTAGAAAAAAAGTTCCAGCCTAGGAGGTAATGCAGTCTTCGCTGAGAGTTGAGGGGTTATTCTTTTTAAATCCTCAAGAAACTTAGGGAGGGACTTAGCTTTGTGCTGGGGGCGAGACTGCGCTGCTCCAGCAGCTCCCCCCAGCACATTTTCACACTCAGGGGTGACCCCTCTCCTCTGTGGGCCACCAAAACGCCAAAAACAATCCATTCCTCATGCCTTGCAAGGCATCATGGGGCGCTTCAAGCTCCTGAAGCTTTCTGGGGCCTCGGTGGGGGGCCCGGTCCCACCCAGACCCCCGGGTAAGGGTATGCGACGCGGGGAGCCCACAACTAGCCGCTCCGCGCTTTGGTTGGGGGCCCGGTCCCACCCGGGCCCTAGCTAATCCTTCCTTGTCCGGGGCCCCGGTCCCACCCGGGACCCCCGCAGGCTCTCCACGTTGGAGGGCAGTCCCCGGGACCTGACCCACCCCGGGGGCCTTTTCTGGACTGGCAGCGGAGCCTCACGCGCTTCGCCATCAGGTGGCTATAAGTCATAGGTCGCTCACCTTCTGGGGGCCATATCTCAGCCCATGGAGGTCCGATCTGCCCCATTTTCGAGTCTTCTTGCTCTAGGCGATGCCCCCCAGCCACTGGGAGCATTCTCCTTCACCCTCCGGGTCTCCAAGAGGGTGCATTCTGCAGGGAGCAGTCTGCACTGGCTCCCTGCGCCAGCCTTTCGCCTGGCTCTCAGGGTGTAATTGTGCCTCTTGTAAGACGACAGGTAGGGCAGACCCGGTGCCAAGGTGTAGCCTTGAAGTTAAAAAGGTCGTGAGCAGTCCCCGGCCTCCCAATTGTGCAGAAACACAACATACAAAGTCTGTAACAGGATAAAATACATCTCCGATGGAATAATTCAAACACCACAACATGCCCATTGGCCAGCATGCCTACTGCAGAACTGGCATGTGGGGAGATAATCCATCACTGAGTGTCGCGCAAATTCAAGCCCTGATTCAAGACTTCCAGTCATGTACACTTCCGCAAGGGTTGTGAGTGGGCCACCTGTCACCTGACAATGCGAACAAGACAGGCAAGTGTGTACTTAGATGGAATAGATGCAACCGCCAGGGAACAGTCTCAAATCTACTTGCTGTCTCTATCTGCTCTTTTGTTCCTTGTGCTGCCCTCTCCCTTCGCACTCTGTCTGGCTCACAACTTTTTTAGGACCCCCACATCCTGCTCACTCTGTCGTTCCTTATTCGGTCTGTTCCCAGCCTCTTATTCATTTGTGTTTCTTCCCTTTGTACTGAAGCTCCCTTTGCCTGAGCTTTCCTTCTCCACTGTAATGTACTCTCTCACTGGTGCTATGGTCCTCACACAGTCTCGTGTACAGATGAAGTTTCTCGCTTCTGCACTGCCTTTCGCTTTTGTGCTCTATTCATTTAATCTGCTGCTGCTCCCTAGATTTTTACTGGGCCATACCAGGGTGTTGCACCTTACTGACTCAAACATGTTGCTGTCATCTGTGTTAAGCTTTGTCCTGGGAGAAGAACACAGTGTAAGACCAGTGGCCAACATGGTATATCACCTACAATGTGTGCCTGTCCCAGGCAGAGTCTGCCACACAGGCACTGCGAGTGTGGTATGCGAAGCAAGCCAGACTGTAAAGTGGGAAACAAGGGGGGGGGGGGGGGTTGTCAGCGAGCCAATCAGGTGTCGCGTTGGGTCCCTTTAGAAACGTTCAGCTCTGCTGTGCCTCATCTTCAGTACAGGAGGGGTGGGGTTCTGGGTATTGCTATTTCCGAGAACCAAAACTTCCTGCCGCCTCTCTGCTCTTTATTTTACAGCAGTGCTAAGGTTTGCCCGTTAGCATTAGGATACTCTCGTCTTTATTCCAGAGGTTGTCTCTGTGCTACCCACTGGACTGTCTCCTACATAAAAATACTGAAAATGACTAAATGAATTTTGTTTTGATTTTTACAAGGATGTCAATTATCTTGATAACATCTGAAAGCATCAGACAGGCCCGTCTTTTTAGCCATAAGCATAATTCACTTTACATGAGAAGTTTACTTTTTTACACTGTTATTATGGATGCAACGCAACAAACAGATTTAATTAAAATGTCAGAATTGACTGAAGGTGTCAGAAGACAGTCACCTGGCAGTTTTTTTTTTTAACAATCTACAAAGTAATCTAGTGCTTTTTCAAATGCAAATCCCCAAATTTGCTGATTTGTTGAGGGGCAGCTGTAACCTACTAACTCAGTGTTTTGAAAGAAGCTACTTGCTAAAAATAAGAAGCTCAAGCAGGCACACAAGAGGCAACCTCTTTGAAAAAGATTTTAACGTGCAACCCACAAACTCACTGCAAGCCCAGCCTCAGTGCTTTACCTATTAACACTGTGAAGAGATTACACTACATAAGTATTCACAGCGTGCCAGTGACTGGGCTACGGATGTGGGCATAACTGGACATACCAGACTGGCTGGAAAGTGTATGTTCTTCAAGTGTGTGGCACCCGTTTGGTGAACACATGCATAGTTATCAAATGCAGTCTTTCCTTGCAGATAAGGTCAGACTTGAAGTGGGCGATTCTGTCTGATGCTACAAAGTGTGGATAATCTGGCCTCTTGAGTTCAGCTTAAACTGTGATTGGCAAGAGCATCACATATCCTTTGTTGTGTATGTGAAAATATGTCATCTAGGTGCTTTCCTAAATTCTCAAGATCGCCAAAATGTCCTCCTAGAACCAACTTTAACCCACAAATACCACCAGACAACAAACACTCACCCTCCAGTTCCTAATACGTTTGAGACGGTTTGGTGTTTTCTCTAGGATCTGCAGAAATTCATGGGTTAGCTCTGGAAAAAAAACAGATATAATAAGTGGGTTTCAAATATAAAGGGGAAGACTGGTAAAAGGCAGCATGGGAGTCTGAGGGCAGTGACAATGAACCCATGTTACTTTATCTTCAGAAACACTTTTTCTAGCGGTTACACTCTTCTGGCCGAGCTCTCATCTTTGAAGTTTCCTGGGAGTCAAGTTAGAACTGGAAATTCTTTTACAATATCACTAAGTGGGACAATGAAGGACACTGGCTCTTTATATACTACACCAAAATGAGATATAGTGTGTATAGCAACAAAGTGACCCCAGAGGTAGGCAGAGGTTAAAGCTAGATAGCACCTTGCTCTCAATTTTGGTAGAGTGGTCGAGCAGTAAGGCAGTATCAGAGGACAGTGTTAAGAATGTGATGTACACACTTAGTCAGCAAATAAATTCACACACAAGAACTGAACTCTAGGCCAATTGTTTTTGTATAAAAAATATACTGTGGTTTATTTTTAGAACCAAGCAAGCCTGGCACTGGTAAGCATAAAATACTTTTCAGTATTCAGTTGCTGAATATAGAACAGTTTGAAAATGCAATAGAACTTGTACTTTGTTTGATTTACAGGGGGTGCAGCAGGTTGCAACACTTACCAAATACAGTACATTGGAATTAATAGGCTTTTTCAGTAAATTACAGGTAAGTAACTTTGTATGTTACTTTTTTAACTCAGTGCTGGATACCTAGATTCAGCACTGGGACATTTCCCGTAAACAGGGAAGTAATTACGTTTTGGTTATTCGCATGATTTTTAAAGACTATCTTTAGATTTCAAAACTCCACACTTAGTCGTTTTTGGAAGAAAAACAGTGCACTGAAATGAATAGGCTTTTTCAGTAAATTACAGGTAAGTAACTTTGTACGTTACTTTTCTTACTCAGTGCTAGATACCTGGATTCAGCACTGGGACATTTGCTGTAAATAGGTAAGTAAATAAGTTTTGGTCATTTGTGCGATTTTTAAAGAATATTTTTAGATTTCAAAACTCCACACTTCAATGATATCCTATTGAGGAAAAAAAGGTTATTGGTTCACAGGTAAGTAATCGACTGTGGGAGTTAAGGTTCTGGAGTTAGACTTGTGGGTCCCCCAGGGTCAGTGATGCACTGTTGTTGCACCCTCAGCAGCTCCAGGGCAGCCGGGTGCAGAGTGTTGAGGCCCAATGTTCTCCATTGGGGGATAGGGGGCCTCCGGTTGGTGGCTGCTGGCAAGCAGGCCACTGGTTGTGGGAACAAAGCTCCAAGGGTTACGGTCAGGGCAAATGGGGAAACAAAGTAGCACAAAAGGTGCACCCTCAGCGGCACTGGGGCGGCCGGATGCAGAGTGCTGTTTCGACATCGGGCGCCTTGTTGTTTTCTATGGAGAACTTCCAGTTTGCAAAGGCACTGCAGGCAGGGAGATGAAGGACTTCTGGGTGCAACCATCACTTGGAGAAGTAAGTTGGGAAGTTAAGGGCTGGTTAGGCACCATTGGTTACGGCACACAAGGCTGTGTGGCCTTTTAGGGTTGGATCTTCTTACTAGCTCCTGGTCGCGGTTAGGGGGGCCTTCTGGATTTAGGCTGCAGGCGTCGGTTGGAGGCATATCAGAGGTCGCCGGACCTCAGGTCAGGATCTTCGGGGTGACCTCCGCTTGGTGTTTTTCCACTCGAGCTCAGGCCGGGTTCAGCGGGTGCAGAGTGGGCTGGATTCGCAGTCTCTGGCTGCTGATAGAGGTTTTAGTTGAACAAATCCGGTGTTTACGCGAGAAGCAGTCTTTGGAAGTGAAGGCAGGCAGGTCCTCCGGGTTTCTGAGGTTGATGGCTGCAGGAGACACCAGGATTTCGCAGGAGCAGGTTCGAGGGGAGAAGGGCCGGTAGGTTTTGGTGAAGTACAGAAGACCTGGAACCTGATCCTAGTGTTTACCATGAGCCAGTGAAGCACTTTCAGAGCTGGTCTAATTTGGTCATACTTGCGCAGGTTCATGTACGAGAATAAGAGAAATGGTTTGGAAGATACAGGCACCCTTTCCATAAGTGAGAAGGCTTTTCTTATTGTGATGTCCAAAATTGTCACTACAACCTGGATTCTTCTAGAGGGTATTATCGCTGATTTCTCCTAATTATTCAAGAACATCACCCCCTCCCAAAAAACACAGACAATTGCATATCTTGTAAAGAAGTCTCTTGGGGCGATTTCTGCAGAAGCCAATCATCAAGGTATGGCTAAGTTTTGCTTGCTTATTGTCAAGGAAATGCTCCAACTTCTATCAACACTTTTGTAAAAACTTGCAGTGCCAGTTTCAGCTGCAATGGAAGGAATCCGTCCAAAATAGTCACTACAAACCTGGATTCTTTTAGAGGGTATTATCTCTGATTTCTCCCAATTATTCAAGAACATCACCCCCTCCAAAAAAACACAGACAATTGCATATCTTGTAAATAAGTCTCTTGGGGTGATTTCTGCAGAAGCCAATCATCAAGGTATGGCTAAGTGTCGCCTGCTTATCGTCAAGGAAATGCTCCAACTTCTATCAACACTTTTGTAAAAACTTGCAGTGCCAGTTTCAGCTGCAATGGAAGGAATCCTAAAATAAACATTTTCCTCAACTGCCAAAAAACATAGGTGTCTGGAAAACAGTGTCTTGTAAGTTTACAGACGATAGGAGGAGTAGATTTGCAGCCTGAAGAACTTTTGGGATCCACATATTATGCATCTATTTCTCCATCGAGTGGTTGATTCTGGAATTGTCTCTTGTCCTCGTCCTCTCTTTCCCTTGTCTTTATTTTTTTGGTGCAGGCGTCATCAATCCCCATTTGGTGGTAGGTCCATCCTCTTTGTGACATCCGACTGCGCCCTGAAAGTTTCTGTGCATCGTCATCATCTTCATATGCTTCTTTCCCTTTACATCTTTTCTCTTTGGAACTTCTGTTCTTTTTTGAAGTGTTGTTCACTGCGCCTGTTTGCTTTATCACCATTTTCAGGTAGGTGGGTGGGTCGCATCTGAATCCAGATAATATCTTCAGGTTGCAAAACTACAACTACTGGTAACCATTTTTATTTTGCAGCATGAAACCTTTTCTGGATACACCTGCTGTGCATCACATTACGTAGAGGTGTCTGATTCCATGGGAGGGATGGGTTGGCAAAGTAGTGTTGTAGCACTATGTCCAACTTATGCTTCCTTGTTTATCTGGATGTCCACACAGTAGTGTTTTGTGAAGGTGTGCTGGGATAACCATGTTGCAGCCATATAGATGTTGCTAATGGTTTGAGTGTGCCCTGGGGCATGTGGGTAAATGTGTCCTCCTTTTGTGCAGTATGTTTGAATAGTTTCTACTATTTACTGTGTGATTGTTTCCTTAGTTACCGGCATACCCTTGCTTGCCTTGCTACTCTGAGTTGGTTGCCTTTGCAAATTGCTTTTGTCTCTTGTAGATAGTACATGAGTACACTTTGCACGCCCAGAGTGTGTAGCACCCTTTCGGCCTGTGAATCTGGATCCTGAAAGAAGGCTAGTAGTTGGATGCTTTGGTTGATGTGAAATGTGATACCACCTTTAGTAGGAACTGTGAGTTTGTTCGCAGGAAAACCTTGCCAATTAGGATTTGAAAGAAAGGATCCTGGTTCGTGAGCGCTTATAGCTCTGCTGAGAGTCGAGATTACTATTAGGAATGCTGTCTTTAAGGTTATAAACTTCCACTCGGTCTTGTGCATTGGCTGAAATGGCTGTGTTATCAAATAGCTGAGTGCAGTGTTCAGGTTCACATTGGCGTCTGTGCTGTTCTAGGTGGTACCACCCTCTTTGATCCCTCCAGGAATCTTTTCACTACTGGTAGTGTGAAAAGCTGTTCCCTGTTATTCCTCTGGTGTATGCGGAGATGGCAGCCAGGTGAACCTTTAGTAATGCGAAGATCTGGCCACTATCCAGTAGGTGGGTGAGGTACATTAGCACAGCACCGGGCCCTTGTCTCTAGTTTCTGGTGGCCCACTGCATGTACCTATTCCACTTTGTGGTGTAGCACCTCCTAGTGCTTGTCCTTCTAGCTTCCTAGAGTATTTCCATCGTCCTGGAGGGCAGCTGTAGGTGTCCGAACTCCAGATATTAAGGAGTCACGCTGAGTGTAGCTGGTTCTGAGTGACACACTCCTCCGTTCTGCATAGTAAGCAGGTGCTTTATTGCTTTGATTTATCCTCTGGGCATCTCTGGTAGGTCCAACTAACATGTCTGTCTGGCCCACTGCAGGGCGATGAGTATGAGTGAAGTCCCTGGTTGTCTGGTCTTGTTTAGTGCCCTTGAGATTAGGAGAATCAGTGGAACAGAAGGGTGTAGAAAAATCTCCCTGACTAGTCTATTGACAGGGCATTCCCCTTGAACTGGAGGTGTGGGACCTGGATGCGAAGTGTTGCCATTTTGTGTTTTTTGGACTTGCGAATAGGTCTAAGCTTGGTGTTCCCCAGCATCTTAATATGCCGCACAGTACTTCCTTCTTTATCAACTATTCACAGGAGGTGCTTTCTTGTGTGCTCAGTTAGTCTGCTTCTGTGTTCAGATCCGTGGGGAGGTGAATTTTTACAACAGTTGTGTTCTGTTGGATCGCCCATTTCCATATCTCCTGTGCTAGTTTGGACAGTGGGAATAACTGTGCTCAGTGTAGGGTTGTCTGAGCACTGTCTGTCCTCTCACATGCGCATGGAACACTTTCAGCTCTAGGAAGGCTGTCATTAGTTCTGGATACTTATGTGCATAGGGCTCCAGAAACCACTGACCTTCAGCTCGTCCATGCGTGCTCCCCAGACCTTGTGGGATGCGTCCGTCGATATGGTCACCATGGGAGTTGGTAGTTTGAAAGGTCTCCCCACTCTCATATTTGTCAGGTTTCACCATTCTATTTCCTTCTAAACCACTGCTGTGACAACCACTAGATCTTCCCAGCTCCCCATGGCTTGTGAACATCCATTGCAGAGCCATGCCTTTATGGGTCGTATGTGCAGTCTCCCATGAGGTATGAGGGGGAGACATAATGTTATCATGCCCATAAATTTCATGACAGTTCTCACTGTTCGAGACTGCCCATTCTGGTACAGAAGAGTTTTGTTCTCTTATTAATGTTGCTCTCTTGGGGTATGGGTATTCCTGTTCAGTTCTTGAGTTCAGTGTTGCTCTCAGCAACACCTTTAACTGCTCAAGGAGTGGTGCCTATTTTTCATGGTTTGCGGTGAACCCCAGGTATTGTAGTGTGTTGATGACTGTTTACATTTCTAGGTGGCATTTTAGTTTCGATTTTACATTTACCAGCAAATTATCCAGTTATGGGTGAACGTGTATACCATGTATTTTCAGATGCGCTGCCAACGCCATTAGGCATTCCATGAACACCAGTGTACATGTACAGGTTGTCCGGGGCCTATGGCCTTGAGGGGTAGCTGTTGACACCCTCAGGGGATTTGGCGCCGTGATCCTTCCGTTCAACAGTGAACTGGCCTGACACTCCATCATGATGGGCTCATCCTCCTCATATTCCAAGAGGTCTTCCAGCTCCAGCGTTGTGTTTGCCTCGATGTCCGATAGGTCGTCGCCCAATTCCCTTGACGTGAAGGGCTTTGTATGTTTAACGCCTTCAGGGAGTCGTCAAACTCCTCCTTGCCCTGCAGGAGAGCTGCCATTTTGGTCTCGAGGCGGAGTCATCTTAGCGACCCTCCAGCGAGCTTTCAGCATCAGTTCTTGAGGAGAGTTTCCTCCTTGCTTTTTCCCTTCGCCCCCTCCTTTGTGCCTCCTGGTGTTACGGGTTGGTGCAAATGTTTGCCCCAATTGTTGTCTTTTGGTCAGGACCTTGCAGCTCTTTCTGTTTATGCCGAACTCTCACCGTTGAGGTGACTTTCAGTGTTTTAAGGTCTTTTATTACCTTCTGGCGCCTGGCCTCTTCGGCCTTTGTGGGGGTCTCTGCTCTTTTGACTTTGCTCCCGGCTCGCCTGTGCCGGCTGTGCTTCTTGTCGTCACTGGAGAGGCCCTGGTCCTTCAGGGACTACTGTGGTCTGTGGTATGCCAGCCATTGCTTTATCCTCATCTTGTGAGTATTTAGGACAAATTTGGTACAGGCTTCACAAACTTCGTCTTTATGATCCTTCAGGTGGCACAGGTTACTGGCCTCATGTGGTTCCTTCAGCGCAAAATTGTTGTGGCAGTCAGGGCAGAATTTAAATGGTGTGTTCTTCATGTCCCTTAGGTGCCCATCCCCTCTGTATTCTACGGTCACGTGGTGATCACCGACGGAATACCCCGTCGATAAGGCTTCTCATTGGTCTTCAGTGTTTCTCGTGGCCTACGGTGATTTTTGGTGTATTTAGTCGACCTTTTCCTTCCTTTCTCTGCCAATCTTCCAAGATTCTTCGGAGCTCCTCTGGTGTACCTCCAGACCCAACGGCGGAATTTCTTTTTAAAGATGACAACCATGCGCAGACACATTCGGGGCACTGTCTAACATCTCACAAAGGATGTACTTATCACCAAATAGAGGTCAAAGGCACTTACACCGAAATAAAAAATAAGGAGAAAGAGTTACAGGACATGACACAATTAAGAACCCACGCACTAGAGGTGGAATAGATGCACGTCATGTGAATCCAGAAAAGCATTCATGCTGCAAAACCAGTCATCTAATTTAGGGCATGAAAAATGTGAAAGATTCCGATTTTTGTTTTTCCAGTTAACTTGTTGGGGAATAGCTGATCTAGAACTGGGCTGAGACCTTCATCCTTTTTCATTAAAAGTACACCTCTAAATTACCATTCTCAACCTCTTTCATAGTGAGTCTTTCTATTAAGCATTTTAACTTCATACATCCTTGTAATTGGTACTGCTCGAGGGTAGTCAGGTGGCTACTTAATGGGCAAAGGAAGGGAGCCTGCTTCCATTTCTCATTGAATATTATTTACCTCCCACTAAAAACCGGTGCAGTGATGTTTCCCTGTTTCTATTCTAATGAGGATAAGACTACTGCTTGCTTAGCACTGCAGTGGGATTTCTTGGTCGCGAATACAGCGACTTCCTAAATCCACTCAAGGATTATCTTACTTAGCCAGTAAGCATCCGTTTGTCACACGTAGAGCTAAAAATTCACATGCTTTAAATACTCCTGCCATCTAGTGTTGGGCTTGGCTGTTGCAACATGCTTTTCTTTGACTAAGTCTTTCAAGTCACAAGGCCTCTGTGACTCCTCCTCTGGTAATTAACGTGCATGGGCCCCATTGATCGATAGTTTTCCGCACAGCGGGAGAGAGTAGGTGGTATGGATTCGTAAGTAAGACAGGAAAGTGGCCCTGCGCGTAGTGTAAATATTTATGGAGGTTGAAGATATCTGGAGCAAACACTGGCTTCTGGGAAGGCAGGTGGGCACAAGTGAATCGACAGCACTACATGCGACGATCAGATGCTTACAGTAGACAACAGAATCCGTTCATAGCATATGTGGCTTTAGATGCACATGGTCTGCAGCGACTATAAAGCACTACTTCACTAAGTGGCGGCTTGTCAGTGGACGGTGCAGAGGGCTAAAACAAAGTCCATAGGAGAGTTTTCCTCAAGACTCGATGGTTGCCTTACCACAATGGTCACACAATATTGCTTTGTGAAGGTGTGTGGAGTGGACCACGCAGCAGCTTTATAGATGTCAGTTATGGGTATATTCCCCAGAAAGGCCATAGTGGTGTACTGTTTGTGGGTGGAGTGAGGCCTGGGGAAGGCAGGTAGCGATCTCTTGGCATTGAAGTAATAGGTTTAAATACATTTAACAATCCACCTGACTATACCTGCATTAGATAGTGGATGGCCTTTGTAAGTTTGTTCAAAGACAACAAATATCTACACTTGACATACTGAGACAAGCTGGGGGAAGAAAACCGGTAGCTCAATGGTCTGATTAAGGAACTAGGAGAGACACCACCTTAGACTGGAACTTGGGGTTGGTTCTAAGCCAATCCTGTCATTGGGAATAGGAAAAAATGCTCTTGTAGTTCACAAACACATCGAAGGGACATTATGGCGACTAAAGAAGGTGACCTTCCAGGAGAAAAAAATCTGCAAAGGTGAAGAATGAAGTGGTTCAAAGGGAGGTCCTATGAGTCTAGCAAGGACAATGTTCAGGTTTCAGACTGGTGCAGGTGGCACGCTAGGTGAGAGGACATGTTTAAGGCCCTCCAGGAAGGCGTTGATAACCGGGATCTTGAAGAGTGAGAGGTGTTCCCTGTTCTATATGTATGCAGAAATAGCGGCTAGGTCTAAGTGAATGAAGGCGTAAGCTAGCCCTGATTTTCACAAATGTAAGAGGTAACAGATAACGTCTTGACTTAGAAGTGTAAGGGCACTGATTTGGTTTGGGGTACAGTAGTGAACCAATCTTTTCCACTTAGCAACGCAGCAAGTTTGTGTGGTAGGCCCACTACCTTTTTTCAGCATGTTCATGCACTCTTGCTGTAAGCTAAGATAGCGAAACTGTAGGATCTAATGAGCCAGATCGCTAGACTGAGCTGCATGAGGCCCAGATGTCTGATTCTGGCTTGAGTCTGTGTGAGAGGTTCCGGATTGTTGACTGAGGTGACGTACATCTCTAGAAGGCTTGAGAACCATAGTTATCTGGCCCACATGGGAGTCACCAGGATGAGGGTGAGGGATGTTTGCTGCAGGTTCCTCACCACATACGGTAGAAGTGGGAGAGGGGATAAAAGCATACGCCAAGTTCTTGACCTGTTCATCCACACAGCACTGCCCAAGGGCTGTTGAGAGTGGAAACATGAAGGCGAAGCTTGGGCATTTATTTTAGATTTTCGCATGTGGTGAAGAGGTGTACGTCTGCCACTCCCCGCCCTTCGCTGACCAATGCCGAAAGTAAGGGAGTAGAACTTGTGGATGGAGTTTCCACTCTTGAACCTATTGCTGTGTCCTGCTGAGCTGGTCTGCAAAGTCACTGTTGACCCCTAACAGGTATTCACCAGGAAATGTACTTTGTGGTGGCTCACCCAAGGCCAAATTCTCTGTGCTAGTGCTAGGAGTTGAGGAGAGTGTGTACCACAGTGGCGGCTGGCACGTTTTTGAACCAGTAGGGTGGGCAACTAAGTGGTGGGTGGGCACGTGCAAGCAGGCAAGGCAAGTGGCAAATAATAAAAAGTAAAGTCACTTTCCTTGCCTGCTGCATGCTCAATGTCCTCTTCGATCCCTCCTCCGTTGGCTCCATAGGCTCAAGACTCCAGGAAGTTCCAGTAACCAATCCTGGTGCTACTCTCACCAGCATGAGAGCAGCGCCAGGAATGGATGGAGCGCTCTGGCCGGCCCCTCCTTCAGACCCTTTAGGCCTGAGCTTGTCTCCATCCAGCTGTCTAGGTAGCTGAGTGGAGAGCTTCAAAGGGCGCATGTCACTTTGACTTTGGAGGGTCCATCTTGCGCCTCCAGAACTCCTCTGCTGCCGAAGACTCGCCCCCATTAGTCCCGGCTGCAGGCTACTGCGCTACTAAACGTGAAAAATAAAATGGCAATGAAATAATTTCGTTGCCATTTTACTTTTCACGTTTAGGGCCACAACGGGTGCAGGGGGCGGGGACCATGTCCCCTCGCCCTCACAAACAAACTGCCGCTGGTCGACCACCAGGCCACCTTGTTTTTGCAAGTAAAGCATGGCTGTCAAGTTGTCGGTTCGCACCAGGACCAGCTTGCCCTCTATGTCTGGGAGAAAACCCTTCAAGGCTTGGTGTATGGGAAAGGTTCCAGATGGTTGATGAGGAAAGGCCGTTGATGAGGTGGCAACGGACCCTGGACTATAATGTCAATGAAATGCTCCCCTAACCGGTAAGTGATGAGTCCAAGGTAATGGTTACCTGCAGAATCAGGTCTGTGAAGGGGATGCTGGGTAACAGGTTGCTGCTGTTCAACCACTGGAGAGAGCGATGGGTGCTGAACCTTATCAATATCCTCCCAGTGACCCTTTGCTTGCAACTACGGCACCTGGAGGCACTCCTAGAGCAGACCCACATGAGTCTTGAGTGAGGGACGGCGGCCACACAAGGCCATAATAGTTAGGAGGCGCTTCACTGGTCAAACTGTGAGAGGACTAAGTGGCTAAAAATGAGGCAGTAGCTGCTGGAATGCAGTCATCCCTTTCTCACTTGGGTAGGCTTTGCCGGAGACTGCAGAAGATTAATCCTAGGAATAATTGCACTTGAAGAAGATGCGGGTGAGACTTGGTAGGTTGACTGTAAAGCAGATTTTGTGAAGCAGGGAGATATCAGCTGGGTGTGGCCTAAATTACTTTGCCTGCTTGCACTCTTGATCAACCAGTTGCCAAAGTACAGTATGATCGTATTCCCCACTCCACGGCTAGACATCTTGTGAAGACCATTATGGGCTGTGGTGACTCTGAAGGGCAACACTTTGAACTGGTAGCGCTGGCTATTTACCATGAAGAGCAGGCAGAATCAATAGGCCGGATCGATAGGGATGTGAAAATAGGCCTCCTTCAGGTCTATTGTGGCCATGAAGCCACCTTGCTGCAGCAGGAGATGACATCCTGTAGGGTAACCATGTGAAAATGCTCCGAAAGTATGTATCTGTTGAGAGGCCGGAGGTTAAGTATTGGCCTAAGATAGCTCTTCTTTTTGGGAATGAGGAAGTACACGAAGAAAACACCTTTGCCCCGCATTGGCACCTTTGAAAATGAGTTTCTGGACCTCTTTTTCCAGAAGAGCAAGGTGTTCTGGACTGAGGGTGTGTGTGTGCGGGGTGGAATATTTGGTGGGGTTGAGATGAGCTTGATGTAGTAGCTGTGCTCAATTATGGAAAGAGTCCACTGTACTGTGATCTACTCTCACTATTAAAGAAATCCCTGGAGCCGTTCCCCAACAGGTGTAGTGCGATCGTGGGGGATACAGGGCAAGTCAACACCTGGGAGGTAGAGCGAGTGCCTCTGTCTCAACCTTTGGAGCGGTTATCCCTGAAGGTGCCCATGCATAACCCCTACCTCCCCGTTGGTGGTAATTCTGCTGCTGGCATTGGTGTGAAAGAAGCCCCTGGTTGAAGGAAATTGAAGGGCACTCAGTGTTAGTGTTCTTTATCTTTTCCAACAGCTCATCAAATTGCAGACCAAACAGGTCTTCTCAGTAAAAGGGCAGGTTGATGAGATGTTGTTGGACTTCTGGCTTTAATCCAGAGACAAGATGCCAAGAGAGGTGGTGGAGGATCAGCTGTATCCACAGAAGCTAACGACACTGAATGGTGGCTTTTATTTATTTATGAAGTTTTATATAGCGCAAACTTGATCCCGAAGGATATCAGAGCGCTTTACAATTTGAGGGAAAGGTAACAAATCAAAACATGAGTCTAACATGGGGAATCTAATAGGCATTGAATCAAATAGTGCACATATAACAGTACATTTATAAAACCTGAGTGAACGAGGAATGGACTATCTGCGACACTCCCTCTTTGCCTGTCCCACAGGGGTAACGCATTATTCCAGGATGATTTAAATGGTTTGGTGCCTCAGAACTGTTTCGAGTGTACGGACGTATCTAAAGAAACCCATAGGCATTATTGGCCGTACAATTAGAATCCATACACCAAAGGAGAAAGAAGCCCCATAGCCTGCCTTTAAGGCCCCTTACCAGTCTTGCTGTTTGCAAGTGTTATAAATAACGAAATACTACTACCCAAGTTACAAATGCTCAGTGTACCCACCCAAAGAACATAATGCTTACTCTGATGTGTTGGATTCGAACTTAAGTCTTGAAGGTCGGAACAACAGATACTGTTTTCAGCTCAGTACGTACGCTATCTATTCTAAAGGCAAAGCGCTTACCTGATAAATGTATTTAGGTCACTGTATGAACCTTGGAGGACTTTACTCAACAGCATCCTATTATTGCTTAGTGACATGTGCCTGTCACAGATTCTGGCTTCTCCTCAACAATCACTTCTCTCCTTTTGTGGTATTGGTCAGAGAGCTGCTGGAGTAGGACCTCATTCCTTTGGGCCCTATGGTAGCGGAACAGGACACCCCCTGAAGAACAAGTTACTTACCTTCGGTAACGATATATCTGTAAGAAACATTAGTTAGTGTTAGATTCCTTACCTTAGAATATCCCCAGGCGTCAGTCTGGATCCGGAAACTTTTGCGTAGCAGTACCCCTGCGCGTCGGTAGGCGTCGCCTGCAGGCGTCCCCTGCGGCTCCGCGTCCGTCGTCGGCGTCGTGATGACGTCGCTGGAGTATATAGACGCCGCCTCCGCGTGCTGACGTCAGTTCTTTGTACACAGCTTTTCCGCGCCAGAAAACGCAGAGCCATGAGAGAACCAACACTGGTGCCATTTGAAACTAGGGCCCTGAAAGGGATGTCCTTAACCCTAGGTATCAGTTCACAGAACGGGGAGGATGGGTGGGTTCGGTAAGGAATCTAACACTAACTAATGTTTCTTACAGATATATCGTTACCGAAGGTAAGTAACTTGTTCATCTGAAAGAAACACGTTAGTGTTAGATTCCTTACCTTAGAATAGATACCCCAGCAATACCAACCCCGGTGGTGGGTCTGCGAACCAATACATTCCTACACCAGAAAGTCCTGGAGGACAGAACGGCCAAAGAAGCCATCCCTCCGGACTTGACTGTCCAGGCAGTAGTGCCTCGCAAAGGTGTGCAGCGAGGCCCACGTAGCCGCCTGGCAAATGTCCTGCAAAGGGACTCCCCGGCCCAGGGCAGTAGTAGCCGCCGTGGCCCGAGTGGAATGGGCCCTCAGCCCAACAGGAGGCTCCTTCCGAGCCAAAGAGTAGCACGCTTTGATGCACAGAACGACCCACCGAGAGATGGTTCGTTTACACACCGGCCGTCCCTTCTTCGCACCCACGTAGCCAACAAACAGTTGGTCATCCACCCGGAACTGGCGTGTGCGATCCATATAAAATGAAAGCGCACGTTTTGGGTCCAGACGATGGAGCCGCTCTTCATCCTTTGAGGGATGCGGAGGCGGGAAGAAGGAGGGGAGGGTGATGGACTGCCCGATGTGAAAAGCAGAAACTACTTTGGGCAGGAAAGAAGGTCTAGTCCTGAGAACCACCTTGTCAGGATGTATGGACAGGAAAGGAGGTTGGACAGAAAGAGCCTGGAGCCCACTCACTCTCCTGGCAGAGGTGATGGCAACCAGGAAAGCCGCCTTTAAAGTCAGGAGACGGAGAGGACAAGAATGAAGGGGCTCAAAGGGAGCACACATCAAAAAGGTTAGAACCAGGTTCAAGTCCCACTGAGGCATCACAAACGGAACAGGAGGATACATGTGTGTGATGCCCTTCAAGAATCTCGTTACAATTGGGGACTTGAACAAAGAAGGCTGATCAGGAAGCCTTAGAAAGGCGGAAAGGGCCGAAAGGTAGCCCTTGATAGTGTTATGTTATGTTATATTGATTTATTATGCGCACAGATACCCCAGCCAAGGGGCGTCCCGGCGCAGAGACAAGGTAGAACATAACACAACAGGAAACTAAAAACATGAAAGCAGCTAAAACAGGAAAGTTTTTACAGCCCTCCGGAAAGTCAAGAGGTCCTCCATCAGACGAATTTCAACAGGAAGGGAGTTCCATGCTGACGCGGCCTTTACACTAAACGAGCGGCCACCCATGCGACTAAGCCTAAATCTGGGGACCACCGCAAGGGCCAAACCCTGGGAACGGAGGGTGCGGGTGGGAACATAAAAGGAAAGACAGCTGGATAGGATTTCCGGGCCAATACCTCTCAGAATCTTAAAAGCGAGACACAAGACCTTAAAAAGGATGCGCTTCCTGACAGGGAGCCAATGTAGGGTACGAAGGACAGTTGCCACCGAGCTGAATCTGGGCAGGCCGACAATCGCCCTCGCCGCAGCATTCTGAACCCGCTGCAGACGGGTTAGCTCGGCCTGGTTAGCCCCAGCCAGAAGAGAGCTGGCATAATCCAGGCGGGAGATGATAGTTGCCTGGATCACCAGCTGCCTGGTCGGGGCGTCAAAGAACTTGAGAACAGGTCTCAAGCCCCTTAGGAGACCGAAACAACAGGCCGCAGTTTTTTTAGTATGCCCTACAAAGGAGAGGCCCGCATCCAGCCAGACCCCCAGGTTTTTCACCTCAGATACCGGTGCCCAGAGCAGAGCCCTGCTGGGCAAGAGAAAGAAGAAACAGAAGAACCTCTGAAAGAGGGGCAGAAAGAGGATCCACAGCCTTTGCTGTGCACCATGCCACAAATCTGTTCCACCGGCAGGTGTATACCGGCTTAGTGGAGGGACGCCTGGCTGCCAGAATTACATCACAGACTTCAGGAGGCAAGTCAAATGGCCTCAACTGCCGCCGCTCAATCTCCAAGCATGGAGGTGGAGACTGGACAGGTTCGGGTGGAGGACCGTCCCCTGCTGCTGCGACAGAAGGTCCTCCTGAAGAGGCAGGCGGATCGGGGGACCGACTGACATGCTGAGTAGCTCGGGATACCAGTACCTTCGAGCCCAGTCCGGAGCCACAAGGATAACTTGGGCCCGGTCGCGCCTGATCTTCTTCAGCACTCTGGGCAGAAGTGGTATAGGCGGAAAGGCGTATAACAGACCGCAACTCCACTCGCGCCGAAAGGCGTCGCCGTGCGAGTGCCGTCTTGGAAACTCCAACGCGCAGAACTGATGACATTGCGCGTTCTCTTCTGTGGCGAAGAGATCTAACCAAGGCTCTCCCCATCGCAGAAAGAGGCCTCGCGCCACGTCCGAGTACAGACGCCATTCGTGATCCATCGAGCACCGATGGCTGAGTTCGTCCGCCCTGGCGTTCAGAGAACCTGCCAGGTGTGGAACCGTCAAAGTCACGCCCTGACGTTCCAGCCACTGCCAGAGACGCAGAGCCTCCTGGCAAAGGGTCCACGACCCCACTCCGCCCTGTTTGTTGCAGTACCACATGGCGGTGGTGTTGTCGGTGAACACCTGCACTACACTCCCGTTGACAAAGGGGAGGAATGCCTTCAGTGCTAGACGAATCGCCCGCAGCTCCAACAGGTTGATATGGAGCCGGGACTCCGCCGGAGACCAGATGCCTCTGATCTCTGCCTCTCCCAAGTGGCCACCCCAGCCCTGGAGGGACGCGTCCGTCACGACAACGTGCTCCGGTTGGGGAAGGGAGAGGGATCTGCCTCTGACCCAATCGCGGTCCGTAAGCCACCACTGCAGTTGTCTCGCAGTGCCCTCCGAGATCAAGACGTGGTCGGACAAGTTGCCCTGATGCTGGGCCCACTGAAACTTCAGGTCCCACTGCAGAGCCCGCATCCGCCACCGGGCGTGATGCACCAGAAGGATGCAGGAAGCCATCAGTCCCAGCAGCCGCAGCGTCAACCTGACCGAAACCCGGGATAGCGGCTGAAAGATGGGAATCAAAGCCTGTATATCCCGGACCCGCCGTTCCGGAGGATAAACCCGAAACTGCGCCGAGTCCAGAACTGCTCCGATGAAAAGGAGCTTTTGAGAGGGACACAGGTGTGATTTCGGCACATTGATGGAGAACCCCAGGTCGTGCAAGAGGTCTGCCGTCATCTGAAGGTGGTGAACGACTGTCTGGGGCGAGCCCGCCTTCAACAACCAGTCGTCTAGGTAGGGGAAGACTGAAACCCCTAACCTGCGCAGATGGGCTGCGACCACCGCCATCACCTTTGTAAACACCCGTGGGGCGCTGGTAAGGCCGAAGGGGAGCACGATAAACTGAAAGTGCTCCTGGCCTACCGTGAACTGCAGGTAACGCCGGTGGGCCGGCAGGACGGGGATGTGAAAATACGCATCCTGCAAGTCCAACGCTACCATCCAGTCTTGCGGGTCTAGAGCAGCCAAGACCTGAGCTAACGTCAACATCTTGAACTTCTCCTTCCGGAGGAAGCCGTTGACGTTCCTTAGATCCAAGATAGGACGTAGGCCCCCCTTGTCCTTCTTGGGTACCAGAAAGTAGTGGGAATAGCAACCACGCCCTACTTCTGGCCCAGGAACGCGCTTGATGGCCCCCTTGGCCAAGAGGGCTGTAACTTCCTCCTGCAGAAGTGTCAAGTGGTCCCCCGACACACGGTGGTTCTGCGGTGGCATGGCTGGAGGAGTAGTCTCGAAGGGGAGGGAGTAGCCCCTTCGGACGAGTTGCAGCACCCACCTGTCCGACGTAATCGTGCGCCAGTGAGCGTGGCGATGGCGAACCCTGCCACCCACTGGCGTCACATGGGGCCGAAAGCACGGACTAGGAGGATTTTGAGGCAGATGCTGCGGGGGGAGGTGTGGCCTGACCCCGCTGTTGACCCCGACCGCCGCCACGGCGGTTTCCACGGCCGCCACCGCGTTGAAAGGTTTGTTGCGGCGCGTGGCTGGCAGCACGTGTGGGGACGCCCCTTCCTTGGCCACGAAAGGAGCGAAACGAACCCGTTTGCTGGCGCTGGGTCGAAAGACCCAAGGACTTGGCCGTGACCCTGGAGTCCTTGAAGCGTTCCAGCGCGTGGTCCGCCTTGTCACCAAAGAGGCGACAGCCATCGAACGGCATGTCCATCAAGGCATTTTGGAAGTCTGCCGAAAAGTTGACGGATCTCAGCCAGGCGTGGCGACGAATCGCCACCGTCGTTGACATAGCTCTGCCCAGCGAGTCGGTCGTATCAAGACCACACCGTATGGAATATTTAGCTGCGTCTCGGCCCTCAGCCACAGCCTTGCCGAGCGTCGCCCGCACCTCCATGGGGCATTCTGGCAGCACTTCCGCGACCGTGTCCCACACAGAGTGGGTGTAGCGGCCCAAGAGGCATGCGGTGTTGCAAGACCGCAGTCCCAGACTCAGGGACGAGAAGACCTTCTTACCATACTGGTCATACCTCTTGGATTCCCGATCGGGCGGGGCCGACGGGAATGCGGTCTGGGAGGTAGAGGCCTGGATCACCAGACTCTCGGGGGTGGGATGGGTGGACAGGAATTTGGGGTCGTCCGGACAAGGACGGTGGCGTCTGGCCACGTTCCGATCAACAGGCGAACCTGAAGCGGGCCTGGACCACGTGCCCAACAGAACGTCTGACAAGGCTTCGTTGAACGGCAGCAGTGGCTCCTGTGGGCATGACTGCGGTTTGAAGACCTCAGTGAGGATGTTAGGCCTCACGGCCGCGACGGGGAGCTCAAGGTGTAAGGCCTTGGCAGCCCTCATCAGCACCACTGAATATGCAGCTCCCTCCTCCGACGCCACGGAAGGAGGAGAGACAAAGCCAGGGTTTGGAGAGTCGTCCAGACCACTGGCATCCCCCAAATCACCTGTCCAGACCGGGTCATACTGGCACTCGCGTGACAGAGGGTCCTCAGACCCCTCCCAACCTTCCCCGTACTCTTCATCATCTCCATACTCGGAGTCCACGATGTAAACCGGCTCCTCGGGGTTCACAGGCCCCATCGGCGTCGAGCCCGGCGTCGATCGACGCCGGTCCGACTCCGCGTCCGGATTCGGGGAGGGAATGGGGACGGCGCCGCCCGGAGCCGGCACAGGAGAACCGGCGCCGCGCGGGGGCGGCGTCGGGGGTAACCCCGATGGAATCGGCGCCGGACCAGCCGGGAGGCCAGCCGGCGTCGACCCCGAAGGCCCTTGCGGCGCCGGGGTCGGAGCCGTCGGCGGCATCGGGGCCGGAGCACCCGATGGCGTCGAGTCAGGGACACCCGACCCGCCAGGGCCCCCGGACGGTAGCACTGGGCCCGAAGGCGCCGTAGGCCCCGTCGGAGAACTGAGCGCCCTCATGGCCATGAGGAACGCCTCAATCTCCTCAGGCGTCGCACCGTGCCCAGGGACCGGAGGGTATGGGGCAGGCCGCGCCGGCGACTCTCGCGGAGCTGCGGGGTTGGGGTCACCCGAACCCCCGGCCGCGTCGCGCGAGCGTCGGGGGTACGATGACGACGCCCCGACTTCTTGTGTTTCTTACCTGACGAGCCCGACGAATGGTGACGACTTCCGGAGCGCTCGGCGCGGCTCCGCGACCGCTCCCTCGAACGCTCCCTGGACCTCCTGCCGGACCGAGACCGGTCCCGACGCGGGGCCGACACCCGGAGCTCAAGCAGCTTGCGGGACCGCTCCCGTCTAGCCTTGTTAGTGAGAGCCCGGCAGTCGACGCAGGCGTCCACGTCGTGGTCGGGGCCCAGGCACCGGAGACAGAGTCGGTGATGGTCCGTGACCGACATCGTGCGGTCACACCCGTCACAATTCTTGAAACCGGGCATCCTACCAGGCACCAAAAAAGAGATAGAGTTTAACAAAGTTGGTCAAAAGACCGGAGTACTGCTCTTCGGATCTGCGCTTACTGGCGTGGAAAAAAGAACTGACGTCAGCGCGCGGAGGCGGCGTCTATATACTCCAGCGACGTCATCACGGCGCACAACGCCGACGACGGACGCGGAGCCGCAGGGGACGCCTGCAGACGATGCCTACCGACGCGCAGGGGTACTGCTACGCAAAAGTTTCCGGATCCAGACTGACGCCTGGGGATATTCTAAGGTAAGGAATCTAACACTAACGTGTTTCTTTCAGATCTGGCAATGTGCCAATCTGTGGTGGCACCGACCCCACCCTCTTGACAGTTGTGTCAATGGGCTTATTCTCCTTATCAGAAGGGGGGCACTCCCTGTAACCTGGACAGCTGAGCTCTACCGAGCGATGGACACAGTCATTAAGTCTGGAGGCACATGGCTTCTGATATAGAGGGGATCCAATAGTGCAGGCTTAAACTTCTTTTCAATCCTGGATGATGTCACATGGGATTTCACGGGCTCCTTAAAATTGCCTGGTGCAGAGTTTGTCATGCTCTTAAGCATAGGTAGAAATTGCAGGGAACACTCAGTTCTGCAAAGCGTCTTCATTAGGAATTCATCCTCTGGTGTGATGTACAAGCCCATCTTATGGTTGGCGGCTGCATGTTGGATGATACTGCAGTATGCAGTGGCGTTGTGGGGGTTGGGTGAGGAAAGGCCCTAACAGGGATATGGTCATGGCCAGCAGGGTCCCCAGGCGAGGAGCGCTCCACATCATATTCAGCCCAATGATCCTCTGTAGGATGCTGATAGACTGCTGCACCAAATTCCTCTGTTGGGAAGTAGGGGCTAGATCTACCCGTCTCAGACTAGGAGTACGGTGACCCTTGAGTGGAAGTCGCAGGAGATGGGGAAAGAGAAGGAGAAATCCTTATACTTAGGCCTTCTAGGAGATGCCAGATGCAAAAGAGTATTTAACAACAAGGGGTGGTGATGGACAGAGTTTCTGAATTAAGCCGAATACTCTCACCCAGTCAAGAGATCAGGGCTAGATCCAACACCGTTTTTTAGCTCACTGCACCATCCCAGCTCAGAACCTGGCTATATGCAAATTAGTCTGTTCCTGTCCCAGTGCATGATGGGAACAGGGCAAACCAAACTACCAAGCCAATTCTTACACTGGGAAGGAAACAAGCTTCCGGGGACCGGTTTCTGGCATTTCAGCCGTCGTCGGCCCGGTTTGCTTCAATCCTGATGGTGCAATGAGCAAGGGACTCACATCTGAGTATACCCTTCCACGCTTATGGTGGACAAAATATTTAACAACAAGGGGTGGTGATGGACAGAGTTTCTGAATTAAGCAGAATACTCTCACCCAGTCAAGAGATCAGGGCTAGATCCAACACCGTTTTTTAGCTCACTGCACCATCCCAGCTCAGAACCTGGCTATATGCAAATTAGTCTGTTCCTGTCCCAGTGCATGATGGGAACAGGGCAAACCAAACTATCAAGCCAATTCTTACACTGGGAAGGAAACAAGCTTCCGGGAACCGGTTTCTGGCATTTCAGCCGTCGTCGGCCCGGCTTGCTTGAATCCTGATGGTGCAATGAGCTCACTGCACCATCAGGATTCAAGCAAGCCGGGCCGACGACGGCTGAAATGCAAGAAACCGGTCCTCGGTAGCTTGTCTCCTTTCTGTTGAAGAATTGGCTTGGTAGTTTAGTCTGCCCTGTTCCCATGATGCACTGGGCCAGGGACAGACTGATTTGCATATAGCCAGGTTCTGAGCTGGGATGGTGCAGTGAGCTAAATAACGGTGATGGATCAAGCCCTGATCTTTGGACTGGGTAAGAGTGGTCTGCTTAATTCAGACACTCTGTTCATCACCACCCCCTTTTCTGAATCAGATGCAAAAGAGTGTCCTGTTATGGACCATCCTCAAAGGCAAGTTGTTGCTTTTTGGGCACAGTCTTTGCAGGATTAGTGATCTTGCCTGTGCAGGGGTGAATCACAATACAAAATTCCCAATAATTCAGCTCCTGTTGGACCTTTTCAAGGATAGGTTTCTCTTCGGAGCGGGCTGTCGGCGGCCTTGGTACTGATGCAGACTGTAGCACCAACGACTCTTACAGCTTCAAAGGAAGCACCTACTGTGAGCGTTAGCAGCTGTCGTGTGGTCTCAGATTCGAGGGCCGATGGAGGTCGACAGTCTTTGCTGATTTCCGTTTCGGCCCAGACACCTTCCCTCAGTGCTGGCCAGATGCGTAAGGCAGTGAAGCACTGGGAGGCAGTATTGGCTTATGCACTGGACTCTATTCCCAAAGGGGCGGTGCTTGGCTTCAATGTGCTACCGATTACGCCACATTATAGCAAATAAGGACATGACACCGACATCGGCCTCTTGCACTTGGGACAACATTCGAATCATGGAATTTCATGTTCAGGTGTCAAGTGAATATTCATTTGCTTCCAAGACTCAAAAAACCCACTGCGGAAAAATTAGAAACAGCAAGAAAAAAAGAAACAGGTTCACTGGCAGAGGGGAGGTAATCATGTACCTACAACATCACTTCCACAGTACAGTAAAAATAATGATATGTAGAGGTGGCACCAACAACTATGAGTTGGAAGATAGTGCTGTAAAATATTTTTCAACATTCAGCTGATGCTTGTGGAAACTTTGAAGTTAAGAAATCTACCCAACAAATTAATTGGAGTGGGATGGCAAAGTGCAGTGGTACAAGAGATGTCCAACAAGAGAGGAGCACTTTGAGCAGAGACAGCAACAGTTAGTTGAGGAAACACGAAAGGAAGATATAGGGCAACTAAAAAGGTGGGTAGTAAAAAGAGTTTTAGGGAGAGGCTCGGCTATTCTCTGCCTCTTTCAGAATCCCAGGAATTCTAACGAATGGCTGATACTTTACTTTTATAGTTGCACAACTGCATACTAATTCCACAGCATGTTCATTAACTGGCAATTCAGATGTAGACAGCCAGAAAAAAAGTGTTACTGGAGGGCAGCAAGGAGGAATTGAGGAGACAGGAAAATGGGAGAGGGAGGATGCACACGTTGAAACTCACATGGAGTGGGAGGAACAACTATCCCGAGTGAAAGAGGACATGCAGTGCTGCATGACCATCTTAGACTGAGGATAAGAGAGTAGATGTGAGACATCGTAACAGGCACTCACCATCCAGGAGTTCGAGTGTAACAGTGACATCCACATACTCCCACCAGGGCTTCCCGTCTGTCGACACAGGGATCTCCCAGTTGGACCATTTGCATGCCAGATGAATACAGACACAGGCCACGACAGGAGGAGTGTATTGCAGGCTGAAAGTCGTCAGATGCAAGCTTCTCATTGAATGACAGAAGAAAAAGAATGATATCGTGAGTGCATGCCAAATAATGCGATGGCCAATCCACAAACACTTCTTGAGCCACCCACTTTCATCTTTTCAAAGTTTTTAAGGCCTTCTGCCTCATTTCATTCGCTTTATATCCAGCTGACTTCTAAACACACATTTGCACAAATGTAAACACTCAATGCATAAAACATCCACCATCGCCCTAGTAGGCTTCTCTGTCCTACCAGTACACATACTAACGCCTCTCCCACCCCAGACACAGAGACACACCCGCAAAAAGTCATTCCAAACACTTACACAGACCAGGGCAAATAAAAAACGCAGTCATTCCAGTCCCGTCCTGCTGCCCTCGATACAAAAACATATTCAAACACCCCAACCCCAGGTTTTTTCTGCCTAAGACACACATGCAGGATCCCAAAGTAAAAGACACACAATGGTTGCTACATTATGCACCCCTATCCCAAATGAACGCAAAGATGCAATTGAATGCCAATAGTTGTTTCAATGTCAAAGATAGTTTGGGGTGCGAGTGTGAATTGTACAGGGAGCTTTGAACAGCACCGGAGTATTGTAGCGGATGGCATTATGTAAGGCTTTCAGCATGAATAGTGAAATTCTGATGGGGTACATTTTGGAGACAGCAGCTATGCTTACCCTTTTTACAGTTTTATCACCACAAAGCGGGAATATCTTTTTGGGGACTTGTTGAGCAAGAGGTATGTACTGGAATGTATTATACTGTAAATATTCTTCCGGTATTATAACTGCATTTATATAGCACTATTTACTCCTGATGAGGCGCTGAAGCCCTTTCACAGACTGGTACCGCAGGACTCTGAGGGAGTTAATTACTCCCCTTCACCAAGTAGATCAGAGCCATGTATTTTCATTCTCTTTTGCACTGATATACAACAATAGCTCTGCTTTAGGGACATGGGGGTGGGTGAAGTGCGAGTAGTAGCAAACAAATGTTTCAGCAAATTCTTTCTTGCCTTGATTATATATTTAAACTGTGCACTCTGGAAACAGGTGCACAAAAAACCATGCTGCAGCTTTAAGAATGTCCCAGAGTGATATTTACCAATATATGCCAATGCAGATCCCTTTCCTCTTGTGCAATGTGCCTTGGTCGCACTGTCAATCAAAGCTTACTTACTCAGAGAGTACATACCTGAATTGTCTCTACAATCTATACAGAAATCTTCCCTTTAGGAAACACCTCCCATCAGGTAGAAAGCAGTACAAAGAACTTTGGTACCTTCCTAAACACCTTTGTCCGCTCAACGTAATACCTTAATGCCCTATAACAATCAAATAATTGTGTAGCACTTTTTCTTCTGGTGTTGTAGGGTGTTGGAAACATGGTTTCTAAACGTCTTCATTAATGTGAAAAGCTGCCACTAACTTAGGTGTAAATTTCTGGGTTTCTTCTTATGACCAATGGTAAAATCCTAGAAGGTTATCTGATTATGGCCATAAATTAAAATACAACGACTTATTATACATAGGAGCCTCCAATTCATATTTTAAAGCCTTTTTTATAATTTCCTTATTTATTAAACATCTGCAGAACGGTGACATTTATGGCAACATATTTATTTTTTGCATACAAATTATCACAGGAAAGAAAGACTCTCGGTGCCTTAGTATTCATTCTGAGCTACAACCTTTTTTAATTAAATTGGTATTAAAGAGCTTTCTGGGAAGGGTGATGGTGGAACCATGTATTACAGGGAATAAATTACCTTCTTCCGTCGCTAAAAGGACACGGAGGTCACCTCGGAATTCCACATCCTTATAAAGGAACTAGGCCTTCGCTCTCTATATGGTAATGGATTAATCAGTAACTTGCGCAATCCTTGGAATGTATGGCAAGAGTACCCCCTATCCCATATACAACAAACACTTTTACAAACATGGTGGAATGGAAGGTATGTATGCCTAAGCTGCAAATATATATTAATTGGAAATGTACTAATTTATAGTCACAGAGGGAAAAATTAAGCTTACCCGTTATGCAGTATACGATACTGTATACTGCATTTGTGGAATAAAATGCCCTTTTGGATAGTGTTATGTAGGAGTGACTTGTCATTTTGTTTATTAAATTTTACTCTATTTTTTTTATTTGGTTTGAGATTTTTATTATTTAGTTTTTTACTTTATCACTGTTTTGGTACTGCATAAATACTTTAAACAGTGTCCTAAATTAAGCCTGTCTGCTTTGTGCCATAGCTACCAGGGATTTGAGCTCAGGTTAATGACTTTGTGGGTTCCTCCTTATAATGGTTGTAATTATTCTTTGAGTTGGATAATCACCGACTCCAAATAATAATCCAATTTCTTACAGCAGAATAATGTGCAACATATTACTCAAGAACAATATGCGCTGCAAAAACACCACAGCCATAAGAATTGAAATGCACTACTGAAAAGGTGAATCGCTTAGGTTAATTTGCTCTGGGTTCACGTTTGGTGTATGTTATGGTCTCCACAATTCGTTGTTGCTTTCAACTGTGATCTCCCTCAAAACAAAACACACTTTGCTTCTGCTCCAATAAACACAAATTAATGAGGAATGTGCGCTTCCAGGCCAATAACATCACACGTCATACAGAATGGTTGAAGCACAATTATATTTTTTAAAGAAAATTCCAGACTATGTCAATGGATGGGGGAACAGTGCACTGGACGATAACCTAGAATAGATAAGCAGCAAAACAACAGTGTCTTGTGAATTTGGACATTGCTGAAAATGTCCATTATTTAGATTAATTTAGGTGTACGGGTTGAAAAACACATTAGGTGCCAACAAAGCCCATTTTCAGGATCTAGTAATCCAGTAGACGATGCCATAGGATAGAGGTAAACATCTGGACTTCATTAAAGTCTCGCTTCTCATGAAGCTGGGACTCCTTGCACGAAAGATATCTACTTATACATTGTGCCCCCAGGTGTCAATATATATGGGTGCTTCCTACAACAGAGACATTAAATGCTAAATTAAAACAAAGCTTACACAAAGCATACACTGAAAACACACACACATTTACATTAGTACTATATACGCAGAATCTGTACACATTCACCACTACCACCCAAGTTCTCCAGAAAACCACTACAAAATATCAGGTGCAACATGCTAATAAGTTCTGAAGTAAGAACCTGTTTGTCGCCATGAAGTATGATGTCTGGGCCAAATCTTTGCTCGCTGCAGGGTAAAAAGAGATAGAGTCGTGAGATGCTATCAGAGAAGGAAATCACTGTATCAAATAACAGCACATTGTAAAGCGGTAGTAAAAAAAATAAAAAAATAGATGAGCGGTGTTTTAGTAGAGATAAATTTAGCACCATTACTTCTTCGTGCATTGAATGAAAACCAAATGCCTATCTGATTTGGGATTTAGAACATGAGGTCTGTCGTTTTTTCCCTATTTAAAAAAAGAATACTTTACCTCTAAGGACTATTACAGGTGCCTAGCAGAAATTTATTGCCAAGGATAGGATGTGCGAGTTGTGTAACAACGGTTTTCAAGAGCTTAACCATGTTATTTTTATTTGTTCTGATTGCACTTTATGCGTCATCAGTTTCTGCAACCACTTTTCGTTAGATTTGGTGGACAATCTGTAGAAAAGGCATGTTAGTTTATAAAGTCTCCTTCAAATGAAATTGTCATGGTTAAAAAATTGTAAGCTTTTTCCATTTGTATTGAAATTATATTTTTCTTATCTTGCATAGTTTCAAAAATCGGTAAAAGGTGTAAGGCCCAAGTGGATCTCCGTGAAAACTCCAAATTTCAAACAATAAACAGTTCTACTGCATACTGTAGAAGAACCCCTTGAACAGAAAGCAGGGATGTGGAACAGGAGAATATAATGGAGGGCATGGGAGCAATTCTGTAAAAAAAAGTCTCCCCAGTTCAGAGTATTGATGTTTTCATAATAGAAGTTTTGGACACTGACAAGTGGAAATCATTCTTTTCTGGGAAGAACATCACTTACAGTGTAATGCAGCTTTGTTGAGGGGGATTTCGAACTATCAGGAACACTTTCCAATTAGAAAGAGCCAAGATACACATAACCAGGAAATGACATGCTTGCCTATAATTATACTCCCATAAACTGCCTAATCCACGTAGTGTGAGAACTGATTCTGTCTGAATGTCCACATCCCAGGAGCCAATGGCACCATATCTTTTGTTGCAAACTTTTTTCAGACTTTAGAAACCACTGTAAAGAGTGTGTGAGTGTACATGCACACACTGTAATCTATTAAATAAACACACCTTTTGTTTAGCTTATCTAAATATTTTGTATCACAAAATAATTTGAAAAGCCTTGTTCAGGTTTTTAAGAACCCATAATTCTAGGTCAGGACCGGAGGCAAGGATTATGCTCTACTTTCTTTTATTTGTTTTCCCGAAGTTTTCAATAAATAAAAAAATAAACAAAAATATCTTTCCCATGATGTACAAGGCAAAAGTTAACACAGATTATCCAATAAACAGTTCAGGATATCCACAAAGGTAAGCGTCACATGGATAACTTCCTCTTTCTTTTTCTGCCCCAGCAGTTAAGTCACCTCTTTTGCTTGTTCTCACAGTAAGGTTTAATTGTGGTGTTTTTTTCCTGTATTAATTGCATTATTATTATTGTCGCAGAGTTTAAAGATCGCAGTAGCGTTTTCCATGGCTCCTTTCGCGGTTTCCCTGCAAGTTTCTGGCCACATGAATGCGACAGAAGCTGGAGTCAGCTAGAGAGCGCTTAGTATGCATCTCGTATCTC
The DNA here is from genome assembly GCF_964263255.1 of Lissotriton vulgaris. Taxonomy (NCBI): domain Eukaryota; kingdom Metazoa; phylum Chordata; class Amphibia; order Caudata; family Salamandridae; genus Lissotriton; species Lissotriton vulgaris. Next base: position 1,126,944,115 of record NC_141685.1, on the reverse strand, counting down.
TGCGCGGGGAACGCTGTCAGTTTAATTAAAGCTGGCAAGCTTTGCACGCGGAGCCTGTACCCAAGCCACCTGGAACCCTTGACACCCGTTGTCAGAAAGTGCCTCTTTCTGCATAGTTAGCCCCAGCTTTTTGCCTGGTTTGGATGTGGAGTCGATTGTAGTGCACAGGGTCCATGCCAACCAGGTCCCCTGTACCCGTGCTTCATCCCTAAAATATACCCACAATTGATACTTCTGCTCACCTATAAGTCCCTAGTAAATGGTACCCTGACTACCTAGAGCGTGAACGGTGAAGAGTCCTATGGGAGCCCTCCACCACCCCCCACCAACTAGGATCCCTTGCAACTTGCATGCCCCTGTGAGGTGAAAAACGACAAAGTCAACATGGCACCCTGACTGGGTGCCACGCCAGTCAGCACTGCCTAAAGGTATCGGTAAGTCACCCCTCTAGCAGGCCTCCCTGCCCTAAGGCAGGGTGCACAAACCCACAGGTGAAGGCATATCTGCTAGAGTAGATATTCCCCTACAATACTTAAGTCAATTCTTAAATATTGTAAGTGCCAGGGAAGCCATTAGGAGTACATGGGCTGGGAACTCGACGACTCAAGCTTCACAACACCGTGATGGCTTTACTGAAACCAGGAGCGTTTGGTACCAAACAGCTACTTTTAATAAATCCACACTGATACCAGTGTGAGATTTATTACACCATGTACTAAAAGGGCACCTCAGAGGTGCCCCCCTAAAAACCTAACGACCCTGGTGTGGGCACTGACTGACTTTAGGCAGCCTGCCACAGATATGTTTTTGAACCAATGGGTGGAGAACTTCTGCTCTCTGGGGCCAGAAACAATGCACATCCTAGGCAGAGGTGCCACACCTCCTCCCCCAGGATGGGCCAGTGTTCGAAGTGAACGCTTTAAAGGCCTTTGTAATGAGGCCCTCAGCCTCTGCAGCCAGCAGCAGATGGCAGCCCACAGTTTACACCCCCAATTTGGGCAGGAAAACAAGTGGGAAAACCTAGAAGAATAGGAGGGGTGGCCATCTCTGCCAACTACACCCCTAAGGTGGTGAAGACTAGGTGAAGCACATATTTGAGTCCCCGCCATCTTGAAGATGGTGAGACCCCTCCAATCAGGGATATGGCTATTCTCACTCCCACAGGAGAGGGGCATAATTGAGGGTGTAGTCACCCCAAGTATGGTGCCCATTGGCCCTACCTGCTACTCCCATAAAAACGGCATTTAAATTAAGTATTTAGGTGCCTCCCGCAGACCTGAAAACTAGATCTGTGACTACCTGGGAAGAAAGAAGACATCCCTGCAGAGAGGACTGAAGACGACGACTACCTTGGCACCAGCCCTACCGGCCTGTCTCCAGCTTCGACGACCCTGCGACCTGTCTTGCAGCCAGTGACCTCTGAAAACCCTGGGAGGACTGCTGCCTTTGATAAAGACTCCAATCTCTTGAGGACAGCTGCCTTGCCCAGGTGAAACAAACTACAAGGACTTCGGATGCCCACTGTGCACCCGATGCCCACAGCCCAAGTGGCTCGCCTGTCCAGTGAAGTCGCCCCACCGATCCCGACCTCAAATCCAGCTTTGGTTGCCCTCCGATGGCCTCCACGACGGAGCCTGTCATGTGAATCTAGAGGCTCCCCCTGACAGTGGCCGGCTTCGAGAAGACTCAGACGTTCGAAAGGCACCACTGCACCCAAAGCCCCTGGGCCTTGGTGATCTGAACAGACGGTGCTCCTACGACCCCCTACATCTCTACATACATCTGCTGTCATTGGTCTGCCTCCTGCAACCTCTGGTGTGGCGCCTCAAGCCTGTTTGCGGAACTAGAATTCTCATTAAAAAGAATTGGGCGCCTGATGCTGAATTTGCACCGTGCACACGGCCAACCATATGCCGCTGGTGGTGTATGTTTGGTGCTGCTTTGTGGACCTGCCCCGTACTGGTCCTATCCCCCAAAGCTTGGCCCCTGCAACCAACTTACCTATCTGCAAGCAGTGTGGCTCAGAGCACCCCCAGTCTCTATTGAAACACATTGGGCCAAACTCCAACTTTGTCCCCGACACCCAGCTGCCCGTTCCGCTGGCGGTGAAATTTTTGTACTCGACTGACCCTTGATACTTGCTTACCTTTGGTCCCAAAGACTGTATTTTTAAGTGTTGTACTTACCTGTTAAACCACATTAAAGTGTTCCTCCACAGGATAACATTGAACTGTTCATAAATGGCAATTTTTTAAAGTGAAAAGAATTTTTTGTTAAAAACTTTCCTTATTGAGAAGATATTGGCCTTAAAATAAAATACAAAAAAGATTATTTTTCTAAAATTGATGCTGATCTCCTTTTTGAGTTGTGTGTCCATTATTGGTCAATGTTGTGCAATATATGTCTTACACTCAAGTCTTATATGTCTTACACTCAAGTCTTAGGCCCAAGGCTGCCCCCCCACACTACCACTAATAGAGCCCTTTGGGTTTTATATTGAGCCGTATACACTTTTTGGGGAAACCCCTAGACTCGGTTTAGCACCTAGTGGCCTACCATAAACTGAGCCAGCTTCCAACACATGTGTTACACGGGTCGGTATCACGGTAAAACAAAGCAGCCTGACGCCTGTGTGTTCAAGCGGGTTTGTATTCCCTGATCAGCGCATCCAATGTGCCTTCACAGGTGCTTGCCAGCACCCTTCGTCCACTCCTCCAGCTGTGTTAGGGGCCAGGGCCAGGTTCTGCGACACCCGGTAAGAATAGGGCGAGTCGGCCCCATGGCAATAGCCCGTGTTTTTCTTGCGCTCAGCGTGCCAAAAATGTACAGACTGTTGCAGTAGCCAAACTACAGTGCCTCAGGCATTCAAAATACCCTACGGAACCATATCTATGCCTGAGGGGCTACATGTAAGTGTGCAGATCCTACTGCCAGAAATATTCTGTTGCTGGGCCTAACTTAGTTGGTACTATGGAGAAGGATTATGCAGATGAGGAGTCCATGCACGTCCTCCCCCTTGACGAGTTCTGTGAGGCAGTGGATGCCTGTATCCATCAGGCGGTTGCGGCAGCCATGGGGCCCTTTAACGCAGCCTCATGGAGATAGCATATGCCTGTTCTGACCCCCAGTCTAATAGGAGGCTTTTCCTTCCCTTAAGTACGTGCCCAAGCATAAAACCGATCCTGGTATCAATTTGTGGGCATTTGAGAGCCTAAAAAAAGACTTTTCTTGTTCGCCCAACCTCAATCACACCTGATACCTTGGCTGACATGGCTAATTTATCGCCCCCTCACGGTCTGGATGCAGAAGAGGATGACTCCCATGGTGAGTCCAATGATGAGGGTGGTCCCTCCCGGCCCTTACCCCAGCTCTCTTGAAGCCATTAATTGACGCAGAGTACTCCTCTGACATTTTGGGCCCTGTGGACCTTTTACACCCCCGCTCGATGGAGTGGGCCACTTCCACTAAGATCTCCAAGTTTGTGGCAGGGTGTTGTTATACACATGGAGGCCAGAGAGAATTCAGGGGTTTAGAGAGGATTTATTGGATACGTTTTTAAACAAGCTAAATTGTGAGAGTCTCTGCTGCTTCGTTTTCAGGGCTCGTGAGGATTCTCAATCTTTCACGCTTGGTGGTTTTTCTACTTTTCATCGGGGAAGTGTACCGAGGTCACAAATCAGGAAGCCAAAGCAAAAATAAAGAAAAGAAAGAGCGTTTTAGGGATTTTTACCGCTCTCTCTATAGCGCTTTATTAGGGAAAGGAGTGAGGGGAGTGCACCCGTACCGTCACCAAGTGGATCTTTAATGTTTTAATCACATTAGAGAAGATTCCTATTAAACATTGGCCCCCTCCCCTGCCCTGAAGGGGACATCTCTAGGAGCGGTATGTCTTTGTAAACGCGGCTGGCCTGCTCGTAGTGCCGGAATGGGTCCAGCTCCCTCTCTGGCGGCAGGTACTCCGGTTCTGTCCTCTGATTCCTCTTGTGTCGGTACCTCCAATTCCGTGGTGTTCCGGCGGGATCCACGGCTTCTGTCTCTGGTGATCCGGCGTATAGACCTAGCTTCGGCAGGAGGTAGGGATGTGGCTCTTCTCCGGTCTCCTCGTTCTCCCCAGGGCGTCCTTTTGCACAGGCTGCGGCGCCTTCTTCAGCTTCCGACCTTGTCTCAAAAATCCCCGCGCTGGAGGACTCCGCCCCCTGGAAAGCATGTAATCTCTCCAAATGTGTCATGACTTCCTCAGGTACACAGTCTCTGTTAAAGGGACCATCTGCTTCCGGGAGCTGGAAATCTATCGGGGACTGTAAGCAAAGAACAGGTGAGACGTAAGGGGGTAATTGTTCTTTTTCCTCCTCACGACAGTGAATTGAAAATGGCAAATCGTGACACAGGGTGACCCAAGAAAGCCCTTGAAAAGGGAAGTCAGGGCGTGCCTTAGGGTGGAATGCTCCTGCCCTTCCCTTTCGGGCAAGGTGGGTTTGACTGAAGAGATCAATATGCGCATGGCCACCTTTTTGCAAAATATACTAGAGACCCAAAAAAGGGAATTGATAGATCATGGAGGCCCTGCCAGGACATATTCTGGACGTTTGTGGCCTAGTCAAAAAATTATTTGACCTGGCAGAGGAGGCCAAGGCCTCCAATTCCTCACTGTCCTCAGAGGCAGACGCAGTAGCATAAGGCGGGCTCTTTGGGGAGCCTTTTATTAAGGAGCTGAGCAACTTAGCTGCTACGGTCACCTCCTTAGACAAGGCACAAGCCTCCATGAAGGAAATCTTTCATCCCTAATTTTTTATCAGGCTAGTCAGGTCAGAGGGCACTCGACCGGCTGCTTTTGCACCCAAGGTCCTCCTAGAGACTTCAAAAAAGAGCAAGATGCACCCAAACATGGAGAATTCTTCAAGACATGGAGTGATCACTGCAGATGTGGTTCCAGGGGTGCTTGCAGAGGGCAGTTCCAGGACTCAACAGGTGAGAGCTTGCCTGTCCCCAACTCAAGGTAGGAGGTTGGTATCGCTATTCGAACACCATTAGGAATGGATTACTTACAATGCATGGGTGCTAGACCACCAGAGGGTGTCACAGAGTTTTACGGGACCCTGGTCCAAGAATTTCACGCTCATTTGCTGGTTTTAGCAGGGGATCAATATGCCCTAATAAACCAGGAGGTTGCGGATCTAATGCAAAAAAGAGCAAATTCACCTCCATCCATAGGGGTTCCTAAACAACATTTTTTCTGGTGGACAAGGCAGACGCACAACACCCTGTAATCAATCTAAAGAAGTTCAACAGGTGGTTAATCTACCAACTTGTCAAGATGGAAGGTATCTGCATGATCTCCTTCGTCCTGGCGACTGGAGGGTATGTTTGGACTTGAGGGACGCGTACCTGGCGGTCCCTATATTCCCCCTCACCGCCATTTCCTCCAGTTTAGGTGGAGAGGGCAGGTATAAGAGTTCACATTGCTCCCTTTCAGACTCTCCTAAGCTCGCTGGTGTTTCACCAAGGTCCTCAAACTGGTAGTGGAATCCCTCAGGGCTCGAGGTTTCTGCCTCATAATTTATCTCAACAACCTCCTTCTCTTGTACAAGTGACCAACATTGGATTTAGTGCTGAGTTCATGGTTTGAGGTCAAAGAGAAAAAGTCTCTTCTGGTCCGGGCCAGACAACCTTCTTTGGGTTTGACATAGATTTGGGGCACAAGACCGTAAGCTTTCCCTCTTGAGAAGTATCCAAGATTCGCAGGGAGTTGAGGTGGACGCTGGCCAGACGCACAACATCTCTCCGGCAAGAACCCAGGGTGGTGGGTCTCCTGCCTTCCTCGATCCAAGCAATCTTCCCATGCCTCCTCCATTACAGCCTCAATGCCTTCCATGTCCGAAAGGGCCTGCAATACTCAGAACGACTCCCGCTTACGGAAGAGGTAAAGGTGGAGATTAGACGGTAGTTGTGCCACTTGAAAGCGTGTAACGGACGGGCCATATCTGGTTTAGATCCTAATATGGTTATAGAATCCAAAGCCAGAAAATCCGGTTGGGGTGTTTGCTGCAGGGCTTCCTTTAAAGGAGCTAAAAGGTCCGCAGACAAACAACAAGTCCACATCAATTGCATGGAGCTAATGGCGGGGTCGCTCACAATAAAGTGCTGGACGAAGGACAAGGCCAACTTGTCCTCCTCAAGATGGACATCGTCTCGGAGGTTCACTACATAAACCATCTCGGGCGTACCAAATCCAAAGTACTGGCAGATCTAGCCAAGGGGTTCTGAAGCTTCTGCCTAGCTCATAACGTCTCAGTGACGGCGGAATACATCCCTGGGGCGTTCAAAGCCAAAGTGGATTGGTGCTCCAGAGTATGGTCGGACATGAGCCTGTGGCAAGTAAATCCATCGATTTTTCAGAGACTGAAAGCTCTTTGGGGTCCACTCTTTGCTTCCCGCCTGGCCCCTCAGCTTCACAAGTTCTTCAGTTGTAAGTTAGACCCCCAACCCCTCCCACCCCTCTGCAACAGATGTTTTCCTCCAGGATTGGTATCAGGAGACAGGTTTCACTCCTCTCAACCCAGGCCCGCAGGCATAAGGCGACAAGTGGTTTTGATCACTTCATATTGGAGGTCTCAAGTATTTTTTCCAGTTTTTCTGGAACTTTCCTGGGATTCTCCAATCTTTCTACCCCCCCAGTTAGGATATCCTTAGGGATCACCACCCATTAGTCCTCCAAGGGTGAATGACACTCGTGACCAGGCGGATTTCAGGCAATGCAGGAGACTCCCTGGCCTTTCACAGGAGGCTTAAAGTATACTGGCAGCAGCCTAGGCAGAAACAAGCGTTACAGGTTGGCATGGGTCAGATGGGTTGGTTGGTGTCTTCAAAACGATTAGGATCCCATGGAGTGCGAAATGGTTCACATCTTGAATTTCTAGGCATCCTTAGCATCCTAGGGATTGGCATATTGTACGATCAACTCTTACAGATCAGCCATTTCGGCACACCACTTTCCCTCTCAAGATGCCCCGGTGGGCAAACATCCGATGGTTTGTAAGCTGATGAGGGATCCGTTTGGCACTCCCTCCAGAACACAGGTATTCCACACTATGGGATGTTAACAAGGTTAATACCGCTTTCGTTCTTGGCAGACGAACAATTATTTGTGGCGCAAGGAATTGTCTGCGAAACTTGCCATGCTGCTATGCCTGTTATTATGTAGGAGAGTGTCTGATGTAAGAGCTTTAGATATCTCTGGATGGGTGTTTACTTTCCATGGGGTCACCTTCCATCTCTCTCGGGCACAAAGTCTAACTCCAAAGTGGTGTCCTAACCTCATTTTGATAAGAATCCTAAGTTCTGTGTGCTTCATTGCTTTAAGGCTTATGAAGGAAAGACGAAGGAATCCCGCCCTCCAGGTGAGCGTTAATAGCGCTTGGGAAACCTTTCAAAGTGGTCACTCCTCCCACCATAGTTCATTGGGTCCAATGGGTCAAGCAGGCATTGACGTCTCACAATTTGGAGCCCATTTAGTTTAGGTGTGATGGCCTCTAAGGCTTTATCCTTAGGGGCTCGCCTTGAAAACATTATTAAAACTGTAGACTGACTTCCAGCTTTATGTTCAAAAGGTTCTATTTTGAGCCAGTTGTTGACTTGGCATCCATCGTTGGTGTTAGCTAAGCTTTGAACTAGCATAATCCTCGCCTCCAGTTCCGACATAGAATGACAAACTTCCTAGTAGACATGAAGGAAAGTTTCAATTCTATTAAGGACACAAGGCGAGGATTATTCCCGCCCAAGGTTCCTGTGACTTTCCCCTTTTTTCCTCACCCGGATGTATGCAAATAAAGGGTCTCCCTGGGCAGCAGGATACCTGTCTGTCGTATGGCATTAAGTATTCATTAATATTTTTTTCTCATTGAAGAATGTGCCCTGTTACACTTGTGCAGGTCATTATGGTATGTTGGGTTGGCATATTTATATCAATTAGTATTTATCTCACGTTTGATTTTCTGTATTTATCAGGTTCATCCTGATCAGGAAGGTTCAGATTCATTCTTCTTGTTCTGGATTCTTTCAGGTTCACAGGGTTCTAAAGTGGATTAATGGAAAAAAAATGGAATGGAGCCTGTCGCAGTCAAGAAAGAGGAAGTTATCCAGGGGACGCTTACCTTTGTGGATATCCTGGACTGTTGATTGGATGATCTGTGTTAACCTTTGCCCTGTGCATCATGGGAAAGATAGGTATTTTTTAGTTATTTTTTAAAACTACTGGAAAGGAAATAAAAGAAAGTAGAGCATAATCCTCGCCTCATTGTGTCCTTAATAGAATTGAAATTTTCCTTCAGGTCTACTAGGAAATTTTTCATTCTGTGCCGCAAATTCACAGCACAAACTGAAGTGATGATGTCTCTGCAGATTTCTAAGTTCAGGACCTAAAGCACTAGGCTCCCAGAGACAAATGTAATCGGAAAAGCATTTCAGCTGCCAAATGTAGGGGAACATAGGTGTTTGGACTTACATTTGATCGGCCTAATGTTGCTGCCACTTTTAAAGTAGGGGTAGGCGTAACTCGCATTATTCTGTGTAGCGTAATTATGTGGAATTACCTGAGGATTCCACAAGATTACATGGAATTCAATGAGAAGAGTAATTCTGTGTTTAGCGCTACTTCTCAGCGAGAAAATTCTTCCTTGCATCCAAAATAGACGCATGGATGCATTTTACACTAAGAAACAGCAATAAATGCAACAGAACACGAATATCGACCGCGAGCAGCTGCTGGCGCTCACTAAATGTGCTCTTTAGGTAGGATTTTCCACCAACTTGCACTTGGCATTCAGTGCTATTTTCTTAATTCACCTTTTCATCCAAAATGGATGCGAGGATGCATTTTGTGTTAAGGAATAGCGTTAAAAGCAGCAGAACACGAAGAGTGTGCGTGAGTTGGTGCTCGCTAAGGGTGCTTTCACTGTAAGATTCTCCCCAAATTACCCTTTAAGTACACAAGCCAGAGTATCCACGTTATTATCAGTAATCCTGCATCAAATAACAGGGAATTAAAAATTACTCCGGCGTAATTGAGATTCTGCCCATGTCTAGTTTAAAGGCATTACACAGAAATTCTCAGTGGCGTTCGAAAGACAGAGGCTATCCCTTCAACAAAGCAGAGGTGTTTGGCAGATAAATACCAAGGGTACTTGTGCACTGCTCAGAGAAATCCTCAAAACCACTTGGGGAATGATATGGCTTGCTGTATTCAAATTCCAAGCAGATAGCTCGGTCCCATAGTTCACCTTTCCTACGAACAGTTCCAAACACAACGCCGTGGGTCGTACAATGTTTACTTACAAGCCCCTGAATTCCTGCCTCGTACATAAAAGTTCCAGCAACCCAAGACACAGGCTATAAAGTAGACCCTTGCCCTACCACTCAAATCCTTGATCTAACAAACATTAATACAGTGATACTCTGGACCTTCCTGTCACTTCCCATTTTCCTTGAAAAATATTCCTAGCACTCAAAGGGCATAGACTATACAATGATATTTTATTTATTTATTTATTTTAGAGGTTTTATATTGCGCTGGCTGGACCCGGGGGCATCAGAGCGCTTTACATTTTGTGAGCCAGACGGTCAAAAAAACAGGGACCCCAAAACATTACATTATAGTATATACACAACATATAAGTCAACATATGGGGGACTTCAGGAAGATAAATATGGGAAGACAAAAAACACCATAATGTGTAGAAAGTGATAATTATAATTACATAAGGCACAAGATTAAGAAGAGCGCTGGGAAAATAGGGCAGTCAGGAAAGGGAAGATAGTGGTCAGTTAGGTTGATAAGGAAAGGGAGGGCAGGGCAGTAAGTGGAGGGGGTTGGAGAGGGATGATGAGGGCTGAGGGTTGACGACGGACGGGGGGGTGCAAGGGAATGCGAGGGAGGTAGACAGGGAGGGGATGTGATGAGAGGAAGGGCGGGTCGGGCTGGTCGCGCGGGGGGAGCATCTACGGTCGGACAGAAGTGGCCGGTGTAGGGGAGCAAATAGGGGTTAGGGTCCCCAGTATTTATTGAGGAGATGTAGTTTGAGTTCTTTTTTGAAGCTAGAATAGGAAGGATTGCATCGAAGGTTATTGGGAAGGGCATTCCATATGCAGGGAGCATTGCCGGAAAAGGATCGAGACTGAGTGGTTTTCTTTTTCAGAAGGGGGGGATAAGAAGGAAGGAGTTCGTGCTTCTCAGGGATCGGGAGCAGCCGGCTTTACTAAGTTTGTTAGTGAGGTAGGATGGTGTGTTCTGATGGAGTCTTGTGTGTAATGCAGGCCGTTTTGTAAGTGGTTCTACCTTCAATGGGGAGCCATTTAAGGGTTTTGAGGGCAGGGGAAATGTGGTCGAATCGTTTGCAGTCTGTGATAAGTCTCGCTGCAAGGTAGAGAACAAATTTTAGAGGTGCTAGGTGGATCTTGGGAATTCCAGTAAGAATGGCATTGCAGTAGTCAATTTGAGAGAGGACAAGGGATTGGACAGCTAGTTTGAAGTCATTTCTTGGGATGAAGGGCTTGATTTTCTTAAGGTGGAGGAGAGTGAAGATGACCCTTTGGCAGAATTTTTGATGTGGACCTTGAGGGTGAGAAGGTTGTCAAGGGAGATCCCTAGTGATTAGACTGAGGCGGACAGGGATAAGGAGCAGTTTGCGGGCATTAAGGTCTGTGATCCAGTTCTGAATGGGGAGCTGGTTGTTTGGGGAAAAAAGAATAATTTCGGTATTTTTGGGGTTAAGTTTGAGGTGGTTCATGTGGAACCAGGCTTGAATCTTGAGGAGGGTGTTGTTGAGGTGAATTATGTCGGCATGAGTTTTAATCTTATAGTAGAGTTGGGTGTCGTCGGCATAGAGATGGTAGTAGATCCCGGCTTGTTTGAGAATGAGTGTAAGGGGTTCCATGAAGAGGTTAAAGAGAGAGGGAGAGAGGATAGATCCTTGGGGAACTCCTAAGGAGGTGGGGGTAGGGTTAGATAGGCAGTTATGGACTTTCATTTGTTGAGTGCGGTGTTGAAGGTAAGAGACAAACCATTTGTGTGTCATACCATTTAGGCTGAATCTATCTCTAAGAACATTAAGTAGAGAAGAGTGATTAACAGTATCAAACGCTGCGGAGAGATCAAGGAGGATCAGAAGGCTAGATTTGCCATTGTCGAGTGAGTGGTGGATGTCTACAATTTTGAGCATGGCGGTTTCCGTACTGCATCCTCTCCTAAAGCCAGATTGGAAGGGGTCAAGTAAGTTAAAGTGTTAAATGTGTCTGTCTAGTTGGAGAAGGACGCATTTTTCCAGGGCTTTAGAGAGAAGGGGAAGGTTGGAGATGGGACGGAGATTGTTGAGGTCATTTGGGTCCGCCAGTGGATTTTTGATAATGGGGGTGATTTGTCCAAGTTGCAAGGAAGAGGGGACACAGCCGGTGGCAAGGGAGGTGTTGATAATAGCGGTCCAGGGAGGGGTGATGATATGTTTGAGGTTTTGGACAAGTTTGGAGGGGAGTGGGTCTTTGGTGTGGGAGGAAGGCTTAAGTTTGGTGATGATGTTGAAGACGTCTCTTTCAGTGACTGACTGGAAATTAAGCCATTCAGCATTATTTTTAGGGAGAGAGTTAGGTAGCTTAGGGTCCAGGAGAATGTGGGGCAAGGAAGGGAGAGGGAGATAAGAGTTACAGTGGGTAGTAGCGGGAGTAAGGGGAGTTATGATGGAGGGGGGGTAATGAGAGATGTCAGGAGTGGTGGTAGGGATCACAGTAGGGAGGAAGGATTGCTCAATCCTTTTAATTTTGTCAGAGAAAAAGAGAGCTATTTCCTCACATCTAGTAGTCGAGGCAGGCGGGACAGGGGGAACAGAAGCAGTTTGATTGCGTACGATGTTGAAAAGTTCTCTAGGCCTGTTCTTAGCTCGATCTAGTTGAGTCCTGAAGAAGGAAGCTTTTTGTCTCCAGATGTGTTTTTTGTATTACGACCTAGCAAGTCTGAGGCGGGCAAGGTTGGAAGGTTAGGGGTGCTGTCGCCATGATCTCTCCGTCTGAGTGTGTGTCTTTCCTTATTTAGCTCTGTGTTAAACCAAGATTTTGAGGGGATATTTGTTTGGTTTTTGAGTTTGAGCGGGGGTAGTATGTCAAGGGTATCAATGACAGCTTTGTTATAATGTTCGGTTAGCTCGTTTGCATTAAGGGAGGGGGGGGGGGGGTGGCGAGAAGTTGGGCATGGAGGTTAGATTCAAGTACGCCGGGAGGAATGTGGCTAAGATTTCTGGTCAGTTTCATGGGTTTAATAGTTTTGGTGGGCGGGGGAAAGGTATGGGTAGTTATGGAGAACAGGATGAGGTGATGGTCGGACCAGTCTATGGGAATGATGTTAGATAGGAGGGCTAGATCCTTGCTGGTAATGATAGAGTCAAGGATGGCTCCTTTGGCATGGGTTGGTGCTTGACAGATTTGTTTGAGTTCACTTATTTCGAGAAGGTTAGAGAGAAGGGAGATTAAGGGATCTTTGTTATCATTCCAGTGGAGGTTAAGATCTCCTAGGAAGATGTTTTTAGAAGTGGAAATTGAAGATTGGGTAAGCAGGTTAGATAGCTCGTCAATGAATGGGTGGGGATTTCCGGGAGGATTATATATATATATATATATATATATTGTGATGACGGATGGGGTTGGAGCCCTGTATTTTCAGTTCAGCTACAAGGTATTCAAAGGAGGAGAGTTTGGCGTTATTGACAAGGGAGAGCTGTAGTTCGTCTTTGAAGATGATAGCTACCCCCCGCCTATCCTGATGGGTCTATCTTTCCTAAGGATGGAGAAACCCGGGGGTACCAGGAGGTCAAGAATGCTTGCAGAGTGGACATTTAGCCAGGTTTCAGTAAGAATTGCGACGTCAATGTGTTCACTAAGGATGGTTTCAGAGATTTCTGTGGCATGTCGGGCCGCGGAGCGACAGTTAACCAGCATGCAGGCGAGGGGTTTGGGAGTAGGTTTGGGAGAGTGGAAGGTGTGGATGGTGGTGAGATGAGGAGGGGGCCTGGGTGAGGCCGGTGAGCGGGGAGTACGACTCATCCCCAGTATAATGGGGATGTTTGCAAAGGGGGGAGGCGTATACACGGTGAATGAGCAGGGAGGATAGGAGTTAAGAAGGTCAGAGACCTCCCATGGGGAGAGGGAGCAAGAGGTGTGGAGTGGTCTACGCGCTCGGCACAGCAGGGGAGTTGTTTTCCACGGTTTGGAGGTGGGAGGGTTTAAACGATCAGTGCTAGCAGCGTTTCTTCAGGCAGGGAGGTCGCTGGATTTAAGGTTGTAGAAATCACTCCTGAATCGAGAGAGATCTCTCGTTAGAGTGGCGAGGTAATGGTCGATGTTGCGAAGGGAGTGTGAGAGAGGAGTGTAGGGGGGGGGGGGAAGTAGGGTGTGGGGGGGGGAGGAGGACAAGGGGAGTTCAGATTTAGCAGTAGAGGGTTGTCTTTCCTGGGGGGGCAGTGAGCAGGTACACGTGGGAGGCCTGTTCTGAGGAGGAGATGAGCGGAGACCGGCAGGAGAGCAGGGAGGGCTGTAGTTGTAGGGGAGGAGGAGTGGCATGGCGGGGTAGGGTGGAGAAGTGAACTCGGGAGATAAGGAGTTTAGAGATAGAGGGGTGGAGCAGTTGCGGTGTAGGAGTGATGGGGGATACTGGGAGCGGAGATGTTCTGAGGAGGAGTGGATGAGTTGGGAGAAGGGGGGAGCGGGGAAGTGTGATTCAGAAGGTGTAAGGATGAGTTGGGAGAGGAGGATTGGGGCACCTCACTGGTCACTGGGTGAGACCTCACATTGAAATGGCAAAAGCGTGCCAGGGATATTCTGTCTTTATCCTTTATTTGCTTCTTCTTACAGACAGGCCAAGCATGCAAAGGGTGCAAGTTTTACAGTGATACGTGGACCTTGAACCTCAATTTCACATCTATGCTAAGTGTTACAGAAACAAATACATCTGCCAGCTACTTCACCCCTTACAGATGGGCCCTGCATCATGGCACAAAAAGCATTCTGCGACAATCTGACCTGCCACTCACCCAACTCGTCTTACTGAGCCCCAGTAACATACAAAACACGGGCTTCGCAGGGACACTGACTCTGGGCCTCACTTCCCATTATCTTACAGACAAGGTGAAAACTCAAAGAGCACTGGCCTCACAGTCATACACTTCTTTGCTCACTGGTTCCCTCTCAAAGGTAGGCCTGGAAACCTTGAGATTAAAAGTCTAATTGTGGCCCTGTCTCCTTGCTCTAACTATCAGACAGATCCAGCACTGGTTGCATCGACAATGAGAATGTATTCCCACACCCACTTTAGACCTCTCGGGAACAGTTCCTAATTTTTCCTTACCTCTTACAAGTTGTGTGCACTTGACCACGTGCGTATGAGGATGATCAATCGTAATCTCGAACCCTGAAAAACAACAACACACACAAAGGTGTGAGATCACCCCAGTTATACAAGAGCTTAACACATCCTCCTGCTCTATTAGGTAAAGCACCCACCTGATAACTGAATCCAGCAACTCCCTTATAAGAGGCTCCATTACCTCAGTCATGAATATGATTAAATGGACTGCATGCTCACTCACATAGGGACCCCAGGTTCATCAAATAATCACTGAACTTTAATGTACTGATTCTCAGGCCTGAGACAGGCCATCACATTGTAATACACTGCAAAATAAACTAGACTTACATACCCATCATGCACCAACGAAAAATGCACTCCAAGACTCAACAGCTCGGAAGTCCCATGACCACTGAATGACTGAAATAAAAGCATGCCACATCTCAACAGACTGAGTCCTTAATCACCACCTGTTTGCAAAGACCTGCACCGCTCACCTCAATGGTTCGTTTCTACACTATTATTTGCCTGTAAGTAACCATACAGGCTTCCTGTGTGTACCTGCCCGCCCCAAGAGACCCTAGGTTATCACTTACCAGCAAATAACTGTCCCACACCACCCTTGAGTGCCTGAATTAGAATGCCTTCAACTATCCCAAGCCTCACGATAAGCACGGATCCCTAAACCACAGAGCCAGAGCACTTATATCTAGACTGTCTGAACAACTTCATCTCGCTAAGCATAGGACCCATGCATAAACTGAAGAGCCTTTTGTTTGGGTTCAGCCCAAGAACTCATTTTAGAGTACCTGGATTTAACCTAGGTGTTTATATTGAGGAATGCACTGCTTGCAAAGCAGCCAGCCAATTAGCACAAGCGAACTGAGGCTTCCAATTAAGACACACACTTTTTTAAGGATGGCACTCTTGTTACAAAAAAGAGGAAGTGGCTCCATAGCCGTGGAAGATCTCCCACAGGCCACTAGATGCCCAAGCAGGGAGAGTCACGGTCTTGCTTTCTACTGGCTGATTTGTGATACTTTCAGGCAGGGAGTGCTCTCCTTCTGTACACATCTTGTAGAAACCTTCAGCAAAGAGGAGCCAGGTATCTTTACACACTTTATTTGGCCACATTGAGAGCTAGATTTAGAAACCCGGAAGACAGGAGCTCTAACCTATCCTAAGCTTTTTTTTTTTTTTACTATAAATGCTAGAACACAAAACCAAAACACGAAGGATAATAACACTGGATAAGCCACGCACACCAGACACAGAAGAAATTTAAATCAATCCATTTTAGTATACATGAGGGAACGGCGCTAATTTTAATCTATTGGCAAAATGTCATGACTATTGTTGAGGATCAAAAGAGTGAGGAACATAAAGGGCCTGACCTAGTAATCGTGTCAGGTAAAGGAAAGGAACAAAAGGGGTGTCCCCAGAGATAGCAGTGGGCAGCATCACATCTTAAGAAAAGCTTTTGTCTTGGGGATTTGGTAGCTTGAATCTCTAATCGTCATGTTTGAGAATAAATGCACCTCACAACAAAACAGCAAAAGAGGCACAAAGCAATCAGCTCTCTGTGAATAAACACATATCCCGCCTTAAAAGCGTGATTCCATAGCCATCTCCTGCGAGTGAACAACGGCCGATGCCATCCGCTCTCATTAAAAACGTGGAACTCATGAACTTGGGTGACTTAAACTGTCACCATTTAGAGAAAAACGCATCTCACACCACAGCAACACAGGAGTCTCGGGCTATCACCTTCACAGCGAATACTTTCATCTCATGCCTTGTTGGCTTAAGACCGTAAACATGAGCTACCAGCAAATAATTGGGTCTCTTTAGTTCAAGGCTCCCTGATGTACGTCTTGCCTGCAAATATGCGCACCTCACATCTCGAAAGCTCACGAATGCTTAAACATCATCTGTCATCACCCGATCCCATCATAAAGAATAGCAAGGTTGTGGAACCCAGGGAGAGGTGCACAGGAGAGTGCACGCTACAATCACAGCGCCATGGTCACAAAATACTATAAAACAAATACAGTTCAATGAAGATATGCTGTGTACTTTCACCCCCTTGCTTGGGCTCCACCCAGATTTGCAATTTATCATTTAAGAAGGACTTGTTTCACCCAGTGTCTGTTTCAAATGCTGGCCTCATCAGATACCCACCCACAACTCTGAAAGGGAAGTCCAAGCAAGGGAACATTTTTGCACATTCCCTGCGATCAGACAAAGCACCTAGCCAGGATATTAAAAAACAAACGTGAAACCTAATAAATGCACATCCAAATATAACTGTTATAGCATCAGTCAATAAACACATGAATTTAAAAAGCGTAAGATCAGTCGTGCTCTTGAAGAAGTGGCGTCTCTGCAGACCTGGCCCCTGGCTGTGGAGAAGAGTGCGTTAGATGCAGAGCACGGCAGACCCTAAGGGGCCACACCCAGAATAGAGCCCATCCGCTTTGAACACTTACCCAGGGTCTGCAGTATAATGCTCTCTAGCATGACCAGGTCTTGGGCTTGGAGCAGGTACGCCTGGGTTGAGAGGACAGGCAACGTTACTCACTGGGAGGTACTCCACGAAAAGCCTGCGCATTCCTCACAAAAGGGGGGAACCTCAATCCTGTACCAAGCACCCAGGAGCTATCCCTTCCCTCCCAGAAATATAAGCAGTCATTTCCTCCCCCCTTACAGAATGTCCACGCCCATTTGTTTTTGTTAGAATCCTCACCAAAATTGCCTTTTTTGGGCAGAGATGTTACTCTTCACATTTGAATTCCAAGGGACACTTTTGCTTCTGGGGGTAAGGATTGCAAGTCCTTTAAGTCTGAGGCGAGACAGGATGAAGTTTCCCCCTTTTGAAAGGGTTTGAATTAGACATGGGGCACAAGGAGGAGAGAAGGTGAAGTCCCGCAGGCGTGGGCCCTCTGGGTGCATTCCTTGACTATGGCTTGGGCTCTGCACCATCTCCCCTCCTTAGAAACCCCTCCACTCTTTCAATCACACCCCATGTTCTTGTCAGAAATGTGACAACCTCCATGCCCGGCACATATGGTAGCACAAGAACAGCACTCATGAAGGCCTCAAGTTCCTCTCACTTTCACAGGTGCTTGTGACACGGAGGCATTTCAAAGTAGCAGTTTACCAAGCCCAATAATACTGAAAGAAGACATCACCAGCAAAGAGATCAGAGGCACACATTGCGCTCATACTAAACATTTTTGGAAAGAGCGCATTTTGTCTGTGTAACAGGCCATTTCTATGTGAACTTCTCCAAGGGAAAGGGTGTGGGAGAGGGGTTGTCTCGGCGTGCTGGGTGGAGCAAATCTTTTGGAAACAGTGGGAACTGGGAATGACACCTGCTTCACGTGACGGACACCAATATTTTTATCCAAAGATCTTTCCTGCGCCTTCCAATTTGGGTCACCATTCTCCAAACCAGGAAGTAGCAGCAATTACGACTCAGAAGAGCCTTGGTACACTAGGGGTAATCTGTCACCTGACAGAAATAACCTTATTATTATAAAGTGTTGTAGGTGTCCACAGTTACAGGGTGGACAAACAGTGTGGGGGTGTTAATGGCTAGTGGGGCCTTGGAGTAAAGAATAAGTACTTACCTATAAGAAAAATATTGCAGTTTGATGACCTAGATGTCTATGCTTTGCAGTATCCTGCCATCTAGTGCGTGGAGCTGGAACTGTCCTTCAGCTTTTAAAGAAAAGAAAAGCTGGTGGGTGTCAACCCAATGGCACAAACCCATGTGTTGATCTGCATAATGCCACTTAATGCAGCACCAACTTTAGCTGTTTTCATGTTTAATCCTCACCTAGCAAACAGATCAGGCTTTGTAATCCGTTGGAAGGAGAGGGGGTTGAGGCAAGGCTCAATACATTTTCAAGAATGGCCTCTCCCATCTGTGCCTCTTGCCTTGCATGTGGATCATCAATGCAGCTTTAGCAGGCAAAAGGCAAAATGCACGTTCTAGGCCCCGAGTGGCTACACTGCATAATTCTTCTAATCATAAACTAACTAAAAATTACTCGAGTGCCTGCTCTCCTCTTTTTTTAATTTGCCTACGGTGTTCAACTGAAATACTTACTCAATAACATATAACAATGTCTAATACACCACACAATTCATCTAACACCCTACCCTGCCTGTAATATTCGGTTTCTGTGCATGTCAGATAACTTATCTCCCTTTATTCACTGTTGAAGTATACTGAAACGTTCTCCTGGCATCTAGAGTACACAGGTTTCTTTCCTCTAGTATTTGTAATTTAGAAAAAAATGCTGTTAAAGCAATTAAACCACTTTGCACTGAAATCTGTTACATCCTTGTATGTGATTTAAAGACTGTTGTAGAGTGTAGTAGATTTGTTAAAAGACATAGTCCACAATCCAACGACCCTCCTTCACATTACAGATATCAAAAAACATTGGTATAGTGGTGCTGTCAAGCACTTCAAAAGTGAAGTAACGCTGTTCTTCTACCAAAGATACATCCACCCTTTGGAGTTATAAATGTTTCCTGTTCAAACTGGTCAATTATGTTTTAAAACAAATTGATTTCCAGTGTTCCAAATTACCTCAAAAATAGGGACATGGTTTCCCGCCTACCGTATTCCTCCCTGGGGCTTTTGGACACTGGAGTGCGAACAGTGGTGGTTGGGTACAATCGGTACAGAAAGCTGGGGAAAACCGGGGCCTTAGACGTCTGCAGCAGCGAAGTTCCCCCTTTTGCGCACTGCAGTCTGCCATCACTGCTGCCTGGCAGCAGTTGTGGCAGACTGACGGCAAAACTGAATGTGGCGACTGGCTGTGAAAACTCAGGGCGGTTAGTCTCCAGTGTGAAAGTATGGATGGTCATAGTTGCTTAGGTTGGAGGGATGAGGCTGAGCATGCACGAAGGAGAACGTCTAGCGGAGAGCTATGGCTTAATCGGGATGTGCCTGGGAGTGAGACGGAGAAACAACTCTGGGGCATTATTGCGTTTTGTGTGACCTGCAGGAGAAATCTGAATGATTTGCTGATTCTGGGCATTGAAGCATTTCAAAATAGGTTACTTTGTGGGTAATTAAGGCCCGGATGCATGTTGCCTGATAAGTATGGACGATAAACATAGGAACAAGGAAGATGTTTAAAAGCACAAGGGGAAAGCACAGCGCAGAGGCAACAACACTTCATCTATGCTGGAGCCAGAGCTCACTCATGGAGAAAAAAAGCAGCTGCGCACTATTAACTCCTTCCACAGAAGTAGCAGAAAAGACAGCAAACAACAGAGAGCAGGTAATGTTGGAGACTGCAACATGGAGGATCTGAGGAACAGGGTAGCAGCCGTGGACAAGAAGCAAAAATCCACAAAGAGGTTGAAAAGCCTGGAAGCAGATGGGTACCTCATCTGAGACTGGGTCTGACCGGCAGATTTTTTAGAAAGAACAGGCTTTGGGACGTAAGCTGTTGGTGTGCATTTGAAATATTTACAATTCGTACAGGTTGGCTTGTTATGTCTGATTGCTGCACATCAACTGCCAGTGTATTCCTACAAACTTAATGTGGTATCCTCAACAAAACCTAATTTTAGAAATAGGCAACATTTACGTTTTTCATTAGGTTTACATCACAACCCAAAGGCATGAAACACCAGAAACTGTTGCTTTCACCGGAGCTAAGGACACTTGGATCCGCGGAGAAACTGAATGTATACTCTGGGGTATCAGTTAAATGTTATAGAAGGGGTGTCATTACATACGTGACTAATGCCAGTGATCATATTAGTCTGTCTTTTGAAATAAAATGTAAGGAGCAAGTCGACACCCAACCACTAAATAGCAGAATAATACAAAACATTTGTGATTTTTTAAACCGATGCCAGTCACAAAAGGGACAGCTGGCAGTTAAGAAGAAACCCATCAGAAAGAAAAGGATCAACTTGTCAGTGTCAGCTTTGTGGGGCTCATGTCAGTTATGGCAGTGCACAAGACCCTATTACAGAAGAAAAGGCGATACTCCCATTGAAGTAGTGTGGCTCACTGGTTAGAGGCGGCAGACCCGAGAGCAGAGGACGGCCCGGGACCAGGGTTCGATTCCCGGCGCGGCAGGTTTCTGGACCAGGGTCAGCGGACTCGATAATTCTCTCGCCTCGGTGCCCACTCTGATCAGCGATCACACTCGGCAACTCTGGGCATTAGCTTGCCTCATCTTCACTAACGGCCCCACCAGACCGCCGGGGATGCCTGGTCTCACCCTGGAGATACCCATTAAGGGACCTTCTCTCAGGGAAGCCAGGAAGGGTTTCGCAGCGGTCGAAGCGCCTTGGGACCCCACGGGTAAGTAGTGCTCTATATAAATGCCTATACATTTACATATACATTTATACATACATTGTGTTAGTGATGTGTGTATGGCAGACAGGGGAGTGTAGCTGCAGGCAGTATACTGCAAACCAAGAATGTCCATTTCTGCTCTTTTAGGGCCAGGGACAACGCAGATTTTGAAGCTGCTCAAGAGATAAAGTTAAAAATATTTAGCATTATGTTACTGGTATTGTGTAGTGAACATGTGGCCTCTTAGTAACTGTGGGCTGTACTGGTGTGCTTTGATGCATTCTTCTGGACTGTTGGAGTGTTCAATATTGCACAAGCTGGGCGGCCTCTCTCATTGGCTCAGGGAAGTGGTAGAGCTCAGATTTGGCATGCAGGTGTGTTCAGGAGCCCTTTATACCGTTAAGAAAGGGGCTGGCTGTACCAACTCTGATACAGTGAGTCAGCTGTGTAAAGCCAAAAATGCCAAAGAAAATTTTGTAACTACTACATATAGCTTTATGGCAATCAATGAAGTTTGTGTTTTAAAAAAAGAAAGAGGCTGGCTGTGGTAGAGTGGCAAGCCTAGAGCAGAGGTGTGGTATTGAGATCAACAGGATTCTAGATTAAGATGATAGCATGGTTTCCATTCTATCAAGCATTCTTCATGGATGAAGGGGTTGAAAGGGGAGTACGAAATGGCATGCTGTGCCTCAAGCAGGCAACTTGAAGGTATGTTGCAAGCTGAGAGGGGGTTGTTAAGGATCATTTGTAGTTGTCAGAAAAGACAGAACATGCAACCAAATACGACGACTAAATGGGTTGAAGTGCGTTCTGAAAAGTAAGTAGAACAGAGTGCAACTATGTGGCACTCAGCAGCAGCGAGGATCAAGCTGTGAAGCAGACAAGAATAAGGAAGAATATAGTGGACACAACCCTGTGGGGGGATGAAACAGTTTGGATGGTTCGATTTCTCAATCTCGTGTAGGGAAGTCGACGTGTTAAGACAGGGTGTTTAACTGTGTTGAAGTCTGGCAAGGATTGTAAGTGATGCAGCTTCCCCAGTGACTTGCATGTATTTTGAGGCTGGACCATTTAGAGGACAGAGCAGCAGCCAAGCCTATTGCTGGTCAAATGTCTATCGAAGCAGAATCAAATAAGTCTGGAGGTTTCAAGGAATTGGAGCTCCAGCCAGTTTAACGCCTAGTGGTCCTCTTTAACACTCTGGCCAGAAAACGGGGTTTGAAGACTGAAAGAATATTGAACAAAAGGAAATGTAAGGCAACATTTCATAATGTACCTTGACAGCATGGGATGAAATGTATAAGAATTCAGGACAAGGGGGAGCACTGAAACACTTTACCAAATAAGTGAGCATTTTGGAGAAATTCAGAATAACAGCCTTAAAGAAACAGGACAGGACTTCCCTGGTAAGAACATGGGGCTAGAGGACAGGGAATACCATGTGGAAAGTCCAAGTAATAGATGCGAGGGAGTCCCATCTCTGGTTAGAGGTAATGAAACCCTGGGAAAGCCAACATCTGGCAGGGGGACAGATCGACGGGGATGCCAGTTAAGGAAGATCAGCACATTATCCCCACCCAACATGGCATGGCCCACTTATAAGACGAGGCAAATGAGCATGGAGAACTTAACTCTGAAGAATCGTTTCTTGTCAGGAAAAAAGAACAGCCAACTCTTAAGTATGAAGAGGGCTTAGTGTCAGATTACTTAAATGTCTCTCTGGTTGCTGACACAAAGAACTTCCCCCGTGAAGATTAAAGAGAATGAACAAAAAGGTGATATTTGGATGTAGCCACCATGATTCAAAAAAGGGAAGAATGTTTTCTTGCAGATGGGGTCTGCAAACCGGATTACTTGTCATTTCAGGAAACGCACAAGAGATTTTCAATACTTTATGAGGATACTGGTTGCCAACAAAAGGAGCAGCTATCATCACAGTGGACTTTGATTTATTGTTAATGGCCAATGTAAAGAGGCATACGAATGGCGGACTATTCACAGAACTCATGCGATGGACATTCACACCCACAGTCTTTGCAGTCATGAGAAATTGAGGGAGGAGGGGTATCAGAACAAATAAGGTACAATAGTGAAAACAATTTAGTAGTCCTCAGGGCAAAAGCGGCACTTCCAGCCAGAGCTGAACCAGAGCGGGGAGGGGGAGAGAGGGGGCAATGCTGAGCCTCTACTTACCTCGCTCCTGGTGTCAGGAGGGGATTCTTGAGGGGTGAGGCACGCGTGTGCAACCTTGATTACATGTTCCAGCTTCCGGGGCTGCTCCTCCACCTTTGCTGCCAGAAAGAGGGCTGCAGGCGCCACGGACTTGGGAAGAAAAATGGTTAAACAAAGAGGTAGATGAGAAAACAGCTTAATTTACAGGTGCTCTGTTTATGAGGGCTGCTAAAGTGGACTGTATTCACGGAGCTGGGCACTGCCAGAGGCAACCCGCCAAATAGGGAGACAGTGGTTGCCAGGGTGAACTCAAAATACAAAAAGCCAGCAGCAAGGGGGCCACTTTCCTTATAGAGACCCAATGTTTTATAGGGAGCAGGTAGCTACCAGATGTGCACTTTTTCTATGGAGCTTGCAGTTGCCCGAAGTTTCATATATGGAAAGCAAAGTGCAACCAAACATTAACTCTTTGCATAAGGAGTTGGCACCAGCCAAAGGTACAAGGGTCTGTAAGATGTACTGTTCATGGCAGCACTATTGTAAGGAACTGGCAGCTACCCAAGGTGATTTATTTATGAGATGCCAGAAACTGCCAGCGGTGAACTCTTTAGATACAGATCTACAACTTACCAGATGTACCGTTTAAAGTGGCTGAGAGAGCTACAGTGCACATTTTAGCATGCCCATGGTGGTCGAAAATGCTACTTTCTTTATAGAGACCAACAGGTTCAGAGACTGGCAAATGTTGTGTTTATAGGAGGCACCGTCCTGCTGAGGTAATCAGTTTATAAAGCGACACCTGTAAAACCTGCAACTGCTAGGATTGCTATTCACAGGCCAGTGGCTGCCAGAAGGGCACTTTTCATTAGAGCCCAGAAACAAACAAGTGCAGCAGAGCTCTTGACACTATTTTCTTCAGACAAACGGGTTAATGCAATAAGACGATACAGACATAAGAACATGCAGAATTAAACAATAATATAATACTTTCATAGAAGGGATATTCTTGAATTCTCTAAACAAAGCATCCACAGGTTGCCGATACTTCTTGCTAAACACATCTATCACGAGTTGAAAGAGGTTCCTTTTCAGCTGTTTATAAACTTTCTTGTCCCTGAGACCAAACTTGCAGGAAAAGTTTGGTAAGTTGGCCAGCACGCAGATACTAAACCAAAGTACACATAAAACCACATCCCTCATGACTCACCCAAAATCACACTCAGGAATGATTAGTCTGATTGTGCCTAATAAAAACAAACAGGAGTCCTTGGCAAGGGCTACATCTACATTTTAGTATAGAATTTCTCAAAACAGCAAATAGGTACTTCTGAGTAAAGGCACACAAACAGTACCTTCTTTTTGCAGCACTCTAGGAGGTGTGTCAAACAAGTGTCCCAACCTAGAACCCCACAGAAGAATGTGCCACACATGAGATAGTACTAAAGAATCAAACTTACATTTCTGTGGAAGCGAGTAAAGGACTGCACCATGAAGAAGCGATGCATGTATACGATGGCAGTGTTGATCGTCAGCTGAGAGCTAGTGGCAACAATTAAGGTTAAATTCAAGGTAAAGAAACCAGCAGAAGAACATGTCAATGGGAAGTAAGATTGAAGCGCAAACACCAGACGTGCAGTGATTGACTAAAGGATCTCACTTTGTGGTTGTCAATAGTGAACCAAAACGGCCACTTTTGGAGTGTGTGCCTGCTGCTCCATGGTGCAATAAATCAAACTTTCAAAACAGAACTGCCTCCCTCTAACTATTGCCTAAGGAGAAAAGTTCGGCAACACGTTTCTGTTTAATAACCTAAAACCTACTACTGACTCAAACAGATGTTCCACTGAGCCTAAAAACTATGTGTACTATTAACATTTCATTGTGATCACCTACACAAGATGTTAGCTAAAAAAATACGTTTAACAATGCAGACACTACCTTCAGCTCTAACAAGCACAAAAAAGCCTTGGCCACCATTTACACTGAGGCTTCCACGAACTGGACTTGACCAAAAGGCAAGATTTTACCAGAAGACAGCTGTAGGTTGACTTTGACACTCAAAAACTACTCTGCACTAGAATACGCTCTGACCACTCCAGTTTGCTTCGAGAAATCCACAAACTCCAAACATAGCTCCGACACTAACCACCTGAAGTGCATCCTGCTCAACACCCGCTCAGTCCACAAACACGCCATTGAACTTTGGAACCTTCTCGACACCACATCACCGGACGTCGCCTTCCTTACAGAAACCTGGATGAATGCATCATCAACTCCCGACATCGCCATAGCCATCCCGGATGGCTACAAGATCATTCGAAAGGACCGCACCATCCAAACAGGAGGAGGCATCACCATCGTACATAAGAATTCCATCTGCATCACGACCAGCTCAGACGATCACCTCGCAGCCGCCGAACACCTTCACTTCCAGATCCACACCGACCCCAAAACCACACTCCGAGGCACCCTCCTCTACAGACCGCCAGGACCCCGCCCTCAATTCAGCGAAGACATCACTGACTTCATCAGCCCACACGCCCTCTCATCTGAGGACTACATTCTACTGGGAGACCTCAACTTCCACCTGGAAAAGAAAAATGACAGCAACACCACCACCCTCCTGGACAACTTGGCCAATCTCGGACTAACACAACTTGTTGACACCCCCACCCACTATGCCGGGCACACGCTCGACCCAATTTTCACCTCCCGCAAGCACATCTCCTTCAACCACACCACAGCTCTCCATTGGACGGATCACAGCTGCGTTCACGTCAACTACAAAAAGACCACGACCCACAACCTCCCACAACCAATTCCCCGAAGAAACTGGAACAAAATTACCACCGACCAGCTCCTCACTTCGCTCCACAAAAACCCTCCTGCCAAATCATCGGACCCAAACCAGGCTGCCACCAAGCTCACACAATGGATCACCCACAGCGCCGACGAACTAGCACCCTTGAAAAACCATCAAATAAGGCAAAGTAACAAAAAAGCCCCCTGGTTCAACAATGACCTTAAGACATCCAAGAAGTTCTGTCGTACCCTCGAGAAAGCCTGGAGAAAAAACCCAACCAATGACAACCTGACCACCTTCAAGAACGCCACCCGCAAACACCACCAACTGATCCGATCCACCAAGAAATCAGCATTCAAAGATCGACTTGACAACAACGCCCACAACAGCAAGGAACTATTCAACATCGTCAAAGAATTTACCAACCCCACCGCCGGTACCAACAACATCACCCCATCCCAAGACCTCTGCGACTCCCTAGCCTCTTTCTTCCACAACAAAATCGCCGACATACATAACAGCTTTGAAAACCAATCAGGAGACCAGTCCACTCCACCCACCCCTGAACCAAATCCCCCCTCTAACAACCTTTGCGCCTGGAACCCAATCACCACTGAAGACACCATCCGCCTGATGAACACCATCCACTCAAGATCGCCTACCGACCCATGTCCCCACCACATTTTCAACAAAGCAAACTCCATCATCGCACCCCATCTCCAAGACGTCATCAACTGCTCCCTCAACTCTGCTACCTTCCCGGAAAGCTGGAAACACGCCGAACTCAGTGCCCTTCTGAAAAAACCCACAGCAGACCCCACTGAACTTAAGAACTACCATCCCATCTCGCTCCTCCCATTCCCTGCCAAAGTCATAGAGAAAGCCGTCAACAATCAGCTAGCCGCCTTCCTCGAATCCAACAAATCCCTCGACCCCTCACACTCCGGCTTCCGAGCCAAACACAGCACCGAAACCGCACTCATCGCAGCAACAGACGACATTCGAACACTTCTGGACAACGGGGAAACAGTTGCCCTCATCCTACTTGACCTCTCCGCAGCCTTCGACACAGTCTGTCATAGCACCCTCATACAACGCCTCAGCAACGTCGGAATACAAGGAAAAGCATTGGACTGGATCATCTCGTTCGTCGCCGGAAGAACACAGAGTCCGCCTCCCCCCTTTTAGATCAGAATCCACCGAAGTCATCTGCGGCGTACCCCAAGGATCATCGCTCAGCCCCACCCTCTTTAACGTATACATGAGTCCCCTCGCATCCATCGCGCGCCAACACAACCTCAACATCATCACCTACGCCGACGACACCCAGCTGATCTTCTCCCTCACCAAAGGCCCAAACACCGCCAAAACCAACTTACACGAAGGAATGAAAGATGTCGCCAAGTGGATGAAGGACAGCCGTCTTAAACTGAACTCGGACAAAACGGAAGTCCTAATCTTAGGCTCATCCCCCTCTGCTTGGGACGACTCATGGTGGCCACCGGCCCTGGGAAACGCACCCAAACCAACGGACCACGCACGTAACCTGGGCTTCATCCTGGACTCCTCCCTCTCGATGACCAGACAAGTCAATGCAGTTTCCTCATCATGCTTCAACATCCTACGCATGCTCAAAAAAATATTCCGCTGGATACCCACCGAAACAAGAAATACGGTCACCCATGCACTAGTCACAAGCCGACTGGATTACGGCAACACCCTTTACGCCGGAACCCCTGCCAAACTACAGAAAAAACTCCAACGCATCCAAAACGCCTCAGCCAGACTCATACTAGACATCCCCCGCTGTTTGACACTGTGTCACATGATATCATGACCTCCAGACTAATTGACATCAGTCTGGGAGGCAAGGCGCTGGCCTGGTTAAGGAGTTTTTTCACCAATCGCACTCAGAGAGTCATACTGGGTCCTTACCAGTCAGAGGAGGTTGAGATCTCAAAGGGGGTGCCACAGGGCTCCTGCTTGAGCCCAACGCTTTTCAACATCTACGTGGCACCCCTAGCTAACATCATGAGATCTCATGGGTTTATCCCTGTATCGTATGCAGACGATACTCAACTCCTCTTTCCGTTTAAAATCATGACTCTTGAGGTACGTAACTCCTTTGCACGGGGAATGAAAGAGGTGGCACATTGGATGGCAGCAAATTTCCTTCAGTGTAACGTCTCTAAGACTGAGGTCATGCTCTTTGGGGAAGCCAAACGATTATGGACTCCTGACTGGTGGCCTCAAGATCTAGGCCCAGTCCCTGTACCCAGTGTGGTAGTGAAAGACCTAGGAGTTAAGCTGGATCAGGAGCTTGCCCTTAAACATCATGCTAATCAAGTAGTAAGCTCCTGTTTCCATGTTATTGGCCTTCTCCGACGGGTATTTCCCCTGTTACCTGATACCACCAGGAAAACACTAATTCAGTCGCTCGTGCTGAGCAGACTGGATTATTGTAACGGTTTGTTGCTAGCCGCCAATGAGGGGGTCATTGCCAGACTACAAGTCGTGCAAAATACAGCTGCACGGCTTGTTTTCAATGCCCCGGCCCGCACTCCCTCAATTCCACTATTAAATAAACTCCACTGGCTTACGGTGAAACAGAGGGTGTTGTTTAAAACGTGCTGTACGATCCATAAATGCCTTACTGGTAAAGGTCCTGACTATCTAACTAAAAAGTTCATTCCCTACACCCCCGGAAGGTCTCTGAGATCTGGAGATCAAGAATTGCTATGTGTCCCTAGGTTTTGGAAGTCCAGACAAGGGGGAAGGGCTTTGTCAGTAGCTGGTCCAAAGCTCTGGAATGATCTCCCCTATGACATCAGAGTTTGTAAGGAACATTTTCCTTTTAGGAAAAAACTAAAAACGTTCCTGTTTAATTACTAATTCTGATAGGGCAATTGTTATACATCAGACAGGGCTTTTGTTCACAGATGTTGCCAAAGGCGCGGAGATACTCCTCAGGGAGTCGAGTTCCTAGCGCGGTATAAGTCTGTAAATAAAATAAATAAATAAATGCTCACATTTCCTGTCACCTGAAAGACCTCCACTGGCTCCCCGTCAACAAGAGGATAACGTTCCGACTCCTCACCCACGCACACAAATCCCTCTACGGCCTAGGACCCGAATGCCTAAAGATGCGCCTGTCCTTTTACTCCCGCCAACTTCGTTCGTCCAATCAGGCCCTCGCTGCTATTCCGCGCATCAACAGATCCACCATGGGGGGAAGATCCTTCTCCTACTTAGCGGCCAAAACCTGGAATTCTCTCCCCACCCACCTTCGCCTTACACAGAACCACCGCTCCTTCAGAAAGCAACTTAAAACTTGGATATTCGATAAATAGTACCCCCCTCCCCTCCCTCAAGCGCCTTGAGACCCTCTGGGTGAGTAGTGCGCTATACAAATCTCTGAACTTGAACTTAAGGTCAAATGAAAACAAAGACCGTAACTATGTAAGAGGGACCATGTCTTTAAGCCAGAAAAAGATGTTCCACTCATGGTCAATTGATGTTCAGATCGAATCAACAGAGATAAAATACTACATCTAAGATTAATCAAAGAAAAAAAGCAGTATCGTTCAACAATTGGAGAAAATGGTCGACCACCAAAGTTAAACTAATAAAAACTCCTTTCAATTAAAATCAACCAGGGTACAAGCCTTTGTCTATGGTTTTTTTTAACTTCATTTTTAGATTTTTAACCCGTTTACAGTGGTGCAAATTCCACTGCGGTGCGGGCGTTCCATTAGGTGGGCGGGCCGCGTCGGCCAATGTGCGCAGCACCAGGGAGGTAGTGCTCGCGTTGGCCGCCGACACGAGCACGGAACAGGTTAAATACAAAAGAAGTGTATATGCATATTTGTTCACTTGTGAATTGTCATGATAAATCAATACCCGCTGCACAAATACTGTCAAGGTCTTATTCGCCAGGTAGGTGAAAACTGCAACATCAGAATAACATTTTTAAACATGAGAGACCCTCACAGACACTCTCCCGCCCGTTCAGAAACCCCAGCAGTAGTGTCATACATTTAATTGCGTGACTTATATCTGGATAGGTCATGTCCACCTGTCATGCAATAAGGCGATAGGCAATGCAAGGATAGGTTTACCCCACTTCCTCCGGAACTATGCCCTGTTCCAGCTGGGAGACGGATGCCTGGCGTATGCTCTTTGTCTATGGTTAACGACTTAAAGAGCCACAAAGCCTGGAACCAAAAAAGAAACGTATAACACTAAACACAGACTAAAATGAAGCGAGAAAGAGACCCCAACCACCAGAGGTCAACTGTGAAAAATAACTGTTGCTAAAAACCTTGAAAAAATGTCATTTTTTAAGCCTCCTCTGCCCACGCCATAAAAAGGCAACTGAGGAAAAGACCAGTCTCAAAGTTTCAACCGAGGAAAAAAGGACTGTGAAACAAGCTCAACTGAAAACAAAGTATCTGTACTTAAGGCCAATTGAAAAAACATAGTTGGGCACAGCTAGCAAAAGCTAGTAAAAACCACAAGTGTGCTTTTAACAATGACTTGCTTCACTCAACAATCTTGCTTTTTAACCAGGATCCAGATTTGATTTGTCGAAGAATTTGTTACACTCTATCAGCTTCACAATGAGCATTCATGTTTCTAACAGCCTCCGGTGGACCACTGAACCAACACTAACAACCAAGTCACTGAATGCAGCATTAGGAGTCTTCTAAGTGGTGTGTATACACCCTAGGTGAAGGAAAACTAGTCACAGGTCAATGATCACGCTGCCATGGTGATCTGTCCTTGGTCACGAACTCACGTCGACCTTTCTCTTACAATGTGCATTGTGGTGCAGCATGCAAGTTAGGTTTTGTACAGTTGGAAGTAGTTGAGTCTACTAAAAGTCAACTCCTGCGACCCGAGACTAATGGCAACTGAGAAAAAATGTCCGCCATGAAAACAAAGCCTTTAGTGAATGGTCAACATGTTAAATATTTTACTACAGGAACAGAAAATATATATATCTCTGGGTGCCAGTGACAAACCAATGCTGAAATGTCTAAATGTAAACCTCATCACCTCCCAGACAGGCCAAACTACACAGAAATGTGTAAGACATGCACTAGGAAAACATGTTTCGGAGTTGCTGAAAATGGTAGTGATTTGTCACCTTGTCATGGAAAAAGAGGGCTCTCTAAATAGTACATGGTAAAGGTTTGAATCAAAGTAAGAAACTTAGGAGGATATTTACAAGGAAGTGGCAGAGAGAGGCGTTAGCACAAGGCAGCACACATGGAACAAGAAAAAATAATGCACTTCTCCTAGTTACACAAGCCCAGGTTTTCCCTGGTCTTAATTTTAGTGCTGTCTTTTATGTATGCCACCCTTGTACATAGGGGGAGGCGTCAAAAAACAATGAGTGTTGCGGTGGAACGTCCACCGCAACACCCACTGCCCACCCCTTTCACACTAACCATAGTGTGAAAGGGGGGGCCTTATTTACAAGTCAGTGTTAAGCCATGTTAAGTGGCTTAACTCTGCCTTGTAAATAAGGCTAAGCCCCTATCGCCACCACAACGTCGGTAAAAGTGACGTTGTGGTGGCGATAGGGGCTTGTACATATGCCCCCTAGTTTGAAGAGTAATGCTGCCCATGCAAATGGCAGTTCGTTTAAAAAGAAAATATTTCAATTTGTTTTCATTTCTCAAATGTTTTACAACTACTTAAGTGTGCTGTGAACTACCCTAGTCATAATCCAGTAAAACAGCTAATCTCATCACTCCCTACATCTTCATTCTGTGCCATAACGCTCAACAATTAATTCAATCGCATAACTTACCCATCCTGCTACGCATCTTCACACTCAAACTGTAATGCTAATCACATCACTTACCATATCCCAACATTGAAAGAGACCCCCATCTACAGCCTCAGATCTTTACTAATCCTTACCTCCAAATCCAACTCTAAACTTTTACCAATGTTAACCCAATTTAGGTTTATATTTTCGAACTTTTGGCTAACACCTGGGGCATCTGTACAAGCCCCTATCGCCATCACAATGTCACTTTCAGTGACATTGTGGTGGCAATAGGGGCCTCGCTCTATTCACAAGGCAGCGTTAAGCCACTTAACGTGGCTTAAAGCTACCCTGTAAATAAGGCCCTCTTTCACACTATGCTCAGCGTGAAACAAGTGGGCAGTGGGTTTTGCGGTGGCGTTCCACAGCAACACCCATTGTTTTTTACGCTGCCCCATTTACAAGGGCAGCGTAAATAGGAGGCAGCGCAAAAATTAAGACCAGGAAAAACCTGGTCTTAAGTTGGCAAAACGAGGAAAATCCTTTATTTCTCATCCGTTATTGCTTTTTCCATTTGTGCTGCCTTGCAGCATGGAAAACGCAAAACGCCTTAGATTGTTTATGTGTTGGCAGGTGACCCATACTGCACATAAACAATCATTTAAAAAAAATTACATTTTGTAACTTCCATGTGTGTTGTATTAAGCTGCCCACAGAAGTGAAAAATGGCATTTCAGGATTGTTTATGTGCAGGAAGGGACACCTTCCTACACAAACAATCCTCCCCCTGCAAGCAGACAACCTTGCACTATAGTGGGATGCCTGTGTTGGCGCTACACCGCTAAGTGTAGCACCAGCGCAGGTGGAAACGTAAGGCTGTACCATATCCTTGTAAATATGGTGCAGCCATGCGTTTCTGAAGTGGCGGAGTGAGCCGTTATGCCACGACGGCTAACGCCTCCCTCCGCCTCTTCCATGTACATATACCCCCTCGTTTTTTCAAATTTGTAAGTACTGACATTCGTTTTTGTAACTAATTTATTCCAACTTTACAGTAAATACCAGTGATGACATGCATGTGACACTCAAATATTATGACCTGAATGTAAACATGTTTTTCTATTTACATTAAGTGGTGTATCCAACCATTCACTGCATTCAAGATATGTACTGCATGCAAAGCACTGTTTATCCGTGCCGCTCTTAATTTAAATACTTATTGCACTGCTCTTCGATACTCACTGAACAAGCCTACACGAAAGGGAAAACCGGCAAAAACTGTGGAGCAGAGTTCTTGCTGATTGGTTTACCCACCACTGAAAACAATATCGAACCAATTCTAAAGATTGCTACCAGCAGAGAAATATCATCTAATTCAAGGTCCCCACTCCCATCCTCTTTTAATTGATGCACCCACCACTGGCGTTCCTATCCCAACCGAAACACCCTCACTGGATACATATTTAACCGCCTCGATTTATGGTACTGAAAAACGATGTTTGTAATGGGGTGTTTCCTTTTACAAATTGATGCATTATGGGAGCTTTAATATTGGTTTGATTACTGTTGGAAAATACAGCAGATGATTACAGAAAAGCACAGGACTCGAAACATAGCCTTCTAATACGAAGCGGGGCGGCAGCCCGATGCAATAAGCATGTCCTACTTTAGACAACAAGTGAACGTTGCTTTATGTGTAAAACACCGACATATTTGGCGTGGTGCCTTTTGCCTCATCGCGTTACATTGCGTGCGACAATGAGCATCAATCCGTTCGCGGCAGAATAAAAACACTGGACACTAGTTGATAAAAAATTGTATTAAGATGAGTGACCATACGCGCTGTATTAAACAAACGGGCTGTTTTATTTTTATTCTTCACTGCATGCACAGTTAGACAGCACAAGGTCCGCTGGGCTCAAGAGAGGGTACGAGGCACCAATGTGTTGATCTTATACATTATGATCGATGATGCGGGTTAAGTGCTACCACAAACTCAACAGCAGTTAGAAAGAGTGATTGAGTGAATAGCTTTACAAGTACTGGGAGAATAGGTAGGGTTTACCTGCAGCCCGGTCCCTGTACTAGTTGTGTCTGCGTCATGATGTGGTTGGGCCGTTTATATAAGAGCCTTAGGAATTTGCCGGTATATAATTTAGTTTAGAAGCATTAGCTAGTACAGATGGCAAGGGTACAGGATATGAAGTGGTAGTTGGGACGCGCCCGGGTGCTGGGCATTAGTCGATGGAGCGGAAAGTTGATCAGAAGTGGTTATGATTGAATGCACAGCAGAAACCCCTAAAGATGGAGGAAGGAGAGTAGACCCTGCTGGTAAAAGATTAGTTTAGGAGGTTGTTCACGATGATAATGGCAGACATGTGGTATTCAACAAAGTACTATCGGATGGGGCGGTTTGTGGCAGCAGCGGAGGAGGAAAGGGCCCACCTGCTGGCGGGCGTGCGAGATGACAAGAAACGATGTTGAGTTGGGGGAACAGTACTAAGAACAGTGGCGTAAACTCTGAATATGTAGTAGCAGGTACGAACAAGTCGTAACAGGGTCATCCATGTGGTGAGAAGACTCGTGGGGTGAATATGGCCCTGGTGCGGGCCCAGTAGGTCCCCTGAAGGATACACGTTGAGCCGCTGGCCCATGTCCTGCAGTAAATTGGCAGCCTGCTGCCGGTAGCCCAGCTCTTTATCAGCGTCGAGCCCTGCTCGGCGGGACGGGCTCTGTTGTAGCTGCTCCCGGCTGTAATACCAACGGCTACCCTCCATCTTGAAACCGGAGCACAGCGCATGCCCACATCGCGCACGCCTGGGCACTTCCGGCTCAGAGCGGAAAGCATCTACTACCGTTTCCGGCCCAAAGAGAACGGCATGCGTGTTTACTTCCGTCTTGGAGGGCCTCTTTGGAGGACCTTTTTGACGGACCTCTTCCGGCGCAGGAACAGATGATGTAAACACCGTTTGAACGCGCACATTAGCGTCTTCTCTGAAGGCCACTTCCTGAAGCCGGTGGTTAGTCCTATTCTCAGTTTTTTTTTTACAAAACGAAAAGACATAGCATTGTAGTGAGGAAGACGCGGAGTCTCTTGAACGGGATCAATAATTTATTTGAGAAGCCGTAATAAACTGCGATCTTCCTCTCGCAAGTCAAGCTCAACTGGCGAGAGTAGAATGAAACATTTTCTAGCTTATGCGTTAATAATTTTCAGTTAAATTAAGGAAATGGAAGCGAGGGTTATGATTCTCGTTTCTTTACTAAAAAATTTCAGCAGCCAATCACATTAAAATAAATTAAAAACTACATTACCCATGTTTCCATCTACCTCCCACATCACATGCTCCAATAATATGAGAGTCACTCGTATACATATAGAAGCCACCATTTTGTGTTCTCTTTTTAAGATAAGACCATAAGTACAGAATATTCCAGCTTTATTCATAACAAGTTCAAAGGTAAAAGCAAAAAATTGCAGCAACAATACTACAACTCACATGAACCACAGGGAGTAACCATGGTCACCAATAGTCCAATCCAGTAACAGTTTGATAGTCTATATACATACATGCCAACATTTCAGAAGAGCAAAGTGGGAGATTTTTTTTAAAAAATCGGGAGAATGGGTCCTTGAATCGGGTTACTGGCATGTATGGGCTTTGGAAGTGGCTGCTGCAGGATCAGACATTTCAAACGCAAATGCACATTCTTTTTCTTACCTTTCCGAAGCATGGAGCGCTATGGCAGGCAGAGAAAGGGAGATGCAAGTGTTGAACACTACCTGGCCTGGCACGTTGCTGGCAGTGCATTCACCTCCCACCCCCCCACCCCCACCCCGCCCGCCCCTGAAACAGGGCACACACACAGCCGCCCGAGTGCTTCACAGGTCTTTAAAAGACTATGCGCTTGTTAATGAGGCTTAATTGGTTTTTCACCCCTCCTAGCCCCTGCATCGCCCTTATGATATTTTCTGGAAGAATTAGCACGTTACACAATACCAAGCCCTGTCAGCTGAAACCCCTGAGGAATCGGGTTTTTGCTTGCAGGAATCGGGAGGCGGGAGACTAGCCCTGAAATCGGTAGTCTCACGCCTGAATCGGGAGGGTTGGCATGTCTGTATGTAAGACAGAACATGCTGTAGTCCTTCCTCTTTTTTCTCTGCTACTACGTCAGTTAAGTCACCTTTCCATTCCTTCTTGACTACTGTTAGTGGGGCATTCTGGCATAGTGTTGCTTATTTTGAAATATACTATTGGAGTGTTTTTTTGATATCTCGTTAGCGAGCTCTCGCATCTCTTTTCAGGCTGTAGTTTGGACTCCCGCGCGGCAGGCAAACAACCTGAGCACGTCTCCCTGTTACCGCTTGGGTTCGCTAGGTGATACTGTTTCGCGCTTCCCAGCACATTCCTCGCGCTGCAGAGCAGCTCTGTCAGCGCTCCAGCGGACACGTAGCGCTTAGAGAGGTAGAGCGGTCTCCCGCTGTGTGCCTCCTCGCCTGACACCGCAGAGGCAGTAAGACTGCAGGGTCTGACCCAGTACTCATTATTGTGTGGTGAATCACCGCAGGTGCGGCACGAGTGGTAGGAGTGCCACCTTGAAAGTCATTTTCTGCCCTATCGGGGCTGCCCTTTAGAACTCACTCAGTGCGTACTGGTGCTCTCACCCTTAAACAAAATGCAGTCCCAAAGGGACCATGACTATTCACCCTTATGTGCCTTTGAGGAGGTTTGGCCCCACCAGCGACACCTTCCTGCAGAGGTGGACGTGCTTACACAGGCTATACAGTGATTCCCAAAATGTGCGCCGTGGCAACCTGGTGCGCCGTAATGAGGTGCCAGAGGCGCCGCGGGCACGCTGTGGGAAATTGCTACCAACGGCCCTCAGCCGTCCGTCATTCGGCGGGCATGGCTTGGACACAGTTTAATGCTGTGTAACTTGTGGTTGGAGGCAAGGGCGCAAATAAAGCCAAATTTCGGTGGGGGCCAACTTGATTGTTGCCACAGCCCGCAGTGGTTCAGGCCTGAGCCCGTCTAAAGCCCCATGCCAATGTGTATTGCAGGCTTTCATGTTACACCACAGTCCACTCACGGGTGGAGCGGCGGCCGAGGGGATGCCAGAAGTTGGTTTTCTACAGGACGTTTCGGCCGGGCAGCTTTGTTCCCAGGACTGCAATAAGGATGGTTTTCAAGGCGCGCCCCGCCGGTGCAGACATACATCTCGGTACTGGTGAGGGACGGTATGCACCCAGTGGTCAAGGGCAATTAAGGGGCTGGAGGCTATCAGAACTTTCAGGGATTCTTTCACTTTCAGAGCTGCTTCCCGCAGGTCGTCTCCCCCTCTAGTGCCCGTTTCCCCTCGTTTGTGAGCTCTGCTTGGACCAGCGCTGCTGCAGATAATAAATGGGGGGGAAAATCTCAAAGCCAACCTGCTCATTACTGATATCAAATATGCTACATACATTATCTTCATAAATCAGTTCAGAAATGCGCCTATGTGCTTGAGGCCATAAAAATTATACGAAAGTGAGCAGAAGAAGGAGACAGTGCCAGAAAGAAAATGACTGTGCTTACATGGGGGCTCGCATTTCTATAAATACCAGGACAGCTGTGGAAAAATCGCGCCACATTCAATCTGCACTTAGCTTCAGTCTTGTTGTGCTCTTAACTGCAAATAAATACTTTATACATCATCTTCAAATACATTGAAAATGGCTGCACGTGAGGATGTACGTGTCTACAATTTCAGAAGATCACAGAAAGCAATTCAGGAATTAAATACAACGGAACAGAGTGAATTACTGCTCAAGTTAAACACGTTTTATTTATAATTAGTAAAAATGTGCATCTGGTAAAGGACAACAAAATCCTTTATTATACCCCGCTACTCCAGTATAGACCAACAGAGACCTCGTCCCACGTACCTTTATTTACACACCGCAGCTGTGTGTACATAAAGCTAGCTGGCGAAGCGCTCAGCTTTGAGACACGCTCCCAAGCGCTAGAATGGCAGCAGTCGGTAAGTTTACTTGTTTCAAGAGTCTGCCAAAATGCTTAAATGTGATACCAAATAGAACTAAAAACAAAATTGGATTTATTCATTTGTAACATGCCATTTCTGTACTTGTTTACTTTTAAGTATTAGCCATGGATCAGCGCTAGAACACATTTAAAAGTGCTTTTTATTTATTTTTGTTCTTTGAAGTATGTACAGATAAAACAAATATTTACCAGCTTTAGGTGATTTTTTTCTACCCGCGGGAAGAACAAAATATCTACCCTCTGTTCTTTTTATACCTGTAGCAAATGCTTACTTGCTAGGGTGCAATAAAGTGCAATGGCATGGGGATGTGAGATGTTTTATGGTGATTGATTTACTTTTATATCTTCTGGCTAGATAATAGGTTTATATCAGTATCTTATCCTTCCATTTCAAGGGCTTTGAAGCAGTATCAAGATATTTTGGGGCTTCCTTTTGCTCAATAGTTTTAATTGCTAATATTTATGTTTTCCTCGTCTTCATTGCTTGACTTTGCTCGTGAGAAAGTGTCACTCATAGACGTTAAATGTCACTCATAATTACACAGAAGTTATGAAAATGTCACACTTAAGCAATCTGAAACCATGGCAGCTATGGCTCTAGCCTCTGAAGCCCTTTCAGTCCAATGGGTGTTGCGCGGGCGAGCATGAGTGAGTACATGGTGGGTGCGCCTGTTGGAGGTATGGCTGGAAGGCAGGAGGGGTCGGGATGTAGGAGGGGTCTGCCACTGCTTGGGAGAAACTTCCAAAACTTTACATTTTCAGATAAAAGTAATGAAAAGTTAAGAGCCAGGTAGGGGCAGAAAGAGGAGGGGGCACAGGAGGGAGAGAGAAGACTAAAGTAGAAGAGAGGCAGAGAGGAATCCATAACACTTAGAACACTTTGGCAATCTGTGTGATAATAGGAAATGCCAACAGAGCGCGCACCAGCCTCAGACTGAATGGAACCCAGTCGAAAAGAGGGAGGGAAGAGAAAAGACACAAAAAAAAGGAAGTGTGTGGGAGTGAGATACACACATAAGGTGAAATTGTGAGAGAGAGAGAGCGAATAAGGAGAGAGATAGAAAATAGAAAGAAAAAGGCACCAAGAGATAGGTAAGAGTGACAGAGAGAGAGACAACGACACAGACAAACAGAGAGATCAGGACAAAAACAGGAAGTGTGAGAGAGAAAGTCTTTGAAGAGAATATAGAGCACTAAATAAAGACCAACACGGACACCCAGGCGCTGTGGAGGACATGAGCCTGTTTGTTAGAAGAGCGCCGCCTTTAGCTCCCTCCTGAAAGGGGGCCGCTGATTGGGGGAGGGGGGGGGGGGTCGTAAATCTGTTGGAAGGGAGGTCGATCGCGCGGGTAATGTCTGGGGGTGGGGGAGGGGCTGGCTCTCCCTGACGTCTTTCCTTCTGCACTGAGGTGGGATCAGACATCACCTCTCAGGTGACCTCAGCATCCCAGGACATGGTGTACAATGATGTGGTGCTTCAGATAACCCGGTGGCTGACTACTGGGGCCCTGTGGGTTAATATAAGACTTTTACATTGGATTT
Organism: Lissotriton vulgaris; assembly: GCF_964263255.1. NCBI lineage: Eukaryota > Metazoa > Chordata > Amphibia > Caudata > Salamandridae > Lissotriton > Lissotriton vulgaris. Next base: position 1,126,905,058 of record NC_141685.1, on the reverse strand, counting down.
GTGCTACTGCTGGCAGCCAAGCGTTTCCTGCAGCTCTGGTGTAACAGCCTTTGTGGCACATAGAGGGCGCACTCGCCGCATAATTCTGCATCATCACCCGAAGCTGATTTGTTAGATTTCAAGGCCCTGTAGGCGGGGGCTTTCATCACCGAGATCATGGCTCTACCTCAATGAGCTCTGTGATCCTCTGGTAAACGTGGATCCTTTTCAGAAAAGCACAGGGTGCAGGCCGGAGGACTGAGCACCCACCACCCCTGACCACCCACTGCAAGGTGTCCACCGAACCACCCCCACCAAGGTGTGCCACCTGACTACCCACTGCAAGGTACAGCACCTGACCACGCACAGCAAGGTGTGCCACCTAACCACCCACTGCAAGGTGCACCACCTGACCATCCACTGCAAAGTACACCATCTGACCATCCACTGCAAAGTACACCATCTGACCACCCACTGAAAGGTGTGCCACCTGACCACCCACAGCAAAGTGCACAGCACCATTAAAGTAGCAGTGGCTTGAAACACAACAAAAGTTGACACCACGAATGCCAGGGTCAGGACCATACTCGCAAGCTCTACAGCACACTAACAAACACGCTTTCACTCATGCTCACTTACTCACACTCTTTCTCACTTCCATTCTCACACTGATTCAGTGCAATGCACTATCACTTTCACTCACGTGCCCTCATTCTCAGTCTCACTTGTTCTAAGTCACAATAGCAGTCACTCACTCCTGTCTCGCTCACTTTCAAACACACATCTGCATGCACACAACGTTTGACAGATTATTTTTGCACTTCCATGTAGCTGTCTGCCCTGGTTCACTCCAGCTCCTCTCTTGCTAGCGGTGAATGAGTTCTAAAGCCAGGCCATAGCTTTCTCCGCATAGGCCTGCGCGAAGCCTTTACGCAGGTACTGGGATGCATAGTCCTGCACCTGCATGCGTCACTCTGGGTCGGTGAAGCCACTCATAAGGAGCCCTCCTTTTTAGTGCAAAAATAATGATGGTGATACTGATTACGACAGACAAAACTCAATGTTCCATTTTCTCAGACCGGGTACTCAGTACCAAAAGCTACTGAAAGCAGCAGCTGGCATAAATAAGGGTTTGGGACCAGGCACTCTGTTGGGCAGGGCCGGACTGGGAACCAGAACCGGCCCTGGCAAAGTGCTCGGCCGGCCCCCCTCCCCCCTCCGGGAGGAGAGGGGAGGGGGGAGAGGTACGACCGCGCACTGTGACAGGGCCGGTTTTCGGCCGTTTTTGTTACAGGGCCGTTTTTGCAGCATAACGGCCCTGTAACAAAAACGGCCCCAGGGGCCCAAAACCGGCCCCCAACCACGCGGCCCACCGGGGAATTGCCCGGTGCCCTCAACGGCCAGTCCGGGCCTGCTGTTGGGGAAAAAAACGATGGATTGGGATGCCGCCAAAGTGATTGCCAGTGGATGAGATTAATAATTCAAGCATTCCAACCATCGTTGCGTCCCAATTACTTTAAGGAAGGCATCAGGAAGTACTCCCGAAGTCGGGCTTACATCCCCCCCACACCCGCCCACCGGTAAACAAATGGTGGGGAGCCACAGCCAACTGCAGATTAGGTCAAGGGAGCCACAGGACAAAAAAGTTTAGGAAACACTGCAGGCTATATCTCAGGCGCTTGCTCCTCTGCAGGACAGTGTGGCCAAACTGTCAGCCCAAGTATACAGGGATACTGGGGAGGGGGCGGCTGGGCCTAGTGGGCGCCGTTTCGCACACAACTGGGCAGATATACCTGCAGACCATTGAGATCTGGAGACCGTTTCCCAAATAACCCTTCATCAATAATTTTATTGATGAAGAGAATGGTCTCACTAAACACTTTACTGTAACAACCCAGTGATTGAGTTCCATAATAGGGTTAAACACTCGATTTACACTGTGACCAGCGTCGCTATAAACAACCCAAACAACGTACCCCCTGCTGACCTATTGCAACGTTCAACCCTAATTAGGAGTTCCCATAAAATAATTTATTGATAAAAAGAACGGTCTCGTAAACAGTTTACTGCTAAAATCCAGTGATGCATTTCCATAATAAAGTTGAGCACTATGACTAACGTCGCTATAACAACGTATGCGCAATCGCGCATGCCCAACCAAAAGACCCACGCGCAGGCGCAGACGCTTCACAATCGCGCATGCGCTTTGGCGATATCAGCACACTGGCACAGCCTTTCTTCCACACGCGTGCGCACGTTATAGACGCTTTCGCGCATGCGCGCGACTAGTAACCAGCACCGCACCCAGGCTAAGTGTTTACGCTGATCTGCCTCAACCGGACACACCATATAAGGTATGTCTATTAACCATCAAACGGGCGGAATATCCTTACAAGGGCATCAGGCGCATCTGGTAATTAGCCTATAACTGCAAAATCAATTAAGGAATTTTAGCATAAATACCGCACAGCGTGTTTTCACAGCCAGTATCAGCGGAGAAGCGTGTGGGGCAGCACGGAGACAAACTCGTCCCGAGTATGTGAGTATTGGGTACACAAATCACCATTTCCATCCAGAAAGTGAGTACAAAATACTAAAACCGGTTCTCTATCCATTTAGATTGCAAATTAGCAATCCACCCCAGACGTTCGTGAATGCTCATGAAGCAAGACTACTTTAGACAATGAGTATGACCTAAATGTTTCAAACTACTTTATGTGTGTCATCAATGTTGTGTGTCTTGTTTGTCAATTTCCTTTACAGAGCCAATGTGCCAATGGTGTTCCAGGTGACTGCACCTGTATGAGCCACCCTAATCTGGGTAACCATGTTCATTTTTCTTTTTTGCTCTTTTCAGGTCATGCAATTGCATGGTCTTAAACCGCTGTAGGCACATTATAGCCTTAATTTAGCATTTAAATCACTGTAAATAGTCCTGCACTTTTGGTTATTTACACAAACTATAGAGATACGTGAGTAAGGTGGGGAAGTTGTGCCCCCGTCCTGAAGAAGGAGCATATGCTCCGAAACATGTCGACGCACACCAGAGGTACTGTCCATAGTCACGACAGATAATTACCTCACACTGCACTTCTTTTAACAGTACCAGCCCGGGGTTGTGAATAAAGTTTTTTCCTATACACCCACGAGCCAGGTACTTTTTAAACCGTCACTATACCCCACCACTCACATTTGAACACCCCTCCCACTTCCACCACACATAGTCCATACTTTCAGTGCTCCCACGTAGTCGTAGGTCGCAGCACGCCGCATCCCGTTAGAGGGTTGCGAAGACCCCTATGATAAAGCATGACACCAAGGGGCCTGTTGGTGTGTGAGGGGTATTTTACAAAACACTGAGTGTCCACCCCACTTGAGGTAGACACTTTTCCCTTTTTCACTGTGAGGAGGATTCCTTTTGTTTATGTAACAGTGCCCGTGGAGTAAGAATCCTACCTCTGTACTCTACCTCCCTCCTGATGTTTCTTTGGACCATCTAAGGGTACCACATAAAGTTATATGGAACCCCCACACAGACAGATGCCGCCCGTTGTCCTTTTCTGCTCAAGATATGTCCCTGATAGACCAAGAGATGCAAGACTTTCTGGCCAAGAATGCAATATGCTTCTCACACCTTCAACCCAGTGGGTTCCTCAGTAACGAACGGGGGTTTCCGCCCAGTGATCAACCTCCGGCCCTTCAACATGTGGTTGGTTTACTACCACTTCAAGATGGAGGGTAGTCACCTCTTCAGGGATATGCTTCTTCAGGACGACTGGTTAGCACGTCTGGATCTCAAGGACACCTAATTGACAGTCCCCATCTTCCCTCCTCATTGCAGGTACCTCCAATTTGAATGGAGAGGGCAGATTTTCAAGTTATGGATTGCCTCTTCCGTTCGGCTTATCTTCGACGCCTTGGTGCGTCATGAAGCTCCTCAAACCAGTGGTGGAATACCTCCGGACTCTGGGCATCAGGTTAATCATCTACCTGGATGACATCCTGTTGATGGACCAATCACAGAACCTCCTAGTAGCCTACCTAAACACCACAGTTTCTCTCCTTCAAGACCTTGGGTTTGTCATAAACTAACAGAAGTTGGATCTGACGCCTCAAAACAGGTTTCCGCATAGATTTTAGGGCGGCAATCCTGAGTTTGCCGGGACAGAGAATAAACAAGATCAAAAAGGAACTGAAGAAGATTCTCTGGAGGGACAGGATTTCCTTGTGGCAACTGGCCAGGGTTGTTGACTTATTATCGTCCTCGATTCAAGCCATCTTCCTGGGACCTCAACACTACAGAGCCTTCCAGAGGCTGAAGGCAGCTCACATTCGGAGAGGCCTTACTTATTCGGAGCTGGTGACCTTGATGTCAGAGGCCAGGACGGAGATGCAGTGGTTAATAGACTACATGGAAGCCTTGAACAGGTGGGCAATCTTCGGCTCCCATCCGGACCCAGTGATAGAAACGAATGCCAACCCTCTGGGTTAGGGAGGCAGATGCGGCTCGATCTCCATAGGAGGCAGATGGACGGAGGAGGAACTGGCCCTCCACATCAATTGTCTTGAGATTTTGGCAGGCTTGTTTGCTATTCAATCCCGCATGAGGGACAAGATATCGTGCGGTGTACTCTTCAGTATGGACAACACGACGGCAGTGCAATATATCAATCGCCTAGGCGATACCTATTCACGTGCTCGGGCATAACTAGCCAAGGACTTCTGGCATTATGACTGCCTCCAACTGCAAATCTCGGTGAAAACAGAATATCTCCCAGGAGAAATGAACTTGTTGGTAGACTGGAACCCCAGACACCTCAGGGACACAAGCGACCGGAGACTCTGCCCGGGAGTATTTAAAGCTCTCATGTCACTCTGGGGTCCTTGTCAGCTGGACCTCTTTGCCTCCAAATGGAACACCTAACTTCCGCACTATGTCAGCTGGAGACTGTATCCGGGGTCGGAGGCGGTGTGCGCCTTTCTGCAAGATTGGTCGATAGCCCAGGCCTATGCTTTCCCTCCCTTCATATTTATCCAGCGAGTGGCATCTCAAGTCAGGTATCAGTGGGCCTCTTTGGTGTTGATCACTCCAATCTGGTGCTCACAAGCATGGTTCCCTTCTCTTCTGGAGCTGGCATGGGCTGTGCCGGTATGTCAACCATCCTTTGTCGGGATCATGACGGATCCCCTGGGCCATCCACATCCTCTGGTCTTCCAGGGCCATCTTCGTCTTATGGAATGGCAGATTTCAGGCAATGCTGGCAAGACGTCAAGTTTTCGTTGGGAGCTGAATTCCTCATCCTACAGGCATAGGCCCCAGGAACTACCAAGAGGTACAAATCGGCTTGGAGACAATGGGTTTGTTCATGTGTGGAGAAGCACCTGGATCCTGTAGGCTCCAGCGTTATCGATGTAGTAAACTTCCTGGCAGAACTCTTCCAAGAGGGTTTGGCATACTACACCAACAACTCCATTAGATCGGCTATTTCAGCTAGCCATATTCCAGTGTACAGTGTTCCAGTGGGTGAACACCCATGGTAAGTAAGCTCCTCAAGGGTATCAGGATGTCCCGTTCCCCCAGAGCCCCTATATGCAGGCTTGTGGGACATCAATTACATCCTACGTTTGCTGACGTCCTAGCAAAACAATCAATACCTTACCAGGAAGGCGATATCAGCGAAGCTGGCAATGATGATCTGTCTTATTTCTTTGAAGAGAGCTTCGGATGTGCAGGCTCTAGATCTGTCGGTTCAAATATTTACCCCTGAAGGGTTCGCCTTCAACATTGCCAGGTCGGTATCTTATCCAGCTTTTCCAGATAATCCCAAACTGTGTGTGGTCAGGTGCCTTAAGGCATACGAAGATATGACACTGGAGGTTCACCCCCAGATGAACGGCAACTCTTGCTTGCCATCAAAAAGCCTTACACAGCTTTGTCCTCTCCGACCATTGCCAGATGGGTCATGGCAGAGGCCGGCATTCATATCACTAATTTGGGCTAATTCCACCAAGGAGGCTAAGGCCTCCAAGGCTGTCCAGGTAGGGGGAAGAATCGGGGATATCATGAACGCGGCAGATTGGTCCTCGGACAGCACCTTCAAAAGGTTCTATTTTAAACCAATCTACGACGCAGTCTCACTGGTAGTAAGTACGCTTTAAACATGCATAATCCTTGCCTCCAGTCCTGACATTGAATGAAAAATGTCCTAGTTACCATGAAGGAAAGTTTCACTTCCATTAGGGACGCTGAGGCGAGGATTATCCCTCCCTTGCATGTATTTCCATTCCATCCGCCCTTGGAGGAAAAGGGGGACTAACTCTACACCATGCAGGAACTTAGTGAACTGGATTCTGTGTCTAACAGGAATGTATTCTGGATCTTACTCTCTTTCAATGTAATGTTATGTACTGTGGCACAGAGTGCAATGTTTTTTCTTTCTCCCTGACAAACAGACACTTTATGTAAATGCTATTTGACTATTGTAGTCGTACTTAGGAAGTGACAGACTAATGTTGTGGTTACTATAGTTATTCTCTCATATGGTTTGTTGCAGTTGTCACCTGTTATACCACGCTTTGTAGATGGTATACGTTCATGGGAAGTATTAAAGTTTTCCCATATCCTCTTCGGTTCGGATTCAAAGATGGAAGGAGGTCCAGCGTGCTTAACCTCCTTCAGTGAAAAAGACGAAGGACCACGGCATGTTCTGTGTTATATAGACTATCTGACTGTTACTGGATTGGACTATTGGGGACCATGGTTACTCCCTGTGGTTCATGGGAGTTGTAATATTGTTGCTGTGTTTTCTACTTTTACCTTTGAACTTGCTATGAATAAAGAGTGAAGAAAGATATGCATAATCCTTGCCTCCGCGTCCTTAATAGAATTGAAACTTTCCTTCATGCTAACTAGGAAAATCTTCAGTGCCAATCATTTCAAACATGGACTCAAAATTTCCAGACGTTCCCATAGAGATGTCAAACAACAAACCAGGGCCCGCACAAGAACTCTCAACTGGGCATCCAAAAGCAAAGCACGGCAAAAATTCATACATAATTCTATGTCAGGAATGGAGGAGTCTGATTATGCTTCTCTTTCTTTACTGAAGCAATACCAGCAGCCAATGAAAACTTTATGGTTTAAGTCATTTTTATTGATTTTAAATGGATTTATGCATGTACATTAACCACCACCTACATCCAATAGCTGGTGGGGAGCATATCCAAGAAGAATTGATAGAGAACAAAAGGTGAGGAATATTAGAAGAGAAAGAGGGATAGTTAGGATGTCTGGGTGTGTTCTACTATTCAGTGGGTCAGGGAGACTCCTGTATTATGTGTTTGTGTTACCTGGGGTTGGTCTTCAGGTGGTATGTCCGCATTAGAAAGCCGGAGGACTCAAAGGTATTGTGGACTGGTAAGTTCCAGGAACTCTGTGGGAAGAAAGTTAACGGTGAAGCCCCACATTTTCTCGAATCTGGGTAAAGTGCGGGAGAGGCTTGCTGTAATCTTCTCCATGCCTACCAGTTCCCAAATCTTGGTTGGGATTTCTTCTGTACCCCAGGGCGCCAGTAGTGCCTGCTTGACCGCGCCTAGTGCTAGAGTGATTGCTTTCCCATGGTCGGACTTAAGAGGGTAGATGAGAGGGTTAGGGAGGCCTAGTAGAATGAAACTAGAGAGTCTTGGGATTTTGGTTTGATGTATAGTGTCAATATAATTTAGGATTGTATCCCAATAGGCCTGTATTATTACCAAAGGATGTACCACGTTGCCCAAAATTGTGCGAGCACTAGGCGTTCCTCCCTGGGCTTCCAGCGCACAGTTCTATCTGGGGTATAGTACGAGTAGCGAGCAATTTTTAAAAACATCCCCTTTCCCGCCGTGCAACTAGAGGAGGCCTGTGCTCTGTGGAAGATGTCCTGCCATTCTTTAGGGGAAAACTCGTATTCAATCTCTGCTTCCCAGCTGCGCTGCGCTGGGGATTTGTCACTCCTCTTGGGTTTATTCAGGAAGGCATATATGTCAGAGAGCAGGTGTTTGCCCGAGGTACAGGTTATGAACCATAATTAAAATTTAGTGAGGGGGCGACCTGCATGGGATTGCATATGTGGTTGGGTAACCCAATGCCGCTGTGCATGATATTACTAATATGCCTCTTTAGGGATTCCAAATCCTGAAACTAGTTGGGGGAAGTCCATAATCCCTTTTTTCATCAAAGAGGTCCCCTATTCCCTTACAGTTGGCTTCTTGCAACGTGAGGTGACTATTGCCCTCCAGGGCTGGGGGAAGTCTGGGTTACTTATAAAGGGCTCTCAACTATCAGGAGCCTCAGGGGGATAGAAAGCAGGCCGCCCCCCACTCAAAATACTCTCAACAATAATGGCCTACCCCTTATAAGCTCTATGGCTAAAGGAAATTTCTGTTTTACTAAGACAGAGGATGTACATAGGCCTTCTGTCTGTATAGTCTGTACTGTGTTACAGATTTGACCGGCGCTAGTGCCTATGTGTACGTGTCTAAGTGGTCCACCCCCAAAACTGTGTATGCCCTCTTTCTTCCAATCGTGAAAAAAGGGGAGGGAAGGTTGACAGTGCCTCACGGAAGCAACACCAAGGGGAGGATTCTACCAGGCTGGTACTCGCCTGATTCCTCACTTCTCATCATCAGCTACTGTCAACCCAAAAATAAAATGGGAGAAAAAAAGAGAAAGTGCATTCAAACCAAAAAACCATTATGTGTTACACGTGTTAGAACCCAATGTGACGTTGCCCATATCCCTAGTTAGTGGAATACAGATGTATCACAAATAAAAAGAGCAAAGCTAACTGGCAACTACCATCTTTATTCTGTGCTGTTAGCTCACTCTGTTAAAAGTCAACCTAACTTTTAACAGAGTCTGGCACTGTCAACCTTCCCTCCCCTTTTTTCACGATTGGGAGAAAGAGGGCATACACAGTTTTGGGGGTGGACCACACACACATAGGCACTAGCGCCGGTCAAATCTGTAACACAGTACAGACTATACAGACAGAAGGCCTATGTACATCCTCTGTCTTAGTAAAACAGAAATTTCCTTTAGCTATAGAGCTTATAAGGGGTAGGCCATTATTGTTGAGAGTACTTATAAAGGGCGTCAGGGGCGACACCGGGGTAGAAAAGCCACACACCACCTGTACCTTATCCCAAGCCCCCATGGTTGCCCGCAGAAACAGGGAGATATACCCCCGATCAGATGGCTTCTCTTCGGGAGCCAGGGCACTTTCCATATATTCATGCCTGCAATCGCTCAATCTATAAAGCACCAGTATTTCTCAGATTCTAATTTGTACCATTCTGTCATGTAGTGCAATTGCGCTGCCTGGAAGTATTTCTCCAAGTTTGGAACTCCGAAGCCACCATCTGCTTGGCTTAAGTATGTCAGGCGCTTCGCCATACGTGCCTTCTTCCCTCCCCAAATTAAACTTTCCATTACTTGTTGTATCTGAGACAGCAAGTGGGTGGGGGGGGGGATCAATGGTAATGTTTACAGCACATATAAGATGCGAGGCAGTAGAGTCATTTTGATGGTGGCTAATCTACCTAACCAAGACATTCTGTACTTCTTCCAGTTAAGGAGCTCTCAACGTGTCCCTGCCAAGAGAGATGAATAGTTTGTTCAGATCATCTTCTCGATCGTGAGAAGAATCTGCTGCCCCAGGTATGTTACCCCCTTATGGGCCCAGGCAAACGGGAAGCAGGCAGTCAGTTGCTGTTGATCCGCTGCGGGTAAAGTGACACTGAGGGCAAGGGTCTTCTGTATATTGACTTTGAAGCCTGAGACTTTGCAGAAGGCCTCTATTTCTTCCAAAAGAGGAGGCAGGGAAAGCAGTTGTCGTGTGAGAAAGACCACTAAGTCATCCACGTAGTGGAAGATTTTATGCTCTCGATCCCCCATCCTAATCCAGCGTGAGAAGCGCCAATGTACCCAGTTGAAAGCCTTCTCGGCATCGATCTACAGGAATACCGTAGGTTGCTGAAAGCATTGGGTTTTATCCAACAGGTGGCACAGTCATCTAGAGCCATCACTACAGTTGCGTTCTGGGATAAAACCGGACTGATCTGGGTCCACCAGGCCCTGCATATGAGGGGCAAGGCGGCCAGCCAATATGCTTGTAAAGATCTTTAGGTCCACGTTCAAGAAGGAGATGGGTCGCACATTCATGGGGATCTTTACAGGGTTTAAGTAGTACTACTACTACTTCACCCATAATCATGGTAGGGGTTAGAGCACCCGTTTCGCTGAAAGAGTTAAAAAGGCGCACAAGTAGTGGGCGAGATCTGAGGCAAAGACCTTGTAAAAATCCATTGAGAAGCCATCCTCGCCTGGGGCTTTCCCTGATTCAAGACCCTGGATGGCTCGTAAAACCTCCTCCGGGCAAATATCAGCCTCCAGAGCCTCTGTGTCTATTGCGGGGAGAGGCGTCACTGGCGCTGATCTAACATAAGCCTCAGCGGCGGCAGTATCCAAGTGTTCGGCTGAATACAGTACTGTATAGAATACTTCAAACTCCACCGCAAAGTCAGAATCTGCCGAGGGGATCTCTCCCCTGGAGTTCGGTATCCGGGCGATACGAAGTGAGTTTGCCTGGGATCTCAAGAGGTGCGCCAAAAGTCTACCTGCCCTGTCTCCCCCTCATAATATCACTGTTTAGTGCGTAAGAGGGCATACTCCGCTCTGTCATAATCTAAGGCCTTCAATTGCTTGGGGTGGCATAGAGCTGTGGTCAGGCCTGGATCGCCCCTGTGTGACGAACACCCTCCAACTCCCTTACGTTTGCCTCTAGTTGTGTTAGTTTGTCTCTCCTATCCATATTCAGCCCGATGAAATAGCCAGGAATTGTCCCCTAATAACTGCTTTTAGTGCGTCCCAAACCATGGGGGCCTGGACCGTTCCGTCATCGTTAAGCTGCAAGTAGGATTTTATAGCTGGCCGTATCGTGGCCACCATGGGTTCATATGTGAGTAGGGTGCGGTTTAAGTGCCAAGTCTTCCGACCTGGGGTCCCTCCAGGCAGAGATAGCTCCAGGGATATTGGAGAATGGTCTGAAAAGGCATCTGTGCCTATGATGACATCCTGCGTGTAGCTAGTGACCCGAAGGGATTTCCAGAAGAGATCTATTCTTGCGTTGGTGCGGAGACCCGCCGAGAGAAACATATTTCCGTGCTGTCAGGGTTCGATGTCGCCAAGCGTCCGTCCGGCCCACCTCCTCCAGTCTCCACAGCATAGGGCCAGAGAGCGAGCCTGAGTGTCCTGTTCTCGCCCGATCTATCGAGTTGAGGGCCCGGGACAATGTTGAAGTCACCCCCCAAAATCTGGTCCTCATCCGGGGATTCAAGGAGGGTACTCAGTGTATGGCTTCGGAAACTTTCTTGCTGTTCATTTGGGTTGTATATGGATGCAACTGTGTATGTGTGAGCTTCCATGGATATTCGTAATGCCAGTAGTCTCCCTGGTATTTCTGCATGAACCCCCTATTCCACCTTAGGGAAGTTAGTGGCAAGTAGGATGGCCACCCCTGCTGTTTTCTTTGTTGTCGTGGAAAAGTATTGTCTATCGAACCATTTAGAGCGGAGACTTTTACAGTCTGAGCGCCTTAAGTTCGTTTCCTGCAATAGGCAGATGTCACACTTGGTGTCCCTGAGCATCGTGAGGAGTGTGTGTCGCTTAACTGGCGGGTTTTTGCCTCAGGTTTTAAGACTTAAGAGTAGGACCCTAAGTGTTGCCAGGTGGGTGATGAGATGTAAGAGAGCAAACATGGGGATCCCCAGAGTGTGTGGATAGACCCACAATTCACCTTTGCCACTCACTTTTCACCCACTTTTTTGGTCCTGAAGAAAGCCCTTGCATCATTTTTACGGGCTGAAACATGTAGACTGCCACACATAAAGCAACTTACGATAGATAATTCAGATTAGTTGCACAACACATATTATCCTTTCAACCTTATCCTGAGCCGCCACTATTAAAGCTTTAGGCATGGATCCTCAGACATAATTTTAACTGTAAATACTTCACCTCACATCACATTTATGCATAACACCAATCCGCTGTAATCAGGCGTCGTAGCACAACCGGGAGGCATTCGGCCGACCGGTTGGGACCCCAATGATGAAGCATGACACCAACTAGGTTGGTGTGTGAGGGGTCTTTTAAGAACACCTAATGGGTCCATGTTCTTACTACTCACAGTGATCTAATTGCATACATATAGTGGGTCCGTCCACATTGTTTTAGTCTTGTATTGATTCTGAGAAAGGACATACCCCTGTACTATTTTTTTTTCCCTAGCTCTCCCTTTTGATTTTGGATAGACCCGCCCAACCATTCCCGCCTTGTTGTTCGCCATGCCCACGTTGCGTTGAGTGTGCAAAATCCAGACCCTCCGTCCCACTCCCCCAACATGGGAGAGTAGTGGAGTCCCAGAATTCAGTGCCCGGTTGCAGATCTGCAACTACCCTACGTGGCCAGCTGAGCTGTATACACGTGAATCATGCGTAATGCTTGAGAAGGGTATATTGCTCTGAGTGTCGCCGCCCAACCCCTCGTGGTTGTATATTCACACATCCAGCCCTCCACAGTGCCCATGGGCCTCCCATCGGGGGTCCCCCCCGTGATAGAGGAAGTTCCAGACATCCAAAGGTAAGAGCTAAGGTAAAGGAAGAGTAGAGAAAGAAACAAGCAGAATAAAGAGAGAAAACTAGAGTTTGCCTGCAACATGGCAGATTATGCATTTAGCGTTGTGGGAGGGCAGGCTTGATAAACAGGCGCGGAGGCTTAAGTATAGGTTGAAAAGAGATTTATTAACGAAAGTAGCAGATGTAGGTTGTTGTGATATGGTTATTGGATGTTTTTCCTCTTCATCCGAGGTATCCCTTGAACTGGAATGGTCTGAGGATAGGGGTGTTGTCCTTCCTTCTGGTTGTCCTTGACCGTGGTGTTCACACCGGAGGCGCATAGGGGGATAAAGAAATGAAAAAGGAGCCGTCAGAATGGTTTGGCACTGTTTTAAGGATGTAATACCATCACCTCACCTTGGTGTACTAGGGTTTTTAAGGTGCCATAAGAATAGTTCCAACAGCCAAGGATACGGCAAGCCAAGGATAAGAAAGGAAAAAGAAGAACGGAAAATATAGGTGTATTTAACTTCCTTGTGTAGCCCTTTAGTAACGATAACGTCGGTGCTCAGCTGGAATAAGAAATAGTGCCCAGTCAATCCGATGGTAAGTGCTTTGCGTATGTAGTCACAAAAGAGTTATCCTTATACTCACCCCTCTGTTATACGCGACTGCCTGGATTTTCCACTCTTTTCCAACCCTCTGCCAACTTCTCCCGAGACCCTGACACTAACCTGGCTCCGCCGTAACTCTCCTGAGTCACGGCCGCTCCCCAGCCACCTACGAACACCACCAGTCTTCGGACCAGGCTTCTTCTTCTTCCTCAATGTTGTCCGATGTCCAGCTCTTCTTGGTACCGGGTCCCGCGTAGTCTCTTTGCGAACCGGGTCCCGCGTCTCCTCTCTGCCAACCGGGTCCCGCGTCTTCTCTCTGCCAACCGGGTCCCGCGTCTTCTCCTTTCCTCAGGTCGGGTCTCGCGTCTTCTCCTGTCCTCGGTCGGGTCCCGCGTCTTCTCCTTTCCTCAGGTTGGGTCCCGCGTCTTCTCCTGTCCTCCGGTCGGGTCCCACGTCTTCGTGCTCCCTCGTTGTCTCTCTTCCGCCTTCTTCCTTCTCGTCACGGTTGTTCCGCTCCTCACTTATTGGTCCAGAGGTTTCACTTCCGGGTCGCGAAGGCGGAACTTCCGGGTTGTTTCGATCGCGTCCCTGTGAAGATAGAGGAGAGGAATATGGATCTTGTGGTCTCGTATTTCGATAAGGAACCTCGCTCCGCTCAGGTACTTTCTAACAAGCGTGCATGGGTCCATATGGTCGTTCATCGGATATTTCTTCAGGAGAGTCGGCTCCACCCACCAAGGCCGGGAGTGCCCATCCCAGGACGCAGCTATTCTTCATCACCTCCATAAGCCACATCGACTGATTCTGCAGAATCAGATATTCAGGGAGGCTCCGGGTTCATCTTGACTTTGTAACTGACGCAAAAGGGCCTCTCTTTCTTGTTGACGTTCTAGTTCTGAAGGCTTAGTAGGTTTCTGTCTTTTGCCGCCGCGTCTCCGAGTCGGTTTCAGGGATTCACATGACATTGCATCCTCTTTTTGTGATCTAGGGACGTTCTCTTTCTCGAATTTTAGACTCAAGACGTCCTGCGCTTCCTTGAGGGATCGAACTGAGTGGAGCTCCTTGTTCCAACTGAAGGAGAGCCTGAATGGGTGACCCCAGTGGTATCAGATTCCTTTGTCGCGCAGGAATGTCGTGGCCAGCTTCAGGGCTTTCTGTCATTGTAGGGTAAGCGGTGAAAGATCCTGATAGACTCCCACTTGCAGGCCCTCAAAAGCAATGGTTGCCTTATCTTGAGGCGCACTCATGATAATCTCTTTCTGTAGGTAGGAGAGAAGGCAAGTGAGAATGTCCTGTTGCTGCCCAGGGTTATTGACTGGCCTTCCCACGTGGTGTGTGCGGTCCAGGGTTATTTCCTTGTCGCCAAGAGTGGGTGCTGCATGTCGAAAGAATCTGATCACCCATTCCTCCAACTTCCCCCCGTCTGCCTATAGAGGGAGACCTTTGATGTGAATGTTAGACCTCCGAGAGCGTTTTTCAGGATCTTGCAGTCACAGGTAGAGCTCATCGTTGCGGTCTCTGAGCTCCAGCAGCTCTTGTGACTGTTCGGTGAGGTCTTCCTCCCTGTGTTCGCCATTTTGTTCAAGCATGTTCACTCGGTCCCCTAGTTTCTGCATATCGGCCCTGATTTGTTTGATGTCGGTGGAGACATCCTGTTGCAGGCCATCGATGTCCTCTCTTAGCGTTCCGAACAGTTGTTCTAAGAATCTGCGGGTGACCGGTTCCTCTGAGCGCTCTCCGGTGGGGTCCATTTCCGTCTCTTGGGTGTGGGCTACTGGTTGATCCAAAGCCTGACTCTCAGTCTTTTGGGGGTTTGGTATTTGTAGAAGGTCTTTAATAGAGGAGTCCTTCTTAGCCCTGAGCGTAGTCATCGCTGCTTGTGGGGGCCCAGGGTCACCTAGATCAAGGACGTTGCTTTGAACATCAACCATGGGAGATGTGCGGTCCACAAACAATATGTTATGTTATGTTCATTTATTTTTATAATGTGCACAGCTACCCAACAAGGGTTTCCCAGTGCAAGCCGACAGAAGCACAACAGTGATCTAGCATTAGCAATATTGATAAAAAAAACAAGTTTTTAATTGTTTACGAAAGTTGGGAAGCAGCTTCTCCCTCCTCATTGCAGCAGGCAAGGAATTTCACATGGTGGGTCCCAGTAGAGAGAACGAACGACCACCCATGCTCGTCAGCTTAATCCTAGAAATCACAAAAAGCTCATCCGCAGAAGAGCGAAGTAGTCGAGAGGGATGGTAAGGGCATACCAGATCTTGTAAGTATTTAGGAGCATAACCAATCTTAATTCTGAACATGTAACACAGGGCCTTAAATTTTATACAATGTTCTACTTTAAGCCAATGTAGTTCTCTCAGAGCGTTACCCGTGTTGGACATTCTGGGAAGTCCACAGAGCAATTGGGCTGCAGAATTTTGCACCACCTGAAGCTTGCGAAGTACATCTCTGTTAGACCCCAAAAAAGGACGTTGCCGTAATCCAGGCGAGATGTTACAAGTGCCTGGACCACCGTCTTTTTGGTGTCCACAGGGAGCATCCAGATTATTTTTCTTAGCCATTTTAAGATGGTAAAACAGGTGGCTGCAATTTGTACTGCCTGTTGTTTCATTGACAATTTATTGTCAATAATAACGCCTAGATTGCGTACCTGAGAGGAGGGCTTGGGTAAGGGCCCCATTTCGTCAGGCCAATGTTGAGGGCCCCAATGTTCAGATTTTTTTCCAAAGATAAGCACTTCCGTCTTATCCCCGTTTAACTTGAGCAAATTGAGCTGCATCCATGCTGCGATGTTTCGCAAGCCCAATTGCAGAGTAGACGAGTCCTGTTTCCTATCAGCCGACAAAGAAAAGATGATTTGAGTATCATCGGCGTATGAAAACAGTGTAAGCCCTGCCGCTTCTGCGATCACTGCTAAGGGCTGCACATAAATGTTAAAGAAGAGAGGGCTCAAAATAGAGCCCTGAGGTACTCCATACTGGGATGTAAAGGACTTTGAAGTGGCCCCAGAAGAGAACACCTGGAAGGTACGCTCCGATAGAAAAGAGGACAACCAGCCAAGCGCCGAACCAGCAATGCCCAGTGCCTGTAAAGATTTTATTAATACGGTGTGTGAAACCGTATCAAAGGCGGCACTTACATCTAATAATATAAGAGCCACTGTAGTACCATGATCCAGGCGCTGACGAAGCACCTCAGTGACGCCCAGCAATGTGGTCTCAGTAGAAAACCCTGTCCTAAAACCTGATTGTGATGTATGCAAAAATTGGGAAGGTTCCACGAACGTGGCTAATTGGCCATTCACATGCTTCTCCAAAACTTTAGAGAAAGTTGAGAGAAGGGAAATAGGCCTAAAATTAGCCGGCATGGCCGGATCTGCATTTGGCTTTTTTACAATGGCAGGACCATAGCCTGTTTCCAAGCCATTGGCATTACTGCCTCCCTAAGAGAAGCATTTAGGAGCTCCATGACCACTCTTAAAGCGGGTTATTGCATCTGTAGAAGTACTGTGGAAGGAATCAAGTCACATGGCGAGCCTGATTTAATGCTCGCAATTTTTTTTTGAAAGGCATCAGTGTCCAATAAAGACCACTGCTCCAATTTTTAACCGAGAGTCTTCTACCATAGTATGAACCCGCTCACTATCAAGCTGAGCCAGGTTTGACACACAAACTCCACCTAATGTCTGATGAATTTGTTTAACTTTATTTATAAAGAAGTTAGCAAGAGAGTTACACTGTGGTTCGTCAAGAACAGGTGGACTAGGTTGAGTCTCTGAACCTGCTAACTTCTTAACCATAGACAATAAAGTACGGGGACAGTTTTTTGCCCCCAGAATAGTAGAGGACACATAGTCAGCTCGTGCCTTCTTACATAGAGCATGATATTCAATGTGGCTTTACAGATGTTTTTGGACTCGGGGGTATATTTCCTTCTCCAGCTTCTTTCCAAAGCTTTGGTCTTTTCCGCTCTTAACTGCTCTGTAAACCAAGGAGCAGGAGGCCGGTGCTTATTAAGTTTTTTCACCATGGCTGGCAGGCAAGCATTAGAGGCGGAGGTAATCCAACTATAAATACTATTCAATGAGGCCAATGATATAGAGTTATAAGATGGTGCATTGCTAGACAGTAACTTTGCAATATCCAATTTTTCCCAATTTCTGGTTCGACCTGATGTAACCGAGGGCAGTGGGGCCAAGTTAAGTAAACAACTATATTGAAACTTAACCGCAAAATGGTCAGACCAACACAAAGGCAGTGCCGGCAGACAATTAATATCAGGTAGGTTAGAGGAAATATGGTCCAAAAAATGGCCAGCTATATGAGTAGGGCCAACATTACAAAGAGAAAGATTCAATGCAGCTAAATCAGCAATAAGTGTCACAGCCCTGCCGCAGACTCCAGGCCAGGTTAACGCACGTTAGGACTCGGCTATGGGAGGGTTAAGAGGGCTTCTCCATCAGGGCCCCTCAACGAGGGCCTTCCCCAGGTTGTGTGCAGGCAGATTGTAGCTATGGCCTGTTCCTGTGGGCCACCCAACCAGCGTAGCACAGTGCGTCCGCCTATCCGATTTCACGCCTTCACCTCAACTCCAGCTGGGCTACTGCCACTCGCCTCTATGTTCTCTTTAGGCCTCCTCAGTCTGAGCTCCCCAGCTGCAGCACGCCTGCAAGCCCCGGGCCTGCCACTTCATAAGGGCTTGAATCCCCTGCTCGTTTCTTGTTTGGTGGCTCCCAAGGGGTCGAGACTTCCCACCAGGCCAATCCTTCATTACCGCTGTGGACTCACTGGGGCATAGCCTACCTGATTACAGCCCCCGGCGCTGGTGTCGTAGATTAGAGGGCCCAGCAGTCTGCTCATGGAGGCTTCACTGAGGCTGAGGTGTCCACCGCTCGCCGCTCGTGTCCTGGGTTGACTCTTCAGGGGGAAGGGTGGACCAGCGGAGACTGCCACACCAGATTCCCCCGGCAGACCGCACCTCACCCAGCGCCTATCAGTGGCCCTTACCTCAGGGCTCGGCACGTCTTCCACCCGGCCATGCCTGGGACTCTGCCGCTATCGCGGCCGACAGCGTCCCTCGCCGAGGACCATGGCAGCCCACCTTCGACTACTGCAGCCCCAGCAACTACCAACAAAGGCCTAGTGGTCCGCGGCAACACCACGCCTAAGCACCTCGGCCGGGACGGCCTTCCGAGATTCTGCTGCAGGCCTTGAGGTGCAGGGCTCCAAAGCCACCCACAGGCACCTCAGCTCTGAGCCGTTGCCTTCCGCTCTCTTCTGGTCGGATTCAGGGTCCTGGGATGCCGTGTGGGTGCTCATATACGGCCTTGGCAGGCAGAGCACTGGAGAAACGCAGTTACTAAGCCTCCATCTTGGCCACGCCCCCCCAATCAAAACTTTAAACTACATAACCCAGAAAGCTTAGACCCTCCTCGCACCCAATCACTGTTCACCCCATAGGCCAGGAAAGTCCTTCCTCTGTCTTTGCTACTGCAGCAGCGAGTTGAGTGTAACTTTATTACTCATTACATTGGTGTGTTAGTGCTTATACTGCTATTTATGCCGGCGCTGCGATCTCATCACAGGTTTAGAATCACCCGTAATTACTGGGGGAGTGGGAGTGGGCCAATTGCGCTGTGCGCGGTCTAGAGGGGAAGTCCCATTCCGCCTTCAGCCTGGCTCGCGCAAGCGCGAGCAGCCAATCGGATATAATTGCTTTCCAATCAGCTCCACGCTATGTGCTGCACAGGCAGGTCTTACCCCGGTCCCTGAAACACCCAACGGGGCGCTTAAACGATAAAGGGCACTGCCCTAGGAGA
Organism: Lissotriton vulgaris; assembly: GCF_964263255.1. Lineage (NCBI taxonomy): Eukaryota > Metazoa > Chordata > Amphibia > Caudata > Salamandridae > Lissotriton > Lissotriton vulgaris. The sequence goes on along the minus strand of NC_141685.1, from coordinate 1,126,885,981 downwards.
GTTTTGGGGTGGCTCACTCGACATTAGAAATATTTAAGCATTCTGGTGCTGTTACTTATTTACATAATTTCCAGACTTGCTGATTTAAGGCTTTAGGCCTGTGACGGTCCAACACTATATCACTTCTGGGCATACTCTCCCCCTGGACCTCCTCCAACTCTCCATTACCACAATGGCGTACTTGGCCAAGGAGGGCGATGACTATACCGAATACGCTGAATATGAAGAGGTGACTTACAAGCACTATATGGAGGAGCAGCTTCTGGAGGCCTTGGATTCACACATGCAAGACTCTGTGAACAGGGCATTGATTAATGCCTTGCCACCTTTTACCCAATACTTAAAGACTTATGGCAGACGTGTGTTGGGAGGCGCTTTAGATGAATCCTCACTTAAAGAAGTGCAGTTGGGCGATCAGGGCTTTGCCCTAAAGGTGTCTTCCTTAAATTCTTCTGCGGGCGTGCTGTCGCAGGTGGCATCTGCGGTCCTTAAAGACCATGGTAATGGAAGATCATATGTACAGGGTACTCTGGGTACCTCCTACATTTCCACTTCAGAGAGTGCTGATGGGCCATCCCCTTCTTCACTGGATACTTCAGATTCAGAAAAGGCTAAGGAGAAGTTATGCCCAGCGACTAAACACAAGCGAAAACCACACTTTTTGGGATCGGATGTCCGGACCAATAAAAGTCTAGTTTTTGACCCCAAGAATATTGTTCACCCGATATCTATGGAATGGGTGCCCTGCGTAGAGGTCACACACTATGTGCAGGAGAATATGAGGCAGGGTTTTGAACACGAGGTGCGAAACACTTTAAAATCTGAGTGCCCTTGTCCTACCCTTCTGGGTAATGTAACAGAAACCCTGGAACTGGTCCCTAATATGGCAACTTTTCGGAAGAAGCTTGTTAAAGACCCTAAAATGGTCTGGATAGAGCTTGGAAGGGATGACAGGACAAGCTCCTGGATGTGTATGGTCCCCTCACCAAGATCTGTTACCTGGCAGTCCGGGCTAAGGATTAAAACTCCCATCTTGACCCAACTGAAGTTCTTGAGTGGGTACAGAAAGCTCTTTTTCTTTTTAGGGAACACTAACTGCGCCCTATCTACAGAACATAGAAAATCTTTTCTGATGAGGATCAACCCTCAATTGGCAGACTTGGCCTGGACAGAGGCAGGCTCCCTGGCCAACTGTCTTTTGTTTGGTGACAAATTCGTCATAGATCTGGGGAAATATGTATCTACGTTTTCTGCCCTGGACCAGGCCCAAACTTCACTTAAAAAAGTTTTTCACAGTGGCCTTTTTGCCATTGCTGGATGCTTCAGGAGTTGGGCATCTGGCCGTGGATTCTATCAGGCTTCCAGAGAATATGAGACCAGAGGACGTGGTGGAGCTCCCCGCTCCAGTTTCTATCCCACCAGCAGTCAGCGTGGTAAAGGCAGACAAAACTGTGGAGGATATGGAGGAGGAAACAACTCTGGTGACACCTCATATTCAGGTAAAGATTGTTCCATCTTGGGAAGTGTTGGTGGGAGGAAGGATTCCTTTGCTTCTACATAATTGGGAGAGGTTAACCCAGAATGCATTGGTTTTTCAGACGGGCCGGGGATTTTGTGTGGAATTCTACTCCTCCGTGTCCCAAACTCAGAGACTGAGCCCTTTCTATTTTTCCCTAGCTGAGAGTGCTTTTATAGACAGCATTGTTACATCACTGTTACAGAAAGGGGTGATTATAGAATCATGTCCTCACAATCACAGCTGCACCAGCACAATTTTTCTGGTTCTAAAGAACGACCAAGTGTTCCGTCTTGTTTTAAATCTCAAGGAGTTCAATTCCTGGATTGTGTACCGCCACTTCAAGATGGAGGGGATACACTTGTTGAGAGAACTATTATTAGGGGGAGACCAGATGGTTTGTCTCAACCTTAAGGGAGCGTATTTGGCAGTTCTATACGTCACATCGGAGGTTGCTGTACTTTCAATGGCGTCATCGATGGTTCAGGTTTATTGCCGTGCCTTTCGGTCTTTCCTCTGCCCCTTGGTGCTTCACCAAGTTGCTCAGCGCCGTTATACAATATCTCCGGGAAAGGGGAGTTCGTCTGATCATTTATCTAGATGATATTCTAGTCAGTGAGCAGAGCGTTTGGACGGTCTTACTCCATTTATCTTGGACGACACAGATCCTCCAGGATCTGGGGTTCGTCATCAATACAGACTAGTCAGTCATGATTCCCTCCCAGACAATGGAGTTTCTGGGGTTCCAAGTGGACTCTGTTGACACAGCTGTTGCTTCCTTTAAAAAAGCAAATTTCGATCAAAAAATAGTTGAGGAGAGTGCTTGCATCTCCAACTATATCCTTGAGGATTCTGGCTCACCTGGTGGGCCTTTTGGCCTCTTCGGATGAGGCGATATTCTTGGGCCCTCTGCATTATCAGGCCCTGCAGTGATTGAAGATATTGCATCTTCGCAAGGGTTTAACTTACTTGGAACATATTGTTCTGTTCAGGGAAGCCAGGACAGAAATATCCTGGTGGTTGGATCATATAGATGCATGGAATGACAAGGCCATCTTTGCTCTGGTTCCAGAGTTAGTGATAGAATCGGATGTCAGTTGATGGGGCTTGGGCACCTGTAGCACCTCTGTGGAGAGGGGGGGGGGGTAGATGGTTCCTGGAAGAACTACATCTGCATACAATTGTCTGGAACTCCTGATGTGATCCACACAGAAAACGAGTTGTTGTATCCTGCTGTGAATGGACAATGTGTCAGCGGTAGGGTACGTCAATTATTTGTGGGGCACGAGGTCATGTCTCCTGGCCGAAATTGCCAAGGACTTCTGGCATTATTGTCTTCAAAACCATCTCTCAGTGACGGCAGAATACATTCCGGTCAGCTCCAATTTAGGGTCGGACTGGAACTCCTGTTTTCTTCGGGATTCCAGTGATTGGAGACTTCACTTCAAGGTGTTTCTACCAGAACTGGAGTTAAAGTGGGTACTGTGCACAATAGACCTTTTTGCATCTTGATTGAACACTCAACTAACCCTGTTTAACCGTTGGCAGGCAGATCCCCGGGCGCTCAATTCAGAATTCATTTCTTCAATCTTGGACGACGGGCATGCTTTATGCATTTCCCCTGTTTGCCATGATTCAGCGAGTACTTGCGCAGATTAGTCGCCAAGGAGCGAAGGTGCTCTTGATCACTCCTAACTGGAAGGTGCAGTCATGGTTTCTGGTGGCACTAACCTGGTCATGTGCCCCTCCGGTTCGACTTCTCTCATTCCCAGACCTTCTTTGGGATCTGAAGGGATTTCGACATCCGCTTGTGACTCAGGGACAGTTGTCCATCATGGCTTGGATACTTTCCAGGGACACTGGCAGGTGCCGAGAGTTTCACAGGATGCAATATTTTTCTGTCACAATCTTGGGCTCCCTCTACACACAAACATTATGTATCGGCTTGGCATAGATGGGTTGATTGATGTCGTAAACGAGAGGTGGAGCCCCTGGAATCTGGTATTCATATTATTGTTTTAATTTTCTATCAGACATGACAAATCAAGGACTGGCACATAGAACAGTTAAAAACTTTTGTTCTATGATTTCGGCTGACCATCGGCATGTAGATGGCAAACCTGTGGGAGAACATCCTCTTGTTTGTAAACTCTTGAGGGGTATTAGGTTGGTTCAACCACCAAAACCTCAGTATTCCATTGTCTGTGATGTACATGTGGTACTTTGTTTCATCAGGAATTGGCCCGCAAATTGAGGGCTTTCACACAAACAATTATCAGCAAAACGTACTCTGTTGTTGTGTCTCATTTCCTGCAGATGGGTCTCTAATGTGAGAGCCTTGGATTTGGCATATAGAGTATTTACTCCTTCAGGAGTATCTTTTACAATTTCTCAACTGACTAAGACTAATTATTTATTTATAAAGTTTTATATAGCGCGAACATGATCCTGAGGAATATCAGAGCGCTTTACAGTTGTGGGGAAAGGAAGGTAACAATTGCAGTACATGTGCCAAATAGGAATACAGACAAAATCACATATCAAAATAGAACTCACAGGACAAGAACGGTTATACGTACACGGGATCAGCAGAATAATAACTGGTACAGATCTAGATGGAATAACTTCCAGCGCAAGGGCTTAAAGGTGTAAGTCCAATGCATTAGAACAGATGATCAGGGACATTTGCCAGCATTCATGATGTCAAGCCAGGCCCGTCATGATATTCTCTCCGAAGGGTTCCATTCCACCTTGCAGTGATATCTGTGTAATACAAACACCTCAAATAAAGCTGTCAGGTGGAGAGGGCTAGGACTTTCAGTTATAATTCCATCTAATTTTATTTGGAGGTACCAAATTAGAATTTCTACATATTTGGTGGGTGTTTTCACGGAATCATTCAAATATCTTTCTTTTAAAAATTTTTTTTTTTTTAAGACCTTTATTAGATCGTTTCACATTACACAGCTTTCGGCCTACAACCTTGTGGGCCGGCCGCAACATTTCAAAGTATGACACGTTTCATAGAGTACACAGCCTCCGTGCCGTCAACCCGGGGGTACGGCGGCGTTGTAAAGTGCATGTGCGTGTGATCCACAGGTATAAGGAAGGATAGTGAAGGTCTGATTTTATATTTTATATATATAGGCATACTATACGTTACACAGTCTTTTTAATTAAAAATAGAACAAAACAAAGAACATACCCCCCCTTAACTCGGTCATCAAGTTACAGTACAATCTAGTCTACTGCTGTTCCGGTGATAAAGCGACAGCACATCGTGTTCAAGTGTATAGAGCTATTGAGTAGTTAAAATCATTCTAAATCCATTGAGCTAGTCTGCGTGGTACAAGGAGGCTCGCAAATGTTTCCCCTAAAGTCATTCCAGCTGGTCCATATTTCCACCCATTTATGGGGGCACCCTCTTGTTACATATACGTTTTTTTCCTGCAGCATACACCAGTCCATGTCAGATTGCCAGTCTATCAATTTCGGTGGATTAGGGTTTCCCCAAAGTCTGGCAATGTTTCTTTTCGCCACCATCTGTCCAAGCATCACCCATAGTTTCCCTTTTGGTGACAGGTCCGTGAGCTCCCAAATATTGAGAAGACACCTCTTTGCCTCTGGGCGAATCTCCACCTCCCACACCTCCTGCATGCACTGCACCACCCTTCTCCAGTACTTTTGCACCTTCGGGCAACCCCATAGTATATGGAAAAAGGTACCTGTTCCACCACACCCCCTCCTACAGAGTCCGTCTCCACCCCTCCCCATCATTTGCAGTCTTGTACATGAAATGTATATTCTGTGCAATATTTTCAGTTGAATTAGTCGCATTCGGGCTGAAATCGGCACCTCCCGCGGTGAGGCTAGAGCATACATCCATTCTTCGTCGTCGATTTCCAACCCATCTGCGACCCATTTCTCTTTTAGGGGAAGGAGCAAGTCGGTGGGGTTATTGATTAGTTTTTTATATGTGAGAGAGATGGCGTGTTCTGTCATGTGTCCATCAAGTAATCTGTCTTCGAGCGGGGAGATTTGCTGTAGTTTAGTCTCTGGTGGAATATTTGCCTGAAGGGAGTGTCGCACCTGCATGTATCTAAAATATTCGGTGTGTGCCAGTTCATACGTGGCTTGTAAGTGGGCGAATGTGTGAATACCTTTAGGACTCCAGATATCTTTAATTTGGGAGATTCCGATCAAGTCCCAGTTCCGGAACCCCTTGGTGTGTCCCAAGCTGCCCAGTTTTTCGGAGGCCCAAAGTGGTGTGGCCATTGTGAGAACTTCCGACCATCCGAGTTTCCTCTGAGCAATATGCCATATCTGTACAGAGTGCTGTGTAGGCCCAGTGAGTCGATATGTGCCCGGCTTAGAGTAGAGTGCAATCTCATAGTTCCCCCAGGGAGTAGCCATCTGTCCATCCCGTAGGCGGGATCATTACCGTCACCGTACGTCCCCTGATTTATAGCTGCGAGGTGGGCTGCCCAATAGTATTTACGGATGTCCGGGAGGGCTATTCCACCGTCATACCACCCCAGCGTGAGTTTTTTCAATGCAATGCGTGGTGTGCCGGCCCATAGGAGTTCGCGTTACGCCGCCTCAATTGCTGTAAAGTAATTGTTGGGTACCAGGTCAGGATAATTTTATAGAGCATAGATTAATCGTGGTAGCGCCATCATTTTAAATAAGGCCGCTCGGCCCAGTAGCGACAATGGAAGGTGCTGCCAGGATTTGGCCTCGCTTTGAAGCCAGCTTAGTGGTGGTTTAAGGTTACGTTCATACAACAAGGTCTTATTTGTGGTAATGAATACTCCCAGGTATTTGAACCCGTCCTCCGCCACTGTGATGGGACATGTGTCGGGGAGCCTAGGGGGGTCGCCGTGGAGGACGTAGAGATATGATTTGCTCCAGTTGACGCGAAAGCCGGAGTTACGTCCGAAGCTTGCGAAAATGTCAAGTGCCGCCAGTATCGACCTTCTCGGCTTGGAGAGGTACAGAAGGATGTCGTCGGCGTACAGGGATATTTTGTCTTCCCATCCTTCCGCCCATGCTATACCTTTCAAGTAGACATCCTGCCTGATCCAAGCGGCCAGCGGTTCAAGGGAAAGGGCGAACAGAAGGGGAGATACGGGGCAGCCCTGTCTAGTCCCTCTCTCTAAGGTAAAAACCTCAGACACTTTGTTGTTCACCAGTACCTGTGCCATCGGTTCAGAATAAAGAAGACAAACCCAAGTTATAAAATGAGGTCCGAAGCCCAATTTGCGTAGGACTGCGAACATGTAGGGCCACTCTAAGGTGTCAAATGCCATGGTGGCGTCCAGAGAGACCACCACCGCGTCTTCCCGCAGCCTTTGGCGTTGCCCCAGTACTCCGTTTAATCGTCGAATATTAAGTGCTGTGTTGCGGTGTGGCATGAACCCCGATTGGTCAGGGTGGACCAGTGTAGTTAACTGTAGCCTATTGGCGAGTGTTTTTGCTAATATTTTGGGCTCCGCGTTGAGGAGCGAAATTGGTCTATAGGAGGCGCAGGACTCTTTGGGTTTCCCCTCTTTAGGGATCGCCACTATAGTTGCTATGCGTTGGTCACGCGGCAGCACTCCCATCTTCCTGCTTCTTTCGAACATGGATTTAAGGTGTTTACTAAGAATGTCTGGTTTGAGCTTGTAGAGCTCTTGTGGGAGGCCGTTGGGACCCAGTGCTTTACCCAGGCGGAGTTCTACAATAGCGCGCTGTATTTCGGCATCAGTAAGAGGGCTATCAATGGCTTCCCGATCGTCGTATGATAGGCAGGGCATTCAGATATCTGCAAGGAGGGCTATAGAGTCCTCCTCTGGACGGTCCGACTCTCGAGTGTAGACCTGTTTGTAGTGTCTCGCGAATTCCTCCACTATCTCTCGGGGCTCAGTGACTACGGCCCCGGATGCCGTACGTATTTCCGGCACTACCTTCCTGGCCTGATGCTTTTTATCGAGCCAGGCTATGAGTTTGCCGGCTTTGTCGCCCTGATCATATAGCTTACCCATCTTGTGCCTAGCCACAGTCTGGGCCTCTTGAGTAACCAGTGCTTTGTACTCTGCCACCTTAATCTGCAGTTTGTCGTATCTCCTTGGCCCCCTTGTCTAGCGCCCCTCTCTCTCTAGTTCTGCAAGATCTGCCTCAACTGACGTAACCTGGCTACGTTTTTCTTTCCGTTTGCCTGAGATGGTTGACAGCGCTTCCCCTCTAACCACGGTTTTAAAGGCCTCCCATAAGGTAACAGGGGAGTCTACCGAACCAACGTTATTTTCGAAGTACTGGGTAATTGAGTTGGCTATTTTTTTCCTTGTCTCTTCGTTTTTTAAATGCCAGGGAGTTATTGGCGCTACGCAGCCCTCCCGCCTGGTTCCGAACGTTAAGTGTGTAGAGACCGGTGAGTGGTCTAATATGCCACGAGTTAGGAGTGTTGCTTCTTGTACTGTAGTGCCGTGTTGCAGCAAGGTGAGGATGTAGTTGAGGCGTGAGAATGAATGATGTGGCCCAGAGAAGAAGGTGAATTGGCTATCTGTGGGATGGAGCAGGCGCCATACGTCCGTGAGTACGAAGGCCTCAAGAAAGTCAACCAGCCATTTCTGTCCCTTGGGCAGGTCCCTGGGGGGGGCGTCTGTCCAGGGTCCCTGACACCACTGAGTTAAAGTCCCCTCCCAGAACCAACTGACCATCGGGGAGGGAGAGTAGCAATTTGCCCAGGTCTGCGTAGGCCTGAGTTTGGGGGCCAGGCGGAACATAGATAGAGAGCAGGTTCAATGTGTAGCCCGCCCATCGTCCAGATATTGCAGTGAAGTGGCCCTGCGGGTCAGATTCAGTGCGATCTATGTGTAGGGGCAGTGAACGACGTGTAAGGATCCCTACCCCCCTTGAGCCGGAGATAAAGCCGGTATGTGCTGCGAGAGTGTAGCCCCATCTATTGAGGGCCTGACATGTATTCCCCATAAGATGCGTTTCTTGCAGCAGTACTACGTTCGGCTGGTGCCGCTTAATGAACTGTAGGACTATGGTGCGTTTAAGTCTGTCCCCCAGTCCGTTAACATTCCAGCTCAGAATTTTCAAACTCTTTTCCCATCTCTTAGCCATACCCGTTGCTTTGCGAGGTATCCTGTCTCAGCATCCCGGAACTATCATAGACTCTGTGAATACATACTCTGTACGACCGTAACAAATCCCAAACTCCCCGTCCCACCCTGGTTCCCCCCCAGCCTTTGTGTTAAATGCAGGCGTTCATAGTTATTACTGACAATTGGCTCCGCCCCCCCTCTCTCCCCCCACAACTGTTCGCCACAACCCTCCTCTCCTCTGCAAAAACAACCCCCCCCTCCCTGCTCCCTGCTCCGTGGGTTCCAAATTACCCACCACCCCAATTATCAGAGCGCCTGTCGCCCAACCCTGCCCCGGGGAGAGATACCCCCCCCCGAGGAAAATCTACTAGGGAATACCAGGGGCCAGCCCCGTCCGGCCGCCCCGCCCGAAGTGCCCCAATAGGATAGACCCCGCAGGTGAACAGTGCATTGGATAACAGTTCGCATGGTCTTAGAGACCCTGGGCCGATATGCATGCTGCCCCACTGGAGCAACTCAGTCCTACAGCAGGCACATTTTATACATTACTGTTCGATGGCTTCTGATTCGGATGTTCGTGACCTTATCTCGCCGTGTTGTCTCTGGCTGAGTCCCAGCGGGGACTATTCGACCTTGAACGCCAGGATCGTTGGCTTCGCTCATCTTCTTCCGCTCTTTCCGTTGTAGACCCTGTGGAGGGGGCTTCGGTTTCCCGCCATTGTCCGCCATCTTGCCTCGCTTGGGTCTCCAGCTCCGTTGTGTCCAGACACTCCTGTACGGCTGCTGGTGAAGTAAAAAAGTGGGATTTGCCCCCGGAGATAATTTTCAGTTTTGCTGGGAAAAACATCATGTATCGAATTCCGCGTTCTCGGAGCGTCGCCTTGACCCCTTGAAATGAGCGCCTCTCCTGTTGAACTTGAAGCGTGAAGTCAGGGAAGAAGCGAACTGTCATACTGTAGATTGTAGGATGGCGTCGCGATCTCGATAATTAAGTATTTTTGCAATAGTTGTTCTTGGTGGGGTCCCCGGTTTGGGTTTCGGAATCGGCGCTCTGTGTACCCGTTCAATGGTGAAGATCTTTGAGAGTCTCTTGGATTTTAAGTGTTGGAGGATCAAATCTTCAAGGAAGAGCTCCATACTATCCCCCTCAAGTCCTTCCGATACACCTACCACACGTATGTTGCTCCTCTGGGCCCTGCCTTCCTGGTCCTAAAGCCGCAAGGCCATCAGCCTGTGCTGGTGTACGAGTTTGTTAACCCTGCCCTCCAGCCGTTTTTCAGATTCCTGCAGTGCCTGAATGTCCACTTTGTTGGATTTGGATCTGTCCATGGTCTTCCCGAGGTCAGCCCGGAGCAGATTCACCTCAATTGTGATTTTGTCCATTTTCGTGTCAAGGCTGGTGCCAAGGGTCTGTATTGCAGCCATTATGGAGGTCAAGGAGGGTTCTGCCTGGTCTTTGCCATCCTTCGTCGCACCGCCGGACTGTGGCTGCGTTCTGGGCACTGCGTAGTTGTCCAGTTTGTTGGTTTGAGTCACAAGCCCCCCTTTGGGCCGCATGGTGGATCGGGTGCCCCTGAGTCCGGATATATCTCTGCCCGAGCTTCTTCGTGAGAGTCCGCGCGTCAGCTTTAATTCAGGCCTCCCTTTGCCGTCCGGTTCGCAGCAGCCTGCGCCAATTGTCTTTTCCAGGATCGCACTAGGAGCTGAGGCCCCCAGGAGGAGTCCCTGCAGTGCGTGCTGCAGTGTATCCGCCGTATTAGGCGACGTATTCGGGCCTACGATCTCCACTCACTGCTGTTGTTTGGCCTTGCCTCACCAGTGGGTCCTCCGACGTCCAGACCGCTGTTGTTACCGTGTTCAGGTGCCGTCCACAAGGCCAGGCGTAACGGGTCTTACCACCTCCGACCCAACTCAGGGGAGCGCCACGGAGCAGTCCGCCCTTTTTCGCGCTCGCGCGACGGGTGCGTAGGGAGATGGTTACTCACTTCACTTAGCCGTGTGCGCTTGTGGCCAGCACTGCCACATCAGCGTCCAGGCCGCGGTCTCACAGCGCTGCGGGCGTGGCCACGCCCTCCGTCGACTTCGCGCCACACAGGCCGCGCTGCACCGTAGGCCTCAGGCCGGGGTCCCGAGTTAAGCGGCTGGCGGCCTCGGGACTCCAGGCCTGAGTTGCCGGTCAGCCGCCGAAGAACCGCAATCTCGCTGTGGCTCTTCCCGTGGGTGTCCGGACTCCGTTCCAACGCTCCGAGTGAGCACTGTTCCTGTGGGAGCTGGGGCCTTCAGGGCAAAGCCTCTCAGCTAGGATATTGGGCCGGATTTTCAGGGGACAGCAACGGTCCCGGCGGAGCTCGGGATCTAGACGGCCATTTTCGACGGCGCCTGGCCACGCGCCTTCAAACGTCTTTCTTAACCTTTTCACTGCCCTAGAATGGGTGGCGGGAAAGAGGTGATACTACTCACCTGGTCAGGTACTCACTCACTTACTCTTAAATATTATAAAATAAATACAGTACCCCCAACCCACAAACTTTTCTGAATTTTCCGCTTCCTACTCTTTAAAATTTTTTTTATTTAAAAACAAGTGATCTTTATGTAAGGTGTTCACGTAGCTTGTGGTTATTCTGAAAAATTTAGCTCAGATCTGCCCCATCCAGGACCTTTGTTGGGTACCCCTATTCTACATCAGAACAGAACACCACCATAAAATCTACTCCAAACCCCAAAAGCAAACATGCCATTACTGATCATATGTTGCATGTGGGATCATATTTATACAAATATTGTTTCCAGACTAATTTAGCAAAGTTTAGCTTCAGCAACTTATACTTTTAAGAAGTTTGTTATTCGAATAAAGGATTTGCAGTGAGAAGGTAATCGTACCAGAGGAGTGCAGGGGGAGAGGGTAGCAAGGGCTGATTAGTGCAGATTTCTTGTAGAGGACTCACCTACCTGACTAACCGAAGTGCAATGTCAGTGCCCCACAGAATCCCAAAAACATGTTGCAAGCAGCACTCAGAAGTGCCAAGATACCAGGGTGAGGGCATTGCAGTTCGTGGGGGACCCGTGATTCAATGCCCAACTCCCACATGTGAAGTGTTCTTCAGCGTCTAAGGATATATTCCTTCAGATCAGGCTTCTCCAACGAGTGCCTCTTGCTCTGCTGGTAGCTCTCCAGCTACCTGTAAGTATCTCTCCTGTAGCTTGTCTTACAGAAAACATTAGAGACCCCTACTTCAGATCTCCCATCAACCCAAATCCCTTTGATGTCCACCAACCACTGTGAGCATGCCGCAGCTTCCAGGTGCTTACGATGCCTCAAGGAACGAGTATGCAGTCTCCTAAAAAGAAATCATGCACAGTGGACAGCTCTGCTGGAGGATGAGTCCCAACCACATCACAGCAATGCCAGTCTCTGTATTTCATCCTTCTGAGATCGACAATATGAGAACTAATGGGAGAACTAAATAACAAGCATGGGCAAAGCCAATACGCCTACGGTCTTGTTTGGGGAAGTTGGCCACTGAGTGTTGCCCATTGCTGTCCTAGAAATAAAGTCCCATAATGAAGCAACTTTGCAGGCTACAAAAACTATAGAAGGTGGGAGTGGTGCCCCTTTCATGAACACTACATTGTCAGATTTAAGATGTACACTTAACCCCTTCGCTGCTTCTTTTGGCCAGCGGCCGTCGCGAGCACTACCTCCGTAGTGTTGCGAACGTCCGTTAGCCGACGCGGCCCCGCCCACTCAATGGAACACCCTGCACAGCAGTGGAATATCCGCAGTGGTTAAGGCGTTAAAGAAAAGTGTTGTAGAAAGGAATCAGCAGATGCATCCTACATGTGAGCCTAAAAAGCAAACACAGCTAAATTCTGTACAGGAGTTCGTTTACACAGGCGACACCGGGAACTCTGTTACGCCGCCAATATGGCGGTTGTGCCAGTCCCCAGTGTACTTTCCCGGCGAGGGTGGGGGAGGCGGGTCTCGTGCTGATTACTCGCGGGGGTCCCGCCCTCGCCCATTGGCTGAGAGGTTGTTGCCGTGGAAGCAGTTCAAGTGCTTCTGGGGCAAATGTAATGCGAACGGTCCCGGATCTCGCCAGGACCAGTTCTAACCGGCTCGGGGGGTAGGACCGCTTTAAGAGCCACAGTAGAGCTGCAGAAGAGCCTCTTCCTTCTCCGCCGCCCTGCCAGACAACACCGGCCGCCTGACCAGCTTCTGGAGGACTACAGGTAGCCTCCAAGGGAATTCTTCTTTCTGTTTTGCAGGTGTAGCAGTGCAGAACTGAATTGGCAGGAGAAAGCAGACGCAAGGATTTTCGGAGGTTTTAACCGCCCACTGTGTGAGTTATCCTACATTTCCATATCATAAGAAATGATGTGTTGTACAATGTTTAAAATGCCACGATGACTATACTCGTGAATTGTAAAATGATGTGGCAGGTCAAGTGTTGATTCCCTTGCAGAAACCTCTCTGCGCTGTCTCTTCAGGGACTTTGGCCAGATGGGTTAAATGGTTGCTGGGTGTAGCCGGCATTGATGTATCAATTTTTGGGGCTCATTTAGGGAGGGGGTCTATGGCCTCGAAAGCTTTTATGGCTTGTTCACATTTGGAGGACATTATGGCTGTGGCGGATTGGTCTTCTGATTCAACATTTAAAGTCTTTTATCATAAGCCAATTGTTGATGTAGCATCTAATGTGGTTGCATAACTTTAAACTAGCATAATCAGAAGACTCCGTTCCTGACCGAGAATAAAAAAAATTCTAGCTAGCGCGTCAAGAATGTTCAATTCTATTAAGAACATGGAGGCAAGGATTATCTCACCCTAGGATTTGTTGTGTCTTGTTATTGACTGTTATTCTGGATATATGAGTTACGAGTTGTTGTTTTAACCTATGTTCAGGGTGATTGATTATACCTTTACCCCTAAATGCTGCTGATATATTTCTTGGAACTGGAATATTATGGCTTATGTTGTCTTTTCAGGAGCTGAGACTAAAACTACCTAAAGGATCTTGAAGGGCAGTTGCGGCTGTTTTGGTTGACGAGGGAGGAGTTCCATCTTCATTTGTGGGAGCTGGTTTCTGGATGGTGTCTAATGGCTGGAGGAGTTCTGTTTCGATGGTCTTGATATTCATGGACTTAATTTGTGGGTTTGTAAAGAAAGAGGAAGGACTTTCACGTCACAGTGATATATATCGTATGTGGTGAAAAGTGATTGGTGGGTGGAGACAAGGAGGGTCTAAGCCTTTAGGGTTATGTAGTTTAAAGTTTTGACTGACTGCTGTTATTGCTTCAGTAGAGAAAGAGAAGCATAATCCTCGCCTCCATTTCCTTAATTGAATTGAACATTCTGGACGCGCTAGCTAGACATTTTTTTACTCCTCTCAAGGAAATGTAGTCCACCAGATCAGGGTGAATATCTCAACTGTTTTTCTGGTCATCTCCTGAAACGGAAAGCAACCAATGTTAAAGTTTGGTACCAGAAAGCTGTACTACAGTAAATATTGCCAACAATTATCGGGTGGGAGAAAAATAAATAGGACAATTTTTCATCAACACATTGTTATGCCATTTTTCAAACTTGTACCAATGTCCCAAAGTAAATATATCTAATGGGTGGGATACTTCTCGTCTCCGTGTCCTTAATAGAATAAAATATTCAAGATGCACGTGCTAGAATTTTTTTTATTCTATGTCAGGACCTGAGGCTCCGATTATGCTAGTTCAAAGCTGCTTTACCACCACAGACACCACATCTACAATAGGTTTAAAGTATTATTTCTTAATTGTATACTCTGAAGACCAGTCTACAGCTCTTACTGTCTTCTATGCGTGTAGGGAGCTGGCTCTGTATATACTATAACAAATGTGGGAGGGATGGGCGGAAATAGAAACTAGGAGGCTTCAATAGTCTATCAATTTTGGAATTTATTTAAATTAAACACTGTCCAGGATGGTTGTGCTGTTTATGCCAAAAATCCACGTCGTCTTCTTTGGAGCTGTTGGTCTTCGGGTATCCTTCAACCCCCAGGATGCTCAAAATAAATGAGAACAAAGAGGACGGTAAGTGGTTGTTCTTAGCGTAGGATTTGGACATTTAGAAAGGGGAGAACCCGTCACCACACCCGGTGTAAGAAAACATCAAGTGGATGCTCAATATCTAGTCAGGTGGTCGTATACTAGTTCTTAGTTCTACACGGTCACAAAATATAAACGTGCCTAAGCATTGAAAAGTAAGCAGCGATAAGGATGGGCGATGTGAGGAAACCAGACTACTAATTATCTGGGAAGGTTAGGTGGCGTTTACAACAGTGCTTTGCCCCCTCTCCCGACCTCCCCACTCCCTGGTCAGTCCTCCCGCTTCCCGCCCAACTACTCAGGTCTGCCCCCATGTACAAGGCCACTCACCGTCCGAGCCGTAACTCTCCTGAGTCACGGCGGCAGTTGCGCCCTCCTGGGGGAAGGATGGTGTCCACCACTTCTCGGACCACTCGTCTGCTTCTCCGCTCTCGTCTGTGAAGTCCTCCGGCTCCGCGTCCTTCTCTGGTCTTTCCTCGGTTCCCGTTTCTCGGCGTCCTCTCGTTGTTCCTTCTTCCGCTTCTCTTCAGGGTTCCGTGACGACCTCGATGGCGTCCTGCTCCGCCTTTTCTTCTTCCGGGCTGTCTCCTGATTGGTCACATCTCGTGGTGCTGCTTACGTCCTGTAACAGAGACCCGGACCCTGAGTTACCCGGATGTTTGATCGGCGTTTCTCTCTCCCAGGTGATTCCCTCATTATACTGTGGGTTAAATGTCGTTTTCAACTCCTGCTCGTCGGGTTCCTTCCAACATCCCCTTTCCCTTCGTTTCTTGTTTACAAGAAGGGGTTCTATCGGATATCTAGACAAGAAGTCAGCATTGGTTTGGGCTTGACCCTTCCGATGAAAAGTGTTGAACCTGTAAGGTTGCAATGCAAGGACCCACCTGAGAATTCGATCATTATGTCCTTTATTGCGGGCAAGCCATTCCAGGGGTGCATGATCTGTAAAAAGGGAGAATTTTCGGCCTTCCAGGTAATATTTTAGGGACTCAATAGCCCACTTGATTGCTAGGGCTTCTTTCTCAATTACAGCATAATTCCTTTCTCGGGGATAAAGCTTTCTACTTATGTACATGACTGGTCTTTCCTGACCTAATGGGTCTTGTTGGGACAACACTGCTTCTAGACCGTATTCAGACGCATCCGTCTGTAACACAAAGGGCTTAGTATAGTCAGGACTGAGTAGTACTGGTTTTGTTGTCAATGCTTGTTTCAACTTCTGAAATGCTTGTTGCATTTCTCTTGAAGGGTTTTGTAATTCTCTTTCAGTTCTTCTGTCTTTTCTAAGGAGATCTGTGAGGGGTGTTGCTGTCTGGGAAAAAGAAGGAATGAACCTCCTATAATACCCTAGAATACCAAGAAAGGCCCTTAGATCTTTCTAAGTGCGTGGAAAAGGCAACTGGGCAATGGCGGCTACCTTTTCTTCCTGCGGTCTAATGTACCCTTCTCCTAATAGGTATCCTAGATATTTAACGGACCTTCCAGCCAAATTGCTTTTTGCTGGGTTGATAGTCAATCCCCCCTCTCTGAGAGCTTGTATCACTTGCTGAAGATGATCCATATGTTCTTCCCAGGAATTGCTGTATATGATGATATCATCTAGATAGGTAGCAGAAAAACTGCTACAGAGCCTGAGGACTTGATTCATTAGTCTCTGGAAGGTGGCTGGAGCTCCATGCAAGCCGAAAGGCAAAACCAAGAAGTGATACAAACCACTAGGAGTGGAGACGGCCGTTTTCTCCCTATCCTGCTCTCTAAGAGGGATCTGCCAGTAACCCTTACACAGGTCTAATGTGCTGATGTATTGTGCTCTACCCAACTTTTCTACCATCTCATCAACTCTGGGGAGAGGGTATGCATCAAATCGGGATATTTTATTAACCTCACGGAAGTCAATGCAAAAACGAATTGATCCGTCGGATTTTGGAACTATCACTATGGGGGAGTTCCAGTCACTATGGGATGGTTCAATGATCCCCATTTTGAGCATTTGTTGGACCTCTTGCTCTATGGCATCTCGTCTTGCTTCCGGTAAGCGATAAGGGTGTAACCGGACTCTTTTCCCAGGTATTGTGTGTATTTCATATTGTACTAAAGAGGTTTTTCCGGGAGTTAGGGAAAACACCTCCTGTAGGGAAGAGAGTTTGTCACAAAGGTTCTGTCGTAGTTCTGGGGATAGGTCACTATCTATGCTCTGATGGAACAATGGAATGGTGTTCTCTGTTTTGGCAACTAAAGTAGGAACAGGACCTAACCATTTTTTTAGTAGATTTACATGGTAAATCTGGGTGTTCATTTTATTGTTGGGATCTAATTCCAAGCGATATGTGACCGGTGTTACCTTCTCTATGACTTTGAAAGGTATTTGCCACTGCCCAATTAACTTGTGTTCGGAACTAGGCATCATGAGTAGTACCATATCACCTATTTTCAGGGTTCTCTCTGAGGCTTTTTTGTCGTATTGTCTTTTCTGACTGTCCTGTGCTTTCTCCATGTGGTTTCTAACTATGTTTCTGACTTGAGCTAAATAAGTTTTTAAGGTCCAAACGTATTCTGTTAACTCTTTAACCCCATTCTCCTCTTCTTCCCAATCTTCTCGAAACATATCGAGTAAAGTACGGGGTTGTCTGCCATACAAGAGTTCAAAGGGGGAATACCCCGTGCTTTTCTGGGGTTGACAACGTATTGCAAACAGAGCCAGAGGCAACATGTCCTCCCATTTTCGATATTCTAGATCTAGCAGTTTTTTTAAGGTTGTTTTGAGTGTGGCGTTATACCTTACCAAGTTAACGGTTTGTGGATGATTAGCCGCAGTGCGAATTTGTTTAAACTGGAGTTGCTGACATACCTGTTTTATAATTTTGGAGACAAATGGTGTCCCTTGATCTGTGATAACCTCTTTGGGAAACCCTACTCTTGAAAATAAGGAAATCATAGCTTTGGCAATTTGGGTAGTATTAGGGTGTCTTAACGGAAAGGCTTTGGGGAATCTGGTTGCATAGTCAACAATGACCAACACATATCTATAACCACTGCGAGAGGGTAGTAGAGGACCGATGAGGTCCATCCCGACTCTAGAAAAAGATTTGTCTATTATTGGGAGAGGTTGCAGAGGGGCTGGAGGGGGTTTGTATCTACTGTTTTTCTGGCAAATAGGGCATTCCTGACAATATTTCCTGACTTGATGATATATTCCTGGCCAATAGAACTGGGCTAGGACAGTACTTTCAGTTTTTTCTCCGCCAAAGTGTCCACCTAAAAGATGGCTGTGAGCTAAGAAAAGGATTTTCTCTCTAAAGGGTTGTGGAACCAATAACTGGGGTTTCTGGTCTCTCCCTCCTTTCCTGTATAACAAACCCTTTATTTTCAGAAATTGTGGACCTACATTTTGGGGGTCTTCCACTTCCACTGCTTTGTTCCAAGCTTCACGTAACGTGGGGTCTTCTCTCTGGGCTACATGGAACTTCGGGTCGCGTTCCCAGAGACAGTCATCACTTTTTTTTGACAAACCTACAGGTATCCATTCACGTTTTTCCTTCTTTTTTTGACTTTTGCTTTTCCTCTGTTTTGTAGCTGGCCACTCATGATCTGTCAGGAAGGAAAAAGGGGCTGTTTCTCTCCACTCATCTTCGCTGGTTTTCCTTTCTTTCAAGATATCATCCAGATATGGATAATCCCTTCCTAGTATAAAGGGTTCTGGTAACTTGGGTATGAGTCCTACATCCATCTGTACAGGGTCTATTTGAGGATCGTGTTGTACAGTAACCTTAGTGGTGGGATATAGTTTTTGATCTCCATGCACACAAATAATGTTCACAGTGCCCTGTGTTTCTGTAACTCCTCCAGGAAGAGTTTGGGGTTGTATGACCGTTTGGAGACACCCTGTATCTATTAGGGCATCTCGGGGTTCACCATTGACGGATACTTGTCTGTGATATGGTAGTGAGTCATCTTCTTCAGTCTGACAGAGATAAGAGCGAGTTAACCCTATCTCCATTGGTTCCTCTTTTTGAGGACAATGTCGTGCAATAGGACCATACGCTCCACAGTGGTAGCACTGAGGACCTTGGGGAATAACCGGTCGTGGCACAACAGGTAAAGGTCCTGGGGTAAGAGTCACGGTTTCAGGTTTCTTGGGAGGTAAAGGTCTAACTGTTCTAGTAGCAGTGCCCCTGTCTGGGTGGTGTTTCCATGAAGCATCTTCCCTTCCCTTTTGACTTTCTTGTGCTCGGTTGAAGACGTTCGCTATCTCGACTGCGTTTGTCAAGGTTAACTGGGTGTGTTGTCTGACCCATTTCTGGATAGGTGGATGTAGGGAAGTTAAAAATTGTTTGAGATATATCTTCTCCATAATTTCCTCCTTTGTTGCACTTGCGGGGTTGAGCCATCTATCTTCTAGGTCTCTTACTCTATAATATAAGGCCCTTGGGGTTTCCTGAGGTCCTTCTTTGATCTGTCTGAACCGGATCCTATAAGTTTCATGGTCTATTCCCATTCTCTCGAGAATACTTCTTTTTATGTCGTCATAAGGAGTAAGTCCCAACGGATTCGCTGCCTGATAAGCAGCCTGTAGGTCGCCAGAAAGTAATTCACCCAAGTACTGTCCCCATTTGTCCTGCGGCCAGGCGGCTGCTCTGGCCATGCGCTCGAAATTAGACAAATAGAAATCCGGGTCTTCTCCTACTACATATTTTTGCATTACTACAGAAGGCAAGGTGGTTTGTGGTCTGGGTTGACCGAGCGTTTCTGCTAATTTACTGATAACTGTTTCCTGTGCGGAACTGTGGTCCGTGAGTGTGCGATGTAATTTATCGCGATCTTCTTCTGCAACAGCCAGAAACTTTTCCATTATCTTCCCTAACTGTTCCTGATTGTCCGCCATTTTCTTCATGACAGCCTCCATTTCCTCCGATCCCACTTCTGACATCACCTGTGGGAGGGATGGGCGGAAATAGAAAATAGGAGGCTTCAATGGTCTATCAATTTTGGAATGTATTTAAATTAAACACTGTCCAGGATTTTTGTGCTGTTTATGCCAAAAATCCATGTCGTCTTCTTTGGAGCTGTTGGTCTTCGGGTATCCTTCAACCCCCAGGATGCTCAAAATAAATGAGAACAAAGAGGACGGTAAGTGGTTGTTCTTAGCGTAGGATTTGTACATTTAGAAAGGGGAGAACCCGTCACCACACCCGGTGTAAGAAAACATCAAGTGGTTGCTCACTATCTAGTCAGGTGGTCGTATACTAGTTCTTAGTTCTACACGGTCACAAAATATAAACGTGCCTAAGCATTGAAAAGTAAGCAGCGATAAGGATGGGCGATGTGAGGAAACCAGACTACTAATTATCTGGGAAGGCTAGGTGGCGTTTACAACAGCGATTTGCCCCCTCTCCCGACCTCCCCACTCCCTGGTCAGTCCTCCCGCTTCCCGCCCAACTACTCAGGTTTGCCCCCGTGTACAAGGCCACTCACCGTCCACGCCGTAACTCTCCTGAGTCACGGTGGCAGTTGCGCCCTCCTGGGGGAAGGATGGTCTCCACCACTCCTCGGACCACTCGTCTGCTTCTCCACTCTCGTCTGTGAAGCCCTCCGGCTCCGCGTCCTTCTCTGGTCTTTCCTCGGTTCCCGTTTCTCGGCGTACTCTCGTTGTTCCTTCTTCCGCTTCTCTTCCGGGTTCCGTGACGACCTCCATGGCGTCCTGCTCCGCCTTTTCTTCTTCCGGGCTGTCTCCTTATTGGTCACGTCTCATGGTGCTGCTTACGTCCTGTATCAGAGACCCTGACCATGAGTTACCCGGATGTTTGATCAGCGTTTCTCTCTCCCAGGTGATTCCCTCGTTATACTGTGGGTCTAATGTCGTTTTCAACTCCTGCTCGTCGGGTTCCTTCCGACACCAAAGTAAGGTATAGTGTGCACAGAGTTCAGTGGCTCTCCAAAGGCGTACAGAGGCTAAAGTAGATTAAACCTTACTCTCTATTTGTGGTAGTGTGGGCGAGCAGTAAGGCTTTATCAGAGGGTAGTGTTAAGCTTTTATTGTACACACTCAGGCAAGAAATTATTTCCCACACTCACAGACTGAACTCTCACCAATTGTTTTGTATAAAAATATTTCTTTGTTATATTTTATTTTTATAACCAAGCCAGATTTCGTGCAGGTAAGTAAAATAATACTTTTCTCATGTAATACAGTTGAATGTAGATGAATGCAGTTACAAGTAGGTCAAATGATGAGAAACAGTTGAAATTACTTTTTAGTTACTTTGCGATTAGTTTGTGACTACTTTTTTAAAGTTACATTTCAGATTCAGTCAGTCAGTCAAAGTTCTTTATTGCGATAACTTAATATCATACAAAGACAATGGCATAAAAACACAGACAACAAGTAGCATGAATAAAAAAGCAGTTAAAAACAGTTAGAACATTAAAAAAGAGCATTTCAGATAAAAATCAATGTGCCATGTTGCAAATCATCAAGACTTTATAATTGCATAGTATTAAAGTGCATTAATAATAAAGTGCATAATAAAGTGCGATATCCCAAGGGATGATCCCCGCGTAGATATTCTACTATAGTAACTACAAGACCTAACACACTGTGATCTGAAATTCATTAACCTGAGGTTGCCATCAGCCCGACTAGTTAATAAACGGGTCTGCACTCTTAAGTCTGGTATTCCTGCTTCTTATTGCTCTTACCAGGAAATTTGCCACGAAAAACATGATCCTGGGAGTTTGCAGCATTTGTAGGTAAATAAGAGCAGGTCGGACCAGAATAAATCCCGCTTCCTTAAGTATAGGAACGAGAAACTGCCTCCGGGCATCATTATAATAGCTACAGAACATTATAAAGTGCATTGTGCTCTGTTCTGAAAAAAGATCACAAGGACATGGCGGGGCCTTTTCAGGGGTACTCCACTCAGGGTAAAAACCCAAGTTAAAATGAATTAGGTTAAATCTAAAACGGGTTAAAATGAACCTATGATAAGGATTAGTCACCACATTGAGGTAGTTGTCAGGACCACTAGGTATAGCCAGCAGGAGGCTGGCCCTAACACAGGGTTTCTTTAGCTCGACTTCCTCCCTCTCCAAGGAAAGAAGGTCCTTCATAGCAGCCTTGGTGAGGACAACGTCATTGGATGTTATGGAGTCAGTGGCTGTGTATAAATCAGGCCTCCCCAACCTACAAAAACTGTCCTTAATGTACTTTAACCATCCAATCCTGTGTGCATTGTCCAGGGTCAAACAGTCCCTTATTATGGAATGGTTTAGGGGAATTTCAGGATTGAGCCACAACTTGAGCCATGCGATTAATGGGGCTGTTCTAACCAAATCGCTAATGAAGCCTTCTCCTAACTCCTGGTGGACAGTATAAGATGGGGTTGACTGCGGGACGCCCAAAACTGATCTAAAAAATCTGTTTTCCGCGGTCTGTATGGGATCAACTCTTTTATACCCCCAAAGGGAGCTCCCGTATGAAGCTACAGAGATACATTTGGCTTTGTATATTTTACTAATAGCTTCAAAAGGCCTGCCCCCTAATCTTTTTGAAAAGCCATGAAGGGCCGCGGAAGTTCTAGCCAGTGTGGCTACTCTACTTTTTACATGAGGGCCCCAGCTACCTTTCTCATCAAAGGTGATCCCCAGGTAGGGAAAAGTAGTAACCCGAACAAGTTTTTCCCTTCCGCAGAAAAAGGTTTTGTGGAGGGATTTCCTTGAAGCCTGACCCATAAACATGACCTGGGATTTTTTTGCATTAATTTTCAGGTCTAAGGAACCCATGAAGGATTCGAAAGCATCCAACAGCCGTTGTAGCCCCACTCCTGTTCGCGCCAGAAGCACCGCGTCATCCGCGTACAGGAGAACTGGAATACCCTGTTCCCCTGCACGTGGAATATCGCAAGTGACCCCTCTTAGAGCAGGCTCTAAGGCATTCACATACAGCGTGAACAGTAAAGGTGCCAAGATGCATCCCTGTCGGACACCTCTTTCAGAAGCAAACACTTCAGTGCATCTTCCATCAGTGGAAACTCTAACTTTAGCAGACAGGCCAGAATGAAGGTCGGACAGTAAGTTGACTATAGATCTGTCCAGACCCATCTCAACCAGTTTACCCCAGAGCTTGGATCTGTTGACCATATCGAATGCAGAGGAGAGGTCCATGAACCCTAGGTACATGGACCCATCCTTAGCTCTGGTGTATTTCTCAATCAGTAGGTGGAGATTGAGGCACTGGTCCAGGGTGCTTCTCTTGGGTCTAAACCCGTATTGCACATTGCTCAAGATGTTGTTCTCGGTGGCCCATATATTCAGTTTTGCTAATAGGACTCTCCCTAAGATCTTGACTGAGGAGTCTATCAATGAAATGGGCCTATAGCATGCAGGGTCCTGCCTATTGCCTTTTTTAAAAACCGGAATAATAGTTGAAGTTTTCCAGGACTCCGGAATGTTGTCACGGTTTAAGGCGTTAAAAACCCTGCAAAGCAGTCTTGACCAGAAGTTGGGGAAGCATTTAAAGGCATCAGCCGGAACACCATCCGGTCCCGGTGCCTTTTTTGTCAGAGTGCGACTAATGGCATCTAAAATATCCTCAACTTCAAAGTGCAGGTGGTTACCCAGTATAGTAGTAGACTCTTCATGAGCACTATTCTTGGCTAGAGACTGGCCTGAGTATATGTCTCTAAAGTGTTGGATCCAGTCCTGATCTGGGATATTTGCTTCCAGGGGGGAGTTATCCTCGCCTGTAAGAAGGGGTTGATTAACAATTCTCCAGAACTCCCCACTATTTTTTAGTATGGCTGGGTCTGTAAGTTGCGCCCAAGCTTCGTTTTTAAGCTCTTTCTTTCTGGCTGCAATAGCTTTTTTGTATTATGCCCTACTAATCCTAATAAGATCGCGATCCTTTGGGTCGGATTTAAGGGCGTTAAGCAGCGCAGAATGTGCTAGGGAACAACTGTGATCAAACCATCTTTTAAGAGGTTTAGTCTTGGTCTTACTGATCACAGAGAGCCTACCGTTTATCTTACAGCATATGTTAGTGAATGCGAGAATAACATCCCCATCATTAGCATCATTCGATAAGCAAACCCCAACCTCTTCCTCAGCCTCTAACAAAACTTCCTGAATGAACGATTCTGGGGTTATACTATCCCATTTGAGTCTGCGTCTTTGGTCCTTAACTTTGAGTGGTCCATCCATAAAAGTTGAACCGTGGATACGTCCTAATAGTTCACCCTCTCCTATGTCCAGAGAAACTGGGTTGTGGTCACTAAAAACAGATATCACAGTTCTATACATAAAAACATTGGATAAAAAACATGCAGAGATAAAAATGTAATCAATGATAGAGCCATTGTCTGAGCCCTTAAAAGTAGGGGCCCTGACCTCCCCCTCCCCACAACTAGATTCATATAGGTTCCATCTAGCAAGAAAATTTTCTAGACAGTCCCCCTGCTTATTGTGCGCCAGATGAACCATTGCACTGTTCGGGGGGGAGTCTACGTCATCACAAACACATGATAGTAAACAAGGATGTATATTAAAATCCCCTAAAAAAATAATTTCGAATACATTAACATCCTCACTGTAGACTGACAAGAAATCGTCCAATCTACCGAGACTATATGACGTACAATCGGCAGCATTGGAGTTATAAAAATTAATAAACAAAATATTAGGAGACTCAGCACGAGACAATTCAACGATAAGGCAATGTTCTGAACCTGAGGCTAGTAACTTGAGGCATCCCTTAATATCAAGTTTAAACAGGCTAATCAAGCCCCCCTTAGCCCTTCCTGCTGAGCTAGCCACGGCAGGAATACTAAAGTAGCTAAAGCCATCCAGAGAAAAGGTGTTGTTAGTGTCCCATGTTTCCTGAAAGGCGATAATGTCATACTTGGATATAAAGTTTAACCAAGTTGCGTTATCTGCCTTTGTCTTAATGCCGGCAATATTCCAGGTAAGGATACTAAAAACAGGCACGTTGGTCCTAGGCTTTACAGGTTGTTCTGACTGAAGTCAATCATTGTGGTCTAAAAATGAGAGGGGTGCAAAGCGGTTGGACAGTAAGAGGGGTTGAGCAAAAGGATTCTGAAACCCTTGGGGTACTGAATGATTCACAGTGTTACGAGTGTGTTCAAAACCCCATCTCTGGTGTGTATCAGGGTTAGAATCCCAGGCAAAAGCTGGTGTTTTAGGGTATGTGACATTCTGTTGTTCACCATAAAAGAATTTAAGTGTCAATGGTACAACAGAACCCTGCCTGCGTTGTGGTGGGAGTAAGTTGACTAGGATGTTAGGTAACACCCCTGTATGAGTAAAACTTACTGCTACACAATCCCCCTTGAATTTTTTAGGGCGATTGCCCAGCCATGAGACCCTTTTGGCTGTTTTAATTTCCTGGGCCAGCTGCCGCCCACCCCCTGGAGCTAATCTCATATTTGTAGTTAGCCACTGTAGGGCTTTATTAGACAGGGAGGATGAGGATTCCTCAGTACCAGCTTCTAATGGTGGGACGTTCGCCAGAACTAGGACGACAGGGGAGGCTTCAACTATAAATTGAAGTGGGTCAGTTGGTTGGTCTTGAGCAGGGGGTATCTCAACCGTTAAAGAGCCCTCCCCTCTGCTAGTACCAGAACTGCTAATGGGTTGGTCAAGAAGCTGTGGTGGTGAATCACTAGGGGCTACAACTGGAATCACCCTCTCTTGGTCGTCATCCTG
This sequence comes from Lissotriton vulgaris, assembly GCF_964263255.1. Taxonomy (NCBI): domain Eukaryota; kingdom Metazoa; phylum Chordata; class Amphibia; order Caudata; family Salamandridae; genus Lissotriton; species Lissotriton vulgaris. Next base: position 1,126,860,577 of record NC_141685.1, on the reverse strand, counting down.
CCTTCTGCTAATACCCATATTTGCCACAGCTGTCATAACACAGTCAACTCCCTCAGTTAATTTGTTCATCTGCCCTCCCAACTTTTTAATCTCGGATTGAAGTTTATCAATTTTAGAGAGCAAAGGCTTGACGATGGTTTTAATTTTCAAATCAATTAACTCAGTGAGTCTATCGAATAAGTCCTCATCAAAAGTATTAGTAGACTTTGCACGCCCCCCTCGAGTCTCCTTAGGAGGAGCTTTTGGGGTATTTACCCTCTTCCTCCTAGTCCCAGATCTTAGACCACCCCGCCTAGGTGGGTTTTTAATTTTCCCGGAATCCGAACGGGAAGGAAGTTCAGTGATAGAGGTGTCATCATCAGTGGGGGATGCAAGAATTTCCTGGTCCTCATCACTGACCACTTGATTCCCAAGGTCCACTAGGAGAACCTCGGAGCCAGATCCGGATGGTACATTACTGGTCACGGGGCCGGATTCCAGTGTTGTGGGACACATGAAGCTGGCATCAGGGAAAGTCTGTAAGGAGACTATGTCCTCCGGTGATGGGGTTAAGGAGGGGGATAAGCAACGTAGGTCAGGTGACTGACTAAGACCCAATGATTCTCTCCTTTGAGAGTTGATTTTTTCCACAGTCTGAACCAAATAGTTCTTCATGTTATTAGCTTGTGGTACTTGGTTCTTTTTCGTCATTATAGCTAAAATAGCGCAGAGCCTAGGCAGCTGAGAATAAACGTGGGGCTGTTAAAAACAATACAGTCTTACTTGGTCCGTTGATTGCCTCTTATACTTCTGACAGGGTTTCTGGCCCTGCCCCTGCCTCCTCCTCCGTAGAGGGCCCGCCCTTTGCCCGGGCTTCGCCCCGGGTGTCCCGCTCGCGTCCCGCGACGCGGGGGGTGCTCCGCCTTTGTTGGCGCTCTCAGGGCGCTGCCGCGTCACTCCGACGCGCCGCCGCGGTGCCTGCCGGGATTTGCAGTCTCCCGGAGCGGCGGCGCGGAGACCGGTGTTTCCTGACTCTTGGCGGCGGTGGCGGCGTTGTGGGCAGCGTCCTCTATCTCACCCTCTGTATGCTGGTAAGTGTTGCTGACTCTTGGCAGTGGCGGCGATTCTGCTGCGGTCTCCCCCGCTCTGCCGGGGTGCTCCGCCTTTATTGGCTGCTCGTTGGCGCTCTCAGGGCGCTGCCGCGTCACTCCGACGCGCCGCCGCGGTGCCTGCCGGGATTTGCAGTCTCCCGGAGCGGCGGCGCGGAGACCGGTGTTTCCTGACTCTTGGCGGCGGTGGCGGCGTTGTGGGCAGCGTCCTCTATCTCACCCTCTGTATGCTGGTAAGTGTTGCTGACTCTTGGCAGTGGCGGCGATTCTGCTGCGGTCTCCCCATTTCAGATTACTTTTTCTACTCAGTGTGATATGCTTAGATATCACACTGGGACATTTCCTGGATAAAAGGTGATTAAAACTGTTTTTATCAAAACACAGTTTCTTAGGTTTACATACAAAACACCCCCAACACTTAGAGGTTTTTCAGAGGAAACCAGTCAATGCAATCCCTTGGGAAAAAAGTGGGTTATCGTTTTGCAGGCAAGTAAACGGTTTTGAGGTTTGAGTTTCTGGGGTTAGAACAAGGGTTCCCCCAGGGTCAAGGATGCACTCCAAGAACATCCTCAGTGGCACTAGGGTGGCCGGGTGCAGAGAGTGCTGAGGCCCAATATTATCCAATAGGGTTTGGGTGGGCCTCCGGTTGGTGGCTGCTCACGATCAGGCCAAAAAGTTGAGCGAGCAAGGCTCCTAGAATTAAGCTAAGGGCAAAGGGGGGGGGGGGGGGGGGGGGGAGTTCAAGTTAGCACACAAAGTGCACCTACAGCGGCAAAGGGAGGACAGGTGCAGGCTGCTCCTTTGTCGTGGGTGCCCCATTGTTTTCAATGGGGATTCTCCGATTGCAACAAACACTGCAGGCCTTGGACAAAGACCTTTGGAGGCGACCACCGGTTGAAGAGATAAGTTGGGAAGTCGTGGGATGCTGACACACTGTCGGTTGGGCCACTCAAGGCCGTGGGGTGTTGGGTGCAGGGGGTGTCTTTTGGCGTTGGGTTTTTCTTACCGGCTCCGGTCACGGTCGGGTGGATCCTCCAGAAAGGGGCTGCAGGCATCATCCGGAGACTTGAGGCAGGTCAGGGATCACAAGATCCCAGATCAGGATCGCCAGGGAGACCTCCTCATGGTGTTGGGCCACTCGAATTCGGGCCGTGGCGTCGGGTGCAGCCTCGCGGATTTTGCTGGAGCAAGAGTCTGTTGATGAGCAAAACTAGTGCTCACTGGAGACAGTCTTTTCAGGTAAGGCAAAGCAGGTCCTCTGGGTTCCGGGCGGCTGCTGGCTGCAGGTCACACTGGGATTCGCTGGAGCAGGCCAAGTTCGGTACAGGTCGGTAGGGCTGGGGCCAAGTCATTTGGTGTCCTCTTCTTCCTTCGGCACAGCCCTTCAGTCATTCTTCTTCTTGTTTGTTTCTTCTTGTCTGAGGAGGCAATGTTCAGGGTTGTCCCTAAATACTAAATGTAGGGGTGATTCAGGTAGGTAAAAGTTGGGACCAATGGGTCCCTATATCAGCAACAGGGGGAACCGTTAAAGGACGATATTTAACGGGGTCCAGTGTACGTGTCCGAGAGACTGGTAGCACAAAAAGGTACAAAGTTCCCCAGGGAAGGAAGGGAGAGCGTGTGGAGCGTGGATCGAAGAGGATGAAGGGAAAGAAGAAGAAGGGGAAATTCCCTTGTTGGAACTAAAACCCTCACACACCTAGCAAGCTAGATGTCATGCTTCATCATATGGGTTCTGCTCCTCGTCAGACTGGCGCTGCAATGTCTGACGGGCAACCGTAAAGGGGCTCTTTATCGGAGATCTTTTGTTCCGGCCATATGGTGCATGCGGGTGAGAGGGACTGAAAAAGGTGATCAGGGGGCTGTAGGTATCTTGCTTTGTACTACCTAAAGCATATATCTCCCCTCCCACCATTTTAATCAAGGGCGTCAGCCACGCCAATAAAACTTATTGTGGACTGGTCCACCTTTTTTAATTCACCCCTTTTCACGACTACACCTTTTTCAGTCCCTCTCACCCGCATGCACCATATGGCCGGAATAAAAGATCTCCAATAAAGAGCCCCTTTACGGGTGCCCGTCAGACATTGCAGCGCCAGTCTGACGAGGAGCAGAACCCATATGATGAAGCATGACATCTAGCTTGCTAGGTGTGTGAGGGTTTTAGTTCCAAAAAGGGAATTTCCCCTTCTTCTTCTTTCCCTTCATCCTCTTCGCTCCACGCTCTCCCTTCCTTCCATGGGGAACTTTGTACCTTTTTGTGCTACCAATGGGTCCCTTCCTTGGGGTGGGTACACCCCCTATTATGCCACCCTCCAGTGGGAGGGGGAGTAAGCCTCACTCTTGTTGACTGGGTCAACCCATCTTCAAGATGGCGGGGACTGAGAGTTGTGCTTTGCAACGCTTCCCCCACCTTAGGGGTGGGGTTGACAAAGGTGGGTGCACTTCTCCTCCTATCTTGGTTTTTCCGCCTATTCTCCCACCCAAAGTTGGGGTCAGAACCGGTGGGGGCCAGATTCTGGGAGCAGCAAATAGCTGGAGCAGCTCACAAAGGCGACAAGCCTTTGAAGCTTCCCCTTTGCGGACCTTGCCCATCCTGGGTGAGGAGGCTTGGCACCTCTGCCTAGGATGTGTTTTGTTTCAGAACCCTGAGAAGGGGAGGCTTTCGACCCAGAGGTCCAGAAACATGTCTGGGGGTGGCAGCTGGTGTCCAGCCAATTAGCAAAGAAACTAGAGTCAGGTAATTTTTCAGGGGCATCCCTAAGATGCCCTCTGAGTGCATTTTGCATTAAATCCCACACTGACATCAGTGTGGAATTAATGTGCTGAGAAGTTTGATATCAAACTTCCCAGTTTTCAGTAAAACCATTATGGTGCTGTGGAGTTCATAATGACAAACTCCCAGACCATATACTCTTTTTGGCTTTACAGCACTTACAATGTCTAAGAATGGACTGAGACACTAGGGGTACAGGGCTCATGCACCTGTACCCTCACCAGTGGCATAGTGCACCCAGCTAGAGGGTTGGATGACCTATGCCATATTCAAAAAGAATGCAAAACAATGTCATACATTCACCCCAGTACAGAGATCTGGGCCTAAATACATCAGTTTTTTGCTCACCATGCCATTCCAGTTTGGACTCAGCCACATGCAAATCAGTCTCCACCCTGTGTCCCATGGGAACAGTTCAGCCCGAACTGCCAGGCCAAGTCTTCCCTGGACCTGAAACAAGCTTCTGAGGACCGGTTTCTGGCATACCAGCCGTCTTCAGCCCGGCTTGCTTGAATCCAGTGGCAAAGTGAGCAAGGGACTCACGTCTGAGCATACCCTGCCACACTTATGGCTGCCAAAAGCGGTACAAAAAGGGGTGGTGATGAACGGAGCATCTGAATCAATCAAACACTCACACCCAGTCAAAAGATCTGGGTCTCATCCATCAACGTTCTTTAGCCCACTCTGCCACCCCAGTTAAGACATTGCTATATGCAAATCAGTCTGACCCTGTGCCTCATGGGAACAGTCCAGCCCGAACTGGACTGGAAACAAGCATCCTAGGACTGGTTTTGGGCTTTCAGCCCTCATCAGCCAGGATAGCTTGAGTCCAGTGGCATGGAGAGCACAGGACCCACGTCTGGGCCACTGGATTCAAGCTAGCCTGGCGGCTGAAGGGTAATACCCAGAAACCGGGTCCAGGATGCTTGTTTCCAGTCCAGGAAGGACCTGGCTTGGCAGTTCGGTCTGGACTGTTCCCAGGAGGCACAGGGTCAAGACTGATTTGCATATGGCTGGGTCTTATCTGAGGTGGCATGGTGAGCAAAAGAACAATGGCTTTAACCCAGATCTCTTGACTGTTGGTGAATGTATGATTAATTCAGCATTCTGTCCATCATTTGTTTGCGTAGCACTTTTCACCCCTAGTGCGAGGGGTATGCCCAGATATGGGTGCCTTGCTCACTGTGCCACTGGATTCAAGGTAGCCTGGCTGATGATGGGTAATACCCAGCAACTGGTCCCAGGATGCTTGTTTCCGGTCCAGGGAGGACCTGGCTTGGCAGTTCGGTCCGGACTGTTCCCATGTAGCACAGGGTCAAGACTGATTTGCATATGGCTGGGTCTAAACTAGGGTCGCATGGTGAGCAAAAGAACGATGGATTTAACCCAGATGTCTTGACTTGGGGTGAATGTATGATTAAATCAGCATTCTGTCCATCATTTGTTTGTGTAGACCTATGCCACTGGCAGTGGGTTGTAGGCATGGCACACAGGGATGTGTGCCATGTCGACTCTTCACTTTGTTCTGCACCAAAACACGCAGCCTGCAGTTGCAGTGTGTGTGTGTGTTATGTTACAGGGCCTCTAAGGGTGGCACAATATGTGCTGCAGCCCTTAGAGGCCTTCCCTCATCACAGTGCCCGTGGTACCCATAGTAGCCAGAGAGTTGCCAATTACGTGTGCAACAGTACAGTTTTAGGGAAAGAACATAGGCCCTGGGTACCTGGTTGCCAGGAATCCAGTGCACACTCAGTCAAGGAGCATCAACATCAGGCAAAAAGTGGGGGGTAACCATGCAAAAATGGTCACTGTTCTACAATGTGAGGTACCAAAGCATCCAACTTGGATGCCATGGCTCCTGAATGAGAACCGAAGACAGATATGTCAATACCTGCTTCTGTCAGTAATCATCTCATCCACCTGGCTAATGTAGCCAAAGACACTGGTCTGAAAGCCTTTTGTAATGCAATGAGCAGTTGCCCCAACAGCTTCCAGTCTCACATCACAAGAAGACACCTTATACTATTTTAAACATTGAAAGATACCAAACTGAGCATTATTTGGAAAACTCCGGTAAGTTAACAACCTTAAATTAGATTTGGTCCAGCGAGTGATAGTGAATGTAACACCTTCTAGAGAAAAAAACCTCTGACTTCTAAATCCAGAGCATGCACATCTGATACCCTCCTACATGAAATCAGGTATAATAACATTGTGAGCTTAGCAGAAAGCTGTTTGTGTTACAAATATCTGTTTGCCGGCCATTGCTCTAAGAATTTGAGGACAACATTCACATCCCAAATGGACGCATACCTGGGTCTCGGAGGGTTGATCATATGAATACCCCTTATTCATTTTCAGATTAAAGGATGCTCACCTACTGGTTTACCTTCCTTTGAAAGAAGCCCTGTGGAATTTGCAGACCTGAAGTTTATACACCATCCTGTATGCTAAACCAGAAGACGCCAATTCTGAAAGAAAATGTATTACCATACAACACGCTTTCCCCACGGGATCAACACCCCGAGCACCAAGCACACCATCTCCTCCAAGCTGAGGAATACTGTTTGTCGCTGCTACTTGACCAGGCCTGTCTGATGGAAGCTGCAGCTTATTGCAAAATGCCTGGGGTATACTATCTTTTTGCCTGAAACCATCCATGCCATCAACTTGAGATCACCTGATAGGACCAACTGATGAGGAAGTCCCTCCGGATCCAAGAGGAGATCCGATCGAACAGGGAGATGAACTGGAGAAGAAATCGCTAGAGTTAGAGCTATCAGGAACTAAGGCTGAGCCCCCTAATCAATCAATCAATCAATCAATCAATCAATCAATCAGGGGTTTGTAAAGCGCGCCACTCACCCATGAGGTTCTCAAGGTGCTGGGGGGGGGGGACGCTCCGGATCAGCCGAAGAGCCAGGTTTTGAGGTCCTTCCTGAACGTGTGCAGGGTCGGGAGCATTTGATGTTTACAGGGAGTATGTCTTGGCAGCTATGTAGGAGAAAGATCTCTCGCCGGTTTTAGTTCTGCGGATGCGGGGGACCTCAGCCAGGGCCAAGTCGGCGGAGCGGAGGCTCCTCTTGGGTACGTGGAAGGATACTCTCTCATTGAGGTATTTGGGTCCGATGTTGTTGAGGGATTTGTAGGCATCGGTGAGGAGTTTGAAGGTGATCCTCTTCTCAACGGGGAGCCAGTGGAGGCTTAGTAGGTGTTGGGCCATGTGCTTGTGACACAGACTCCCGAGAACGAGTCTGGCTGTGACGTTCTGGATGGTTTGTAGTTTGCGTAGACTAGTTCTGTTGATTCCGGCATAGAGGGAGTTGCCGTAGTCCAGTCTGCTGGTTATGAGTGCGTGGGTGACGGTCCTCCTGCAGTCGGGGTAGGGGTCCATTTGAAGGTCTTATGGAGGATGCAAAGTTAGTTGAAGCTAGTGGAAGCAACATCATTGATCTGGCGGTTCATGGAGAGGGAGGAGTCCAGGATGATGCCGAGGTTCCCAGTGTGGTCTGTAGGGGTGGGTGGGCTCCCGAGGCTGGTGGGCCACCAGGTGTTGTCGCAGGTGGAGGTGCAAGGTCCGAGGATGAGGACCTCGGTCTTCTCCGAGTTGAGCTACTTCAAGCAGCTGTCTTTCATCCAGGCTGCCAAGTACTTCAATCCTTCCTGGAAGCAGAGTCTGGTGTATGTAGTGAATTTCTCTCATGAACTTTGTGTGGTACTGTGCTTTGATGGTTTTAAAATGTTTTAACCGAATAAAGCTTGTTTTGACTGACTGACAGAGTCTGGTGTCTTCAGGATTCTTCATGAGTGAGAGTATGAGCTGGGCCCATGCTGTCTGAGGATGGCGGCGAGGGGGCCATGTAGATGTTGAAGAGTGTGGGGCTGAGTGATGATCCCTGGAGTACTCTGCAGTTGATTTCCTTGGGTTCGGGACGGAGTCGAATCCTCTGGGGTCTGCCGGAGAAGAATGATTGGATCCAGTCGAGGGCAGCTCCTTGTATCCCTGCATCGTGAAGTCTGGCTGTGAGTGTGCGATGTGAGACGTGTTGAACGCTGCGGAGAGGTCTAGGAGGACGAAGGCCGCAGTTTGTCCCTTGTCAAGTAGCATGAAGATGTCATCAGTGTCAGTGAGGAGGGCGGTCTCGGTGCTGTGGTTGCTGCGGAATCTAGACTGGGAGGCGTCTAGGATGGAGTACTCTTCGATGAAGGCGGTCAGCTGGGCATTTACGAGTCTCTCTGTGACTTTGGCCACGAAGGGGAGGAGAGAGATGGGCCAATAGTTTTTCAGTTGGGTCGGCCGTTGGTTTCTTGAGAAGGGGTTTCACCTCTGCCCGTTTCCAGTCGTCTGGACAGATGCCTGATCTGAGGGATGCGTTGATGGTCCGTCCTAGTTCGGGAGCAATGTCGGCGGCCCTGTGGAAGATGTGCGGTGGGCAGGGGTCTGTGGGGGCTCCTGAGTGTGTTTTCTTCATGGTCGCGGTGATCAGTTCGACGGTGGCGGGATCCCAGGATGTGATGGTCGGCTTGTAAGCGGCGGTGGGTAGGGGGGGTGATCTCTGGCACTAAAGTTGTCGTAGAGGACCTTGATCTTCAGATGGAAGAAGGAGCTGAGCTGGTCGCAGAATTCCTGGGAGGGTGTGACATCAGTGGCTTCGCAGGTGGGTTTTGCAAACTGCTGTATGACGTTGAACAGTTCCTTGGAGTTGGTCTGGACTTTGTCTCTTATGGAGGCACGTTTGGTGTCTCTTATGCGCTGGTGGTATTCTTTCAGGGCGCTCTTGTGGTTTTTACGTGCCTCCGTGGTTTTCTGGTTTCACCAGGTTTTCTCTAGGCGTCTGTCTTCTTGAAGTTCTGCGGTGAACCAGGCGGCCTTCAGAGGGTGTTGTTTGGAGGGGTGCAAGCTTGTCGGCGCAGCAGGCGACCCAGCAGTGAAATTCCCTGGCTGCGCAGTTGGTGTCGGTCGTGACGCCGGGGTGGTTTTGACGGAGGGTGGTGTTGCTCTGTGACCTTGTTCCAGTTTCGTTGTGGCGGGCGCGAGACGGGCTTGGGTGCGGTGGTGGTGTTGTGGTCCATCCAGAGGGGCTGGGCGGTGTGGCTGAAGCGGATGTTTGTTCCTCCCACGAAGAGGGGGTCGAGGGTGTGACCCTATCTGTGGGATGGGCATTTTGACGAGCTGCTTCAGTCCTAGGTTGGCGAGGTTGTCAAGGAGATTGGTGGAGTCGGGGTCATTGCTGAGGTAGAAATTCAGGTCCCTGAGTAGAATTTAGTCCATGGAGGTGATGGCGTGGGGGACGGCGAACTCAGCGATGGTAGTTGCAGGCTTGGCCGAGGTCCTGGCGGTTTGTAGATGAGGGTGCTGCGTAGCATGGTTCTGGGGCTGGTCTGGATCTGGAAGTGGAGGTGTTCTGTGTTGGAGTGGTGGATGTGGAGATCGGAGGTGGGGTCTTGTGTGCAATGGCCAGTCCTCCTCCTGGGCGGTGCGGGCGGTCCTTTCTCTGGATCTTCTAGCCGGTGTGGATGGCCGTGGCGATGTCGGGCCAGAGGCAGCATTGGTCCAGGTTTCAGTGAAGAAAGCGACGTCGGGCGAGAGGGTGTCAATCAGGTCCCAGATTTCTATGGTGTGTCGGTGCAGGGAGCGCACGTTGAGGAGGATGCATGTCAGGGTTTTGGTGGTGCGAGCCTCAGGAGGGCCTTCGGCGGTTGTGGGAATTTTGTCGATGGTGAAGGATCTGCGGCAGGGTCTGCACGAGAATTGTCCCTGGGTGGTGTTCGGCGACAATCTTACGCAGTCGGTGAGTCTTACAGGATTCATAGCTGTGGGGCATTGGGAGGATCAGGGTCCCTGGTGCTGGTCGCGGTCAGGTCGCGGACTGGCGCAGACAGGCTTGCCTTAGGCACGCCCACTGCACGTGTCTGCTGTGCAACCGCACATTGGTCGCCATTAAGTAGAGGAGGGGGGCGGGACCGCCGGTGGGGAGGCGGGAGTGGGGAGGCGGGAGTGGGGACTGAGTCGGGGTGGGAGTGGCTGAAGGGGCAGCAGTGGTGGTAAAATGGACTGGCAAACTTGAGGCAAATTTTATTAAAATGATCAGCAGAATTACGAACTCAGGCAATTTAAACAACAAATTTAATAATAATCCTCAGTGAGACTGGATACCAATACAAAAACAAATACAAAAACATGAGTCACCAAGATATTGGGCGTGCTGCAGGCGCGAACCCTGACAGTGGAGGACTTGAGGCTGTGGCGGTGAGGCGGAGCTGCTGGGGAGAGTGCTGACCTGGACCGAAGGTCTAGGGATCACAAGAATGATTTCTGATCTTGTGATGCTTGATTTGCAACAGGACTCTGCGTATCATCAGGAATGGGGGAAAGGCATAACCCCAGAACTGAGACCAGTCCTGGAGAAATGAATCTGTTGCTTGGGCTTCTGGATCTGTTTCCCAGCTGAAAATATTTGCAAGCTGTCGGTTGAGCCGTTATGCAAACAGGTCCACTCTGCGCGGACCCCACAATCTGTCCAGTTGTTAGAACATCGAATGATTCAGTCTTCAGTCGCTGAAATCCCATAAATGACAGGAGTTTCAGTCTGCCATCATGTTTTTCTTGTCCAGGAGATATACAGCTGTGAGGGAGAAGCGATGATCGAGGCAGAAGTGGCAAAAATCCTTGGCAATCTCTGCTAGTAGGTGAGATTTCGTCCCCCTAACTTGTTGATGTATCAAACCGCTGAGATGTTGTCCATCCTCAGCAATATACAACAATCCGTCTTTATAGGAGAGAGACTCCTGACGGCGAAAGAACCTGCCAGGAGTTCCAGGCAATTGATATTTGGATAAGCTCCGCATCTGAAAACTGACCCCCTGTAAACAACACCCCTCCCCCCAACTTCAATAGCTAGCATCTGATTATATCACTATTTCTGGGGAGGTGCCGAAAATAGCTCGGCCATTTCAGGATTCCATGTGTTCCAGCCAACATGTTATCTCCATCCGGGATTCCCCCAAAAGGGGGACTTGTTCTGTGTAAAAGAGGTCTTCCTCAAATGTTTAATTTTTCATTTCTGAAGGGCTCGGTAATAAAGGGGAACCAGAAAAATGTCCTTGATTGAGGGAGCCAGAAGGCCCATAATTCTGCTGATCGATCGCAATGATAGTCTGTGCGCACAATGCAGACTTCAATTCCCTTTTGATATTGCAAATCTTTTGGGGCGGAATGATAAATTGTGTTCGGACCGAATCTATCTGGAATCCCAGAATATCCTTCTGTTGAGCTAGAGACAGGACATACTTCTGGGAATCGATTAAAAATCCCAAACTCTGAAAAAGCTGAATGGTCCGTGAGAGTTGGGTGTGATCGTCTGAGGGTCCTACGCCGTCAAGAAAAGATTGTCTAGATATACTATTAACGCATTTCCCAGCTCTCAACAACTCCACCACTGGTCTCATCAGTTTGGTGAAGCATTGTGTGGCTGAAGAAAGTCTGAAGAGAAGGGTCTTGAATTCCATGCACTGACCTTGCCACATGAACCGAAGAAACCGTGTGTGATGTGGGAAAATGGGAACGGAAAGATAGGCATCTGTCAGGTTCAGGCAGACCACCCAGTAACCTTCTTTTAGAAAATCCCTTAGCAGGTGAATGCCATCCATATTGAAATGTCTGTACAGTAGCCAGACATTGAAATCTTTGAGATTTAGAACTAAACGATGACCTCTGCCCTTGTTTTCGACCAGAAAAGTGGTGCTTATGGACCCCTTGTAATGCGATATAGACAGAGATATTGCCCCTTTTGTCTAATAGAGTTTGAATTTCTGAGTCTATAAAACACTGTTCTGTTTGGGGAAAAATACATTAGCCTTGGGGTACCAGACTCAATTGGGGAGTCGTAAAATTCCAGTTTGAAGCCTTGTATGGCCTCTAGTAACCATGGCTACATGGAGATCCCTTTCCAGTTGTCTGGAAATAAACCCACTGCAACAGGACTCTGCGTATCATCAGGAATGGGGGAAAGGCATAACCCCAGAACTGAGACCAGATCTGGAGAAATGAATCTGTTGCTTGGGCTTCTGGACCTGGTTCCCAGCTGAAAATATTTGCAAGCTGTCGGTTGAGCCGTGATGCAAACAGGTCCACTCTGCGCGGACCCCACAATCTGTCCAGTTGTTAGAACATCGAATGATTCAGTCTTCAGTTGCTGAAATCCCATAAATGACAGGAGTTTCAGTCTGCCATCATGTTTTTCTTGTCCAGGAGATATACAGCTGTGAGGGAGAAGCGATGATTGAGGCAGAAGTGGCAAAAATCCTTGGCAATCTCTGCTAGTAGGTGAGATTTTGTCCCCCTAACTTGTTGATGTATCGAACCGCTGAGATGTTGTCCATCCTCAGCAATATACACCAATCCGTCTTTATAGGAGAGAGACTCCTGACGGAGAAAGAACCTGCCAGGAGTTCCAGGCAATTGATATTGGGACTAAGCTCCGCATCTGAAAACTGACCCCTGTCAACAACACCCCTCCCCCCAACTTCAACAGCTGGCATCTGATTATATCACTTTTTCTGGGGAGGTGCCAAAAATAGCTCGGCCATTTCAGGATTCCATTTGTTCCAGCCACCATGTTATCTCCATCCGGGATTCCCCCAAAAGGGGGACTTGTTCTGTGTAAAAGAGGCCTTCCTCAAATGTTTATTTTTTCATTTCTGAAGGGCTCTGTAATGGAGGGAAACCAGAAAAATAGCCTTGATTGAGGGAGCCAGAAGGCCCATAATTCTGCTGATCGATCGCAATGATACAGTCTGTGCGCACAATGCAGACTTCAATTCCCTTTTGATACGATTAAAAATCCCAAACTCTGAAAAAGCTAAATGGTCCGTGAGAGTTGGGTGTGATCGTCTGAGGGTCCTGCGCCGTCAAGAAAAGATTGTCTAGATATACTATTAACGCATTCCCCAGCTCTCAGCAACTCCACCACTGGTCTCATCAGTTTGGTGAAGCATCGTGTGGCTGAAGAAAGTCTGAAGAGAAAGGTCTTGAATTCCATGCACTGACCTCGCCACATGAACCGAAGAAACCGTGTGTGATGTGGGAAAATGGGAACGGAAAGATAGACATCTTTCAGGTTCAGGCAGACCACCCAGTCACCTTCTTTTAGAAAATCCCCGAGCAAGTGAATGCCATCCATATTGAAATGTCTGTACAGTAGCCAGACATTGAAATCTTTGAGATTTAGAACTAAACGATGACCTCTGCCCTTGTTTTCGACCAGAAAAGTGGTGCTTATGGACCCCTTGTAATGCGGTATAGACAGAGATATTGCCCCTTTGTCTAATAGAGTTTGAATTTCTGAGTCTATAAAACACTGTTCTGTTTGGGGAAAAATACATTTGCCTTGGGGTACCAGACTCAATTGGGGAGTCGTAAAATTCCAGTTTGAAGCCTTGTATGGCCTCTAGTAACCATGGATACATGGAGATCCCTTTCCAGTTGTCTGGAAACAAACCCACTCTCTCTCCCCCCACCCCATATCACTTCGGAAAACGGAATTATTCTTACCAGAATATCCTGTATCCTGGTTTGCTTCTTGTTGTCTGCATCAGGAGTGGCAGCGGAATCGGGGACAACCACCTCTGGATCCTGTGGGGTAGAAGGTAGGTTCTGTTTGGTCTCTATACCAGCCACCTGTGTCCCAGTGGTAGTATCCCTGTTGAAAGCCCTGGTATGTTCCTCGGCCTGATGCACGCCATCCATAGCACCTGGCCCTAACAAAAATGCCTCTTCGGAGGACACTCTTTTGAGTGACATCTGGGCCTGTCAATTGAGTAGGCGGAGCAAAATCTAGAAAGTTCCTTAACAAAGGGACCCCTGAACAATGGACAATCGGCCACTGGCCTGGTTTCCGAGGTGGCTAAATCATTACATTTTGGGTCTATCCTCATGAGGATAGATCTCTGGCGTTCCATGGATATGGTGCAGTTGGTGTTGCCTTGCAGGCAAATGGCTCTCTGTACCCAGCCAACTAGATAATCTGTATTCACATTGTAATTGAAGTATTTGCTATAATATGCCAACTCAAGAATCTCCGTCAAAGGTCCTGCAATGTCAAGGAGCTTGTCTTGACAATTATGCCTTGATAGGTCATGGCCCTTCCTAAGGTCCTTTGCATATTTTTTCATAAATCTGACCTTACCTGCAAGGTCTGAGCTTGGGCACTAAGTGTGAACGCAAGCACGGACCTCCTAATCAAAACTCTGTTGGAGGTGAAACTGAACATCCTCCACAACTTCTGGAAGCTGGGCCTAATTTGAAGCTCTGGGGTGAATTATTTCTGTGGGTGCGAATTGGGGTACCCGAGGGGGGCTTGTTTCTTTTTGCTAGGCCCTGGTTTATCACCCTCATCGCTGTCATCAGTATGTGAAGACGAATCCGATCTCAGGGTTTCGGCAACAGAAGATCTGTGTGATTGAGAGGACTCTCCCAGTGGGGTACGAGGGGGGCTTTGGGGGTGCAATAATCATGCTTGTAATGCTCGGTCTCTCTCTTATTCCTCCGCTTCTCAAAAGCATCTGCATGTACGTCTGCATGGGGCTTAACCTTGGCTTTGTCCTTTTTTGAAGGAACAGCTGCATTGCTGGCTGGAGGGATCAATTGTTGTCAGCCTTGTTGGTGTGCATAATCACTCAAGTCCCCAGTAAAGGTGCCTAGTGCATGCACAAGGGAATTATTAACTGATTGTTGCCCACTGCAGTCTAGTGCATCCACTAAATCCAGCTGGTCATTAGAATTATCATGGTAGTTTTTTAGGTCGAGCGACCTATCTCAATGCGCATGCGCATTGAGCGGGAGCGAAGATATATAGGGGCTTAAATAAGCTTTACCTAGACTGGCGATTGACTGGCGATTTGATGCTGTGCCCGTGCGCTTTTAGGTCAATGCGCAAGCGCATTGACCTAAAATGCGCGTGCACATCATCAAATCGCCAGTCAATCGCCAGCAGCACTCCTCCCCTGCTGCTTCACACCCTCATGCCGCTCTCCCCGCTCTGCCCCCTCCCCTGCCCGCCGTGTCGCATTTCTCATCCCCCCTCCCCACAGCAATGCCCTCAGCCGGCCGTACTTTCACTTTGACGGCTGCAGGCCGTCTCTCGTGTTTCTCCTTGTTTCGCTCTGTCCCTCATACTTCTTTTGCTCCCTTCTAAATACTCCAACCATCTTCCCGTCACTTCAAACCCATCTTTCTCTTCCTCCATATCCCGCCACCCCAGTGCCCTTGTCTTTCACTTGGATAACTCGTTCTTTGAATCTTTTTCCACCTCCCTCGTGTCTCTCACTTGCTGCCCTCCTTCCCTTCCGTTCCAGTCACCTAAGACCGCCTGTTGCAGAATAGACATAGAAGAAATACAGTAGCACTTGACATTCTTTATTTAGGCTGCTAATAAAAGGTAGCATTTACCCAAAATCTTTCACCCCTGATTGGTTTAAAAATACTGGTCTGTGTGCTAAAGTAGTGGCGCGAGCCGAGGAAACACAGCAGGAATTCTAGGCACGGAGTGTGGCTGCAGCGAGCATTATCAGCACACAACCATGGTGTCACCAGGCTGTGTGTGCTGCCTCCGCGGGCACCATGTATATGTCCATCTGCCTCACCACCCTTCGCTGCTCTAGGAGAGGTGAGGGTCCTATATATCTGCACAAGCCCTTATGTGGTCTGATGTTCTCGTGTTATGCACCCTCCTCCTTTGTGCTTGCTCCTACAGCGTTGTAAAGCTGGAAATAAGATCTTTGCCATAGTCCAATTTAATGCATTTGAGTTAATCGAACTCAGAAGGATGCCGAGCTTCGTCGGCCCTAGTAGAGATTCAAACACATGATAGCACTTTACATTCCCATGTCATTAGCAAACAGTTATGTTATTAATTTAGATGAGGTCATGTTTTATGGTGTGAATGTTTGTTATGTTTGCTGATTAGACTGTGCGCCAAGGCACCAAGATTACTATCTGCACCAACTGTTACAGTGCATATAGCAACCTTTCAAATAGATTTCAAGAGCTTTAATTGGACATTGGTTTGCATCCTTTAGGTTAGATATATACAAAGGACCACCGCCATTCTGAAACGTTCCTATACCGCTCTTTAGAGTACATTGTCCACCCTGCAGGGAACCGATCCGGACAATGCTTGACTCATAAAATAGATTCAAATGATCACCTGCCTGCCGTGTCGCATTTCTCCTCCCCCCTCCTCACAGCAATGCCCTCCGTCTTGGCTCGCTGTTCTTTTAACTATTCGCTGCCTCCTCCCGCTCTCCTTAATCCGCTCTCCCTCTCCTGACAGTGAGCTGCAGCTTCTAAAACCATGCATAACAATTTCGGACTTTTAAGTCTATAATTAGCACGTCGGGACTTGTGGTGTAACTTTACCCATTCGGTTAAAATATCCAAGACTAGCTGACACTCCGAGAGCCAGTTAACTATGTGCCCTAACTGTTGTGTCGGGCAGTTGGTCAGCCACGACACTCTCGGTGTATTTTATTGACGGGTTGGAACGCCGCATCGCTCTCCCTCCTCCCACACCCCCGCTCCGCACCCTCCCCTGTCCGCCATGTCGCATTTCTCCTCCCCCCTCCCCACAGCAATGCCTTCTGTCACTTATGGAAAATGTTCACATTCCAACACTTAGCTTATCACTTACACTGAAATCTGTCTCGAGCACTTATTTTACTATTTTCAAAGCAACCGGTCAGACTCCAGTGCTTAGTTTACTAGTTACACTGGATTCTGCAAACCTCCAACCCTTTACCATTCACATGGAGCTGGGAAACCGGAGTATTCGGAGTAACCACACGGATTTCTGAACACCCGAGGCATAATGGGAGTTATCCTATTCAAATTCATGGTATGCAAATGTATCCAATGTGGAAAACTTGAAACCATAAGAATGTGCCTCTTGTGGTCTGAGGTTGGTCACCATTGGTCTGGGGCCGGCATCTCCTGACAGTGAGCTGCAGCTTCTAAAACCATGCATAACAATTTCGGACTTTTAAGTCTATAATTAGCATGTCGGGACTTGTGGTGTAACTTTACCCATTCGGTTAAAATATCCAAGACTAGCTGACACTCCGAGAGCCAGTTAACTATGTGCCCTTACTGTTGTGTCGGACAGTTGGTCAGCCACGACACTCTCAGTGTATTTTATTGATAAGGTGTGGGCCAAACGTGCTCAACAATAATCACAGGAGCCTGCGCGCTGTTTAACTATCGGCATTACACTTACCACAGTGAGAAGAGTCGGTGTCAGACAAGGTAATATTTTCATGTTGGAAATTGGCTTTTGAAATAATCGAAGTTCATATGTCTGTTGTTCTAAACCACAAGTACTAGCTGTGTGACGGGTTGAAACGCCGCATCCACCACCACCACCGCATCCACCATCACCACATCCACCGCATCCACCACCACCGCCTCCACCATCACCACCACATCCACCACCACATCCACCACCACATCCACCACACCCACCACCACTACATTCACCACCCCATCCACCACCACCACCACCACCACCGCATCCACCACCACCACCGCATCCACCATCACCACATCCACCGCATCCACCACCACCGCATCCACCACCACATCCACCATCACCATCACCACCACATCCACCATCACATCCACCACCACATCCACCATTACATCCACCATCACCTCCACATCCACCATGACATCCACCGCCACATCCACCACCACATCCACCACATCCACCAACCACCACATCCACCACATCCACCACCACTACATCCCCCACCACATCCACCACAACCACCACCCCATCCACCACCACCACCACCACTACCGCATCCACCACCACCACTGCATCCACCATCACCACATCCACCACCACCGCATCCACCATCACCACCACATCCACCACCACATCCACCACACCCACCACCACTACATCCACCACCCCATCCACCACCACCACCACCACCACATCCACCACCACCACCACCACATCCACCACCGCATCCACCATCACCACATCCACCGCATCCACCACCACATCTACCATCACATCCACCATCACCTCCACATCCACCATGACATCCACCACCACATCCACCACATCCACATCCACCACATCCACCACCACCGCATCCACCACCACCACCACCCCATCCACCACCACCACCGCATCCACCACCACCACCGCATCCACCATCACCACATCCACCACCACCGCATCCACCGCATCCACCACCACATCCACCATCAACACCACATCCACCATCACATCCACCACCACATCCACCATCACCTCCACATCCACCATGACATCCACCGCCACATCCACCACCACATCCACCACCACCACATCCACCACCGCCACATCCACCACCACCACCACCACATCCACCACCACCACATCCACCACCACTTCCACCACCACCGCATCCACCACCACCACATCCACCACCACCACCACATCCACCACCACATCTACCACCACATCCACCATCACATCCAACACCACATACACCATTTCCACCGCATCCACCACCACCACATCCACCACCACCACCACCACATCCATCACCGCATCCACCACCACCACATCCACCACCACATTCACCACCACATCCACCACCTCATCCACCACCGCATCCACCACCACCACATCCACCACACCCACCACCATCACTTCCACCACCACATCCACCACCACTTTCACCACATCCACAACCACCACATCCACCACCACCACATCCACCACATCACCACCACATCGACCACCACCACCACCACCTCCACCACCACCACCACATCCACCACCGCCACCACATCCACCACCACATCCACCCCCACATCCACCACCATCACCACCACATCCACCACCACATCCACCACCACATCCACCACCACCATATCCCCCAGATCCACCACCACCACATCTACATGTGTGTGGCTCTGTGTGTGTGTAGGTGCAAATGCAATGTTCTTGGATTGTCGTCACAATAAAATACACTGAACATAATCTTCACAAAAGTTATTTACAAACGTTTAAGCTATTGCCATTATAAATTACAATAACTTAAATTTAAGTATTAATTATTTACAAAATTAAAAGCCATTGTTATTTGTAATATCAATACATCTAAGTCACGTAAATACAACAAACATTGCATTACAAATGCTATAGGTGTCACATTTGCAAAAGTTAAAACTATTGACATTGTAACTGACAAAGCTATTAATTTTGCTACTTTCAAAACCAACACATAAATAAAAAAAGTGTAATTTACAATACCAATAGCTCAAACTTTCCTAATGCGAGACCTATTGCATTTCCAATGCTTGTTTTTTTACAGAGTTTTATATAGTGCGAATTTGACCCGGCACCGGCTATGAGAGCGCTTTACATAGCACCAGTTGCGTTACATGAGGACAGATTAATTTTTGTTAGGCACGGGGAGATTAAGGGCCAGATGTAGGTGATCCCAGGTTACCGATTTCTTAAATACCGAATCATACCGATTCGGTATTTAAGAACAGGCAAATGGGATGTAGGTAATTTTTCTGAAAAAATTAACGAATCGGTAAGTTTCGGTAATTACCGAATCGGTATTTACCGATTCGGTAATTGCCATTCATTCCTATGGGCCTGGAGGCCAATAGGAATGAATGTCAATTACCGAAGCGGTAAATACCCATTCGGAGGCCCATAGGAATGAATGCAATTACCGAATCAGTCAATACCGATTGGGTAATTAGAGGAAACATTAAAGGGTGGCAGGGTGTCACTTTGACACCCTGTTGCACCCTTCAATTGTGTATGGGTGCACATGTTGCAGACGTACATGCCCTAAGGGCATGTATGTCTGCAACATGCACTGTTGGAAAAGCAAAAAAATGCTTTTTCAAGGGTTTTCATTATTTACCACCAACTTCTAGTTGGTGGTAAATAACGAATCCTTAACTGAGGAATGCACTAATTTGAGTGCTTCCTACATCCTGTATTCGGTATTTTACCGAATCGGTATGTTAAGAATTCAGTATTTTACCGAATCCTTAAATTACCGATTCGGTAAAATACCGAATCCTTAAAAAATGCCACCTACATCTGGAAAGCCCAATACCGGGCGGTAACGGTCGAAATTCGGTAATCTGGCCCTAAGTGATTTGCCCAGAATTACAGGATGTTCAGCATCATTGCCGAGACTCGAATCCAGTTCCCCAGTTTGAGGTCGACCTCCCTAGCCAATAGGCCAACTCCTCTCCCCTACCTCCGCCTCATAAGGCTCCCTCTGTGCCATTCTCTTGATAAAGTATTGGATTCACGGGGGATTTAAGAGAGTAAAGAGGGAGTGGAAACCCCTGCCAGGCAGGAGAGTCCACCGCAGATTAAGGTAGCTGCCTGGAAAAACCCACTACAGTCAGAGCTGTGTAAATTTGTACAACCCTGTAAAATTCTGCAGTCAGGGCGTAAGAGAAGCATTAAATATGTTCCACCGCACTGGAATCAAGGATCATTCTATGTACAGAAATGCACATGAATGCTCCGATCACTTTCCCTGAGTGTCGCGTTTGAATTCAGCACATGCGCATTATGGGGTTATTACTGGTAGTAGAAATAGGATTGCCCTTGTCACTGAGAAGTGCACAGTCCACTCCCACTCCACAGAGGCATCACTCAGCTTCAGATATCCGACCACTGTTACATATACATGAGAGATGATTTAAGTATCATTACATTGGTGCTACAATGCACGTAACATTAAATCTAGCAACATATATT
This sequence comes from Lissotriton vulgaris, assembly GCF_964263255.1. Classification (NCBI taxonomy): domain Eukaryota; kingdom Metazoa; phylum Chordata; class Amphibia; order Caudata; family Salamandridae; genus Lissotriton; species Lissotriton vulgaris. Next base: position 1,126,839,917 of record NC_141685.1, on the reverse strand, counting down.
GCGGCACACTATAAGAAGTCACGCCACAACCTTTCAGCAATCATCAGTAACATAATAACAGACAGGCACACTGCCTCATCATACCATTAACCTAATTTGATAACAGGAGCCATATACAATTAAGAGTACTTATCTGGCTGTGAAGCAGCAAAGAAAGAGGACACACAATGGTGGCTTCTATACTTATATGGGTGGTTCACATATTATTGGAGCATGTGATATGGGAGGTACAGGGAAAATGGTTAATCTAGTTTTGTTTTATTTTACAGTGACTAACTGCTGACATTTTGTAGTAAAGAAATGAGAAACATAATTGGAGCCTCCGGTCCTGACATAGAATCACCACCACACAGCAGATTCACCTTGTAGGTGAGGGTTCAACCACGTTGGTGCATACATGCCATCAAGCCCACCCACATTACTAAGCATCCCCTTACTTTCTACCCTTAAAACCAAAAACAAGGGAAACAGAAGACAAAGGAAAGTTACCACCAAGACAATGGGGCATATATGAAAAGAACAGGACTGAAGAAGCAGTACCATCTTGCAATGAACATAAAAACATGAAGCACAAGAAGATACTAAGGCCCCATACCGGAATCCAACCCTTGGACATAGTCCTCCAGGTAATGTGGCAGTCTGTGATTTCTGACATGGCATACTTCCCCTGTACTCACAGGAACACTATCCGTACCGCCAGATGGGGTAGTAATTTTCACTCCACTTCCCCCACCAACATCACCCACACCTAATCTCACATCGCTCACAAATGACCTACTCCCCCTCATATCACCTCCACCTCTCCACCTTTCTCCATGCACATCCCACACCACGAGTGGACTTCCCAATTAACTCCTCATCATCTGCCAACATAAAACTGCTGATACCACCCATACCTTGTTTGCCTTTGGCAAGGACACTGTCTCCTTTGTGCTACAATGCTATTTTCCAAAGACTCCATGTATTCCTATTCTCCAACACAACATAATCCTCATGTACCTCCTTGACTTTGAAAGGCCTCTCAAAACTTGGACAACCCACCAGACACTCTGCCATGTTTGACCTTCACTGAATCACCAGCTCTGACCAGAGTCCTAATAATCTTCTCCCTGCCTTCCACACTGTTTTGTTGCCCTTTTCCTTCAAACACAAAGGTATCAACTTGGTACCAGCCTTTCATCCTCTCAAACGGGAAGATGCAGGTTACACTGTTCACCGTTGTGCAATGAGCCCAAATCATGTCAACCATCACCACTTCCACATCACAGCCACACTGGTTTGCCACCAAAATAGCACCCTTGACCAACCGGTTGGCCCTATCTACAATTCCGTTGGCTTGAGGGTTGTAAAGGGAGTGCAATGGTGTTTCAACCTGCAATTTCCCAAAAATGTCTTAATTTCATATGAGGTAAGTTTTGTTTCATTGCCTGTGATCAAGAGACAAGAGTACCCCTCCTCTAAAAAAAATTACCATATGTTTTTGATGGTGGTTTTAGTAGTCACTTCTGAAACAAACTTCACAATTAGCCACATGGAGTGCACATCCACCAACACAAAAGCATTCTTGACGTCTCCCATCTGTGGACACATGGCTCCTATAAAATCCAAACAAACGGTGCTCCATGGTTCCCCTGGATCACTTATATGGCCATCTACCACCCGAACACCTGTTTTAAGCCTCCTCAAACTTTCCCTACAGATCTCACTCTATTCAACCCACTGGATCACTTGCTCATCCATCCCTGGCCACCAGAAATTCTCACGTCCTTTTTTTGGTTAAGGTTTGCCACAAATGCCCCTCTTGTGCCAAACTGATAATCCTCTACTTCAAACCCTTCGGCGGCACACATTTCTCATTTCAGGCAATTACATGCTCACTGTACAGTGACAATTCATCCACCACCTTCACAAATGGTCTCAAAGAAAGAGCAACGGTGCTCTCCCTCTGCCTACCACTAATTTCTTCACACCCTCTAGAACATGATCTTCCTCCATACACTTATACCACTCAGCAGCAGTAAAAGCTTCACACACAGTCTTCAACATCGGTCACACATACCACAGCTCCCTCTGGTTCTTTGGCCAAAATATCCTGGCCATTGACCTACGACGGCATTTCGACCCTTAGAAGGATAGGAGGCTCTCATCGGGACTGAAATTGTCTGTGGTTGGCTGAGAGCGTTGAGGCGCTGCTTAACATAAACATAATGGAACATAATGAAACAATAGAGGGTATGCACGCATATTCTACTGAGAACCGCCTTGGTGAATCACTGCAAGGCAGACATACGAGGAGCACTAATTGGCCTATAAGGGACTATAACATTGAAGATAGCCCATTGCATGGTTTAAGTTTCTACAAGACACAGTTTCCATTGTAGTGGCTCCCATCACAGTAAGGAACTATTCCTTGGATTCACTCCCTACTCAGAGCAGATGTTCGCTCTATGAGCAGAAATTATTCCGATACCCTCTATGGTTTCATTATGTTTATGTTGAGCAGCACCTCAACACTCTCATTGGGAGTCAACCATGTCATATTGGGTTTGTGTATTTGAGAAGAACTGCAGACCTTCTTGGCCCCATATGTTACCCAGTTTGGAGATGCCAATCTTAGACCACCCGCACAAACCCACTTGTATACCAGCTCACTGAGTGGCCAAGGAGTACCATAAGGCCATTTCTAGTGTAGTTTTACCCCGACCCAGTCACATAGGTGCCATTGCTGTATGCCAAATCTTCATTACAGTGTTTGCATGGTAATCTCTCCCAGTCTTGGCTTATAGAGCCTTCGAATAACCCCTGATGCGTGAGTTCTGTCTGCCATTACTGGTGGCTCTTGTTCTGTGTTAAATGCCCAATCCTTTATTATGATCACCTGGGATGCCCAGTTATACAGTCACAGACCAGATAGTGCAAATCCACCCTCATATGGGCTACATGTGTGCTATTCTAGATGGTCCTCCGTCTCACAGAAGTCTTCTGCTGGTAGCATCCCCGTCTGTGAAAACGCTATCTTGTATCTTAAATGGTATTCTCTGTAACACATATAGGAATTTGTGGAGACTGATCATTTTATAGAGAGGCACCTTCCCCAGTATCAACAACGGTAGTTTCTTCCAGTGTTGGAAATCCGACTGGTATTCGTCAAACATTGTATTCAGGTTCTGTCAAAATAATTCTGTTATGTATCTGATGATGTAGATACCAAGGTACTGAAATCCAGTGCATGTCTACTCTAGCGGGTAGTCCCAAGTGGTTACCAATGTACAAGAAGAAATCCTAATGATTTCGGCCAGTTTATACATATCCTGAGTATGCCTCAAATATGTGTAGCACATAAGTATTCTAGGAATACATCATGTGCTATCTTCCAGATGAAGAAGAATATTGTCAGGAAAGAGAGAGAGATAACATCCTCCACGACTAGGTCCCATATTAGTCTCTTTATCTGTGCATTCCATCAGATCTGCAGAGGAGAGTGGGAAAATATGCTCCAGTGTGCCAATCACACTTATTCTGGTGATAGGGTTCTTGTATAGCAATTGAACCCGAGACATGAACGCCGGACCAAAACCCATCCTACAACGGACCACTATCAATTATTCATTAAGCGAATCAAAGGCCTTTTCAGTATCCAATGAAAGTATGACTGCATTTTTCTTTTTCGGTTATCTCTGAGGCTTTGTACAAAACACCATACAAGTGGCGCAGATTGAGCCTTGTCGATCTATGGGGCATAAATCCTGATTAGTCTTGAGATATGAGCTTATCAAGTACGTTGTGCAGTTGTGGTTAGTATTTTTGCCAGAATTTTCATCTCAATATTTATCAAAGGGATGGTTGTATAGGCTGCACAGTCTTCCGCTGCTTTCCCACTTTTATGTATACGGACAATATTGGCAATGCAGCGATCCTCCGGTAGGGAACCCTTCTTTCTGCCCTTATAAAACATCCTTGTGAGCGGCTCAATGAGGTGCTCATTGACAAGCTTGATGAACTCTGGTGGCAGGCCTTTAGAACCAGGAATTTCAACACTCTTTATTTGTTTGATGGCTTCCGCCACCTTTGACAGCTCTATCTTTTTCTCTGGTTTTACCCTATCTTCAAGTGGGATGGTCGGGATTGGTAGATCCTCCACAAATTGTCATTTGTTCAGTTGTCCAGTCAATCCTGGTACGGTATACATTAGTTAAGTAATCCGCAAATGTCTCAGCAATGCTTACGGCAGTATTGGATATGTTCCCCTGGGTTGTACATATGCCCACACTCTTCTCTGCCCAATCAAGACAGAATAGTTTAGTCTGGAGCCAGCGCATAGGCCTCCCGGGACATAATAGTTTTGCTGGTTCCCCCATGGGCCACCCACTAGAGGTCCACCAGCTCTAGCGCTTTAGTGAATTTGAATAGTTATTTGCATCTCTACCCATTTGGGCAGGGCAGTACCGTTCTAGCTATGTTTGCATCATGAGGTTATAGTCTCCTCAAAAAACCACAATTGCCTCGGGCTTGTATGAGCCATCTCCCTTTCATTTCCAGCATCAATGTTCAGAGGCCTGGTCCTGGGGGAGAGGGAACAGATCGATGCTGCTAGTATTTTCTCTGCATTATAGTCCCCCAATATGGCAGAGTAGCAGCTCCCTGGGTCGAGCCACATGCGGGAAACAGTAAGTGAGAGAGATTTGAGTGCCACTATTTCGGCTCCTCGAGAACCTGATGTAAAGCTCGAGTGTGCTAAGACTTTGTCTCAGCCCCTACCCAAGAATCCACAATTATTACCCACCAGGTATGGTTCCTGGAGCAGTATCAAGCCGGGCTCCTGGCTCACCAGAAATCTTGTGACCACTCCTCCTAAAGTCTACTGTATTTCATTGTATTATAGGCTTATGTGTCCTCACCTGACTAGTCTCATCATCCAACCCATTGCTTTCAACACTATTTGCATTGAATCTCAGGCTGCCAACCTTTTCCACCTGCCCAAAACTCCCCACCCTCCTACTTCACGTCATGGGTCCTGAACTACCCACCACCCCAACGGTTGAGCAGTCTCTGGCCCAAACACAAACATCAGCACATTAAATGAACAACAACAACAGCCGATTCAACCTATCCCTTCTCATCTGGGATTTTGGGGGCATGGGGCTGTGACACAGTAACACCCAAAACCACCGTGGACCACCAGCCAAAGCTGCCTCTCTTTAGTTCATGTTCCTGGCTTGCCCCCTCCCCCCCCTCCGCCCCGACAGCCTTGTGTCGTGCAGGTGTCAGTGGCTTCTTCCTGCATCAGATTGGTCTCCAATGTCTATGTTTCTTTAGACCGCAGGACATGGATCTCTGGGTTCTGGTGCAAGCTCTCTCTTACGCGTCCGTGGATCTATTTCATGTGGCTGGCTGCAAGCGATCCAGCAATTCCGACACGTCTTTCCATGTCATAAAGAAATATGAGCGGCCCTCAGAAATTACTTAGGTTTCGCAGGAAGAATTGAAGGAAGTGACCCGATTAAGGCCACCCAGGTCAGTCGCGACCACCTCTCAGCCTTCCATACAAATGAAGAGTCGGTCAGACAGTAGAGAATACAAACCAAGTATATTTATTCAGGTACACTCAAGTGGAGCCCTGTCTGCCCAGTCGCTTAGAGGTGCTGCAGAGAGGACTGACTTCAGCAAACATAGCAATACATTAGGTATATTTCAGAACCAAGGAAGACCCGCCCATAATGGTATTTTCCAAGCAGGTGCAGCTATCACAAAGAAGTACAGTAGGATGTGTTTTGATTCTGAGGCAGGGCACACAGTAACTTCTACCCAAGGTCACTCTGTCCGTGGCTGCCGCTAGACTGGTGGGAGGAGGCCTCTATCTAGTGGGAAAGGTATGCGCTAATAAAAGCCGTGTATTAATTAGCAGAGCAAGGCCTAACCTTGGGGGAATGAAACTTTTTACAGCCTGTTTTGCAAAGAGACAATATGCAGCTAATGGCATGATTAAAAATGGCGGCTGAACATAAAATGGTGCCGCGAATGCTAACTTACTTAAAAAATTACACGAACAGAATAGCGAAAACATGTTAATTTCATCAAAATCATCATGTATACGATGTAGTGATTACACAGTTGTATTTTGGCCTCATCAAATGTATGAAGTTGCACCAGGATTTCCTTTGGGAAGTCGGGAATACAATGATAGTCTGTTTTTCAAACAGTATTGGGTTGCGTTAGCAGGCTGCTCTCAGGATCGCATCCCGATCTCCGTATTGAGCATTTTGGTGATGAGCATCCTGGGTTTCGTTACCAGCTTCGGTGGTCCTCCAGGAACTCTTTGAGCCCATTCAACTGCAAATTGTGGGAAGAGGTTTGCCGGACCAATTGTAATTTTAATGAAAGTGCTCGATTAATTGGTCTACCTCCCAACCTTCTGTTTTTTCTGGGAGGCCCATCAGGCTGATAATATTGCACCTGGATCTACCTTACATGTCTACGGCCATTGCAGAAGGTGCTGAATTTCAATGTAAAGGCAATGCCTCTCTGTTTTGATGCTAGTGGTTGAGTCTGAAGGTTTTGCCAAGATGCCTTCCGGCACATTCACTCTGGCCGCAAATTTATATCCACTGTCAGTGTCAATTGTGGTTTCTAGGGCTGGGTCCAGGTTGTGCCCCATGAGCTGCCCGGCTGCCTTCTGGGAAATCTGTTGGAAAGCATTGGTTGAGACTGGAGGATTGTATTGTTTTGCAGGGTTTTTTATGATCCATAACTATCTTGATAGGGAGTGTCAAATATCCAGCTAGGCTCCCTCTGGACTATGCCTTCTCAGGGTTCACTGCAGACTCCCTCTTGCTCTATATGGGGCATGTAGGATTACAGAGCACTCAAAGGTCCAGGATCAATGCATGCAGCGGGCACCAGCTGGTCCTTTCATGCCACCCCACTCCTCCTCCGCTGTGGACATATTTTGAGAGCCACCAGCCTCAATACCTATCCACCTGGCAACCCTGTGCTTGACATCTGTTTTGACAGGTGTGGTCTCCGCCTCCTAAAGTCAGGATCGGACCGGGTGTGCCTGGAGGGCTCCAGACCCCGCTGGCTGTGCCTTTTCTTGGGGAGTTCTTTGCCACACTGTACTTCCACTCTCTGGTGCAGCGTGGGCCAGATTTACTGCTGCTACCCATTTGTTCAATGCTCACAGGCCCCACGGGTTAGTACCTGCAGGAGGTCGTCATCGTAGCTATCACCACAGCAAGGAAGCTTTGCTCTGGGATGTGTTCTAGGAGTCCGGGGGTCCCCTGCCTGTTACCTCCATCTATTAGTGCCATGCCCCTGGTTTTCAGGTGTGTCGGAAGGACCACAGTGATCGCACACCTCACCCGCTATGGGAGTTCATTCTCTCCAGGCAGACACCAATTTGGCTGTCACTTCCTTCGGAAGCTCCCCACTCCTGTCTGCATCTCAAGAGGCTGGGGGTCCCCCTCACTGGATCTTTGTCCTTTGTCTCACCGCCGCCGCTGTGTGTGAGCTCAGTTCTTTTAGGGAGATTATCAGACCCCTAGAGTCAGAATTTTCACCAGCTATACCATTGACCGCTAGAGCTCTGGCACAGTGTGCCATTTATACACTAGTTCCAACCCAGGCCTCCTCAGATTTGTAAATTCTTGATGCATCTGCTAAAAATTGTTTTATTCTGCAGGTCAGATTATGCTTACTTGAAGATGTCCCAAAACCACAGACACAACATCCATAATAGGTTTATGATAAAACGATTTGAAAGTTGACTCTGAAGCCAAGTCTACTGCTGGCACGGTGTCCACCAAGGGAGAACCTGACGCATAGGCCTCGGAGGTCATTTCTCCTTTGGAGAGAGGGTACCAAACCTAATAACATCAATACCTGCTTCCACCAAAAGCTAGCAAACCTACCTGGCCAAGGTAGCAATTGAAACTGATCCAAATGGTTTTTGCAAAGCAATCAATAATTGCCCATGTAGTGCTTGCAGCAGTTCTTGTGTACAAGCCTCAGCTTCTTTGAAACAACATACTACAGATAATTAATAATGGTCTTGAAAAGCAGGATAAGATAAACAATGAGAATTTGATTTTGTAAGCTTCAATATAGTAAAGCGATCTCCATTTGAAGAAAACAGTCTACCTGTAAGTCGACTGTTTGACATTAGACACCCTACTGCAGGATATACCAGCATCACTAATTTGTCTGATAACTGTTTGCTAAATCACCATTATCTGGCAATATCTCAAAAAATGTAAGCACTAAATTGACATCCCTGAGAACCTTTAACCTTGGTCTCAGGGGATTAGAAAGGCTAATGCCCCTCATCAATTTACAAACCAGGAAAAGTTCCCCAACCAGCTTATTTCTCAGCAGGGAAGGATCTACAGAAATAGCAACATTTGATGTGTTTACCAACCTGTAAGCAAGCCCCAATTCCACTTTATAAGACAAAAATTAATTACCATTAAGAGTTAGCACCTCGTTCATCGCATCAATGAATCCATCTCCGCCATGCCAAAGCATGCCTCTGGGGGGTACTGGAGGACCAAGATTATCAGATATAGTGGTTAGCTTGCTGGAAAATGTCCAGCATACACAATCATTACTGGAAACCATCCATGCCATAAGATTCAATTGTCCTGACATGATCAGGGGATGCAACAAATCTCCCAGATCCTTTAGAACGTTCTAGACAGTTGGGATTAGATCAGGAGAGCCTGTGGCAACTCGGGTAACACTGGGAACATTGATTGGGCTCTCAAGATCAGAGTAACCAGTACTATCTCCACTAATCGATGCCTCACTTGCGACAAGACCCTAAGAATCATCACAAAGGTAGGAAAGGTTTAATGAAGGATCCGCGACCAGTCTTGAAGGAAGGTGTCCATTGCTCGAGCCAGGGGATCTGATTGCCAACTGAAGAACATTGGGGACTACTTGAAGAGGTTGGACGCAAACAAATCTATGTGACACAGCTCCCAAATCTGGAGCTTCCAGTCAATGTGTTCCACCAGTTGCTGAGAGTTCAAATCAACAATGACATTCCATTGATCCAGAATCTACTCTGTCACTAAAGAGAGTTGATGTTAAAGACAGAATTACCAAAAATCCTAGGCTACCTCTGCTAACAACCGAGATCTCGTTCCTCCCCGTTTGCTGCATCCTGCTTCACATGAACAACATCTCAATTGTCCAATATATCATTAGTTTGTGTTTGATGGAGATATAACCTTGATCGCAAATGATCCCACCAGCAGCTCCAGGTAATGTATGTGTGCTTGCAACTCCCTCAGGGACCAGTGGCCAGCTGTTGAAATCTGTCCACATCTCACACCTGCTTGCATCCGATTCTATTACCACATCTGGTGTCTTGTCAAAGATGACTCGGCTGTTACTGTCAGGTTCTAGCGCAGCTGCGCCTACCTGGCCCCTTTAAGACTACACCTCCCATGAGACAATGGGCCAGGAAGCATGATATTAAAGGAGGGCGGACACGGAAAACGTCATGCGTGATTCGTTGTTGTGATGTTTCCGGGTTGCGAGTTCCAGGCTGAAAGAAGAGTTTAGACACAGGCGAGTGGGAGAACTTTGCGCATCCTATCGGAAGAAGTCTTGATACGCTCTAAGTCCGCGAGAGCGTTCACAGGCGGCAGATGGTTCCCGCTTCACCTGGACCCAGCGGGGAAGTTTGTTCATTCCTGAGGTGAGCAGGCGAGAAGCAGAGAGGCTTCCCATCTGAACTTTGTGGCTGGGGCATTGTGCATTTAGTAACGGCTGTTACTGAATACCGACATTTAGAGAGAGCGGAATGCGGTGGTTAACACCATGCATTACCGTTACGAAAACAAGGATTGAATGATATTCAAGGTCTTGTGGATTACAATTGCCAAAGCGGAAAGCAGTGGTATTTCTTACTAGTCTTTGCTGTGTTTGGAAGACTTGTTTAGGATTTCTGGATGAATATTCTTGGTCTTGTGGAGTACAATTGCCAAAGCGGAAAGCAGTGGCATTTCTTACTACGCTTTGCCGTGTTTTGAAGACTTGTTTAGGATTGCTGGATTGGTTATTTACAGAGCTGAAAGTGTGGTGAAGGAACCACATTGTTTTTTTATTAAATTTGTACTTTATTGCACATTCAATGAAAGCACACAGCACTCTTCGCCCACAACCCGAAGGCCGGCGGCAACAGTAAATAGCGTCCGGTACAGTGTTCAATTGCATCATACACAGCCTTAGCGCCAGCATCCCGGAGGCCTGGCGGTGCAGACAGAGAAATTGTCATACATGAATAGCACTGCCGTGTAGCAAGAATTGAGTGGACAATCCGTGCATCGGAACCCAGGACCGTAGAGTAATGTGCAGATACAGTGCAGCTAGAGTGACTGTGCAGAAGAAGGCCTGAAACCAATAAACAATTTCCCTAAATAACAGTACAATAAACCCCATAACCTGACAAACCCCCTACCCCCCAAACAACCAGCCTACCCGTACCTGTGTCCACCCACCCACCTGCCATATCTGCAGAGTCTGAACGCTAACAGTGCGCCTACAGCCAGATACCCCATAGGCCCCATGTGTGCGAGTGTCTCCACTGAAACAATCACCGAGTACTACCCTCCCTGTGTAACCTCCCCGGGGACACCCACCCCCTACATCACAGCTAACAGCACCAAGGAACCAGGCGACCACCTCACAGAATAGGACGGTCAAACGTGTAGTATGTCTCTCTCTGACGCCTCCACCCCTCCCTCCTGTATCTCATCCAGCTCCTCCCCCTCAGGTTCTGACTCCCCGCCTCCCTTGGCACACAGATATTCCCTATATAGCCCCCAGAAATTCTTAGGGCGACTCTTCGGGGGCAGCAGTTCGTTATAGACCTCCGACTGCGTGCAGCAGTACAGTAAATCCACCTCCCAACGCCTCTTAGTAGGTATCGGCCCCCTCATCCAGCACAGCGCCACCAGGCGTTTGGCAGTCAGCAGCGCAATATCCGCCAAGCGCCGCACCGCCACCGGCAGTGGTTTGGAAAAGCCCAGCAGTGCCAGTGCCGGGCACGGCAGGACAACCATTCCCAATATCACACTAAGTTCCGAGAATACTCCCTGCCAGAATGTATGAATACTAGGGCAAGTCCAGGCCATGTGTAAGAAATCAGCTGAGGGAAAGTGGCACCGCTCGCACTCCGCCGAATCCCTCAGTCCTTACCTGTGCAATCTTTCCGGGGTGTAATAGACCCGCTGCAGATACTTAAAATGTATCAATCGATGTCTGCTATTAAGCGAAATCTTTCTAGTATTCGTGCAGCAGTAGTGCCACATCTCATCCGTGACCGTCAACTGGAGATCACACTGCCAAGCCAATCTGGCCTTGGAGAGCGGGTACAGTTTGTGCCGGTCCCCCAGTTTCTTAAGATTCGTAACCAACTTACTGGACGATGGGTTTTTGATAACGTAGGTAAGTTCCGGCACCTCCAGGGGTTCCGACATTTCCGGGCCCAGTAACACCTGTAGCGCCCTACGGACCCTATGATATTGAAAACTGTGCAATAGCGTCTTCCCAGGGTGGGATTGTAGGACCTGTTGCAGTGTCTTTACAGTGCCGTTCAGGAAGAGATCCCCCATCTTCTCTATGCCCAAGTCCCGTAACGCCTTAAGGACCCCCTTCTCTGTCAGTGGGGCCAACCACACCGCCCATTCCACGCGCATGAGGGGCGAATACAGCAGCTCGCTATCCCGCGAGCGGACTAGCTCATGCCAAGTGTGGTTCGTAGCCGCAATGGAGTCTAAATTCCCAACCCTACGGTCAACAGGGCAGCATATTGTGGCTGGGAGCGGGGTGGGATCCGCGAAGAGGCGTTCAAGTTTCACGTGCGGGATGCCAGGGTCCCCATGGACCCAAGTGTGTAGATGAGCCCCCTGCGCTATTCTATAGTACCGCTCCAGATCTGGAGCCCCCAGGCCCCCTCGTTCATAGGGGAGCATTAAAGTCTGCCATTGGATCCTCGGTTGTTTGCCCCCCCACGCAAGCCTGATGAGCATCTGCGTAAGCTGCCGGAAAAATGCCTTTGAAAGCACCACGGGGATATTAGCAAAGAGAAAGAGAAACCTGGGGAGAACCACCATCTTCATAATCGCTATTCTGCCCATCAAGGACAACGGTAGCCTGCACCACACTTCCACGTCATCCACCAGTCTAGAGTACGCGACACCATAGTTCTCGCGCACCAATGTCTCGGGATCAGTGTGGACACGGATCCCCAAATAGCGAATAGAGTCCGTGGTCCACTGCAACGGGTACTTCGAGTCAAACGGGTGGGTCACCGGGGTCAGGGGTAACGCCACAGACTTGTTCCAGTTGACCCGCAAACCAGACAGGGCTCCAAACCTCACCACTTCCCGCAAGACAGACGCCAAGTTCTCCTCCGGTTCTCGAACATATAACAGGGTATCGTCAGCGTACGTCGATATGCCGATCTGATAGGTAGGGAAGTTGATCCCTTCAAACCCATGGTATTCCCTGATAGCGCACGCCAGTGGTTCCGCCACTAAGGCGTACAGAAGAGGGGAGAGGGGGCAACCCTGTCGGGTGACCCTGCTGAACGCAATCGGAGCAGTGACCGAGTTCCCTATCTTCAACCGTGCTGTCGGCTTGTAGTACAAGGCCCCTAGCATCTGCAAAAAAAGGCTCGCCCAGCCCATACTTACGCAGAACTCTGAGCATAAATGGCCACTCCACTGAATCAAAGGCTTTTTCCATATCCAAGAAAATGGCGACAGCCTTATTCTCTTGCCGGACATGCTGAATGGTGCCTAGTACAGTTCGGATGTTATATGTCAAATTCCTAGCAGGGACAAACCCAGCCTGCTCTGGAGCAACCAAGTCCCGGACCAGCAGAGCCAGACGCGCAGCCAGGACTTTCGCGTATAGTTTGGCGTCTACATTAATCAGGGAGAGCGGCCTATACGAGCCACATTCGTTGGGGGGTTTCCCCGGCTTCGGGATTGTAATGAGAAGTGCTTCCCTCATAGATTTCGGCATACTACCCTGTTGGCAAATGTCATCGAAAAGCAGCATCAAGTGTGGTATAAGTTTATCTTGGAAAGCCTTATAGAAGGCCACCGTAAGCCCATCAGCCCCCGGAGCACTGCCTGACCTCATTCCCTCGAGTGCCTCCGAAATCTCCTGTTTCTGAAATGGTGCCATAAGAAATTCTCTCTGCCAATTGGCCAGGAAGGGCATCTTGATATAGCTCAGGTAGTCATCTATTTCCTCCTCTAGGTGACCTGACGGTGATCTGTACAGTTCAGTATAATAAGCGTGAAATTCCGCCAGTATATCCCCTTCCTCCGTGACCACCTCACCACCAGATGTTAGTAATTCCTCAATCACCAATGGCGGTCTGCTATTACGCATCAGTTTAGCCAATAGGGAACCAGGGCGGTCCCTTTCCCCATAGGTGCGTGCCGTGGCATATTTCCCCATATGCTGTATCTCCCTATCCGCCTCATCATGGAATTCTGCTAGTAGGGATTTAAGCCTCTCATTCGTGTCCGTGTCTTCTGCACGCCCCGTTTGTTGCTCCAGATCAGACAGCTGCGCTTCTAAGTACTTCAAACGCTGCCTGATAGCTTTGAGCACCCCTGAGTGTTTGGCCATTGTCATGCCTCGTATGTACACCTTGAACGCATCCCAAAGGACCTGTACACTATCCACCGACCCCACATTAGTCGTGAAGTAAGTGTCAATATCTTCAGCTAATTCCCCTCTGAAAGCCTCATCCAGGAGTGAGTATGGGGGGAACCTCCAAGTGAACGGGGGAATTCTCCTAGCCAGTGCCTCTAGTAGCATGAGCAGTGGTGAATGGTCCGACAACGTGCGGGGCAATATTACACATCCCTTCACTGAATTAAGGAGGGAGTGGGAGGCAAACCAATAATCAATTCTCGTGTGTATGTTATGATAGGCTGAGTAATGAGTGAAACCACCCTTCCCCGGGTGTCTATGGCGCCACACATCCATCAAATCAAGCTTCACCATTTCCGCCTGCATAATCAACGCCGAGGCCGCCGGGCATTTGGAAGCGCCAGCCGACCTGTCCAGCTCTGGGTTCAGCACAAAATTGAAATCGCCTCCCCACAGCAACCTGGAACCCTCGTACTGTCTGCAGAGGTCCGCTAGCGAGGTATAAAAGGCAGGCGTTTCGTAATTGGGACCATACACATTCACAACCAGCAGATCTTGACCTTTCCCCACACAACGGGCAATTGCATATCGACCCTCCGGGTCCACAACCACCTTCTGTAATTTCAATTGCGATTTGGGATTAGCCCACATAAGCACACCCCTTGCATGTGTAGTAAACCCCGCTGCAACACAATTGCCTCCAAGACCCCTGGTCAACAGCATAGGGCTGGATAGAGGCAGGTGGGTCTCCTGGAGCAGTGCAAGGTCAACCCGGTGTCGCTGCAAATATGCCAGTACTTTACGAAAATCGTTCAACCCCCTCACATTCCAAGTCAGCATTCTGATAGCGTTGGGGCCACTCTCCAACCCTAAAACCTCAACGCCCGCCATTGCAGAGTAATGAGTGTATCGAATTCGCACAGTTGGAATCGCAGACACAGTCCCGTAGTAGGCCAAACAAAACCCTCCCCCCAACTGTCCCAATTTGTCGTGTTCAACATGTTCAACAAAAGAATAAAATAGCAACCACCCACCCACCCACAGCCGACCATCCCCAACCCGGTCAGACAGGTCCCGCCACCACCCACCATCCCCCCCTCCCCGAACCACTAACTGACTCTACAGACCCAAGGGGCTCTCAAAGGAGCCGAAAGCCGAAAGCGTAGGGGCAGAGGTTCCCAGCCAGACAACAGCACAATTGGGTCCGGGACCTTAAACCTCAGTTACTCCTCCACCCCGCCCCCAACCAACATTCGGCGCCCTCGCCAGCTCAAATCCTCACAGTCAAATAATGAAACTCACGCGCGCGGGAGGGCCTTCCCCACAGTAACCAACAGCCAGTAGAGCGTGCTGCCACCAAACTCCCCAGCACAATCATGTTAGTTCAGTGAGTAACTAGGAAGATCTCACCCCAAAATCGTGTCACAGTGGGCTCGCATCGTCTTTACAAGAGCCAAAGTTCGATAGGGCGCAGTCGACCCATAAAGGAGGCCGTACTCCCGTTTACTCCTGGCCGTCCATGTTAGAAGCAGCATCGGCGTCCTCTCGTCGACTCCTCGGACTGTTGCGTTGTTCCTTGGCCCACTCCTTCAGGGATTTTTTCTGTTCTGTGGGGTCGGTGAAAAAGTGTGAATGCCCCTGCCTGTTAATACGGAGTCTCGCAGGGTACAACATGGCATAGTCAAGCCCAAGGTCTCTCAGTTGTTTCTTATATGGGGCGAAGAGCTTCCTTTCCTCCTGCACTCTCGCCGTGAAGTCCGGGTAGAGGGAGATGTTCATGCCCTCAAATTGCAAATCTCCTTTCACCCTTGCCAGCCGAAGCGCCAGGTCCCGGTCACGATAGTTCAACAGCTTCGCAATAATCGGCCGCGGTGGGAGTCCTGGTTGCGGCTTCGGCCCCAGAGTGCGATGAGCCCTCTCGACGATAAACATAGGGGAGAAGACCTCCTCCCCTAAGAGGGTCCGAAGCAGCCTCTCCACGAACAACTCCATTTTACCAGTGTTGGTGGACTCCGCCACCCCAGTAATGCGAACGTTGCGCGCCTCCAAGTCCTCCGTTTTGTCCTGAATGACTTTAAGTAGCCTTCCGAACTGCTTGCGATCTTTATCCCATTCCGTCTGGGCCTCCTCTGCCTCCGTCAGCCGCCTTTCCGCCATATCCAGTCGTTCAGCATGCTTATCAACTCTCTCGGACATGCGGTCCATCCGGTACGTCAATGCATCAATTTTAGTACCAATCGCCGCCATGCTGTCTTGCAAGCCTTTTTCCATCGACACCAGCATTTCGCGTATGTCCGCACACAAGGAGCTTTCGGAGGCAGTAGGTCGCGGCGAGGCGTCCTGGGCCGGGCCTTCAGCACCCTTCGCTTTCCGTTGATCAAACGTTAGTTTGGGCTGGGTTCTGTCGCCCTTCCCCATGGCGTTCCTGGTGGTCATCCAGTCGAGGTGCCCAGCCGCCAGCAATACACCACCAGCAGATGTTAGGAGGGCAAACAGGAGACACTTAGGCAGTGGGCGCTAAGGGACAAGGTGTTGCGCAGCAAGAAATGCGCCCAAGATGGCGGCCGACCGCACTGCAGTACGAGTAGGCCCAGTCGCCAGAGAGGCACACCGTCAAGCACTCCCCCGCAACCACACCGTTCCAAATCCGGGCAGATGAGTCACCACCTCTCCAGAGCGCAGCACACCTACAATCCTGCAGCTTTCTGTAGGTAGCGTGGGGTCCAAGCACAGGTAGATAGGGCGTTCTCCCAGCAGGTCGGCGGCCATCTAGAAACTTCCTCCAGCGGCCGGTAGCACCGCAAACACCTGCACTTCTGCCCCCTCCGAAACTTCACAATCGAATGCCAGTTCACCACAGCGTCGCCCGAAAACAGGGCGTGGTAGCTCCGGTCAGGACCAGTTGCTCGGCTGCAGGTTAGGCAGGCCGGCCCCACTTCAGTAAAGCAAACCGCACGTAGCGTGACGCAGCACGGGCAGCCACTCAGGATAGTCCGTGGATTACGGCCTGGTCCGTCTCAGCACCGTCCTCCGAGCAGCAAAGCACCACCACACCGGATCTCGCCCGGGGAAAGGACCCCCGCCAGGCCGGAGCGTAGGTAGGGAGTCCGCCTCAACTTTTAGAGCTAGTTAGGCGCCAGAAGGATAAGTTTGACGGAGTTTAACGGGGCTCAGGCGAGGAGCTCAGCGCTCACACGTCTTTCATGGACGCCGGCAAGCTCCGCCCCCAAGGAACCACATTGTTACAGTGAATCTAATTCTTGGATTTAGAAAGGAAGGAACTACTCTTTGGGCATTTGTTATTCTTGGGGTGCTAATCAGTGCTTCATTCTTTACTTTTCATTTGCCTGCTCTGTTGAGACTCTTACGAAGTGGGAAGAGTTTCCATATTTGTTCTATTTGCTATCCAGGGATCTGGGGGTATGTTGGCATCCCTCTACATACTACTTTAATTGATGAACCCTTTAATGAGGTTATTAACCTATATTCCTTATTTTGCATAGGTGAGGAAGTGTCTTGAGTACCGTTGGGACTCTTGCAAAAGCAGGAAACTCTAGGGGCTAGCTCAAGGTGATAAACCAAAACTAGCGAGATACTATGAGAGTAGACACTATACATGAATGAGTATTAATCGTGTATCTTATCTTGCAGGTTTCCCTTCCCTGCTGTTCCCTTTCTATCCTTCCCTCGCCTGATCACTCGAACACTCTGTATATTATATACCAGTGTGTTGGTGAGGTCAGGAGGTGGACCATTCTTGCTGCATCTGGATTTCGCAGAGTGTGACCTGACAGTTACAGGCTTCCATGTGGTTGAGTCACCAAGTCAGCTCTGTTTTGGCCTCTGCTAACAGAGCTACATGTGCGTATGAGAGCCCTTTCCGTAGGTGTTGAATTTTCAAATGCTGAACTGGTCTGTAGTGGAGAGGACCCAGGAATATTGCATGACGAGGCCAAAAGACCCACTAACCTATGGTGGGACCTCAATGATACAATCTGGCTGGATAACACTAAGTTCAATTTCTTATTGATCGCCCTCACTTTTTGGGACGGCAACCGAAGTGGCACCTGCATTGAATCCACTTGGAATCCCAGAAATTGTATAGATTGGCTCGAGCTTAGGATGTATTTCTGAGAGTTGATCACAAAGCCGAGGTCCTGTGGCAACTGCACTACCCAAGAGAGATGAAAGAAAACTGTGTGCAGGTCCTGTGCCATGATAATCATATTTTCCAAATAGACGTTGAGTCAAACACCTCTCATCCTTAGAGACACCACTACTGGTCTCATCATTTTGGTGATATACTATGGAGCGGCAAATTGGTCAAAGGAGGAGGACCAGTGTCTCACCAGAAGAATTGAGGAAAGTGTCTGTAGGAAGCAAAGATTGGGACTGTTAAATAGGCATCCTTTAGGCCCAGATACACCAATTAGTCCTATTCTCGCAGGAGATCTTGCAGAAGATGGATATCTTCCATCTTGAAGTGGTGATACCAGATCCAAGCATTGAACTCCTGTAAATTCATAACAAATTAACAAAATATTGTACTGATACTCTGGGGTAGGGAATCGTTAAGCATCTTTCCCAAAGAGCTCTTGAATTTCACAATCTATGAAAATCTGCTCTTGAAGGGAAAACACATGTTGTCTCAGGGGAAATTGTTGTGGAGGAGTATCTTAAAACTCAATTTTGTACCCCTGAACTGTCACCAGGTTTCATGCATCTTGCAATATTTCTGCAAATTGGAGAGGAATAACTTAATTTGTATCCCCAAAACCACCTCCTCTGGAGGAATCAATCCAACATGCAAAGCTGGCCTCTGCTTCTGAAAGGGCTAGTCTACTATATGCTCCCTTGTTAAAGTGTCCTTTGTTCCCTCTGGATTTGGACGGGAAGAAGGTGTCTCCTCTTGAAGAGTCATACCATCCACTTTGACATTAAGTAGAGTTGGATCTTTGAAATCCTTGGAAGGAGCCATGGCTGAATTTTCAACCATTGTAATGCATGGCTCTGCCAAAAAGCCAGCGTTGAACACCTTTTTAAGGGAACTTGGGCCTTATCTAGGACACTAAAAATGAATACAAACGTACTAAGGTCCTTTGCAAAAGCCGCACATAAAATAGCTCATCAGCAATGGGGCTGGCCTCCTCCTTCGTAAATCATCGCACTTGGGTATTTGCACACACACGAGCCAGAAATTTGGGAGAACTTCTGAAACAACCAACAGAGAACATTATGAAATCCACTTATCGAGGAACTACCCCGTGCTCAAACTGCAATAACTGCCATAATATTATGAGAGGTAATGTCATTACACACCCAATGAAAGGATATAACATACATTTGAGAGTCAACGCCACATGCGACACCACGAACATTATATATATGCTAAAGTGCCCATGTGGATCAATATATGTGGGACATACAGAAAGAAAATTAAAGGTTCGAATGAACGAACACAAGAGCAACATTAGAACCGGGGAAATGAAGTCCACGGTGGCAGCACATTTTCAGGAGGCAAAACACCATATCAGCCAATTAAGGGCATGTGTGTTAGAAGAAGTGATGAGAAAAGAAGGAACAGACAACAAAAAGAACTTGCTGAAAAGAGAAAATCATTGGATTTATTATCTAAATTCCCTTAAACCATATGGACTTAATGATAGGGTTGAATTTACATGTTATTTATAGAACGATAATAGTAACTCGCAGATTGTATTGTAACATTCATGAAGAGTCACAATTGGTAATTTTATCGTGGTAGCTAAGCGTGGGTCAGATCGCTACACAGTGCTAACATCGAGCGCAGTCAGGCCAATAAAGTTTTCTTTGCAAAAAAAACATCCGACTTCACACACACGCTACGACGCATGCATGTAACTTCTTTTAGATCTAAAACCGCGAGAGTACGACGTTCATTTGACATGCTGCAACAGAGAAACATGAAGGAAAGGGAGATACACTAAGGTGAGCGCGGTCCGTATCACGGAGCAAATGAGGAAAGAAAGGGTAAATACCATCACGTAATGGAGATTAGGGCATTTAAACACATGGAGCAGCGGCCTCGGCTAGCGCAATAAGACGTTCTTTAGTTGAGAAATATAGTGAGATTCTCATAAAGAAACTAGAAGTTGTTGAGGAACTATTTACAAAGTCGACGCTTATCGTATGAATCGCCATAGATCAGCGGCACCAGAAGCATGCGCATTATAAGTACGAGCTGAAGTACACGGTAAACGGACACACGCTTATCTAATTAAGGTACGGGATGCTAGCATTAAACAGCAGTATAATTGCAAGCAGCAGTAGCAATGTGTAGATGATTTCAAGTGAGACTGTATACAGGTTGGCAGATTGATATAATGGAGGAAAGATGAGTAACATTGCATAGCAATTGATGTGATGAGTTGAACCATGGGCACCGCTTGAGATTAAGTGGTAAAAAAATGTATGTTTATTTTTCTTTTAGAATGTTTCCCTGATGAAGGCGAATTATCGCCGAAATGCATTGGAGAAAGAGAATAATTTCTGATGTATAAGAGAATGAACCAAATTCAAACAATTATTGGTTATATGTGATTACAACATGATCAAGCCAAAAGAAATGAAATAAAAAGAACTATGCATTATCAATTTTTGAGTTGAGCCACAGTAATTTACCAATTTAAGCTGAAGGTGTTCAGCATTCAACCAGTGCCTTGGGAGACAGATCTATGAATCATAGTACTGCAACCTACCAGTCATTGTATACACTCCAGGCGGGGAGTGATTCTCGAGAGCACGGTAACTAGCAAAAATCAATCATTAAAACAAGAGGCTGTGCACGACCAGCACCCAAGCAAGATAGAAATGATGCCAGCAAGCCAAGCGGCACAGCCCACTTCCCACTATACAAGGTGAACAAGTCAGTTGACTTTGCTGAGGAACGCATGCACAGGACAGGTAGCTCATCACTCACTCAAAACACTCGATCTGAGGTGAAAAACGACAATTAGAAGACATGTCACAACAAACATCACAAAAAATATTGTGATGCATCAAGGGGTTCGGGCCTGAAGAGCTAGTCAGTGAAGGAGAGAAAACAATTTTCACCAAAGGTAACAACCACAAATATCAATGTGTATACAAACAACAATGAGAGGTACTTAATTTGGCCAGTGCGCAGCAGCAAACGAAGAGGAAATGATACAGTGGTCTACTTATGGGATAGTATCATATGTGATTGGTACATTTGATCTATGACAAGGTATGTGTAGGAAAGTAAGATCTGCTTCTATCTTTTTGCCTGGTGCTAAGCTGTATTTGACTAGTCTGACTGGGATCCTGCTAATCAGGACCCCAGTCTATCTGCTTTCTCCCTAAATGGTTATGATCAGTACTTATTTATACCCCAGATTGGATACTGGGTACCCTTATCAGGCCCTGATATATGGTACCCATGTACCCAGGGCATAGGTACCCCAGAGGTCTCCCATGGGCTGAAGCGTGCATTATGCCACCCATGAGAGACTATTCAAAATGGAACAACAGGCCTGCCATTGCGGCCTGTGTAAGTTAGTTCTAGCACCACTTACTAAAGATATAGGTTTCCTATATCTAGGGTCCCTGCACTTAAAACCTATAACTCACTCCTATAGCAGGCCTTGACAATCCTGAAGGCAAGGAGCTTGTTTCTAAGTAAGAGGGTGCCCCTGCATGAGCAAGACATCCCTGGAGCCTACGGAGTCCATCCTCCCAAGTGTCAGTGAAGCAGCCATATACTATATGGAGGGGCACCGCTTAATTACGTGATGACCATCTCGAAAACGGCTGCAACGAATCCTATCATGTTTGGTATCAAACATGTTGGAATCATTCCCTATACCATACACAGTGTGGGTATATGATTCCAAGCACTGGAAGAGCCCTCCGTTGGGCTCTCAGTGTTCCCGGTGCCAACCTTCTAGACAAGGACAAGACTAAATGGTTGCTGCCTACCAAAGACACATTTCTGCCCTCCTGCTGCTGAGCCCAGCTCGAGCAGAGGAAGGTGCACCAATAGGCATCCTGTCACAGGGAGGTGTGACTACCTCCCAGACAGGGTTTAGTATATTGGGACCGGGTGGGTGCACTTGCCAGCATCAGAAAGTCTGCATGAGGGGCACACTTGGTGTCCCCATGCATAGGTCAGTTCAAACCAGGTCTGAGAGACATTTGCTCCAGCTCTGGCGCAAAATTGGACAAATGGCATGGGAGTAATCTCCCCCCTTGCTAGACCGGTCCCCTGAATCTTCCCATCCCTTTCACTAGGGTTCTTAAGGGCTTACCTAGGTGTATTTCCCTAGATTCATCAAGGGGTAAGATTCAGATCAGACACAACTTCTACTTCTAACGGCAGGCCACTCTTGACTTCGTTTGGGCCTGACTTCGTCTCCCTTCCAGTCTGCTGCATCGTCTGTGCCTGTGCATCATGCAGGAACCATTCAAGGCCTGTGAAGCATCAAAGACACTTGAAGGATTCTCCCTTGGAGTGAAGGAGTCACTCCCCTGCATTTGCACACACCACAACAAAGTCGACTGGTCTGCTGATCCTGAGCTCCTCCGGACTCCAAAGGCTCTGCAACACAGGTCGTTGTTTTCCACAGTTCCTGAGACCTGTCCTGCCCTCTCACCAAGTTTGAGTGCAGTACCTCTTGTGGGGGTTGCAATAACCGAACCCCTGTGCACCGCATCAACTTGCAGTTGCAAAGGCTTGTTGACTTCATTCCAAGGAGATCTTCGGGCACCAAGTAGCCCCGACCTCGAGCACCTCCAGTGACCAGAATCTTCAGCCACGCCACATCGTGTGCATCATGGTCTGCATTTTTTGGTGAGGTGCTTGAGGTCCTCTCGCGACTCCAGTGCCTCCGGCCTGTGGGTTCACTTGAGGGTAACACTTGTTTCTTTTGGACTAACCTAATTGCTCCAGGCCTATTTTAACTCCCCTGCTGTTGGTGAGTCCCCTGGACCTTGCTGGTCCCGACGTAGCTCCTTCTTTGATTCCTGCATTGGTTGCATTTGCCAAGGCTTTTTGGAGCTCCCGCCGGACACCAACCCCTCAGCACTCAATATCCTTTGTGGGACAGCTTGCGCATAGCTCCTGGTCCCCCTCAGCGTCGCCGAGTCCTCACAGCCGCAGAGTCAAGGTCATCGTCATCCATCCTGCAACACCCGACATCAGAGGGCATTCGTCTTCCAAGTCTCCTGGTCACTCCTGAGTGACAGACTCTGTCCCCTCTGCTTGCAAGTACCTCTCATTAGGAATCCAACCTCGGATTCCACTGGACATTTCTTCCTTCTTCCACAGCGGCACTTTCCTGAAATCCTCCTTTGGGTTAGATAGCAGTTTCCAACACCACTTCATACATATGCACTCGGCTTCCCTGGTGTAGGTAACGTGGGTACTAGGATATCCACAGGTGGGGTGGCTCTCCAACCTTCTGTCTTCCACTGGGTTTCTATAGGGTCCACTGAGAAGGGTCCTTAATCTTTTAAAATCCAACCGCGACTTGCACATACACTTATAGAGCATGCTGCCATGTTTCCACACTGCACAACACTCCGTGGAGTCCCTATCTACTTACCTTGGATGGTTCTTAAGGGTCCCCAGCAATTCTATGTCCTCTCAACATCGTCCTGACTCAAGTCATGGTTCTTATACCACTTTATTAGTATATGTTCAGTTCCCCCTGGGGTCCACTGTGTATTTTGTGCTATTTATTGTGTTTCTTTCCTAAAGTAAAGTATTGTATGCAGGAGATATTTGAACATACTAGAGAGTATTATATAATAAATACATATTTTTATAAATACTTGATGTGGTTCTTTTCACGTCATCTATACTGAAAGATTGCATTCTGGTAAAATAAACTGCTTTAAACATCCTCTGGACTAAGCCTGAAGGCTGTTCTCCATTGCTACAACTTAGAGAGCTTTTTAAGGTTGTCTAAGATCTCTTAAATCACCATAAGGGATGTCTGGACTGGTGCAAGGTGTCAACTTAGAAAAGTGGACATCATATACCAGGCCAGCTTCTCACAGTATGTTAATGTGAAATGTAGTTTTGTATGTATTCTCTTTTCATTAGCTACATTTTAAAACTCTAGTAAAGTTAGAGGAGCATTATATAAGCCTTTGGTGGGACAAAAAATTAAGCTTCCAATATTTCACGTTAACAATTTAGTAGTCAATCACAATAACAGTAAACACCCTTTGGTGGGACAAAGAATTATGCTTCCATTTCTTTACTGTATCAAATCAGTAGTCAATGAAAATAACAGTAAACAACAACTACATATCCCAAGAACATAGTAGAAAATCATAAGCAGTCCAGACCACCAATCATCCTCCAGCACAAAGACCAAATGTGAAACATACCATCTTGACACTTTCTTTGCTGCGATCTTGTCATGAGCCATCTTACACACCTGAAAGTGTAGCTCAAGTTGGTGGCTGATAAGGTGGTTGGAGAGTAATAAGCAATTGACTCTTATCAGATCTAGATTCTCTTGTATAGTCACAGCAAACAACACACAATTTCGGATTGTCAGGAGAACTGGGATATGAGATACTTTTTGAATGTGTCTTAGTAAGTCTAGAAATGTGAAAAACTTTAGGCGAAAATATTCTAACTGTTGGACCCAGCGCCCTTACTTTAGACATGAGATCAAACATAATAGACTTGTCAGTTTCACTGAACGTTACTTCATAGACAAATCATAATTATCTGGCCATCTTTCAAGAAATCTCAGTATCACATTTACATCCCACAGACTGTAATAATTAGGCACAGGAGCCTTCGATAATCTTACAAGACTTACTGAGTACTCCCGCTCCAATCTTAGAGAAAAGTGTCAGTCGCCTTTGTCAATAGATTTGGTTTTAAACTGAAGAATTCCATCAACTGTCTGTTCTAATTGGAGGCAAAAGGTAGATAGAACATGGGGCCCACTTGTTCAGAAGAAGTTAAAACACTTGGTGGTGCAGCATCCAATCGTTGGCATCCTTCAGGTAACGTGAATTCCAATCTGCTACCGCTTAGTTTTAACCTGCCAGACATTCTGCCATCAGACCAGATTTTAGTGTTGAAGGCAGAAGTTTCAAAAGTCTGGCTATCTCAAGTAAAATCTTTGAGTGCTTTCCCCCAACCTGCTGATGTATCAAATTGCCAATAAGTTGTCCATCTGAAAAGGATACAATAGTTTGCTTTCTGAGTCTATAAGGCTCTGATGGCAAAGAAACCCGCTGGGAGCTCCAGATGTGGAACTACAACTCTGTAACTGACAATGACCCCCTATGGAGAGTGATCTGCACCTGGATCCCCAGCCCCGTCATCTTGCTGAAATCTGAAAACGACCCTCCTGTTAGAGGCTTCCATATGTTCTAGTCACCTTTGTAGCACTGATCTGGCCTCTGCCAATCGACTGATCTTGTCTGCATATGATAGACCTTTGTGACGATTTTGGATCTCCAGTCTCTGGAGCGCATTGTAATGGAGAGGACCTGGGAATTTGGCTTGGATTGAAGAAGTGAGGACACCAATAATGCATGCCCCCAACTTCAATGATAACACAGGTATACACCCGTTACAACGCATCTTTTACAACTACCTACTATTACAACGCATCTTTTACAATGCATACCATTACAACGCATTGCGCTGGGGGGCGCTCTAGGATAGGGAATAAGTATAATTTACTATCCAACACCTTCCCTAGTGTCCACGGGGACTGGAGTTAGAATAGTAAATTATACTTACCACTATCCAGCACCTCAAAGCGCTATGCGTTGTAATGGTATGCGTTGTAATGGTCGCGTTGTAATAGTAGGTAGTTGTAACGGTATGCGTTGTAACATGGTACATCCATAACACATTCTTGCACTGAATCGATTCATGTTCTTTCTTTATATCTTTTATCTTCTTTGCTTGCAACTGGTATTGTGCCTTCTCTGAATCTACCAGAGAATTCCAGAAACTTTATACATCAAGTCCAAGCCGGAACCAATTTCTTGTTGTTGATGACAATACCCAACTCATGCAATAGATGTACAGTCCAGGTCACATGAGTTATCAGTTCTTCCTGCTCCAAAAAACATGATTAGGCTATCTGGTTTTAGGTTTAAACCTATGTTAACTGATAAAACCCCACCAAAAGGAAAATAGCCATCACCGGTGTAAACATATAAACACTGAAAAACACCTTTGCAACCACAAACAAAGTGCCATTCTAAGAAAGGAAATGATGAGTGAAAGAGTCATTTGTATTTCTTCCTGAAGGGGCCAATACAATGTAACTTTGTTATACAGGGTAGCATCAAGAAAGACCAGGCTAATATTATTCTGCTTGTGAGTTTTGCTGTCTAGGGATGTCACTAAAACATTGTCTCTTCTTCCTTCTGCTTTTTTCAGTTTTGTGGTCATTGGTCTAAAGATGCAGTGTTTAGAAGCATGTTTTAGGTCTTATTTAGTTATTTTATAAACTGTAGAGAATCGGGAAATATCAAAATCATATTTGAAATGTTGGCTACATTTGATTTCACTGATAGGTAAAATGGATGGTTTCATAAGAATCTTTCCTAATATATAGCATCACATTTACCCACAGACAGAGAATGGGTGAAATCCTTTGATACATCAGCCCCCTTTTCTAGTGAGTTAGTATTAATCGTAAGTGAATTGCCAAACACCCCAGTCTTTAAACATTCAATGCAAGATATAGTGACATGTGTATGTGAAAAGAATGTTATCACCAACCATATGAGATAGTGGTGAAAACATGACACCAGGCGTTTGGTAAACATGGAACACAGTGTCACTTGGAATGCTGCTGGAAAAAGTTCCTACCAAGTTCAATAGAGATTGGAGTGATATTGTTTGTATTTGCAGTAATTCAGCTACGTATATAAAAGAGTTGTATGATGACCTGTCAAAATTGATACCTGAGCTGAAGTGCTTCCCTGTAAGAGATCCTTGCCACTTCCTAGATAGTATGCTGAATGTAAAAAAAAACAATTGATGGACAGAATGCAGAACAATTTCATACATTAACCCCAGTACAGAGATCTGGGCATAAATCCATTGTTTTTTGCTCACCATGCCATTCCAGGGTGGACCCAGCCATATGCAAATCAGTCTTGACCCTGTTCCCAATGGGACAGTCCAACCCGAACTGCCAAGCCAGGTCCTCCCTGGACTGGAAACAAGCATCCTAGGACTAGTCTCTGGCTTTCAGTCCTGGCCAGCCAGGATAGCTTGATTCCAGTGGCATGGAGAGCACAAGACCCACGTCCGGGCATACCCGTCCCACTCTGGGTGACAAATGCAAAAAGAACAATTGATGGATTTGTTTCTTTTACAGATAGTATGCTGAAAGCATCTTTACAATATTCAGAGTTAATGAAGAATGCTATCGACTTTGTAGTCCATTCTGGTTCAGTAAACATGCATTTGGTCCTCATATACCCTGTGCACACGCCACCTATATGCATGCACTATCAGTGCAAAAAGCAAGCAATTCCATAAACACCGGAAAAACACTGTTTCTGTTGTTTTTAATGGTGCAAAAATGTGTAACCACTGATAACCACTGTTTTTTTATGTATTGAAAAAACTGAAAATACCCCACCAGAATTTACCCAAAATAGAAACTGAAAACAGGAAAGCCTAACCATGATGATAATATTGTCTAAATGGACAATGACTTATACTCCTTTTGCTCTAAGATTCTTCACAACCGATTTTATTACCACAAAGGAGCTGATGATGGTCCGAATGGAAGGGCAGAGAATTTGAAACATTTGGGTTTTCTATTGAATTTGTAGGCCTCTTCTGTAAGTTGAAAACATAAAGATAATCAAATAAGCATCCTTGGGTTCCAGATAGGCTGCTCAATAATTTTCTTTGAGACGAATCCTCAAAAGAATGATCTCCATTCTTATATGCTTGTAAAGGGCACAGTCATTAAGACCTCAGTGATTCAGTACCAGCCAGTAATTGCCTCTCTTCTCTTGAACCAGAAATATTTCGCTGAAAAAACCTTGAGTGGGGTACACTAGGACATATTGTCTCTTTGTGCAAACTTCTGAATCCATAAAAGCTTGCTCTTGAAGGGAAACCCCCAATTGTCTGTGGAAAGAATATTCTGCTGGGGTACAGTAAAACTGTAATGTGCACCCTTGAGCTGTCTTTATGACCAAAGTATCTTGTATCAATTTTCGGTAGTTGTGAACAAAACTGCAGACTCGGATCAAGTGCAACTTGGAATAATGGAATGCAATTTACCTGTTAATCCAGAGTTGGGGTTAATTGGAGGGCAGCCTCTATTTCCTCCTCTGCCACATCTGGTTCTGGATAGAATGTTCCTTCTCTTGAGCTTTCAAAGTATCTGCACTTTCTTTGAGCAAAGTAACCTCACTGAAGACACTGTGAAACAATTCGGCCTAATTGGTGCTTCCTGCCTCGTCTTGTCTTTCCAAAAAGGATAGGCTTTAAAACCTTCTTCAGGGACAGTTGGGCTATTTCCAAGGCCACAAAGGTACTATAAAACTTTGTAAATCCTAATCAAAGGTGTCACTAAATTGAAGGTCTTAAGTGATGGGACCAGCTTTAGCCAAAGCCATCTTGGTCAATGTAGGGTCAATGCGCCTAAGGATGAATGATGTCTTTCAGTAGAGATGAAGCAATTCACATTCCACAATAAACAAATAACCCATCAGGCCCAACCATCTAGAATGTCTGGATCAATATTAGATGCTTGATCCTTGGCAGGAAGTGCAATTAACAACATCTTTGTGCTAGGACCTGACAAATCTAAGATTTTGTCCTGATATGCCTTATAGTTAGCAGAGTTAACTATAACTTGCGCCCCCTCCATGCTCTGCTTATGATCTCACATATTACATCACTAATTACATTTGTTTTGTTTTTTAAAACATTGTTTATTGGGTTTTGTACAGTCCGTATACATAATCACATCATCTATCAATCAACACGATAAACCAGCCCCCACAAAGGCTTCCAACCCCCTACCCCTTGTATGCTGTGCTATACAATTACTGTGATGCAGTAGGTTGAATGTCAAGAACTATATCCCAATAATGTGTGTATCCCCAACTCCCCCCCCCTGATAATTTGTTCTTTGATGTGTGGGGGAACCAATGCAAAACACTAGTAGCTGTATCAAAGGTCAATTGTCGCTCCGTGATTGTATTCAGTACATCTCCCACCTCCTCCCAGTAAGCCCCCAATCGCTGGGCAAGACCATAGCATGTGCATCAAGTCTGCTCCTATCTGTACACATCGAGGGCACGCCGCCTCGGTTATCTCAAAATATTTCTGGATTTTCCCTGGTGTCAAATATGCTCTATGGAGTATATAGAAGTGCACTAATTGGAATCTTGCGTGTCTTGTGCTCTTCCAGGCTCTGCGTATAATCTGTGTCCAGGCCGTTTCAGGAATAGCTCTTCCTATGTCTACTTCCCATGTCTCCCTCAGTGTCTCTAGGGGTGCTAATCCTTCATTAAGCATTCTAGAATAGAGGCATGTGACTGCTTTGAAATTTCCGGCTGCCATCATGGTATATTGGCACGCCATGGTTGTGTTAGGCTCCGCCAGCCCCACCCGCCAGTGAGCTTGAAGTGCCCTAGTCAATGCTGCATGTAAGATGAATCCCCCTCTCGGCAGATCGTATCTCTCCTGCAGCCCCTGATATGGCAGCATTGCCCCATCCTCGTATAGGTCTGCTAGTATCTGGATTCCTGCATCTTCCCATTCGCCATTCCCAACGGGATTTCGGGCGCAAGACTCCGCCCTGCG
Organism: Lissotriton vulgaris; assembly: GCF_964263255.1. Taxonomy (NCBI): domain Eukaryota; kingdom Metazoa; phylum Chordata; class Amphibia; order Caudata; family Salamandridae; genus Lissotriton; species Lissotriton vulgaris. The sequence goes on along the minus strand of NC_141685.1, from coordinate 1,126,810,405 downwards.
TTGAGAGCGATTCCAGCATAGTTAGTGTCTTTTCTTCAGTTAGGAGATCCCTAAGATCTAGTTTTTGTTGCAGCACTATGAATGACAGAACAAAGAGTGGTATTCCTCTACCTCTCTGCTGTTCTGGACCTCTAAATTCCTGCACTACTGCCTGTGTTAATATCTGGAGTTGGGCCGCTAGGTAATACAGCTCAAAATCTGGGACCGCCAATCCTCCCTCAGCTTTGGGCCTAACGAGCGTTGCCTGCGCAACCCGACGCCTCCCCGTTCCGCATAGGAAACTCACTGTGAGTGATTTTAACAATTTTAACATTGAACACGGGATCCACACGGGAGAGTTCTAAAAAAATATAATAGTCGAGGAAGCGCTACCATTTTCAATAGAGCTATTCGTCCCGTCACTGACAATGGGAGAGTGGACCAAAAGGCCATGCTACTTTTCAATGCTCTCACGGCACGTCCAACGTTCCCTTCCAGCATATCGGCGGCAGTGTGATAGATATGCACTTCCAGATATTTCACACAAGTAGGTTCCCATCTCACATTTTATTTATTTATTTATGGTATTTATAAAGCGCTCTGCAACCCTACGGGCATCCTGGCGCAGTGAAAGTATAACTGGAACGATGTGCATCATGGGTGGGATGGATGGTCATTTGATTCTGGGGCAGTTAGACTTTAGGGAAGAGCCATGTTTTTACCTTTTTTCGAAATGCCATCAGTTCTTCTGTTTTCCTGATCGAAATAGGGAGGCTATTCCAGAGATGGGCAGCCGCTATACTAAAGGCTCTGCCACAAAGATTGGCTTTCCTAATCCTGGGTATACTGATGAGGTTAGTGGAGGAGGATCGAAGGGTCCGAGTGGGTTCATACCATTTGAATTTATTTTGTAGTGGTAAGGGGCCCATCCCATGCACTGCCTTAAAGACAGTGCATAGGGATTTAAAGAGGATCCTCTGATGTACGGGCAGCCAGTGTAGTTCAGCCAGTGCAAGAGTGGTTGAGGAACTTCGTCCTCGGGGAAAGTGCCATTTTGGCTGCTGCCGCCTGGATGCTCTGCAGTCTGGAGATCAAGTAAGCAGGAGATTCCAGTAGTAGAGCGTTACAATAGTCCAGGCGGCTGAGAATGGTGCTCCTGACTATGGTGGCTCTAGCCTGTGCTGGTAGAAGGGGCAGCAGCTTTCGAAGGCCTCGCATTAAGGCGAAGCAGCTGCTCACCTGCTTATTGACATTAGTCTCCAGACTCAGGCTGTCATTAAAGCTGACCCCTAGATTCCTCACTGATTTTACTGGGGTTAGTGGCTCCCCTGGCTTCAAAGGCCAAAAATCGGCGGGCAGGCTTCTAGTGATTCTGCCTACTTTGCAGAGCATTATCTCGGTTTTATCACTATTAAACTGTAGTGATTTCTTATTTAACCAAGACGCCATTTCCATCATGCAGGTATGGAAGGACTCAAGTGGATCTGCATGAGCACCATCAAGAGAAATCATCAGCTGCGTGTCATCCGCATAGTTGATCACGCTAATGCTGTGAGCCTTGATGATGCCCATCAGGGGTTGCATGTACACGTTAAAAAGTATCGGGCTGATTGCGGACCCCTGTGGGACCCCATGTGGAACTGTAGCAAACTCAGACTGGTATGGAGGGATTGCTACTGCCTGCCATCTGTCCGTCAGATAAGAGCGGAACCAATCAAGCGCAACTCCCCCTACTCCAAGGCTTTTCAGTCTTGTCAGCAGAATGTCGAGACTCACCGTATCGAATGCGGCGGACAGGTCCAGCAAAATTAAGATTGCTGATTCTCCCCTGTCTGCCCTCATTCGCAGGTTGTCCAGGACCATCAGCAGAGCTGACTCGGTTCCATGAGCTGGTCTGAAACCGAATTGCTCCTCTTCAAGGATGTTGTTAGTTTCCAGGAAGAGGGACAATGATCTGCTGACCAGCCGTTCCATGATCTTAATTGGATACGGTAGGAGCGATATAGGTCGATAGTTTTTATGGCAATTGGGGTCCAAATTTTATTTCTTCAGTAGGGGGGTGACAACTGCCGATTTCCAATCTTTTGGTACAATACCTGTGTCGAGGGATTGATTACACAGCTGACGAAGTACTGGGAAGAATTCATCCCCAAACTCCTTTACTATTTTGTGAGGTAGAGGGTCCAGTGGGGATACCGATGTTATATTGAGGGCTATTTGCGCAAACTCTTGTTCTGTTGCAGTCTCGAATTTATCCAGGATAGCCTTTGGTATGGGGTGTCTTTCCGTTCCTTCACTCTTCATCCCGTTCTCTATGTTGCTATTACGCTGCGCTAGGGGGATGGGTGCATCCTTCAAGCCGTCAATGATCTTGGTAATTTTTTCCTGGAAAAAGGAGGCCAAACCGTCGCATAGTTCCTGTGAGGGCTTGATTTTGCTATTAGCACATTCAGGATGGGACAGCTCTTTTACTATCCTAAAAATGTCGCGTGACTTGTTGGCGCTTTTTAAGATTAAGTCTGCATAATAATTTGCTTTGGCTATGGTAATCTCTTTCTTGTACTGAATAATTGTCTGCCTCCAGAGTAGTCTGTCCTGCTCTAAATAGTTTCTCCTCCAGTGCCTCTCCGCTTTTTAACAGAGGTTTTTCAGCTCTTTCAATGTTTCTGTGTACCGGGGCACGGAAGGGTTACCTCTTTTTCTGATTACTTTCAGCGGTGCAATATGATCAAGTTTTCTAGTTACCTCATTGCATAGTAGGCGATAGTTCGTGGTGATATCGTTCTCTGGGTTAAACAAGTTCCCCACCTGAAAGAGGTCAGACTTCTCTTCCTCTTTTCTTTTTAGTAGACCCTTCCAGTCACGGCTAGTGATGGTCCTGGTCTGCGTGTTTGTCAGTCCTATATTAACAAAAGTGTGGATATTGAATATTAGGAGATGGTGGTTTGACCATCCTACTGGTTGTATTGTTCCCATGGTTATGAGATCTTCTGCAGTGAATATTAGATCCAGAATGTTTCCTTCCCTATGTGTGGAGGTGGTTATCCATTGTTTTAACCCTAAATTGGTACAGGATTGTGTAATGTCATGAAAGGCCGTGTCTAGTTGGCCGTTGGTCCACAAGTTGAAATCTCCCAGTACCAATAGTCTGCTATGTGAGATTGCCAGGTTGCTAACGACGGCGATCAGTTCCTGCTGTTGCATGGCGTTGATGTGCCCCGGTGGCCTGTAGCAGATTAGGCCCGTAAGGCAATGGCCTGAGTCATGCCTGATCGATATCCCGAGAACTTCAGCACATGAAATCGTATCAATGTCCATCATTACAATATTCAAATCTTCCCTAAAAATGATTCCAGTTCCCCTCCCCTCGTCCCACGGTCCTGGGTTTATGGACAATCTTATACCCTACTGGGCATGCTGGCCCCAGCTCTGACTCTAGTCCGGCCGCCGTCCATGTTTCGGTTAGAAACAGAATATCCAGGTTACTGGATTCAATCAGTAGCTGTATCTCGTGGCATGTTTTGGGAAAGATCTAACATTTAGCAACCCACTTAATAACTCTCCCTTAGGTGTATGCCTTTGTTCTACATACGATGTCTTGTTTGGCGGGATATGCCTGTTGCCTGGGGTCAGATCAGATTTCGATAGTAGTTTGAGTGGGAGGGGGTTGATATGTGGCAAGCAGATTAGGCAGTTAGGGCAGGGATTCATATCCGTGGATGTTGTATTAGGGGCTAGTTGAGGGCAGGTTGCTTTGCCGGCCAGTGGATCCAGCATTATCAGGGCTTCCCAGCTATATATGTGGGTCTCAATATCCGGCGTAAGTCGGGTAGGGAGGGTGGCCCTGGGCCCGGTCTTGGCGCGGATGAGCGCAGACGAGCTTGCCTTAAGCGCGCCTTCGGCGCGCAAACGTCGCGCCCGCTGCGCTTGTCCGCTGCGCTTTCCTATCCGTAGTGTGCTGGGGTTCTTCCTGTCTCACTGGGAACAGGCATGTTTTCGACCAGTTCACTCTTGACCCCGAGACGTCTCCAAATTCCGATAGTAAGGTCCCAGCTCTCGTCAACGCTCCACCTGCGTCCTCAAGAAACAACAGCAAGTCATCAGCGTATAACGATATGTACTGCCGATCCCCTCTACACTGAAGATCATCGTAGTGGTCCCCCAATTGGACCTTTGCCACCAGAGGTTCCACCGCTAGGGCGAACAACAAAGTGGAAAGTGAACATGCCTGCCTAGTACCACGGGCCACTGGGTACTGTGAGGATATCAGCGTTCCCACCCGTACCCTAGCTACAGCTGACGTATATAATACTTTCATCCACTGCACAAAGTCGGCTCCCAGGCCAAAACGCCCCATTGTCTTGTATAGGTATCGCCTTTCTAAGCTGTCAAAAGCTTTCTCAATATCTACCGATAAAATCATTGGTTGTCGGGCCTCTGGCTGATCTTCCTCAAGCAGCCTCACTAGTCTTCTAACGTTTGTGGATGTGTTTCTCGTCATTATGAAACCTGCTTGATCTTCATGGATCAATGTGGTCATATGACCTAAAAGTCAGGTCGCCAAGATGCTGCTCAGTATCTTATAGTCTGTAGTCAGCATTGATAACGGGCGGTAGGAGGCCGGATTCGTCCCCTCCCGACCTGGTTTTAAAAGCGGAATCACCATTGCCTCCCATATGGAGGTGGGTAACTGACCCAGGTCTTTCGCTTCCCTATAGACTTCCAGGAGTCTCGGCGCCAACAAATCCATATACTTCCCGTAGAACTCTATCGGTAATCCGTGTACTCCTGGTGTCTTATTCCTGGCCATGCGTTTAATAGTGCTCCTAATTTCACCTAACTCTATATTCTGACCCAAACACTTTGCTTGCTCCTGCTTCAGCTCTGGAAGTGTGAGTCCCTCCATAAAGGAAGCAATTTCTAGGTCTCCTGCCACCAACGAGCTCTCATAGAGGCCCTCATAGTATCTCAAGAAACAGTGCAAAATCTCGTTTTGGGTATACACCATTTCTCCGTCTTCATTCTCCAGGGCCAGAATAGGAGAGCCTCTCTTCTCCGGGTTGGCCAGCCAAGCCAGCAGAGTTCCTGCCTTGTCTCCCTCTGCATGAACCCTCGCAGCATAGGCCTTATAGTCAAAGCAGCGCAATCGTTGCACCTCTGCTGCAACCTCTTCCTTCGCTGTCATGACTTCGGCCTGAAGCTCAGGATGATTAGGCCTTGCTAATTCCGCCTTCCGCACTCCCGCATATTTCCCTATGCATATTCCCCTGATAACCACTTTGAAAGCATCCCATTCTATTGCCCTCGTTGAGGCTGAGCCAGCATTCTCTGCAAAATAGTGAGTGATCCTTCGCCCACTTCCCTCTGAAAAATCGGGTCCACTAGTGTGTCAGGTCGTAGTATCCAAGTGGGGATACTCGATACCCCAGTCATCCAGTGCATGGTGAATAGCAACGGATTATGATCGGAGACCGTCCTAGTGAGATATTCGGTCTGCACTATAGCGGGCAGTATCGCTGGCAAGCACAACACTGTGTCCAGTCAGACATGCAAATCGTGCATCCCGGAGAAGTAGGAGTAATCACGATCGAGCGGGTGATGCTTACGCCACGCGTCTATCAGACCCCATCTATTCTGCCATTCGAGCCTGCCTTTAGAAAACCTATGTATCAGGGAATCGGCCAGTGGGGGTGGGACCTATCAAGCGATATGTCTGTTATGCAGTTGAAGTCTCCCCCCATCACCAGTGAACTCCCAAGATAGTACGTCAGCGAACCAGAAAGCTGCGTCAGAAAACCGACCTGATCCACATTAGGCGCATATACACTGCAAAAAGCTATGTCCCTGCCCCTCAGCCTACTTTCTATGGCCACACACCTGCCTGCTGGGTCTATCGTCTGCCTTGTGACCTGGAAAGCGACCCCTGCTCTAATCCAGATCAGAGCATCTCAGAATAGGTGGTATTGAACACTTGCCCCCTCCAACGTCTCTGCAGTGCTATGCCCTCCGCCTTAGTTAAATGGGTCTCCTGAAGCAGTGCTATGTGTATCCCCCTCCAAACTAAATATGCATGCACCTTGTGCCGTCGCGTCATGGTGTGTTAGCCCCTCACATTCCAGGTAATACATCGTAAATCAGCGGTATCTCCCATTCCCCACAAGTAACATCTGCATTCCAAATCGTGCTCCCGCTTCCACACCGGTGAACTTCCTCCCCCAACAGCCTCCCCAACTAACCCTGCTGCCCACCCCCCCAAGAACAGGACCTAGTGAAGAACCGCTAGTTCCCATCCAAACCATTACAAACTCTAGCACACTACAAAGCCCAACAGCAGTCACTGAGGGCACGCCTTAAGTGCGACGAGGGGGACTGGGTGTCGACGGGCCGCCGCTCAACCTCTGCATGCATCTCGCCTTAGACTGAGCCCTGGATAAAAAAACAAACAAACTCTAATGATCCCTCCCCCCCTGCTCCCCTTCCAAAACCTGTGAAAAAGTCTTGTCCTGTTCAATTGTCAGCTGCCTCAGCTCTCATCCAGCATTCCTTCTGCTGTTGCTGGTCTGACCCTCGGCAGGCGCACACTGTCCGCCTCTAATTGTTCGGTATCAGATCTATCTAGATTTGTCCTTTTCCGAATCTGTTCCTCCCGGAGACAGCCCTCCCTGCGCTCCCGACAATGTTGTTACCACGTCCAACACATCTGCGCTGGCCTGGATTTCGTTTCTATTGTGCAGCTGCCATCTTGGGCAGTGTGTCCCCTCTTGCACCGACCAGACTGCCAGCGGTCGTCACCTGTGTCCCGGGACAGGCTCGAGTTCCAAATCACGACCGAGCGGGCTCGGTCCCTTCACCTTTCATCTCGGCGGGGTAGGGGGCTCCGAGTACCGTCAGAACAGGATTTTTGGGGGCTCAGTTACGGAGCTCGCGATTCAGGCGGCGTCCATCATCGGCCCCAAGCCACGCCCCCTTTCACCAATGACATCTTCAATGACTTAATTTATGACAACACTGATGACATCTCAAATGACATAATCCAAGCTTCTTTTGTACACATTATGCTACACATTAGTATGGCATTAGAGGCCTGAAAGTTAGTACAAAATAGCTCGGAATAATATGAAGTATCATTAATGCTATCGGCCCGAACTCCCAAGCCTCTTTAGCTCCTCCCCCTATCCTGAGCCTGTTATGGTCTCAGGGACCCCATTCCTGGGGCCCGTATCACTTAAAGGTGGGTGCCCCTGTGCCCACCCAGGTCAACAACCATACACACGTTGTAGGCCACAGGGGATCCCCAGGGTCCCTGCGCCCCATCAGGCTCCCCCCATGGTACAGGAGCCAGCATTACGTCCGTCGGAAGGAAGTAGCTATTTATGTTCCTCCCTCCAGGTGGGAGCAATCTGTTGATCTGTTTCCCTCCCTGCATAAGTGCGAGCAGACTAACAGATCTCAAGTCTGCTCCCAGCCAGTGTGAGCATTCTTATAGCTCCCGCTCACTAGGAGCAGACTCTGTGTTTGTACCCATTTGGCAGGAGTTTTAAAAATGCTCCCGCCAGGTGGGAGCAAACACAAGTTTTCCTGCCCGCGCTGGTGTGGGCAGGGAAACCATTGTGTCCCAGGAGTGGCTCCAAGGTACACAGTATGTGAGCCAGCCCCGGGGGGTGGGGCCCCTGGGGCCATTAAAGGCGCAGGAAGGGGCGCTGCACGGCCTCCCTCTTTCTTAAAAAGTGACTACCCTGGAAAAAGGGGCTCCCGTGGCCTTTTAAAGGCTCAGGGAGGGGGTCCCAATATTTCCAGATCCCATGAGGAGCTCCTGCCGGCTGCTACTTTGTTTCAAACTGCTGCTACAATGTTGCCTTTATTTCTTTGTATCTGGCTACAACGCACTGGAGGCGCCTGGCTCCAATATCCTTGGGAGCCATCTTAGAAGAGGCTGCCTATAGCGTTTTACTAATTTTATGTTTTTACCATTCTCCCATTCTGTCATTATCATTGAACATTTGTTTACCAGTTCTTCCATCTGGAGGGGAAGCCTTCCAGTAGGGAGGGGAGTTGCTGGGCTCCAGGTTGATTTATTTCGACCCCTCCCCCCGTTTTCGGCATGTTGTCACGCTATAGCAACACCCCCTTTTTAGGAGGTGCTATTTTGAGATGAAGAGTGCGCATCTGCAATGTATTCAGCTCCTGTGAGGGGCGCCTGCCAGCTGCCACACTGTTGCCTTTATTTTCTTTTATGCTGCTACACTGTGCTGGGGGTGTCTGGCTCCAACATACTTGGGAGCCAGTCAGTCACTTTATTCGGTTCATATCAAAAACCATAAAAGTATACACACATCAAAGTCATGGCCAAAATACATTTTAAAATCAAGCTAAACACAACATTCAGTTTAAAACCCATAAAATCTACTATTTACAACTAGTCCAATTAATATTTTTCCCTAGTCTCATAGCGATTGTTAAAAAATTTGCCACATTAAAAATTTCCCAAGTATTAGATAACAGCTGAAGGTACATAAGGGCAGGTTTAACATGTCTGAACCCTTTATGTTTAATCAGAGGTACAAAAAACTTTTCCCGTATCTCAGAAAAGTGTTTACAGAAAAACATAAAATGAACAGTGTCCATTATAGAAAACCCGTCACAAGGACAGATATCCAGATCTGTCATTTTGGACCATCCCGGGTGTGCAGTAAGAAGGAGATGTAATTTATTCAGCCTGAACTTGGTCAACAGGAATCGGTGGTTAGCATTGTTGACTATTTTCAATTCAAGTATAGTTCAGTATCTGTAGAGTTAATAAAGAGCTGGTGAGCCCTCACAGTCGTCTTACTTAGTTCCATTTCCTCCCTTACAAGGCCCTTATTAAGCTTAAATGTGTCTTTTGCCCATTTCACGTCACCCTTGACTAATTTGTGGGGCTGAGTAAACAATTCCGGGCGACCTAATGAATCAGCTAATTTTTTTACATATTTCAACCATGGAATGGAGTGGCTATGGTCCAGGGCCAGACAGTCTCTCAGAACCTCATGATTTAAAACCAGTTCTGGATTTAATCATATTGTAATCCACTTTAAAAGCGGTGCAACAGCTATACGATCTTCCAGATAATCAACCCCAAGTTCCTGATGAACAATATACCCAGGGGTTGATTGTGGCACTGATAAGATGTTTTTCAAGAACTTGTTCTCTGCAACCTGTAACAATTTTACGTTTTTAAAGCCCCATAGGTCTGCTCCATACATGGCTAAAGAGACACATTTTGCATCATAAACTTTCAGGACAGCTTCCAGTGGCTTCACCCCTAGTTTACGTGAAAAATCAAGGATGGCCAAGGTTGATCTTACAAAAACATTACGTTTGGTGGCCATTTGGGGCAACCATGTGGATCTGTCATCCAAAAATGACCCCTAGGTATGGAAAACTCGTGACCCGGGATAACATGTTGCCCTCACAATGCAAAGTTTTCAGTTTTTTACCCTTATTTATTTATTTATTTATTTTGAAAGTTTTATATAGCGCGAACAAGATCTTCGCAGATATCAGAGCGCTTTACATAGGAGAAGAGCAAATATACACAGATACATCTATAGTGTTAAAAGTACAGTGAAATTATATCATAAACAATCAAGTAAGTCAATTTCAAAGTCAAACAAAAAAGCACAGGGTTCGAACAAGTAGTACATATGAGCACTGAGTCTTTGAAGTTGATCCCCAGTAGTGGTTCAAGTGCATTTAGCCATGAGGATCGCTTTTACTTCTTTCTTGAAAAGTATGGTAGATGAGATGAGCCTGGTTTCAGGGGGGAGTGAGTTCCAAATCCTGGGAGCCATTCCTGAGAAAGAGCGTTTGTAGGTTTTTTCTTTGCGGAATCTTTTAGGCTTTAGCAAAAGATTGTTTGTGCCTCTAGTGTTTCTGGATCCTCCAGAAATCGTCAGCTTCTGAGCGAGGTATCTAGGTGAGCTAAGGTGGACAGCCTTGTGCGTCAAACAAGCGATTTTCAGGTGTTTCCTGGCTTCAAAAGGCAGCCAGTTCAGGGATTTGAAGTCAGGGGAAATGTGTGAGTGTTTTTTTGATCCAGTGATAAGTCTCGCTGCGGCGTTTAAAGAGGCTCTTATGGGTGCCGTAGTAGCTAGGGGGAGACCGCAGAGGGCGGTGCTGCCGTATTCTATTCGAGGTATGACAAGTGATTGTACTGCAGTTTGGAAGTCTTTGGCTGGAAGGAAGGGTTTAAGTTTCCTAAGGGTGTTGATTTGGTAATTTGCTCCCTTAGTTGCTTTGTTGATGTGTTCCTGCATGCTGAGATTGGTGTCGAGTGTTATGCCCAAGGATTTCGCTGAGTCCACGATGGTGGGTTGAACATTGAGTGCCGTTAGGTGTTTAAGCCACATTTGTGCGGTAGTGATCTTCGCGGGAGGTGAGATCAAAAGGAACTCTGTTTTGAGGGCATTGAGTTTGAGATGATTAGCGGCCAGCCAGGATTGGGTGCTACTGATCGTTGAGTTCAAGAGCGTGATGTCATTGGGTGATTGAAGTTTGAGATAAAGTTGGGTGTCATCAGCATACATGTGGAAGTGTACATTGGATTCTTGTAGCAAGGTGGTGAGAGGTTCCATAACTAGGTTGAACAAAGTTGGGGATAGGGAGGATCCTTGTGGTACGCCTAGCGATACAGGTCTTGGCGCGGACATCAAGTTGTTGCTCTTGAATTTCTGCGACCTGTTATGCAGAAAGGACGTGAACCATTTGAGCACAGTTCCAGATAGGCCCATTCTTGTGTTTAATAGTTCGAGTAAATTCTCATGTTTGACGGTGTCAAATGCGGAGGAGAGATCAAGGAGGATGAGGAGGCAGGTATCGTTATGATCTAGGATTTGGAGGGCGTCATCGATTATGTGAGTCATAGCCGTTTCAGTACTGTGATTTGCTCTGAAGCCTGATTGATGAGAGTTGAGAAGATCAAACTGAGTAATGTGTTTAGACAATTGTATTTGTACGCATTTTTCCAGCAGTTTGGCAAGAGTCGGAATGTTGGTGATGGGGCGGTAGTTGTTGAGGTCAGAGGGGTCGGCTGTAGGTTTCTTTAGCAAGGGTGTGACTTGTCCAACTTTGAGGGAGTCGGGAATGGACCCTTGTTGAAGTGAGCTGTTAATGATTTTAGTCCAGAGTGGAAGGAGCGACGGGGTAAGGACTTTGACAGCGTTAGCAGGAAGGGGGTCCGTGAGGTGATTGGAAGGTTTCAGAGTGCTGAGCAGTTTGCCAATTTCTTCTTCCGTGTAGGTGACAAAGGTTGACCAGGTGGCATTGTTTTTTGGTTTAGTTGGTGCTATGCAGTGGGGTTTGGGGTAGCGGCTTGCATCCATGAGTAGATCATTCTTTATGTTGTCAGTTTTTTGGATAAAGAAAGAGGCGAAGTCTTCGCAGGAGGGAGCTTCACCCATAGTGTTGAGAGGTTGGGGGTGTTCTTTGGATTGCGTTCGGATAAGCTCAAACAGCTTTCTCGGACGATTTTTGGCTAGGTCAAGCTGACGGCTGAAGAAGACTGATTTTGAGCGTTTTATTTTCCTGAAGTAGGCATTTCTCTTTTTCTTCAGGGTTTTTAGGTTCAGTGCAGAGGGAGCTGATCTCCAGGTGCGCTCTGCCATTCGCATGGCGCGTCTGTCGTCATTGAGACTCCCGTCGTACCAGGGATTGGAGATTTTTGCGGAGGCTTTTTTTAGCTGCAAGGGTGCGACTTCATTAATTATTGAGGACATAGTATTAAGATAGTGATCAGTTAAGGATTGGAGGTCCTTAACGCCAGTAGGAGGAAGTAGTAAGTTGCAGCTGTTGGGGGGCAGAGAGTTTGAGTTTAGTTTTTTCATGTCTCTTTTCCAGACTTTGGGCCTGGCGGATTGAACAGGGTTAAATTTAACTTTTTCATTGATGAAGAATGTGATAATATGATGGTCTGACCAGTCACAGGGTTGGATAGATTCGAGTTGGATAGAGGCTTCTTTGGAGATGATAAGGTCGAGGATAGAGCCTTTCTCGTGAGTTGGACTATTGCAGATTTGAGTGAGGTCAAGGGCGTTAAGGAAATTCTTCAGACCTTTTACCACCGCATCATTATGATCGTTCCAGTGGAGGTTGAAGTCACCAAGGTATATTTGTGTGAGTTGTCGCCCGGAGTTGGTTGAGATCATATCCATGATTTGTTGGGAGAAGGTAAGGTTGTCGCCGGGTGGGTGATAAACGCCGTGAAGAGTGCAGATCGGTTTGCCCTCACTGATAATATCGAGGCAGATGTATTCACAGGAGGTTGGGGAGGGTAGGGAGGGGGAAGTTACTTTCAGGACAGAGAGGTTGCGCCTGTGTATACATGCGATTCCGCCACCTTTTTTATTGCCAGTCCTGTCAAGTCTAGTGATGTGGTAGTTGGGGGGAACCAGAATGTCCATTATAGGTGTAGAAGATTCTGTTAGCCATGTTTCAGTCATGATGATTAAGTCAAGATCCAGTTTTAGGATGAGATCGGCGATAGCGAAGGAGTGTCTTGCGGCTGATCTGCAGTTGAGGAGAGTGCATTTGAGACGGGGTGTGTCGAGGGTGGAAGGGGGTTCTAGAGCGAGGGGGACTTTACTCAGGTTACTATGGATCGCTATTCTGTTGTTCAGTGTGGGGGGTCTAAGGGGATTGGAGTGAATCGTAGGAATGGCAGTGAGAGTGTTGGGTGTATTGCTATGGGGAGCTGGGTCGTAGGAGCGGAGGAGGGCGATTGTGTCGAGGTCCGAGAGAGGATTACAGGAGCGATGGGGGCGGTTTTCGCGGTTGTGAACAGGGATTGTGGTCCAGTGCGGTGGGAGTCGAGTGCGAGAGTTCGCCGCCCGGGTGGAGGTCCAGTTGGGAGAGGAGGTGATGGTGGAGGCGCGTGCGGGCTGTCTGGGATGTGTGCTGAGTAATTGTTTGATGATGTGAATGTCTTGTTTGATCTGGTGGAGGGTGTTGGGTGAGGGGTGACTGGAGTGTGATAGGCAGAGTAGTTGTTGTTTGATGATGTGCATGTCTTCTTTGAGCTGGAGGAGGGAGGTCGTAGTGCAGTCCAGTGTGGGAGATGTGTTGGAGGTGGGGATGGGAGGGTCGGGCGTTGTGTTGGGGGTGGGGATGGGAGGGTCGGCGTGGATGACATCGGGGAGATGTTGGTGGTGTGGATGAGAGTATTGGTGGTAGGCGGAGAGTGCAGGGTGGAGGATGGGCGTTTATTAATGGTGAAGGGGGCGCATGTAAGGTAGTGAGGGGTGAGAATGGGGGGGGAGGTGGGATTGTATGTGGTTCTTTGTTGAGGAGTCGTAGTTGAAGAGATAGGGGCGGCGTGTTCTGCGTGGTTGGTTAATGAGTGGAGATGAGGGCTGAGAATGGGGGGGGATAAAGGGTGGGGTTTATCTGTGAGCGTGTCGATCAGATGCTTAGCTTGATCGGCGGGATGTGGGTGGGGGCTGTGATGTCATGGGTGAAAAGAATGGGAATGTGGGCTGGTGTATGGGGGGAGGGGGTACGGCTGGTGTATGTGGGGCCAAGATCAATGTCAGTGATTGAGGGGTGTGGGGTAGCAGCAGTGGATGGGAGCATGGCTAAGGTGCCGGTGGTATAGGAGAGGTGCGTGTCGTTTTGGGGCTGCGCTAGATTAGCGGCGTTGTGGATATGGGAAGTGGTGTCAGGGGTGAGCGGAATGGTTGTGGTATGAGTGGGGGTCAAGATGTTGGTGGGGGGGGGTGAGGCTGGTGTCACCATTACATGGGATTTAGAAAAATTAACACTAAGATCTAGTGCATTCATAAACTGATAAAATGAATTTAAAAGACGTTGGAGGCCTACTGTTGTACGGGCTAAAAGAGCGGCATCATCTGCGTAAAGCAGAGCGGGTATCAGAAATGTACCCGCCCTTGGTATATCCTTACATGCCTCCCCCAACACTGCACCCAAGTAATTTATATAAAGGGTAAAAAGTAAGGGGGCTAGGATGCAGCCCTGCCTGACCCCATTCGTGATCCCTATCTTTCCTATGCAATTACCTTTATGATCATATCTAACTGTGGCCGTGAGGTCCCTGTGCAGGTCTGCTAGGAAGTACACAGTGTTGTCATCTATACCGAGCTTCAAAAGCAAATCCCACAATTTGGACCTGTTCACTCATGGGCGTCCGCAGAAATCTTTCCAGGGGGGGGCAACATTTTAACTTCATCACCATCTTCCGACATGATTGAGTAAAAGTATTAAATAAAAAATAAAATTATTCATAAGAAACCCCCTCAAAAAATGTAAGTCGGACTATCCGACATTAAAGGTCTGGACATCTCGCCCCTCCCCCTTTGTGTTTCGGTTCCCTGCACAGCTAGAGACTTCTAGGCGCTTTCTTTCCTTTTAAGTATCGAAGGCTCTCGGAGTCGTCACACACGCCTCGAAGCCCCCCCGTAGTTACCTCAGTTGAGTATCTCAGATCACCGAGACCAGTGCCTTTTGATGTAGGGGTCGAAAGAGGACTATGGTGGTGGACCCACAGTTACACAGCTTCCAAACTAACAGGCCTTTTGGTATCTCCTCTCAGCCTGGCCATGTAAAAAAAACCTGCCTTAGATTCTGGAACATGCCTGCCCACAGACGCAGGAGCAGAGCCAAATCAAAGGTCCCAGAATTGTAAGCGAGAACTGATGGACGAGCCGGTGCAGGATGGAGGTGCGCACATGGGTCAGGGCCACGCAATAGTAACTTCATGTAGGCAGATTTCTATCGCGCCGAACACGACTTAGCTCTTAACGAAAGATAAACTGTTTAAAATGATGATGGGCAAAAACATTTGCTGTACAATAATTGATGTAAAGAACCCCCCTTTATTAAAATTAATTTTCTTAAAATTAAGTCTTTTAAACGGACACGAGCAGATTAAACTTCTCACATCACTTATTAGCATTACTACAAGCCACTAGATCTTGCTGCTTTGCACAGAGATTTTCAGCAATTGCGCCGCCACGCTTTGAATAATTCCTTGTGCTGGAATCAGGCCAATATGGAAACACTGTCCACGTCACCCCCAGTACACCCCGCACCGGACAGACCCCCGATCCAGGGGGGGGCAAGTGCCCCCCCTTGCCCCTCCCTGCGGACGCCCATGTGTTCACTCGGTCAAAGGCCGAGGAAAGGTCCATGAAAGCTATGTATAAAGTACCCATTTTGGCCATTGTGTATTTCCCAATTAATAATTGGAGATTGAGGCTTTGATATATAGTGCCTCGTCCTTTCCTAAACCTGAATTGAAGGGGTGAGAGGGTATTTGAATCCTCCAATTTATCTGTTAGTCTGCTCAGGATCACTCGGCCAAGGACTTTTACAGTAGAATCAATAAGAGAGATCGGTCGATAATTAACTGGATCTCCTCTATTGCCTTTTTTGAAAATCGGAACAATAACTGATTCCGACCAGGTAGAAGGGATACCAAAGTTACTGATTCTGTTAAAAACATTAGTTAAAACGTTAGACCATGTCTTGATATCTGACTTAAAGAGGTCAGCGGGGACACCATCGGGGCCAGGGGCCTTATTACTAGTCATTTTCCGGATGGCATCAGCTACCTCTATCTCTGTGACTGATAAAGTATATGTATGTGGGGCAGGGGTGCACACAACCTCACCTCCTGGATCCCCCCTTCATACACTGTTTTAAAATGGGTAAGCCATTGTTGTTCCTGGATACCACAATCCAGTTGGCTATTACAAGGCTCATTAAAATATGGCTTGTTAACAACTGCCCAGAATTTGGCACTATTTTTTAACACATTAATGGAGGTTAATTCCTCCCAGGCCGCTTCTCTAATTTCACGTTTCCTTGCTTCCACTACTTTTTTGTATGATAACCTTAAAGAAGCTACGAGGGACCTATCAATTGGTTTACTTTTCAGAGCAATCCTTAGTTTTTGATTGGCTAGTGAGCAGTTATGATTGAACCAGCCGGTTCCCCCTTGCTCCTTCACTTTGCCTGGCAGCTTGAGATCAGCTGCTATCTGGGTACAGATTTTTTGGAATGCATCAAGGACCTCTCTATCCCCAGCTTCGGGATCCATACATTTTTGCATCTCTGTGCCTCTACTCTTAAAAAGATTATCTAGAAAGTCCAGCGGAACAACCCTTTCCCATCTAATCCTGCGTCCCTGATCTGTTGGACGGATATCATGCTTGTCCAACCCTAACTTGGTTTTTATCCGATGTTTTAAGCAGGTTCGTGATGGTCAGAATCACTGGGTTATGGTCACTAAAATGTGTCTGGACCACTGAATATTCATTAATACAATTCCCCAGCACGAGACTAATAAAGATATAATCAATAATTGAACGACTAACATTATTTTCAAAGGTTGGGATCTCCTCGTCTTCCCTCTGCGGTAGCATTAGCCCGTTATTCGCCAACATAATCTCAAGCATCGCTCCTTGAGCAGTATGCTCAAAATGTATCTCGCCTTGATTTAAAGGACCTAATTTATCAAATAAGAGACATTTATGTGGGCCCCCATGAATATTAAAATCTCCTAATAAAATGACCAAACAGTGGTTGTTTCGAGCCTCATTATACCTTGACAAGAAATGGTCCAAAGTTGTCAGATGTTCGGTCGGGGTTGCTCTGTCATAGGAGTTATAAAAGTTGACAATTAAAATATTACACTCCCCCTTACGGGCAATTTGAACTGCTAGACAGTACGGTGAGCCTGTTACTATCTGTGTATGGGTCCCTGGGATAGACGCCGCAATTAAGTTGACTAAGCCCCCCTTCGCCCTCCCCATGGCAGATGAAGTAGCTGGGAGGAAATATGAAAAGTAACCATCTATAGTAAGGATATTCCTGGTATCCCATGTTTCTTGTAGCCCAATATTATAAAAGGTCCCTAGAGAATCTCTCCAGATTGGGTCATCTACTTTATTTCTTAGGCCCGCAATATTCCATGACATAAACTTTAGGGTTGAATCTCTGGGTGGGGTTACCTGTTTGTCTGACAGGTTATTAATGCTAGTTTTAGTAGAACCCTCATAGCCTATTACCCCGATATCCAAAACAGACTCCCCAAACTTTACATCTAGGCACATACATTCTTGGTTGGTCATTACAGAATGTGAAGTGATAATTTCATGGTCCGTTCCTGTTAATTTATTACCCGCTTGTCAATCAACCCAGCCTAAATCAGACATTGCTTCGAAACGATTGAAGGTTGGAACATTGAATACATTTCCTACTTGATGTGAACGTTGAGAATAATTTTGGGGATAACCTCCGGCCCAGTACTCTCTATTAGGGCAATTTCTCCCCTGATGTGGATAAAATAGGCTCCCACTTCCACCCATAGCTGGTATCTGGGGAAAGAAGTAACCTAGATCCAGAGACACAATCCCAGCTTCAAAATTCTGGTTCGGGAAGCTGCTAATAAACTGCACTACTTGTGGGTTTCTAAAGTTCACTATAATGCAGTCTCTGTCTACGTTCTTGGGATTAGGGCCTATCCAACTTACTCTCCTAACACTGATAATTTTTCCATCTAAGTCTGGTCTTAGAGGCCGATTTTTCGATAACCAGAACATCACCTTATTTTTTAATTCGTAAAAGGTTTCCAGCCTGTCATTTTGCCACTCTGAGACCCCAGCCAATACAATAACAAATGGATGTGATTCACGAAGAAGTTCAACTCTATGTTTTTGCCTCCGACCGTTAGGTGGTACCTTTTTTACCTGATCTAGCATAGTATCATTTTTCTTCGACCCTTCGGTGGTACTATTCTTGACCGTTACACTACCTTTAGATGGTTTGCTGCCTTGCTGAGGGGTGATAGATCTATTAACAACCTCGTCTAGCTTTGCAGGGGCGATATTCTTATTAAACACCTTCTCTTTTGGGTTTGTTTTTGGAACAATTTTAGGATTTTTTTCTGCAGGGGCTTTTGGAATACCTGTAGCCGAAGGGAGATATTTTCCATCTGTCAGTTTCTTCAGCTAGGCTGTATTTGCCTTAGTGATATCATGAAGGGAATCTAATTGGCTGTCTATATTTTTCAAACGTTCCACTAATGGAAGAATTAGGGACTTAATCAGGTGTTGTATTTTGTCTAATGATAGTGCCGTGTCTCCACCATCTTTATAAACATGATCTACTATTTCGAGATTTGGGCTGTCTTCAATATGAGCAAATGACTCCTCCTGTGTTGAGGTGTTAATGTTATCTTTAATTAACTTAACCTTATGAGCCAATGAGGATACTTTAGGTCTCTTTGTACGGCCCCCCTTTTGTCGAGCTCCACCTCGTTTACGCTTGACGGCGGATACCGGCGTGCTTTCTAAAGATTTTTGTGCCAGTAAAGGCGGGTTATTTAATTCAACGCTCTTTCTGCCCCCCTTATCGACATTTGGATAGGCCATAAAGGAGGCCAAACTGGTGTCTATTCCACTTATATCTAAGGTGATTGTGTCCTCCTTCGTGGTCTGGTTGTGGGTTGGGGGTTGGGTCTGGGTCAGTACAGGGATAGGAGACTTCGCTAAAGCAATTTTCCCAAGTGAGGACCTTTTTTGGAGCACAGGATCTAGAGACAGTCGACGAATTGTTAAATCAATCTCCTTCTCTAGAGCTGAAGCAGCCAAAGTAATGTAAGCATCAATAGGACCGATAATTCCCCCTCCCCCGCCCTTATTGCTAGCTTTGGTACATTTAGTTCTGTTAGATGCCATGCTATGGTGCCAATATAGTGATAATAAAACCAAGAAATAGTAGTGACTGATGACGTTGGCCTTAATAGATCACTTCCTTAGCAATAATCAAACCACTATACACAACAATGGGGAGACGATGTAAAATAAAGGGGGGTTGCCCAGTCCAGTCTCCTCAGGCCTCTGAGGGCCCTTTGCCCGGGTTCAGCCCGGCGCTCCCGCAGCGCAGGAGGAGCTCAGTTCTTTTTGTGCACCTCCGGGCGCGGCTGACAACCTCAATGGGCGGGGCCTGGAGGGATTGTGGGGGCTGTAGTCACCCCGCTCGGCGGCCGCGGTTTGTAGGCGGCGGCGGGGAGGACCAGATTCCCAGTTGCAGCTCTCCCCAACAATCTCTCCACAAAGACGGCAATCTCCCCACAAGGACGGCAAGCGTGGTGGCAAGGCACTTTGATCCCTCAGGTTCGGCAAAATCGGTAAGGCTCTCCCGCTCCTTAGCGGAGCTCAGTTCTTTTTGTGCGCCTCCAGGCGCGGCTGACAACGTCAATGGGTGGGGCCTGGAGGGATTGTGGGGGCTGTAGTTCCCCACGCTCGGCGGCCGCGGTTTTCAGGCGGCGGCGCGGGGGACCAGATTCCCAGTTGCAGCTCTCCCCAACAATCTCCCCACAAAGACGGCAATCTCCCCACAAGGACGGCAAGCGTGGAGGCAAGGCACTTTGATCCCTCAGGTTCGACAAAATCGGTAAGGCACTTGGGAGCCATTTTGGTAGAGACTGCCCATAGCGTTTTACTAATGTTATGTTTTTTTACCTTTCTCTCAATCTTTTATTATCATTGTGCATGTATTTACCTGTACTCCCATCTAGAGGGGAAGCCTTCCTTAGGGAGGGGAGTTGCTGGGCTCCAGTTTGATTTCTTTTGCCTCCCCTCACCCGGTTTTCAGCATGTCGTCATGCCATAGCTACACCCCGTTTTTAGGAGGCAGGTTATTTTTAGGTTTCGCCTATACAGCGCACAATCGCTGCTTAGGAATGACCTATTGGGATCACTCAGGGATTTTTTGGAAACGTGTGCATGTGCTGCACTTTTTCCAATGAGCACTCATGCATGTACGGCGTTTACCTTGCGGAAGTGAGCAGCGGCTCCATCTGTTTGCAATAATCGCAACCGCGTTTTGGAAACATTGCGCCGCTGCTTACTCCCACAAGGTAAACACTTTACATGGACTGAGCCTCGAAGCCACGACCCCGTTCCCCAGAGTGACGTTGCCGACCGCCCTCCACTCAAACCCCCTTGAGTGGTGCCCTCAGCTTAAGGTATTGGTGCAGTTTTCACACAAACATGAAGCATTTTTTGCAAGGCAACTAAAACGAGCTTCCGTGTGTGTGTTTATATGATAGTCTTGCACGTAGAACATTGAGAAATGGGCTGAATGTATTATCAAAATTAGATAGGACATTCGTAGCTGCGCCCTTACCGTCACTGTGTTGTGCCCATCATTAATTACACCGAAAATGTCCATGGAACTACTAGTCCACAAAAGCAGCGGTCTTAAAAAAGAACCTGATTGACTGAAGATGTCACACGTCACGTGCCGTGAGGCTACTTGGCTATAATAGTGTGTGCTGTCTGATACTAAACATTATTGTATTAGCGGTTAGGAGCTATTGTGCTGCTGTCAGATTGTCGCAACAATTATGTCTGCTGGGTGGAATATGACAAATTTTCTTAACATAATTGTAACAGTTTGTTTTTGTTTAGCAGTTAATGTGGCAGTGTTTGGATTTTTAAGTGCCGAAAATAGCAGGTTATATTACATAAAAGTTTTTTTTTTTTACCTACCTAGTATAGGCTACATTAAAATCAAAGTGTAGTTAATTGATGGAACAGTTTAGAACGTAGCCAGGAACCGTAACTGCTACACTACTTGACACAATTTACTAGCGGGTGGCGGTCGGTCACAGTAGTACCAGATCCCTCCACATCACCAAGATACGACGCTTCCAATCCTGTGCCCTCGTTCAACACATCGTTTTCAGGTGTGTTAGTCGAATTTGCTCATTTAAACTGGACCAAGACTGCATCTTCTAAAATGCTCTGTTTTATTCAAGAAAATCCAGAGACTAGAAACAGGGCATCCCATGGTTGGTGGTGGGTAGAAAATCAACTCAAAGCAACCACACTCTTTGCGATGTCAGGCTGTTGTGTTGTACCTGACTGGGTGCCTAGGAATCATGGTGACTGAACGGTACTGGAAAAAATACACGTGTCACTTCGACTACTCCATCAGAGTGACATCATCAGATTCAAACAAATAACAATTAGCAAGCAAGGGCAATGGAACTATGCGGAAGGGGACACCAATTATGTGGCAGCGTTGACCAAGTATGCCGCAAGAACAGGAAAATTATGTGGCGTAATGCAGCACATTTTGTGGGATTAATTCATTACGTTGTCATTTTTACACAGATTAAAACTGTCTGGGTAAAGGTTGTACCTCATTATTTCCAGTTTACCACCCAAATACAGAAATACGAACAGAAAGTGGTTCACAAATTCACACTTTGCTGCCCACCAGAACATCGAGGGACAAAATATCGAAGCAGTAAGTGAAACAGGGAGGTATGGATTTACGATTGTTAACTCCACATCTACATACATTGATATTATCCATTTATGTATACATGGAGTTAAGTATACAATAGCTATACAAACTTACCATGCAATATTCTGTCCAGGGGGCTCATCCGCCAAGGTAAAGGAGCATCTCCCCATTGCTTTAAAGCGGTAAGGCCCTGGCTGTGTGTGTGCCCCTCTGCACTTGCTCTTACATTTCAAACCCCTACACCCACCACCACCACCAACCACCCTTGGTGCCCAATTGACATAAACCAGAGAGCAAAAAGATTGACGTCCATCTTTACTAAGCCATGTTTAGCCAAAAAATGATTCAGGTTCAGATCATACATTTGTTGGCTCCGGCTAAACACTTATAAGGTCCCAAAAGCGAGACCTATTGGCTATGCTAATGCTTGTTAGATGTAGGGGGTGCGTCCGCACAGCTGGCACGGCGCTGGTGTGCCAAAGGCACGCCTGTCTGTGCCTGTTTGTGACCAGATGGTGTCAGGGCCCCTGGCGGTCTCAGGTCAGCCCCTATCTCTTATACCACAAATGAATCGTTGGGCCTCTCTCCAACCTGGTCTGATGCCTTCTGTCACTCTCTGAACCTCGGGTATGCGCACTCAAGATGCAAACATTGTGGTTTCTTGGTCTCAGCCCCCACGCCTCAATTAGGGGAAGGAAGTCTAGCATTCCGACCAAGGCCTTTCTCAAAAGGTTTCTCTTCAAATTGTAGATCATTGGCAAAGCACAAAGTCGACGTATGCTTTTCTTGAGGAACACATGCCGAATGCAGTCTTTTTGACTGAGCGATACAATGTCTGAACTGGGGTGGCAGAGTGGGCTAAAGAACGGTGATGGATTAAACTCAGATCTGTTGACTGGGTGTGAGTGTTTGATTGGTTCAGATGCTCCGTCCATCACCACCCCCTTTTGTAAGTCTTTTTGACTGAGACATGGCTAATGGAAGACTCCTCCTCAGACATATGCAAACCATTCTGCAAGGCTTTGCTTTTGTTACGCAGGTTAGGCAGTCACAGAGAGATGGAAACTACTCAAGGCTGAGTACATGGTTTGACTCATCAGATAACAGCTCAAGCTCCTGTATTTTAATTCTATCCAACCTGAGGAGCTGACGTCTCTATGCTCTGCCACCAAGTCTTGTCCCCATTAGACCCAGTATCTCCTTCTATCTTAGAGCAGGTCCTTGAGATAATCCATCCGGTCCTGTGTGAATTACAAAACTGCTCTTTGATCTGTGCTCTCCAGCACTGGAAATACGTGATGGTGGTTTCACTTCTAAAAAAAACTCTACTTGACCCCTCTAGGCCTGAAATCTATCCCCCCATCTTGCTGCTACCACTCTTCTTTAAGATGGTAGAGAAGCTTGTGAATGGGTTACTTTCCAGTTTCATGGAGGATAATGACCTTCTTAACAGAAAGCAATCAGACTTTCATTCTTTCCACAGCCTGAATCCACCATGCTGTTAGCTTCCAAATCAGTGAGAAAATTCTGGACGCTGGCAACACTGCAGGAATTTTCATGCTGGACCTTAGTGCTGCTTTAGACCTGGTTTCACAGAGCATCCTGATCAAGGGACCATGGAGGTGCGGTATTGGCAAGAAAGCACTGCTCTAGCTTGCCTCATTTCTGCAAGGACGCACCTTCCAGGTGTCATAAAAACATTTCAACTCAAAGGTGCACCCCTTGCAGCAAGGAGTGCCTTAGGATTACACGCTGAGTTCAACCCTATTTAATATCTATGTTTGCCCTCTGGTGGAGGTCATGGAGCGCTATAGATGTACCTTCATCTCATATGCAGATGACACTTAACTTGTCATCACTTTGTCTCAGAATAGCAAACACATGGCCTCTATTCTTTGTCTATGCTTGTCAGAGGTTTTTGCTTTGATGGACTCAAATTGCATAACGTTGAATGCAGGAAAGACAGAGGTGCAGGTTCTGGGTAAACACTGTAACATCTGATCAAGTGCAAGGTGGCTCGATAGGCTTGGTCCCCTACACTCCCCCAAGCCCAAAGTAAAAAATCTGGGCATCTGGTTTGATGATAAACTCTACTTAGACAACCAGATCACTGCACTAGCAGGGGATACGGAGTCTTTGAAGAAAATTCTCCGCCTTTTACCAGAGACTGCTCAAAAAACTGTAATACAAGCCTTGGTGATATCCAGGCTGGACTACTTCAATATTCTCTATCTAGGGGTCTCTCAATCTCACCTGAGCAGACTTCAACAGGTCCGGAACACTGCAGCATGAGTATTGCTAAATCTGCCCAAGCGTGCCTCTATTAGAACCACACTCAAGAAACTGCACAGTCTCCCGGTGAGGCAGAGAATCACCTTCAAAGTCCCCAGCTATTGCTATAAGGTTCTAACCTCTCATGGTCCAAGCTATCTTCAGGCGATGATCATACCTTACGTCGCATCCTGAAATCTGAGATCAGTCGATGCAAAACTGCCCTTTATTCCAAAATTTTGAAAAATCAGAATGGAAGGCAGCTCTTTTGGCTACCTCACGCCCAAAACCTGGAACTCTCGTCCCCCTGCAATTAGTTAGGCTTCATCTGAAACTCTATTCTGGAAAAAGCTAAAAAGTTGAATTTTTGGGTCCGGTTGAGAACTGGCTCATAAGGTGGGTGATCTTTTTCTCTGGTGTCAGGATTCTAGCGCTGGGACACTTTGCAAGAAGTAGCTATGCGCTTTATAAGTCTCATTCTTATTAATACTTAATATTATTTATTAAATTGGGCCCCAGGAAAAGGTGGCCCTGGGGCAGAATACGATTCAGGGAAGGGGACGACGTGCCCCCTCCCCATATTAACCCTGGAGCTGAATACGGTATAGTTCCGTTCAGTAGGTTTTACAGTTGCCCTGCCTAAAGAAGTTTATGGAAAATGAATGGCAATTTTGCGTTTTGGGACCCCTCATTTTTGTGGCCCTTGTTTGACGGATCACCCAGAAACCTTCCATGCACAAACTTAGCACCTTTGTGGAGATTCATCAAAGGTTTGTCAAAGTTATTAGCAACAAAACAAACGCATTTCCTATGGAAACACTAACCTAACTATAAATGTCACTTGGAATTAAATAAATATATATTTATATGTAAATATATATAAAATCACTGGAAAAAACTAAGGTTACAGGGATGTTATAGTTAGGGTCAGATTTTCCACACACAAAACAAGAGAAATTCAGCAGTTATAGTTATACTTATCTCAATTAACTATAACTCGTGTCCTAAGATAACTATAATTTGAGCACCCGCCATGCACAGTTTTCTCATCAATAATTTCATTGCAAATGTTGCAGTGATATTATGAATTGTGTCGTAGAAAAATGTAATGACTGATGTAATATTTGGGGTATTTAGCAGTGCACACAGAGGGGGCGAGTTATAGTTACCTTAGGCCACAAGGCAGGCAAGTGTTGGCCACAGGGTCTGTCCGCCAATCCCCTGAATGAC
Source organism: Lissotriton vulgaris (assembly GCF_964263255.1). Classification (NCBI taxonomy): domain Eukaryota; kingdom Metazoa; phylum Chordata; class Amphibia; order Caudata; family Salamandridae; genus Lissotriton; species Lissotriton vulgaris. The sequence goes on along the minus strand of NC_141685.1, from coordinate 1,126,785,613 downwards.
TCCAACTCAGGAAGGGGGAATGCAGCCCCCCTCCCAAGGGCGATTCTGCCCCTAAGGACACCATCCCCTGGAGCCTGCAACATTGGTTTTGGGGGGTTATGTGCCTCCCTCCCTATGCCCTATTTGGCCCCGGGAACCCCATCCACGGTGGGCCATTGCAGTATTTATGGAGGAGGGGGCCATGCAGCCACCATCCCTGGGTCGATTTCTGGCCCCAGGGACCCCATCTCTCGGGCCCAAGCCATCTTATATTATAAAGACATCGACCACCAGAAGTTAATATATATATGAATTAGAAACACAAAACTGCGAGTAACGTGAGCAAGGAGTGAGCAAAAAGAAACCTTTGTGTTTGGTCACGTGAAATAAATAAAATATGTTTTTATCATATTGGATAGAGTGAAGCCTCTTCTGTTTCATACACTGGAAGTCTTTTTGTGAGAGATATAATATATATGTCTCTCCCTTTTAAACCTAACCGATTATACTTACCTGCTTTGATCCTGCTATTTTTGTTAATAATGTTTTCGTTTTCTGATTTTTAAAAAATGTTTATTTTACTACAATGTTTTTGGGACAAATGAATCATGTTACCAATGTCAACGTATCATATTTAATCCTGAGACCCCCACTTTTAAAACAAAAAGTATCTTTATTGTAGCTTTCTCCCATTTATATAGTGCTCCAACTCAGTGCAAGTAAATTGGGAAATTAAATTCCCCCAAAGTTTTCCTTAAATCTCCCTCCAGCTATTACTAGATTTTGACATGTATGGCATATGTATAAGGTATTGTAAAATGTAAGTCTTTATAGCAGTCTAGCGACAAATATCCCATGTCATATGTGACACCTTCATCCCCTCTTTAGTTGCAGTCTATGAGTTTTACTGTACCTTTATAAGCATAGGAATGGCTAAAAAGGTGTGGGGGCGGGGGCGTTTGGGGAAGGGGGAGGTCGTGGGCTGTAAAAAAAAAACACACTAGTGATTTAAGGTGCCATAAATTAGATGAGTAGGACTGGGCCAGTATTTTACTGGCTTGGCCTGTATTTTCTTATTTTTATTTTTTATACTTAACCCTTTTTCATTGATCAAGTAAAATTGCAGCAGCAAGTTCTACACAAAAACGTTACAAAAGGACAAATTTCATTAAGTCACTCAAAAATAGAAGTCAACAATAAATCAGGATCGGATAGATAAAAAATTAATTCATACCAAAAGTTACCCCAATGCTGTCTCTGTCCCCTAAAAAAACACCAGCAGCTTATTTGATCAAGGAGACCCAGGTCGAGACCGGCCCCCAAATTCTCTTATCTTTAATCCTTCCCTTCTTGCCCTTCCGTTCATAAAGTGCTGCTTCTAAATTATAGATATACAGGACGCACCTTTTCCACTGCTGAAAGTTTGGGGTAGAGGATCAAGCCATGCTGAAGCTACACAGAGCCTAAAAATTGGCATAGCGACAAAGATTAGGCCTTCCTCAGCCCCTCTATCTGATTCGTCTACCCCTAGTATCATAAGCTGAGGTGACAGGGAGACGTTATCTTGAACACTATCAATGCTACAGCAATTAATCCTCTATGCTGATGATCTATGAATCCCATTGTTCATGACGAGCTGAGCTCGTCATGAGTACACAAGCAGTGTACTGCATGACGAGCTGAGCTCGTCATGAGCATACGTTGCCTAGAAAGCCTGCTATTTCCAGGCCAAGTAGTTTTAGGCTAGTGCAGGTGGAGAACATATGGCCCAAATCCACATCAGATGCCTAAAAGGTAAAGCAACTGGTCCCCACCCCATTTAGCAATTTTTACTGGTGTTATAAACAGGTCAAAGAGTGTTTTATAATGTGATTGCAGATTTGCTGAACACAAAATTGACCCACCCAACTCGAGTCATTTCAAAAAACCAGAGTCCGGTAGCTCAAGCCTCCCCTGCCACTTTACATTATGATTATCCAGATCATACGGGACCTCATCAAGCAAGCAACCATATATTTGTGAGATTGAGGGGCCTGTGCCCTTTGTTAGCATTTCCATTAAGGCCTGGCTTGTATTTTCATATCTATGACCACAAAAAAGTTGGAAAAACAGTGAAATCCAGTATATTTTCCATTTCAAAATATGAACCAAAACAGCAATCATATGAAAAAGTCACTATAAAAAGTATTTGAGAATAAACAAAGGACTCTACTAACATTTTCCTCGGCATAAATGGAGGGAGGTCTGCCTTATCTATACTGGATTATTTATGGACTACCACTGTTTAGATCAAGGCCTTACTTAACCTCACTGTTAGAAATGGAGATCTCTAGTTGGCAGTGGCTGGCGCCAAGGTCCAAATAGGGATCTTTCTTCCTAAGTCAGAGTAAGGCGGCTACACCCTTTGATAACCCCTGCTCAACCCTATGGTAACGTAGCACGAGCAGACAGGCCTATTGCAGTTTGTGAAGCATTTATGGCCATACACAATAACGCAGAGAAGACGCTACGAACGGACACCACAAGGAGTTTTAGAAAAATAGTTATCTTTATATAGACTGAACATGAGACTTAAAAGCGCTCAAGGAGCCACAATGCACATAATTACAGGTTCACTTCAAAAGCAATAAAGGCACTCAAAAAGCGTGTGGAATGAACTTAGTTCGAGGCTGGGGTCCATGTGACCCGATGGTGCACAATGTACCTGAGATTTAAAGGGGCACGACACGCAGCTTAACAAGGAAGCGCGGTGATGACAGGCGGACACGCAGCAGCCACAGCTCCCAGCTGTAGCAGTCCGCGGCGTTCACTCACAATAATCCTGGGACGGGGCTTAGAGGTGGGCACCCAGCGGCACAAGCAGGTGGTAACAAGATCCTCGATGTGGGGACTAGTGTTGGCACCTAGCGTCACAGCTCCTCAGCTGCAGCGGCCCACAATAGCGATGGCGATGATTCCCGTAGGACGGCAAATGTGGGTTCTCAGCGGCACAGCTCCTCAGCTGCAGCGGCCCACAATAGGGATAGCGCTGAATCTCGTAGGACGGCACATGCGGGCACTCTGCGGCACAGCTCCTCAGCTGCAGCGGCTTACAATAGCGATAGCGCTTATTCTTGTAGGACGGCACATGCAGGCACTCAGCGGCAACAGCTCCTCAGCTGTGGTGGGCCACAATGGCGATAACTATGACTTTGGTAACACAGGCAAATGCGGGCTCTCAGCAGCAACAGCTCCTCAGCTGCGGTGGCCCACAATAGCGATAACTATGACTTTGGTAACATAGGCAAATGCGGGCTCTCAGTGGCAACAGCTCCTCAGCTGCGGCGGCCCACAATAGCGATAGCGATGACTTTGGTAACACAGGCAAATGCAGGCTCTCAGCGGCAACAGCTCCTCAGCAGCGGCGGCCCACAATAGCGATGTGATGACTTTCAGCCCGCGTTCCCCGCAGTAGAACCAGAGGCTCCGGAATTCTCAACAGAGGCCTCACCTGCGAGTAAAATCCCCCTAAAATACGATCCGGACGGCTGATGGGTGAAGTCTAATGTCCCTGAGGAATGTATGACGTTACAACGCATACCATCACAACACAATTTTTACAACGCAGCATCCATTACAACGCATGCTTTTATAACGCATGCCATTACATCCCAGATGCTATTACAACGCATACCATTACAACGTAAGTATAGGTAAGTATTTATTTTTATTAATATTAATTTATTTTTCTTATATTTTTTAATTAATTTTTTATTAATTTCAATTAATTATTAATTTTATTAAATATAATTTTATTTTCTATTCTAACTCCTGAGGGGTGTAATATTAGGATAAGTGTTGGATAGTGTAGGGGTTTAAATTACTATTCTAACTCCAGGGAGGGTGTAATAGTAGGGTAAGTGTTGGATAGTGTAGGGGTTTAAATGACTATTCTAACTCCAGGGGGGTGTAATAGTAGGGTAAGTGTTGGATAGTGTAGGGATTAAAATTACTATTCTAACTCCAGGGGCTATAATAGTAGGGTAAGTTTTGGATAGTGTAGGGGTTTAAATTGCTATTCTAACTCCAGGGAGGGTATAACAGTAGGGTAAGTGTTGGATAGTGTAGGGGTTTAAATTACTATTCTAACTCCAGGGAGGGTGTAATAGTAGGGTAAGTGTTGGATAGTGTAGGGGTTTAAATTACTATTCTAACTCCAGGGGGGTGTAATAGTAGGGTAAGTGTTGGATAGTGTAGGGATTAAAATTACTATTCTAACTCCAGGGGGTATAATAGTAGGGTAAGTGTTGGATAGTGTAGGGGTTAAAATTACTAAATTAAAATGATGTATTTTAAAATAATTAATTTAATTAATTAAAATTAAATTAATATTAATTATTTAAAATACTTACCCATACTTACGTTGTAATGGCATGCATTGTAATAGCATCTGGGATGTAATGGCATGCGTTGTAATAGCATGTGCTGTAATGGATGTTGCGTTGTAAAAGTTTTGTTGTAATGATAGTGCGTTGTTAAAGTTGCGTTGTGATGGCTGTTTCCCGTCCCTGAGACTTCGGCATGGAAGCAAGCTCAAATCAGGCCATTCGGTAGTTGCTTCAGCAAGAAGGATGAAAGTTTCAGAGTCCTTTCCCTCTAGTTACACGGACAGAGGTTCGTCTTGACATCCAGAAGTAACACACCATGCAGGGGTTTTAGCACAGATCTTTATACCCCAAAAGTCTTTGTTCTAAAAAAAAGTCACAAATCACTGAACCCAGCCAGAACCAGTTTGGTGTCATCCTTGAGCACTTTATTTACAAGGCTGCATCCTACCTTTCAGGAAGTGGGTGTCTGCCATCAAACGCACAGTGGGAGGTGGAGCCATCATTCACCTTGCCAGGCACAGCGCTGCTCAGATCAAAGGGTCACCCCTCCCCATACTCCACTGCAGATCTCTCTATTCAAACCAGGTCGGGCTCAGCCTGCCCTGACTCTCCAAAACCAGACAGCCAATACACATAACAGCAGAGCACACTGGAAGGTTTAGGCAAGAAAATACCTACTTCCTGAAAGTGGTATTTTCAATCACAGAATATAAAAATAATCGCCACTAAAAGATGCACTTTAATATTCGGAGCTCAGCCATACTAAATTTGACTTTCCCATCATGTTCCTTGGGTCAATTAGGATTATACCAATTCACACAGTCAATTTACAATAGGGAGCATTTGCGCTGTGGCACTGAATGGCAATGGCACAGCACCCAGAGCATCTAACACCAGCAAACACAGAGGAGAAAAAAGCGAAAAATGGAAGAGAGACCCACGCCAATGATGCCTGCTCTAACAAGCGTCCCCTCCAGCTGAAATGTGGGGAGAACTACCCACCCACTTGGGAGTTCCTATCACTAAGACGGAAAAATCTGGACAGACCATCAGCATTGGCGTGTTCTGTACCAGGGCGGTCTTCCACCGTACAGTCCATACCCTGTAGGGAAATGGACCACCTCAACAACTTGGGATTCTCTCCCCTCATCTGCATCAACCATCTGAGGGGCCTGTGGTTTGTCTGAACCCGGAAGTGAGTCCCAAACGGGTATGGTCTCAACTTCTTCATTGCCCAGACCACAGCGAATGCCTCACGCTCAATTGCACTCCACCTCTTTCCAGTGGAAGTAACCTCCTACTAATGAAGGCTATAGGTTGGTCTAGGCCCTCCTCATTGATCTGTGACAGAACGGCCCCCACACCATGCTCGGAAGCGTCTGTCTGGACAACAAATTATTTTGAAAAGTTGGGCGCCTGAAGTACTGGTGCTGTGCACATGGCAGTCTTCAGGGCGTCAAAAGCTTTCTGACAGGTGTCAGTGCAGTTCAGTTCACAATCTTTGGCTGCTTCTTAGAAGTAAGCTCAGTCAAAGGTGCAAAAATGTTGTCATACCCCTTGACAAACCTCCTGTAATAACCTGTGAGTCCTAAAAAGGCTCTCACCTGTGTCTGGGTCTTTGGGGGCTCCCAAGCCAGGATGGTTTCAATCTTGGGTTGTAGGGGCACCACCTGGCCGCTCCCCACTTCGTGTCCCAAGTACACCACAGAACCCTGCCCAATCTGGCACTTACTTGCCTTGATTGTGAGGCCAGCCTTTCGCAGTGCCATCAAAACTTCCCAGAGGTGGCGCAGGTGGTCCTCCCAGGAGGAACTAAACACTGCAATGTCATCCAGGTAGGCGGCACTGAAATCTACAAGCCCAACCAACACCCTGTTGACCAACCTCTGAAAGGTGGCAGGGGCATTCTTCATCCCAAAGGGCATCACTTGGAACTGGTAGTGCCCATCTGGTGTGGAGAATACTGACCTCTCTTTTGCCCCATCATTCAAGGCGATCTTCCAATACCCAGATGTCAAATCAAAAAAGGTGCTGAGGTACTGTGCAGCCCCTAGCGATCTATGAGCTAATCAGCTCTGGGGATGTGGTGTGCGTCAGTCTTTGTGACTGAACTAAGACCTCAGAAGTCCACGCAGAACTGAAGTTCTGGGGTGGCACCAGGCGCTGCAGCTTTTGGTACCAGGACCACAGGTCTAGACCAAGGGCTGCTAGAGGACTCAATCACCCCTAAAGCAAACATTTTGGAGATCTCCTCCTTAAGGTATGCCCGACCCGGTAAGTCACTTGGTAAGCCTTGTACTTGACAGGAGGACTGTCGCCAGTGTCTACGTCATGGACGTACCAATCAGTGACACTAGGCACCAGGGATCACTGAATTGCCCTAACAGTTGGTGACAATCGCTCTGCTGCTCAGGGGTCAGTGTGGTGGAAAGGACCTCACCCTCCACTGACCCATCTTGTTCCTCAGCACACAGGAGGTCAGGAAGAGGCTCACTCTCCTCTTCCATTCCAGCATCTGTGGCCAGAAGCATGCCCACTACAGACCTCGCAAAGTGGGGCTTCAGGCGGTTAACATGCAGGACCCGCAAAGAGTTCCTGGGAGACTGCAAGTCCACCATGTAGGTAACAGGACTCTTGCGCTCCACCATCTCAGAGGGGCCAGTCCACTAATCCTGGAAAGCACAGGGCTCCACTGTGGTCATGACCCAAACCTTCTGACCGGCTGAAACTAACTCAATCAGAGTGGCATTCTGATCATGCCAGTGTTTCATCTCTTCCTGGCTGGCTTCCAGATTTGCCTCAGCAAGTTTTCTGAAACGCTGAGTCTGGTTCCTGGAGGCCAGCATGTAACTAAACACATCCTGGGGAGGTTTCCTGGGAGATTGCTCCTAGCCTTCCTTGACCATACTCAGAGGTCCTCCTACCAGGTGACCATAGAGCAGTTCAAAGGGACTGATCCCTAAGGACTTCTGCGACACCTCACGATAAGCAAACAGCAGGCATGGCAGGAACACGTCCCACTTACTCCTCATGGGCTCCTCTAGGCCCGCCCATACGCATGACCTTAAGGGTCCGGTTGAATCTCTCAACCAGCCCATTACCTTGGGGGTGGTAAGGAGTTGTAAACTTGTAAGTTACCCCACACTCCTCCCACAGGGACTTCATATATTTGGAAATTAAGTTAGTACCCCATCAGACACCACCTCTCTGGGGAACCTCACATGGGAGAAAATCCCCATCAGTGCACATCCCACCCTGGGGGCTATCACTGTCCTGAGTGGGATGGCGTCCCGGTACCAGGTAGCATGGTCCACCAAGACCAGGATGAACCTGTTGCCCATGGCTGTCTTGGGGTCCAGGGCCCCACAATGCCAATGCTCACTCACTCGAATGGGGTACTGACAACTGGAAAGGAGAGCCTCCAGCAGCTGGTGACAGACTTTCTTTGCACAGCGCACTTTTAACAGGACTGGAGCAGGAGCCCTTCGGGGGTTGTCACACCCCACAGGAAAGCACAGTGCACTTTCTAGCACCGCCCGGGGGACCAGACCTCCACCTCCAGCAGCCCTTGCACCAGGAAGTGCCAGCGTGCTTGCTGTGCGTCAGCAGGCGCACTTAAGCGGCCGTGGGCTCCCACGGGCCAGAGCCTCCAGCAGCCGGTGACAGATTTTCTTCTCACAGTGCACTTTTAACAAGGCAGGAGCTCTTCGGGGTTGTCACACCCCACAGGAAAGCACAGTGCCCTTTCTAGCGCCACCAGGGGGACCAGACCGCAACCTTCAGTAGCCCTTGCGCCAGGAGGCGCCAGCGCGCTTGCTGTTCACCAGCAGGCGCACTTAAGCGGCTGCAGGCTCCCACCCGGGCAAAGCCCAGGCCAAGGACAGGCCCGTTGGTGCCCATCCGCGACCGTACGAGACCGGGCTGGACCAGGAACCTTGGTCGCTTAACAAGGGAGAGAGGTGCGTCTGGTAAGAGCCCCTTGCACAGCCAGTTCTTCAGGGAAAGCCAGTTCAAGAAGGTAAGAAGATGGGGAAAAGGAAAACTGTTATGACAACCAAAGCTAGGCCGCTATCGTCATCAATCACTAACTTTTTAACAACAGCAATGGTGGCTATTACAAGCGAAATAGAGTCAGTAGAGGTGAGACTGGGGGAAACACAATGTGCATTGCAAATTGGGAGTACAACGGAAATTGCACGTGAGCATGATAAAACATCAGAAGATATGTTATCTATTAGTCTGGAAGCTAGGGGAGATGAAGCCAACACTGGCACCACTCTGGAGGGGGGATTTATTGACACCATCTGCCCACCACCACCTAAAAAATCTAAGGGTTGTGGTAAAGCCAAGAAAGATACACTGCCCTTAGCAACACAAAAGAAAACCACGCCTCTGCCACGAAAGCCAACAACTCGTGCAACGGGTCCTGTCAAGGACCCCAATAATATTGACCAAATGAGGGATAATGCGTTAATCAAACATTACATGAGCTCCATGGAGGTCATCATAAGATCGATTTTAGATCCCCTGGTAGGGGTATTAAGCAGCATTGATGTCTCGTTAAAAATATTAATTGGCTTGAGTATTTAGAAGGCCACTGCAGGTCCAGAGTCTCTGATGAATTCCGTCGTGACTGCAAATTTGGAAATTTCCCATCCCCCTCCACCTCCTCAGACACCAATTCCGGTGGTTGATGCTGTTAACAATTCTGAGACTGCAACGCAATCACTAAACCAGTTGCATAAAGCATGGCCGGAACCCTTAACAGCAAATGTGGCAAAAAGTGATATTAATTTCAATGGTAGAAATCATAATATCCACTCAGCTGATACTAACAAAAGTCTGAAAACACTCCACCTATCTCCGGAAGTCACCGCCTATATTATTGTTCTCAAAAACGTCCCACCCTTGCCTAAGAGTAAGATAGAAGACTGGAAACAGCGTAAAAACAAAACGGTCCATTGGCTGGCGAAAACCTTGGATTGGACAGGATGTGATGTTTTAAACAACAAAATTAACAATGTAGAACGTGTCTCATGGGTGGGCTCTCAGACAAAAACTGATATAGGAGACTGCATTGTTGTAAATTTTAGGGACAGACACTTTGTACACTGGCTCATGGATACACTCCTTTGGAGTAGCAGTCGGGGCACTATTGAAGCTGGACCACTTGGATATTTTTATAGGCCGTTGTCAAACGAGACTTATAGGCGTGCACACTCGTAATTTAAAACATGTTCCCTCTTCATCATACCAACTTTTAACTCCTTTTCTCCCCTAGAACAAGTGGACTAACTGAATGATCAGCTGCTGAGGGCGTCTGGTGTTCTAAACTCTAACTTAACCCCCTTGCAGGCCTTAGTAGATATAGAACGAGATAGCTACCATGTCCTAGCAGTAACCTTATCATTAACTCTTAACACTAACATTTTAAATGAGTCTTGTCAACCACATCGGGAACGTTTATTAGACTCGACATACCCAATAGGGTTCAACCCTGTCAACTTACTCAATGATGGTATATCGGACCCATTGCCAGCTGGTCGGCTGTTTTACCAACTGGTGCTCTGAACTCTAAGGCACTAACTAATATGATAACAGCAGACAGTGGTGTAATAGATATAGGATGTGTAGAGAGCAAAGATACCTCCGACACCCCGGATACCAGTGTAATTACACATGGCAGTCTTTTCTGGAATGTAGCGAGTCTGTCAAATAAACTAGGCATTAAAGACTGGGCAGAGTTTGTTAGCAAATTTAGTATAGTTTGTCTACAGGAAACTTTGTCACTTGAAACAGTCCACATAAATAGTTTTTATACTGTTCATATACCGGCTACACCATCCGTAGGTGGTCACAACAAAGGAGGACTATTAACCTTGATCTCCACCACACTAAATGGTAGAGTTATTAAAATGTAGCTGGAATCCCTGCATTTCCAGATTATTAATATTCTATTTACAAGAAATTTGACCCTTGTGATTATTAATTTTTATCATAATAATTTTAATAGTGCAAATACCACTATTGCCCAGGAATTGGAAATAGCACTTATAAAGCACATTGAGGAGATAAAAATGGATTATGTAATACTTTGGGGGGGTGATATTAATTGTAAATTGTGCTCCCTGTCTAAACTTGAGGTATCTCACTATTCAGCAAGGGACTCGGTTGGTGGTTACCATTTTTAACACAATCCTTGTGGAGAAATTTTTAACTCAATTGTCTGAAATTTTAACTTTTTTTAACTTTAGATCTCATTGAGCTCTTAAATTCTGACGTGGCAACATATGTGGGAAGAGGTCAAGAGACGCTGATTGATTTTATTATCCTGTCTGACTATTTTAACTCTCATTCTGTGGTCTTTAACATACCTAAAATACATTTCAGTGACCATTACCCGCTAACATTAAGATTAGCAACCCTATCAGATTCACTTATTACATCAGCTAAAGTAGACCCCTTATCATACAAAAAAATAAGGGGCTAACCCGGAAGTGGTCCACTGTCAACCCAGACTTTGTGTTGGAGGAGATTATAAAGAGCAACCTCACACAAGTACTGGATTGCTTGGAAGAAAATGTAAATGTCTCATCTATGATCAGATCATATAAGGCAATAACTGAAACAATAAAGGCACTGCTAACTAAGAACCCGCCGAATAGAACACAGAAAAACGAAAGGTGGTTCAACAGGGAATGCTCACAACTACATAATAAACTAGATAAGATTTTAAAAACAGAACTACGAGATAAAGTAGGAGTGAGACAGACACGCATAGATTATAAGGGCGCATTGGAGAAACATAAAATGGAGATCCGGCAAGAAGCTTGGGGCAACTTACATCTGGCATCCCAGAGTAAAGACCCCAAACTTTTTGGGAAATCTGTCAATGCAGAGTATTTTGATGATACAAAAAATGGCAACATTGACGCAATAATCATGCCTGAAATGTGGGTAAAACACTTTACTTGCCTCTATAGTAATAGTACTGAGATGCAACGTGGTGACCATTTCCAACATGTGGCATCTCCCCTGGAACCCCCAACACTAGATGAGGTAAATAGGGCACTTACTCAGACTGTAAAGACTAAGTCCCCAGGGATGGATGGTATACCCGCAGATTTTAATTTTGGCAAATATTCCCCTGTGGCGATGGGGCGTGGCTTGCAGCCAACAAAGATGGCCGCCGCTTAAAAGAGTTCCAGAACCCCCGAAGGCCGTAGTTAAAATCCGCACACTTATCCGTTCCCACAGCCTGGCAATAACGGCTGGCAAAGACATCGGAACACCAGCGGCGCCCATAGAGTGAGCCGAGAGACTATAACTTGCTCGCAAACAGTGTCTTTGCGGGGCGTTCGCCAGGGGGCCTGAGACCGCATGACAAACCGGGGACTAGAGGAAGAGCCTGCCCAGCGGTAGAACCAGACAGCAGATGACAGCGACGCAGCGCCGGTGCGGCTGGGCCAGTTTGAGCGACGCCTCCCCCCCTCACAGATCGGGGACACTCTACAGCCAGACACCAAGGTACAGTACCCCATAACGCCAGAGGTCGCCTACGGCTGGCCCCAAAACTTGAGCGCTAAAGACTGTAGTGCCGCTGGGAGCGGAGACAGCGGCCCACCCTATGCCCGGGCTGGCACAAACACGGGCCTGCGGCGAGAGTGCAGGCTCCCTTCCACCATCACAACCTGCCCTGACAATAATGCCAAACTGCTGAGAACACGACGAGGAAGCAGCGACCCGGCGCGCGGCCTGCAAGAAGCAAACTTACCCGGCTCCCACTCCCCTGAAACACTAAGATTGGGGGGGGGGAATAAAAGAGACAACAAGAAGCTGCCACTGAGCCTGTGAGGAGCCACTGTGCCTCCACCCCTAGTGCCCTGCGAACACGCTGACAACAACCACCACACTACCGGATGCAAGATCGGTGCAAAAGCACCAGTAACTGCCCAAGGCCACACAACCCACGAGCAGCGCAATATTTGACCCCCCCAACTTGTCAGAAGAGGCATAATACGGCTGGTGAGACACCCGACAGGCCGCGTGCAACCCAGAGAGGTGCAGGCAGGCGGCGGTGAGTACCACCTGCTGTTATCTAGTGACTGACGCTTGTTGCACCCTGTCAGGGCACCATGGGGGGCCGGGGCCAAAGAGGGGTCCAACAGAACAGATTGAATAAATATGCATATTCCAAAAATGAATCCACTTACCCAGAAGGAGCTGCCACGGATGATGCAATGAACAAAGGTCCCGCGCCAGCAAAGGACATTACCTTACAAGACATTATGGCTACGCTCAACAAGGTCCACGCATCGATTGAATCCCGCATAGACACAGTCACCATGGAACTGCCCCTCATACGGGCAGACTTTAGAAACCTCAGCTCACGTGTGCCGAAAATGGAAAAGACAACGACGCAGTTAAGCACAGACACACGCGCACTTAAGAACCAAGTGAAGCAGCTGGAGTCAGATAACAAGCAAATGGGGGCAAAACTAGACGATTTCGAAGGTCGCTCCCATCGCAACAACGTCCGAATCATAGGTGTGCCGGAGGGAACAGGAGGTCATGCAATGGACCTGATCAAGAATCACTTACAACCAAAATGACTCTCCAACTACTTCTCATTGGAGCAGACCCACAGCATTACTGGAGGCAAGCAACGACCAGGTGCCCCACCCCAACCTATTCTTGCGCAAATATTTAACTTCCATGACGGGGTTCTCATATTGCAGACGGCGAGGGCGGCACCCCCCCTATGGTACCAGCACACAACAATCTCCTTCTTTCCGGACTACACTGCATCTGTCGCCTAGCAGCGGCAAAACTTTCTTGCCATGAAGCAAGAGCTCAGGAGCCGAGACCAGAAAGTATTCCATGATGTTCCCTGCTAAATTGAGAGTGAAGGTAGACGGAAAAACATGGTTCTTTAACACACCAGACAAGGCACAGGAGTGGCTAGAGGGCTGGCGACAAGTTCCCTACTGTAATAGCCCCAGACGCAAGAAAAATAACGATAACCATACACCGCCAGGGACCCGAACTCATGACTGAATGGAAAGAGCGACAGCGGTGGATGATCAGGCAACAGTACAGCTGATCAAACCCCAAACTTCAGACACTCCTAGAGGAAGGTTTGGATACAAATCCGACACAACAGTCACGTTCAGACACAATGATGAAACCCAGGAGGAGGCGAACTGGACGCGTCCAGAAAATAAGCGCTATTACAACGGAGAACAAGCTCATTTGGAACCGACCGCTGTTGGGCCACGATATGTACAGAAGGGTGAAACAAAGACACTCTCCATTCCACTACGAACTCGCCATAACAGGCATTTTGGGACACTGACCACTTGATGCGGCCAAGAAAAACGGGGGCAACCTGTGAACGCTCACCTCCCCTACAGATGTATTGGGTAAAGGGATTTAGGCCCTCTACAAAGTTGGGGTGGCCGGAAGTTTCTATACCGTCTTGCATCGAAGCAGGGAGGGTGGAGGGACCCAGGGTTAATATGGGAAGTTTTGTGTAGTTTATTAGGTTGCATTGTTATGTTTCAAGGCACACTGTATGCTTATGTCAGCGATTCCACCGGAGCTACACCGCCACTTAGACCGTACAGCACACACCACCACTACTACACATGATCACTACTCCTGACGCACCTCAACAGGACAGAATGTGCATGCAAACCCTGCCCCTGATTTCCTGGAACGTTAATGGTCTCCGAGATAAGTTGAAACGCGGATTAGTCCTCCAATACCTAAAGCGCAAGGCACCGGCAATAACAATGATACAAGAAACCCACCTGACAGGGACGACATGTAAAGCACTCGACAGATAGGGCTTTAAATTAGCGGTCCACTCAGAGTTCACAACCGGCTCCCACGGGGTAGGGATCCTTATTAAAAAACAGTACCCAATAATAATTAAAAGGACATATACAGATGACCAGGGCCGATTCGGGGCACTGACATGTCAATGGGAGGGCCATTTACTCAATATAGTCTCACTTTATCTCCATCCAGCGCTTCACTCAGCGGCATACCCAGCGCTAGGAGCGTTTCTGCTACAGCTCCCACAGGGCAATTTAATCATAGGCGGAGACCTCAATGCTACGCTAGACGACACCATGAACCGCACACCCCCAAGACACCAACATAGGACACACTCGGCCCTTACGGACTTCTTCGAGACAATGGGCCTCGCGGATATCTGGAGGCACCGTTACCCACAGACGCGACAATACACATACCACTCGGGCACCCACAACAGCTTCTCGCGAATAGACCACATATTAGCGCCGGCGGGTGAAGCAGCTCATTTCCTGGAGATCTCCCATTTACCAAGAGGTATCTCCGATCATTTCCCACTCAGTACTATATACACATGGCAAACCACAACTCGACATAGGACATACTCGATATACCCAGGATATTTGAAAAACCCAGAGATAGAGAAGAGATTATTAGATGCTACCACGCACTACTTTAACGAAAATGCAACTTCGGTCCCCTCACCGCTTACACTGTGGGAGGCTTACAAAACTGTGTTCCGTGGGCAAGCAATTTCACTAATAACACAACACAAAAGAGATAAAACCCAGCGAGTGAAAACACTTGAGCGAGAAATAGACGATCTAGAAAAGAATCAGGGGCAGAATCCTTCTGATGCTGTTACACATAGGCTGCTCCTCAAAAAACAAGAGTATAAAGACCACTTATGGGAGGAGACCAGGTCACGGCTCTCAACAACGCAGCACACAATATATGAAATGGGCGTCAAATCAGGCAAACTGCTGGTCTGGCTTGATAAACGCGAGAAAGGGGATAGATGGGGTGGCAGAACTCCGATTACCTTCGTGAGACACCATGCAGAACCCACAAGAGGTAGTAGATCTCTTAGCAAACCATTACGAACAAGTCTATGCCTCAGCACATGCGCAAACACAGGAGGACTTGGAAGACTTCCTCCATGACATCTGTCTCCCTAAACTTACAGAGGAGGAGTCTCAGCTTCTGGATGCAAAGCTCTCAACAGATGAACTAGCCTTGGCAATCAATAAAATTCAGTCTGGGAAGGCCCTCGGCCCCAACGTAATCCCTATAGAATGGTTTAAATGTAACACTATGACGCTAGCGCCCTACCTTCTAACAATGTTCAAGGCTGGTCTATAAGTGGGAGAATTACCGCTGGACCAGTGAATGGCGACCATAGGGGCCATTCGCAAACCTGGGAAACCGCAGATGGAATGCACCTCTTACAGGCCTATATCCCTGATAAACGCAGAAGCTAAAATCTTGGCCAAAACCTTAGCCAACCGACTCACACTGTATCTAGCCAAATTAATACACCCAGACCAATCGGGCTTCATGCCGGGGAGAAATACAGCCTTAAACCTAAGACGTCTCCACGGTGTTCTGGGGCGCAGGCATACGATACAGGAAGACACCATTGTGCTCTCACTGTATTCAAGAATGGCCTTCGATACGTTCGAAAAGGCCCTTCCTGTTTGCTGTCTTCAAAAAACTAGGCTTTGGCCCAACGTTCTGCTCATGGATACAACTCCTCTACACTAATCCTCTGGCACACGTGGTGGCGAATGGACGCATCTCCAGAGAATTCCCAGTGCATCGAGGCACACAACAAGGCAGCCCACTATCGTCTCTGCTCTTCGCCCTAATATTGGAACCCCTGGCAGCATGGGTGCGAAAAGATTCGCTCATTTGTGGGCTCCGCTGGACTGCCGACTACGAGAATCATATATCGCTGAACACAGACGATATTCTTTTATACCTGGCCTCTCCTAGAAGATCTTTGTCGTGCCTCCTAGATATTTGTGAATCCTAGGGGAGATTCTCACGCTACACAATAAATTGGGCGAAATCTGTGATCTATGTTCTGCATGGCTCCCGCCGCAACTGCCGGCTGGCTGTAACATTACAATAGTGACGGATCACTTTAAGTACTTAGGGATACATATCACACACAGCCCTATGGTATTCACGGCCCTCAACCTACACTCCCCCTATAACCACTGCAAAGAGACACTAAACACTGGCAGTCGCTATCATTAACACTCTTAGGTAGGGCAGCACTTTTCAAACTGATGGCGCTACCACGTTTCTTCTATACCCTCCAAAATACCCCTTTCCAGATCCCCCAGTCCTATTTTCGAGCCATAGAAGTAGAGGTCACTAAGCTCCTCTGGGATAACAAACCAGCTCGCATAGCGAAGGTTAAGCTGTGTCGAACATGGTACGACGGTGGAATAACGTTACCAAATATCCAGACCTAGTATTGGGCATCCCAACTAATGGTAATTAACAACTGGCTGCATGTTCCTCACACAGACCCAGCTTATGGGATGGATAGGGTGGGACTGGGAGACGAAGGCCCGTATCTTGCACTATACAACAAACCACAGGCCCTGCTGGGCCCACCGAACCACACTCTCCAGATTTGGCTTACAGTACGTAAAAAACTGGGATGGCACAACAGAATCACACAAGCAACACCGCTTTGGGTCACAGGCAGACTGGGTAGGGTGGGCAAGAGTAAGGGGTTCCAGCAATGGGATGCTATTGGCATCTCCAAGGTCGTGGACCTCTGGGTACGGGGGAAAATGCTAACCTCTGACCAACTCCATTCCAAATATGGGACGGCACCCACGGAACAAATCCGATATTATCAAATAAAGAACACCTTAGAGGCAGCAATCCCGCCCGCCACGGATCTACCCGAGGCCTCACCACTAGAGGACAGATTACTTACGGAACATATGGATAAAAAGGCAATTTCTATGATGTACCAGAAAATTATTAACAATGCACCTGACCCCATGCAAAAGCTCCGTGATAAATGGGTCATGGAATTGGGAGAATTGGATGATTCAGACTGGCAGGATGCACTAGCCTCACCTAGGGAGGTGGCAGTCCCATCTAGACTTCGTCTGATACAACTTAAGATCCATAGAGTGTGCTACACATGACCGAAACTTTACAAAATGCGTGGTATACTGGAAATTAGTAATGAAAAAAATCACACGATTCAGTGGCAGTCCAGTCCTGCCTGAGCCCAAACGCTGCCTCTTAAACATATGGGAACCCACAGACCTTAACACGGCCAACCTTAAGAATGATGGTAGCAAAAAAGAATATCGCTAGACATTGGGGAGCTGTGGTCGCCCCGCACTCGCGGAATGGTGGAAAGATATGGATTTGGCTATGGTGGCTGAAAAGACTGTGTATGTACGCAGGGAGTGCCCAAAAAAGTGGATACGACTATGGAAAGGGTGGAACACATACAGGGGGGATATGTGCACCTTACAACTTATACCCCAAGACCCAGAAGTACAGTAACGGAGGTTTTCAAAATACTATAATGTCATTAGCATGCGATGTAATATATATGTATATACGACGGTGTAAAGATAACTGAAGGTAGACATTTCTATCAGTGGATCTACCAAACACACCAAATGTATTGTGGAGTGCCTGAATATGTGTGTACTTTGTTCATGTGCCATTTTATTATGGAAAAATAAAAATATTTAAAAAAATATATATATTTCCATGTGGCAAGCATGATTAACAAACATATTAAAATGCTATGCGACCCAGGGCCCCTGGGAGTCATGGAGATCAGTTATATTAGTCCCTATTTTTAAAAAGGGAGACAGGTCAGATCCTAAATGTTATCGACCAATCTCTCTAATTAATAGGACTTGTAAGATTATGGGACGCGTAATATTGGAGAGATTGGAGACTTGGATAATAGATAACGGGAAGTTCTCCGCTGTCCAATATGGATTTAGGAAAGGCCTGGGCACTGTAGAACAGTGCCTTAATCTGCACCTGGTCGTTGGCAAGTACACTATGGCTAAGCCAGGGTCCTTATACCTTGGGTTCATGGACCTAACGTCTGCCTTCAACTGGTGCAGAGGGGGAAACTGGGGGAGAAAATGATGCTCATCGGCATTGACCCATCCATTGTTCACTTTTTAGCCGCAATGCATCAGGGAGTTACAGGCAGAGTATGGTATGGCGTTGCCGGCGAGCTCACCCCACCTATGAAGATGGATTGCGGCGTGAGACAGTGATGCGTACTCGCCCCTTTCCTATTCTGTCTATATGTAAATGATTTGGAAAAACATATCAGTAAAGGAATACAGACGCACCCACAATTGGCCGCAGGGCTTTACTGAACTGGGGTGGGACTACAAAGGCTTTTAATCAGTTTTAATGATTATATGAGTGACCTCTGGCTGAAAACGAATTTCGCAAAATCTCACGTTATGGTAGCAGGTAAAGCCCCATCTAAAACGAAAACCTTCTACATAAAGAACGAAACATTATGTCAAGTGCCAACTTTTTCATATTTAGGAATTCTTTTTAATGAAAAAAATTCCTGGTGGCCATTTTCAGATTCACAAAAAAATTAGGTTCACGCCCAATAAAAGCAATCATTGATATTTATAAAGCACAAACCTGTGCAGTCACTCTATATGGCGCCGGAGTTTGGGGATGTACCAATGCCTCGGGCCTCCAGAGAGTAGAGAATTCAATGCTAAAACTTGTGTTGACACTACCTAAAAGTACCCTTGCTACAATGTGTCCTAATGAATTAGGTGTAATACCCTTATCTTTCCATATTCAACTGGCACCTTTGATGCTTTGGAGCAGCATCTGGGTAAAAGAGGAACCAGCACTGAATTGAGATATAATTTTAGACTGTTTGAAACTGGACCATGTAAAAAAAAATCCCTGGCTCTCTTATTTGCAAGATAAATTGGAGAAAATGGGTTTGCAGGACTGCTTTAGTAGCCCTGGAAATATATCTGCAATCCCTAAAGCTAAGTTGAAAAGTGACTTCCTTTCATTTTTGAAGCTTCCAAGAGATAGCCAAGAGATGACCAAAAAAGGGTTGAGCATTCATTGTTGCATAGCTCCCCGCGAATTGAATCTTTTCTCTCTTTTTATTTTAATCAAGCAAAAATGTTTTATCTGATCTAGTTTAGGATGGGTTTTGCCCATTTGCTGGTTTCGTACCCACGTGATGTATAATGGGATGCCAAACTAGACCTGTGTCCATGGAATTCAATTTCTGCACTTTGCACTTTGGGCTTTACGTTCTTTTGTAAACTGTATCTTAATTAGAGATGGACTTTTTTTTTTAAACTCTTTTTATTATGGAATAAAGCAAAACAAAAGAAATAATAAGATCTCAGGTGAGTGCAATCAATTTACAACACTTCGGTTCATTGGGCCCTGTGTAGGATCAAGCAATTAATAGAAAAAGAAACATTGGGATCATGGGGATTCCTGTGCTGCCATATCTGGATCTCCCCCGGGGGCTTAACAAAGGCCTCTAGGATACTGGTTCCAAGCCCCCCACACCTTCCCCCACTTCCGGGGGCAGCCCCTGGCAACATAGACAGCCCGTTCTCTCATCATACACCAGTTAAGGTCTTCTTCCCATTTATGCACCCGAGGCGGCTGGCGGGCGCCCCACAACTGCGCAATGTTTCGCTTGGCCACCATGCACGCCAACATCACCCATTGCTTCTGATAGTCATTGAGATCCGTCGGTTCCCATACATTCAAGAGGCATCTACGGACTTCCGTACGCACTTCCAACCCCAACACAGCTCTCAATTTCTCGTGAACCTTCTCCCAGTAACTTTGTACGAAGGTACAGTGCCAAAGAATATGCATCAATGTGCCCACTTCTCCACATTCTCTCCTGCATGCTGCGCTAGGCGCTCTGCCCATTTGCACGAGCCGTGGCCCGGTAACATAAACTATGTGGAGCACTTTCAGTTGGACCAGGCAAAGCCTCATCTGAAAAGTGACTACCTTGGGGGAGGATAGCGCCTCCGTCCAGTCCTCATCATCGATTTCAAGGCCATCCGCACACCATTGTGACCTAAGCCTAACCAGTGGGTCTTCGGCGTTGGTAATTAACATGCGATATATCAGGGAGATAGTCTTGTCTGGGATATGACCATCAAGGAACCGGTCCTCCAGAGGGGATGCCTCAGGGTGTTTCGTTCCCTCAGGAATATGCGCTAACAACGAGTGCCTCACCTGCAAATATCGAAAGTAGTTATTCTGGTGGAGACTATATTGATTTGCAAGTGAGTCAAACGTGTTTATCGAATTTTTCCCCCACACATCCTTAATCTGAGTGATTCCAATGAGGTCCCACTTATAAAACCCTTTAGATTTCCATAGGCTACCCAGTTGTTCAGAATTCAGCAACGGAGTGGCCAATGTAAGTCTGCCCTCCCAGCCCGAGCTTTTGGTGGTAGTGTGCCACACCTGTACTGAATGTGCCGTGGGACCCGTTAGGGGAAACCTACCCAGTCTAGAATATAACGCTCTATCTATTCTGCCACCTCTATCCATAGCATAGCCTGGATCTCCGGGGACTCCATAAACAACGTGATTCAACACGGCTAGATGTGAGGCCCAGTAATACCTTCGCAAGTCAGGCAGCCCTATACCACCATCAAACCAGGAGCGAGTCAATTTGTTAAAAGCTATACGAGCCCCACCATCCCACAAGAGGCGCCTCTGAAGAGTCTCTATCTCCCTGAAATAAACCGCTGGTTCGGGGTCCATTGCATTCTGTAACGCATATAAGAATCGTGGCAGTGTCATCATCTTAAACAGGGTTGCTCTGCCGAGCAATGACAGCGGGAGAGTCTTCCAGCACTCCACATCCCCTCGGCATCGAGTCAGAGGAGATACAAGATTATTATCATAGCGCCATTTTGGATCGAGCGAGACATAAATTCCCAAGTATTTAAATCTGTCCTTCTCTATACGGATGGGGCAGGTATGCAGGACCTCTGGGGGATCTCCGGCAAAGACATAAAGTACTGATTTGCTCCAATTTATAGCTAGACCGGAGTATCTCCCAAAGATAGTAAGCACCACTGTTCCCAAGAAGCCGCGCGGCCGCACGCGCGCGCACTTCTCTGCCCCCGAGCGCGCAGTCCCATGTGTGGAGCGCGCACAGAGGGCAGGCACATCCCGTGAGAGTATTCTGTGCCACCGCCGCTTTTAAAAGGCGCACGAAAAGCGGGCATTTCCAGACGGCAGGAGACGGCGGCGAAAGGAGCAGAGGTGTTTCTATGTGGCCACTTGCGTTATGTATTTCTCTGAAGCACCTTTCTTTGCTGTATTGTTTTGTAGTAACGCGAGGCTGCGGGGGAGATGGAGTACTTTTATTTAAGAATCCATGTTAATTGCAGCCCCTTCACGAGCGGCGATTAACATGGATATTTAAATAAAAGCACTCCATCTCCCCCGCAGCCTTGCGTTACTATCAGAACAATACAGCAAGTTTAAAAACACTGCGTGCATTTCTAGGCTAATCTGCCTTGTTTGCAGCCTTGCTGTATTGTTTTGTAGTAACGCAAGGCTGCGGGGGAGATGGAGTGCTTTTATTTAAATATCCATGTTAATCGCTGCTCGTGAAGGGGCTGCAATTAACATGGATTCTTAAATAAAAGCACTCCATCTCCCCCGCAGCCTCGCGTTACTACAAAACAATACAGCAAGTCTGCAAACAAGGCAGATTATCCTAGAAATACACACGGTGTTTTAGGTCTCGCCTGTCGATGCGCATGCGCATCGAGCTTGCGAGACTATGGGGGCTTAAACACTCTTTAACCAACTTGCAAGAAATCGTGGCGATTCCTTGCAGTGCCCGTGAAATTTAAGCTCAATGCGCATGCGCATTGAGCTTAAAAGCGCGTGCACCTGCCCCCAGCCGCCTGCCTTGCCCACTCTCTCTCTCACAGCCTCCCCCAGCTCCGCCCCCTCACTTCTTGGTTGCACGGCCGCTAGGCCGTGCCTCCCCTACTCTCCTCCCCCCTCCTCCTCCTACTCTCCTCCCCCCTCCTCCTCCTACTCTCCTCCCCTGCCTGCCGTGTCGCACCTCTCCCCACTCCGCCCCCTCCCCTGCCCCTATCCCTTTTCTATGTCCTTCTAAACAATCGAACTTCCGACCTCCCTCATTCACCCAAGTTAGAAAGCCAACCCCACCCCATTCAAAACTTTAATCTTTTGACCCTCTGTCCTTAATTCGCCCCCCAGCATATCGACTACAGCAAAAAATAACTCCACCATCACTAACTAGCACTTACAAGCCACCCCCACCGACCATACCATTTAAAGCTCTTGCACACCACAAACAAATTACATTCACGACAAATTAACTCATAAAAATAAAAGGCCCCTGCTGCGCCCTTAATTCAATCTCAATTTTGCACCAACAACTCCTCTGTCCTCATGTGTGCTGCTGACCTCCCCCTCCTTCCATTTCCCTACCTCCATTAACAACCGCATTTCAATACGCCACCCCTTCCCCCACTTGTGCACTTCCTGCATCTATCTCCTTTCCGTCTCCTCCCAAATAATGAGATCTCCCACGTCCCTCACCCACCCAAATTACAAAGCCAACTCCGCTCCATTTAAAACTTAAAGCCCTTGACTTTATGTTCTTAATTACGGAAAAAACTTCACATTCACCAAACATCACCTACAAGCCACCCCCACCCACCATACCATGTAAAGAGCACTAACATTACAAACAAATTAAAATATCGCTTTTTTTTATTACCTGTCACACGAGGCCGGAAACGAACAGCAGACGCTACACTCCTTCTAGAAACTACGCGGTTTACTATGTGGGAATTTCCAGCTGCGCTACGTACATACGCTACATAAGATAACGTAGCAATGGCATTGGCTGAGGGACATGTCACTCACAAAAGGAACACAAAGGGGGCAAAAAATTAGACTGCAACACTAAATAACGAAAATATTGTTAGAGGTCATTAGGATTATGATTTATTACACGCATAACAAATTGTACTTTCCCATTACATAATTAGTTCAGAAAATGTTTGACACATTGCTAGTTGCTTATTTACCTATTCCTTGAATAGTCTACCCCAAATTTTACACAGCTTAAGTAAACTGAAATTCACAGTGACACAATCTCAGTCAATCGCCAGCAGCACTCCTCCCCTGCTGCTTCACACCCTCATGCCGCTCTCCCCGCTCCGCCCCCTCCCCTGCCCGCCGTGTCGCATTTCTCATCCCCCCTCCCCACAGCAATGCCCTCAGCCAGCCGTACTTTCACTTTGACGGCCGTGTTTCTCCTTGTCTCTCGTGTCACCAGGCTGTGTGTGCTGCCTCCAGGCTGATTACAATTGTTTTCGAGATTGTTTGCCTGCTGTGTTTGCATGCCTTTGTAGCTGCTCGTTTGTGTCTGGACTGTAGTGAGGTGTTTTTTTTCAATTAAACATGTTGCTCTTCTTCGAACCTGAAATAAAGATTGTTTATAAAAATAGATCTGCCATGGTTTTTGATTTGGGTTACATTTTGTGGGTCAAACGTCAGGCGGGATAATTTCCTGTGAGGTCATCTGCCTCGAAGAGCATTGGAGCTCCCTCGAGCTGCCTGTCTGATCTTGGTCCAGTGAGGTCAGTGGGCACTCTTCCATGTATTTCCTGGTGTGTTTATGAAGCTTGCTTGTTTCTATACTGGTTGCCAGAAAGAGTTCCGCTTTCGGCTACAATGTTTGTTGTTAACATAGTGGTTGCTGTCCAGTCTATCGGCTTTTAGCCGCTGTCAATAATAGGTGTTTCTGTTATTCGAGCCCTGGCTTCTCATTTTATTCACCTGGGACGGATGAAAGGTATTCTGAACGTGTAAATCTTCTGGGAGACGTGCATAATGCATGCATGAACAAACCAGGACACCTGCGCCTCTAGGCGCTTTCTTACTGAAGAAAGAGCAGGCAGGCTTGTTGAAGGAATTGTGTTTTCATTCGTTTATTTTTTCGGGTATACAAACTCAACATCAGCATTATTGCAATCAGTTCAAAACACAGTTTGGGTCCATTTACAACATAAAATATGCATTGCTAACTCCGAAGCAAGTCTCGGTAAAGGAACAACATGGTAATGGTTAAAATAAATAGGAAACTTGCTGGTTGCATACGACAACTGCGGTGATATAAAAACCACCAGAACCGTGACCTTTTTATGTGCGCCTTCATTTCTGTATCCGGTGCATTAACGCACTCCGCTGCCTCGTTGGCTTCTCGAGATATACACACAGTTTCGTCCACGGCGCTTTTTGCCGGGACTCAGCCAGTAGTCCATGTCTTCAGGAGCCTGTGTCATTGGCCTGCCTTTTTAGGGCTCGCCTGCTGTGCGCATCAAATTGCCAGTCAATCGCCAGCAGCACTCCTCCCCTGCTGCTTCTCATCCACCACCACCGCATCCACCACCACCGCATCCACCACCACCACATCCACCACCACCACTACATCCACCACCACATCCACTACAACCACCACCCCATCCACCACATCCACCACCACCGCATCCACCACCACATCCACCATCAACACCACATCCACCATCACATCCACCACCACATCCACCAACACATCCACCATCACCTCCACATCCACCATGACATCCACCGCCACAGCCAGCACCACATCCACCACCACCGCATCCACCACCACCGCATCCACCACCACCACCACCACACCCACCACCACCACACCCACCACCACATCCACTACAACCACCACCCCATCCACCACCACCACCACCACCACATCCACCAACACATCCACCATCACCTCCACATCCACCATGACATCCACCGCCACAGCCACCACCACATCCACCACCACCGCATCCACCACCACCGCATCCACCACACCCACCACCACCACACCCACCACCACATCCACTACAACCACCACCCCATCCACCACTACCACCACCACCGCATCCACCACCACCGCCGCATCCACCACATCCACCACCACCACATCCACCACCACATCCACCATCACCACCACATCCACCATCACATCCACCATCAAATCCACCACCACCACCACATCCACCATCACATCCACCATGACATCCACCGCCACATCCACCACCACATCCACCACCACCACATCCACCACCACATCCACCACCACTTCACCACCGCATCCACCACCACATCCACCACCACCACCACCACCACCACATCCACCGCATCCACCACCACATCCACCGCATCCACCACCACATCCACCACATCCACCACCACATCCACCACTTCCACCACCACCACCACATCCACCACCACCACCACATCCACCACTGCATCCACCACCACCACATCCACCACCACATCCACCACCTCATCCACCACCTCATCCACCACCTCATCCACCACCGCATCCACCACCACCGCATCCACCACCACCGCATCCACCACCACCGCATCCACCACCACCACCACACCCACCACCACTACATCCACCACCACATCCACTACAACCACCACCCCATCCACCACATCCACCACCACCGCATCCACCACCACATCCACCATCAACACCACATCCACCATCACATCCACCACCACCACCACCACCACATCCACCAACACATCCACCATCACCTCCACATCCACCATGACATCCACCGCCACAGCCACCACCACACCCACCACCACTGCATCCACCACCACCGCATCCACCACCACCACCACCACACCCACCACCACATCCACTACAACCACCACCCCATCCACCACCACCACCACCACATCCACCATCACCTCCACATCCACCATGACATCCACCGCCACAGCCACCACCACATCCACCACCACCGCATCCACCACCACCGCATCCACCACCACCACAACCACACCCACCACCACCACACCCACCACCACATCCACTACAACCACCACCCCATCCACCACTACCACCACCACCGCATCCACCACCACCGCCGCATCCACCACATCCACCACCACCACATCCACCACCACATCCACCATCACCACCACATCCACCATCACATCCACCATCAAATCCACCACCACCACCACCACCACCATCACATCCACCATGACATCCACCGCCACATCCACCACCACCTCCACCACCACCACATCCACCACCACATCCACCATCACCACCACATCCACCATCACATCCACCATCAAATCCACCACCACCACCACCATCACATCCACCATGACATCCACCACCACATCCACCACCACTTCACCACCGCATCCACCACCACATCCACCACCACCACCACCACCACCACATCCACCGCATCCACCACCACATCCACCGCATCCACCACCACATCCACCACCACATCCACCACCACATCCACCACCACATCCACCACCACATCCACCACTGCATCCACCACCACCACATCCACCACCTCATCCACCACCTCATCCACCACCTCATCCACCAACGCATCCACCACCGCATCCACCACCACCGCATCCACCACCACCGCATCCACCACCACCGCATCCACCACCACCACCACACCCACCACCACTACATCCACCACCACATCCACTACAACCACCACCCCATCCACCACTACCACCACCACCGCATCCACCACCACCGCCGCATCCACCACATCCACCACCACCACATCCACCACCACATCCACCATCACCACCACATCCACCATCACATCCACCATCAAATCCACCACCACCACATCCACCATCACATCAACCATGACATCCACCGCCACATCCACCACCACATCCACCACCACCACATCCACCACCACATCCACCACCACCACCACCACATCCACCGCATCCACCACCACATCCACCGCATCCACCACCACCACATCCACCACCGCATCCACCACCGCATCCACCACACCCACCACCATCACTTCCACCACCACATCCACCACCACTTTCACCACATCCACAACCACCACATCCACCACCACCACATCCACCACATCAACACCACATCGACCACCTCCACCACCACCACCACATCCACCACCACCACCAACTCTACCACCACCACCACCTCCACCACCACCACCACATCCACCACCACCCCCACATCCACCCCCACATCCACCACCATCACCACCACATCCACCACCACCACCACATCCACCACCACATCCACCACCACCATATCCTCCAGATCCACCACCACCACATCTACATGTGTGTGGCTCTGTGTGTGTAGGTGTAAATGCAATGTTCTTGGATTGTCGTCACAATAAAATACACTGAACATAATCTTCACAAAAGTTATTTACAAACGTTTAAGCTATTGCCATTATAAATTACAATAACTTTTATTTAAGTATTAATTATTTACAAAATTAAAAGCCATTGTTATTTGTAATATCAATACATCTAAGTCACGTAAATACAACACACATTGCATTACAAATGCTATAGGTGTCACATTTGCAAAAGTTAAAACTATTGACATTGTAACTGACAAAGCTATTAATTTTGCTACTTTCAAAACCAACACATAAATAAAAAAAGTGTCATTTACAATACCAATAGCTCAAACTTTCCTAATGCGAGACCTATTGCATTTCCAATGCTTGTTATATTTACTGTATATGGTTTGGTAGTAACGCGAGGGGAGATAGAGTGCTTTTACTGGCAATGGGGACATGCAAAATGCCTCAAATATCAGACCCCAAAATTAAAATGCCTCGGGAGGTGCCTACTGAATCGCCAGATTGCCATCTAAGAATGATTACTTCTCTGAATGTATTTCCATCACTGGAGCAGACTCACGTTCTGAGAGGCTGAGCAAGAGTTGCAAATATGTCAGACATTTTAAACTCAGGCAGGATCACGTTCCCTCTGCCCAGCTGTCAGTGTTGTTCAGTGTTCCACTGAGATTTGCGGTAATATAAAACCCGACACTGCCAAGGTTTCAAATTGCTTATGTGTGACATTTTCATAATTTTATTCTAATTACGAGTGACATTCGACCACTATGAGTGACGTTTTTTCACGACCAAAATCAAGAAATGAAGACAAGGGCAACATATAAATATCGTAAATCACACCCTTTTGAGCAACAAGAAACTCTTACAAGATCTTAAAAGTGTTTTAAATCACCAGAAATTGATGGGCACTAACCTAGTTAAAAGCAGTAACTCACAGCTAATTCTCATTAAATACAGTTTTGAGAATATGCAGGGCTCATGCTCTTTCGTGAAAACTGTTACTAAACAAAACGCTAATCTTGCTCCAGCACTCCATTATTCACAAGAGTGATCTTGACGTTTTTATTGGTGCATGAAAACTCTAGGACACACAAATAATTCTGCCCCACAATTGTCAAACTTCTAGGAGTGTGATGGTCAGTAGTTGTGTAGGTACTATCATTGGCAGCATAAAAGGGGCAATGGATGGGAAGTTCCTCGCTGCCTGCGCGTTGTTTTTGGCACTGTTACTGGACTCGGTACAGCCGTTCAGATGCTTTTGTGGGGGCTGGGGTGTTCACATGATACTGGGTGAAAACGATCACTCTTGCTTAGCCCCATCGCGCCCACTAATCATCGCTCTCTTAGTTTTTTCCTTGATGGAAAGGCGCACTCAATCGATGCTTCTATCCACACTGCTGAATCCTTCTTACCCCCGAGCCATTCAGGAGTTCCCAGGCCAGGGGTCCACCGCCAGTGCACAGTGCCAGAGGGGACCCTAGAGCTTGTGGAGAAAGAAATGTGCCGGTACCTTAGGTGGTTTGTCGCAGATGGTTGAGCCGCTACATAGTTCACAGCAGGGCTCTTCGGAGTTGTAAATTCCTACTGCGAAAATAAACAGAAATTGCCTGATTCTCCGATAACAGTGCTGCACTGCTGGGATTCTTACTTTGCGCAGAACAGTAAGAACTCAACAAGTCCACTCCGAACCATATAGGCGCGGCGCAGAGCGAGCTCAACTGCAGTTTCCGCTGTAATAGCTGGAAACGTTGCCCCGCCCACCCGGTATCTAGTCAGACTATGTTGATTTGCCAAATTAAACTCTGGCTGAGACTCAGCCTCCATGACGATGAAGTCAATATTTTTGCCGTACCGCTCGGTAATTTAAACAATGTAGCCATCCCTGCCAGTTACAGAGTGAGCTACCTGAGCAAGCCCCCAAGCATGCCACAGCACAACACAGGCTGCCCTCTAATACCAAATAGTCAGTGGTCCTTAAGAGCGCTGCTTGAAAGCTGAGGAGGCACTATAATGCGTGACAATGCATTTCAGTGCTGTGATGCGGACCACCACACTGAAATGCGTTAGTCTAACGCATGATGCATGCGTGATACTTGGCAGGGCTGACACTATAGTAATGAACAGCATCATGCCCCATAGTTTGAGTTCTGCTTTATGAGCAGACACCCAGCTTCCAATGAGGTTTGTAAAGTTGTCGTGCAGTCCTCAGAGGTCCGATAGGGCTGCAGAGTCTGTAGAGGAGAGCACAGCATGGGTCCTACTTACATTTCTTCACCTGGGCGTGTTAATAGTTCTTGGAAATCAGAGTTTCACTAGAAAACAAAATATGGCCCGCTGTGAACATTATTAACCCTATTCACTGGAGTGGAGAAGTGTGGCTCAATGGTTAGAGCGGCAGACCCTGATGCAGAGGTCTAGCCCGGGACCAGGGTTCAATTCCCCGCCATGGCGGGTCTTGGGCTCAAAATTCCACGGACCTGATAATTCTCGCCTCGGTGCCTATTCCAATCATGGAGTCCAACTCTGCAACTCTGGTCAATAGCTTGCTTAATCTCCACAACGGCTCCCACAACGCTAAGGATGCCTGGCCTCCACCTTGGGGGTGCCCAGGAGTGGACGCCTCACAGGGAAAGCCAGGATGGGTTCCACAGCAGTATTCGTACAAGCGCCTTGAGACCCTTGCGGGTGAGTAGTGCGCTATACAATTTACAATTCACTTCTGCTAAAAGAAGCAAAGCCTAGTCTATGCCAGTTTACAGTTAAATGTGTAGGAATGCATTAAAAATAGAAATCCTGTATAACAGCCAATTTGCAAACCGGCCTTAAGACCCTTAACGTGGCGCTGTATGTGTGAAAATGCACCATCTTTTCACTTTTTTAAGTAAACGTTTAGAGTGACATTTGGCGCTGCACATGCACATGATCTGGTTCCTGGTGCACGTAGCCATGGTTGCAGCGCACAGAGACCCTCCACTGCCACACACAGAGGAAATAAATTAGAGGGAACATTGGTAAGCACATCCAGAAAATATCAGAAGGAGGTCTTAGGTTTAGTAAGATAGAGCAGAACATCAATTGCATATAACAATATTTTGTCCTCCCATTCCGGCGTCCAGCGCAATCCGCGTTTAGTGATGTCCCAGCGCACCCACGCCGCCAATGGTTCCATTGCCAATGCAAAGAGCAGCGGCGACAGAGGGCACCCCTGTCTGGTACCTCTTCCAAGGGAGAAGTCCCGGGATTTGCAGTTGTTAACCACTGCCCTGGCCAGTAGCCTTGTATACAGTAAACGCACCCAGTTCACAAACTCATCACCGAAACCCAGCTTGGTCAAAATCGCAAATAGGTATGGCCATTCCACTCTCTGGAATGCCATTGTGGCATCCAAGGACACCAGAACAGCCGGTTCCCCAAGCCTTGAAGCCCCTCCAAGTACTCCATGCAGCCGACGCAGATTTAACGCTGTGCTGGGCCGCGGCATAAAACCGGAGTGATCCGGATGGATCAGGGTTGTTATCACCTTCACTAATCTGGTAGCAAGGAGCTTGGCCAGGACCTTGGGCTCTACATTTAGGAGCGATATGGGCCTGTAGGAGGAGCAATACGTCTTAGGCTTAGCTTGCTTATGATTAACAACTATATTGGCCACTCGCTGATCATATGGGAGCTCTCCTTCCTCTCGACTCTCAAGAAACATGGCGCAGAGATACGGTGCTACTCTATTGGCATTCAACTTACACAACTCGATAGGTATTCCGTTCGGACTAGAGGCCTTGCCGGAATTAACTTGCCGTATAGCCTGGGCGATACGGCAAGTCAAGAAAGTTCCTATCCTCATCGGAAAGGGTTGGCATGACAATATCTTTAATCATTTCTCCATTGTCTTGTTCCGTGAAATCATTCCCGGACTCATAAATCTCCCGATAATACTCTCCAAATTCGTCTGCCATTGTCTGTGGGTCTTTAATCAAACCTCGCTCCTGACTATTCAATTCCAGGACTAACCTAGACGCTCGCTCCCCCTTCTCCAACTAAGCTATCAGTTTCCTGGCCTTATCGCCATGTTCATATATACGGCTCTGTGTCGCATTATGTAGCGCCACGGCACTCTCTCTAGCCAAAGTCCTATATTCATGCTCCCGGAGCCTCAGTAGGTGGAGGTCCGTCGCTGTAGGTGATTCAGCGAACTGCCTCTCTAGACGTGTGACCTCTCCCTCCTGGTAATCGCCGCCTGCTCTTCCCTCTTCCGCCTCAAAACAATAGACAACACTTCGCCCCTCACAACGGTTTTATAAGCTTTCCAAAGTGATCCTGCAAATTCAACCGATCCCTCGTTCTCCACGAAGTATCTGTCTGCTACCTTAAGAATTTCTTTCCGTACCGTGGGGTCCTTTAATCTCCAAGCCCCAATAGGAGCCACTCTACCTGCTGCCGGAAGTTCAAGCGTGAGACTAAGCCATAGCGGGGAGTGGTATTATATACCTCTCCCCAAGTATCTGACCTCCAGAATCGAAGGCACTGCTGCCGCCGGAATTAAGACATAATCAAGTCGGGACAGGGACCTATGCGCGGCCGAAACATGGGAATAGCGCACGGATCTTGGGTTGCGCGCACGCCAGCTATCAATCAATCCCAAAGTACATAGGAACTCCGGAAGTCATCTCTGTGATTGCGCCAGCACCCGGGGCGGACTGTGGTCCAATTCACAAAAGCACGGAATTAAAGTTTCCACCCAATACTAACCCTCCCAGGGGAAGCGCAAGGAATATGTTGCTCAAGTCTCTGAACTTCTCGGACTGAAGGGCCGGCGGCACATATATGGAC
The DNA here is from genome assembly GCF_964263255.1 of Lissotriton vulgaris. Lineage (NCBI taxonomy): Eukaryota > Metazoa > Chordata > Amphibia > Caudata > Salamandridae > Lissotriton > Lissotriton vulgaris. Next base: position 1,126,753,338 of record NC_141685.1, on the reverse strand, counting down.
AGAAGAGTAAATGTATGTCTCCCAAGCTGGCCAGTGACACCGGCGTACCTACTCCGCTGATCAATCCAAGTCTTCTGTACAGAGAAGGGGAAGGAGTTTTTGATCAGTATACCCGCTCCCCTGGAACCGGATGTGAAACCCGCATGCACCACCATTTTGTATCCCCCTTTGTGCAAAGCCATGCATTTGTTACCAATTAGGTGGGTTTCCTGTAGCAACACTAGGTCCGGGGAGTGTCTCCTAATGAGTTGACTAACCATCCCCCTCTTGATCTTATCTCCTAAACCATTCACGTTCCAGCTCAGCACTTTCATCCAAGATCCTCTTTTTTCACGTGCCTTCGAACCCATATGTGAGAAAGATCAAAACTGGATAGTCACCTGAGTCAAAAATACGCACATACCTACACAACTCAAACCAAAACAAAAACTCAACATCACTAACAAACATATACCCCCTCCCCCTTACACCTCCCCCCTCTCTGCACCCCTGCATAAGGACAATGCCCAACCCCAACTCACAGTGTGCCCGTCGCCCGACCCTAACAAATTAACTAAAGATAGTACGAGGGGGAACCTAGCCCTCAGCCCCTTATCCCACCCTCCAAGTAGGACCCACCCGATTCACAGTCATGTATAAGTTTCCTAAAAAAAAACCTCCCACCCTGCGGCAGTCATCAATCAACTAATTCTAGCCTCACTGTTCCTCTGCAGCCTCCTCATGTCTTTCCTCTGATTGAGGCCGTGTGGTGCTGTCCAACCAGTCCAATGCCACCTCTGGATGATCAAAAAACCATGCCTTCCCATCCACCTACACCGGAAGCTTTGCCGGAAAAAGCATTGAATAGCATATTCCCTTTTCCCTCAGTCTCCTTTTAACAGGAAGGAAGCTCTATCTTTGCCATTGTACCGCCTGTGTGAAGTCTGGAAAGAAGGACAAAGTCGTATTCTCAAAGCGAAGCGGGTCAGCTGAGCGTGCCGCCTGCAGGATCACATCCCCGTCTCTGTAGTTCAGCACTCTAGCTATCATAGGGAGAGGAGGCGCCCTGGGTCTCGGCAGTCCGCCCGGCACTCTGTGGGCCCGCTCCATCGAGAAAAAGTTACTGAGGCCCTTCGGCTTTAAGTGATTCAGCACAATGTTCTCTACAAATAGATCTGGGGCCTGATCCTCCGATTTCTCCGGTATTCCAAGGATTCGGATATTATTCCTCCTATTACGCCCTTCATACTCGTCCAACTTCCGACGCGTTTCCTCACGGGCCGCTTGCAAGGCCCGGACCTCCCGCTGCACCTCCGCCATGTCGTCCACCAGGCTGGACGTCTTAATGTCTAGCGATTTAACCTTTTCGCTCGTCTTGGCATGGTCAGCTCTCAATAGGTTAACCTCCAGTTTCACTGTGTCTAATTTATTGTCCAATGCGTCCATTTTTTCCACCATAGACGTCTGCACTTTGTTTATGGCGGCCATGACATCAGCCAGTGTGAGCTCCACTTCCTCCCCCAAGGAATCTCCCCCAAGCGGCGGAGATTTCCTCCGTTCCACTGGCGAACCTTTGGCCTGTGCTTATCTGTCCATCTTATTGGTCTGTATATTTTTCAACCCTCTTCCACCCCGCGAGGGGGCCTTTTCGTTGTCCGGTTTCGACGCCATTAACGGGATCGTAATGGCCGCCGCTTTTGTGTTCCAAAGCAGGACTTCACACCTTGGACCGTGTATCACACCTCAGTCGTGCATACAATACGCAGTCTGTGTATGGGGTGCAGCGTCGGTCCTCGCCGAGGTCACAACTTTCAAATGGATGATGGGAAGGTCGACGCCCATACCGAGTTGGAGCTTCTGGTGTTGCAGGCCGCTGTTGTTGCATTAACATCTGGCTCAGAGGCATACCACGGCACCCGGACTCCGAAGGCGTCAGGCCCCAGTCTTCCGATGCCGCTCCGGAGGGGTAGAAATATCCGTTTTTGTCCCAATTTTCGCCTACTATTATCTTTCCGACTCAACAGTCGAATTTCACTCTCGGGTGGCAGGATCAAGGCAGGATAGACTTAAAGGAGGAGCGGGCTCTACGGAGCTAAGGTCTCATGCAGCCATCTTGATCCCGCGCGTAGCTCCTCCCGAGATGGACTTTTTAAAAACCATTATTAAGATTTTTAAACATTAGAAAGTGTAAACCTGCATTATGTCATCTACTTCTTTTAAAAAATGAATTCATTTGTCTTATGGTTTATAAGTACATCTCCTCTGCAGTCTGACTCCGTAATATCATTGGAAATTGAACTCTCAGGTATTAATTAGGTTGGTTGATATATTATTATGCTCATCATTGCTAAATAATGTTTTTATCTGTTCATTTATGGCTGTCATTTAAGCCGAATAAAGATCTTTGGCTTGCTGACTGTCAATGCCCACTCGCTCGAATGGGGTACTGACAACTGGAAAGGGCTGGAGTGGGGCGTTGATCTTCTCCCCATTCTTCCCACTTGCCTGGCAAGTTTCACATGTCCTGCAGTGAGCATCTGAGCTCCTGCGCATCTCGGGTCAATGAAAGTGGGTAGTCAGCCTCTCAAAGGTCTTGGTCTGCCCCAGATGTCCGGCCAAGGGCACATCATGAGCCAACCCCAGAAGGAAGGCTCTGAAGCACTGGGGTCCCTCCAGCACACAGGCTGACCCAGGCTCTGCAACCTTAGGCTCGCTGGAAAGGAGGTCATTCTCCCAATAGATCAGATGTGACCCTGACTGTTCACCTGCTAGCCCTGGCTGCAGCCTGTTGTCGCAGCCCCTCAAGAGAAGGGCACGTTCTCTGCTGTTCACAAACTTCCTACCTGGTAGACCCCCCCCTTCCTGCTGCCAATGGGTCGACTAAGACAGGTCCCCTAGTCCAGCTACTTGTTCCCCTGTAGGCTCCAGGGCATCCTCCTCAAGGTCTGCTCCCTCCTTAACCGTGGGAACCATGGGAGCTGGTTTCCCGCGCCCACTACCCCTTCTCTTTAAGGCAGGGCCCTGGGCCATACTTTCATGCTCCAGGTCATTCTGAACATCCTGACTGGCTGCCATGCACCGACCCAACATTTCCAAGTGAGATTTCCTCTCCACCGTAGCCCACAGGGAGTTCTCTAAATCGTTGCCCAACAGACAGTCTACCGGCATGGCTGTTCTCACAGCTACTTGAAAAGTTCCTGAGACCCCCCCCCCCCACTTAAAGGGAACGTAACCCACCTCACACTGGCTCTCAGAGTTGTCTGCTGACACTACTGGGCAGAATGCATGGGGGACAACCTGCTCTTTGGACACTATCTGGGAGCTGACAGCAGCCACACCAGCTCCTGTGTCCTTCAGAGCCTCCACCCTATGGCCATTGATGGTCACCCACTGCCTGTACTTCTTAGTGTTATCAGGCAGTGTGGGGTTAGGGACCTTCTCTAAGTCTCCTAGCGAGACAAGGGTCAATCCTACGGGATCCCACCCACCTTGGGCACCCATCTCCTCCCCTCCCAGGGCTACACTGGCAATCTGGCGGGGGTGCACGGTGTGGTGCGCTAGAGTCCCTCTGGGGACACTGGGGATCGTAATACCGGTGGTCCACTTGACTACACTTAAAACAAGTAAGAGGCTCCCATCTGAATAGGCCTACCTGTTGGGGGCACTGGTGTCTTCTCAGGGGGAGGCTGGGACACCACTCCTTGGTTCCCTTTGGAATTACTTTGGGGCCTTCTCTGGAACTCCCTCTGTTTACCCCTGTCCCCTCCACTTCTCGGCTGGGTACCCTGCCCACCTTTGGCGAAGTCTGCCACTGGACCCTTGTGAACCCGGGTGCTCACGCAGCGGTCCACCTCCTCAACAAGCTTCCTAGGCTGAGTTAGCTTGCTATCAATAAGGTGCTGGCGTAGCTCTGGAAAACAGTTACTAGACAAATGCTCCCAAGCAAACAAATCATACAATTGCTCAAACGTTTCCACCTTGCTACCCTTTACCCAGCGATCCATTGCTCTGCAAAAAAAAAGACACATATTCAACCCCAAGTGGTACCCTCTAACTTCTTACAGGTTCTAAATCTCTTCTTTTACATTTCTGGGGTAAAACCATATTGTGTCATCAAGGCCTCTTTCATATGGGTATACACCATCCTGCTCTCTTCAAGCAGATCCAACAGGGTATCCCTCCCATCACTCACAAAGCGTCCCCACAACCCCGCTCCCCAATCCTTCTCAGAGAGCTGGTGGGACACCATGGCTATCTCATATGCGGCAACCATTGCCTAATATCCTCACTCTTATGGAAATCCTTGATGACATCCTTGGGTATGTAAACTTTACTCTCGCTAGGTACTAAAGGTATACTGCCACCAGAGGGGGAGATCTCTTGATTCTTAGCCTTGATCTCCAACTCCCTCAATACTCTCTGATGCTCAAGTTTCATTTTCGCAAGTTCAAATGCCAACCTGTTATTCTCAGTATCCAACTTTTTACTCTCTAGGTCCTTCTGACCTTCCAATTTGGCCATCTCCAAACTATGCCTCCTATCTCTTCTGGAGACAGACCCTTTGAGGACACGCTAGTACCTGGATTGTAAAGTGCTTTACCTCCCACTAAATCCACTTCGTCATACTGCTGCCCCCCAGCCTTCTCTCCCTCATTCCTGGCGGACTCTCTCGCTTCTAACCAGGCCTTAAGGGCCTTCTGATACTCCTCCTTCCTAGAGAGACCAGCAACAGGGACTGTGAATCGCATGAAAAAAGACTTTAGCTGTTTGGCAGTGTGGGGTTCTAACCTGTCTTCCTCAAAGATGAGATCCTCTGAAGCACAGGATGTTGGCCTACCCATTGTAGACATAACTGGCAATTACAATCAACAATAGAACAAAATTAAACCATATGTGGTTGCGCCTGGGCCTACACTCACTACTAGCGTACACCAGTTATTGTATGTGGATCATAAATGCAATTCCTGATCCTTACCGCTGACCGTCAATGTTAGAAATGGGGATCTCTAGTTGACAGTGGCTAGCACCGAAGTCCAAATAGGGCTCATTCTTCCTAAGTCACAGTAAAGGGGCTACACCCTTTGATAACCCCTGCTCAACCCTGTGGTAGCGTAGCAAGAGCATTTGAAAGGCAACAACCTAGGCAATTACAGTTAGCTTGTCATATAGACAATCGGCAGACAGGAAAGAAACAGGTATATTTCACGTTCTATAGTTTATTAATATTCTCATTTAAAAAGAAATAAAATACATATTACATATACAAAAGTATATTTTTCTGTAACAACTTATCAACATACTTTCACAGAGAAATATCAGTCACAGAATTATACAAAAACAGTTAAATAGGAAAATGAATTAAAATTAAAAGTGGCACAATTCACGACGCGCATTTCAGCGACCAGCACCTTCTTCAGGAGTAGCCACGTACTACCTACAGATAAAAAATAATATATAAATATAATCATTCGAACATTAAAATACAAATACATTCTTATTACATCATTCATTTTGCAGTTTATCAGCTTTTATAACAAACCATTCTAACTTCTCCTTATATGACAAGCCATTATAGAATTATGATAAAAAACAGAACATGTTCACAATAATTTATATTTCATTGTTCATTTTCAATATAGACCTCCAAGAAAGGAAAGATGCAAAAGGCAAAATTCGCTTCACATAATAAATTATATTTTATGATAAAGGTCAGAAATTTATCAGGAGACCTGATTTTATAGTGTCACCCTACAACAAGTACAACCATACTTACAGACTTTTTTAGTGTTGTCAGCTCAGCAGGATACGAAGCCAGTAATCCTTCTTTTAAGACAAATGACTAGAAAAGGGATAAGTAAAGTACTCTAAGCATAGGCATAATAAAATTATACTGCAAATTTCGTGTAAGGTATAATTGAGAACTTACAATAAATAATATCTAAATTTCAAATACATGTCTTCATCCACGAAACTTCAGATGTATCGAAGTTTTACAGGTTTCTACTTTTAAGTCCAGTAACTTCTATTCTTATAGTGGCGATGTTATAATGTCTGATAAAAGAAACACATTTATAAAGTTTCGTTAATATTTAAATCAGCAGAGAAATGGATGGACCACAGGTCTTATTATCTGAATATAGGGAATACCTTTTTAAAGAAAATTCTGGAAAAAGGAACTTTATGATCGTGTTTTGATTAGTAGTTTTTCAGACCGCAGGTTACCTAAATTAGGTTAAAAAACATAATATTAAAATTATATGATAATATCTCTTGACGTCTTCTAAACTTCATTGAAGATAATATGAATATACATATGAACACTCATATATATTTAAACTTATTATTGAAAGGCATTTAGGATGGAAGCAAGTGTTTGAGACAAAGATGACAATACCAGTTCGCAAAGATGGATACAATCTCACTTGCTACGAAAAACTGGTCTCTTTTGGGTATATATTAACACTTATTATTGAAAGCCATTTAAGATGGAAACAAGTGTTTGAGACAAAGATGACAATACCAGTTCGCAAAGATGGATACAATATCGCTTGCTACGAAAAACTGGCCTTTTTTCGGTATTACTAATTGCACAATCGCAGCTAAGATGGAGGCATATATTGTATCAAGTTAGACAATGCTCCCAAAGCAAAAAATGGATACAATTTTACTTTATACAAACGTGAGGTATCTTATCGGTGTTACTTCTTATTAAATTGCAACTGAGGTTGAAACAGATAAATAAATTAAAATCGAACGGAAATATGTACAAACAGCGGAGGATACAAAGTCGTTAAAACTATACCACTGTCTCACAGTACGGCGAAAGTTATGTGCATCGATAAAGGAAATTACCTGGCAGTTTTTAATATTACGATATGCCTCCGGGTAATTAGAAGATAAAAATGCGTCTATAAATATAGAAAAGCGAGAATATGCAAAGAACTATTACACAGTCCTCTTTTTACACGTATTATATCAATATTACACCAAGGTAGTAGCTGCATAAGCATACCTAAGCCGTGTATCGGTAGCGGGGAAAAAAGATTCCTCCTGATGTGAGGTAAATTACCGATATTCAACCGCTATAAAACAAAATTAATATATTACTAGATCTAAAGTTGCCACGTAAGATTTAACAACACGAGGCAAGATAAAGACTTCTGACAATGCTTACCTATTGATGTACGATTCAAACGGACCGGAGGCGGGAGACTGGTTACGTCGTCTTGCGAAGGATTGAAAAATGCCATATTGCGAAATAAAGGGCTTTTTAAATGCAAGCTGATTGAGACAGCCCGCCTAAAAAGTCACATGATATTAAAGATAGTAAAAATAGTCAAGGGACTTGATTCTTAATACCAATGGTAAACAAAGCAACCTGCCTAAAAGGTCACAAGCCTTCTCTCCCTCATTCCTGGCGGACTCTCTCGCTTCTAACCAGGCCTTAAGGGCCTTCTGATACTCCTCCTTCCTAGAGAGACCCGCAACAGGGACTGTGAATCGCTTGAAAAAAGACTTTAGCTGTTTGGCAGTGTGGGTTTCTAACCTGTCTTCCTCAAAGATGAGATCCTCCGAAGCAATGGATGTTGGCCTACCCATTGTAGACATAACTGGCAATTACAATCAACAATAGAACAAAATCAAACCATATGTGGTTGCGCCTGGGCCTACACTCACTAGTAGCGTACACCAGTTATTGTATGTGGATCATAAATGCAATTCCTGATCCTTACCGCTGACCGTCAATGTTAGAAATGGGGGTCTCTAGTTGGCAGTGGCTAGCACTGAGGTCCAAATAGGGATCATTCTTCCTTAGTCACAGTAAAGGGGCTACACCCTTTGATAACCCCTGCTCAACCCTGTGGTAACGTAGCAAGAGCAGACAGGCCTATATCAGAGGCAGTGTGTGAAGCATTTATGACCATACACAATAACGCAGGGAAGACGCTACAAACAGACACCACAAGCATTTATAGAAAAATAGTTATCTTTATATAGACTGAACACGAGTCTTAAAAGTGCTCAAGGAGCCACAATGCACATGATTACAGATTCCCTTCAAAAGCAATACAGGCACTCAAAAAGTGTGTGGAAAAAACTAAGATCGAGGCCGGGGTCCACGTGACCCAGTGGTGCACAATGTAGTTCACATTTAAAGGGGCACAACACGCAAACTCACGAGGAAGCCGCAGTGATAACAGGTGGACTCGCAGCGGCCACAGCTCCCCACTGTAGCAGTCCGCGATGTGCACTCACAATTATCCTGGGCGGGGCTTAAAGATGGGCACCCAGCGGCACACGCAGGTGGTAACAAGATCCTCGAAGTGGGGACTAGTGCGGCCACTCAGCGGCAATGCTCCTCAGCTGCAGTGGCCCACCATAGCGATAGCACTGATTCTCGCAGGTCGGCAAATACGGGCACTCAGTGGCACAGCTCCTCAGCTGCAGCGGCCCACAATAGCGATAGCGATGATTCTTGTAGACCAGCAAATGCGGGCACTCAGTGGCACAGCTCCTCAGCTGCAGCGGCCCGCAATAGCGATGATTTTTGTTGGATGGCAAATGCGGGCTCTCAGCGGCAACAGCTCCTCAGCTGCGGCAGCTCACAATGGCGATAATGATGACTTTGGTAACACAGGCAAATGCGGGCTCTCAGCGGCAACAGCTCCGCAGCTGCGGCGGCCCACAATAGCAATAACTATGACTTTGGTAACACAGGCAAATGCGGGCTCTCAGCGGCAACAGCTCCTCAGCTGCAGCGGGCCACAATTGCGATAACGATGACTTTGGTAACACAGGCAAATGCGTGCTCTCAGCGACAACAGCTCCTCAGCTGCGGCGACCCACAATAGCGATAACGATGATGTTGGTAGCACAGGCAAATGCGGGCTGTCAGCGGCAACAGCTCCTCAGCTGCGGCGTCCCACAATAGCGATGCAATGACTTTCAGTCCGCGTTCCCCGCAATAGAATCAGAGGCTCTGGAATTCTCAACAGAGGCCTCACCTGCGAGTAGAATCCCCCTCAACTAGGAATCCGGAGGGCTGATGAGTGAAGTCTAATATCCCTGAGACTTCGGCAGGAGGCAAGCTCAAATCAGGCCCTTGGGTAGTTGCTTCAGCAAGAAGGATGAAAGTTTCAGAGTCCTTTCACTCTATTTACACGGACAGAGGTTCGTCCTGACATCCAGAAGTAACACACCATGCAGGGGTTTTTTAGCACAGATCTTTATACCCCAAAAGTCTTTGTTCTTAAAAATGTCACAAAACACTGAACCCAGCCAGAACCAGTTTGGTGTCGTCCTGGAGCACTTTGCTAACAAGGCTGCATCCTGCCTTTCAGGAAGAAGGGATCTGCCATCAGACGCACAGTGGGAGGTGGAGCCATCATTCACCTTGCCAGGCACAGCCCTGCTCAGATCAAAGGGCCACCCCTCCCCATACTGCACTGCAGATTTCTCTATTCAATCCAGGTCGGGCTCAGCCTGCCCTGACCCTCCAAAACCAGACAGCCAATACACATAACAGTAGAGCACACTGGAAGGTTTAGGCAAGAAAATACCTACTTCCTAAAAGTGGTATTTTCAATCACAGAATGTAAAAATAATCATCACTAAAAGATGCACTTTAATATTCGGAGCTCAGGCATACTAAATTCAACTTTCCTATCATGTTCCTTGGGTCAATTAGGATTATACCAATTCACACAGTCAATTTACAAATGGGAGCATTCGCGCTGTGGCAATGAATGGCAGTGACACAGCACCTAGGGTATCTAACGCCAGCAAACACAGAGGAGACGAAAGCGAAAAATGGAAGGGAGACCCATGCCAATGGTACCAGGTCTGACACCTACTTGGATAAAAAAAAGTTTTAAAAAAAAAGCTTTACCCTGCGCTGATGTTGATGTTTCCTAACATATAGTCCCACTAGTTTGCTTACCTGCCCTCCATTTAATTTTTTACTACTATTCGGTTGTAATTTGTTTATGCATTGCTTTGTTTTATCTGACCTGTTCTTTCTACCTGTGTTGCTGACACTAGTTTGCCTAGCTGCCCTCCATTCAATTTTATACGACTATTCTGTTTTAATTTGTTTTATGCATTGCCTTGTTTATTTGACCTATTCCTGTACCTGTTTTGTTTCTGACTTACTTCGCTAGCCCTCAAATTATGTTATCCTGGTTCTCAATATTGTTTCTCTTTTTTGTAGCTATTTTTAATTGTTAATTTTACTTTCTCGTATCACCCCTCCTATCTCCCTATACTGGACTCTCCTCTCGCTCTCTTTTATCTACCCTTCTGAATTTCACTCCCTTATCTTATATTTCCATACCCTCCTTCCAATAATTTTCCTTCCTTTTCCCCCTGTCCCATTGTGCTACCCACCATATCCTTGCCCCAATACCCGCTCATTCCCCCTGACCCGGGTCTCTCCAGACATGGCCCCAATTCATGGATCATCTCTTACCCGTCTAATCTTTCCAAAAGCGCCCAAAAAGATTTCAAACATAAATTATTGATACGTCATCCCAAAACGCTAATTGCTGATACCTACCATAGCCTGTTCTGTAGTGTAGTTCCTATATTCCCAATAGGCTCTGCGCATTGGAATAACATAAAAGATAGTTTAGATGTAGGACTGAAGTCGACTAGGTCTCTATTGAGTATGTTAGACTTAATTGTGAATGCCAGCTAGCTCAGAGGTCACTAGAAACTTTCTCGAATATACAAGAAGGGATTCGTTTCTGACAACCATATAACATGACAACTTTGTTCCCCAAGAATAAGAAATATATCTTCAGAGTCGTGGAAACAATAGATGGCTATTTCACTCAGTCAATTGTGCATGCTTCGTTTCACCAGGGTTTTTACAGAGAAATAGAGAGACGGGCGTTTTCAATAAAAAGGTTATTTATTGAGCAGTCTTCTTTCTCATGCAAGAGAAGTTAATTGCAACAATCGTAATACTTGCTATGAAGTAAAGTGCGTACAGTAAAAAGAGTATTATGAAATAATACTGTAAAAGCAAGATATGGTTTCTAAGCCATAAGATACATAAAATAGATGAAATACATACAATGATAAATAATGACTGAAAGTACTCAACTGGTGCATCTAAAATACGCCTACCCCGGTGTACCTAACCTAAGTCTAGTACAAGGGAAGAAGTAAGTGAGGTGTAGCTTGAGTTAAATAGTTTCTGCCAAGAATCTATCCAAGAATTCTCTAAGGGTCTAATCAGCTCCGTACCTTGGTTATAGAATGATGGTGGTCTTGTATCTCTCTCTTAGGACTCGATCTCCCAGTAACCCGCAAGGGTAGCAGGGAAACACTGGAGCTGGATTTCTTGGCAGGAGAAAAGACAGCGTCTCTCTCAGTGAGTCAGCTGGAGGGTCGGCTTCCTTCGGCACTCGCTACAGCAGGGTGTCGGGCAAGTAGTTAGTCGATCTGCTCCAAACCACCGTGTGTTTGCTAGGGCAGATGTGGGTATATTTATGCCTGGAAGGTGCCGAGTTTGACGTAAGGGTGGACATAATAACGTCACTAAGAACTCAAAGTTCTTTACACGCTCCAGGAGTTCTGGGACAAATCAATATTGAAGGAGTGGGAAGTCCCGTACTGCTGAAGGCTGGTTGTCTTCAAGAACTCGTTGTACTCTAGGAGCTTAGTGGAAGTAGCCATGCCGTATTTGAACTGCATTGGTTGTGCCCAAATATGGTTATGATTCTTATGCCTATATAAGGATATGATAAGTTATACCTATATAAGGGCATGAATCGGGAAAATTACACTAGAGCCCTAGATACGTTTACAACACCCACTCCATGTAGAATGTCCATCTTTACTAAATACTAAGCAGTTATAACATTTCTAAGCATGTGTTTACTATCCCACCCCAAAAATACATAAAAATGCATTTGAAATGGTTTGTACGCGAAAAATGAGTATTGTACTGTACGTTTTATAAGCAGTGGTATCCTTCAAAATAATGCATATAGTTTTACATTTGAAATGCTGGCTGAATGATTCACGAAATTACATTTATGAAATAGCTCTTAATACAGAAGAGAAGGTCGAGACCATTTCATCACAGATTTATATAATACTGCACATGTGCTAGAGGCTATGTTTAAATATTATCTCTAGGTATCAAAAAAACTCAATCTTGTTCTCTAAGAATAGTTCTACATTAAGCAGATTACTCTGTGCCAAAAAAAGGTAAATATTTTGGTATTGAGAAAAAATAATTTTGTTGTAGTAAAAAATAGTTCAAAATTTTAGAAGTTCTGTTTATCAAAACTGAAGGCCGAAATCAAAGTTCAGGGAACGCTGTGTGCTTGTTTCTCAAAAGTTATTCTCGTTGTTAGGAGAAAACATTAACTCAGATAGGCTGGCAAAGAATTCGTCTACCACAGTAGGTGAAAGTTGGGCCATTTCCAAAAAAGTAGAAATAGTGCATATGTGAGATGCATTACCGCCAGCGTGATCTGGATCAGTAATGTTCACAGAAAGTTGTACCTGTGTGCCGCTTTCATCTCGTACCTCACCGCCACCTAGTCGTAAGGGTGAGGTCTCAACGAAAGCCGTCATCAGAATTGGTAGCCGCTGGGGACAGCACGTTGCATGAGCCGTTACCGAACCAAGCAAAGTATCGACATCCATAGGTACTGCTGATGGAAGTGAGAGACAGATGTCTAGCACACATTCTTCTCCGCAGAGCAGGCATCGTAGAACAGGTAAGATGCAATCTTGCCAGATTGGTCTGAATGATAGAAACCATGTGGTATTCAGATCTCTTAGACGAGCTAAGCCGAGGACCTGTGTTATCTTATTTCGGTACCGCATTGCCTGGATCTTTTGTTCCATGGTACTCTGGGTATCGCTGGTGACTGGACTTGCCATATCGGAGCAGAAGGAACAAAAATAGAATTCCTGCTATGAGTCCCAAAATGAGAGGCAGACCGCCGAACACAGAGTGCATGAAATTCGGGAAAATGCTAAGGACTGCTTCAAAGGGTGTTAACAGTCCCTAAAAAAAATTCTTTTAAATACATGTGCGATGCCACTGGTATCTGACATCTTTAAAATTTGACCTAACATTTCTATGAAATGTACGGGGCAGTTGGTTGATAATAATGTATGTATCTCTGCTGAGGTCCTTGCAACTTGCAGATCATACGTTTCTCCAAACGAGGTCAAAGGCACAGTTTTTTGTAAAAGAATGGCTTTCATTCTACTTAATGTATCAAATCGAATAGAAGAGATATTCAATGAAGGCCAAATCGTTGCCTCCTTGTCTGGCTTGCTGTTTGAATACAATACTTGCATACAACAAGTGACCCTGGATGTAACACTGACGAGATAGGCCGTTCCTGGCAACATGCCACAACAGCTGTGGTCACTTAACATAACGTAGCTGTCGTTGGAAAGCTGCCTGAAAACAGGTTCTATTTGTGTGGCTGGGGTGCCGTGCAAGTGGTAAGAAAGGTCATTAGATGAACCCTCACAGGCTCCATGTAAATTAATTTCTTGACACAGAAGTGTACCACTTAGCGAGTTTTCACAATTTTTCCCACTAAGAAATACTTCTTTGTTACGCCCACTCCAAAATCTATGTGTGTAAGGTAAATTCCAGGTCGACTTAATGTATCCTTTACCCACCCTTTCATACAGGCCCGCTGATATATGCTGTAGGCAGTATTGAAACTGGAATGTCGTATTGGTATTGTTATGTTACCATGTATTATCCATTCAATGACAGGCCTCTCGGAAACTGTTAATGGTAATCTTTCTAGTTTTTCAATGCTCAGCACCGTATAGTCTTCTCCTTTTTGTGCCAAAGAGATTTGTTAATCTGTAAGGTTAAAGATAGAAAATAATGACGTTGTGTTGATTAGACGCCAAGGCACTGTTTTGTATTGGTCAACATATTTTTCATTCCCGTCTTATTCACATTTTTGAAATAAAACGTTTCTGGATCTGTGATATTAAACCCTGAGAAGTATGGAAATTTCTCATAAAATGCCTTTTGGCGGTGTTGGACAATGTTCCCATTGATTATAAGTAAAAACATTTCTAGGTTTTGCAGATTTATGCAAATAGTGGTGCCTATAATGATTAAAGCAATACATTTTTTCATTATCAGATGAACCTTCTAAATAATCATGATCTGTAAATTTTGCTGACATTTCTAAATCAGACATCATATTATTAATAGTCTCAAAGTCCCAATCATCAGAGAAAGTGCTCGGTGAGACTAGGGGCCAGATGTAGGTGGCCGTTTCAGGCCATTTACCGATCGGTAACGGCCGATTTTGGCCGTTACCGATCAGTAAATGGGTGACAGGTATGTAGGGGGCATTTTTTTACCGATTCGGTAAAATTACCGAATCGGTAATTTTACCGAATCGGTAAAATAAAAATTCGGTAAATTTACCGAATCTGAGGCTCCCAGATGTAGGTGGGACTCTTCTGAGTCCCAGAGGCCTTACAGAATCGGTATTTTACCATCAAATCCAATTTGATGGTAAAATACCGATTCCGGTGTGCATGCACATGTGTGCATGCACACCTATGCCATGTGACAGGCAGACCTGCCCTTAGGGCATGTATGCCTGCCACATGGCACCCGAGCCTGTTTTGGAGGTGCCAGAGGGTGTCAAAGTGACACCCCCTGCACCCTTGTGGAAATCGGTATTTACCGATTCGGTAAATACCGAATCGGTAATGCCCATTCATTCCTATGGGCTTCAAAGCCCATAGGAATGAATGGGCATTACCGATTCGGTATTTACCGAATCGGTAAATACCGAATACTTACGATTCGGTATTCCAGCACATCTGGAATACCTACATGTCCACAGCTTAGATTTACCGATTTTTAATTACCGAATCGGTAAAATTCGGTAATTAAAAATCGGTAAATCTATTTTACCTACATCTAGCCCAAAGTCGCTTAAAGAAACCTTGAACTGGTGTGGATACTTCAAGAGTTCAACCGGGCCATAGATGTCGTAATCAGTAGCGTCCCATGCTACACCACCAGGTATAGGAATGGCTGTGATGTTTACTGATGACAGGTCTCTTTTTTCAACATGAGATGACTTGTGAGGTTTTAGGACCAAGTTGATTATCTGACTTGCTGTGTCCATTGTACTGTATTTTCCATCAATCATTCTTCCCAAGCTTAAAACTAAAATGAGCTAGAGCAGGAGGAAAAGTACACCTAACACAATCCACAATTCAATCCATGGCGAAATCAGATATATTTTTCCAAGTTGATGAAAGAGTTCTGTTATTTTTTCTTTGAATGTCTTGTTTGCTGGCTTTTCTTCATGTTCACTGGGATCTTCAGAAAAGTCATCGAAATTGATGAACTAGCCAGAGGCAGTTCTGTCAATTGTTGGAATTGCATCATGATTGTTATTAATCTTTGTAGTTGCTTCTTCCTTTGTCATATTAGTATAGTCAGAGGCTACATAACTGTAGACAGGTGTTTCTTGACGAACTGTTGCAATTTGGGTTTCAAGAGGCACAAGTTCCATGGCTTTGTTGCATAGTCCTTCTTTATTCACTGCAAGTTTATCAAATGTGATTAGTCTTTCAGTTTGAACCTCTTGAATTGTAGCAAGGTTTGGTCTTCTGCTACATCTTGGGGTCCACTGGGCCTACTACTTATTATTGGCCACATGATTGTGGTTTTACCAGGTCGATTGATACAACTCTGTTCTCCTTTTTACCAGCAAGGGGCGGTAGTACTACTGATCTTGTTCAGTTGATTGCTAAGACAGGTACTGCTTTTCTGTAAGAATGCCCAAATTCCTTCTTCACCGCGATCTTTTCTCTGACCAGATCCCCAATCTTTGGAATCCAGACAGGTCTTGCTGGGACAGGTGGTTTTTCTTCAGTGGATGTTGGCTTTAGCTTTGTGTTACTCAGACTTCTTCTTGTTTCACTTAAGTCCTGTAAAACAGCCAAACGATCTTTGATATCAAAGGTTTTTTGTTCCACCACTGAAGTCTGACTATCGAGGTCTTCGATTATCATTCTAGTACCAAACAAAAGTTCATACGGAGTGATTCCACCCAGAGAATTTCTTGATGATTATTAAGACTTCGTTGGACATTTATTAGATGTTTGACCCACCCATCACCCGAACCTAATACCCTCGCTGTTATAAATTGCTTTATGTCACAGTTTTTTCTTTCCACTACCGCATTACCCTCAGGATGGAAGGGACTAGAGTACCGCAATGCAACGCCCAAGCTGGCCATGGCCTCCCTTTAAGCTCGAGAGCTAAACGCAGGACCCTAGTCAGAATGTAGCGTACCGATTGCGTATGTGCCGATAAAGACTCGCAAATCTTTTATAACAGTTCTGGCGTCAGCCGAGCGCTGGGGCCACATCCAAATGAATCTTGTCTTAGTAGTTGTGGGGCCGCATCCGTCCGTAGGGACGTCTGCGTGTAGACAGTCTAATGCTATCTAACAGAGGTGTCTAGGCTGGACTGACTGTGCTTTTGTCAGTTACCTGGTCCGATTCATAACTGCAATCTCTGTTGCAGTTCTGACAATCCATTGCAAAGTTATAAATTTGCACGCTCATTCCCGGCCACCAGTACTTCATTTGTAATACTATTAGAGATTTCAAGATTCCTTGATGTGTCAGACCCTCTCCCATATGTGCTTCTTGAATCAAGAAAACTCTCAGTTTCCTTCCTGTTTGGGATTACTCTGTCCCCCACTCTAGGGATTTGAGCAAAAGGAACGGAGTTTGCATCAATTATGTATGTATTTCCGAGTGGATAGTTTAGAGGTAACGCCGTATAATTGCCTTCCATTGAGGCTTTTACTGCTAGTAGCATTTCACCGTCTATTCTTTCTTTAGAACGCTTAATTGTAGCTACGGAAGCCGTATGGACGGCTGCCTTTGCGGCTTCATCAGTCAATGAATTCCCTGCAACGTGAACGCCATCACGTTGATGACTCAGTGTATGGATCACGTGAGACTTTTGTAGTTCTTTCTGTAAAATAACTACTTGTTCCCAAAGCATTTTATGCTTTATTGTGCCACCTTTCTCATCTTTGAAACCGTTTTGAACCCAGTTCTGCTAGTATTCATTGCAAGACTGGACACAGTAATATGAATCGCACACTATTAGTGTGGGGAATTCGCGATCGGTATTCTTAAGCGCCATCTTGAAAGCCTGTAGTTCAGCTCGCTGAGCTGTACAGTCTCCGAGTGATTGAGTTTTTGTGACCATAGGTCTGAATTTACCTTCGCACCAGCGACCTTTTACAATTGCGCACGCAGCACTACAGGCTTGTTTACCCCCAATTGTGGGCTGTGCTGATCCGTCTATATATATTATACAGCCGTAATGTTCAAGAGGCAGAGTTTCGGTCGGCAGAGGACATTCGTACTCGTATTGGAGAAATTCTTGTGTTTTCAAGTAAGGGTCAAAACGTATTCAACGTCTGTTGCAGCAAGAGAATTAACCCATTGTATCCATTGTGGATGTAAAGCTTTAGCATTTGGAATGCTCGCTCTTGACACTGCCTCTAAGGCAGGTACAGGTGGAACGACCGATATGTGTTTTCCCTGTGCGAGGGCTCTTTCTTTTGCTATAGCAGTTTGAACCGCTGTGAGAATTTTCTCAGTTGAAGTGAATTTTATTTCAGCTTGTGTGTACAAGTGCGATTTGTAAGCTATTGGTACCGTTTCACGTTCCTTATAGGTCAGGTACGTGAATCCGCATCTTCCTGGGATGACTCGGATTACAAGGTTGCGTATGTTTACGCATGTTTGCAGCTTTGTTTTAGCTAACATGTCTGTTTGTATTGAACGTAAAATTTCTGTGTGTTTCTGAGTCCAATTAGTTGGTTTGAAATCAGGTTTTATTAATTCGCAGAGAGGTTTAACCCTCTCTGCGTAATTCAGAACGTAGGTTCTTCCAAAATTCAGGAAACCTAGAATTGATTGTAAGTTTTTCAGTGTTTTTGGTGCTTGGAGCAGCGCACATTTCTCTAAGAAATTGGCTGCTAGGCTTTTCCCTTCACTTGATAACTCATATCCTAGAAATAGGACAGTGAGGTGGGCAATCCGTGATTTTTTAAAGTTGAATTTGTACCCTTCAGATGCGAACCCAAGTATAATGGTGTTCACTCTTTTCAAGTGCCTGTCCAAATCATCGTCTGTTAGATAGATGTCATCGACATGAGATAATCCCTCATCATCATACATTTGTAGTAACTCTGTTACTCTGGCTGAAAATAATCCTGGGCTATTCTTGAATCCCTGGGGGAGACAGCAAAATTGCCTCTGGGCCCCCATACTTGAGAAAGCGGTCAAATTCCTGCTTTCTGGTGTAATGTTTTGACAGAAGAAACCATTTGAATATCTAATGTCGTTTAAAAATTTTTGTGCACGATGTTATTCATCAGTGCTGCAATGTGTGAATTTTGTACTGCAAATGTTTTGCAACAGGAGTTTAAGTGTCTGTAGTCCAATACTAGACGATATGAATTGTCTGGTTTGGAGACAGGAAACAAAGGATTGTTCATTTGTGAGATGCATGTTTCAATCGCCCCCTGGTGCTCAAGTTGATCTAAGATCTCCCTGACTTGTTTTTTAGCTTCTTGCTTAACAGGATACTGCCTTTGTGCAGTAGGTTGATTTTTTAACTGGATTTTATGGTGAGGGGATTCCTCATCCCATCCTACATGATTTTTATATAATGCAGGGACTTGGGCCACTCCCCATTTTCTTGCATATGCTTATTTTTTATGAATTGGAATATCATTTGAGAAGGCAGGCATAATCATTTCTTTGCCATGTGGGCACTCCCTAACAAATTCTGGTGGCCAGTCTTTCTCAGCTAGAAGAATATCATAGCCTTTAGATAGCTTCTCCCAAAAGAGAGTTCTTATTTTCCTAGTTATGTCCACTAACTCTGGTGTCTGCAGTTTTCACCTGAATGTACTCATTCGTGTCCACTGTCTCCAGAAGATTCATCAGGATCTTGCGAGCTATGGTCACTTCTGCTGCGCTGTCTAGCATTGTTTGGGCCCACTCTCCGTTCTTGAGTTGTGTCCTCAGGATCCTCAGCATGCTTTATCTTTATGCTTGCTACCTTCTTTTTGGAAAATTGAGATTTATTTTACTTTGGTGAGCAGATTCCTTGTTTTTGGACTTGACACGCTCTTCTTTATGTTCTGACCGTCCTCTACTTTCCGATTTCTGCGAGGAAGTCTGAAAAGATCGAGAGGGAGGTGTATCATTATCTTGATATTTGTCAGGTTTTTTAAAATTATCCCTATTTCTGAGGTTATATCTTTTCTCAGAGTGCTCCCGTTGTGGAGACCTACCCCCCCGTTCTGGAGATCTATCTCTCCGTTAGGGAGACCTTCCTCTGGACTGAAACTGTTTCTCTTTAGGAAGAGTCTGTCTGATAGTTTCCCATTTCTTTTTAGGAGTAATTAAACTATTTTTAATGAAAGTTTTTTGAGGATTCTGTGTTAGTTGTGGTTTTAGTGGTTTCCCACCCAAACTATCTCTACCTAATTCTTCTTAGGATTTTTCAATTATTCTGGCAAGTTCAAAAGGTTGTTCTGCTATATCTGTTTCTTTTCATTTTTGGCAGATCGCCACTGATGCTGCTTCTCCTTTTATGTTAGCTAGTAGTATAGTCAAGACTTGTTTAAAATCTTTCAGTAATTTCATACCTAGATTTAAAGCAGGCTCTGGACCGTATTCATTTTGAATCTGTCTTAGTACGCCTGGTATAACCGCCATGGACGGAACACCATGTGTTTTTGTGTAGATTGAAGCACAGACCTTTCTCCAAGTGTCACAGCCTTCCACATGTGGTGCGATCCCCATTGGTAAACAGATTGTCAGAATTCTGTGTTTTTCATGAGGTGTACTATCAGGGAATACTGCCTCTATTTGAGTAATCTTTTGAGCCAAATAGAACGGCATTTGTTCCCGTTTTGCGGGTAATTTACCAATGACTGATTGTATAGTCTGTGGTGTAATTTTGTTTGTATTCCCCTGGTAAGGGGAATACAAACAAGGATGAACTTCTGTGTGAGTAGTGTGCGACCCCACCCCCATTTGTAACTTTAAAGCTCCCTTGAGCAGCGGGCTGATGAGCCTGGGATCCCGCACCTACGCGCCGGAGTGGTACTATACCTGGCAGATATTGGCAGCCATCGGCAACCCCAGAACACTGCCTATCCCTGCTGATGAGGGGTAATACCCCGAAACACGTGTCCAGGGATGGCGAAGACAGCGAAGATAGCAGAAGATCGAAAGATGATGCATCGCGAACACTTTCCTACATTGACCAGAGTCCTTAGGGGCGACACCGCCGGTGTGTGAGTAGTGTGCGACCCCACCCCCATTTGTTACTTTAGATATCTGTCTGGGAGCAGTTCCGGAGAATATAATTCAGGAAATCTTGGGTAAGGATGACGCACTGAGCAATGTATTGACAATTAAAGGAGCTGGAACCGAGGATGGGAAGGAGAGCGCCCCAAGTGAGGCTTTTTTCTCGGCCTCGGACGGTGTAGAGTGGTCCGAGGATGAGGAGGTATGCTCTTCTTCAGAGAGCGACCCCGAGCTGGATCAACCAGCAACAGCCTTAAAAGCTTCAGGAGCAGCAAGTAAGGGGTCGGCTGCTGCCCAGCATGAGTTAAGTTGGGATCATTCCTCAGATATGCCTCTGCAGGGCAGCCCTGGATTGGAGTTTGCTCAGATGTCACTTTTAGAGACAATACACCAGGAAATCATCGCTCACAGAGAAGAAACCAGGAAAGATAATCAGAAAGCCCATCTAGCCATGAAAAAGATGCAGGGCGTAGCCAGTAAGCTGTCAAAGGCTTGCACTAACACTGGCGACAGAGTGGCGAATTTAGAGGACAGGATTGTTTCAACCGAAACTGAAGTGGCTGAGGCCGTATCTAAAGTCAACTCACAAAGTGCGCAAATGGTCGACATCCACTGGAAGCTTGAGGAAATGGAAAACATGCAACGCAGGAACAATCTGAGAGTACTTGGGATCCCGGAGGGGGCCGAAGGGTCCGATATCAGGGCGCTCATTATGAAGTTATGATTGGAGTGTGGGAGAAAAGGGAAAAAAAGGGAAATGGTACTGTGTAGGACAGGGCAACTGTATGATGAAAAACAAGATTAAGGTTCAATTTTTTGACATCTTAGCTCAACGTAATGGCAAGCATTAAAATTTGTACTATTAATGTGGGGGGTCTGAACGATTGGAAGAAAAGGCAGAGACTGGCCTATTTGGTGAAACATGAGAGAATTGGCATCTTGTGTATACAGGAGACCCACCTTCCTTGGGCCATACGTAAGCTACTTCTCCTTAGGGGTTTTGAATTAGTTGCTTGCTCGACACAGACTTCAACAATCCGGGGAGTTGCAATTTTAATTCGAACAGCTCTGGGAAAGGCTAAGAAAGTAAAAGCAGATAGTAATGGAAGATGGGTAATAGCAGAACTGGAATTGGGTTTTTCACTTTCTGTAATTTATGGATCAAACCAGGATGACCCCGAGTTCTTCGATTTTCTAGAAGTAGAACTAGTCGGGTGGCCTGTTCCTCTAATAGTAGCAGGTTATTTTAATATTTCGGCCCACTGGGGTAATTCAACACCATATGTTGGGCGGAAACCAAAGGTTTTTCGGTCAGTACAGGCCCTTATGTACTCTCATGGTTTACAGGACGTATGGGGAGTCAAATTACCTCTGAATGATGGCTGTACATATTTCTCTAACCCTGCCCAGAGATATACAAAGTTGGACTATTTCCTCATCTCTTCATCCGAACTATTAAAAGTTGGTATCACAAAACTCCCCAGACTAGTCTCAGATCATAACCCTCTAATACTAACTTATGATTGGGGTAGCATGGAAAGGAAAATAAATCCTTGGTCCTTTGAGAAAAAATTACTTGCCGATAAAAGATTTACTGACCACCTTAAAAAATGGGTTACAGAGTGTTTTGCAGCAAACAGATACAGCACCTCTCGGAATATGGTTTGGGAAACATTCAAAGCGGCCTTAAGGGGGGAGACCATTAGCTGTTCTGCAAGGCTTAGAAGGGAAGATAGAGGTGAGGTGGACGCCTTAATGATGAAACTTGGGAGAGCGGAAGAACAGCATGTAAGGAACATAGCCATCGGAGGGGAGAGCATTGAGAGCCAATATGCACTCTTAGCAGTGAAAGCAGCACTCCAAAAAGAGGTAACCAAGAAGGCTATAGGGGAGTTACAGACCTCTAGTGCCAAAAGATATGAAACCGGGAGCAAGCAGGGAGAGCTCTTGTCCTTGTTAAGGCAGGAAAAGTCTAAGAATGTTATTGCCCGTATTGAAGAAGATGGGAACGAGTACACCGATGTGAAAGATATTATCAAGGTTTTTAAGAATTTCTACCAGAGGCTTTATGAATTCGAAGCGCCAGGTAGAAACTCGGGGGAGGATTGCTGAGATAGGGGTCCTCAATTAGATGAAGCAATCAAAGAGGAATTAGATAAGGATATTTCATCAAATGAGGTCATAGCAGCATTGAGGGAATTAGCCCCGGGAAAGGCGTCAGGCCCAGACGGGATCCCCCTTGAAGTCTACAAAGCTATTGAAGCCGAAATTTCCCCACTCTTAGTAGACTTATTTAACAGGGTTTTGTATTCAGGAGCGGTTCCGAATTCCTGAAAGGAAACTAACATTATAATTTTCCATAAGAAGGGGAAACCGATGGAAAAACCAGGATCTTACCGTCCTATAACACTGATAAATTCAGATACACAATTATATTCCAAAATTTGGGCTAAAAGGCTGAGCAGGGTCATTGGCAGTCTTGTTTCCCCATGGCAGCATGGGTTTGTCCCTGGTCGGGGAACAACAGACCATATAAATAGGGCAATAGCATTGTTTGACTCCCAGGCTGCCGCGGGGAGAGAGATGGCCATGATCCTGCTCGACGCAGAGAAAGCCTTTGACCGCGTCGCCTGGAGCTTTCTCTGGGGTGTTTTGGCTGGGCGTGGTTTTGGCCCCAAAATTATTGGAGCTCTTAGGGCAATGTACGTTGATCCGGTAGCAAGGGCAATGGTTATGGGTGAGAAATCAGGGGTAATCAACATCAAGAGAGGGACGCGTCAGGGTTGCCCTAGTTCCCCGATTCTCTTTGCCCTGTACATTGACCCCCTTATCCAGGAGATATTAGCATGCCTAGGGTTAACCCCGGTGATTTTTAACGGCTATTCTAATAAAATGTTGGCGTATGCCGATGATCTTGCTGTGATTACCACCAATCCACAGCAGGCTCTCCCTATTTTGGGACAGATGGCCAAAGTTTTTGGCATGGAGTCTGGCTACTTATTAAATGAAACCAAAACGCAGATAATATGCTCTAAGAATATTATTAAATCTGATTATCGATTTGTGGACTCTGCCACGTACTTAGTGGTCAAGATTAACGCATCAGTGGAAAGAATAGTCGAAGAGAATTATCCCCCACTTATAAAGGCCATTGAAACAGAACTCAAGAGAATAGATGTGTTGCATCTTTCTTTGGTAGGAAGAGTGAACGCCCTAAAAATGCTAATGTTTCCCAGAGTGCTGTATCTGTTTCGCGCCATTCCATTATTATTAGAGGAAAAAATTATGAAAAATCTGGAATCCATTTTTATAAGATTTGTTTGGCAATACGGTAGGATTAGACGTTCTACCAATCTTATGTCGCTCCCTAGGGAAAAGGGCGGGATGGCCCTCCCGAATTTAAGACTATATCATTGGTCCTCCCTCTTGACTCAAATGTCCATTCTAGTTCAGTCTGATATAGACATAGGGACTGAGGCTGTAGAAGGACAGAGTCCACCCCCGATTTTTAGGATGCTGTTGGGTTGCAAGACACATGGTCTTCTGCTTTGCGAGATAGAACGGCGATTCTATAAGAAAGCACGTTTAAAGACTTTGTATGCCGCTTGGCTGGCTTGGAAATCTATCCTGAAATTTTTCAATGTCCCAAAATTGAACCCTTATCTACATTTGTGTAACCCCAATATTTTCCCCAATTGAAAACTGATAGAAACTTTCAGACCTGGAAGGGAATGGGGATCAATACCTTGGGAGACATCTTGGAGGGTGATAAGATATTGGGGTTCGAGATATTGCAGGATAGATTTGGCATCCCAGGGAACCACTGGCTCTTATATGGCCAAATAGCTCGCACTTAGGGGGCAATAGGACCCCGAGTGCCGGCTAAGGTAGATTTTCCCTTGATTGAGATATTAGTAAGAGGCTGCAAAAAGATCAAGATTGTCTATAATTGCTTAGTTGAGAGAATTCAGGATGACATAGAGAAGATAGAATCTAACTGGGCTTCAAAATTGGGGGATCCAGACGTGGATCTGGACCTGGCCCTCTTATTGAATAAACAGGTATTTAGAGCGTCCAATCTTCGGGCGCAACATTTCAAAACTATATTTAACTCGTACCAAACACCTGCAAAGCTATTTGCTTGGGGATTAAGGGAAAATGATAGCTGCCCCAGATGCAACAAAGGTCAAGCAGATATAGTACATATGTTCTCTCATTGCAATCGGCTGGATTCTATCAAGAGCGAGATAATGAAATTCTGGGAGGGGCTGCTAGGTCATGTCATCGATCTATCCCCTACATTGATGTTGCTCGGCACCGATTCAAAGTTGAGCCTGGGGAAGGATGAAGAGGCTTTAGTTTTTATGTCAGTAGCAGTACTCCTGATCCTGATTTCCGCAGGCTGGAAGGATGCGGTTGCCCCGTCCTTCCAGATGTGGTTCTCCAGATTGTTGGGGATTCATAATATTGAGTCATGTCTTTATGAATTGAAAGGAATCAGGAAACGTGAGATGGGTGAACGCCTCTGGGCCCCGGTCACAAACTGGAGGGCGGCTAGAGTATGAGGTTGCTTGAAGCTAATTTTTATTCCCCCCCTGATTAGGTTTTATTGTAGATCTTGTGTAATTTATTAACCTTTTGGTCTGAGCTATGATCTTTGCTGTAATATTGTATGAATCTTTTTTATGTCCTTCTATTGTACCACAATCCCAATAAAAATATATTTTAAATAAAAAAAGAAACCCAATGGGATGAATGAAAGGACTGAATTTTTGTGTTATCTGTAATTGACTGTTTTCACCTATGGCTCTTCTGATCTTGTTTTTGTATTTTTCATGCATTTTATTTGCATCAGGATATTTTTCGAACTTTAGTGGATATTAGTTGAGCCTTATTGTACAATTTCTCATATGGTACCTGATCGGCATACTCGTTTTACTTTTCAATATTAATGCATTTGACATTGCTTATAATCATGTTGCGTGTGTTCAACTCAATGCACTTTTCAACAGAGTCATCTCCGATACTATTTTTCCTAACTTTATTAGTCCTACACTTGTGTACAAACACGCTCACTGCGTCCCTGCACTTTCCCGACATGCGTGTTACGTTATCTCCGTATTTAACCACATCCACCGCGTCACACGCAGAGTAGTTTGTTGAATGACGGACACGGAGCCGCCCGTCCACCCAATACACATGAATTCCACCACGGTTCACATAGGTAAGCAATTACGTGCACCTTTATGGATGGTAAATTTTAAACGTTCGAGGCACGTTTTCGTTATCGGTTGCTTTGTGCACCGAGGACATTTTGTCTTGCCAAGTCCTGTGGCTGTACCACATTGGGCTGATAGCGGGTTTCATTTTTAGTCCTGTCGTTACCTAGCGTCACGTTAACGAGCACTTTGTAACTGCTCACCCTTATCTAGACGTTTGCACTGCATTTCAATCACTACAGCCATTATGAATCATTTCACTTTACTTTGAACACCTGGTTTGTTATATACTCAGTGTGATATCATTTTAATAACTGAGTGAGGTTACCATGAGTACGGTTATTCTTCGTCAAGCCTTATATTAATTCACATTTTGCTGAGTGTACATCAGTTATCTATTACACCAGATTTCACGCAGCACTTAGTGGTGACGGTTTCATTTAGTGGCTATTCCCCTTTAGTTACTATGGTTGTTTTACATCTATCATAGATATTTCCCTGATGAAGGCCAAGCGCTGAAATGCATAGGGAAGATGGAACCCATGTGTAACAACAATGATGATGTATGCTGAAATACTTCAATCTATTCGTTTGAAGTGAATACAGAAGATAAAACCTTTATGGATTTATGTTTTGAAAAGTAAAAACATCCAAACCATCATTTGCTTCTGAGAGCTTTTTCAGTGGATCTTTGCTGTAATCTACAGCACCAAAGCAACAGTGCCCAGAGAGACACTCCCACAGTCGTGGATATGTAGCATTACGCTCCTGAGCGGGGAACGATTTTCTGGAGCACAGCATACGCATTAACTTCACTAAATATTTACGCGGTGCACGATCCTACTTCACTGAAAACATCATTATGCCAGCTTTCTCCAATCATATTCCAATTCATAAAAAATATACCTATGCCAGGAAATGGGCATTATATAAAAATCATGTAGGATGGAATGAGGATACTCCTCAACATAAAATCCAGTTAAAAACTCAACCAACTGCACAAAGGTAGTACCCAGTTAAGCTAAAAAAACAGGTCAGGGAGCTATTAGATCAATTTGAATACCAAGGGGTGATTGAAACATGCACCTTGTCCATGAACAATCCTTTGTTGTCGGTCTCCAAACTAGACAATACATATTGTCTAGTTTTGGATTACAAACATTTAAACTCTTGATGCAAAACTTTTGCAGTACAAAATGCGCACAGTGCAGCACTAATGAATAACATTGTACGTAAAAAATACAAAACCACATGAGATATTTCTAATGGTTTCTGCTGTCAAAACATTGCACATGAAAGTAGGTATTTGACTGCTTTCTCAATCATGGGGACACAGCGCCAAGTCTGTCGTCTCCCCAGGGATTCAAGACTAGTCCAGCGTTATTTTTAGCCAGAGTAACATAGTTACTACAAACCTATGATGATGTGGCATTATCATATGTAGATGACATCTATCTAACAGACGATGACTTGGATAGGCACTTGAACAGAGTGAACACCATTATTTTGGGATTCGCCTCTGAAGGGTATAAATTCAATTTTAAGAAATCGAGAATTGCCCACCTCAACGTCCTTTTCCTAGGATACGAGTTATCAAGTGAAGGCAAAAGCCTGGCAGCAAACTTTCTCGAGAAATGTGCGCTGCTCCAACCTCCAAAAACGCTGAAAAACTTAAAGTTGATTCTTGGTTTCCTAAATTTTGGAAGAACTTACATTCTAAATTATGCAGAAAGGGTTAAACCTCTCTACGAATTAATCAAACCAGATTTCAAACAAATTAATTGGACTCAAAAACCCACAGAAATTTGCGGTCAGTCCAAACAGACATGTTGGCAACAAAACATTTGCAAACACGCGTAAACGTACGCAACTTAGTGATCCGAATCATCCAAGGAAGATGCGGATTCACCTACTTAACCTTTAATGAAGGAGAAAAAGTATCAATAGCTTACAAATCACACTTGTACACACAAGCAGAAATGAAATTCACTTCTACAGAAAAAATTCTGACAGTGGTTCAAACTGCAGTAGCAAAAGAGAGAGCCCTCGCACAGGGTAAGCGCTTAATGGTCGTTACTCCTGTACCTGCCTTAGAGGCTGTAACGAAATTGAGCATTCAAAATGCTAAGGCTTTACATCCGAGATGGATGCAATGGGTTAATTCTCTTGCTGCGACAGACGTTGAATACGTTTTTGATCCATATTTGAAAACACAAGAATTTCTACAATATGAACAAGAATGTCCTCTGCCTACTGAAATTCTGCCTCTAGAAACGTTTGAATGTATTATTTATACTGACGGATCAGCACAGCCCGCAATTGGTGGTAAACAAGCTTATAGTGCTGCGCGCTCGATCGTTAAAGGTCGCTGGCGAGATGGCAAATTCCGACCAATGGTCACTAAAACTCAATCTCTAGGAGATTGTACAGCTCAGCGAGCTGAACTACAAGCATTCAAGATGGCGCTTGAAAATACTGATCGGTAATTCCCCACACTCAAAGTGTGCGATTCGTATTATTGTGTTCAATCTTACAATGAATACTTGCAGAACTGGATTGAAAACGGTTACAAAGATTCAAATCAAGCAAATCAAGCATAAGTTGCTTTGGGAACAAGTAGTTCACTTAAGACAAGAACTACAAAAAGCGCACGTGATCCATACACTGAGTAATCAACGTGATGGCGTTCACGTTGCAGGGAATTAATTGGCTGATGAAGCTGCGAAGGAAGCTATGCAAACGGCTTCCGTAGCTGCAATCCCTCGTTCAAAACTGAAACTAGACGGCGAAATAATGCAAGCTGTCAATGCTTCAAGCAAAGACAGTGGTAAAACATTACCAAAAGGCTTTCCACTCAAATACTCATACATAACTGATGCAAATAAGGTTCTGTTTGCTCGAATCCCTGGAGTGGGGGATAGAGTAATTCCAAACATGGAACATAGATTAGGACTAATTTTAGCAGCACATGAAGGTCTCGCTTCTGCACACGCAGGTGTTTCCGCTACAGTATCATTATTAAAACAGAGATACTGGTGGCCGTGCATGAGGAAACAAACCAGAAACTATGTTTTGGAATGTGAAATCTGCCAAAAGATGAAAGTCTCTACAGTGAAACGTCCTGCACAGACACCCCATTTACCTGGATCACTGCGATCCCTTACAGAGGGATGGTAACTATAAATATACCATGGTCGCAGTGGATTCGTGCTCAGGATTCATTTGGATGTGGCCTCAGCGCTCGGCTGACACTCGAACTGTTATAAAAGATTTGCGAGTCTTTATGGGCACATACGCAGTCGGCACGCTACATTCTGAACAGGGTCCTGCGTTTAGCTCTCGAGCTTACAAAGAGGCCATGGCCAACATGGGCGTTGCATTGCGGTATTCTAGTACATGCCATCCTGAGGGAAATTCGGTAGTGGAGAGAAAAACCGGGACATAAAGCAATCTATAACAGCTAGGGTACTAGGCTAGTCTAGGACACCCCCGCGCCGCACGGCCACCAGCTGCTGCGTGTGCCTCCCCGCCTGACTGCCTCGCTGCCCCGGCTGCCGCCGCGTGACCACGCCCCCTGCCTCCGAGCGACGTGGTCCGTGCTCACCTGACCTGCAGGCTCCTGGGCGCCGCTTCTTGCCCTGTGCCCCTGTTTGTACTGTATTGTATTATTTTGCATTGTTTTTAACATTTCTGTAGTGCCTGTTTGCCTGTGTTGTTGTAGCCCATCGTCTCTTCCCTCCCCGCTTCCCGCCACCGCCGCTAAACCCCGCCCCTTTTTTCATTCTGTACCCTCCCCGCTCCCGCCTCCCAGCTGCTCCGCCCCCCCTCGCACTTCGCCATATATGGCGACCGTGCGAACGCGCAGGGGTCACGCGCAGCGGGCGCGCCGATTGTGCACCGAAGGCGCGCCAAAGGTAAGCCCGTCTGCGCCCTTCCGCGCCTGGACCGCGCCCAGTGCCAGGACCCCTGGCCCTCGAGGACCCCAGCCCGCCCGCCGGACGTACGACGCCGCCACCATCAACGCGCTCAACACCGGCCGATTCCCGGGTTGCTACCGTGCCACCCCGAGACGCACCCACGGACCCTTCAGCTGCCACGCCTGCAAGTTCTCCTGCATCCGGACCTGCCTCTCACCAGCACCCGCCAAGCCGAACACCTGCAGCAACCACCTCAAGTGCTTCCTGCTCAACACCCGCTCCGTCCACAGACACGCCATCGAACTCTGGAACCTCCTCGACACCACAGCCCCTGACGTTGCCTTCCTCACGGAAACCTGGATGAACGACTCTTCAGCGCCCGACATCGCCATCGCCATCCCAGAGGGCTACAAGATCATCCGAAGGGACCGCATCAACAACACAGGAGGAGGCATCGCCATCATCCACAGGGACACCATCCGCATCACGACCAACACCGACGACACCCTGACCACCGCCGAACACCTGCACTTCCAGATCCACACCGACCCAAAGACCACCCTCAGAGGCACCCTGATCTACCGACCCCCGGGACCACGCACACAATTCAGCGAGGACATCGCCGACTTCATCAGCCCGCACGCCCTCCCCTCCACCAACTACATCCTCCTGGGGGACCTCAACTTCCACCTGGAGAACAACAGCGACCGCAACACCATCACCCTGCTCGACAACCTCGCCAACCTCGGACTCAAGCAGCTGGTGTCCACCCCCACCCACCTCGCCGGACACACACTCGACGCCGTCTTCTCATCCAGCAAAGACATCGCCTTCAGCCACGCCACAGGACTCCACTGGACGGACCACAGCTGCGTCCACTTCACCTTCAGAAGAACGACGATCCACCACCACCAGCAACAGGTTGCCCGAAGAAGCTGGAACAAGATCACAGCCGACCAGCTCGCCGCTTCCCTGAGCCAGCACCCTCCGGCCAGCTCAGCGAACCCCAGCCAGGCCGCCGACAACCTCACGAAGTGGATCAGCAACTGCGCGGACGAACTCGCCCCTCTGAGGACCCCGCCCAGCAGACTCGGCAGCAAGAAAGCCCCATGGTTCACCGACGAACTCAAGAGCTCCAAAAAGAACTGCCGAGCCCTCGAGAAAGTCTGGAGAAGGGAACCAACACCGGACAACATGACCACCCTCAAGCTTGCCACCCGGAAGCACCACCAACTGATCCGCGCCACCAAGAAAACTGCATTCAAGGACCGGCTGGACAACAACGCACACAACTGCAAGGAACTCTTCAACATCGTGAAAGAGCTCTCCAACCCCAACGCCGGAAACAACGACATCACCCCATCGCAAGACCTCTGCAACTCCCTCGCCTCCTACTTCCACAACAAGATCGCGGACATACACAACAGCTTCAGCATTCAACCGACGCACGCCACGACCGCAGCAACGCCGCCCACCACCACCCTCCGCGCCTGGACTCCGATCAGCACCGAAGACACCGTCCGCATGATGAACTCCATCCACTCCGGACCCCCGACCGACCCCTGCCCTCACCACGTCTTCAACAAGGCCGACGCTGTCATCGCACCCCACCTGCGGGACATCATCAACACCTCCTTCGACACCGCCACCTTCCCGGAGAGCTGGAAACACGCCGAACTCAGCGCTCTATTCAAGAAACCTACAGCGGACCCCACCGAACTCAAGAATTACCGCCCCATCTCGCTCCTCCCGTTTCCAGCCAAAGTCATCGAGAAGACCGTCAACAAACAGCTGGCCGCCTTCCTCGAGACGAATGGATCCCTTGACCCCTCACAGTCTGGCTTCCGAGCCAACCACAGCACCGAGACCGCCCTCATCGCTGCCACCGACGACATCCGAGCCCTGATGGACAACGGAGAAACAGCGGCCCTCATCCTCCTAGACCTCTCCGCGGCATTCAACACTGTCTGCCACCGCACCCTAGTGCAGCGCCTCAGCAACGTCGGAATCCAGGAGAAGGCACTGGAATGGATCACCTCCTTCCTCGACGGAAGAACACAGGGAGTCCGCCTACCACCGTACAAGTCAGAGGCCACCGAAGTCATCTGCGGCGTCCCTCAAGGATCCTCGCTGAGCCCCACCCTCTTCAACGTCTACATGAGCCCCCTCGCGGCCATTGCACGCCAACACAACCTCAACATCATCTCCTACGCCGACGACACCCAGCTGATCCTCTCCCTGACCAACGACCCCGCCGCCGCCAGAGCCAACCTGCACGAAGGGATGAAAGATGTAGCCGAGTGGATGACGACCAGCCGCCTGAAGCTGAACTCAGACAAGACGGAGGTCCTCATCCTGGGCTCCTCGCCCTCCGCCTGGGACGACTCCTGGTGGCCCCCCGCCCTGGGCACCGCACCCAAACCGACGGACCACGCACGCAACCTGGGCTTCATCCTGGACTCCTCCCTCTCCATGACCAGACAAGTCAACGCCGTCTCCTCGTCGTGCTTCAACATCCTGCGCATGCTACGGAAGATCTTCTGGTGGATCCCCACCGAGACCAGGAAGACTGTCACCCAGGCCCTCGTCACCAGCCGACTGGACTACGGCAAC
This sequence comes from Lissotriton vulgaris, assembly GCF_964263255.1. Classification (NCBI taxonomy): domain Eukaryota; kingdom Metazoa; phylum Chordata; class Amphibia; order Caudata; family Salamandridae; genus Lissotriton; species Lissotriton vulgaris. The sequence continues at coordinate 1,126,721,219 of NC_141685.1, read as the reverse complement.
GCCCTCTACGCCGGAACCACCGCCAAGCTCCAGAAGAGACTCCAGCGGATCCAGAACGCCTCAGCCAGACTCATCCTCAACATCCCACGAAACAGCCACATCTCCGGACATCTGAGAGACCTGCATTGGCTCCCCATCAACAAAAGAATCACCTTCCGTCTCCTCACCCACGCACACAAAGCCCTACACGATCAAGGCCCGAGCTACCTCAACAACCGAATCAACTTCTACGCTCCCAAACGCCACCTCCGATCAGCCAGCCACGCCCTCGCCGCCGTCCCCCGCATCCGAAGAGCGACGACAGGAGGAAGGTCCTTCTCCTACCTGGCCGCCAAGACCTGCCTCCCGACCGACCTGCGCCTGACCCAAGACCACCTCTCCTTCAGGAAGAAGCTCAAGACCTGGCTGTTCGAGCAGTAACGTTCCCCCCCCCCCCAAGCGCCTTGAGACCCTACGGGTAAGTAAGTGCGCTCTATAAATGTCTTTGATTGATTGATTGATTGAGGCTCGGGTGATCGGTGGGTCAAACATCTAATAAGTGTCCAACGTAGTCTTAACAATCTGCCAAGAAGTTCTTTAGGGGGTATCACTTCATATGAAATCCTTTTTGGAACTAGAATGATTGTGCAGGACCTCGATTGCCACACTTCAGTGGTGGAACAAAAACCCTTTGATATCAAAGATCGTTTGGCTGTTTTGCAGAACTTAAATGAAATAAGATCCAGACAAAGTAACGTACTCCTGAAGCAAACAACCACTGAAGAGAAACCATCAGTCCCAGCAAGACCTGTCTGGATTCCAAAGATTGAGAATCTAGTCAGAGAAAAGATCGCGGACAAGAAAGAATTTGGGCCTTCTTACAGACAACCAGTACCTGTCCTAGCCATCCACGGATCAAGAACAGTATTACTGCCGCCCCTTGCTGGTAAAAAAAAGAGAACAGGTTTGTGTCCATCGACCTGGTCAAACCACATCATGTGGCCGATCATAAGTAGTAGGCCAAGTGGACTCCAAAGATGTAGCAGACGCCCGAATCTGGCTACTATCCAAGAGGTTCAAACGGTGAAGCTCATCACTTTTGAAGAATCTGCAGTGCGAAAAAAAGGGATATGCAACAAAGCCATGGAACTTGTACCTCTTGAGACCCAAAAAACAGTTTGTCAAGAAACACCTGTCTACAATGAAATCGCAACTGACTATACAAATGTAACAAGTGATCAGTGGCGGTTCGTCCATTGGGGGCGTTGGGGCGTTGCCCCACTAGCCATGGACGACCGCACTGTCTGCCAACACATGCATTTAAAGGGTTTTCAAATTCAAATACAGTTTGTGATTAAAAATGATTCTGAGCGCACTGCGCGCTACCGGCCCCGGGACAAGAATGACAGAATCGGGCACGGGGCATTGTTTAAGGAAGTGGGCTGTGGGGGGCGGGGCTGTGCAGAGAGTGACAGGCAGAGCAGAATATCGGAGTACTAGTAGACTGCGCAATGAGCATGTGGAAACCAGGAGTAGTCAAAATTACACCTGGCCCGCGCATGCGCACAGTGGTAGACCTTCCCTCCCCCCCCCCTCTACAGCACTCGAGACACAGGCACTGTCAGGCAGGGACCCGGGGCCCCGGTCTCATAATGGGCAGATAGTGTCCTGCTCGTGGTCCAATCCTGGCGCAGTATTGCTGTTAACCCTGCGCCAGGATTGGCTGCTCCAGCAGGATGGTGCCGCGCGTGGGTGTTGATTGCTCTGCCGAGGGGGCCAATCACCATATGGCTATATCCAGCCATGTCGTCGGGGTGATTGGCCATTTCTACGCTGTCGGGACGTTACTGGCTGCAGCCTTCCTGATGACGAGAACAGCAGCACTGCAGAGGAATTCAAAACCAGGACGGCGGGAGCCTCGGGACTGTAAGTTTTACTTGTAATATTTTTCTTTCCCTTAAAACCCTCCCGCCTCCCCCCTAACCCCCCTCTGCGCCGTGATTTGCCCATCCACCCCCACCCGCCCGTAATGCCCGCCGCGATTGCTCATTTAGCTTGTGCATTTATGGGGGGAAAAATAGCATGGTATGACACTGTAGTCGAAAAAACTGGTGTCCGGCATCTTCTGCATATATATATGCGTTTAAAGAATGCTTGTGTACATTTTTCAGTTTCTATGACCACCTATGATTGCTTTATTTGTCGCCACATATTCTGAGTGACAAAAACGAACTTTAAGCCTTATGTCTGAGAGGCGCATTGGTTTTCATAAGTTCTTTAACAGATCCCGGGGTGTAACTGCCAGAAAGTTACACTGGTGGTGCGTGGTGGCTATTGTGAAATGATTACAGTTTCCCGTAATTTCAGATGGGTAGTGAGGGGGAGAGATAGCGGGTCAGTTAGAACGTGGCAGTGGTGATGCTTGACATTCAGATTATTTGCCAAAAACGATGGTGTTCATTTAACCCAATATTACCCATGACGTGCATTGAGTGCTCTAATTGTAATCGGTGTAAAACGTGAGGTAGACAAAAGTTCTGGCTATTTCCACCTGCTCGATGTCTGTTTACATTTAACAGAGAAATGCATTATTTTCATTGTGAAAGCCCTGAAATGCATAGATTGGTAGATGATGATGGCATTGTTTGCATTTCTCACACGCGCTCTGGATCGGGTTTTGTGCTTGTGCAGTGTAGCGACAGAGTCCCGGGTGGCGGTGTCTGGAGGTGACCTATCATTCTTTTGCAGCGAACCACCCCTCTCATAAATTTTAACGGTGCTGGAGATGCGTTGTGATACAGCTGAAGGCACACAAGTAAAAAAGGGTTTCTTGTGCGTTTTGCACCCCACATTTCTCGAGGGGTTGCTGTCTTTTGACTTTAGGGTGACGCTGAGTGGACCGAGGAGTGGAGTAAGAATCTGAGGCCAGGCTGCAAGGTAAGGAACGGCACGGCAGTGATCGAAACGTAACGAAACTTAGTGTTCACCTAATTACGACGTGAAAAGTTCAGAGGTATTTTTGCTCATTGTGACCGGCTCTGCTGCACTCTCCATCAACACTACTGCATCTCGCTGCACACGGTTCTACTTCATGCTGCTGTGCTACACACTTCACCACTACACACTACGCTTCCCCTGGCCTGCCCCCTTCCTCCCCTGAGGCACCCCACTATAGACTGCACCATCCATGTACTGCTTCCCTGTGCACAGCTTGACTGCTCCCTGCATAGTGAGTGACTTGTGACATGCTACCTACTCTACTATAAAGCAGACCACTTAATTAAGTGGCTAGGGGGATGCAGGGCTACCATTTCCACACTGCCCCATTCCCCACAGCTGCATTTGGACTTGGAGCACTGGACCCTACATCCACAGCAGCTGATGGTCCAGGGCAAGGAGGGTGGTTGGAAGGGTGTGTGATCATTTTGGTAGAGCCATCACCAGTGTTCTTGGGTCTAGTGATTAATATCACCGTAGTGCTGTTGAGAGCTGACCACATCTGTGCCAGTGGTATCCATAGTGGTGATTTGGGGGATTCACAGGTTATGTCAGAGCTAGTGCTGTGCACAGTTGTTCTATTGGTGGGTGTCTGATGGTGGTCTCTGCTCTAACGTTGACCACTGTGTACAAGGGCTAGTGTTATCCGCAGACCGCGGCTGGTTGTACCCAGTGATCTAAGTGCTACTTGTGCCCAGTGTGGGCTTGAGTGGTGTGGAATTCCCAGGTAATGTCAGGGCTGGTGGTGTCCACAGCAGTTCTTTCAGTTGCAGTCCCCAGTGGCCTGTGCATTGATTGTGTTTACGGTGGTGCCTCTACAGGACGTCCCCTGTGATCCTAATTCCAGTGCGACTGTTGCCCACAGTGGTGCAATGTGTCTGTGCACATAAGGACATTGACTGGTGAGTGATGTCGCACTTTAGTATATGAAAGCAATGACTAGCATTGATGCAGGCTGTTGCTTATTAAAAATAAAGTAGTATATGCCAAATGTATTTGAGGGTATATCCTAGAGAAAAGTAATGTCATTCTTTGGATATTCTGAATGAGCAGCTACCTACGTTATTATCATATGGAATCTCTTTATTCTTTATTGCTGTCATAACAAAACTTTCAGAACATCCTTATTAACATTCTTGCTTTCTCAAATTTGCTTGAAAATGCTCCATTTGCCCACTCTTTTTTCTAAATTTTCTCGGGGGAGAACCCCCGAACCTCCTTATGACAGGAGAGCTTGCCAACTAAGCTTGCTCACCACACATCACTCATGACAACCCTTTACGCCCCACCACTTTCAAATCTCACCAGCCGCCACTGCAAGTGATCAAGTGGTTCCAGCGATTTCACCAAATCCAGATGTAATTCCTACAATTGACAGAACTGCCTCTGGCTAGTTCATTAACTTTGATACGTTTTCCGAGGATCCCAGTGAACATGAAACGATGCCAGCTAAGACAACTTTCAAAGAACAAGCAACAGAACTTTTTCATCAATTGGAACAGACTTATCTAGTTTCACCATGGATTGAACTTTGGCTTGTGTTGGGTGTACTTTTTCTTCTACTTTGGTTGACTCTTGTATTTACTTTGGGAATGCTGATTGTCGGAAGGAAGGTCGGAAACAGAAGCGAGGAGGCCGTATGTGGTGAATATTGTAGGTTTTATTTAGGTTGAATAAGAACCTTTAGTTGATAGGGTAAGCTAGGGAGTAAGTGTCTTTGGGCGTAACAACCAAAAAATAGTTCAAAGCGTTATCTTGCAGGGGTCTTCCTCCGGTATGGTATCAGGTGGTCCCAGGAATCATGATTTCCTCTGTGGTGGGTTTCCTCGGGGTACTGATGTCACTCAAAAGAAAAGAGAACAGCGGTCACGTTTGGTTCTATTTTATGGGATTTTACTGAGTCCGTCACCACACCGTGCTCTAGGGTAATAGACAATATGAGAGAGGGGTTCTTATTGGGGCAGTCTATTTCTCTACAGGCTGCTATTTAAATGTCTGACAGGCGGGGCATAAAGAGGGACAAATGCAGTGTGCTAGAGGGATATAAGGAAAACAAAAACAGTGCCCATTTCCCTCCCTGCCTCCCAGTCTCTCCCACCCCACTCCCCTCCTGAGCGCGAGGTATCCGCTATGTACCGCCGTCTGCCACAACTCTCCTGAGTTGTGGTGGCTCGTGCGTGTCCCCCGGGGTCCACCAGTCTTCGGACCAGATGTCAGGATCCTCTGGTTCTTCAGCTAGAGTCTCCTCCTTGTCCTCTCACGTGGTGGCGGCGTCACTGGCTCCTTCGCTAGCATCCTAAGCTCCGTCGATGATGTCCTTGGTCCTGTCGGCATCTCCTCTCAGCGTTGCAGGTCCGGTTTCAGCAGGCGTGCCGATTGTTGTTTCTTCCGGCTTTTTCTGCTCCTTGTGACCTTGGTGCAGGCTCTCTGATTGGCCCGTTCGTGGATGTCCGCCTCCTGGTAAAACCACTTCCGGTTCAAGTCCGGCCCGCTGTGGGGCGGGGAAAAGAGTCTTGGTTATTGCATCAGCTGAGGTGGGGAAAAGAGTGTTCGATATGGTGGAAGCTGGGATATCGGTGTCTTCGCCCTCATCAGGACGGTAAGGACTCCATCTCGTTATGTCGCCATTGGGATGCTCATTCTCCAGACCCTGCCCCTCCTCACACTGATAAATGGAAGATATTTTAAAAAGGACACAGCAAGTAAAAACATCAACTTACTCCTCAAGCCACACAAATCATCTCATCGTGAACAAAGAGACTTGTCATCAGTGAACATCACAGCCGTTCCTATAGCAGGTGGTATAGCTTGGGACAGAACTGAATATGACATTCTTGGTCCGGCGGAGCTGTCGAAAATACCACACCAATTCAAGATTTCCTTGAGTGACTTTGTTTCATCTAGTACCTTTTCTGATGATTGGGACTTCGAGACTGTTAATAATATGATGTCAGACTTAGAAATGTTTACAAAGTTTACAGATCATGAATACTTAGAAGGTTCATCGGATTATGAACAAATGTATTGTTTTAATCACTATGGTCATCATTTCTTGCATAAATCTGCAAATCCTAGAAATGTATTAACTTATAACCAATGGGAACATTGTCCTACGCCACCAAAGGGTAGCTCAAAAACATTTTTGGGCAGATTTCCATACTTTTCAGGGTATAATGTTTCAAATCCAGAATCATTTTACTTTAAAAAAAAAAATGTTAATAAGACAGGAATGAAAAGTATGTTGACAAATACAGAGCAAATTTATTCTGCGGCCTTTTATGCTCAACTGTCCACGTTAGGTTTTGACTTTTGGAAAGACACCATTGAGACAAAAACTGTCTGGGGCAAAAACAGACTGCAGGTGCAGGGATTAGAAGCTTTATTTTGAGCCTGCATCATCCCAGATCAAATAATGTTTTTGAATGACACTGTTCAGCAAACATCTTGTATTGGGTTAGCCAAGATAAAAGGTTTAAACAATCCGTTCATACCTACACCTGATAGCAGTAACACTTCAGAGGGGGAGGTCGACGTACATACTATTTTGCTTCACAACAGAACAGATCCTGATTGGAAAAAATGGTTAATCTGGCCCACAGACACAAACAACTGTCAAGATAGACTCCTGAATAAGACACAAGGGATCACATTCACTAGGCCAGATCCAAGATATGTTGAAAGGCAGCATCCAGGGATAGATTAAAATCATACAGTGTAGGGAAGCTGTGCCTTGAATGGCTACACAAGTTGACACTAAAGGAAGTAAAACAACACTTATCTTTACTTAAAGATGGCGCTGACCTGAGGGACATCTTACAAGGACCTAAAAAAACACGTCATAATGTTTTATATACGCCGGTATCTATGCGCTATATAATGAAGCATGGAAGATTACGCAAACAGAGACTGCAGAACGAATACGAGAAATTGATCGTATTAATTTAGAGAAATCTCTCTCTGTAGTTGACAATGGGTTAACAACTCTGTCATCCAGAATATATTCTTTGGACAGCATAGAATCCTCTGCCATAGACATCATGGAACAGGACTTGGTCATGTTGCAACATGGTCAGTCGCAATTGCGTTCTATAATGCTATTAGGCTGGACGTTACAAAACCTTCGTTCAGGCTATGTGCCTTGGCGTTTAATTAACACAACGTCATTGTTTTCTGAATTTAATCTCACAGATAAATCAAATTGATGCAGAGGGGAGCAGATTATACGGTGCTGAGCATTGAAAAACTGGAAAGATTGTCATTTATAGTCGCTGAAAAACCAGTGATTGAATGGATAATACACGGTACAATCGCTCTGCCTGTTACAACTTTCCATTTTCTGTATTGCTTGAAACGTATACCAGCAGGCCTATATGAAAGGTTGGGTAAAGAATACATCAAGACATCCTGGGAATTACTTTATATACACAGATTCTGGAGTGGGGGAAAGAAGTGTTTCTTAGTGACAAAAATTGAGAAAACGCACTAAGCGGTTCTCTCCTATGTCAGGGTATAAACTTACACGGGGCCTGCGATGGTTCCTCAAACAACTTATTCTGCCACCTGCAAGGTTCACCAGCTGCAGTGATTGATCTAATTTTTAGGAAACTTTCTAATGGAAGTTACATTATGTTGACTGATCACAGCTCCTGTGGCATGTTGCCAGGTTTAGCCTATCTTGTAACTGTGTCAGCCAGGGTCACATGTCTGATACGAGTGGTATTGTACATGTATTTAAGACGATTTTTTTGGAACTGTTAGCACCTTTTGAAGCAGTCCTAGGAATTTTTCCAAACTTCGTGCACTCTGTGTTTGGGGGACTGCCTCTCGTCTTGGGACTCTTAGCTGGGATTCTATTTTTTGCTCATTTTGCTCCGATATGGCAAGCCAAATCACAAACGACACCCAGATCACCGTGGAGAACACTCTTCTGGCGATGAAGTGTCATGAGCGCATAGTCCAAATTTTGGGATTAACTCGTTTAAGAGAATTAAATACCACATGGTTTATGTCATTCAGACTGATCTGGCAAGATTGCATTTTACCTGTTCTACGATGCCTGCTATGTGGAGAAGAATGCGTGTTAGACATCTGTCTCACACTCCCATCAGCCTTGCCAATGGATGCTGATGCTTTGCTGGATCCAGTAAAGACCCATGCGCAGTGTGTTCCCCAGCGGCTACCAATTCTGATGACGGCATTCATTGAGATCTCACAGACACAAAATGCTGACGGTGAGGTACAAGAGGAAAGTGGCACACAGGAACCATCCAATTCGAACATTGCTAACGCGACCAACGCTAATGGCGATGCTTCGCATCTTTGTGCAATTAATCTTCTTAACAAAGTAATCCAACTTTCACCTACAATGGTAGACAAATTCTTTTCAGACTTAGAAGATTTGATGTTTTCTCCAAACAATAACACTGACTTTTGAATTGGCACACAGTGTTCAGAGCAACTGTGAATTCGACCTTCATTTTTTCAAAACAGATTTCTAACTTTGGAACTCTATTTTTTCTATGATCATGCTTTTGTTTTTCCAAATTTGTATTTTTTATTTTTTTGGCACAAAGTAATCTGCTCATAGTAGAACTATTCACAGAGAACTAGAATTCTTTGAAAAAACTTCCAATAGACAATATTTGACCTTGTCCACATTCAACCAGTTCATATAATCTGCCATAATATGGTCTCAACCTTTTTCTTCTGTAATTAAGAGCCATTTCATAACTGTATTTACATGATTCATTCAGATAGCATTTTCAAATGTCATATATATGCTTTGAATGAAACAATGCTTTAAATGCGTACAGCACAAATGTTTTTCGTGTACAACCAGTACCAATGCATCTTTATGTATTTTAGGTGGGTTTTGACATATCTTGTTTAGATATGTTTTAATGTGTTTAGAACTTAGTAATGTCATACATAATAAAGTGGAGTGGGTGTTGTGTGGCGTTTAGAGCTCTGAGTGAATTTTCCTGATTCATGTCCTTATATAGGTACAATTCACATTGCCCTTATATAGACATAGAAATCAATCCCTTATTTAGACATAGCCCATGCAGACCAAATACCGGCATGGCTACTTCCACCCGTACCAAACGTCACAACGATTTCTTGGAAAATCGGCTTAAGCAGTTAGGGAACTTCCCCTTGCTTGAATATTGATTTGTCCAAGAACTCATGTACTTTGCAAAGAACAACTATTCCCTAGGGGTTCTTTCCTGACGTTATTATGCCGACTTTACGTTAATCTATATCATTCCTAAACACCTTCAAGATATAAATATACCTTCACTTGCTATGGCAAACTACGGTGGTTCAGAGCAGTTCGACTATCTACTTGCCCAACACAGCTTGCTACAGCAAGTGCCGAAGGAAGCCGACCCTCCAGCTGATGCACTGATCAAGAGACTGCCTCTCTCTCACCGAGAATCCAGCTCCAGTGTTTCCAAGCTCCCCTTGTGGGGTGTTGGGAAATCGAGCCTGAGACAGAGATACCAGAGCTCCTTCATTCTAAACCAAGGTATGGAGCCGATTAGAAGAAACCTCTGGTAGATTCTTGGCAAAAACAACTAAACCTATGCTACACAATACTTACTTCTTACCGCGTACTACTTAGGTTAGGTACATTGGGGTAGGCGTATTTAGAAGCACCAGTTGAGTATTTTAGTCAATGTTATTTATGTATGTATTTTTATATAGCTTAGAAACCATAAAATACTTTTACAGTATTATTTTATAATACTATTCTCGCTGTACGCGTTATATTTTACAGGCTGCTTAACGATTGTAGCAGTTCACTTCTCTTGCATGAGAAAGAAGACTGTTCAATAAACCTTTTTATTGAAAACGCATTGTCGCTATTTCTCTGCAAACTCTGTTGAAACGAAGCATGCACAATTGACTGAGTGAAATACTTATCTATTGTTTCCGCAACTCTAGAGATATATTTCTTATTCTTGGGAAACAAAGTTGTCATGTGTATGCGGTTGTCCGAAACGAATCCCTTTTTGTGAATTCGAGAACATTTCTAGTGACCTCTGGCACTCACTATTAAGTTTAGTATATTCGATAGAGACCTAGTCGACCTCAGTCCTACGTCTAATCTATAGGATATATTATTCCAATGCGCAGAGCCTATTGGGAATATAGGAACTGCACTATACCCTTAAACCCAGAATCCATCCTAAACATGCTGATACCTGTCACTCTTGCTCCCATAACTTTACCCAACATTCACGATGGCTGACTACACCCCTTTGCAACCGAACTCACAGGCCTCTCTGTGCTGTTAGATACCTCTCCACTTCTGACCTTATTAACCTATGTAACTCCTACCTTCCTAAGGCTCTGTTTACGGATATCCTCCCCCCTTACTCCAGCATACCAGTTATTGTGGGTATCAAAAGAGTCCCATCTTCACCCATTTCACCTAGGCCCCCAGCCCAACTCACCACAGTCCACTCTCTTAATCCTGTTAAGGATAACCCTAATCCCATTTCTTGCATGCTTGTTAACTGCAGATCGGCTGTCCTACATGCTTCTGAAATATCAGAAACCATCCTCATCGAGGCTATTGATATAGCCTTCCTCACCGAAACCTGGCTCAATGATCATTCTATGGCTATGCTTGAACTACTCACCCCTTCTGGTTACGCCATCATTAGGCAATACAGACTTAACAGAAAAGGGAGTGGACTTGCTATAATCTATAAAAATGAATTTCAACTCTCCCTTTTGAAGAACACAGTTCACTTGTTATTTGAATACCTTGGTGTTGAACTCAATGTCAAGGGCTCTTCTCCGATTTGGCTACATAACATCTACCACCCTCCAGGTGATCCTCTACGCTTCGCAGATTAATTTTCCGATCTTCTCACTCACACCTCACTTTCTGCCTCTAAAAATCTCTTTCTAGGTGACTTCAATATCCACTGGAATAACTCAGTGGATCCCACGGTCATGCGCCTCATCAACATTCTTGAGATGAATGACCTTAAACAAATATGCCACTTTCCAACTCATATCAAAGGGGCCAAACTCAACGCAATCATCTCTAATACTGACTTGACCTGCCTTTCCAATATTATGATTATTGACTGGTCCAACTACCACCTTATTTTGCTTAAGATCACAACCATTCCCCTACTCCCCCCAGCCTCCAATAACAAACCCATGAAGTGGACCAGAAACCTTAAACAAATCCCCCCTGGTGTACTTGAGACTAAACTCCAAGCCCAACTTCATCACACCCCTCTCTCACAAAATGCTAATGAGCTCATGGAATACTTTAACAAGACCATTAGTGATGTGCTTGACCAAATCGCCCCTCTGAAACTTAAACAACAAAGAAAAATCCAATCCAAATCTTGGTTCAATCCTGAACTCAACAACGAAAGAAGACAACTTAGACTCCCCGAAAGAACATGGAGACAACACCCCTCATCCTCCCATTTAGCCCTCCTCAAAGCTGCTAGATCAAGTTACAAAAAGCTAATTTTCAATGAAAAGGCATCTTCTTTCGAGCTCAGCGTGATCGTGCTAAAAACAAGCCCAGAGAGCTGTTAAACATTATTAGAAAACAAACGTCATCTACCCTTCCAGAGCTGAAGGCCTCAATTGATAAATGTGAAGAAATTGGCAACTTCATCTCTGATAAAATTGCTAAAATAGATCAATCCTTCCCTCAAAACTTGGTCCTACCCAACCTCCAATATACCTTTAACGTTGCCACTGACCCCCCCTTGCTCTACCCCGTCCCTATCGCCTAAACCACTCTCTCTCCTTCCCATACCAACTTCACCTGATGTCCTCCTTTCCAACTCACAACCGAAAAATGCTGCCTCCTGGTATAACTTCCGTCCTATGAAAGAGCTCGAAGTCTTTCACATCATCACTAAACTTAAGCCGACCTCGCACATCGAAGACCCACTGCCTTCAAACCTAGTTCGCAATCTTAACCACATCATCGCCCCTTGCTGGACTAAAATCATCAACAGCTCCCTTACCACTGATTCTGTCCCTGACTTCCTCCAACTCGGACAAATCACTCCCATTCTTAAAAACCCTTCTGCTGACCCTAATGATCCTAACAACCTCCGCCCCATCTCTAACCTCCCACTCATTGCTAAAGCCCTTGAAAAATCTGCATTGCTTCAACTTGACAATCACATAAGTAATTTTAACTTAATTGACTCCTTTTAATCTGGTTTCAGGAAAGGCTGCAGTACTGAAACTGCTATGCTTAACATTGTGGATGATATCCACAGCACACTAGACAATGTAGATGCTTGCCTGCTTATACTCCTTGACCTCTATGCAGCTTTCGATACAGTCAACCATTCTTCTTTACTTAATTTGCTTAAAGCTCACTTTGGCCTTAATGGTTTGGTCCTCAAATGGTTCTCCTCTTTCCTCCAGCATAGAACACAACAAATAAAAATCAATGCCTGCCTCTCCAATCCTACCCCTGTCTCCCTTGGTGTCCCCCAGGGCTCCATCCTCTCCCCCTCTCTCTTCAACCTCTTTATGGAACCCCTCACTATCATTCTGAAAAAAGCAGGAATTATCTACCACCTCCACGATGATGACACCCAACTCTACCATAAGATTAAATCCAATTCTGGTGTACTTCATTTAAACAATACACTGATCAAAATCCATTCCTGGTTCCATTCCACCACCTCAAACAGAACCCTAATAAAACCAAAATTATTATTTTCTCTACTAAAAACAACAGTCTCCCCATCCAAGGTTGGATCACAGACCTCAATGCCATCAATTGTACGCTCACCTTGTCTGACACCGCAAAATCCCTAGGTTTCACTCTTGACAAAAATCTAGCTCTTAAAGACCGCATAATCAACTTGGCCAAAGGAGCCCTCCTTAAGCTCCGACACCTTAAGAAAATCAAATCCTTCATTCCTCCAGATGATTTCAAATTGGTTATCCATTGTCTAGTCCTCTCTAAACTGGATTACGGCAACGCTATCCTCACCGGAACCCCTCAAGTTCACCTAGCCCTCCTTAGAGCTGTGCTTAACTTGGCGGTCAGACTCATTACTGACTGTAAACGTTTTGACCACATCACGCCTGTCCTTAAATCCCTTAATTGGCTACCCATTGAAGGCAGATGTTTTTACAATACTGCCTGCATCACACACAAAGCTCTTTAACAACAATCCTCACTATACTTAACTAACAAACTCAACAAAGCGGACGTCTCCAGATTGACGAGAAGCACCAATCCTCCCTTGATTCCCCCACCTTAAAGTGATATGTAATTGCTTGTTTTGTTGACCCTGAATCAATTGATTTCCTTGATTGTTTCTTCTCATGTCAAGTGCTTTCTGCCTGTGAAGTATTAATCCTTCGTGTCTTATCAGGAAATGATGAACCAAACGAAGGATATACTTCTTGAAGTTTATTGAAGTGATAAACAGCAATCTCACTGGAGCACGGCTATCCACAATGACATCCAACTGACAAATGGCACATTCATCAGTTAGATAACACAAGGATGCACGACTCACGAGAAATGCTCCTTTTGAAGAGCAACATTCTCTTCAACAGGTGCTACTGTTCGAAGAGCCAGGTCTTGAGGAGTCTTCTGAAGGCGAGTAGATCTTCGGTCTGCCATAGGTGGGTAGGAAGGGTGTTCCAGTCCTTGGCGGCGAGGTAGGAGAAGGATCTGCCGCCTGAGGTTGTTCGTTGGATGCGGGGGACGGCGGCGAGGGCGAGGCTGGCGGAGCGGAGCGGAGCTGGCGGCGTGGGGTGTGGAAGCTGAGTCTGCTATTCAGGTAGACTGGTCCGGCATCGTGGAGTGCGTTGTGTGCGTGGGTGAGGAGTTTGAAGGTGATCCTCTTGTCGACGGGGAGCCAGTGTAGGTTTCTCAGGTGGGGGTGATGTGGCTGCGGAGGGGGACGTTGATGATCAGTCGGGCGGAGGCATTTTGGATGCGCTGTAGTCGTCGTAGGTGTTTGGCTGGGATTCCGGCATAGAGTGCTTTGCCATAGTCCAGCCTGCTGCTGACGAGGGCCTGTGTCACTGTTCTTCTTGTTTCGGTCGGGATCCACTTGTAAATCCTGCGGAGCATGTGGAGGGTGTTGTAGCAGGAGGAGGAGACGGCGTTGACCTGTTTGGACATGGAGAGGGAGGAGTCGAGGATGAATCCAAGATTGCGTGCATGGTCGGTGGGTGTTTGTGCTGTCCCCAGAGTGGTTGGCCAGCAGGAATCGTCCCAGGCTGAGGGGTTGGGTCCGAGGTTGAGGAACTCCGTCTTGTCCGAGTTCAGTTTCAGATGGCTGCTCCTCATCCAGTTGGCGATGGCCTTAATTCCGTCGTGGATGTTGGTTTTGGCGGTGCGTGGGTCCTTGGTGAGGGAGAGGATGAGCTTAGTGTCGTCAGCATAGGAGATGATGTTGAGGTTGTGGTGGCGGGCCACTTGTGCGAGGGGGCCATGTAGATGTTGAACAGCGTCGGGCTGAGGGAGGAGCCCTGGGGGACGCCGCAGATGATGTCGGTGGCTTCGGATCGGAAAGGTGGGAGGCGGACGCTCTGGGATCTGTCGCAGAGGAATGATGTGGTCCAGTCGAGGGCCTTCTCTTGGATACCGGCTTCTTGGAGGCGTGTTTTTAGAGTGCGATGGCAGACCGTGTCGAAGGCGGCCGACAGGTCCAGGAGGATGAGGGCAGATGTTTCGCCATTGTCTAATTGGTGCCTGATGTCATCTGTGGCGGCGATGAGGGCTGTCTCGGTGCTGTGGTTTTGTTTGAAACTGGATTGGGACAGGTCCAGGATGTTGTTATCTTCGAGGTGGCGGGTCAGTTGCATGTTGACGATTTTCTCGATGACCTTCGCCGGGAACGGGAGCAGGGAGATGGGCCGGAAGTTCTTGAGGTCCTTGGGGTCCTTGGGGTCCGCCTTGGGCTTTTTGAGGAGGGCTTTGATTTCGGCGTGCTTCCAGCTTTCCGGGAATGTTGCTGTTTCGAAGGAGATGTTGATGATCTTCCGTACTTGGGGAGTGATGGCTGCGTCTGCCTTGTTAAATATGTGGTGTGGGCACGGGTCTGTCGGTGTTCCTGAGTGGATGGAGTTCATGACCTTGCGTGTCTCGACGTCGCTGACGTTGGACCAGGAGGTCAGGCGGTTGGTGCTGTTGGTGTTCGGGAGAGGGGTGGAGTCTGGCGTTGTCGGGTCGGCCGTGGTGTTGAAGCTTTCGTGGATGTCGGCGATCTTGCGGTGGAAGAAGATGGCCAGTGAGTCGCACAGTTCCTGTGAGGGCGGGATGTCGTTGGGTGTTGGCGCTGGGGTTGGAGAGTTCTTTTACAATGCGGAAGAGCTCTTTGCTGTCGTGTGCGTTGTTATCCAGGCGGTCTTTGAAGGAGGATCTCTTGGCTGATGAGGTGGTGGTGTCTGCGGGTGGAGTCCTTGAGGGCTGTGTGGTTGTCCGGTGCGCGTTCGTGGAGCCATTTCTTCTCTAGTTTCCGGCGTGCGCGCTTGAAGGCCAGGACCTCGTCGGTGAACCAGGTGGCTCTCTTGCTGGTGTGGTTGTTAAAGGGTTTTTCCAGTGGGGCGAGGGTGTTGGCACAGTCGTTGATCCACTGTCTGAGGTTGCGGGCTGCGGTGTCTGGGTTAGTGGGATCGGTGGGTGGGTTCTTGGAGAGGGTGGTGATCAGCGGATATTCGGTGACTTTGCTCCAGCAGCGGCGAGACAGCTGTTGGGTGCAATGGTGCGTGATTGGTTTTTTGAAGGTGAAGTGAATGCAGCGGTGGTCGGTCCAGTGGGGTTTGGTTGTGTGGTAGAAGGTGACGTGGGTGCTTGTGGAGAAGATGGCATCCAGCGTGTGGCCGGCGGCATGGGTGGGCGCGGTAACGAGTTGTCTGAGGCCGAGGTTGGCGATCAGCGCGGAGGAGTTGGGGTCGTTGTTGTTCTCGAGGTGGAAGTTCAGGTCCCCGAGGAGGATGTAGTCTGTGGAGGCGAGTGCGTGGGTGCTGGCGAGGTCGGCGATGGAGTCGCTGAAGCGGGCCCGGGGTCCGGGGGGTCTGTAGATGAGAGTTCCTCTGAGGGCGGTGTTGGGGTCGGTGTGGATCCGGAAGTGCAGGTGTTCGGCGGTGTTGAGGGAGTCGTCTGCGTGGGTGGTGACCTTGAGGGTGGACTTGTGGACGATGGCTATTCCTCCTCCGATGCCGTTGGCGCAGTCCCTGCGGGTGAACTTGTATCCGTCTGGGATGGCTACGGCGATGTCTGGTGCAGAGGAGTCATTCCACCACGTCTCGGTCAGGAAGGCTACGTCCGGGCCTGTGATGTCGAGCAGGTCCCAGAGCTCGATGGCGTGTTTGCATGCGGAGCAGGTGTTGAGGAGTATGCAGCGGAGGTGGTTGGGTCTGGTTCTTGGTGGTTTGATGGTTCTGTCGCAGGTGAATCTGCAGCTGCGGCAGGAGAAGGGTCCATGGGTGTGTTTCGGGCGGCCTGGTTGCAGCGCTGGTCTCGGCCGGTGTTGAGAGCGTGGAGGGAGTCGGCGTCGTAGCTGAGTCTGAGTCTGGGTCGGGTGCGGTGGGGGGCGTGGGGGCCAGGGGTTCTGGTGCTGAGCGCGGTCCAGGCACGGACGGCCGCAGACGGGCTTGCCTTAGGTGCGCCAGCGGCGCCCCCGCTGAACGCGGCCACGTAGCGGCCGCATAGCAGCTTCCATATGAGGGGATATGGGAGGGAGGAGCAGCTGGGAGGCGGGAGCGGGGCGGCGAATGGGATTGCAGGTGGGCTGGGCAGCAGGGACGCAGCGGCGGGAAAAATGGGCGGGCCGCGGGAGAACTGGGCACAGGAAGGAAAAACAAGTTTAGGCAAGAAAACAAGTACAGGCACAGGGGAATAAAAACAAGTCTGGGCAAGAAACCAAGTACAGGCACAGGGGAATAAAAATAAGTCTGGGCAAGAAAGCATTACCTTTGATTGTGTCTTTATCACAACAAGCCATACACAATTTATTATCTGCAGATAGGTCTTTGATCCAAGATGGACATATGTTCCCATTTGGATTCCTTTTTTTAACAATCTGAAAGGGGAGATACCCGTTGTGAAATGAGGGGTGACCAAATATGACCATACCTTATCTTTCAGAAAATTATCAACATCCATATTACAAGAAATTGCAGTTTGTACACCCTCCTTGAGAAACCTATTCATCCTTTCAATTAAACCATTGGAGGAAGGTGAATACAGTGCCACTCTCAAATGTTTTACATCATGTGCTTGGAAAAATTCTTCCACACTTGAAGAACAAAAATGCGAACCATTATCGCTCACAATCTCTTTAGGAGGACCTTCAGAAAGAAAAATTCTTTAAAAAAAATTAATGACTGATGACGAATTTGGTTTCTTACAAAACTCAAACTCAACCCACTTGGAGTGATAGTCAATAAGTGAAATGATGAAGCGTTTATCTTGCGACAAAATTTCAAAAGGACCTGCAAAGTCAATAGCTAACTTGTCCCATGCCTCCTCGGGAAGAGGAACATTATGTGAAGGTAAATGTTGAAGCTTCCAGTGTTTATCTGATACCAAACAAGTGTTGCATTAATGTATCCATTGTACAACATCTTTGTCAAGAGCAGGCCACCAGAAGTGTTCTTTCAGTTTGCGTGGCGTGCCTCCAACACCTAAATGACCTTGATGCGCTGCTTGAAATAGCCTTTTCTGCAAGCTTACAGGAGGAACACACCGGTCACCTCTAAAAATTACATCATTAATGATGGAGAGTTCCTCTGAAATTTGTGCAAAAGATTTCAGATATGCAGGAAGTGAGCGTATTTTAGGCCAACCTGAAATAATCATGTTCTTAACGGCCATTAAAACTGCATCATCCGAATAGCTTTTAATCCAGTCAGTTTCTGAAATGGAAAAAGGTGAAAGAACCAACTCCTCTAAAGAAGCTACAACACACTCTACATCATCAACATTTTCATATGTATCATTATCCAAGGGTAACCTATAAAGAGCATCTGCCCTCGAATTCCTACCTCCTGAAATGTGTTGTATATTAAAACTGTATTCGTGTAATCTGGAAAGTATTCTTACCAATCTACAACACACTCTACATCATCAACATTTTTATATGTATCATTGTCCAAGGGTAACCTAGAAAGAGCATCTGCCCTCGAATTCTTACCTCCTGAAATGTGTTGTATATTAAAATTGTATTTGTGTAATCTGGAAAGTATTCTTACCAATCTGGCAGATGCCTTTCCCGTACCATTTCCGTTAAGAAGGTGCAGTAAGGGTTTGTGATCACTACAAAGTATAAAATGAGAACCCCAAATGTAAGTTTTAAACTTTTCAACAGCCCAAGAACAGGCAAGAGCTTCTCTCTCAATGGTGCTATAATTGGATTCTGCGTCACTGAGAGATCTTGACGCAAAGCCAATGGTGTGTTCTATGACACCATTCCATTGACAGAGTACAGCTCCTAAACCTTTCTGGCTGGCATCAACATAAATTCTGCATTTTAATCCTGGAGAGAAAGAGGATAAAGCAGGTGCACCCACAATAACTATTTTAACTAGATTGAAAGCCAAATCTGACTCCGTAGACCACAAGAACTTTACATCTTTTTTAAGCAAGATTCTAAGAGGTTGTAGAAGCTGGGAATAGTTTTGAATAAATCTGGAATAATATTCCGTAAGACCAAAAAAAGACTTCAAAGAATCTTTATCTTTAGGAATAGGCACGTTTGAAATAGCCTGGGTAAGAGAATGTTTGGGTTTAATTCCTTCAGTAGAGATTGAGTGTCCAAGATAATCCAATTCTTTCACAAAAAATTTACATTTCTTCTCACCCAAAGTTATACCAACGTCCCTAAAACGTGACAAAACTTTCCTTAAAGTTTGAATATGTTCATGGTGGGTTTTTGAATGTATCAAAACATTGTCCTGGTACACCTGGACACATTGAATGTCATGCTAAATGGTGTCCATACATTTCTGGAAAGCACTCACCGCGGATGCCAATCCGAATGGGAGTCTCAAATATTTGAACGCACCAAACGGAGTGATAAACGTGGTAAGCTCCGATGAACACTTTGTGAGAGGAATTTGATGATAGGCACTTCTGAGGTCAAGAAGTATAAACAATCTTGACTCAGATATGCCAGTAAGTAACTCTTGAATTTTCGGCAAAGGATGACAGTCAATCAATATATTTTGATTTAAAGACAGAAGATCCGCACATAGACGAATACTGGAGTCTTTCCTTTTAACCACAACAATGGGACTGACCCATAGAGATGAGTCTGTAGCCTCAATAATACCTTCACAAACCATTTTATCCAAAACCTTTTTTAAATCATCTCCGATATTAAGTGGAATGTTTCTTAATTTGTGAATGACTGGAACAGCATTGGGCTTAAGCTTAGTAATATGTTCAAAATTTCAGATTTTTCCAACGGAGTCATTAAAGACTTCTGGAAATTCAGAAATTATCTTGTCAACAACCCCTTTATCTACACTATGAATTGAGGAGATGGGAGCATCATTTATCTGAACGGGGAATTCAGATCCTGGAACTAGCTTGAGACCCATTTTGGCAAGGTCCTGCCAACCAACAATACACTTGCCATCAATGGCTACATAAACTTTAGTGTGAACACTCTTGCCCAAACATGAAACATTTGTGATAAGGAATCCTAACATATCAATGTCATTGCCACCATATGCTTTGGGAATTATATCTAAAGATTCTAGTTGTACTTTTGAGGACCAGTGCATATTAAATAATACATTAGATATAATGGTCATAGGTGCACCAGAATCTGCCATCATGTCCAGAGGAATATGACCAATAATCACTTCACATGTAAGATCTTTCACACGCTCTATGTTATAAGAAGTTTCAACCATTTGAACAGAGACCAGGTGGATTGAAAGTATCTCTTTCTTATGTAAAGTTTTTGGAAGAGTCTCATGAAGATCATTAAAATCAACAGTATTGATATTAGTGTTTCTCAAAGTGGATTCAATTAAAGGAACATCAATATCATCGTCTCCTAGAGAAGATATTGTGCTAACTTGAACCCCTCTTTTGTTTCTACAAGCAGTATGGAAGTGACCAATTCTCTGGTAAAATGTACACTTTTTGCCCAAAGCAGGGCATACAGGGCTATTTCCAAGATGCAATTTGGATCCGCATCTATAGCAAAATGTATTAGCTCTTTTTTTAAAAGGTTTGGTAACTTTGCTCCTGGAGTACACCGCATTGACATTTAACTCATTTTGTAAGGAAGAAGTGACCCCTTCAGTTATGCATTTAGATGAGACAATGGACCTTTCAATGCTCTTAGCCATTTCCAAAACTTCTGTCAAAGATGGATCACGGCAACTCAAAATTCTTTCTTGAATTTTCTTGTGACAACACGTATAAACAAATTGATCTCTGAGTACAGTATCTAGATATGCTCCAATATTGCAATCTGCAGCAAGATTCCTAATAGCAGATATGAACTCTTCTACAGATTCATGTTGTTCCTGTTTTCTCTTCATGAAATTGAACCGTTCTAGCATAACGCTTGGCTGTTCTAAAAATGTCTTATTAAGTCTCAGAATTGTATCTGTATATTCATTCCATCCATCCCCATTTCCTGGAGGAGGTAGAGAAGTAGGTACATTATCAAAAATGTGACTTCCTGCACTCCCCAGGTGGCTATATAAAATAGTTAATTTTCTTTTGGAAGAATATTCATCTGCTCCAATTGCAATCAAATAACTTTCACATTTTTTAAACCATAACTTCCATGTTTCCTTAGGTTTGCCAGGTGAAGGTATAAAATGATTTAAATTTACAATGTGTTGACCTGTTGCCATGTTATACAAAACTGTATTTAAAAATTAAACTTTAAATGTAACTGAATCTTTTGATAAAGATTCTATTTAAAATGTACCTTATATCTTGGCAATTCTTTGTAAATATTTCCTTTTATATTTTTGAATAAAATGTAAATGTCATATTCGAAATATTTGGGCGAATATTTGTTAAATAAGATAAGCGCTTACTGTGAAAACGCCAAAAGTTACACCCGGACATGTGTGTCGTTGAAGAAATCAGCGTCTTTCCTCAAAAGTCCCGATCTTAGGACTGTTGCTATGGAAATTATGCTTTGTGAAACAAAATGGCCACCGGGACGTGATGACGTGAGAAAACGTGCTTACGAAAGCCGAATTCTCATTCTTCCCTGTGTTGGTAGGTGACGTGGAGCTTTACGTCAGCTCGTCACGTGAACCAATTGAAGCCAAATCCTTCAAAATAGCATAAATCACCCAAAATTCTATTGCAGGACCGGAGGCTTCAGATTATGCTTCTCAATCTTTATTGAAGCTCACAGCAGCCAATGAAAATGCTTGCTTTTCATCAATAAAACGTTAAACAACTACACATTCCATCATGACTAGCCCATAGGCACGCCCCCTTAGTCCATAAGAGGCCTCTGCCTGCCGCCATCTTCCTCTTTCTTTGCTGCTCACAGCAAGAGTTAAGTGCACGTAAAACCCACTTGTGGGACACCCCCGCGCCGCACGGCCACCAGCTGCTGCGTGTGTTCCCCTCTGCCTGCCTTCTGCCTCGCTGACGCCGTGGTCGCTCCCCTCTGGTTTCCCAGTTGTTTTGCCCTAAATTTGTGCTTGTCTGTTTCTGCCGTCTGCTCGCGTATTTTGCCGTTTTTCCTTGTTTTGCCCTAAATTTGTGCTTGTCTGTTTCTGCCGTCTGCTCGCGTATTTTGCTGTTTTTCCTCGTTTTGCCCGTAATTTGTGCTTGTCTGTTTCTGCCGTCTGCTCGCGTATTTTGCCGTTTTTCCTTGTTTTGCCCTAAATTTGTGCTTGTCTGTTTCTGCCGTCTGCTCGCGTATTTTGCTGTTTTTCCTCGTTTTGCCCGTAATTTGTGCTTGTCTGTTTCTGCCGTCTGCTCGCGTATTTTGCTGTTTTTATTTGTTTTGCCCTAAATTTGTGCCTGTTAATTTCTTTGTATCCCCTGTGCCGTGTCCAGTTTCCTTCCTGATTGGCCGCCTACCTCGCCGCCCTCCGCTCTCGCTTCCCGCCACCGACATTGGCCCCGCCCCTTTTTCTCTTCTGTTCCCTCCCCGCTCCCGCCTCCCAGCTGCTCCGCCCACCCGCGCACTTCGCCTTAAAATGGCGACCGTGCGGACGCGCAGCGGTCACGCGCAGCGGGCGCGCCGATTGTGCGCCGAAGGCGCGCCAAAGGTAAGCCCGTCTACGCCCGTCCGCGACCGGATCGCGACCAGCGCCAGGACCCCTGGCCCACGAAGACCCCGACCGACCCGCCTGACGTACTCCGCCGCCACCCTCACCGCTCTCAACACCGGCCGACTCCCAGAATGCCATCAAGCCTCTCCACGGCGTACCCACGGACCCTTCAGCTGCCACGCCTGCAAGTTCACCTGCATCCGGACCTGCCTCGCACCAGCACCCACCAAGCCGAACACCAGCAGTACCCACCTCAAGTGCATCCTGCTCAACACCCGCTCCATCCACAGACATGCCATCGAACTCTGGAACCTCCTCTACACCACAGCTCCAGACGTTGCCTTCCTCACGGAGACCTGGATGAACGCCTCTTCAGCTCCCGACATCGCCATCGCCATCCCAGAGGGCTACAAGATCGTCCGGAGGGACCGAAACGCCAACCAGATGGGAGGAGGCATCGCCATCATCCACAGGAGCACCATCCGTCTCACGACCAGCACCGACAACTCCCTGACCACCGCCGAACACCTGCATTTCCAGATCCACACCAACCCGAACACCACCCTCAGAGGCACCCTGATCTACCGACCCCCTGGACCACGCACACAATTCAGCGAGGACATCGCCGACTTCGTCAGCCCACATGCCCTCCCCTCCGCTGACTACATCCTCCTGGGAGACCTCAACTTCCATCTGGAGAACAACAACGACCGCAACACCAGCACCCTGCTCGACAACCTCACCAACCTGGGACTCAAGCAACTGGTGTCCACCCCCACCCACCTCGCCGGACACACACTCGACGCTGTCTTCTCATCCAGCAAGGACATCAACTTCAGCCACACCACAGAGCTTCAATGGACGGACCACAGCTGCGTCCACTTCACCTTCAAGAAAACAACGACCCACCACCACCAGCAACAGACCGCCCGCAGAAGCTGGAACAAGATCACAGCAGACCAGCTCGCCACCTCCCTGAGCCAGCACCCTCCTGCCAGCTCAGCGAACCCCAGCCAGGCCGCCGACAACCTCACGAAGTGGATCAGCAACTGCGCGGACGAACTCGCCCCACTGAGGACCCCGCCCAGCAGACCCGGCAGCAAGAAAGCCCCATGGTTCACCGACGAACTCAAGAGCTCCAAGAAGAACTGCCGAGCCCTCGAGAAAGTCTGGAGAAGGGAACCGACACCGGACAACAGGACCTCCTTCAAACTTGCCACCCGGAAACACCACCAGCTGATCCGCGCCGCCAAGAAAACAGCATTCAAGGACCGGTTGGACAACAACGCACACAACTGCAAGGAACTCTTCAACATCGTCAAAGAGCTTTCCAACCCCAGCGCAGGAAACAACGACATCACCCCATCGCAAGACCTCTGCAACTCCCTGGCTTCATACTTCCACAACAAGATCGCGGACATACACAACAGCTTCAACAACCAACCAACGCACACCATGACCGAACAACCACCCCCCACCACCACCCTCCGCGCCTGGACCCCGATCAGCACCGAAGACACCATCCGCACGATGAACTCCATCCACTCCGGATCACCGACCGACCCCTGCCCTCACCACGTCTTCAACAAAGCCGACGCTGTCATCGCACCCCACCTGCGAGACATCATCAACACATCCCTCGACACCACCATCTTCCCCGAGAGCTGGAAACACGCCGAACTCAGCGCCCTACTCAAGAAACCAACAGCGGACCCCACCGACCTCAAGAATTACCGCCCCATCTCGCTCCTCCCGTTTCCAGCCAAAGTCATCGAGAAGACCGTCAACAAGCAGATGGCCGCTTTCCTCGAGACGAACGGATCCCTCGACCCCTCACAGTCCGGCTTCCGAGCCAACCACAGCACCGAGACCGCCCTCATCGCCGCCACCGACGACATCCGAGCCCTGATGGACAATGGAGAAACAGCGGCCCTCATCCTCCTAGACCTCTCCGCGGCATTCGACACGGTCTGCCACCGCACCCTAGTACGGCGCCTCAGCAACGTCGGAATCCAGGACAAGGCGCTGGAGTGGATCACCTCCTTCCTCGACGGGAGAACACAGAGAGTCCGCCTACCACCGTACAAGTCAGAGGCCACCGAAGTCATCTGCGGCGTCCCCCAAGGATCATCTCTGAGCCCCACCCTCTTCAACGTCTACATGAGCCCCCTCGCGGCCATCGTACGCAAACACAACCTCAGCATAATCTCCTACGCCGACGACACCCAGCTGATCCTCTCCCTGACCAACGACCCCGCCGCCGCCAGAGCCAACCTGCACGAAGGGATGAAAGAGGTAGCCGAGTGGATGACGACCAGCCGCCTGAAACTGAACTCGGACAAGACGGAGGTCCTCATCCTGGGCTCCTCTCCCTCCGCCTGGGACGACTCCTGGTGGC
Source organism: Lissotriton vulgaris (assembly GCF_964263255.1). NCBI lineage: Eukaryota > Metazoa > Chordata > Amphibia > Caudata > Salamandridae > Lissotriton > Lissotriton vulgaris. The sequence continues at coordinate 1,126,696,597 of NC_141685.1, read as the reverse complement.
CTCCCGCCCTGGGCACCGCACCCAAACCGACAGACCATGCACGCAACCTGGGCTTCATCCTGGACTCCTCCCTCTCCATGACCAGGCAAGTCAACAACGTCTCCTCGGCATGCTTCAACATCCTACGCATGCTACGGAAGATCTTCTGGTGGATCCCCACCGAGACCAGGAAGACCGTCACCCAGGCCCTCGTCACCAGCCGACTGGACTACGGCAACGCCCTCTACGCCGGGACCACCGCCAAGCTCCAGAAGAGACTCCAGCGGATCCAGAACGCCTCAGCCAGACTCATCCTCGACATCCCACGAACCAGCCACATCTCCGGACATCTGCGAGACCTTCACTGGCTCCCCGTCAACAAAAGAATCACCTTCCGCCTCCTCACCCACGCACACAAAGCCCTACACGACCAAGGCCCGAGCTACCTCAACAGCCGAGTCAACTTCTACGCTCCCAAACGCCACCTCCGATCAGCCAACCACGCCCTCGCCGCCGTCCCCCGCATCCGAAGAGCGACTACAGGAGGAAGGTCCTTCTCCCACCTGGCCGCCAAGACCTGGAACTCCCTCCCGACCGACCTGCGCCTGACCCAAGACCACCTCTCCTTCAGGAAGAAGCTGAAGACCTGGCTGTTCGAGCAGTAGCGGCTCCCCCCCCCCCCCAGCGCCTTGAGACCCCACGGGTATGTAGCGCGCTTTATAAGTGTCACTGATTGATTGATGCACGTTGTTTCCTCCCTCTGCTGTTGGCAAATGTTCTTGAGAGTACAATGCTAAATGTTATTTAGAAATATTGCTGTTGGCAAATGTTACTTGAGAGTAAAATGCTAAATGTTATTTGGTAAATTGTGCTGATTAGACACGTTTTGTAATGGGCAAAAGATTGTTCGTCACTATTACCTGTTTGAAGGGTTAATCAGAAGTATTGGGGGGTGTTGTGCACGAGCGCTAGCGTTGCGGCACCTAGTGAATTTATCTCATTCCTCTGTGGCTTTTGGCGCGCCTAGCGGCACGAGGTAGCAGCGGTCGCTGACCGGGGGCAGACGGGCACCGCGTAACACTCTGTGAGCCTTCTATTGTTGTCCCGGCTGTTTCCCAGTAAGTGCGTCTCGCGCATGCGCATACGGCATCCCTGGTAGGCCGATGACGCAAGTAGAGTCCGGGTGGCTCTTGGCCGCGGCGTGCGCCTAAACGCGCTGAAATTGGGCTACCTTCTAGTAGGTTTTCAGTCGCGTTTGGGCTGCAGGTCACGGCGCGAATCCCTAACTGACAGTTATAGCGTTTTTTGTGCAATTGATATACCGGTGGTCCCTCTGCTCTAGTGAAACGCCTGAAAAGGTTGCAAAATATTGTGGCCAGTGCTTGGAGTGTGCACACGCTCTGTGTATCTTGATTTGGCCTGGGTGTTTGACCCCTGTGACAACAGCTTTGCTGAGGGGGTTTGAAATTTGTTAAACATGTGTGCTTGCAGGGCTGACCCCGCCCACCCCCCGCCCCCACACCCCCTTGAACCTCCTGGTGGCTGGACAGTATTCTTGAATAACTTCATTGAGGTGCAGTTTAGACCAACCACCCCTGCAATGGCGGAGTGGGAGCAATACAATGAAGAGTATGCTGAGGAGGAGGTATATTATGGATGGCAGGAAGCTGTCCTTGAGGACAATTTAGTTAACGCTTTGGACGCATCTGTACAGTCGTCCGTCAATAGGGCTATGGAAACTACAGTTCCACAGACAGTGCAGCAAGCCCTAGCGACAGCCCTTCGCCCAATCAGAAAACAATTGGAGGGCTTTCCCAAGAGGCATGGCTATGACAAGCCACAAAAGAAGAAAGCGGACGCATCCACTTCCGGTCAACCGTCAGTTGACGCTGCCACATGGCCTCATGCACAGGCCCTAGCTACCCTACCACCCCCTTTTCTAAATCGTTTTTGGCCACTATAGGTGTGGCAGGGTATACTCAGACATGAGTCCCTTTCTCACTGCTCCATCAGGATTCAAGCAAGCCGGGCCGAAGAAGGCTGAAATGCCAGAAACCGGTCCCCGGTAGCTTGTCTCCTTTCTGGTGAAGAATTGGCTTGGTAGTTTAGTCTGCCCTGTTCCCATGATGCACTGGGCCAGGGACAGACTGATTTGCATATAGCCATGTTCTGAGCTGGGATGGGGCAGTGAGATAAATAACGGTGATGGATCAAGCCCTGATCTTTGGACTGGGTAAGAGTGGTCTGTTTAACTCAGACACTCTGTTCATCACCACCCCCTTTTCTAAATCGTTTTTGGCCACTATAGGTGTGGCAGGGTATACTCAGACATGAGTCCCTTTCTCACTGCTCCATCAGGATTCAAGCAAGCCGGGCCGAAGAAGGCTGAAATGCCAGAAACCGGTCCCCGGTAGCTTGTCTCCTTTCTGGTGAAGAATTGGCTTGGTAGTTTAGTCTGCCCTGTTCCCATGATGCACTGGGCCAGGGACAGACTGATTTGCATATAGCCATGTTCTGAGCTGGGATGGGGCAGTGAGATAAATAACGGTGATGGATCAAGCCCTGATCTTTGGACTGGGTAAGAGTGGTCTGTTTAACTCAGACACTCTGTTCATCACCACCCCCTTTTCTAAATCGTTTTTGGCCACTATAGGTGTGGCAGGGTATACTCAGACATGAGTCCCTTTCTCACTGCTCCATCAGGATTCAAGCAAGCCGGGCCGAAGAAGGCTGAAATGCCAGAAACCGGTCCCCGGTAGCTTGTCTCCTTTCTGGTGAAGAATTGGCTTGGTAGTTTAGTCTGCCCTGTTCCCATGATGCACTGGGCCAGGGACAGACTGATTTGCATATAGCCATGTTCTGAGCTGGGATGGGGCAGTGAGATAAATAACGGTGATGGATCAAGCCCTGATCTTTGGACTGGGTAAGAGTGGTCTGTTTAACTCAGACACTCTGTTCATCACCACCCCCTTTTCTAAATCGTTTTTGGCCACTATAGGTGTGGCAGGGTATACTCAGACATGAGTTCCTTTCTCACTGCTCCATCAGGATTCAAGCAAGCCGGGCCGAAGAAGGCTGAAATGCCAGAAACCGGTCCCCGGTAGCTTGTCTCCTTTCTGGTGAAGAATTGGCTTGGTAGTTTAGTCTGCCCTGTTCCCATGATGCACTGGGCCAGGGACAGACTGATTTGCATATAGCCATGTTCTGAGCTGGGATGGGGCAGTGAGATAAATAACGGTGATGGATCAAGCCCTGATCTTTGGACTGGGTAAGAGTGGTCTGTTTAACTCAGACACTCTGTTCATCACCACCCCCTTTTCTAAATCGTTTTTGGCCACTATAGGTGTGGCAGGGTATACTCAGACATGAGTCCCTTTCTCACTGCTCCATCAGGATTCAAGCAAGCCGGGCCGAAGAAGGCTGAAATGCCAGAAACCGGTCCCCGGTAGCTTGTCTCCTTTCTGGTGAAGAATTGGCTTGGTAGTTTAGTCTGCCCTGTTCCCATGATGCACTGGGCCAGGGACAGACTGATTTGCATATAGCCATGTTCTGAGCTGGGATGGGGCAGTGAGATAAATAACGGTGATGGATCAAGCCCTGATCTTTGGACTGGGTAAGAGTGGTCTGTTTAACTCAGACACTCTGTTCATCACCACCCCCCTTTTCTAAATCGCTAGCTACCCTACCAGACACGGCGGAGCATTCCTATTCTGGCAGCAAGGCCAAGTCAAAACGTAAGGTCCATGCAGATATGGACACGGACACGGACACTACCACAGACACAGACACGGATACCTCAGAAGAGCATCCTCCTCCGAAGATGGCGAAGACGGCGCAGGTTAATATTCCTCAGGTGAATACACCTTTTACCTTCGATCCGTCTGACATCATGCGTCACAGGACTGGGTGCCACCTCCGGCCGTGGCAGCATATATCCACAACAATCTTAGACGGAGCTTCCCCAGGGAAGTTAGGAACCGTCTCAAGTCGGAATGCCCTCGCCCGGATAGTAGCGGAGACACCAGAAATTGACGCAAGTCTCTTGACCTTCTTGAAGAAGTTCTCGAAGGACCCCAAACGAGGTTTGGATAGGGCATGGTCAGGATGCCAAGACATGATGTTGGATGCAATCGGAACTTTGGCCAAAATTCTGGAGATTGCTCTAGCGGCCAAAGAGGGTTCCTCTCCTGTGGACCCGGACGTGCTGGCTGGTTGGACCCAGCGAGCCATCTGCTTGCTGGGCAACGCGAATTGTGCCATTTCATCAGAAAGGAGGAAATCACTTCTCATGAAAATGGATAGTAATTTGACCGAGCTAGCAGATGCTGAGCCGGGACCCCTAGCAGCGGGTCAATTATTTGGGGACAAATTTGTCAAGGACGTCTCCAAATATGTGGGGACTTTTACGGCGCTGGACAAGGCACAGTCCGGCATTAAGAGAGCTCTCAGCCAGGGAGTTTTTAACAGGGCCGGACGAGGCGGGGGCCGCTCGTCGGGTCGTGGAGGTCCACAAGGTTCCCAAAGAGGCGACTTCGGCAGGGGCAGGAACGAGTACGATTCCACCCGTGGCTGGACCTTCTACCCCTCCCGCAGGAGGTTCAACAGGAGCCGTTATCACTTGAATAACAACAGGGGGACCTTCAAACACCAGCAGAACTCAGGTGAGAGTAACAGAGGTTTATCTTCTTCCTTTGGGGGGACGGACTCAGCACTGCCTAGCACAGTGGCGGGAGCTTACACAGGACGCATGGGTGTTACAAACAGTTCAAGGTTTTCACTTGGAGGTCTATTCTCGTCCTGTTCAATCGGGGCTTCCTACAAGTCTCCATTTTTCCCAACAAGATCTCAGTTTTATAGACGAAGAGATCACCGAGTTGCTGCAGAAACACGTGATAGCACCGGTTCATCAAGGTCCTCGCGGTTTCAGCAGCAATATCTTTGTTATACAGAAGAAGGGAGGCGGAAACAGATTGGTTCTGAACCTCAGGGATTTCAACCAGTTTCTAACATACAATCACTTCAAGATGGAGGGCATCCATCTTTTGACAGATCTACTACAGGTAGGAGACTGGATGGTCCGGCTGGACCTGAAGGACGCTTATCTTTCTGTTCCAATATTTCCCCCGCATCGCAGATATCTCCAATTCCGGTGGAAAGACCGATGGTACGAATATTTGGTTCTGCCTTTCGGGCTCTCCTCGGCTCCTTGGTGCTTCACCAAGGTGATGAAGCCAGTGGTGGCATATCTCCGAGAACGGGGTATACGCCTCATAATCTATCTGGACGACATCCTGATAGTGGATCAGTGTCAGCAGACACTATTGCGACACCTCACTCTGACGACAACGTTGCTTCAAAACCTGGGTTTCGTAATCAACACCAGGAAATCAGTCATGGTACCCACTCAAGTGATAGACTTCCTGGGTTTCACGATCAACTCCATGACAGCGTAGCTATGCCTCCCGAAGGACAAGCTGAAGGACCTGAAGAAGGAAATCAGGAGACTGCTGAACAGTCAGACAGTTTCACTCAGGGCGATTGCCAGAGTGGTAGGAATATTGGCGTCATCAGTACAAGCGATATTCCCGGGCCCTCTGCATTACAGGGCCCTGCAACAGTTGAAGATCAGACACCTGCAGAAGGGACTGTCGTATTCGGACAGTATACCTCTCACACAAGAGGTGAAAACCGAACTGCAGTGGTGGCTGGGACACGTAGATGCCTGGAACGGCCGAGCTATTTTCGGCTCACTACCAGAAATAACTATAGAGTCGGACGCCAGCCGTTGGGGCTGGGGAGCGCGTTGCGGAGACATCTCCACAGGTGGCAGATGGTCTCCGGAGGAGCTTTCGCTTCACATAAATTGTCTAGAGCTGCTCGCGGGGTCGTTCGCGGTGCGGACGTTGTCCCCGAGGCAGACATCTTGTTGTATCCTCCTGCGATTGGACAATGTGTCAGCAGTGAGGTACATCAACAAGTTGGGCGGCACGAGGTCGTCGATGCTTGTGCAAATACCCAAGGACTTTTGGCATTACTGTCTAGAGAATCAGATATCGATAATTGCGGAATATCTTCCGGGTCAGTCCAACCAGGTGGCGGACTGGAACTCGAGATACCTCAGGGACTACAGCGATTGGAAGTTGCTCCCGAAGGTGTTCCAATGGCTGCAGAGAATTTGGGGTCCGTTCAGGACGGACTTATTTGCCTCCAGACTAACGTATCAGGTAATCAAGTTCTTCAGCTGGAGACCGGATCCGATGGCGCAAGCAACGGATGCATTTCTCCAGGATTGGACAGAGGGGATGCAGTATGCCTTTGCCCCCTTCATGCTGATCCCCAGAGCTATGTCTCAAGTGATCAGGCAACGGGCGGAAGTAGTCATGGTGACCCCATGGTGGACGTCACATTCATGGTTCCCCTAGCTAATGCAGTGGAGTTGCGATCGTCCCAGACTCCTCCCGGAATCGGAGACGCTATTGCTGGGCCCTCATCAGGAACAGCATCCCTTGATAGTGGAAGGTAGACTAATGCTGATGGCTTGGAGGCTTTCAGGGAACAGTGGCAGTTGCCAGGCATTTCGAGCAGGACTTGTGCTTTAATCAAGCAAGCCTGGGCACCATCCACGCGGAAAAGATACTCCTCGGCCTGGAAGAACTGGGTGGATTGGTGCATGGAACGACATCTGGATCCCGTGGGGGCAGACTTACCCCTCGTGCTGAATTTCTAATCGGATAAGGCTTCCGAGGGTTTGGCTTATAGATCGGTCAATAATTTCAGGTCAGCCATATCAGCAGGCCATGCTCAGCTGGATGGAAAGCCAATAGGCATGCACCCAGTGGTGTGCAAGTTGCTTAAAGGAATTAGGGTGGCTAACCCACCGAAGTCCAAATACACCGGGTTGTGGGATGTGTCTTTGGTCTTGGAGTTATTTAAAAAATGGCCGGCAAACCATCTTTTATCCAGGAAGCAGTTGTCAGCTAAGTTAGCCATGTTACTTTGCCTCTCGGCATGCAGGTCGTCGGACATGCGGGCGCTGGAGGTTACAAGTAGAGTATTTACTCCGGAAGGAGTTTCTTTTTCCATTTCAGGACGCACCAAGACATTATCTCGTCATATTTCATATAATGCTTTTCAAGAGAATGACAAGTTATGTGTTGTTAAATGTTTGAAAACTTATGAGGAATGTACAGCGGTGAATAGGCCGCAGGGCTGTTCTCAATTATTGATTGCCATACAAAAGCCTTTTAAAGCGGTGGCAGCTGCTACCATTGCCAGATGGCTTCGTTATGTCATGAAGGAAGCTGGTGTTGATATTCCCATTTTTGGAGCGCATGCAGTCAGAGGAGCCATGGCGTCAAAGTCATTTATGTTGGGTTCCAGTATACAAGATATCATGCGTAGCGCAGATTGGTCATCAGAATCGACTTTCAAAACGTATTATTATAAGCCAGTGGGGGATATCACCTCTGTTGTATTTAATAAGCGTTAAACAAGCATAATCTGAAGCCTCCGGTCCTGCAATAGAATCACAAATTTGCTAGCATTCGCGACAAGAATTTGCAATTCTATTAAGGACATGGAGGCGAGGATTATCCCACCCGGCATGTTATGTATAAATGCTTGCCCACCCAGTGGTTATGGTGGTTACGGTTTCATATCCTTTATTGCAGGTTCAGATGAGAAAAACGAATGAATGTCGACAACTGCCAGGATATTACGCCTGAAAGGTTTATGTTCTTCCACGTTGGAGGAGTTACCAAGTTATCCAAGTTATGGTTGGAGCTGTTCGCCTAAAGAAAGAGGAAGATGGCGGCAGGCAGAGGCCTCTTATGGACTAAGGGGGCGTGCCTATGGGCTAGTCATGATGGGATGTGTAGTTGTTTAACGTTTTATTGATGAAAAGCAAGCATTTTCATTGGCTGCTGTGAGCTTCAATAAAGATTGAGAAGCATAATCCTCGCCTCCGTGTCCTTAACCCTTTCGATGCTGATGACGAGCTCAGCTCGTCATCACCCACGGGTGTCGTGTGCTGATGACGAGCTGAGCTCGTCATGGTGCCACTAAAATGGCATTTTCCAGCACAGGGGGGGGGAAACGCCCAGCAGCCATGTGGTTAATAGAATTGCAAATTCTTGTCGCGAATGCTAGCAAATTTGTGATTCGCTGCGAAGTCATCCAGTTGAGGTTTTGATCCGGATTTTCTGCGATGAAGCTGAAATCACTCTCGGGTGAGAGACTCTTACTTTTTTAAGCTCGCGCAATGATTGGTGTGAAGCTGTTTTTGAATTTAAATCCATCGTCGCCAAATGTGAAGTATTAATCCTTCCTGTCTTATCAAGAAATGATGAACCAAACAAAGGATATACTTCTTGAAGTTTATTGAAGTGATAAACAGCAATCTCACTGGAGCACGGCTATCCACAATGACATCCAACTGACGAATGGCACATTCATCAATTAGATAACACAAGGCTGCACGACTCACGAGAAATGCACCTTTTGAAGACAAACATTCTCTTCAACAGGTTTGTGACACAGAATGCCAATGAGGTAACAAAGGACATAATGAAAAGACTGCATGGATAAAGTAAACTTTAAACATAATGTATAACACGTACTTTACACTGCACCCTTTTGAATGTAAATGTACAAGTACCTGCTTGCTTTTGTTTTTCTCCATGTACAATTCCTTTTTCCTGACTGCTCCTGTTTATGTAAAGCGCTCTGATACCTCCAGGTCTAGTCAGCGCTATATAAAATCTTTCAAACCAAAAATGAAATCAACTGTATACATATTTTCAAAATGATTACTACAGCAACAAAATGGATAATCGTGATTTTACTAAAATAATTTTACAGGAATTATTTTTCATCTACCAGCTCTTGGACACTCTGACTAGGAAAACGTTAACAAATGGACAGTGCTCTTCTCTGACAATGGAGGCAACCCTACACATGAGGACTTTTAGCACCTAAGGCTCAGCTATAAATATAGCTGCTCAGTGGCCATGTCATGTGTGACACCTTCCGCCAGTCTTGGCTTTATAGGTAAGCACAATACTTGATGAACTTGTTGAGAAGTATACATGCAAAGGGAAACAAAAAATCCCAGAATGCAATGACCATATGCTAATTTTCTAGCTATCGTAACGGAAAGTTAAGGAATGGCAAAAGGTATCACAAATGGCATGGCACCGCTTTGCCGAAACGCTGTCAAACGTAGCTGTTGTCCAGACATTGGATCCGCTGGGGGTTCTTCTATCAGCACAGCAATGCCCCAATGCAAGATGGCTGCGAGTGAACAGCACTGGTCCTTTTTCTGTGTTGAGTCTCTTTGTCCGGTTGCCATAGTAATAGCTGTAAACCTCAGACTCCGACTCAAAAATAGAGGACCAGGTCGTCCCTGGGTTGCGAACGACTCCTGGCAAGAGACCTCCCCGCAACAATAGGCTTTTGCACTGCAGAGGTCCACATTTCCAGGCAATAACCCGATGTGCAGCCGGAAGCGACTTCTTCAGCAACAGACCCGTTACGGACGGATCCACATCACAGATACAACAATACTCCGACTACTCCCAACGCAGAGGCATCAACTGTCCGTGACCCCAGACAAATAGACCAACCTCACAGATACTACACTCCACATATAGGGACACCCTACAACAACAGGGTTGTTTTACTGCTCACAGAAAGCCAGTAACAAGCAAAGCATGAACCTTCTCTATTAATCACAATCTAGGAAGAGCTAAAGAACAACCGACGGCCACTGCCCCCTTCCAACCAAACAGCAAGACACTTACTTATCCAAGACACAGAGTAAGGACCACCGAAACACCCACTTCTACTTCACAACAAGATATTCACCACCAAAAAAGTTCAGAGGACACTACCCCCCCCCCCCCAATTGCCCCCAAAGCAGAAGACTCACGCCATACATAGCTGCACCGAGCACACTTTCCTAAATCACAAGTGACTCACCACCGAGATAGTGCAGTAGCCATCAATCACACCGAACTCTCCTGACCCAAAATGGCCTTTTTCGGGATTACAACACTCGGCTACCAAGAGCCTTTCCAATCCAGAAGACTGGTCTCAACAACAGGTGAGGGGTGGCTACTGACTAGGGCCATTCATGTGAAGCAGTGTGCAAGTGGTGGCGCTCTATTGAGGAGAGTGCACCCTAAATGTGCATTCAGGGGGTCACGTGCAATGTCCTCCGGTGCTGTGGTCTGAAGGGGGTCAGGGGTCATTGTGTGCTGTGCCTGCCTGCTCACGAGATTGGCACTTTAGAGAAGAGGGGGGCAACAGACGTGGTATTCCATTATGTGGCGGTATATCGAAAGGGAGTAATGCCCCTCATGGATGTTGAGTCTATGCAAAGGCACTGGAATTATGCGAGGGGGAAGATCAAATTATGCAGTAGGGTTGCCTAAATGACATAGAATGTGCTGCATTACGCTGTGACCGTACTACTGCATTATTTTGTCTTCTTTCACGTTAACACTGTCTGGGCAAAGGTTCTGCCTCATTAGTAACAGTTTAATACTGAAAAACAACAATAAGGAACGGAAAGGTGACGAGTCTACTTTTGCGAAAGGCCTTCCACTACTCTGCAATACACACTGCTGCATTTTTATTAACTTTTGATCCTTATGAGCAAAACAATGTTGCTGCAGTGGCAAATCCAGCAAATCCATAATTAAGTGAAAAACACCACATGTACAAAATCATAATTCCAGGGGTCCTGCTCATAGATATCGAAAAAACAATGAGGGGGGGGGGTGAGAGCTCCAGGGTATGAAATGTGGCAATTGAAATCCAATCGACGGTTAAACTGCTGGGACAGCCCCCATAGCTCCTCTCACATACTTCATAAAAGTATTTGCACATCTACACCAAATGCTAAAAATTTACTTGTGCATATTCGCGTCAACAACTAAAAAAAGTGAATCTGTGCTTGTAAATGAATTTAAATATGCTTGTAGTTCTGGCAGTATTGCAGAATTTCCTGTTTGAGTAAAATACTCACAGGGAAAGTTCGAGCGAGTTAAACCTACAAATACATGTTTGTCGATATTCACAAACTTCTGTTGGTGGGAGTGGGGATTTCTGGAAATTCAGTTTTTGACCCCTATAATAATCCCCTGTCCTGTTCCATCAATGGTGGCTAAGAATGTATTAGTGAAAACTGATTCCTGCCTCTCAAGGGGGCCTAATGTATTCGATTTAGTTTCACCCTGAGTAGTGACAATTTTGATATAGGGTATCAAATGTAACCACACCGATGCAGCGGACTCTAGTTGAGGGAGGGGTGGTCTACCCCTGAGATCAGGGGATCCAAATGATTACCAATGAAGGACTCAGTGAATCATCCACCAATCCACCCCACATCTCACTTTGAAATATATAAAAAGTCATCAGTGGAAGCGCTGTAAATGATCCAGAAACTTATTTTCGTGGTACCATCAAATTGATTCTCGAAAATGAAAACCATCCTGTATTTTGCTCCACAGATCCGATTCATTGCCCCCAAAATGAGTGTAGGCTTCTAACATGTAGTCGATCTACACGGCCTCACGTTATTCCTGCAAGTGGAGTCTATCCGTATGGTGACTCTAGCTCAGATTCTGATGGAATGCAGCTGGACACATGGATGGCAATATTGGTTCTACGATATGTTCACTTTCACGTACCTCACAAGAAAGAGGATAGCCAACACCTGAAATGATATATAGAAAATTAGCATGAGTGACACAAGTGCTTTCTTCTTTGCCTGGACTTTACCCTGAGTGTTCACCAATGTGCTTTATGCGACAGCCTTCAAAATTTCTCCGCAGGGATTCACTAGTGAGACCTCTGTCTCCTGAAGGTTCTCACGTTCACCCTTCACAACAAATCTGAGCTGGTTCACCACCGAAAACTGCAGTTTATAAGAGACCTAAAGGAACCTTCTATGGAAGGCATTGTGGTTCCTCCCGAAAGAGTTCTATTCTCCAGTTCCTTATAAGGGCTGTCATCTTCTCATGGCAATTTCTGAATCTGCATGGCATCTTGCATACCTGTTGTGCTGCTAGATCATCTCAAGATGAGAACTCTTTGGCACCACCTGGTCCTTTCTTGAGCTAAACAGATAGATCATAACCCAAAAAAGAGGATTTCTAGCCATGTCTTAGAGCATCTATCATGGTGGACCATACGTCAAGCTTTCAGAAAGGTTCCCCTATTAGGCTATTGCACCTCAATTTGCTGTAACAACGGATCTATAGCTTTTCAACTGGAGAGATTTTACCCGGACATGTATGTCTGCATGTCTTCATTCAAATCTGCATCTGGTGACAGGAAAAGGTTGATCTATGGTTTGTGGAAACCTGGATTTTAATACCCACCTACCACCTTTGAACGTGAGCGTCCAATTCCTGGGAAACTAGTCTCAGGCACATAAACATTTCAGATGACTGTTTCGACTGCATCAAGAAAACTCTCTTTGCTAGTTTATCAGTTATTGCAAGAGGCGTTCATGTATTTTTGCCAGTCACAGGTACAGGCGAAAAGCACGGTTGTCTGTTTCCAGTCCTAGACACATTATACAAGCCTGTACTTCTGTGAGTGTTCTCTGGCTAGAGGATAGGCATTCCATATCCAATCCGTTTTGACTTTGGACACCCTGCTTGTGCATGTAAGTCACAACCATATGTGCGAGGCAGTGGGTCCCTATGCCTAACCTAAGTCCGAAAACGTCAACCTTTTGTATCAATTCTACAGCTAGAGGTTTGGCTCTAACACTGGAGCACAAAAGACTGTCTTTGTGCTACATATAAACACAAGAGCCTCTGTGGCCCTGTGCCAGTCCCAGAGGCAACGGGGGATCTCAGGCCCCTGCCTCTATTCAAAGACCAGATAAAGGCCCTTTTCTCTGCACCACATCTAATGGTGAAATATTACATGGCCCATCCAGTCTTCTGGTAAACATCACCCTGCCCCAGTCATAGCAGTGAAAGCTCCACTGACCCATGCCTATTCATGAAACACCCACTGCCCCAGAGAGTAAGGCCCCCTCTCACAGTGAGAATGTCTCAGAGGGATGCTAAAGGGACCATCTAGTTTTTGAAGTCTCAATAACTCCAACAAGTTTTCGAAATGGCTTTGTAGGAAAAATTCTTAGATCTTAATTTATACAGTATGGTTTGTAAGCCTCTTTCACGTGCTCGCAAAATATACAGAAACTTTATTTCACTACATATGTGAGTCATAATGTTTTTATATAATTGGACAAGTTAATTGTAATGAAATACTGTTCAATTACCTTGAACATTTTTGGAATTTTATTAGGGTTTTTTTTCATCTGTTTACTTCAGTTTAGCTGTTTTTAATGGAACCATTCAAAAACTGTAATGACTAAAATACAACAGACCGCTAGTGAGAATGTATTAATATATTGAGATCCTTAGACTCTGGTTGCAGGATAATGTCTCAACTTTATGTCACCTCTAGCTGGGTTTATCATTTGTATGTTCTCAGGGCTGGTGCGAGCAAATGAATGAATGAATGAAAATATTTGTAGAGCGCACGATGGCCAAAACGGCTTCCTGGCGCTGAGAGCTCTAAGGAACAGAACAGACAGGGCCAGGAGGTTTAGCGGGGGTAGGCCAGGGCAAACAGAAAAGTTTTGAGTGCTTTACGGAAGTGTGAGAAGATAGGGATAGAGCGCATGGAGAGAGGAAGGGAGTTCCAGAACCGGGGTGCAAGAACAGAGAATCTAGTTCCACCAGTGCGAGTTTTGTGGAAACGGGGAACAGTGAGGAGGGCAGAGGAAGATGAACGGAGAGTGCGGGCAGGGGTGTGAAAGGAAATCAGAGAATTGATAAAAGCCGGTGCAGAGTGATCAAGGGCCCGATAAACAAGGCAACCTAGTTTGAACAAAGATCTCTGCAGGATGGGTAACCAGTGGAGGGATTTGAGGACAGGAGTGATGTGATGGGTTTTGGGCAAATGAAAGATGAGACGGGCAGCCTGATTTTGGATTGCTTGAAGGCGGCGGGTTTCGTAGGCAGGAATGCCTGCGAACAAGCTATTACCATAATCAAGGCGGGAAGTGATGAGGGCAGAAATGATGATTTTAAGGGAGTCAAGAGAAAAGAAGCGGGAGATTTTTCGGATCATCCGAAGGGAGAGGAAGCAGGAGGACACCACGGCACTGACCTGGCCGTGCATGGACAGGTCCTGGCTGACCTTAATGCCCAATGTTTTAACGGAGGGAACTGGGGTGGGAGGGGGGCCAAGAATAGGGGGCCAGAAGGCAGAGGACCAAGGGCTGGATGAGCGGCCAGTCAGAACAAGCTCAGTCTTATCTGGATTGAGCTTGAGGTGATTGGCGCTCATCCACCCAGAAATAAAGACCATGGTGGAGTGAAAAAAAGATAGGGAGTGAGAAGAAGAAGAAAGATCAAAGACGAGCTGGAGGTCATCTGCGTAGTTATACACAGAGACCCCCAGCAAAGGAGAATTTATTGTTATTGAAGATCAATGTCTACATACACCAGTATTTAAATAATTCCTCAATGAAAACGTTCTAAATCCTAGGGTGCCTTAGCTAACGGACATTGCCCCAAGCATGTCTATTTGTAATTATTTTTTGTATAATGTTACTGTCGGCACACAAGCAAAGGGTTATTAATTGTGGTTAACAGACACGTTCTTGATATGGTAATAGTTATATGACCTAGCAAGGAAAATTCAGTGAACTATAATCTTAAACTAAAAGGGTCAAGATCAGGAATGGAAGGTGTTTAACATTTGAAAATTCATGCAAATTCCTTTAATAGATATTTTATAATAATTTTTGAAAGGCTGTGACTTAAACATTAATAACGAATATCTAAACAACATAACATGAGTACATGAAAGCACTATTTTACTTAAAATCGCGTATGATTTATTTATGTGTGCAATATAGTATCTATATGTACTAACAAATAAAGTAACCAACATTACAGAAATCAAAATCAAACCAGACGTCCTCTAACAAAACCACCATCTAAGTTCCTTACTGTTTACGAGATAAATTTAGTAGAAGGAAATTGTTTTATTGAATGCCTCTTCAAAGGCCATTTTGGCCCTCCGGTGTTATTCGGTGAGCAGTAGGTGGCCAGTCCCGCTCAGGCTAACTCTTACTTTTTCTGCAGTGGCATGCGAAAGAAGAGCACCGTGCCCCCCACTCCTGCCACCAATCTGTAAGCAGACCAGTGTGCTGGACCCTCCACAGCCTCGTGAATGCCATGAAATGTGCCTAACCCTTCCCAGCGCAGGACCGTGGGAACGAGCCCCAATCCATGGCAGCTACCAGCAGCTTCAGGAAGCGAAGAGGCGCGGCCAGCTCAAGAAATGTAGGTACAGGCCCTATGTGCAAATAATGGTAGTGTTACAATGCATAGATGCACTCCACCTTTTTGGTAAGGCGGCTCCTCCATGTAGGCGGAGGAGCATCACCACACTGCTTTCTCGCAGTGCGAGAAGCAGTAACATAGAAAAGTAAAAGGGTTTGGTTGGGGGCGGGCGGTTCTGCAACAGGGCAGGGAAAGAGTGGCTAGCTCAATGTTGCGGGCCCTGATTGTTTGGTTCGCCCTCTGGGGCCAACCAAACCAGTCATGCGCACTCTGCCATTAACTCCATGTACGCTGCATGCAGCCTACATGGAGAAAATGGCCTTCCCTTAGGCGCCTGGCTGGGAGCCGTCCCCACCAATCACAACGCTGCCATTGCAGCGGTGTGATTGGCTTAGGGGAGGGGGGCTGCCTGCCTCCTGTGAGGAGCAGAGAAGCAGAGAAGACACAGAACCGGATCGGGCTGGCTAAGGTGAGTTATATATTTTGTTTATAATTAAAATTACCCCCTCCCCGCGAGTCATGCCGGCTGCGACTGAATGATGAAGTGGCCTACTTTAAACATTTATTTTACACACAAGTGTATTTTCTTGCCAAAACATTCATATAAGTGTCGATGTCAAGAGAGTGTCGAAAATCTGTGTTATTCATATAATTCTTCTCACAAGTGTTGATGGGGGTACAAAAGGCAGAAACTTGACAGATTTTCTTAACTCCAGGAAAAATAAAAATGTGCCTGCTGTAGAAGTCCCAAAGTATGGGATAAAATGCCTTTTTTATGTATTTTTGATATCATTTGCCTCTATGCCTAGGCTGTGCCCTAAGCAGCCGCTCACATTATGGAAGCATAGACCCAGAAGAGAGAAGTCATGTGGAGTATGGGAGAAAACTGCCAGATTGCATGCCCTATTTAATGTTTCCTCTCTGTTGAGTGTTTTTTTGCCCCCCACAGCAGTTCCACTTCATTGCAGGAGCAGTTACAGTGGAAAACAAAATTGACCTAGTGTCCACCAGGCAATGGTGGAACCGTCTATTCTTTATTTTCTGTAGACAAACACCCAAAGAAGGGGTGCGTCATCTGAAAATTGTGAGAAGGTGGCCTGATATGCAGTGCTCACTATTCTAGTGAACACTATGTATCAGTCCAGCAACCCTTATTGATGATTGGTTGTAAGTCAACCTTATAGACCAGCTATCCTAGTAGCGTGGATACGAGCAGTCTAAGGCTAAAGACTCGAGAGGGCGTGTTAAGCCAGCTGTTTACCACACATATACCCCTTGAATACCAAGTGAAAGGACACCACACAAGTGTTATGAAAATAAACAGTTATTTATTTAAAGATCACAACAGCCCTGTACTCTTTATGAGGACAGGGTACTAAGCACAAACCAAAACTCTTACAAAAATACTTAAGTTAGCACAGTATATACAAATGCCCGAGGGGCACGGAAAACCATATACTCTGAAAGTGGAATGCGAAATTCCTAGCAGGTAAGTACAGTACTAATAGCTTTTGGAATCGCTAGGACTTGACTAGGGAATCGTTAGATTACTTCTAGGAGGACTAGGGGACTCGGGTGCAGTGTGTGCACTCTCACGCGAGATGCGGGACAAAAGTCTATGGTAGCTAGGAATTAGAAAGTTAGTGTTCTCGGGCGAACCCGACCTGGTAGGGAGAAAACGAAAGTAGATTCTGACCCTTGGATAGTGAGGCTATGCTGGGGCACCGAAATGCCGAAGTTACCTAGCCCAGGGGCTGCAGCTGCATAGGTCTGAAAAGACGTCGGGAATCCTCGTAGACGGACCAGGAGCCGGAAGAAAAGATGCTGGCCGGTGACCAGTGAAGAAAGTTCAGTTGGATCCAAGCCTGGATCTCGAAGATAGATGACACCTGAAAGCAGAGGGGACCAAGTTCGAGACTACTAGCCAGTAGTCAGTGGGCACCAGGAGGGCACCGGATGGTAGCCACCTCGACAAGGTGAGTGGGTGACGCTTGACTCGAAGATCTCACGGACCAGGAGGCGTTGTCGGCGACCAGGATGGAGGATCGAGCTGTCCCACGAAGATGGAAGCTGTCGGCGTCGCTGGACCCAGGATTGGGCAACAAAGCCTTGGCAAATTCAAGCCCACGCGGTGGACCTAAAATGGCGTCTGGAGTGGACCAGGAGGGTCCGGGGTGCCTCTCTTGAAAAAGGAAGCAAGGGCCAGCCTGGAGCAACCAGACCAGCAGTCGTGAAGTCGTTGGGCGTCGTTCAGAAGGCCACAAGCCAGCCGGCTAGTAGCCAAACAACGCGGTGCACAGCAAACAGCAGAAGGGCCCCACGCCGATCGTGGAGATGCAGGGAGGCTGATCTTGGGTGCTGGAGCTGCGCAGGGTCGGGGCTTCTCGGACCCCAAAGCACTCACCAGTGGAGGACACGGTGGGCTTGCAGTAAAGATGTCGTGCAGTCTTGGCGATCGTCGGTCCCTTGAGGTCTCGTCGCACTCACGGTTCTCAGCTTGGCTGTAGAGGTGAGTAGAGGTCAGAGGTGCCAGGGAAGCCGGGTCTCGTCGAGCTGGGTCGTCGGATTCGTGATGAAGGACTTGCAGCAGACCGCAGTGTTCTTTAGGATGGTGCCCGCTTGATGCAGGGTGACTACTCCTTAGCCACAAGGGAGAATCTTGAAGAAGAAATCGTGAAGTCCTTTCGAAGAAAGTGGTATCTTGATTCCAAAGATGATCTAATTTTAACAGGGGGCCCGCTCCCATCTTTATACTAAAAAAGGGGGCTGACCCGGTGACTAGGTCCTGCCTATGGGTGGGACCAGGAGGGGGGTGGTTACACCCCTCTCCCCTGCCGGACTTCCCCAGGCCAGGGGCTGGTGTGCCCCTGGAACTGGTTCTGACTGGCCTATGCGTAGTGAGCACCGGGGTGCCACTCAGCAGTCACCTTCCTGAAAAGCCCTGCCTACCCAGGATACACAAAACCATGTCTGGGACGGTGCTAGCACCGCCCCTGACAGGAAACCCTTTGTCCAGGCTCCCCTCACTGGAAGGACTCCCAGCTGCAGGGGGTCAGACTCGTGTCTGTGGTGGCAGCATCCATTTTGTGGAGCTGAGGCTTCAGTTAACTTTAACCGGGGTTCACAGTTACATACATGTCGTGTCCCTCTAGAAGGGTGGAATGCTAACCCCGTCGCCAGAATTGGCGAGGGGTTAGTATTCCAATTCGTATGACACCTTACTCGACATGTTTTGATAAAGCAATACCAAAGATAGCATTTAACCGCGAGGATTATAATGCACTTAAGAGTATATGGTATGCGATATCATGGAACAGCTATTAGGACTTGATTCCGCAAGCTGCAGACAGGCTCAGCTCATGCCAGAGCACTATCTCACATGATTCCAAGCACTCTGCCTTCAGGATTGTCAAGGCCTGCCATAGGAGTGACTGATAGGAATCTGTGTGTCCATTTTAGGGTTAGGTATAGGGATACTACACCTACAGCAAAGGGTGATTACACGACTTTGCCCCAGCTGTCATGCAGCCAGTTGTGTCAAATTTAGGAGACCAGCCAGGGGTGGCATAATACATGCTGCAGCCCCTGGTAGCCCTGGGTACACCTATGCCCTGAGTTACAGGGTCTGATAAGGTGGCCCAGTACCAATTGGTAGATGCACCTAGGGTACATGAGGTAATTTAGAAAGAGAACAGCCAGGCTGTGGGTCTGATTGGCAGGCCCACAGCCAGAGAAAGTCGTAAACCAGTGAAACAAAAGCAAAAAATCTGGGTGATCATAGGATTGCAGACCCTACTCTCCTACATGACCCCCCCCCCAAACTTTGGGACAATAAGCTAACCTTGACCAGGTGAGTCTTCTTGTTCTAAGTGGAAATATCTGGAGAGCCCATCGGCATTGCCATGATCAGTACCAGGTCTATGTTCCACTGTAAAGTCCATCCCCTGTAGGGAAATGGACCACCTAAGCAGTTTGGGGCTTTCACCCTTCATCTGATTTAGCCACAGGAGGGGCTTATGGTCGGTCTGAATCTTGAAGTGAGTGCCAAACAAGTATGGCCTCAGCTTCTTCAGGGCCCAAACCACAGCAAAGGCCTCCCTCTCAATAGCTGACCAATTCTTCTCTCTGGGGGTCAGCCTTCTGCTTATAAAAGCAATGGGCTGATCCTGACCATCAAAATTCAGTTGAGAAAGAACAGCTCCCACACCCAACTCAGAAGCATCTGTTTGGACAATGAATGGTTTGGAGTAGTCTGGACTCTTAAGGATAGGTGCTGTGCACATGGCCTGCTTTAGGTCATCGAATGCTTTTTGACAGCCTGCTGTCCACTGAACCTTTTTTGGCATTTTCTTACTTGTCAGTTCATTTAATGGTGTCACAATGGAACCATAGTTCCTGACAAACTTTCTGTAGTATCCAGTCAGGCCCAAGAAAGCTCGAACCTGAGTCTGGGTGGTTGGAGGAGCCCAGTCCCTGATTGACTGTATTTTGCTCTCCAGTGGTTGAACCTGGCCTCCACCCACAAGGTGGCCCAGGTATACAACCTGTGTCTGCCCTATCTGGCACTTGGTGGCCTTGATAGTGAGGCCTGCTGCTTGCAGAGCCTCTAACACTTTCCTCAGGTGGACCAGGTGATCCTCCCAGGTGGAGCTAAAGACAGCAATATCATCTAGATATGCTGCACAGAAGTCATCCAGCCCAGTAAGGACTTGATTCACCAACCTTTGGAAGGTGGCAGGTGCATTTTTCAGACCAAAGGGCATTACCACAAATTGATAATGCCCACCAGGGGTTGAAAATGCTGTTTTGGGTTTGGCATCCTCAGCTAACCTGATTTGCCAATACCCAGCTGTTAAGTCAAATGTACTTAAGTAGTTGGCAGAAGCCAATCTATCTATAAGTTCATCTGCCCTTGGTATTGGATGGGCATCAGTCTTAGTGACTGCATTGAGACCCCTGTAGTCTACGCAAAACCTCATCTCTCTCTTACCATCTTGGGTGTGAGGCTTTGGCACTAGAACTACTGGACTAGCCCAAGGGCTATCTGAGGGTTCAATGACTCCCAATTCCAACATTTTCTGCACTTCAGTTTTTATGCAGTCTCTAACATGATCAGGCTGCCTGTAGATTTTACTCTTGACTGGCAGGCTGTCACCAGTGTCAACCTCATGGGTGCACCAATTGGTCTGACTGGGTGTCAGAGAGAACATATGTCTGAAAGACTGAAGAACCTGTTTACAGTCTTTCTGCTGATGTTCAGAGAGGCTGCCACAAAAGACAACACCATCTACTGACCCATCATCAGGATTCTGAGTGAGCAGGTCTGGGAGAGGGTCACTCTCTTCCTCCTGTCCCTCATCTATGGCCATGAGCAAGCTCATGTCCTTCCTGTCGACATATGCTTTGAGCCTGTTGACATGGAGTACCCTGTGGGGACTCCTGGGAGTTCCAAGGTCCACCAGGTAGGTGACCTCTCCCTTTTGCTCAAGAATTGTGTGGGGCCCAGACCATTTGTCTTTGAGTGCTGCTGGGGCCACTGGCTCCAACACCCACACCTTCTGTCCAGGCTGATAAACAGTCAGGACAGCCTTTTGGTCATGCCAAGCTTTTTGAAGTTCTTGACTGGCCTTAAGGTTTTCTGATGCCTTCTCCATATACTCAGCCATCCTGGAGCGGAGACCAAGTACATAGTCCATTATGTTGGTTGCAGGCTTTTTGAGAGGTCTCTCCCATCCTTCCTTCACCAAACACAGGGGGCCTCTCACAGGGTGCCCATACAAAAGTTCAAAAGGGCTGTAGCCAACCCCCTTTTGTGGGACCTCTCTGTAAGCAAACAGAAGGCAGGGCATCAGGACATCCCATCTACGCCTGAGTGTTTCAGGTAGTCCATGAATCATCCCTTTTAGGGTCCTGTTGAACCTTTCAACAAGCCCATTGCATTGTGGGTGATAGGGTGTAGTGAATTTGTAATTGACACCACACTCCTTCCACATAGCAGTTAAGTAGCTTGACATGAAGTTTGCACCTCTGTCAGAGACAACCTCCTTAGGGAAGCCCACTCTGGAGAACACTCCAACTAGGGCCCTTGCCACCACAGGTGCTGTGGTGGTCCTAAGTGGAATAGCTTCAGGATACCTGGTGGCATGATCCACTACCACCAGTATAAACTTGTGCCCTGATGCTGTCTGGGGTTCCATTGGACCAACAATGTCAATCCCCACTCTTTCAAAGGGCACCCCCACCACAGGCATTGGTATAAGGGGGGCCTTTGTTGTGCCACCTGACTTACCACTGGCTTGGCAAGTGACACAGGAGCGACAAAACTCCTTGGTATCCTCATTCATGTGAGGCCAGTGAAAGTGTGAGACAAGTCTGTCCCAAGTCTTTGTCTGGCCTAAGTGACCTGCTAAGGGAATCTCATGGGCCAAGGTAAGTAGGAAACCTCTCTGAGACAAGGGTACAACCAGCCTCCTGGTCATGCCAGGCTTGGGGTCTCTTGACTCAGTGTACAGGAGTCCATCTTCCCAGTATACCTTATGGGTACCTGTGGCGTTCCCAGCAGCCTCAGCAGCAGCCTGCTGTCTGAGGGGTTCAAGAGAAGGGCAGTCTAACTGGTCCTTCCCCAGGTCTTCCCTTGAGGGTCCCCCTGAACCCAAGAATTCAACTTGATCAAGTTCAAACTCTCTAGGCTCAGTTTCCCTCAATTCCTGCAGGTCAGCCTCCTCTGAGACTTGATCCACAACCTGGGGCAAGGGGGAAGGCACAGCCTTAACCCTACTGCTCTTTTTCTTGGAAGGTGTCTGGTCCATTGTTCCAGGATCCAGCACCTGTTCAGTGGGGCATTTTCTGGCCTGTGACCTAGTCACAGCAAACACATGTGCTGGCAAACCTAACATTTCCAGATGAGTCCTCTGCTCCACTTCTGACCATTGTGATGACTCCAAATCATTGCCCAACAAACAATCCACTGGGAGGTCTGAACTAACTACAACCTTCTTTTGGCCAGTTACCCCTCCCCAGGAGAAAGCTACAATTGCCATACTATGATTGGTAGTGACATTGCTTGCATTGGTCACCAGGAATTCTGTACCTGGCATGATCTGTCCAGGGTCCACAAAGCTAGGTGTCACCATTGTGACACTGGCACAAGTGTCCCTATAGGCCTGAGCCATTTTTCCATTAATAAAAGGTGTCTGTCTGTATTTGCCCAAAGTATTGGGACTTATGTCAGGGGACATATCCATATCCCCTGTACTGACAAGGACAGCCTGAGTGAGGGTGCCAACTAAGTTGTCACTCCCCTCAGAACCCAGGGTTAACCCTACTAAACCCTTGGGAGGTGCACTACCACTGCTGGCTGTACTAGGGGGCACAGGTGCCTTAGGGGCTGCAGTGGCAGGAGTCTGCCCTCCTCCTTTCTTGGTGCACTCACTAAACCAGTGAGTTTTACTTTTACAGTATTGGCACCACCTTTTAGATTGGCCTTCTTTCTTCTTTTGGGGAGCCTGACCCCCACCCTCTTTGGGTTGTTGGGGACCTGTCGAAGACTTCTGGTCATTTTGTTCCCCTTTTGAATCTTTACCCTTCTGGTCTGCTTTCTTCTGACCACCTTGATTCTGGCCCTGGTTCTGTTTAACTCTTGTTCTAACCCATCTGTCTGCCTTCTTTCCCAATTCTTGGGGAGAGGTCAGATCTGAGTCAACAAGATGCTGATGCAACAACTGGTTCTGACAATTGTTTAAAATTTGCTCTCTCATCATCAAATTGTACAATCCTTTATAATCAGTAACCTTACTGCCCAGCAACCAGCCCTCAAAAGCCTTAGTGGCACAATCTACAAAGTCAGCCCAATCTTGAGACTGAGTTTTCTGGGTATCCCTGAACAGCACCCTGTACTGCTCAGTGGTTAGGCCAAACCCATCAACCAGTGCACTTTTCAAGACTTGGTAATCATTAGCATCCTCTACCCTTGTGGTGAGGAGCTTGTCTCTTCCTTTACCTTCAAAGGAGAGCCACAAGATAGCTGCCCACTGACTTGGGGGAACACCTTGCACAGTGCAGGCCCTCTCCAAAGCAGTAATCCATTTGTGGATGTCATCCCCTTGTTTAAAGGGGGGCACTATCTTACCAAGGTGTTTTGTATCAAAACTCCTTTCCCTATTGCTAGGTACAATGCTGCCACCAGTGGGGACTGTCCCACTCAATTGTTGCTCTCTAGCAAAGGCAAGCCTCTCTTTGGCCAGGGCAAGTTCTTCCCTTTCAATCCTCAGATTGGCTGCCTTTTCCTTAGCTACATACATTCTCCTCTGGGGAGATGTCATTCCCCTCTGAGAGGAATGTTGAGAGCCATTGGTATGAATGGATCTGCTAGAGCCTCTTGACAGAGATCTAACTCGTCCATTCCCAATGTTAAGCTGACCTGAGAGTGGCCCCAGGGCTCCCCTAGAGTCCCTCTCATGTCTGCTTAAGTTGGTCCTGGTTAGTCTGACGACTTCTACCTGGTCCTGATCTGCCTCACCCTTAGATTCCAAGTCATCATCCTCATCATCAGCATCATCTGCTTCCTGATGTGGAGGGTCCTGGTTATCAAAGGGTCCCTGTAGGGAGGGCATATTGCCTTCTGAAGTAGAAGGGTCTGGGTTACCAGCCCTCCTTGCATCATGAGTCTCTAAGAGACCAATCAGAAAAGCAGTTGTGGGGTTAGACCCCTGCTTAATCTTCCTAGAGGTACATACTTGTCGTAACTCATGGAAGCTAAGCGCAGTATATCTTGAAGGGATGACCTGTGGAGGGTCAACTGACACAAGGGGAGACTCAGTGTTTCCTCCTGTGACCGACATACTGCTTCTAGTGTGGTGTAAGTGATGCACCTACCTACACTATGTGTTACCTACTGGTCCCTTGCTAGAGTTGTAGCCAAGGTGTGCTAAGCCTTGAGGAGCTACAACAGCTGGTTCAGTAGAACTCAGAGTATTCTAAGCTTTAGTTATATGTACCTAACAGTACTTATGTGATCTTTCAGCAAGATATTCTTAGGATACGTGTGGTAAAACAACAGCAAGCTCAAATCCCAACCGCTGCTCACCAATGTGAGAAGGTGGCCTGATATGCAGTGCTCACTATTCTAGTGAACACTATGTATCAGTCCAGCAACCCTTATTGATGATTGGTTGTAAGTCAACCTTATAGACCAGCTATCCTAGTAGCGTGGATACGAGCAGTCTAAGGCTAAAGACTCGAGAGGGCGTGTTAAGCCAGCTGTTTACCACACATATACCCCTTGAATACCAAGTGAAAGGACACCACACAAGTGTTATGAAAATAAACAGTTATTTATTTAAAGATCACAACAGCCCTGTACTCTTTATGAGGACAGGGTACTAAGCACAAACCAAAACTCTTACAAAAATACTTAAGTTAGCACAGTATATACAAATGCCCGAGGGGCACGGAAAACCATATACTCTGAAAGTGGAATGCGAAATTCCTAGCAGGTAAGTACAGTACTAATAGCTTTTGGAATCGCTAGGACTTGACTAGGGAATCGTTAGATTACTTCTAGGAGGCCTAGGGGACTCGGGTGCAGTGTGTGCACTCTCACGCGAGATGCGGGACAAAAGTCTATGGTAGCTAGGAATTAGAAAGTTAGTGTTCTCGGGCGAACCCGACCTGGTAGGGAGAAAACGAAAGTAGATTCTGACCCTTGGATAGTGAGGCTATGCTGGGGCACCGAAATGCCGAAGTTACCTAGCCCAGGGGCTGCAGCTGCATAGGTCTGAAAAGACGTCGGGAATCCTCGTAGACGGACCAGGAGCCGGAAGAAAAGATGCTGGCCGGTGACCAGTGAAGAAAGTTCAGTTGGATCCAAGCCTGGATCTCGAAGATAGATGACACCTGAAAGCAGAGGGGACCAAGTTCGAGACTACTAGCCAGTAGTCAGTGGGCACCAGGAGGGCACCGGATGGTAGCCACCTCGACAAGGTGAGTGGGTGACGCTTGACTCGAAGATCTCACGGACCAGGAGGCGTTGTCGGCGACCAGGATGGAGGATCGAGCTGTCCCACGAAGATGGAAGCTGTCGGCGTCGCTGGACCCAGGATTGGGCAACAAAGCCTTGGCAAATTCAAGCCCACGCGGTGGACCTAAAATGGCGTCTGGAGTGGACCAGGAGGGTCCGGGGTGCCTCTCTTGAAAAAGGAAGCAAGGGCCAGCCTGGAGCAACCAGACCAGCAGTCGTGAAGTCGTTGGGCGTCGTTCAGAAGGCCACAAGCCAGCCGGCTAGTAGCCAAACAACGCGGTGCACAGCAAACAGCAGAAGGGCCCCACGCCGATCGTGGAGATGCAGGGAGGCTGATCTTGGGTGCTGGAGCTGCGCAGGGTCGGGGCTTCTCGGACCCCAAAGCACTCACCAGTGGAGGACACGGTGGGCTTGCAGTAAAGATGTCGTGCAGTCTTGGCGATCGTCGGTCCCTTGAGGTCTCGTCGCACTCACGGTTCTCAGCTTGGCTGTAGAGGTGAGTAGAGGTCAGAGGTGCCAGGGAAGCCGGGTCTCGTCGAGCTGGGTCGTCGGATTCGTGATGAAGGACTTGCAGCAGACCGCAGTGTTCTTTAGGATGGTGCCCGCTTGATGCAGGGTGACTACTCCTTAGCCACAAGGGAGAATCTTGAAGAAGAAATCGTGAAGTCCTTTCGAAGAAAGTGGTATCTTGATTCCAAAGATGATCTAATTTTAACAGGGGGCCCGCTCCCATCTTTATACTAAAAAAGGGGGCTGACCCGGTGACTAGGTCCTGCCTATGGGTGGGACCAAGAGGGGGGTGGTTACATCCCTCTCCCCTGCCGGACTTCCCCAGGCCAGGGGCTGGTGTGCCCCTGGAACTGGTTCTGACTGGCCTATGCGTAGTGAGCACCGGGGTGCCACTCAGCAGTCACCTTCCTGAAAAGCCCTGCCTACCCAGGATACACAAAACCATGTCTGGGACGGTGCTAGCACCGCCCCTGACAGGAAACCCTTTGTCCAGGCTCCCCTCACTGGAAGGACTCCCAGCTGCAGGGGGTCAGACTCGTGTCTGTGGTGGCAGCATCCATTTTGTGGAGCTGAGGCTTCAGTTAACTTTAACCGGGGTTCACAGTTACATACATGTCGTGTCCCTCTAGAAGGGTGGAATGCTAACCCCGTCGCCAGAATTGGCGAGGGGTTAGTATTCCAATTCGTATGACACCTTACTCGACATGTTTTGATAAAGCAATACCAAAGATAGCATTTAACCGCGAGGATTATAATGCACTTAAGAGTATATGGTATGCGATATCATGGAACAGCTATTAGGACTTGATTCCGCAAGCTGCAGACAGGCTCAGCTCATGCCAGAGCACTATCTCACATGATTCCAAGCACTCTGCCTTCAGGATTGTCAAGGCCTGCCATAGGAGTGACTGATAGGAATCTGTGTGTCCATTTTAGGGTTAGGTATAGGGATACTACACCTACAGCAAAGGGTGATTACACGACTTTGCCCCAGCTGTCATGCAGCCAGTTGTGTCAAATTTAGGAGACCAGCCAGGGGTGGCATAATACATGCTGCAGCCCCTGGTAGCCCTGGGTACACCTATGCCCTGAGTTACAGGGTCTGATAAGGTGGCCCAGTACCAATTGGTAGATGCACCTAGGGTACATGAGGTAATTTAGAAAGAGAACAGCCAGGCTGTGGGTCTGATTGGCAGGCCCACAGCCAGAGAAAGTCGTAAACCAGTGAAACAAAAGCAAAAAATCTGGGTGATCATAGGATTGCAGACCCTACTCTCCTACAAAAATACCAATAAGCAATATCCTTAACACAGTGGAAGTTCTCTTCTATTTTTATTTCTGCCTGGTATTGCTATGGTGTAGTTAAGGGAACTGGATAGTAAGGCAAGTGACACAGCATCGACAGGTCGATTCCAAGTCCTTTGGTTGAGATATTATGTCTGGTGGAAACTCCATCTTTGTGAAAAACAGACACCCCGTATTCTAAATAGACAACTGATTTCTGGTACCTTTAGTGCAATTAGCACCTACCTCAATTATACCCAAAAAATCAATGACTTTGTAACGATTATCCTGAAAGCCAGCAACTGTACCTGTTCCTCACTATCCTTGACACAGAATATTCTGGATGCAGAGGCTGGATAAAAGCTATTGCCTCCTGTGCTTATCTATGGTAGCAGTGGTTGCAGCTTTACCCGAGTTGGTTTGAGTGGTACCTGATATATTTTCCCTTTGGTGATATGTTGTAGTGCAATTGTCCAGTAAGATGTTCATATTTATTTTAGGAAATAAACATCTCTTTAAACGTTTTGGTAGTGTAGTTGACTACCATTACTCATTGAGACTGCACATTAATGCAGTAATATCACAATGTATTTTTATTGTACGAATTACTAGGAAACTACTCTTTCCATACCAAAGCTCTTAAAATCATCAGATCAACAGTTAATGGCTCCCCAGGGCTCGAAAGTTCATATAAATATTACTAGACCTGCAGGTCTAGTAACTTGAATAATCTACTCACCCTAACTGTAATGTACTTGACCCGTGAATTGGTCTCAAATTGTGTGATCCTAGGCAAATATTTTGTCCTGCGGAGCCATTTTTTTCTTCATTATAACATAAGAGATCACCTTCAAAGATGCAAGTTCACTATTTCAACGGTACAAAAAAGCCCTCCTTATTTACTACACTTAACGTTTGCTCAGTATATATACTAAGAATCAAGCCCACATATAGGTTACACACGATCCCTGGCATGCCTTTTAGTTCACTAATAGCATTACCATCTGAGCAGGAATATTTCCCAGTTCATGTTTAAAAACGTACTTCCCATAAATATATTACTAAAGCATGGTGTGGTAGTGCACTGTCATTTACAGACAGCACATTTTTCATTGAAATGGACACAGAACTTTCCCACCAGCATGTAGTTTTACCGATAAAACTATATAACGCATAAACAATGTTTGGAAATTAGGTTTCAACAGAAATATTTAACATGTGCACATCACCAAGTAAAGTGTTCTGATTTGTTTTGATCCTAAAAAAAGATTTGTTCACCACAGAATTATAAAAATGTGTTTTCATAACAAGAGACATATATTTTAATGTTTGAACAGGTCACGTCTTAGCTATTTTAAGCGTTGTTTTAGAAAAAAAGCCTGGCATCTTACAGCCTTTCATTTCACATGCTTTGCACAGAGTGATTGTCAGACAGTTTACTTTACAAAATCTTTTAACTTCAGTCACAGAAAGAAAGGTAAATGTAGGAAGACAAACTGACTTTTGACCTCTGTCTCTGAAAGCTGAGCAAATGTGACAAGATAACAAGATTTAAAGGCATCTTTATTGCTCATTCACTATGTTAGCAAGCAGAACACCTGTTGTTAGCTCACCAGAACAGGTGAGTAGGCCCTAAAAATAGCTTGTCCTGATTAAATCTGGCTTGCCATAGCAAGTGGATTTTTCGAGCCCTGCTCCAGACTAGATTGTGCTAATGCTATCTATCTCGGCTTTCCTGAAGGTAGTTTAACCAGACTACAAATTATATAAAATGCAGCAGCTAGGATTGTTTTTAAAGTACCACAGAAAACTCATACACCTCTTCTGAAAAAGCTTAATTCGCTGCCAGTTAAACAAATGCAAGGTGTAACCTGTTGCCAGGTTTTCAAGGCGATACATGGCCTTGCCTCTTAATTCGTATCTAAACAAATGTTTAGATATATTCTATCACAGACTCTTTGCTCATTCTTAGCCCATCTGCTATTAGTACCGAGATTTCACAAACTTATTTAATGGTTTGGGCCTATCGAAATGGAATTAACATAACATAATTATCTTCTAGTATGTACATTATTAATACAAAGCAAAAGTCAGTTATTCAGAAGAAAAGATTTAGCTCCCCATCCCCCCCCCCCTCCCCCCCTCCCCCCCAAAAAAAAGGGCAAAGAGAGCTGGACACCAATTGTAGTAGGAAAGAAAGGACATTTTTTTAGGTGCTCAATTTTAGTCAATGAGGAGATTTATCTGTGTGATCACTTATATAATGAGTCATTAAAACTCACAGAATTAATTAACAACAAGCTTTGGCAACGCCAATAGGTTTCACCTCAAGTATCAATTGCTTTACCAATAGAGATGCTGTATAGCACTAGGTGTTTTCCTTATATTGTGCAGCATCATCAAAAAATGTATTCAGATAAGTAAAGTGAATCGACCTACATCATTTCATTGCAGCACACATAGATGATGACGAGTGCGCACCAGTGGAAGAATGCGGTCACCATTTCCCTTAATTTTGTAATGATTTGTTTTAGCTTTTTAGCACAAATTTAAAAAAGTACCAGGACAATGGGTGGAAATGGAGGAATGGGAGGGAAAAGCATCACACGAAAGAGGGAGGAAAATAAGGGAAGGCGTAAAAAGCACACAAAGAGTAAACACAGAGCAAAGGGATGGGGAGGAGCACACTTGAGAGTGAGATGCTCACAAATCAATGCTGGGAGTAGTGGGGAAGCACACAAGAGTGTCAACAACATGAATCATGAAGGGAGGGGTAACTGAGAGAGAAACATGGAGCATGGGTGGGCGTTTGGGGGCATTATACAGGAGAGGGAAGGAGAGAAGGAAAGATCAGGAAAACACATGCACTCTCATGGAGTGCTTAAGTAAAAATAAAAAAGTACCCAAAAAGAGAGCAGTGGAATGACAGAAGCCAGACAATCAAAGAGAGAATAAAGAGGCTATGGTCCAGGGAAGAGATAAACACAAGATGGAAAAGCTGGGACAATGGTAAACTATGGGCCAACTGTAAACCCTTGTAAGTTCTTGGTAAGCCTGCAGTAGGTCTTTTGCAAGCATAGAGTATGCGCTGTCTGGTAGGCACGACCTAAAAAACATTAACTATATACAACAATTGAAAGGTCAACTGTTTTTCAACTATATATGGAAAGTTCCTGCAGACAAAAATGTCTTAATTGCTGCTTTTTTTTTAACCCAGAGGGGTAGTCATCCTTCCCGAATAATTTCAACATCAGTAGAGTATATGCCAAACAGTCTTGATACAACATCTCAGTACCTGATTACAAT
Source organism: Lissotriton vulgaris (assembly GCF_964263255.1). Taxonomy (NCBI): domain Eukaryota; kingdom Metazoa; phylum Chordata; class Amphibia; order Caudata; family Salamandridae; genus Lissotriton; species Lissotriton vulgaris. The sequence goes on along the minus strand of NC_141685.1, from coordinate 1,126,666,117 downwards.
GTAGGCAACATTACCATTACTTGCCAGTATCTCCACATGGAATATCACATATTACAAGTTAACCCCCACCCCCACCCCCACGCCCCAGAATGGGAAATAACAGTTTAGACATAGAATTACCACATGGAATCCTTATGGTATTCCCTATTCCGAGTAATTTAACACAAACTTTGCCACTTATTCTGAGCATGTGGAAAAATGTGTGCGAGGGCTTTTGTGTGGGGCAGGGATGGAATGAGATTCGTGGGGGAGGGCTGCATGCTTCCTCTTGTCAGAGAAAAAAGTTGACAGGGACTGGGGCAAGGCATGGCTGCCATTGATATATATCCTTGTCCCCTAATATCCCTTTTGCACACAGGTCCCCCGGGAGAAGGTTTGAATTTCTTTTATGCCCTTGAGATGACTACTCTGGCCTTGATGGGCTCTCTGATATTATCGGGGGCAGAAATAAGCATCTCTTTTAACCTAGGGATCTCTGTGCTCAGAGGTTGCTGCGTATGGCCAAATGTGAAGTGCAACTAGATTTGGTGAAACAGGGACTGGGTGCGCAGAGCCTGGCTGTAGTCTAAACTGTGGGCCCAGAGGCCAATGCACCGACTGAAGGCCTGCAGTATACGTTTGAAGACCTAGCACACCTGGTGTGGCAAAGGCTGAGTTTAGGGCTTGGCCAAAGGCCAGACACAACCCCCCTCAGCTGCTGCTTATAGTAAAAAGGCCATGCACAGTGAATTATGTCCAGAGGAGCTGTGTTCAGGCCCTATCGTGACCATTGTTTGTGTGATCTCTTGTATGCCACACCTATGTGCCACACCTATGTGTGTCACCATGGCCATCCTCTGTTTGTCCAGATCACCGTGCGCTACTCTTTGCAGCCATAAGGAAAAGGAAAAGAAAGGATTCACCTATCTGGCAGATCAACTGGCTGTAGAGACCCCCCACCGCCTACCTCCCGCCGTCCTGCTGTGTCTTACAATCCGACACCGGGACCGCCGAGTGGAGCGAGGCGAGGGGCTGCCTACAACTCCCGGCAGCCCTCGAGGTCTCCAGCCACACCCCCTCCAGGACGCGCCAGGTGGCGCTTAAAGGGCGTCATAGCTGAACGGAGCTCTGAAACGCTCCTCTGTTTGTCCAGATCACCGTGCGCTACTCTTTGCAGCCATAAGGAAAAGGAAAAGAAAGGATTCACCTATCTGGCAGATCAACTGGCTGTAGAGACCCCCCACCGCCTACCTCCCGCCGTCCTGCTGTGTCTTACAATCCGACACCGGGACCGCCGAGTGGAGCGAGGCGAGGGGCTGCCTACAACTCCCGGCAGCCCTCGAGGTCTCCAGCCACACCCCCTCCAGGACGCGCCAGGTGGCGCTTAAAGGGCGTCATAGCTGAACGGAGCTCTGAAACGCTCCTCTGTTTGTCCAGATCACCGTGCGCTACTCTTTGCAGCCATAAGGAAAAGGAAAAGAAAGGATTCACCTATCTGGCAGATCAACTGGCTGTAGAGACCCCCCACCGCCTACCTCCCGCCGTCCTGCTGTGTCTTACAATCCGACACCGGGACCGCCGAGTGGAGCGAGGCGAGGGGCTGCCTACAACTCCCGGCAGCCCTCGAGGTCTCCAGCCACACCCCCTCCAGGACGCGCCAGGTGGCGCTTAAAGGGCGTCATAGCTGAACGGAGCTCTGAAACGCTCCTCTGTTTGTCCAGATCACCGTGCGCTACTCTTTGCAGCCATAAGGAAAAGGAAAAGAAAGGATTCACCTATCTGGCAGATCAACTGGCTGTAGAGACCCCCCACCGCCTACCTCCCGCCGTCCTGCTGTGTCTTACAATCCGACACCGGGACCGCCGAGTGGAGCGAGGCGAGGGGCTGCCTACAACTCCCGGCAGCCCTCGAGGTCTCCAGCCACACCCCCTCCAGGACGCGCCAGGTGGCGCTTAAAGGGCGTCATAGCTGAACGGAGCTCTGAAACGCTCCTCTGTTTGTCCAGATCACCGTGCGCTACTCTTTGCAGCCATAAGGAAAAGGAAAAGAAAGGATTCACCTATCTGGCAGATCAACTGGCTGTAGAGACCCCCCACCGCCTACCTCCCGCCGTCCTGCTGTGTCTTACAATCCGACACCGGGACCGCCGAGTGGAGCGAGGCGAGGGGCTGCCTACAACTCCCGGCAGCCCTCGAGGTCTCCAGCCACACCCCCTCCAGGACGCGCCAGGTGGCGCTTAAAGGGCATCATAGTTCCCTCTCGCGGGACGCGAGCGGGACGCTGGGCGAAGCCTGGGCCAAGGGTGGGCCCGTCCAAGCCCGTCAAAGACCGGAGGAGACTGGGCTGGGCCCTCCCCCCTAACACCTACTACCAGGTATCATACATCTACAAATTATACTGTACGTACTTTAAGGAGGGTTGGCTGAATACCCATCCCACCTCCCAACAGTTACATGTGATTATTCTCTACATAACTACAGCCTCAAACCACACATAATGTCAACAAGAGGACTAAGGAGTAAAACACTGAAAAATATGACGTCCGCTACCGGTCCTATAGAGCAATTCCTCACCAAGGTCAACCAAACAATAGACCATACTGTTATGTTGATTGACAGACGTGTTTCTTTTGAACTTGAGCAAGCAAGACGCTCCTCGATGGGCCTCTTAGCTCAAGCACAAACACCAATAGCACAACCACATGACACCATCACATTGGATTCACATGCCGATATTCATGTAATTCCAAACACAGTCGACCTATCGGTATCATTACAACTCTCGGATACACAGTTGTCTCAGGGCTTAGAGCAAACGCCAGATATATTCGCAAGTCCTCAGCTACCCCCAAACGACCACCCCCAAAGTGAAACCAGGGGGATACGGGAAGGTGCTATCCCGAAAACATCAAAGATCACTGAAACTCATAAAGGTAACCAAGTAAAAACTAGAGGAAGGACTTCTCAACTTAACGTATTACCAAACCCAAGTGATTTAAATAAATTTCAAAGTGCGGATATTACCAGTAACACTGCACTTACAAACCAAGATAGTAACACCAATGAAATCTTATTCACAAGGGAAGTACATAATGGTAGTAACCTCGCTCAAACTCCCCGAAATAAATTGGTGCCCATGCAAAATAGTGACTTGAATACTGTTAACTCACAATCTTCTTTAATCAAAGAAATAGAGGGCATAGTCAAGTACCAGCTACGACCCATACAAAAAAGCCTAGAACTGATAGAAAAACAGGTTGCGATATTAGTCGCCCTATCAAAAAAGACCACAAATCCACGTTCTCAAGATCCAATAACACTGGTTCCACCCAAAGCTCCTATCGCAAAGGCGAAACCTGTTAATAATACAAAACAAACAGCCAAGCCTCCTAATACAAATACAACTCCCAATAACTTAACCCTCCCAACCAATGCTAAACCTTCTCACGGACTCTCAAAACCAGCACCAGGCAACCAAAATCAACCACCAATAAGCGCTCCCTTAGACACAGTCTCTTCAGTAAACGTCTCTCCTAGACCACCTGCGACCTCCACCTCACAGCCAGAGCGCGCACAAAAGCACTTTAATAAATCAGAACGACCAAAGAAAAAATGGACTAAACCAGTAAATCTCCCCCCAGAAGCAGCCCCCTTCGTAGTCATTCTAACGGGGGTCCCGGAATTAAGCAACGATATGGACGAACCTACCTGGTCTCTGCTTAACAAAGCCCGGTATTGGTTGAATACCAACAGACCTAATCACCCTAATAACATCACCAGGATCACCACGGCCAGAAGGGTCTCTTGGATAGGTCACCAACCTAAAACAATCCCCGGTGACTGTATAATTGTCAATCTTGAAAATCCACACGCTGTGGATTATATATGTTCCTGGGAATCATTGGAAGGTAATGGCGGAATAAATACCAAACGCCTATCATTCTTCTACCCTCGACAGAGACATCAGGCCGAGGATTCCAACTGGCCATCAAATTGGTCCTGGAACCAGCCCGAGCAGAGTAACAGGAACCAGGGTGAATGGGGTTTTGGACATAACTTTAGGACCAGATCACAAGGAGATTGGGGGTTTGACCAAAGAGATCGGAATGAGTGGAACACCCTTGGCCGCAGGGGACAGCAACCGCCGCAGAGGGAACCATGGGCCGGATTACCAACCTTTAATACCTATAGTTGTTTAGAGATGGTTGACTGACCATCACCACAGTCTCACGATAAGTCTCCATCGATGGAAAATAGTCTCGCTTCAAATAACTCAGATAATTTTCCTTCTAACAATCTACCCATCAAGGAACAACACACACGAATAACAAAGATTAAAAAACCTACTAAGTCGTCAACAGTTCAAATTAAGGCAAATACGACACATGACCCATATTGTCATCCAAAGACCAATACTACCCCTTTACCAACGTTCTCAACACCCAACAAGTCGCAGGAAACTGCCTTAAATGTGACATCTGCTCCGAAATCCATATATCTAGAAGAAATTACTGCCCAGAACATGTCTGTTAAACCAACCTTAGAAAAAGCCGAGATGAGGGTGCTCTTCTGGAACGTCGCGGGACTGGCGACTAAACACTCAGAAAAAAGTTTCCTTGAACTAATCGATTCGATCGAAGTCCTCTGCCTTCAGGAGACGTGGCTAAATAACCCAATCCACCTTCTGGGTTATAAAACAATCTTCTCCCAAGCCATAAGATCAAGCTCTGGGAGAAGCAAAGGTGGACTAACAGTGTACATCTCGAACCTATGGCCATGTCATGAAATAACTCCCACGATACTACACCAAAATTACCAGATCATCAACCTTCAAGGCAACCACCGCCGCGAAGTTTTTACCATCATAAACTTCTACAACAATATGAATAACACAGAATGGTCTAAGACCTTAAATGAACTCCAGCACCACATAAATGTTTTTAAAACAAAGTATGTCAAGGTCTCCCATACTATAATCTGGGGTGGAGATTTCAACCTCCACATATGTAACGAGACAAACACTTTCATCTGCGGAATATCAGACGATGAAGAAAACTGCCTTACGCACTTTTCTCACACTATCGAGGGAAATAACATGCTGACCGTAATGACCGAACTAGATCTAGGATTTGCCAACATGTTAAAAACCCCTATTACCGAGTTCACCCCCACTTTTCATGGAAGAGGCCTTGAAACTCTAATCGATTATATTCTTATATCCACTAACAAAGCCACACGTATAAAGAACTTTGAGGTACTTAAGAATGTACTTAGTGATCATTTTCCACTAAAATTGACCTACCAGGAACTCAGTTATCGAAGGAAAACAGATATGGCAAATACCGGATTGCTCACTCAGGAAGTACTCACATTAAATAGACTCAACGGATATACCCTTAAATGGTGTAAAATTGATCAAGACGTGATCAACACAAGAATAATTGCTAACTGCAAAGACCAAATAGACAAATGCTTAGATCCCTTTTCATCTCCCACAGAGGTAATGACTAACTATGAAGAGATCGTGACAAACATAAGAAATGAATTAACCAAACCTCACAAACCAAATAAGGCTGCAAGAACAGGATGGTTTGACACAGAATGCACCAAAGCTTATTCTGAACTAAAAAAGGCCCTAACTAAAAAAGAAAGAAATAGACAAGAAGTATCAATGCTACGGAAAATCTACAAATTAGCTATTAAGAAAAGGAAAAAGGACCTGAAAGCCAACCTCTGGGCACAATTACTAAAAAGCAGCCAGCTAAAAGACAGTTCAGCCTTTTGGGAGATAGTAAAAAATCCTTTCTTAAAAGATACAAACGAAGAACCCTGCATGGATGTAGCCATTAAAGCACAGGACTGGGTCCAACACTTCTCAGGAGTATTTGGTGAGGACCACCCTGTAGATCCTAGTGCTCAGGAATCCTTTCATTCCTTACCCGCGGTGAAGTATCCAATCGACATCCACTTCACACTGAATGAAACAAGGAAAGCCATCGAAGTGGCTAAGTCGGGTAAAGCACCGGGACCTGACTCGGTCCCAATGGACCTCTACAAACTTTTACCGGATCTTTGGGGTCCGCTTCTAAATAAAGTATTAAATGCAGCAAAGAACACTAATCTCCCTGACTCTTGGTCCACTTCCTTACTCATTCCCATATTCAAGAAGGGAAATAGGGACAGTCCATCCTGCTACCGCCCTATTTCCCTTTTGGACTCCATCGGAAAGATGGCAGGTCGCATTCTTTTGGACCGCCTCCAGGAATGGTCAAAAGGACAAGGCGTATTATCAGACCTGCAATATGGATTCAGGGCTGGTCTGAGTACCGTAGATCAAGTCTTAAATCTATCACTATTGGTTGGAAAATACGTGTATGCAAAAAGATCCTCCTTGCACATGGTTTATGTCGACCTCACGGCAGCATTCGACTGTGTGCAACACTCAAAACTTTGGTCAATAATGCTGCAAATGGGGATCGAACCACCAATAGTAGACTTTCTCCGAGAACTATACACAGGAGCGTCAGGTAAGGTCAGATTCGGGTTAGATGGCCAACTGACAGACAGTTTTCCGATCCAGAAGGGGGTCAGACAAGGTTGTGTACTGGCCCCCTTCTTATTCACGCTCTATACCAACGGGCTCGAGAGGGCAATGCTAAAGGATGTGAAAGATCTCCCGGAAGTAGGTCATCGGCAGATTCCTGCGTTATTATACGCCGATGACGCGGTAATTCTTGCCCAGACTCCTATCCAACTACAGCGGGCCCTAGATAATTACTGTTTCTTCATGACTAGCCTAAATCTGAAAATTAACATCAAAAAAACTTACGTGATGCATGCGGGTACCAAGGGGAAAAAAGTAAAGACTATCTTTGTGGACAACCTACCCCTTGAAAGGACTAATACCTACCCCTACTTAGGCATCACCATGGACGACGATCTCAACTGGAAAGAAGCAGTAAATTCACGGAAACTGTCTCTAATAAGATCAACTGGCGCACTAAAAGCCTTTTCCCTCCGTTTGGGAAAAAGACCTCCCACTGAATTGATGAAGATATATAATGCAAAATGCATAAGCGCCGCTATTTATGGAGCGGGGGTTTGGGGGACAACAAACGTCGAGCAATTGCAAACACTCGAAAATTCATTCTTAAGATTTTTGTTGGCCGTCCCGAGAAGTACAACAACTTACGGATGTCACCTTGAACTCGGGATCGAATTTATCTCTGACATTATAAAAATCCAGCCCATCATGTTATGGCGTAGAATATGGGCGACGGATGAGTGCCATCTTACAAGAACAATAATCCAGGATTGTCTGAAACTAGACAAAGCAAGAAAGATAAAATGGCTGGCCTACGTGCAATCCTTTTTCACAGACATTGGTCATTCAGGGTTTTTTTCCGACCCATCATCGGTCACAGATATATCAAAGAAGGAACTCAAATTAATTTGTATGTCACATTTAACCCAAATTCGGTTGATGACAGAAATAGGGAAGCCCTCAGTCCAGCATTGTTTAATGATCCAGCTGGTCCCTATCATCCAACCTTATTTGCAATATGATTTGACACAATTTGAAAAATTTCTTCTCACCCGTTTTAGGCTTAATTTATTTCATTATCTGGTTTCGTTTCCCAAACAAAATGATTGGACACATAACATCTCACTGTGTCCCTGTGACCAAACATCATCTCAGTCTACTATTCATGTTTTATTCTTTTGCAAATTTTACATCCCACTTCGTAGACGATGGATAATACCAGTACTAAAAGCACTAAAAATCCGTAGATGCCGCCCTGCGTTTCTGGCATTACAATTCCTGGAAAATAATTTGATGACTAAATCGATTGCCCAATATCTTAAACTTTGTATTAAGCATCGATTGAATTTATGAACTTGTTAGATGCCCAACAATAATGCTTTATGAATTACCAGAGTTAAATTGAATGTATTTTTAAATATTTATTATGTTTTTATGTACTTTTATGGTCTTCAAAATATGAAAACCGAATAAAGTTGATTTTGATTTGATTTGAGGTCCAAACAGTTCCTTGCCTTCGTGATTGGAGCATGCACATAGCAATTTCAGCAACCACCCTTTGTTTGGAGTGTCTGTTTCCATGGTGAGGGGAAGGCGTACCTGTTGACTTGTTGGCAAAAAGGCCCTATCAAGGTAGCAATCACCAGCTTGCTTACATCCCTGCCACTGAAGATCGCTTTTGTGGTGTGCAGGTGTGACAAACAGTCATTAGTTGTATGGCCTGCACACATAATGGGTCAACATTCACTTTCCATTGGGAACCAAACATCCCATTGTAGCGCTTGACTCTCACAATTGCGAAGCAGAGCAGGTCAAGGCCTACTCTAGGGAGGTGGTGTGGGCTAGCAATCATCATTTGCTGGTACACTGTAATAACACTCAATAAATAATTGCCCGGTCTGTAGTTTTTCTTCAGAAAAGTAAAAGTATATTTATTACAGACACACTACTCCATACTGTGCAGTATTTGATAAATATACATGAGGCTGATGGAAATACCTTTGTTAACATTACATATGACATATGTTTGTAATAAGTCAATGTTGTCCCCTCAAATCACATGTTATGGTAATACGTCATTCCATAACTGACTTTAGTAACCATAATCCCTCTGCTCTTGTTAAGAATAGTCAAGCATTGAACTCATGTGCCCACACACCAGTAATAATGCATGAAATCCATGTATTATCAACAATAAAGCATGACATCCCCTTCTGCACTTATAAATAACCGTGCATTACAATAAGGTGCTTGCATAATCTGTAATAAACATTGCAGCCTATTAGGAATAAGAATCACTAACTGCTTTAACATCCCTTTAAATAATTCTTCGCCATTGAGGTCTTTGAATAAAGCATTGGTTAATCTCATGGGTACATAAGACTGAAAGAAAAAATTGCCAAACTTCGATAAAGAACACTTTCTTTTCAAAAGCATTTCAATTCTTTTGACAACCATCTTTAAACAGAACATCTACCACATGTACCAACGGGGGAGGGGGCAGCCCAGGAAGCCACTCCTGGCAGCCCTACCGGCAGCACTTTCCAGCAGTTCTTCTCCCCTGCCCGCTCCAGAAGACAGGATCTCCTTCCCGGTGATGGCCGCATGCTGCCGCCAGACACAAGCCTGGGAACAGGACAGGCCCACCACTGATGGGGAGAGAGTGGCAGCATTTCCCTGTCCTTCCATTACTGCAAGGAAGCGGGGTTGGGATCACGGCCCCTTCTCGCACAGTCTTCTTCAGGGGAGCACAATGGCACTCCCTGTCCTTTTTGAGCCTCGGGGGCCCAGAGTTGGGGTCCTGTACCTCCTAAACTATGAGTCAGCCTGGGGGTTGGAATTCCAAGGCCAGCTTAAATCAGGGAGGCAGTTCCTTGCATGACCCCTCCCAGCATTAAATAGTTAGACTACTCCTTGGGCCAACCCCCAGACTCTGGCCCACCCAGAGGGCGTTTAAACAGCGAGGCAGCGGAGTTCCACGCACTCCGTGATTACCCATGGGTGGGGGGGGGGGGTCAAATCCTTCTCCTGCTCATATCTCAGGCCCGTTGGGCCATTTTGCTCCATCTTGAGCTCATTTTGCTACTTGTGGAAAGCCCTAGCCGGCCTTTAAGGTGGCACCTTTTGGAGGGAATTGGTTCCATTGGCTCCCTGCACCAGCCTTTGAGTTTTTTAGGTCTCGTCTATGCAGCGCGCAAGTGCTGTTTAGGAGATTACCTCTTGGCATCGCTCTGTACTTTCTCGGAAACTCGTGCATGTTTTGCCCTGTTTCCAATGAGTACTCGTGCATGCAGATAGTTTGCCTTGCGGGAGTGAGCAGCAGCACCATCTGTTTGCAATTATAGCGCCTTGCTGCTCGCGCCCGCAAGGCAAATGCTCTGCATGCACACATACTGTTTATCTTTCACTGCTGCGGGCCGCGCTTGTCTTTTAGCGCTTGTTATTCTCTGCATGCACCTTGGAAGGGTGAGAATGAATTTCGGGCTCCGAAAAGAAATCTTGCACGATTTAATCCTAACAAAATATTCTAGAGCCGCAGCAACCGCCAGCTCACATTGGTGCTGACACCAGTCTTTGCATTCCCTTATAATGGAATTATTAAACCGATATTCTAGTGAGAAACACATCTAGACTGGCGAGAAAAACACAGTGGGTTGGGTGTTTGCTGTAAAAATGCCCCTGCTGTCTCACAGGTTCCTCCGTCAGCCTTTCTCCTGACTCAGCTTAATACCATAGTACGGGGATATTGTATGACCATAACATCTGAGTTTAACCCTTAAGATAATTCAGCTTGTAACATATTTGTTTTATCGATAATGATATGTGTACTGAAAATTGGTCAGTTATCCATACATTCAAGGTTATTTAAAAAAATAAAAGCCTCATAAATAATAAATGTCCCATCCGGTTGGAGCAGAGGTAACGCTAGACAACCGGTTTAATTGAGTGCATAGTAAGTGGTTCAGGTGGAAAATCAGCCAATTCGAGAGAGCGTGATGTCCAGGTGATGGGCAGTGTGTGTTTCATAGGAAAAGTTTGTTCTAGGAAATTGTTCCTTCAGTGGTCATATGCATCAATAAGCAATATACATCAAATAATTAAGAAAGGTGACAGAATTATGTAAGAGTGTTTTACTTTATCATAGTTTTTATTTTCATTTAATTAAGTTTTTTCATTTCAGTTTTTCATATAAAAAATATACATGATTCATCATAGATACATTTTTCAAACTCGAATTTTTTTGTTTTTAAGAACACACATTATTATTAACACACCAATAATAGAAAAGAATTTTTATACACGATTATAGTCAACAATTGATTTTTAAGAAGGCCACCTGATATTAAATACTCAACTCCATTCGCTAACATACACACATGCATACCACAACCACACTACCAAAAGGGGAAAAAGGGAGAAACTAAGTATTGATTGACAAGTTCACAAGTTGTCAAATTCTAGGGTCTCAGAAGAACTCGAGACCCCCGCACATGATCGGTCAACGCGCGTTTCGGTGGGTGAACCACCTTCCTCAGGACCTTTTTTCTCTTGTGGATCAAAGATATCAGGGGACCTAAAAAGATTTATTTACAGAAAAAAGACAAAAAGTATATCTGTCACCAACCCTTCTCTTAATGATTTACAAACACAAATACCAACACAGCAATATAGGACATTGTTTAGATCTAGCATGGCTGCTCCTCACATGACCGATAACTGTATAAAAGAAGAATGCACTAAAGCCAATTACTCCGATGTAGATAGATCATAAATGGTTAATTTATTATGATGTAGATGGAAAGTAATTTGGATATTAGACTCTAGTTGCATGAGAATAAAGAACAAATATTACCCGTATTATTTAACTGAAATCCCTTTATGCTAATTAGAGACACAAGGGGCATTATCATATAAACCAAGACATGGTATTACTCACGATAAGAAACAGGCCGATTTGTGTTCCTCAAGTGCTCAGTTGCTAGATTTTAGGACCGGATACTTTTTAAGAGACACCTGCATGGAGGATACAATGATCCTTATTCTATCTTCTATAGCTAAATATGCACAACATCTAATACCCATCAATGGTCAATCTTACCAATTTTCGTTGCAGGACAGGGTGCAATTACTCCAACCTGTTCCGAGATAGTTATCTGTTCTCCAGGGAGTCAAATAAAAACTACAAAGCAAACAAGTGTCCATATTTAATATTTGGTTTCTTCTATCAATATGTGAACACACTATTTGAGCGGGATATAACCTGCCTAGATGGTATGGTGTTTAGCAATATACCTTTTAGTGACTGATGATGCCTTCAGCGGTACAATGCGAATCGATAAGAGGCGGTTTCAACAGCTACGGTCTACATGGGTAGGAAAAGGAGACAGAAAAACCCCATTTCGTCAGATGTTTAACCCTTTGATACATCGAGTTCTACAAGTGAATACTAGTAAGATGGACTTACATCTTGTTACTGGCACAGAAACGGAAAGTATTCCTTTCTTTAGTTAGAGATATGACGCCATTCTTCGGACAGGGAGTAAAGGTATTCCTTTCTTCGGTTTGGTAGATAACCCCGTTCTTTATACTGCATCCATCTATGGTGTAAAGAGGTTGAAGACATTTATTCTACCGGGAGCAATAAGGATGAATTTAAACTACTGTAACGTCTCTAGTCTCTCCCGTTTATGGCAGGAAGAACGCGGTGAGGTTTAAGCGCTAAGTTAGGACAGTTAATGCAAGAAGACATAAAGGCTCTGATCATGCGAGATTTTTAGCGAGATATTCTCTCCCGTTTATGGCAGGAAGAACACGATGAAGTTTGAGCGCTAAGATAGAACAGATAATGCAAGATGACATAGAGGCTCTAATCGTGCGAGATTTTTAACGAGATAGTCGCGGCAGGGATTTTGGTCGATGTAACAGACGGGCAGCGTCTAAGGTGGCTACGTACCTGGACATACGAGGTCTCGGAGTCTATTTTGATCATCCTCAGCAGTCGGCGGTAGGCGGCGTGCTGTGTCTCCAGTCCGGTTTATAACGCCTCCCTAGTATATCGCGAGAAGACGGCTTTCGGATTGCAATTAACATAGAGGATGGACTCTCGTTTTGAAGTATCAAGAACATAAAGGATGGACACTAATTTGTTACTCAAGTAAATAGGAGGGAACACAAAGAGTGGACACTAAGTTGTTACTCGTATTTTGGTCGGGTAAACACAGAAGCTGAACAATCATTTATTAGTCAGTTTCACAACATTGCACCGTCGCCTATGTTCTAATAAGGCGTGATGGACGTGATGGTCAATGACTAGAACATAATCGGGAAGCGAGGCTAAATGAAGAAAGTTGACCCAGAGAGTTAACCCGATCAATTGAAACCCATCCGGTTGGAGCAGAGGTAACGCTAGACAACCGGTTTAATTGAGTGCATAGTAAGTGGTTCAGGTGGAAAATCAGCCAATTCGAGAGAGCGTGATGTCCAGGTGATGGGCAGTGTGTGTTTCATAGGAAAAGTACCACAGTTGCTGTTTGCCATGCCATCAAGGTGATGTAGTAGCCAAGCAGATGAGGTGTTTGTGGAGGCAATGGCGAGGTGGGGACCGCTGTGAAGCAAGAAAGCATGCAACCTGCTGATGCCAGGTTCAAACTCACTGGGGCAAATTTACGTCTCACCCTTCCGATGGCATGGTTACTTTTGTTACGATTAAGAACGACACCAAGTAACAACCCCGTTGCAGACGACTAGCACACGCGGTTCTCTAGTACATGCTGATTTATTTTGTTGGGAACAATCTATTTGTCATTATTAATAATATTTTACTTTTTAAACTCTGTGTGTTATATTGTCTAGTGTTCCAGGGTCACAAAAACCATGCCTCTTGATTGAGAGTGTCTTTCCACAATGTCTTTGTTGTAACCCTTGCTCTGCTAGCTTCCTTGTAGTCCAGGAAGGGTCTATTAGTTTCCTTCCTTCCTATGAGAAAGCCAGGACTTTGGGGTGTGCGAAATTCGTGTAATTTCCTTTTGCGTAAATACACCAAGTTTTGGAAAAAATTAAGCAAAGTGCAAATCTGGCATTTAGCACTGTACTGTAGCACGAAATGAAACTTTACTTCAGTTTTGGCTACAGGGGCACATTTTGTGGCAACTTAAAAATATTTCGTGTGAACACGGTGAAACTTTGTTTCGTTGAAAGGTATTTCAGATATACTTTCAATTAATTAAAGTCTTAATATCTGTGGTTATTTTAAGGAAGGGGGCTTTTAAAACTGCAAATCTGGCAGCCTTACGATACCTAAAGGCATGTCATAGTTACAGTCGAATTACAGTAAGAACATAAACAGTAGTGATCAGTGCTAAGTGTGCGTGAATGTAATAGTAAATAGGTGGCTTTACAATCTGTGTATATATATATATTTCAAACAAATCCCTTTATTCAAGGGAATGAGTCAGCACTCACGGCGTGAACAAGCGACTACTGTTGCGAAACGCGTTGGTTTGTGTTTATGTTGGAGATTTGACAACGTAATAAAGAACTTTGGGAAACTTGGATCCGTGAGTGCTGACTCATTCCCTTGAATAAAGGGATTTGTTCGAAATAATCCAAAAGCGGGGCTCTGCTTAGGAGTCACGGCACCGGTGGAGAGAGCGCCAGAGGATTGTGAAACGGAGCCAAATCAGTGGATATATATATATATATATATATATATATATATATATATATATATATATATATATATATATATATATATATTCCAACTCGTGCAGAGAACCCATTCAAAGAACTGCCACTGGAAGTTAGTTAATCACGGGTTTAATGGCAGCCTGCTGACAGCTTCTCTGAATGCTGAATGACTCCAAAAGTTCCTTTGCCAAAAGCGTTTCGAGAGCCCCGTGCTCTCTTCTTCAGTGGCATGTGGTTGGCTGCAACGAAGCACAGTTCAGTTTATATACATCACCTGCCTGTAGGGGCGTGGCCGACAGTACGGCCTTCTGGATAATGAAGTCCCCAGTGGGTGTGCTTCCTTTTCAGCATGTAAACCATAGAATAAAATCCCAAGTGGGTCGAGGTCACACAGACTTCAGTCCACTGCCCTGCTTTGCAGCTGTCACGGTGAGCAGAGCGAACGCCATCCTGCACTGGCGTAAGCTCACCTTCCTCGGAGCTCGGCGCCATTAGGAGCCTGCCAGGACCCGCAAATCAGCGGAGATATATATATATATATATCTATCTATATATATCTCTATACTACTATAATTAAGGAAGAACTTTCAGCCTTTGAGGCGGTAAACTCGGGAACCACAGCGCCAATCTACACATTTGATACACCGTTGGAATCGTCCGGGTGTGTAGATGGTTATGGGCTATATAAATGTAAAAAAAAACGTTATTTAAAAAAATTTACAGTAAAAAAAAAAGTAGTCCCTCTGAAGTAGCGCCGGCCGCGACGTGCGTGCTCACGTCAGGAGTGCGGGGAGGAGCGGCGTCCAGGAGCACGACGAGGAGCGGCGGACATGGCGCGGGGGAGGAGCGGTGACGTCAGGAGCAGCGGACAGGCGGGAGGAGCGGCGGCTGAGGTAAGGGGACCCATGTCGGGGCAGGCGGGGGTCGGGGCAGGTGGGGGACGGGCCGTGCGGGGGCCCGAGCTGCTGGACAATGTCGGGGCGGCGGGGGGCGGGGAAGCCTGTTGCTCCCGGACAAGGTCGGGACTGGCTGCTAGTATATATATATCTGTGAGCAAGGGCATCTGCCCGAAACGCTTCAGACCGTTGTGCTGTGACAACAAATAAACATCTTGCCTGAGAATCTATGGGACTCGCCGTGGTTTTTCTGTTCGCCAATGTTGGAGGTGCAGAGCCAGTATTTTTGAATATATACATATATATATATATGCGGTATGTGTCGTCCTCAGCTTGACTCAGCTCAGTATGTGCTGCCAAAGGATGATGCGAGACCCAATTCTTGGTGTTTTAAATATTTATTGTGAACCCAAACACCAGTTTGCCACGACGCGTTTCGGCCAAAGCCTTGATCACACATATATATATATATATATATATATATATATATATATATATATATATATATATTTTGCTGCCTCTTTGCGCCAAGTCGCGCACTCTAGCACGGGTGCATTGCTGCGAGGGGCGACCTCGCTCGTATTTTTGCTCCTTTTCCTCTGTAGTTCCCAAAGAAAACAAGCACTCGCGGGAGGAGAGTCAAACAGAGTTTTTATTTCTGACCCTCTGAGCACCAGACGCGTTTCGGCTACTGCCTTTGTCGGTGGTACACTGACGCGCCATTTTTTCTGTTTTAAATATCCCCCTTGTGATACAAACAAATGGAGATGGAAATGGGACATTTTGCCCAACTTTTTCGGCCATCTTTGAACTGTTATTTACATTGTCATACAAGCATTTTCATTACGCCCTGAATGGGCTTACTTTACACAAATTTATGTAATCATTTTTGCAATCCATCACGTTATTCGACCCTCTTTGAACTGTTATTTACATTGTCGTACCTGCATTTTTATTACGCCCTGAATGGGCCACAAATTTATGTAATCATTTTACAATCCATCAAGTTATTCGGCCCTGGATGGGCTTTTTGTAAATGCCAGTTCATTGTAACAGTTTACTCTTTCCATCTTCCAAGACCTTTGTGCAAATCATAATATAACACCCACACCAAAATAAACAAAAAAGTTTCTCGTAATATTAAAACCACTTTTGTGTTTCTCTTCTCATGCTAATCTTACGGTCAACTGCTACTGTGCACTCCTGCTCACCACTGCCCTGGGAGTTCTAGCCTAAGTGTACTGTCATTTCTTCGTGGCTATTCAGGCCCCCGGGGGACTTAGTCCCAATGTCTATTATGTATCTGGATTCTAGCCTCCTTAGTTTTTGCAGCCTATCCCCACCTCTGGGATTGTTGGGGACTTGATCTAATATAAAGTATTCCAGTAGTTCGCGCCTGATGTTGTTTGTAATGTCTCGCTACTGGATACGATGGATCACAGTTTGTTATGGCTCGGAGATGTTCCAGAATGCGCATTTTTGTGGGATTCATAATAGACATTGGGACTAAGTCCCCCGGGGGCCTGAATAGTTGTATGACAATGTGAATAACAGTTCAAAGATGGCCGAAAAAGTTGGGCAAAATGTCCCATTTCCATCTCCATTTGTTTGTATCACAAGGGGGATATTTAAAACAGAAGAAATGGCGCGTCAGTGTACCACTGACAAAGGCAGTAGCCGAAACGCGTCTGGTGCTCAGAGGGTCAGAAATAAAAACTCTGTTTGACTCTCCTCCCGCGAGTGCTTGTTTTCTTTGGGAACTACAGAGGAAAAGGAGCAAAAAAAATAAATATATATATATATATATATATATTTATATTTAGAGTGTACTGTGGCAAGAACATTTTTGGGGAAAGACATGCCTTCGCAGTCACAAGATGTTTTGATGCGCTGGTAGAATAACTAAGTTGTTGTGCCACTACTAGCAGTAATGTAATGTAGTAACCTAGGTGTCTTATGGGAGCCTTACAATTAGTCTTTTTGTTTTGGGGTATGGAGAAAAGCTACTGCGTTTAGGGTAGAGTGCCCTGTATAGGATGGTGCTGAGCGCGAGTTATCAGTTTATTTGGTGACAGTGTGCAGTCACTGTAATGTGGAAACACTGTTAGTGTGATCCTGCTTCAATTCTCCGGTCTGTCCACTCCCGATGCCACACTGACGACTAACGACACGGGAAGAAGGGGGCACTGCAGAGCTGCTGGCTGGCATCTGATTAACAGGCAGCGCACCTCGTGTATATAGAGAGCATTCCAGGCGCTCCTTCAATATCCCTGCGCTCTGTGACTACCTGCTCCCTGACTCCAGGCTATCTATTGTTCACTCCCAGCGAGCCTTGCACGAGGCAGGCACCGCCCCAGTGCCACCAGGACCCCTCAATACTGAGCTTGCATCTTCCTGACTGGGAGCTGGACACAGTGCCTCACTAACAGTGCATTGAACGAGACCAATCTCTCTAGCGCTCACGCGCCAGTTGTTTCCCGAGGCGCACTGTACCAATGCATGCATTCTCTCTGGTTGCATGCTAGTACCAAACAAGTACATGGGAAGCATGCAGTGTGTGTTTGCCTGTTTGTTTCAAACCAACCACCCTTCATTGTTAACTCATAGTGCTTGGAATCTCTTGCATTTTGGCGCTACGGGATTCCTACAAACGGCCCCTGTCAGGTTTGTCTCGCATCACCTCGTTGGATATTCTTTGTTCTTTTCTTGGGATCCTGTGTTTATGCAATAAATCACCCCTGTTCTTTAATTGTTACGCTTTCTTTTCTCATCACTGTGAGAAGTTGGCCTGATATATAGTGCTCACTATTCTAGTGATCACTGTGTATCATACCAAACGACCCTTATTGATGATTGGTTGTAAGTCAACCTTATAGACCAGCTATCCTAGTAGCGTGGACAAAAGCAGTCTTTAGGCTAAACTCTAGAGAGCGTGTTAAGCCAGCTGTTTTACCATCACATATACCCCTTGAACACCAAGTGAAAGGACACCACACAAGTTGTTATAAAAATAAAGGATATTTATTAATAACAAGTCTACCCTGAACTCTTTATGAGTCAGGGAGCTAAGCACTATACAAAACTCTTACAAAAATACTTCAAGTTGCACAATTTACACAAATGCCCGAGGGGCACGAAAAACCATATACACTAAAAGTGGAATGCGAAATACTAGCAGGTAAGTAACACGATCCAGAGGCTTCAGGATCGCTAGGACTACACTACTGAACCCTAAGGTTAGGAGCAGGAGGCCTTGGGAGATCGGGTGCAGAGTGTGCACTCTCACGCGGGATGCGGGACAAAGTCTATGGAGGCTAGTATTTCTAAAGTTACTGTTTCCGGACGAATCCGACTAGGTAGACTTAAAACGAAAAAGGATCTGGACACTTGGATAGTGAACCTGCGTTGGAGCACCGAAATGCTCGGGTTACCTAGCCCAGGGGCTGCGGCTGCATAGGGTTCAAAAGACGTCGGGAATCCTGGTTGTAGTCTATGGAGCCTGAAAGAAGAAGTTGCTGGCAGGCGACCAGTGAAGATGTTCGGTGTGATCCAAGCCTGGATCGGTGATGGAGACGACCTGAAAGCAGAGGGGACTCAGTTCTTAATCACTAGCCACTGATTGTGTGGGCACCAGGATGGCACCGGATGAGGTCACCGCGATCAGGTGAGTGGGCGACGCTGGACTCTGCAGTCACACGGGCCAGGAGGCGTTGTCGGCGACCAGGCTGGAGGTGCGAGCTGTCCCACGAGGGTGTCTGCTGTCGGCGATGCTGGAACCAGGATTGGAGCAACAAGCCTTGGCAAAGGTAAGCCCACGCGGTGGAGTCAAGATGGCGTCTGGAGAGGACCAGGAGGGTCCGGGGGGCTCCTCTTTTGGAAGGGAGCAAGGGCCAGTCTGGAGCAACCAGACCAGCGGTGAAATCGTCGTGGTACGTCGTCAGGAGGGCCACTAGCCAACGGGCAAGTGACTGGACAACGCGGTAAGCAGCAAAGAGCAGAAGGGCCCCACGCAGATCTCGTGGATGCTGGGGGGCTGGACTTCGGTGCTGGAGATGCTCTGGGTTGGGTCTTCTCAAACCCCAGTGCACTCACTCGAGGATCCCTCGGCGGTCGTGCTGGTTAAGCGTCGTGCAGGTTTTGAAGATGGCCGGTCCCTCAGGTCTCGTCACAGCCATGAATCTCAGCTGGGCTGATGATGCAGGTAGAGGTCAAAGATGCCAGGGAATCCGGGTCTCGTCGAGCTGGTCAGTCTTGATCCGGAGGATGGACGTGCAGCAAACCGCGATGCTTAGGTGGTGCCTGCGGGTGCAGGGTGGCTACTCCTTAGCCACAAGGGAGAGTCTTCAGAGAAAGTCAAGAGTTCCTTTCGTGGAAAGTAGTTCAAGATTCAAGATTATCTAATTTGGGAAGGGGGCCCGCTCCTACCTTTATTCTAAGAAAAGGGGCTGGCACGCAACTAGGTCCTGCCCATGGGTGGGACCAGGAGGGGGGTGGTTACACCCCGCTCCTTTGTCCGGACTTTCCCCAGCTCAGGAGCTTGGGTGCCCCTGGAACTGGTTTGAGCCGGCATATGCACAGTGAGCACCGGGGTGCCACTTGCAGTCACCTTCCTCTCAGCCCTGCCTACCTGGGATACACAAAACCCTGTCTGGGATGGTGCTAGCACCGCCCCTGACAGGAAATCCTTTGTCCGAGCTCTCCTCGCTGGAAGGACTCCCAGCAGCAGGAGGTCAGACTTGTGTCTGTGGTGGCAGCATCCATTTTGTGATGCTGAGGGTCGAGTTAACTTTAACCGGGGTTCACAGTTACATACATGTCGTGTCCCTCTAGAAGGGTGGAATGCTAACCTCGTTGCCAGAATTGGCGAGGGGTTAGTATTCCAATTCGTATGACACCTTACTCAACATGTTTTGATAAAGCGATACCAAAGTTGGCAAATAACCGCGAGGATTATAATGCACTTAAGAGTATATGGTACACGTTATCATGGAACAGCTATTAGGACTTGGTTCCGCAAGCTGCAAACGGGCTCAGCTCATGCCAGAGCACCATCTCACATAATTCCAAGCACTCTGCCTTCAGGATTGATAAGGCCTGCCATAGGAGTGACTGATAGGAATACATGTGTCCATTTTAGGGTTAGATATAGGAATACTATATCTAAAGCAAAGGGTGATTACACCACCTTGCCCCAGCTGTCGTGCAGCTAGTTGTGTCAGATTTGGGTGGCCAGCCAGGGGTGGCATAATACATGCTGCAGCCCCTGGTAGGCCCTGGGTACACCTATGCCCTGGATAACTAAGGTATGCTGTACAGGGACTGATAAGGTGGCCCAGTACCAATTAGTAAATGCACCTAAGGTACATGTGTGTCAATTTAGAGAGAGAGCAGTGGGCCTGGGGCCCTGAATAGTAGGGTCCCAGGTCAACTAAGTCGAAAAACCAGCAAAACACCAGGCAAAAAGTTGGGGGCAACCATAGTCAGATATCCACCTTCCTGCATAACCCCCCCCCCGCCCCCAAACGAAAGGAGATAAGGCTATCCTTGACCAGGTAAGCCTATATTGCCTGAGTGGCCATATGAGGTGGTATATGCACTGGCATGGTTACCCCCTATATCATGGTCCACTAAGCAATCCCTCACCCTAAGGGTATCTGAGGGTCTCCAACATAGGGAATCTCTACCTGTGGTGTGTTTTGGCAAAGTAAAATGCTGGTGCTGAGATGAAGTACTGAAGTGAGACTCCACTAATGTTGGGCTCAACTTCCTCCAATCACTATCCACCATATGTGCCTTTCTTTCCAGGACTGAGTTGCTGTGAGCTCTCAGGGTCAACCTCTGGCTACCTAAAGCTGGAGGCTGGGTCCCTCTGTTTGGCTTACTGGAGGGACAGGTCAGGTTTGGGGCCCTCAGGTCCCAGGTTTGGCTGTGCCCAACAGTGTCCATCTGTGGGAGGTCCCTAGCTAATTTTAAGGGGGATCCCTCAGGAGTTTGTTTTATTTTCACTTGGCTAGGACTACTAGCTTCAGTGCCCTTAATCTGCTGATTGGAAAGTTCTTTTGGACAGGGGGCCCTTTGGGGTCCACCACTGGCCTCCCTGACCTCTACAGCCCTGGGCTGACTGAGGCAGGGTAGAGAGGGGCAGGTTACCTGCTCCAGACTGGGTCCCACCTTGGAAGGGTCCACTGACATCAAGGGTGCTGCCAGGCTAGGCCTGACTACCTCTGGGGCAGTTCCTTCACAAGGGGTCAGATCAGTTCCCTGAGGAGGCTGATCCTTTCCTAGAGTCTGGTGGGAGGGAGATTTCTATTCCTCCTCAATGCACTCTGTCTGAGTGGAGTGATCCATAGTTTCAGGCTTCACAACACTATTATCTGTCTGAGTTTGAGCTGTGGCCATCACAACTCCACCAACCTTTTTAGGAAGGGACTACGTTTGGGTATGGGCTGTGACCATCACAGCCTTGCCAACCTGTTCAGGGAAGGAATCTGTCTGAGATTGGGCTGTGACTGGCACAGCCCTCCTGACCTGTTCAGGAAGGACATCTTGGACTGGGGCTGTGGCTATCACTGCCCCACTAACCTTACCATGGAGGTTTACCATTTTAAAATGGGTTTCTTGCTCTACCTCAGCCCAGGCTAAGATCTCTAAATCATTCCCCAGTAGGCAATCTACAGGCAAGTTTGATGACACTGCCACTCTCTTGGGGCCAGTGACACCTCCCCAGCTGAGATTTACCACTGCTATGGGATGATCTTTCTGCACTCCATCAATGTTGGTCACCTGGTATGTGGCTCCAGGTATAAGTTGCCTTGAGGGGACTAGGCTCTCAGTCACCATGGTGATGCTAGCCCCTGTATCTCTATAGGCCTCAACATTTGAACCATTGATGAGGGGCTCCTGTCTGTACTTGTCAAAAGTGTTGGGACAAGCTGTGAAGTAGGCAAACCCCATGCCAGTCTCACGGACAAGAGTATCTAAGTCAGGGGACCTGGTTAGGCCAGAGTCCCCAGGAACTCCCAAAGTAAATGCACCCAGATTCTTGGGGGCACTCCCACCACCTGGGGGATTACTACTAGTAGTAACAGGAGGCTGGGAAGTTTTACTTGGGGGTATGTTCTCCTTATTGTTGTTGGCCCTTGGGCAACTGCTGTCACTTTTGTAATGGCCTACCTGTTTGCAGGTATGACAATAAGTTTTCTTTTGGGTATTGGAGGGATTTTGGGACCCACCCTTTTCAGAGGATTTTTGGGGCCCTGGGGTTTGATCAGAAGATTTATTCCCACCCTTCTCTTGAGGCTTGGTTGATTCTTTCTTTTGGTCACCACCCTGGTTCTTAGGCCTAATCCTGGTTCTGACCCATTTGTCTGCCCTCTTACCCAATTCTTGTGGAGAGGTCAGATCAGAGTCTACCAGGTGCTGGTGTAATAACTGGTTCTGACAATTATTTAAGACTTGCTCTCTCATAATAAGGTTATACAATCCTTTGAAGTCAGTAACTTTACTACCCAATAGCCAGCCTTCTAGAGCCTTAGTGGCACAATCAACAAAGTCAGCCCAATCCTGAGACTGAGTTTTCTGGGTGTCTCTGAACAGCAACCTGTACTGCTCAGTTGTTAAGCCAAACTCATCAACCAGTGTATTCTTCAGGACTTGGTAATTGTTAGCATCCTCAGCTCTAGTAGTGAGGAGCTAATCTCCACCTTTGCCTTCAAAGGAGAGCCACAGAATAGCTGCCCACTGACTCTGGGGGATGCACTGGACAGTGCAGGCCTCTCCAAAGCAGTCATCCATTTGTGGATGTCATCCCCTTTTTACTCAGGTGTCTAGTATCAAAACTCCGGTCCTTATCTCTAGGGATAATGCTGCCACCAGTGGGGTCTGCCCCACTCAATTTCAGCTCTCTGGCAAAGGCAAGTCTCTCTTTGGCAAGGGCAAGTTCTTCCCTCTCAATCCTCAGATTGACTTCCCTCATCTTAGCTTCATGCTCTCTTCTCTGAGGGGATGTCATCCCTCTGTGAGAAGATGCCTGAGAGCCATTGGTATGAATAGATCTGTTAGAGCCTCTGGAATGAGACCTAACTCGTCTATTCCCAATGTTAAGCCTGCCTGAGAGTGGGCCTGGGGGTCCCCCAGTTCCATTCTCATGCATGCTTAAGTTGGTCTTGGTGAGCCTACTGACTACTACCTGACCTTTGTCTGCCTCATCCCCTGACAACTCCTGTTCCTCTTCCTCCTCTTCACTTTCTGTTCCATTGAGGTTGAGGTCGGGGTCCCCAAGGGTTCCCTCTAAGGGGGGCATGCTCCCATCTGGATTAGAAGGGCCTGTGTTAGAAGAACTCCTTGCATCATAAGTCTCTAAGAGACCTATCAGAAAAGGAGTGGTAGGGTTAGAACCCTGTTTTAGTTTCCTGGAGGTACACAATTGTCTCATCTCCTGGAAGCTAAGAGCTGCATATCTGGAAATGACCTGTGGAGGGTCAATAACCACAAGGGGAGTCTCTGCAGACTCTCCATTGGTAGACATGCTTCTAGTGAGGTGTAAGTGGTGCACTTACCTACACTATGGGTTTACCTACTGATCCCTTGCTAAGAGTTGTAGTCAGGGTGTGCCAAGCCCCGTTACACTACAACAGCTGGTTCAGTAGAACTCAGAGTATTCTAAGCTAAGTTATATGTACCTTGGTACTTATGTGATCTTTCAAGTGATATTCTTAGGATACGTGCGAGGTAAAACAACAGCAAGCTCAAATCCCAACCGCTGCACACCAATGTGAGAAGTTGGCCTGATATATAGTGCTCACTATTCTAGTGATCACTGTGTATCATACCAAACGACCCTTATTGATGATTGGTTGTAAGTCAACCTTATAGACCAGCTATCCTAGTAGCGTGGACAAAAGCAGTCTTTAGGCTAAACTCTAGAGGGCGTGTTAAGCCAGCTGTTTTACCATCACATATACCCCTTGAACACCAAGTGAAAGGACACCACACAAGTTGTTATAAAAATAAAGGATATTTATTAATAACAAGTCTACCCTGAACTCTTTATGAGTCAGGGAGCTAAGCACAATACAAAACTCTTACGAAAATACTTCAAGTTGCACAATTTACACAAATGCCCGAGGGGCACGAAAAACCATATACACTAAAAGTGGAATGCGAAATACTAGCAGGTAAGTAACATGATCCAGAGGCTTCAGGATCGCTAGGACTACACTACTGAACCCTAAGGTTAGGAGCAGGAGGCCTAGGGAGATCGGGTGCAGAGTGTGCACTCTCACGCGGGATGCGGGACAAAGTCTATGGAGGCTAGTATTTCTAAAGTTACTGTTTCCGGACGAATCCGACTAGGTAGACTTAAAACGAAAAAGGATCTGGACACTTGGATAGTGAACCTGCGTTGGAGCACCGAAATGCTCGGGTTACCTAGCCCAGGGGCTGCGGCTGCATAGGGTTCAAAAGACGTCGGGAATCCTCGTTGTAGTGTATGGAGCCTGAAAGAAGAAGTTGCTGGCAGGCAACCAGTGAAGATGTTCAGTGTGATCCAAGCCTGGATCGGTGATGGAGACGACCTGAAAGCAGAGGGGACTCAGTTCTTAATCACTAGCCAGTGATTGTGTGGGCACCAGGATGGCACCGGATGAGGTCACCGCGATCAGGTGAGTGGGCGACCCTGTACTCTGCAGTCACACGGGCCAGGAGGCGTTGTCGGCGACCAGGCTGGAGGTGCGAGCTGTCCCACGAGGGTGTCTGCTGTCGGCGATGCTGGAACCAGGATTGGAGCAACAAGCCTTGGCAAAGGCAAGCCCACACGGTGGAGTCAAGATGGCGTCTGGAGGGGACCAGGAGGGTCCGGGGTGCTCCTCTTTTGGAAGGGAGCAAGGGCCAGTCTGGAGCAACCAGACCAGCGGTGAAATTGTCGTGGTACGTCGTCAGGAGGGCCACTAGCCAACGGGCAAGTGACCAGACAACGTGGTAAGCAGCAAAGAGCATGAGGGCCCCACGCAGATCTCGTGGATGCTGGGGGGCTGGACTTCGGTGCTGGAGCTGCTCTGGTTTGGGGCTTCTCAAACCCCAGTGCACTCACTCGAGGATCCCTCGGCGGTTGTGCTGGTTAAGCGTCGTGCAGGTTTTGAAGATGGCCGGTCCCTCAGGTCTCGTCACACCCACGAATCTCAGCTGGGCTGATGATGCAGGTAGAGGTCAGAGATGCCAGGGAATCCGGATCTCGTCGAGCTGGTCAGTCTTGATCCGGAGGATGGACGTGCAGCAAACCGCGATGCTTAGGTGGTGCCTGCGGGTGCAGGGTGGCTACTCCTTAGCCACAAGGGAGAGTCTTCAGAGAAAGTCAAGAGTTCCTTTCGTGGAAAGTAGTTCAAGATTCAAGATTATCTAATTTGGGAAGGGGGCCCGCTCCTACCTTTATTCTAAGAAAAGGGGCTGGCACGCGACTAGGTCCTGCCCATGGGTGGGACTAGGAGGGTGGTGGTTACACCCCTCTCCTTTGTCCGGACTTTCCCCAGCTCAGGGGCGCTCCTGGAACTGGTTTGAGCCGGCATATGCACAGTGAGCACCGGGGTGCCACTTGCAGTCACCTTCCTCTCAGCCCTGCCTACCTGGGATACACAAAACCCTGTCTGGGATGGTGCTAGCACCGCCCCTGACAGGAAACCCTTTGTCCGAGCTCTCCTCGCTGGAAGGACTCCCAGCAGCAGGAGGTCAGACTTGTGTCTGTGGTGGCAGCATCCATTTTGTGATACTGAGGCTCGAGTTAACTTTAACCGGGGTTCACAGTTACATACATGTCGTGTCCCTCTAGAAGGGTGGAATGCTAACCCCGTCGCCAGAATTGGCGAGGGGTTAGTATTCCAATTCGTATGACACCTTACTCGACATGTTTTGATAAAGCGATACCAAAATTGGCAAATAACCGCTAGGATTATAATGCACTTAAGAGTATATGGTACGCGTTATCATGGAACAGCTATTAGGACTTAGTTCCGCAAGCTGCAAACGGGCTCAGCTCATGCCAGAGCACCATCTCACATAATTCCAAGCACTCTGCCTTCAGGATTGATAAGGCCTGCCATAGGAGTGACTGATAGGAATACATGTGTCCATTTTAGGGTTAGATATAGGAATACTATATCTAAAGCAAAGGGTGATTACACCACCTTGCCCCAGCTGTCGTGCAGCCAGTTGTCAGATTTGGGTGGCCAGCCAGGGGTGGCATAATACATGCTGCAGCCCCTGGTAGGCCCTGGGTACACCTATGCTCTGGATACCTAAGGTATGCTGTACAGGGACTGATAAGGTGGCCCAGTACCAATTGGTAAATGCACCTAAGGTACATGTGTGCCAATGTAGAGAGAGAGCAGTGGGCCTGGGGCCCTGAAAAGCAGGGTCCCATGTCAACTAAGTCGAAAAACCAGCAAAACACCAGGCAAAAAGTTGGGGGCAACCATAGTCAGATATCCACCTTCCTACAATCACCATATATTATTTCATTGTCTCCCTCTTCTTTAACCTGTCTCTTTGTATCTCCTCCTGTTTAAGATTTTTTATTGAGAATCATTCGGAGAAAGGAACATAATAAATCACACCATTAAGAAATTATCAATTTGCCGTTGTTTTGTCCTGCATACCCCTTCTCTCTTTCAAAGACATCCCGCTTCTATCTGACTCTGGTCTGTGTCTGTGGTGAGTGGCATTCTAAAGGAGTTGCTTCATACAACTGTGGGCAGAGCATGTGGTAGTGCAACATAGTGCACACAGTGCTGCATATTCCTATCCAGGAACCTCTAGTGACTACCTGTGTTATTGCACCTGCGCTGACACTGGCTGATAATGTGTTGCATGGCTATACACTTATAAGGTGCAAAAGGCGGGACATATTGGCTATGCCAATGCTTGTTTCTAATATGGGGCTTTACTCCTCCTTGGAGAAGAAGTCCAGTTCTTTCCCCAACTAGTCTTTAGGGGGTGTTACAGGACCAGCTTCCCTGGTCCTGGGGAGAGCCTCACTGGTCCTGAGTGCAACTGTAGTTTGAGTCCTTAGTCCAGATGGATATCAGGGGTTCCTCTTTCCATTTCTCCATGGCTGCCACCTCCAGTCCCAGTGTCCAGCAGAAAACACAACCAAGAGAGAGCTGTCCTCCTTGAGCAAGGCATTTTAAGTGTGTGTGTGTGGGGGGGGCAGAAGGCTACAGAAGCGACACAGCTCTGGCCTATCCTGGGGTACATCACCACCACTCCACCCTTGTCCCAACCCTCCTGGACAGCATGGTGGGACAATTCAAGATGGCATCCCCCAGGAGTCACATCCCCTCTGGGGGACTCAGCTCCACCTCTCGTTGACACCACTGCCAGGACCCTTCCCACTAAATCCTCAAAGGGAAGCCCCCTACCCTGCTAGCATCAGTTGTCTGGGCTTCCTCCTGTGTTCCGTGGGCTTGGGCTGCCCATCCCTGGTACAGTGTGACAGATAATGGATGTATATCCTTCAACCCCAACCCTTTCTTGCTCAGGCGCTCAGTGGAGCACTGTTAAAGGCCCCCTTTGTGTGTGGGTGGCCATTGTACCTGCTGCTGTAGAGAGATGTAATTAACATAGCACAGCTATGATCTTGGAATGAGCTAGAGAAATATGAAAACCCATAAACCTGTACATATATCTTCTTGGAACTCTTATTTGGGTTGGCTATACAGATTCCACCCCAGTTCCATACGTCACTGGTCTCTGTAGGCCAAAGGGTAGCAAAACTGCACTCTAAGGCAGTCTTCCCCGTAGGTGTATAGTGGAATGTCACTGTAGACAAGACTGTAAATCACACTGACTTTCCCTATGTGTGTACACTACAGTTATGAGGCCTACTCCAGGTCAAAATCCAATCTTGCAGAGTCCCCTCTGCACCTGGCTAACTGTCCGCAGTTACCAACCTGCGCACACAGGAGTCTCACACGCGCAGCCCAATGCATGTGCACATGTGCAACCAGCCAAGTACCCCTTACCCTTGCTGCGTCGCAGAGGCCTTATCTTAAAAGACGAATACTGGCGGTAAACACGCAGAGTCCATTTACCGTGGCTGAGTCACCAGTTGCATGCTCCCCCACAGAACCCATTGCTTTACTACAATTAATGTATTTAAGACTCTCTGATCTCCCCAATAAGTCGCACCCAGCTTAGAGACAGGATAATTTCTACAAAGTGTAACCCAAGAAAGGCATCAAACACTGAAAAGTTCTCCTGTGTTGTGGAACAAAGTCTGACTGCCGCAGTATTCTTGAATTTTAGTTGGGCAGTGTTTAGTTCGCATCACCACACATAGCCAAAATTGTACCCCAAAACATTAAGTAATTCTACCAGTTGTAGCTGCTCCAGCGAAGCAGTAGTGGGTGGGGGGGAGAACATTTTTTTTTAAACACCTGCCCACAGGCTGCCTGGCTGGCCACCGTCTCTCTTCCATCCTCTTCCTGGCTTCTGTTCGAACAGGAAGCAGTATAGGCTCCCCTAAGCCAATCACAATGCTGGAATGCAGCGTTGTGATTAGTCTGAGCTCAGATAGGGAATGAGAGCCTAGGCATGTTCTCCACCCAGGCTGTAATGCAGCCTGGGTGGAGACCATGCAAAGTGTGCATGATGTTTGGGCGACCCCAGGGCCGGCCTAACTTTCATGCACACTTAGGAGGGAGCTACCACTCCTCCCCCTGCGCAGCCTAGCCCCGCCCCGCCCCACAAAACTGCCCCAGCACAGCAAAATAAAATGATTATAACATTGTGTCATTATCATTTTATTTTTCCTTTTTTGCCATGCTGGTAGGCAGTGGGGCCACGCCTTAGCGGAGGTGCCGCCCCTGAATTCTACCTCTAACAAGGTTGCTTTACACAGCCAGTTCAGTGAGGTTCTTGCCAGATGAATCGGGCATGAAGTGAGCCCCTACACATAAGAAGTCTAGGAATCATGGGCACTCATCCAGAATTGCCCACCATTGTGCCGCTTGATGATCAGAAACAACAGGTTTAGGGTTAGGATCCAGGTGAATCAGAAGACAGAGAAAACAATCGGGGTAACTGTTAGGTAATCAGGACCTTCTCTAACAACATGCGGTTTCTCTTTCAGCACCGAACCAAATGTACAGATTGCCTTTGACAGCAGGCCAGGGTTTTGGATGGTGGATGCCACGTGACCCTTTAGTGCGACCGGAGACTGTTGACCCCTGGATCGCAACCCCGCGCCACCCGATGATCAGCAGCCCTATGACCAGGTGAGAGCAACATGAAGGGCAGGAAGGGGTTGGGCTCTGAATGTGTGAAATGCCCACACTCGCCTGTGCCACACCCATCCTCTGACAGAAGAACTCTGAACATGTGTAATTCTCTCATCGTCTCACTTAACTTCAGAGATATCTGGGTTCAGGCAAGGGCTTTGAATGCACACCAGGATAGAAATGTTGGGGTTTGTGATTGATTGTCTGTGCTTATTCTGGAAAATTAGATTGTGGAAATGGCAGGATGTAGGGCAGTTCACAACTTGAAGTATTTTGGTTTACACAAAGCTAGGTACATTTTAAAGTATTAACTTGGAAACAATTATTTTAAAATACAGAGGGCCAGATGTAGGTAAACGTCATTTACCGATTTTTAAAGACCGAATTTTACCGATTCGATATTCAAAAATCGGTAAATGGCATTTACAGAATTTACCGATTCTGTAATTTAACCGATTCTGTAAAAATACCGATTCGGTAAAATTACCGAATATTTCCATTTTTGGTGCCCCTACATCTCCATAGGCCTTTACCGGTCGGAAACGGCCGAAAATCGGTATTTTCGGCCGATTCCGATCGGTAAAGGGCTACCTACATCTGGCCCAGAATTTCTTTGAAACTTTTTTAAAGGCTCTCAAAAATTGCACAAATGTGTGCAAAGTTGCTCTATAGCCAACCTCAGACTTGTTAAGAACTCCACCCCGTGCATCATACTCCCATACAATATGGCCAACAGTGATAGCAAAATTTTCTTTATATGGGGAATTCCATCTTTCACCCTCTTTTGTGACCAGATCTAAAACTTAGGTGTGGCTGGAATGGCGAGGAGCAAGGGTGCTTACACAGATATGATATGGAAACCAGAGGTTTGAAATGAGCCAAAATCAGTGCAGCGTTTCCCCTCCTGTGGATGTACGTTACCATAAAATTGCATGAGCAATGAGCGTTTAAAGCCATCTTCTGCCTCCTCATGACTATTTATGCGCACAATCAATGCTAGGCTGACTAATCACTTTCCACATGTATAAGATAGCTCTTTCCTCTCCCTCGTGCCCTCTTTGTTGTCAATTTCACCACCTCTTCACAGAGGAAAGGAGGAGCTTAACTGGAGCATTTAAAAGATCATGAAAAACGAATGTGTCCTGAGCTAACTAGACATCATTAGGCACTTAGCTTAATTCCATGAAAATATAAGAAAATACTCATCCTACTTTAACGTTGATAGTAAACGGTTATGATAAATTAAACATCAAAAATTGTTAATTGATTGTGTTGGAACAAATCATATTTTACCTGAAGATCGTACTTTTGAGAACATAATTAGGGAGATGAAAAAAGACAGTGGTAAATACATTTAACATCAATAATGCATATAAAGAGTTTTATTGAAACAAAAATGCCCACCAATATGTACAAGGATTAGTGCTCAAATATGAAGAGAAAAACCAAATATACTTTTATCAAAAGGGAAGCATCATATTAGATGAGAAACAATTTTTCCCTTTAGCTTTAATTACAACTTCAGTCCTTCTGAATTAAGAATGGACAGGACCAATTTCAACCTCTCACGATGGTCGTAACTGAAAATCTGAGGGAGGCTATATGTGTTCCAACTTGGACCCAGGCATGCCCTCCGTTTGGCTGCCTCTGTTAAGTAACTTTGTAATGTAAACATAATCTTTCCTAATGAAGTGTCAACACATTTCAACCTGTATCTGTTCAGAGAGTCTTTTTTTTTTGTTTATTGACATTTCAACAATATACAATCAGACAACGTAAATTTGGCACGCATCAATTAAGATCATTACAATATCTTGTATGGCACAGATTCAGTTAGCTAAGGCGACAATACCACCACATTTCCAAATTCGAGTTTTTATAACATATACAATACCCTATCACCTTCACACCTTCATATAGATTGTCAGTACACACTCCTTCCATCACGTTGCTGGCATCACAATTACAATCCTAATCGTCTAGGGTGAGACTTATACTTCAAAGTGGTGTAATGTATCTTCCCTTGCGCTTTCTGTGTCTGTGATTGAGTGTGTGTCACATGAGTCGCCACCTCCCTGAACATGTCTCTTCTCCAGATACAGAGCCCAGTAATTTTTGAGTCGGTTGCGTGGGGGGAGTAGTTCGCTGTATAGCCCGGTTTGTGTGCAGCAGTAGACCATGTCGTTTGTCCACCTAACCAACGTCGGGGTCGGGCCTCGCATCCAAGTTAGCGCAACGCACCGCTTGGCAATTAAAAAAGCCATATCTACTAATCTCCACAAGGCTGGCTCGATTTCTTAAGTATACCCCAATATGGACAGTAGCGGAGAGGGTGCCAATGACAGGCCAGTAATGTCATTCACCTCGTTGTACACTGCCAGCCAGAAGTCTGCCACTTTCGGGCATAACCCGGCCAAATGTAGAAAATTCGCTGATTGTGCTCTACATCTCTCACAGCTGAGGCTCTCTCGAAAACCGTATCTGAACAGCAGCTCAGGTGTATAATAGACCCTGTTGAGGAATTTAAAGTGCAGTAGACGGTGTCGGCCATTGAGCGACAGCCTTTTTACACTAGCACAGCAGTATCTCCACTTGTCTTCCGGAAGTTCAGTGTTTAGATCTGTTTGCCACGCTAACCGAGGTTTTGCATAGTGCATTGTCCGCTCAGCAAGCGTAATTCGATAAAGCCGCAAAATCAGTTGGGTTGATGTTTTGACGGTGACTATGTAGTCATAAGGTAATACCACTTGCGGTTCCGCCATATCCTCGCCCAACAATTCGCGTAATTCGTGTCTCACCCTGTGAAACTGAAAACGAGGGAGGGCTAGAGCGCCAGAGTTGTCGTCCGCTGCCAAGTCCTCCCAGGTGCAAGCCGTGCCATTGGCAAAGAGGTCGCCCATAGTGGTAAGATTTAATTTAGCTAGCGCTGCTATGACACCTCTATCCCTACAGGGGCTAATCCATGCACACCAAGCCATTTGCGCCTCTGGGGCGTATAGCAGTGAGCAAACCTGGGCATCCATGAGGTGGTATCAGGCGTGTGTCACAGAGTTTAATGAATCCAATATGCCCGTACGCCGGTCTCTAGGACGAGCGAGTAACGCCGGTAGTGGTGTCGGGTCAGCGACTATTCTCTCGATCTTCAGATGCGGCGCGTCCGCTGGGCCGTGCATCCAGCCATACGCGTGCACGCCCTGAGCTGCTCGATCTTAGAGCTCAAAATCTGGGGCGCTCAGACCGCCCTCCTCATAGGGGCGAATCAGAATGTCCCACGCCACCCTGGGCTGTTTCCCAGCCCAAACCAGACGGAGCACCAAGGCATGTAATTGTCGGAAGAACGTACTGGACAGAACCATTGGAATGTTACTGAAAAGAAATAGCAGTCGGGGAAGAACTATCATCTTTAATAACGATATGCGGCCCAATAATGATAAAGGAAGTGCTATCCATTTATTGATCACATCTTCCAGTTTGGCGATTGTTACCCCATAGTTCTCTCATCGAACTACCTCCGAATCCGTGTGTAATCGTATGCCCAAGTAGCGTACCGCTTCCGTGGTCCACTGTATGGGATAATCCGAGTCGACTCTCCTAGATCTGTTCAGAGAGTCTTCCTCAGGGCTTGTACAAGATTATCTTGCCCTGTGTAAAAAGAAAGTGAATGCATAATGAGTCATGGAAATCCCCAATCCTGAGGAACCTTGTGAATGTGTGTTCCATGGTAGAAAGTGAACTGTACCTTTCGATAAGTAGAGGCCACATTGGAACAAAGAAATCCTTAGTTAAGGGGCATTTGGACAGAGGAGATCAAACACAAAAAAAGATGAAGATTTATACTTTTATGCTTTGAGTCTAATCCCTGGACTGCGGTACAAGAACCTAACCCCACGCTCTGTTTTACTTAATTTCATCTTGATCACCTCTCTTCAGCTTCCCCGCATGAACCTCTGCTCTGTTTTGATTAGACTGCTCTTGAAGGCATTGAAACTGTGCTGGGACTGAAGGAACTAATGTGTAGACTTAGTGCAAAGTGTGCATGGTTTTTACTCAGGAGACTTCAAGTAAAGGTGAAAGTGAGGGACTCCCAGATTTGGTATTCAAGGCATTCCCTTGTTCTGTTGAGCAGAGTTGTGTTCCACTGGTGTCCTTGTGATTCTTCTACCTTTATTGATCATCAAAATGCTAATCCAAATACCCATTGGTATCAATTGTGTCTTAGGGGGGATATCCAAACTTCATTTGAAATCTCTAGGTAGCTTTCAAAGGCCCACGATTTCTGATATGTCAGGATTTATTGGAATAGTGTTTAATTTGAAGTAAAAAAATTATTTTCGGGGAGACCTGAAGGTCCATAGAGGTAATATGAAGGAGAAGCATCTTCTTAACCTACCACCCAGATGCCGTGGAAAGATATAGCCCAGCTCAAAATTTCCAGTGTGCTAAATATATGGTAAAAAGGAGAAACCTAGGAGGTTGTTTCTGCATAAAATCAAGTCCGAGGACAAGTGTTGGAATTGTACAGGTGAAGGAGGAGATCTGGAACACCTAATCTTCAAATGCCCCTGTGTTACCCCCTATTGGGACAGAATATTTGGTTTTATAAATAAACTCCTCCATATCACCCTACCAAGAGAATTTTCAACGCTTGTTCTAGGTTTTGCCAAAGCCGTCACACTCAATGATGATGACAAAGCCCTACTGGACCTGTTGCTGACGGCTGGGGTTAAAATCATACTTAATAACTGGAAAAGCACGAACAAAGCCTCTTTTGCCCACTGGTTGAACTGGGTCTTTCAGTTAAGAGGTGCTGACAACATATCCTTAACTTCTACCCCATGGAGACCGCCACTCAGGAAAATTTGGTCCTCACTAGACGATCACTTTGACTCATACAAACCTCCTTGAAATTTGGTTACTTGGCACTCAGAGCGTTTCATACCGTAGGGTTCACTGCCCTTGCCCCTGTACGGCTGGTATTCTAAGCTATGTACACTCACCGTCACAGTTTGATATTTCCATCTTTTATATGTATTATAGGTTTGGTTTACGCAAATGTATAACTCATGATGCTTCTGCTCTTGTGTGGTGGTGCCAATTTCTCTCCAGGTCATGTTATACAAGCCGTCATGTAACCTTGGACGCAACTCTCCTCTATCTGCCTGCTGGACATTATATGTGGAACCTTGTTTGTTTTACTGGACTCGATTTGTTTTGCTAGTACCAAATTTTATATTTCCTAATCTTATGATTTTCTTACTGCACTGTACTTAATTTTATTGAAATTGATTATTCTTGTACTGATGTATCTCTTTGTAGCTCCTAATAAAAATCTTTGAACACAAAAAAAAAAGGAGAAAGATGAGAAAGCAACCCTATTATCCCCAGGCTAGGTTGCAATGTGAGGTAACTGATCACTATTCTTCTCTACCAGGACTCGGCCAAGGTGTCTCATTGATATTCTATTAGAATTGGTAGACCCCTCAAGGGGAAGCTTTATGTCATGCATTTTTCAATAATAGCCCGCAGTCATCCCCAGTCAAAAGTTGTTATCAATTTTAATATGCCTAGTACAAGGGGAGCAGACTCTAAAATTAGTGCAGGAAATGCTAGGAGAGATGTGGTTGGAAAAGAGAGGACTCAGGGCGGCGAAAAAAAAATCAAAAATGGTTGTAAGTAATACAAGCCACTGCGTGACGTAATATGATGGCGCTGAGCCTGAAACCTGTGGTGAGACTCCAGTAACTTGTATATATGCAAACACTTTTGCATCAGCTGGGGCACCTGAAATGTTTGGTCCCTTTTTCTGCAAAAGCCTGAATGCAAACCTCAAACAAGTAATGGCAATGCATAGGTCTCTCATTTGTGAGAGTTTAAGCTATTGGCATTGTAAATGACAATGCCTTTTATTTATCTGTTTCGATAATTACCACAAAAATAAAAGGCATTGTCATTTACAATGCCAATAGCTCAAATTCTTGTAAATGCGAGACCTATTTCATGACAAAGAAGCGGCCGCCATTGTCCAGGGCTGCTTGGAAAGTGAAAGCATGCATGGCATGCTGAATGTTGCAGGAAAGCATGTCATGCCAGAAGTAGGAGAAACTCTTTAAAGAAAAGAGTGGTTACAGACTAAATAAGACATATTGTGTAACAACAGAAGTAAAAGGGCCAGTCCCTAGGGAGGTTACAAATGAAGACAAGGTGGTACTAAAGAGGGACAGACAAGCGTATTAAGGAATCGGAAACCAGCATTTACAAAGGACAATGACACAAGTCAATGAAAAATATGGGCGGAGAGTGGGTGGAACTTCAAGTCCATAATTGAATACAGCATGCCTCGCAGAGCAGCGCATGCGCTGCCCAGGCTCGACCTAAAACATAGCGGCACCTTTAGGCATGAGAGTCACACTCTAGAGGCAAAGGTTAACAACCAAACTACAACTCAACCAAAGACCGCATCAACCCCACTAGGAACGCACTGTGACACATCAGGGAGGCCCGCAGAGGCAGCAATACTAGACACCCCAGGAAGAGAGGCTTGCTGCTGACAAGGGGGACTCCATTTCTTGAAGAAAACTACACTGGAGTGTAGAATTCATTAGTGCACCTAAGTGTTCAAAACGCTTTATCCATTCCACCAAGCAGAATGATTTGCGGACATTTGTCCATAGGACAAACACGGGCACTTTCTGGAAGCCAGTGTTTTCCCCACTGTGACAGACTTTTGTTTATTTTAACAGGGGGTGAACCCAACCGCCCCTACTCCACACAGGCATTTCGCCACCTACTACGGCAGCATTGTTTTAGTGCTGCAGTGCAGTCAGCACAATATCTCTCAGTATAATGAACGCAGGTCCAAGTTCGCATACCGAGCGTTGTTTGATACAGTATAGGAACCAAGCAAGTAGTTGCATTTACAGTGTTTCATGGCCCTGACGATGCACCGAAGCACATTAGCAGACCGATATCATGATACAGCACAGGAAGTGCTCGGCTGAAAGAGTGGTGGTATGTAGTATGGCTTGCATGGGAAGCTTTTTGGTGTGTGAGTGATTTCTAGGAGTGGTGTTCTTATCTTGACATCATTTGCTGTCGCCACAGTGTAAACAAGAAAAGAAGTGGGGAATAGAACACTTAAGATTTACATTAATTTATTACTGTGCCAGGTTGAAACAACAGTGTGTAGGATGAGTCCAGGCCCACTGGAAAGAATATTGGTGTAATTTGAAATTAGTAATGGAATGTATCCCTGGCATTGTTGCAATGATGAAGCTGCGCTTAGGCTTGAAGTGGAATGAAGTAGAGGAGAGATGGCTGTTCTTGTGGATTGGCCTACCATCTTTAAGAAGGCATATGTTCCACTTCTCGATTGGGTAGAGGAGCACTTTGCAGGAATACACCAATTATAGGCAGTCAGGGTAAATGGTCTACAGATTCCAACATGGAGCAACTGATGAGCAACCCATAGGCATGCAGTGGATACAGGGAGCCATGTTAGAAGGTATAAAGAGTGACAGAGGGCAACTCCGAGGCAAGCCTCGTTCTAGGCAGCTATGTAAGGGATTTGAGCGATACAAAAGGGGGTGGTGATGGACGGAGCATCTGAATCAATCAAACACTCACACCCAGTCAAAAGATCTGGGTTTAATCCATCACCGTTCTTTAGCCCACTCTGCCACCCCAGTTCAGACATGGCTATTTGCAAATCAGTCTGACCCTGTGCCTCATGGGAACAGTCCAGCCCGAACTGCCAAGCCATGTCTTCCCTGGACGGGAAACAAGCTTCCGAGGACCGGTTTCTGGCATTCCAGCCGTCTTCAGCCCGGCTTGCTTGAATCCAGTGGCAAAGTGAGCAAGGGACTCACGTCTGAGCATACCCTGCCACACTTATGGCCGCCAAAAGCGATACAAAAGGGGGTGTTTGATTGATTCAGATGCTCCGTCCATCACCACCCCCTTTTGTACATGTAAGGGATTTAAAGCAGGAGCAACCCACAAGCCTGCAGTGGATACAGGGAGTCGTGTTAAAAGATCTAAAGAGCGACAGAGGGCAACTCCGTGGCATGCCTCGTTGTAGGCAGCTATGTAAAGCATTTGAAGCACCACAACCAGAGTGGCAGAGAAGCAACCCACGGGCATGCATTGGATACAGGACGCTATGGTAGAAGATCTAAAAAGCAACAGAGGGCAACTCCGAGGCAAGCCTCCTTCTAGGCAGCTATGGTCAATTACTTGAAGCAGCACCACCGGAGTGACAGAGGAGCAAAAGCCAGGCATGCACTGGGTTCAGATGGAATTTGCTAATTATAAATATAGTTTTCCCAGAACAAGAGGGACAAACCTCAGCATGCACTAGATAAAAGGCAGCCAAGGTAGATGATCTACGCAGCCCATCCAGCAGGAGAGCGACCAACTGGCATCCAATGGATATAGACAGCCTTGAAGAATGATCCTAAGGTTTCATCCAAGACCGGTGAGAGAGTAAAGCCAAGAGTATGAAGACACAGAAGCATGCTAAATGGTATTTGAATAAACCCAGAGCCAAGAGTATGGAGACACAGAAGCATGCTAAATGGTATTTAAATAAACCCCAGAGCGCTAGAGGGCCAGCCCAGAGCAAATCTTTGGTTAGTGGTAGTCCAGACCCTGAGTTCATGGCCAGGCATGCAAGCTCACAACACATGATACTAGACAACATGGAAAGAAGCTAACAGATGTGCAAGTCACAAACCAAGGAGGGTGTCGCCTAATGCCCTACTCGTACAGGCCACAGCCAGTCCTTTGTCATCAATAATTAACAGTGGCAAGCACATTTCAGTGTTTGCTCACCGGGACGTGTGTTCTATACTCCACCCAGGAGAGGGCCAATCCACAGAGTGCAGTGGATATAGGCAGAGAGGGCAGATACACTACTGAATCCACCCATGACCAACAAGGGTGCAGCCCCAGCTCACGACTAACACTACTAAAAGTGATGGCTGTTTGGTACCACAACGGAAGGAATATGAGTAGCATGTTAGATGACTTCAGGAGTGACGGGCTTAGGAAAAGAAGGATATGATAGGGATTGACGAGAGGCCCTACCTGGTTATAAAACTTTCAAATAGGAATACATCACAGTGTCCCCAACTTCTTCACCCTTTACCTGTATGCCGGGGCTGGTCTCCCTGCAGGAGTTGTACTTCTGAGACGGATTCGGATGAAATTTTTTTGGGGTGATTGTGTTACCATTTCACAGGTTATTGGGCACCAAACATAAGTTTACGTTGTTTAAAACAACTTGTGTTCAAGTACTGAGCACCACAGGCAGTCTGGTGTACCAGAAGGACTCAGACCCAACTCTGCGGCAGCTTTCTGGACCGTGCAGACCTTTTCCTGGGATAGTGGAAGGCCCCAGGTGTACAAACATTCATTTTGCGAGTCTCTAATTTCGATTTTGTGTGACACGCAATTAGAGACTCCTCAAAATAAAATGTACTAATGTGTTTCAGACACATTAGCGATTGCCAATGGGGTGACAATTGACCTGCCTCATCAATATTAATTAATTAAAATGAAACTGACTGCTCTTAAAAAACTTATCACTACCATTCACAAAAGGAAAAAGGTTTCCTGTGGACCCCTTCCTTGAAGTAGGTGGTAAACAGATTGTTTTGCAACTGCATACCAGTCGCAAAATAATTGTACATTCCCCTG
The DNA here is from genome assembly GCF_964263255.1 of Lissotriton vulgaris. Taxonomy (NCBI): domain Eukaryota; kingdom Metazoa; phylum Chordata; class Amphibia; order Caudata; family Salamandridae; genus Lissotriton; species Lissotriton vulgaris. Next base: position 1,126,627,047 of record NC_141685.1, on the reverse strand, counting down.
CGACTCGCTATGAGGAAGGGGACACCCTTGGCATGCCCCTTCCTGATAGCGACTCGTGAACCCTATTTTGCTAGTTGGTAATAGGTTAGCGACTCACAAAATTGGATTTGTACATAGACAAATGTACTTTACTGGTCCAGTAAAATGGATCATACATCTGGCCCCTGGTCTTCCTCAGCAACTGTTACCCTTCCATCTGGAGGAGGGACAGTTCACGCCTATATCCTAGTACAAGGCCATCCAACTACATTGGCTCTCTGAAATGTATTGTAACAGAGAACCCACAAGGAAGAGATTCCTGCCCTTACAGACCAGCGTCCTGCAGAAATCCTGGCCTGTCAGCGCTCATGTTCCTGGTTATCAAAAGATCACGTAAAAACGTTTACACATGTGCAGTTGGAGGAGAGACTTGTCAGGGGGTGATTATGGTTGTTTATTGTGGGGTGGTCTGTGGAAGGGAGGGCTACATGGTGATGGGAGGATGCAGACAATGAGAGTCACAGAGATGTTAAATAGCATGCCTTGATACTTTGTTTCTTTTTCAGGTTTGTGGATCAAATGACGAAGGTCGACAGAACTTTCAGCCTGTTCTGATGCCCCTGTGGGCCGAAGACAGCACTTTGAACCTAGCTGGCTTTTTTCACACCGCTCTCTTGCACCTGACCTATTGTTTATGCTTAATAAAATACACTTAGCATTATTCTTTCTTAACAGCGATCAGAATGTTGTCTTCTTGCGAGCTGTTGGGGAGGGGGTGAGGGCACACGAGATGCCCATCAGTAAGAGCTCAGTGCAAGAGGGTCAGGGCCTGTTGGTGCTAAAGGGGGGTCAGGGACATTGTACATGCCCTTCACACATGGCTTGATGCTAGAGACGTCCGTAAGTGACCCTCTCCTAGAGCTTGGCGGTGGATGGGTCGTGTTTCCTTCACACCCACCCCATCAGAGCTAGAGTGGTCACTGTGCCCCGTCACCTATATCTCGGGGGTACGGGAATAGGGGTGTGTCCCTCACTGCAATAGGGGGGATCAAGGTGTGTCCCTCACATAGGTCTCATTGCTAAAGGGTCAGGCCGTGTCCCTTACATAAGATGGTTAGGGCCTGTCCTTCATGCTTCTTTATGCTAAAGGTGTCCGGTGTCTTGCTCACTGCTTGGCGTCAAGGCGTGCGCCTCACAGTGCTCGGAGCGGAGTGGCTCAGGGTGATCCTCACACACCGAGGGCAGCCGCACTAAAGATCACTGTGCCCCCTTACCTGGTATTCAGTGCTATGAGGTGGCACACACAGACCTTGCTTGAGGAGCAGAGTGAGCCCTTCATATAGAAGAAGGTGTAATCAGGGCTAGTTTCTGCCACTGAGCCTACTCTCAGAGGTCAGGATGTGCCCCTCACACAGTGCTAGAGGGAACAGTGGCACCCCTCAACTGAAGCATGGTACTTAAGCGGTCAGCGTGTACCCCTCACACACAGCCTACTGTCACAGGGTACAGAGTGTGTTGCGCATGTAGATGTGGTTTCTAGAAAAGCCAGGGTGTGCCTCAAGTAGAGACCTTAGCTCTTGATGAGTGAAGCTATGCTCCTCCCGCTGTGCGACATCAGAAATGACGCGCCCCCTCACAAGGACCTTAGTTGTAGAAGCATCAGACGACTTCCCGCTCAGGGCTGGAGGGGCCAGGGTGTGCCTCTCACACATAGCCCGCCTCTATGGAGGTCAGTGGGGGTAGGAGGCTGGGCATAACCTACTGCTAGAGGGGTCAGGACAAGCCCCTCACCAGGGTCGATCTATCAGAATATCAAAAATAAATGTTGCCCACATTCACAAATGTTTGCTTCAAGACACTGCCCAGATAGCAGTAAATAGTGTATAGTGCTTTACATGGCACGGGCGGAAGGTGAATGCATGTTGAGGCAGTAACGTTGTGTAAAATGGGGAAGGATTTTACTGTTTCTATAGAGTTTTTCAGAATTAATTATTAAAGGGATTTTGGGGTAAATCAATGGGAATTGGTTCATTTATAGACACAGCATTGAAATTGTGGACCAGGGTAGCGGGGAAGGGTGGTAAGAAGCAAGGAGGCTGGCATGTGTGTGTGTCTGAAGGTTTACCCACATACACCTTGGGGTTCTAAGTGACATATTAGAAAATTTGAGCTTCGCTCTCGTTGTCTATTTGGTGATACTCAAAACCCCATTGGCAAAAACCATTCTCTTTATTCATTGTTATCCATCTATAATTCTAAATGTTGTCTATAGCTTAAAGTGGGAGCTAATATGCAAAACAGACTTTTTTTTACAGCTGTGGTTACTGCTGTGACGTCACAACCAGTGTTCATCAATTTGGTTGGGAATTGGACTAATATTGCAATGCCAGCAGCTAGATTTCACAACTTCACCATGTGCTAATTGTGTGGTGCCTTGTCACACTTCTGTGTACAAGTGAAGATCTGGTTGACAGGAGACTGGGAGTCCATGTACATCATAAAACTGCAGATGGGGATCAACAAGGGGTATTTTGATCTTCTGGATTCTGCGTGACATCATGGACAACTCGAGCATAATCTTCATCAGGGAAGAATGATGGCTTGCTTAACAGCAGTGGTTAACCAGTTCTGAGAGTATCTGTTTCACGGTGCATTTCTGCCAGTACAACTCCCACACATACATCTTTTCCTGGAGCAGGAGCGGCTCTAGGCTCATGGCGGCCCTGGGCAGGGAGCGTAGGTAGGGGGCCCCGAAAGAGAGGGTCTGGGCGGAGAGCGGAAGCCAGTGAAGAGGGGGGGGGGGGTCAGGGTGCTTGAAAGTGGAACAGAGCCAGGGGCCACCACGCAAATATGTATCCATCCTCAGAGGATTATTATATTAAGGATATATATTGCCGTGGTGGTCCCTGGAGTTTGGTGGCCCTGTGCAGGTGTACAGCTTGCACATGCCTAAGGCAGCCCCTGTCTGGAGACATAAACTGCTCAGTGGTGCAACTACATTCTCTTACAGCAAAAGAAGGCGGAGTTGCTCCACAGGCTGAGCACAGTGTATTTGAAAGGCTAAGAAAAAAAAGCACAGCAATAGGGTGTGTTCTCCTCCACCCTCGTGACTAATTGTCCCTCTTACACCATAGACGCGAGAGCACGACAATGACACCCCCAATAAAGTAGCTCATTAGCCTCTGTTGATTTTATTTATAGACAAAACCTAAAATAATTATTCAAAAAAGATGGACAGAGGGTTTTCTGCAGTCTACACAGTGTAACACAGCCAAAAAGTCGAATTCTCCAGCTGAATGTCAGTTGTTTCATTGCATGTTCGTACATCTCAATAGGTTACATCATGATTACCTTTACTTTACAATGTTTTACCTCATGGTACCTTTACATTTCAGCTTAATTTTTTTGTATATATTTCACTGAAAAAAACGAAAGTTAAAGTGACCTGCTTAGGCATGGCAATAAGATCTTCCCTTTCAGGAAAAAAAAATCACTGAAAACATGCAAAGGTTCAAGTGACATAGTTAGGTATGCTAATAAGATCTTGGCTTGCATTACAAAAAAAATCTTAGAAATTCACAGGAAAACAAAAGGTCAAAGTGACGTTATATTTAGGTGTTGAAAGGAGATAAAAACTACTGTTTAAAAAAAACGAAAACCCCCCACTGAATTTCACCCATTACAGTTTACTGAGCTAACTGTAATTTATTTCTTGTATTACATCACTCATGACATGTTAAATCACTGATGACATGCGATATGCAGTGCCAGTTTGACCAGATCCATATTGTGCCCTGATTGACGTGATTGCTACACTGTATGTTTTACGTGTTGCTTTTCTTTAATAAAATGTTTTTTTTTAAAAAATCACTGATGACATCTCAAATTACATTACTGATTACACCATAGTCATATACGGCATAGTTACTGAGTGTTCATTTGTGGGTCCATAGCACAGAAATAGCGTAAGCCTTGGAGGCAAATGTAATTGTGCATGTTGAAAGATACATTATGCACTATTTACAAATCACTGAAGTTTGGAGAGCAAGTAGAGCTCCATGTTAAACAAAGTAAAGGCTTAGTGCACCTCATGTGGATTTCTAAGGTATGATTGAAAGTAGATTGTGATTTAAAAGGCCAGACAAAAGGCCTTGCAGCTTACACCCCACTGCGTATTGCCAAAAGCCTTTCATAGCCGAGGAGGAGCTACGTCAGCAAACAAGATGGCTGCTTAGGCTCCCGGCTCCGCCGACCTCCGTAACCCGCCACAATATCCTGTACATTATCCTGATTTTAAGCCTAGTCTCTGTGTTCATGAACTGTTCCGCACTCCGATGGTGAAATCCGGAAACTTTTATCGGCTTATTTGACGAAGTTCCATCGAGTTAAACTTTGCGGCCTACTCCAGCGGTGAAGCCGGGGCCTCGAGTACTTTCACAGCCGGGCTGCAGTGCAACAACATCGGCCGGGAGACCCAGGCTGGGTCCGGTCAATCGGAGTGGAGGCTTTGTTTAAGCCCGAATTTTGCGGCGATCGTTTCTATTGCTCAGCATCGATGGAGGAGTGATTCTGCTTGCTGTTGGCTGCGGGTGGGGTATTGGGCCCGCCGGGGTTCGGTGGTTCGGGGTCTCCGGCCTGCGGCCTTAACCGGGTAGACCGTGGCAGACCGTGGCTGCGAATAAAGACCGGTCACCCGGGGAGGTGATTGTGATTGGTGTCGTGCATGAGAATATGGATCGAACGGTGCATGAGCCATCGCTGAGGTCAATACTGGCAGAAATTTGGGCGTTTCGCTCACATGTGGATGTCTTATTGAGCAAATTGGACACGCGCCGATCTGAGATGCTCCTGGTGGAACCGGACCCAGCCTTACTGTTGGAACAGGAATCTGCAGCCATTCAAACCGCTGCCATTTTGACTCCGTGCGAGAACCCGTGAGGAAACAAGTATTGGAACCATCGGATGGTGCCCTGGGAGACGGTGTTCCCGAGGATGTCGTTGTATTGCCGAACCTTCCCCCACTATCGACTTTGGAGATATCAAAAGGCGTTTCCCTCCCGGAGACTTTTGTTTGTGACTTTCCATTCATTTTGTGGTCATCTTCTCCTTTCTTGGTGACTCTACGACTCCTGTGCAGGATACATTGGGACTGTTCATCTAGGACGGAGAGTTCTTCTGCGTCTGAAGTTCTTGAGGACTCGCGGCCTGCGAGTCGCCATGGATGACTCTTGATCACTCTCTGCTCCTTTATTACTTCTTTGTGTGCCTTTGGGTCTCGCAGGAGGGGGTTCCTGTGTTTGTTCGGAAGGGCCAAGGTTAAGATCGACTAGGACGGGAAGGGTTGGAGTGGCTTTTACAAGTGTTCGACCTGCAACTGTTTGATCTAAGAGGCTGGGCGGTGTATCACTGTACCCACTAATTTCTTCTATAGTGTTGTCATACGTTTGTCTTTTAGTGATAGGGGGTGGCTGTTTCTGGCGGGGGACTAAAGGGGCTGGGAGCCCAAATGGATAAGCCCTCCTCCACTCTTTTTCCTACCTTTAGGGTTTTAGTTATTAGGGGCGACAGGCACGCTGCTAGTGGGGTCAGGCTGTAGCCATTTGCAGGGGTGCAGGGTGGGGGGCTGGAAAGGGTTTTTTTATTTTGCCTTTTTTTATTTCTATGGCCTTTCTTTTCCTTCTCTCTCTTTCCTTAAAGGATCAGTATAGCTACGAATCATTTGGATTCTTATTGTGTGCTTGTATTTAGTGCTTATGCTTTTATGATATCCTGATTCCCGGGTGGGCAGGTCCTGAGAACTGGCGCAACATTGAATGTATATTGTGTTGTCGTTTGTACTGATTTATATGCTTTGGCGCCAATGCTCCATTATAGCGGTTATTACATGCATATCCTGTCTCTTACCCTGTCCCCCGCATTCTTCTGTTTGATTGTATGGCACCTGATCCTCTCTTATATAATATAAAATGGAACCTCTGTCTCATCCTGGAACCCAGTTGTGCATTCTAATACAAGTTTTATCCTGAATCGCTGCCGGACTCTTGGGTTGTCGGCTGATGAGCTGTGTCGTACTGTGATATCAGCGGTCTTAATTTATCTAGCGGCCGGCCCCCGCAGTTGTAGGCCCATGCTTGTATTTTTATTGAATGCTAAAATAAAGGTTTTTCAAAACAAAAAAAAAAAGCCTTTCATAGCAGGGGAGCGGACTGAACATGCTCAACAAAATGTAGAAATTTACTGCAATATATTATAGTTATGTCTTGAAATGAGATAAAATATAAGGTTTAAACATTAAAGAATCAGAAACCTCAATGCACTGCCCCCGCAAGTAGAAATGTAATTCAGCTCTGGCGGTACAAAGTGAGACAGATGGGATGGTGTGAGACCTTGACTCAGACAACCCTCTCTGGCAAGGCACATACTTACGCCCCTTGTCTACCCTGTAGGATTTTCATCACTGAGACCTAGCGGGGATATATACGTTGGGAGACGTGATGCAAGGCACAACACTGAAGTCCTTTGAAAAACTGCAAAGTGAATTCCACCAACACAAGAAGCAATTTTATAAATATTTTCAATTGCGTCAGGCATTAGGCCCCCAAATTCGCGCCCTGGAAACTTTACCAGAATTCCATCCACTGGAGGGTCCACTACTGATGGGTGATCTGGGGCTCCATAAAATCAGGAAAATTTACCAAACACTGACGACGCATACACGTACAACACTAGATAAAACGAAGAGCATGGCAGGAGGATATTACAGAATTGATGGAAGATGATTGGACTGAAGCTATAGCCAGTCCACGGGGTGCTGCGGTATCCACGCGCTACAACCTTATTCAATTTAAACATATACACAGAGCGTACTACACTCGAGCCCGCCTTTGGAAAATGGGTGTAATTCAGCCCCCCGCCTGTTTGAGATGCGAGAGGGACGAGGGTACTTTCTTACATACAGTCTGGACCTGCTCGGTGCTGCAGCCTTTTTGGAGGAGGGTGGCTTGTTGTTTTAGGGCCAGATGTAGGTAATCGCATATTACCGATTCCTAAATACCGAATTTTACCTATTCGGTTTTTAGGAATCGGTAAATGTGATGTAGCTAATGAGTCGGTAAATATTACTGAATCAGTAATATTTGGTATTTACCGATTCGGTATTTACCGAATCAGTAATTCCCATTTATTCCTATGGGCCTTGAGGCCCATAGGAATGAATAGGAATTACCGATTCGGTAAATACCGAATCGGTAATAAAGGGAAGACTTACAAGGGTGTCAGGGTGTCACATTGACACATTGTTGCACCCCTGAATAGTGCATGGGTGCACATGTGGCACACATACATGCCCTAAGGGCAAGTATGTCTGCCACATGGCACTGTTAAAAAAGCCTAAAATGGCATTTCTAACGGTTTTCGATATTTACCACCAACTTGTAGTTGGTGGTAAATAACGAATCCTTAAATGAGAAATGCACTCACTTAAGTGCTCCCTACATTAGGGATTCGGTAAATTACCAAATCAGTATCTTAAGGATTCAGTAATTTACTGATTCCTAAAATTACCGATTCGTTAAATTACCGAATCCTTCAATTTGGCCTCCTACATCTGAAAAGCCTAAAACCGGTCGGTAACGGCCGAAATTCGGTCATTTCGGATGTTACCGACCGGTATTAGGCTACCTACATCTGGCCCTTAGTGAGGTACTTGCATGGGAACTCCCACTAGATCCGAGACGCTTTCTTCTGCACAGCACTGACGAGATAGGGGGCAACACATAAGCAACATCTAGTCTTTTTGGCTCTTACAATTGCCAAATGTGACATCGCCCAAAAACAAATAAAAGAATCACTGATGACGCCCTCAAATCATTAGGACACCATCCCATAGGGTGTGTGGGCTTGAAGTAATTCATCATGCTACACCTGTGAACAATTTTCTATTAATCTTAATGGAAATACCATCTTAAAAACTTCACACGACCCACACTTTTACCTCAATGTTGATAGGTGTACATTTGCCATAGAAAAGACAGCTACTGTGTGTCCCAATGGACAACCCTACGTACTTTAGTAAAGCACACTACACATGTTCCTCAATTGGTCACAATGATATACAACTATAGAGCAATGATTACAACATCAGTGTGAGATAAACAACATCGAAGACAGCCCTACATTCTATATAATTCACAGTTTGCAATGCTTCACAATCTTCAGTAAAGTTCTAGGAATAAACATCCACACCTTATAAACATCTTTGATACATATAATTTGTGTACACCACTGTATTACAACTATTTAACCTGGACACATACCCAGATAGCCACTGCTGGATAATGTACAGTAAACAGCAGCTTTGGTCTTTCTCACTAATTTTTTAACATTATTTTTTAGAGAAGGCTTTGGGTAAAAGCCACAGCCTACTTGTAAACCCGCCTCTGCAACCCACATCGGGCGCTCAGCCTTTTATCTGGTTTAACATGGAATACTTCTTCCACCCCCAACATTATTCATTTTTAAACAGTTCACCATACACCTTTTAAAATGAATGATTACTTTTATCTCCAGGACTTCCATTATTCCTTGACCCACACATGTACAATTCAGTAACTCTGTGCCATATAGGACTATGGTGTTAGCACTGATGTCATCATTGATGTCATCAATGATGCCATTTGAGACGTTAGCAATGATGTAATTTAACATGCCACGAGTGATGCAATGTGTGAGGTCATAAACAGTGCATGGTGGGGTCAAAGTTCTAGTTAGCTCAGTAAACTATAACTGTTGAATGTCAGAAGTGTTTTGTTTTTAAACGTCAGCGGCATCCAGTGCACACTGGATGTTGAGGTTAGAGATGATTTTGCCTTCTGACAAAATCTCCTCTCCTCTCTTCCTGAATTGTTGCGCGAGGTCTCTAACCATGACAGGCTCTTTGAAATTTTATGGGGTAGGTTTGAGCATCCCTTTTAACTTAATGGACGGAGCACTCTGACTTGGAGAGCATCTCCATGAGGAAATAGTCTTCCCCTTATTACTGCATGTCCACTTTAAGGCATGTAGGTGTCCCCTTAATTACTCTGATTACTCTGTGGTGTGCTGATTTGTCATTGAGGGAAAGCTGTGATGGGATAATGGTCTAGATCAGGGTCCCCTGGTGGGTCTATAATGGCAGAAGTATGTTAAACATGTGTATTTATGGGCACACATGCTACAAATACACACACACACACATACATACATACATACATACATACATATATATACGCAGTGAGGAGTGTGCACGTTTTCAGTCTTAGGGAAGTTTCTCGAGTTGACTGAATCCGTTTGTTGTCAGGAGCTATTGCATTAGCCTAATTCACCATGTCAGCCGCCGTGTTAAGGAGTAGGGAGCAGGCTGCCGAACTTGTGTTTGTCACCCCGGCTGGGGGGGCAACAGCATCCACATCCATGGGAAATACTGTGAGCGCTATGAATCCAACGGCGCACGATTTGTTTTGCAAACTGGAGAAACTGATGAAGAAAGAGACTTCCAAATGGTGGGAGAACAAGTCCCTATCGATGTATTTGGAAGTCGGTCGTGTACCACGTGGCCTCCGCATCACTCTGGCCCCCAGCTATGAAGCTCCGGACCCTAGCATGCTCGAGGAATGGGCAGCGACAAACTTGGAATCCTCGGCAAAACTAATGAAAATTTTAATAAAGTATGCCGAAAGTGACCGGATGAAAATTCAAGATGAAATTGAAATGGTGGAGGCGGAACTGGAGAAATTGGGTGATGACGAGGCCAATACAAAAAGGATGAGAGAAGAAATGGAATCCCGGCTACAAAAGGAGGAGGAAATTATTAAAAAGCGCAAAGCGTTTAAGTTTGAGAGGGACAGGTTGGACTACTTAAATGGGCGTATCTTCACCTTTGCACGAAGATTTGAGAAAGATGGTAACAATAAAAGTGTACTGGGAAATAACAAACGTGCTAACAACACAAAGGGCAATGTGAGCTCAGCTTCTTCAATCAGCCTAAGCTCGACTGAAGGCAGTGAATTAGAAGGTGAAACGCACAACGCGTCGCTGGGGTTTACAGCACTAACACCCGCGCAGGAGGTGAGTCGCCTGTGCGAGGCCAGACGGGAAACCCTAAGACCAAGAGTTACCTTTGCTCAACCAGGAAAAGTGCAAACAGAAAACGAGCAGAGCGACGCAAACGCCACAAAGAGAAGTGGAACAACCAAAAAGAGAACTCAATGAAAATGGTCCAACAAAAAACGGGGGAATCAACAGGGAGCCCCTCAATAATCAATTTGACTAACATAACCTTAAGCCCTAAGGAAACAAAGATTCTTAGCCTGGGGCTGTCATATTGCGCACCACAAACTTTTGATTATGCCGGCACACGTATGGACGTGTATAGGTTTGTGAGAAAACTTAAACTGACTAAATTCCATCGCTTACGACCAAAAACCAACAAAGATGATACCAGCGTACTCTTGAGCCCTGATTTGCTAACAGCCGGGGATGCTTCCTCCTTTGAGGAAATCTGGGAATTACAAGCTGAACAAAATGCATTAAATTCAGATACACCACCCATTGCTACCATCACCAGTACCAGCAGGGATAAGGTAACAACACCTTTCAGGCCGAAGTCCACTTTTAACCCTATTTCGGCACATGATAATCTGGATACCTACCAGGATCTGATGGTGGAAGATCTTAAAAAACTTTATACCAACACAAATAAAAAGAGCCAAGCCATTGCACGGCAGAACCAGAATTACAATCTATTGGTGAAAAAATTGAAATCTGAGGAAAATCTAGTTGTGAAACAAGCAGACAAGGGGGGCAACATTGTCCTGTGGACAAGAGATAAATATGTAGCTGAGGCGGAAAAACAACTCAGCGACACTGCCTGCTACCGGAAAACCAACATCACAACTATTAAAATGGCTTGGAATGATCTGAATGCAAAACTTATGGGATGGCGTAGCTGCGGCTTGATTTCTATGGAGGAATTTAAGTTTCTCAAGAAGGAATTTCCGGTGATTCCTACGTTCTATCTTTTGCCAAAGATCCACAAGGACCCTCTTATGCCTCCGGGGAGACCGATTATATCGGCAATCGATAGTGCAACAGAAAACCTGTCCAGGTACATCGATTTCTTTCTACAAGAATGGGTTAAGGGGTTGAACTCATACATTAGAGATACAAGTGACTTCTTGATTAAGCTATCTCGGCAGAGTTGGAATGAGAACTATCTACTGATGACATTGGACATTTGTTCGCTTTATACATCTATCAGGCATGTTGATGGCTTAAAAGCAACTCAATTCTTTTTTGATAAACGCCCCATACACAATGCACAGCATAATAAGATGCTCATGGGGATGCTTAACATATGCCTACAACAGAATTTCTTTATGTTTGGGGGCCAGACCTATCAGCAATTGAGGGGGGTGGCCATGGGGTCTTGCTTCTCCACCAGTTTCGCATGCCTACACATGGGGCTGTGGGAGGAGCAAACCCTAATGGGACAGCACAGAAAAATAATGGAACAACATGCGATTCTGTACCTCAGGTATATTGATGATTTGTTTTTTATCTGGAGGGGTTCCATAGATAGTGCTACTGATTTTGACAACAAACTGAATGTGAATGATCTAAATCTTCAGTTTACTTCTACAATCAGCAATGTCTCAGTGAGCTTCCTGGACGTAGAGGTATATGTTAAGAACAACAAAATAGAAACTAAGCTACACAGGAAAATTACCGCTGGTAATACTGTGTTACATGCCTCTAGCAGTCATCCGCGCCATCTTATTCATAGCATCCCCTACGGGGAGATGTTAAGAATAAAGCGTATCTGTAGTAATGAAGAAGAGTGCAGAACAGCTCAACTACAGTGTAAAATGCGTTTTTAGAAAGAGGGTATAGTTCCAAAATGATAGATGATGCCATTTTGAAGACTACAAAACTTGTAAGGGAACATCTACTAGAGAAATGTCCAGACCCTACTAATACAACTGAAATCCCATCAACAGAAAAGATTCAGTGCAGGGCTATAGTCACCTATAGCCAACAACATGCTGAGATTCGTAAAATATTCTCAAGGAATTGGAATCTTGTACAAGGAGATCCAGTTATTGGTGATCTAGTAAAAAGCCAACCAGAGATCACATTCAGAAAATCTCCTTCCCTAGGCAGTGCTATTGTAAGTAACACCTTAGACGTTCCGAAGAAATGGTGGGAACGCATTACAGGTTTAAAAAAATGTCAAGTTTGTAAAGCCTGCAAGCACGCCATTAATAAAACCCATTACACAAGTCCCTTCCATGATAAGCCCATCAAAATTAGACAAAAGCTGGGATGCAAAACAGAGTTTGTGATATATGTATTAGTATGCCCTTGTGGCCTACAATACGTGGGAAGTACCCGCCTCCCAGCACATAAACGCATCCTTCAGCATTTGAGGGCAATCTCTGGAAAGGACCAAGCTTATCCAGTAGCTAGACATTTCGAAAAATGTCATAATAGCAACCCAGAAAAGCTGCAATACTACCTGGTGGACTCTGTCCTACCTTTGAGGAGGGGGGGAGACAGAGACAGCAAGCTGCGTCTACTGGAAACCCGCTATATCCTCGAATTAAACAGCAAACAGCCTGGGGGGCTTAACAGTACAGAGGATCTCTATACCTGTTTGTAATAGGATCTCTGTTTTTCCCACTGGATTTGGTAGAAGCTGATGAAACAATTTAAATTTGTATGTTATGTTCGGCAGCCTACATTTTAACTTATGAAATTCTAAAGAGTTGTTTTTCTTTAATTTTTCGCACAGTCACTTTACTTTAAGTTTATATTTAGCAACCCGAAGGGAGGTCAATAGCGATATATACATTTCCAATATTGGACTGATAGTTAACATTCGGAGCACTCTCACCCACTTGGGTATGACACAATACACTATGTTAAAAATTGATACTTTTCTGAAATACTGTCTATTATGTGTGACAAATCAGTTGGTAGTCCTAAACGACAATAAGGTGTCGAAATGAATTGACAGAGTAGACACGGAACTAATGAGGCAACTTCCAATATGAATGTTTACAATAATAATTGATGTAAATAATTGCATATTTATTGTACATTATGTAAATATATGAAATTAGATCTATATATTTGTATACATGTGTGTATATATATATATATATTTTTCTACGAATAGGACTGGTTTTAGAATTTTTCTTAATATTATGAAATTCATAAACTGCTTGCCTCATGATACACATCAAAGTTTGCTACTTTGACTGACTGTTTCAATACAAATGTACAGTGTTATTGTAAATTTCTAATGCATATATATGTTTGTGATGTTAACAAGGGCACTGCGCCCGGTATTGTGTGTTGATGTATATCCCTTTAACAACAACAGGATATACTATCGGTCATGTGACCATTTCTGCTATTTAAAAATTACCTCCTTCCTCCTTCTCATGACATGTGATCAAGCCTCGGCTGAGGCGAAACGCGTCATGGCGACTGGTGGGCTGTTTATTCTTCACGAATAAATGCACTGACAACGAGAGCACGGAGTCTGTGGTTTTACTCAATCTTTCCGATCTGGCTGTGTGGCGTGGCGTGGCTGCGCTTTGCTGCGTTGCATCGGACTCGACGAAATATATATATATATATATATATATATATATATATATATATATATATATATATACACATATACACCTACATACACACATTTTATGTCAACTAAAATCATAAAAAATTACTTGCCTGGAGTGTATAGTGTCACTATGTAAAGGTACTAAAAAGTACCCTTTATTTACTTGCCTTTGATGGAAAAAATCTGATGTACTTTTTTTCGCTTAACAGAGTGGTACTTACTGCGATGTAATGGTAGTATTCCCTCCAGCAGTACCCGACCTCATGCACTAGCTAATGCAACTGCCTTTCAGTGCACCTTACTGACTTGGACTGATATGCTGCCATCACTGCTTCAGGGATGTATGTCGTTAGAACGCGCGCGTTACCACGACCTACTATTACAACGCGGTCGTAACAACGAAAGTTGTTACCACGCATTGCGCTGGGGGGGTGCAAAATTAAATAATTTAATTTACTATTCCAACACCAGTCCCCGTGGATAGTAGGGAAGGTGTTGGGATAGTAAATTAAATCATTTCCTATCCTTGAGCGCCCCCCAGCGCATTGCGTGGTAACAACTTTCGTTGTTACGACCGCGTTGTAATGGTAGGTCGTGGTAACGCGCGCGTTGTAAGCGTTGCATACCCTGCTTCAGACCCCTTCCATGGTGCCTTTATTTCATGTACACCAGCAATTCTTAACCTGTTGACCGGGGACCCCTGGGGGTCGCAAAGCCTACTCAGGGGTTCCGCGGCTGCTTAGAAAATTAAATTGTATTACCATACTAATAAACTGTGTTAAATGAAGCAAATGTAAAAGTGATCATTTTAAAACGTTCCGTAAATGTTGAGGAATTTGAAACTCGGGGTTAAAATTAAGTTTGGTTCCTTAGATTGATTTGTGGGACAGTGCAAGTGCATCAGACAGTATATAGTATGGGCAGTGGTTTGCCTTAATTGAGTTTAGAAAAGCTCCAACCTTCCCATTAAAATTACATTTGTGTTTTTTTTAATATTTGTTTGTGAGTTCAATATTTCATCCTTTGTGTATTGTTTGTGGTTCAAATCATTGAAATTGCTTAGTGCCTTCAAGTAAATGACTCAGTGGGGGGTGCCCGGATTCGAATGATTATTCAGCAGGACCCCCGTATTCCAGTATAATTAAGTGGGGGTCCACAGAAGTCAAAAGGGCAAGAACCGCTCACACTATAGCAATGTGTCGGATCTCATCACCTATCCCTAGAGCACATATGCCCAGTGAGAGGAATTAACCAGACAAACTACACCATTTGCTAAGAACTCTGGCCTAGGTGTAGCTCAGGATCCATCAATAGAAACACTGCCCCTCTCAAACCCACCAGATTCATAGTAGGTGTCACAAAAAACCAAAAGCAAACCAGCAGCTGAAGTAGACAACTTGGCGCTGTTACATCGTGGGGGAAAGGCGTGGGGCACTTAGGATAAAAATCACAAAGCCCTGAACTGAAGCGACTGAATTGGTTTTGCACAACTTCTCCCCGACAGAGAAGAATGACGACGTCAATGAGTACATTCCGATGCAGGAGGGAATCATGTTTTGAGCTGCTGATCAATGGGAAAACGTGGGCAACACTAGTTGTATTTCCTTGAATGCTCTGGTGCAGTCCTCATCACTTCATAAGAGCTGTGAAAATGCAAGGCAGAGAGTACTAGGGCCTGAAAGAGAGCCTAGTGAGGAAGCGCGTCTTCACCCCTAACCCCCAGACTCCGTTTATGTCCGCAGACTCCTGGGGAGTAAAGTTAGTGTGAGGGGGACGTTGGGGGGTACCTATGTACACATCCTCATTTTATTTCCCTCTGTGCCATGTTCCTGGAGGAACTGGGAAAACCATCCCTGAGTGCTGAAGTCAGCTATTGGTATAACTGTGGGTAGGGCGGGGCGGCCTATGGTGCTCAAGTCTTCCTTTTGGAGTGCTCGGTGAGGGCTGAATCCTCTTGGTCCAAGGAGAACTTGTGAAAGTATTTGGGAGGCGATAGACAGGGTTCAACGACATTTCATGGTCACTGCAACACTGGCAGAGAGCAACTGTGCCTGCCTATTTTACTAGGAGACAAATATATGACACAACCCCCTTCCCTTCCTTCTGAAAACCCCCATTCACCAGGAGCCATGGAGCGACCTTATAAGCAAGGGGCTCAGCACTTCCAGGAACTGGAGTTGTGTTTGGGGTGAGAAGCAGTTTTAGGAAACAAGAGGCATACAGGAAACTGACCTGGGCAAAACTGGCAGGGTTCAATTCAAAGGCTTTCTCGATTGTCACAAGGAGCAGATGTCTTGGACAACATACAGTGGGTGGACCCTTCACTGCACAACGTGCGAGTGCTGATTACAGATGTCAGGGATGGGGCTGCGCAGGGGCTTGTAAGGGGGGAAGCAGCTACTGTCTGGCCCAAGATTAGGTGAGGGTGAAATGTAACTAAATCGGATATCAGCTCACACAATATGGGGGGGGGGCCTTAAAAGACAGAGGCGTAAGTGCAAACGCACAGAAGAATTCTCCAGTGCGGTGCAGGATATATGCTGGTGAACAGTGTTGCTGCAGTAGTGAAGGTGCTCCGCAAAGCTCAGTGTGGATGGGACTGACTGCTTCTATAGGACCAAGGTTCAGGGTGTGCATAGAGTGTGTTGCAGTATTGAGCACAGCAATCACTTGAAAAAGATTAACTGGCGGTCCAGAGTAGTCAACATCTTTATAGACCTGCATTTACCATTATATAACCATATGGTGTTATTAAACATGCCTCAGAAAAAAAGCCTGCCACAATATGGTATGTAGAGATGTTTGAGGCAAAGACAATATTGTCAAACAGATACACACCTGGAACAGAAAGCAATTTTTGTCAGTTAAAGGGTATCAAAGAGAAGCCTCCCTTCTTAAAGAAAACCCTAATGTAAGGTTTGGCAAGAGTAAATCTTTCTGAGGAGCGACAGCTGACTATGGAATTCTGGGCCTGGGAACCAGTCTTGGACAGCACATCACCCAGGTGCTGAGATGCAGCTAGGTGAAGCATATCACAATGGACACCATGCTGCTCATCACCATGCAGGCTGCTCGTCACCCAGAGGTGATGTGGCTGAGCAGTCCGTGAGCGATGTTTCCAGCTCCTAGAGATCGCTTGCATCTCAGCGCACTCTGTAGGCATCATCAATGGAGAAGAAGACTCTAACCAATGTTCTTGAGGCATGGGATCAGTAACTGTGCAGACGCAGTGGCCCCGCTCCAGTCCAGTCCAGCACGGAGCCCTCGGACCGTGCCAAATTTGCCAAATGATAAATATTACACGAAGGGCCCTTATTGAAAATATCACAGAGGAAGATCGTCTTGTTGCAATTAGCGTGTCACCTGGAGTAACAGAAGGAGACGAGCGGTCAAGAGTCCCTATCAGGAAAAGACTGCTTGGTTCTCACAAGATCCCCAACGGACCAAGTGACTGTCTCAAGTACAGATAGGAATAGACTTTTTCTAATATACAGTTTTCAATCCAATGAATTTTAGAATGCATCTCACATTTTAGAAATGGGCTAGTTATTGTGGTTTAATTGACACTTAAGTTTTATACACTATTAGATATCTTTATTAGAATGGTGTGAGACACGTATGTTAGCATAATTTTGATACAGTGCTGCAACTTTGCAATGATTTTAAGTAACAAAAATAAATAAAAACATTCATTCATTCGAGAAGAAGACTCTTCTACTCTCTTTTGATTGAAGGGGACATTTGTACTCTCATTTCCTCTTTGGGACTTGGTCTTCAAATTCTACAGGCGCTCCATTTGCTGAGTAATCCTGAGCTTTGTTCAGACCCAACCGGAATTTATTTTCTGCACCTAGTGAACTTAGCATAGGCCGTGTATGGTCTCATTGCCACAGAGGTGGTCTGTCCCAAAGGGAGGGGTCAGGTCATATATACTTTATTATCTGAAATTGAGGGCATGTGCTACCAGCACGTCACTCAGAGAAGAAGGTAAACATCCTCCCCATGCATCTCAATGCCTTGTAGTCTCCTGCTGCTATCTAATCATGCCAGTTTGTGCCTGCTAACCTTGTGACTGCTTGCTTCCTCCCCTTGCCTGTTCTCTCCGAGAAGGTGGAGGGGGCAATGTATCTTGCTACTGTACACCAGGCGCTCTAGTACACTTATCTGCAGGGTGTGGATATTCCATAGATGTCTCCATTTTGCATGGTTCCGGTCTTACAACTTTCCGTTAACCCATGCATGTCCGATCAATAGGTGCTGTGTCCAAGTCCTGGTATGCTTACCCATGCCGTTAAACCTGTCCATGGGGTTTGGTGCACGACCAGCTTCTATATGAGCCTGGTGTCTGGTACAACTTTACTTCGAGTGTGCACATGTAATGGCTGATGGAGGATTTTAGACAGCTATCTACAGGTGACGTGTACTTGCAGTTTGTTGAAATCTAAATGGTGTCCACTATGGCTTGCTTTAATAATGTGTGTATAGAGGGGAGTTGTGGTGTGAACCTCTATGGGGCCCATTGCTATGGGTTAGGGTAGCAGATAAAGATTTATATTTGTTGGTGATAACGTTTTGCGTGATAGTCTGAACAGGCCGTAAGCCCTGGTATCAGGTGTGGCTTTGCATTTACAGATGCTAGATGTTTAGGGAGGGATTTTAAGGTGAGGTATCTCAGTGGTGGTGTGTCAGCAGATCATAGGATTGGTGGTGACTTCAGTGTACTGATCCTGGGTTTGAAGGTAGGGTGGAAGTAAAGGTGGGTTTAAGTTTCGGTCTGATTGACTAAATATCTTGTATAGGAGCATTCCTGCTTAGCTTGAAGATGATGGAGGGTGGTAAGACGGAGGATAGTGGTCAGTTGCTTGTGGTCGGTTGGGTAGAGGGCATATGTTGATGAATGTACTAAGAACTTCTTGTCAGATAAGTGTTGTCACCTGCCTGTCTTGTGAGACTATTATGTGGAACATTGTGGGTGGTCGGAAATATGCATTGTGATTCAGGGTCAGTGAGTGCTGTTATAGACCTTGTTTATAAACATCTTTGGGTGATGATGGGTCCTGCCATTTTGGCCTTGACTGAATAAATAATGGAGGTGTTAGTATGCTTTAACTGGGTAACACAGCATAGCATAAGCGCGCAAATAACTGAGGCACTGCTTTTGTACATTTCACAAGGTTTCTAGCGATCCGTCACTTTATGGCAATGCCTATAAATTTCACTAAGTTGGCCTGGGTGGGACCGGTGCTTATAATAGTCGGCCACTTTAGCTTGGTTTTCAGCTAGAAGGATTTGTGTTTTAGCTGGGTTTTCTTTAAGGCAGTTCCTCACAACTAGTGTAGGCATTCCAGGTTTATTCGGCCGGGGGGGGAGGGGGGGGAGTGGTGGGGGGGTTGTTCTGAAGATGGTTGTTCGTAATTGGCATTGTTGCAGCTTATTTGTTTGGCAGTGGGTTCCCTCGTCTCCTTACATTTGCATCATATGAAAACTCACTTTATGTACAAAGAAGCCTGCATGGTAAAAAAAAAAAAAAAAAAGCAAGCTATCCACCACACTACCTCGCCAAAAGGCTCAGGGCGGCACACATCAATTGAAGGTCTCTAATAGAGGTCGCAGTACCTGGAGTGGACTGAAATAAACACTTTTAAATAGCAAATAATTACGTAGAGGGATCTTGACACTAGGAATACAGAGTGGTAAGAAAAGGCGGTAACAAAACAAACAGAAAGAAAGACAAGCATTTGCAATGCAATAGGTCTCGCATTAGGAAAGTTTGAGTTATTTGGCTTGTACATGACAAATTTGTTATTTATGTGTTATTTTTGAAAAGTGTGAAATTAATAGCTTTGTCATTTACAATGCTTATACTTTTATTTTTTTGACAATGTGACACCTATATCATTTTTAATGCAACATGTTTTGTATTTACGTGACTTAGAAGTATTGATTTTACAAATAACAATGGTTTTAAAAAAAAATAATTAATACTTAAATAAAAGTTATTGTAATTTATAATGGCAATAACTTAAACTTTTGTAATGAACTTTTGTGAAGATTATGTTCAGTGTATTTTATTGTGACTAAAATATAAGAACAGAAGGGAAATCTCAACTTTTTTGTGACATTTGTAATTAAGCTTGAAACATTGAGAGAACATATTTGAACCAGTTGTTGTTGAATGTTTGCACAGATTGATACTGTGGTGGCGCTGAGTGATGTTGTGGTGGCAACAAGTGATGCTGTGGTAGCGCATAGTGATGTTGTGGTGCCCCTGAGTGATGCTGTTGTTGTGCGATAGATAGATGGAGTGAAGGCGATAGATAGCTAGAGGGAGGGCGATAGATAGCTAGAGGGAGGGCGATAGACAGAGTGAGGGCGATAGATAGATCGAGTGAGGGCGATAGATAGATCGAGTGAGGGCGATAGATAGATCGAGTGAGGGCGATAGATAGATCGAGTGAGGGCGATAGATAGATCGAGTGAGGGCGATAGATCGAGTGAGGGCGATAGATCGAGTGAGGGCGATAGATCGAGTGAGGGCGATAGATCGAGTGAGGGCAATAGATCGAGTGAGGGCAATAGATAGAGTGAGGGCAATAGATAGAGTGAGGGCAATAGATAGAGTGAGGGCAATAGATAGAGTGAGGGCAATAGATAGAGTGAGGGCAATAGATAGAGTGAGGGCAATAGATAGAGTGAGGGCAATAGATAGAGTGAGGGCAATAGATAGAGTGAGGGCAATAGATAGAGTGAGGGCAATAGATAGAGTGAGGGCGATAGATAGAGTGAGGGCGATAGATAGAGTGAAGGCGATAGATAGAGTGAAGGCGATAGATAGAGTGAGGGCGATAGATAGAGTGAGGGCGATAGATAGAGTGAGGGCGATAGATAGAGTGAGGGCGATAGATAGAGTGAGGGCGATAGATAGAGTGAGGGCGATAGATAGAGTGAGGGCGATAGATAGAGTGAGGGCGATAGATAGAGTGAGGGCGATAGATAGAGTGAGGGCGATAGATAGAGTGAGGGCGATAGATAGAGTGAGGGCGATAGATAGAGTGAGGGCGATAGATAGAGTGAGGGCGATAGATAGAGTGAGGGCGATAGATAGAGTGAGGGCGATAGATAGAGTGAAGGCAATAGATAGAGTGAAGGCAATAGATAGAGTGAAGGCAATAGATAGAGTGAAGGCAATAGATAGAGTGAAGGCAATAGATAGAGTGAAGGCAATAGATAGAGTGAGGGCGATAGATAGAGTGAGGGCGATAGATAGAGTGAGGGCGATAGATAGAGTGAGGGCGATAGATAGAGTGAGGGCGATAGATAGAGTGAGGGCGATAGATAGAGTGAGGGCGATAGATAGAGTGAGGGCGATAGATAGAGTGAGGGCGATAGATAGAGTGAGGGCGATAGATAGAGTGAGGGTGATAGATAGAGTGAGGGCGATAGATAGAGTGAGGGCGATAGATAGAGTGAGGGCGATAGATAGAGTGAGGGCAATAGATAGAGTGAGGGCAATAGATAGAGTGAGGGCAATAGATAGAGTGAAGGCGATAGATAGAGTGAAGGCGATAGAGTGAGGGCAATAGATAGAGTGAGGGCAATAGATAGAGTGAAGGCGATAGATAGAGTGAGGGCAATAGATAGAGTGAAGGCGATAGATAGAGTGAGGGCAATAGATAGAGTGAAGGCGATAGATAGAGTGAGGGCAATAGATAGAGTGAAGGCGATAGATAGAGTGAAGGCAATAGATAGAGTGAGGGCGATAGATAGAGTGAGGGCGATAGATAGAGTGAGGGCGATAGATAGAGTGAGGGCGATAGATAGAGTGAGGGTGTTAGATAGATATATAGAGTGAGGGCGATAGATGTGTGTGGTTGTGTGTGTGTGTGGTTGAATGTGTGTTGTTGTATGTGTGTGTGTGTGTGTGTGTGTGTGTGGTTGTATGTATGTGTGTGTGCGGTTACAGAAGGATGTATGTGGAAGAGAGCAGCAGATCAGCACATTTTAAGAGAACAGGGAGTTAAAGAAGGATGCATGTTGAAGAGATCAGCAGGTCAGCACAGGAGAAGAGAACAAGGAGTTAGAGAAGTAGGCGGTGGAAGGGGACAGCAGATCAGGAGAAGAGAACAGGGTTTTGGAGAAGGGGGCGGATGGAAGAGAGCAGCAGATCAGGATGGTAGAACAGAACAGGGAGTTAAAGAAGGAGGCGGGTGGAAGAGAGCAGCAGATCAGCACAGGAGAAGAGAAGAGAACAGACAGTTCAAGAAGGAGGCGGTTGTAAGAGAACAGCAGATTAGCGCAGGAGAAAAGAACAGAGTTAAAGAAGGAGAAGGGGTTTTTGAGAGCAGCAGATCAGCTCAGGTTAAGTGAACATGGAGTTAAATAAGGAAGCGGGTGGAAGAGACCAGCAGATCAACACAGGAGAAGAGAACAGGGAGTTAAAGAAGGAGGTGGGTGGAAGAGAGGATCAGATCAGCACATGAGAAGAGAACAGGGAGTTAAAGAAGGAGGTGGGTGGAAGAGAGGAGCAGATCAGCACATGAGAAGAGAACAGGGAGTTAAGTAAGGAAGCGGGTGGAAGAGAACAACATATTAGCACAGGAGAAGAGAACAGTGAGTTGGAGAAGGGGGCGGGGTGAAAAGGAACAGCAGTTTAGCACAGGAGAAGAGAAAAGGGAGTTAGAGAAGGAGGCGCGTGAAAGAGAACAGCAGATCAGCACAGGAGAAGAGAACAGGGAGTTAGAGAAGTAGGCGGATGGAAGATAGCTTAAAGATTATCACAGGAGAAGAGAACATGGAGTTAAAGAAGGATGCGGGTGGAAGAGAACAGCAGATCGGCACAGGAGAAGACAACAGGGAGTTAGAGAAAGATGCGGGTGAAAGAGAGCAGCAGATTAGCAGACTGTCACCATGGGTGCTCACCGCTCAGCAGAGGTGGAGATTTCAAAAGGGGTGCCACAGGGCTCCTGTTTGAGCCCAACACTCTTCAACATCTATGTGGCTCCCCTGGCAAGAGTGATGCGAAGATTTGGGTTCATCCCCGTATCCTACGCGGACGACACGCAGCTCCTCTTCCCTTTTGAAACTCTCACTACTGAAATAAAAAACTCCTTTTCTGCTGGTATGAAGGCCGTTGCACAGTGGATGTCCACTAATTATCTGCAGTGCAACGTTAGCAAAACAGAACTCATGCTATTTGGCGAAGCCAAGCTTCTATGGGCTCCAGACTGGTGGCCTTCTGATCTTGGTGTGGTCCCAGAACCCAAACAGGTCGTGAAAAACCTGGGGATCTGCCTCGATCAGGATTTGTCATTAAAGCAACACACTAACACTGTTGCAGGTTCATGTTTTCATGTCATCAGCATGCTGCGAAAATTTTTCCCTCTGCTGCCTGACACGTTTAGGAAGACCTTAGTGCAAGCCCTGGTTCTAAGTCGTATTGACTACTGCAACGGCCTGCTCCTATCTGCCAACGAGGGAGTGTTGGCCAGACTTCAGGTAGTCCAGAACACAGCGGCGCGCCTGGTTCTGAATGCCCCTCCAAGAACAGCATCCAAACCTCTTTTACAAAAGCTCCACTGGCTCTCCATACGACAGCGAGTAAAATTTAAAATTTGCTGCATAATACATAAAAACATAAATGGACAAGGCCCTACATACCTGCGACAGAAATTCATTCCCTACATCCCGTCCAGGCCACTTAGATCCAGCACAAGTCACCAACTGGTGGTTCCTCGTGTCAAAAAGACCAGACACGGAGGCAGAGCACTGTCCGTAGCTGGACCTAATCTATGGAATCGACTCCCCTTACATCTCAGGATCTGCCCCTCTCACATACAGTTTAGAAAACTTCTCAAAACTGTCCTATTTAAAAATGAGATCTAATCCCTATTAGTGTTCTTTTCTGTATTTGTTGACTGGCCCAAAAGCGCAGAGATATTCCTGATGGAGTCGATTCCAGCGCTATATAAGCTTGTAAATAAATAAATAAATAAATAAATAAATAAGAAGGTGGCGGGTGGAAGAGAACAGCAGATTAGCACAGGAGATGAGAACAGGGAGTTAAAGAAGGAGGCGGGTGGAAGAGAGCAGCAGATCAGCACAGGAGAAATGAACAGGGAGTTAAAGAAGGAGCCGGGTTTTAGAGAGCAGCAGATCAGCACAGGTGAAGAGAACAGGGAGTTAAAGAAGGAGGTGGGTGGAAGAGAACAGCAGATCAGCACAGGAGAAGAGAACAGGGAGTTAAAGAAGGAGGTGGGGTTTGAAAGAGAGCAGCAGGTCAGCACAGGAGAAGAGAACAGGGAGTTAAAGAAGGAGGTGGGTGGAAGAGAACAGCAAATTGGCACAGGAGAAGAGAACAGGGAGTTACAGAATGAGGCGGTGTAATAGAGCATTAGATTAGTACGGGAGAATAGAAGAGAACAGGGAATTTGAGAAGGAGGTGGGTGGAGGAGAGCAGCAGATCAGCACAGGAGAAGAGAAGAGAACAGGGAGTTAAAGAAGGGGGTGGGTGGAAGAGAGGGGCAGATCAGCACAGCAGAAGAGAACAGGGAGTTAAAGAAGGAATTGGGGTGAAAGTGAGCAGCAGATCAGCACAGGATAAGAACAGGGAGTTACAAAGCATGTGGGTGGAAGAGAACAGCAGATCAGCACAGGAGAAGAGAACAGGGAGTTAGAGAAAGAGGCGGTGGAAGAGAACCGCAGTTTAGCACAGGAGAAGAAAACAGCGAGTTAAAGAAGGAGGCGGGATGGAAGAGAGCAGCAGATTAGCACAGGGGAAGAGAAGAGAACAGGGAGTTAGAGAAGGAGGTTGCTGGAAGAGAGGAGCAGATCAGCACAGCAGAAGAGAACAGTGAGTTAGAGAAGGATGCGGTGTGTAAGAGAGCAGCAGATCAGCATAAGAGAACAGGGAGTTAAAGAAGGAGGCAGAGTGGAAGAGAGCAGCAGGTCAGGAGAGGGCTAAAAGAAGAGAACAGGGAGTTCAAGAAGGAGGCGGGGTGGAAGAGAGCAGCAGATCAGCACAGCAGAAGAGAACAGGGAGTTAGAGAAGGAGGTGGGTGGAAGAGAGCAGCAGATCAGCACAGCAGAAGAGAACAGGGAGTTACAGAAGGAGGTGGGTGGAAGAGAGCTGCAGATTAGCACAGGCGAAGAGAACATGGAGTTAAAGAAGGAGGTGTTGTTGAAGAGAGCATCAGAACAGGACGGGAGAAGAGACCAGGTAGAGAAGGAGGCGGGTTGAAGAGAGCTGCAGATCAGCTCTGGAGAAGAGAAGTGAACATGGAGTTAGAGAAGTAGGTGGGTGGAAGAGAGCAGCAGATCAGCACAGGAGAATAGAACAAGGAGTTTGAGAAAGAGGCGAGTGGAAGAGAACAGCAGATTAGCGTGGGAAAAGAAAACAGGGAGTTAAAGAAGGAGGCGGGTTGGAAGAGAGCAGCAGATCCGCACATGAGAAGAGAAGAGAACAGGGAGTTAGAGAAGGAGGCAGGGTGGAAGAGATCAGCAGTTCTGCACAGGAGAAGAGAAGAGAACAGGGAGTAAGAGAAGGAGTTTGTTGGAAGAGAGGAACAGATCAGCACAGCAGAAGGGAACAGGGAGTTAAAGTAGGAGGTGGGGTGGAAGAGAGCAGCAGAACAGCACAGGAGAAGAGAATAGAATAGGGAGTTAGAAAAGGAAGTGTGGTGAAAGTGAGCATCAGATCAGCAGAAGTTAACAGGGAGTTAAAATGCAATGCAATATGTTTCTCATTCAGAAAGTTTGAGCTATTGCTATTGTAAATGACCAATTTTATTTTAATGTTTTGTTGTGAAAAATAGTGAAATTAATTGCTTTGTCAATTACAACGCTAATAGTTATAAATTTTGCAAATGTGACACCTATAGCATTTGTAATGCAATATGGGTTGTATTTATTTGACTTACATGTATTGAAATTACAAACAACAATGGTTTAGAGTTGGAGGGTGGATTTGTAGGGTGTATTTGGATGTTGGAGTTGGATGGTGTTTTTGGTGGGTGGCGTTGGAGGGTGGATTTGTAGTTGGAGGGTGTAGTCGGAGGGTGGATTCAGAGGCTGTAGTAGTACTTGGATGGTGGATGTGGATGGTGGATTTTGAGGGTGGAGTTGGAGGGTACAGTGGTGGGCGGGTAGAGTGGTGGCGCTAGAGTGGTGGCGCTAGAGTGGTGGCGCTAGAGTGGTGGCGCTAGAGTGGTGGCTCTAGAGTGTGGGCTCTAGAGTGTGGGCGCTAGAGTGGTGATGCATAGAGTGGTGGATAAGGTGGTGATTAGGGTGGTGGCGGATAGGGTGGTGGCGCATAGAGTGGTGGCGGATAGAGTGGTAGTGTTGGTGGAGAGAGTGGTAGAGTGGTGGTGGTAGAAGGCTGTACTGTGTGTGAGAGAGAGTGTGTGTGTGTGAGAGAGAGTGTGTGTGTGTGTGAGAGAGTGAGTGTGTGTGTGTGTGTGAGAGGGTTTGTGTTACTATCTTTGTGGGGACTTGGGTATGATAACACACTCACGCTGTGGGGACTTGATTGCACTGTGGGGACCTGAACCCAAGTCCCCACAAGGTAAAGTCTTCTAAATGATTGGAAATGACTTCAGAAACATCTGTGCCAAATTTTACAACTTTTTAAAAAACTGCCTTGTGGGGACCTGTGTTTCACCATGTGTGTTTATTTTTTTGCTCGCTCTGCCCCCATAGACAGGCAGTGGTACTGCAGCCTTAAACACACTTAGCATATTAAACACACTTCAGTGATTGAATCCCATCTAGCAACAGAGGATAGTGATTTTGAGGGTGCATACCCATCAGAAAACATAATACCTGAATGCAATGGCCTTTTTAATTTTATGAATCCTTTTTTTAGAAGCACAACATTGATCAAATGAAGCTACTGACTTTGCCCTTTAATTTTTTAGTAGCTATTTTCTTTGAAAAGCTAAAAATGCACATTTAATTGAATACTATTGCTTTGCATTTCCAACACATGACAGAGTCCCTATTTAAGAAATGGCGCACATCATCATCTTATCAGTACTCATGGATGTGACAACAATACAAATATTATTTTTTTTAAAGGCATATCAATGTCCAAAAAAGTGGTAAAGTATGGTCATTTTCTTTAATCCTTAACCAGAATTCCCCTTTAATATATACTTTGGCATTAAACTCATCAGTTTTTAAAAGTATATGTTAGACATTACGATCCGTCTAAATTCCAAGCACCCTATTGAAATAATGACTGCGTTTACAACACAATATTTTAAACAGCCCCTGCTTTACTAGTAGTGCATGTGATATATAAATGAAAGCCCATTAACATAAAAGAATGTTGTACCAAAACATGAAATCACGCAACACCCTGTTTGAATCACATTCGAATTTGCTGCAATGTATTTTGCTGCAAAGAAAGAAAATTCCTTGTTGCATTACATCAGTTGGAGATGTCAGAATCTGCCTTAAGAGGAAACTCAAAACAGTACTTTAGAATGGGCAGCAGCAGACTTGTAAACGCACACTTATGCCTGACAAAAAACACATTAGCACTGCAGATCAGGGTGCTGAAAACCCTTGGAGTTGATTAGTCTGTCCGAGTTAGAGGTGGACGCTGCTGCCAACGCACCTTCAAACAGAGCTGTAGTTCAGTATGGCACTGCCAAGAAGGGAGTCAGGTGCCCGAGCAAAAGCTGCTGCTGATTTCACGCCGGCTGTTAAAATGCAAAATGCATCACTTTCGAGTTCAAGATGATCTAGCACACATCATTGAAAAATTACTTTGTAATTATGCAATGTATTCTTTGTAAGCAGTCTGCAGATTATCGAGTTTGAGCTCAATTACAGAAATCGAGGCCAAACTGAAACACTTGGGGTTATTTTATTGTTTGTCCTTAACCTGTTAAGTAGGCCGTGTACTGCACATTAGAAATGCCTATTATGTTTCATACACAAGGGTTCCTTCCGGAAATAGCCTCAGTAAACACTGTAGCAGGTAGGTGAATTATGTGGACTATTTCTTTCCTAAAGCAAAGCGCATAAGGCTTCTTTCTGTAAACTTCCAAGTAGGCCTGGGTGAAATTTAAATTATAGGGGCGAACTTGAACAATTCTATGGTATAGAAATAAAAAGTAAATCTCTGAAACCAGATAATTACTTTGACTGTGAAGCATAGAGATAGCAAATATTATACATATTTATTGTGAATAGATCTTTTTTTTCAATTCGAAAAAATATTTACTGAGCCAAGTTTTGTTTGTACCGGACTCAGTTAAGCTAAACCCTAAGCAGAATATTTCATTTCATATTTAAAAAAGAAATGCTTCAAATATCTAACTGCCAGACCTCTGAAAATGCAAACAATTTAATTGCATCCATTCTAGCTTTATTTTATCTTTTATCATCTAATGCCAACATGTACATTTGGCCATAAGATGAACTTTGTTGTTCGGTATACTTATTGCTTATGTTTTTTCCATAAAACATTTACTATTTAATTTCTTAGATGTGCAGGCGGTTTAATTTGAAATTAACTGTTTCTTTAGAGGCTTGTTACAAGAATGCAAGTATTCTCCGCAGTTTGTTTTCATGCAGAGAAGTAAAGGTAGCCAGGGCGTTGTCAAGGTCAGCCAAAGATGTGCAAATGCACTTTCATGCATAACAAAGGGCCAGTTAACTAGAGGAGCTGAGAACACCTCATGTCAGTGACTGTTGCAGACTCGGGATGGGCGCAGTTGCAACAGATTTCAAACACCATGTTAGGCGAGCAGAGAGACGCCAGCGAAAAGCAATAGGTTTGCTTGGCCTGAAACTTCAGCAGCACCACTCAGAATGAGGCTGAGCACCTGATACTGTTTTTCTGTCTTTGCACTTCCAATAATAAAAAAAAACACAACGTAACAAAGTGCCTTTCAAGAGAAACCCATGCAGTGGGACATTTATTCCTATGTATTACTGACAAATATAAAGAAAAAAAGAGAAAGGCCAGGGCATCCGCAGAGTTTAATGGTGCGACACACTCTAAGCATAGATATCTATTCTCGCTGCACACCAAATTCACCTGCACAAATGTAGAAAGATTAATGGCAACATTTCCTACATTTGATGAAGAAAAAACACTTTTAGATTTACATTTTGGGCGTCTCCATTTTACTTTTCTTTGAAGATTTCAAAATAATTTCTATCACATTGTGTCATATAATGTGTGAGGGTTGATGAGAAAAGGCAAATTAAACAGCATAACGCGGCACACTTGTGATAGTATACTTCCTCATTTTGTCATGCTTTTCAAACAGGTTAACACTGTTTGGGCAAATGTTTAATCTCATTAGTACCAGTTTAAACCCCAAATGCAGCAATATGCAACAGAAAAGAAGACCAGAGAACCGTTACCAAGGGCATTCGACTGCTGGGCAACGTGTGTCACTTCGGGTTTAGTCGTTTTTGTCCATTTAAAGTAGAAACATATTTTTTTGTTAAAATCTGCAGGTTATGCAGCACATGATTGATTATGTGGCAAAAGCATAACTATACTGAAAATGCCATGGCTGCAAAATTACATAATTCAAGTGACCCCACGCATAGAGCGCAAAAATAATGTGTCTTTGTGGCTAAGACGTTCTCAGCAGCCAAAATTAAGCAGGGCAGTCAGGCTGACTATTTTGATTTTATGCCATCTAAAACTAAAACAGCAGAATATGCTATGTTAGAAATGTAATGCACAATGTTGGAAATGGTACCAAACATATGAAAAGTGCATTAGAATTCATGTGGAATCCTCATACTTGTCCTCATAAGGAAAACAACCATGATGAGCACAGCCTGTTGGTTTGTGATATATGAAGAGCTGCTCTTCTAATGAAAAGATAAGGCTTAGGCTGAATTACTAGTTTGAAGGTAAAGTTTTTACATTTGCAGTTTCGGTTGATTTGTTCTATTTCTTGTAATATTTCAACAAAATAACAAAGGGCCGCTCGCATGCAGTTATTTGGGAGCCTTGTTCTGAGAGCTTGGGACGGACATTGGAGTAAAGCCTTGGGCGAACATTGCTGCGAAGCAAACTGGGACTGCGAGGACCAGCAGCCCGGTTATTGACACAGCTGCGGCCTCTTCCGGGCCGGACACGCCCCCCTGCCTCCTGTTCTTGACTGCTCGCGGCCCCCGCTCCGCGGGAGCCGCTCGCCTGCAGTTATTTGGGAGCCTTGTTCTGAGAGCTTGGGATGGACATTGGAGTAAAGCCTTGGGCGAACATTGCTGCAAAGCAAACCGGGACTGCAAGGACCAGCAGCCCGGTTATTGACACAGCTGCGGCCTCTTCCCGGCCTGACAAGCCCCCCTGCCTCCTGTTCTTGACTGCTGGCGGCCCCGGCTCCGCGGGTGCCGCTCGCCTGCAGTTATTTGGGAGCCTTGTTCTGAGAGCTTGGGACGGACATTGGAGTAAAGCCTTGGGCGAACATTGCTGCGAAGCAAACCGGGACTGCGAGGACCAGCAGCCCGGTTATTGACACAGCTGCGGCCTCTTCCCGGCCGGACACGCCCCCCCTGCCTTTATCTACTTAACAGGTGATAGCTACCGCTTCGCGCGCGCACACCGGGCGAAGCCCGGGCCAAGGGCGGGCCCGTTTCTGCCCATTCCTGACCGGTCAGGACCGAACCTGACCCCCCCTCTTGATTCTGGAATTGCAAATATACTACTAACTTTGTGAACTATGTCTGGCCGCGAACTGAGGAGCAAATCATCGATTGTTGGGGGTACAATTGCGGGAGGTATGGAAACATTTTTAATTAGAGCAAACTCCCTAATTGAAACCTAAATCTCTGTCTTGGAAAAATGTTTGTCAGAGGAACTGGCAGTAAATGAATGATCCTCCCTGGGAACAATTGCTAATGCTAAAACACCTGATAGGAAACTGGATACCGTCACCACAATGTCTTGTATAGCAGAGCAAGATGTTACTTCTGGAGTGGAGGAGCATGATTCGCAGGACTAGGATATTTTAGTTAATGAAATCTTGCCCAAAATCAATTTAATCCTTGATAATTCTGTAATTACACCCTCCGACCCCGGGGTTGTCACTAATAGTACCCTGCCTCTAGGGACCAAAGAAGGGGCTATCCCTAAAAGGAAACGGGCTTATAACAAGAAAGATGGGAATAAAGCTAAAATAGCGAAGCAACAGAGTGATAGCAATCCATCAGCTAGGCCAATGGTGGGGCAAAGGAATCTGTGAATGGGCCGGTCGATTTAACTATGCCCCCCTCTGTTATAATTAATATTATTATATTTATTTGTGTAGAGCGCGCAGCTACCCTGAGGTTTCCCGGCGCTAAGGACTAAAAGAGCAAGAGTATAGAAGGGGACAGGGGGCTGTTTGAAAAATTATTGGTTAAACAGCCATGTTTTTAAGTTCCTGCGAAATTGGAGGTAGCAATCCTCAGTGCGCAGCTGGATCGGGAGGGAGTTCCAAAGAGAGGGGGCTAGGTAGGAGAAGGAACGGCCTCCCTGTCTAGCTAGGTTGATCCTAGGTATCTTAAATTTATGTTGACTGGAGGAGCGTAAGGTCCTTGTGGGGCAGTATTGGTAGACAAGGGTGTTCAGATAAGAAGGGGCTTTGCCTGCCTTGATTCTGTGCATAAAACACAGAGCTTTAAATTTTGCGCGGTGTTCGATACGGAGCCAATGAAGACTCCGAAGACCAGAGGAAGTAGGGGATTTTTTAGGTAGTATGCATATCAGCCTAACTGCTTCGTTTTGCACTGTTTGAAGTTTCCTAGTGACTTCTTTACATGCCCCCAGATATAAGATGTTACCGTAGTCCAATCTAGATGTAATTAGGGCTTGGACTACGGTTTTTAGTGTATTCTGGGGGAGCATCCACCTGATTTTCTTAAGCCACTTGAGGATAGCAAAGCAAGTGGCTGCCACTCTGACCCCTTGTTGTTTCATAGACAAATGTTCATCAAAAATGATGCCCAGATTGCGAGCGGTTTTAGAGGGGGTGGGTGTGGGTCCCATCTGAGGTGGCCAATGTTGGGGGCCCCATAGGGTAGTGTGTTTCCCAAACAGAAGCAGTTCGGTCTTTCCTCCGTTGAGTTTTAGTTTGTTATCAAACATCCATTTGGCGATGTTATTAAGACCAGAACAGAGGGAGGACGGGTTGGAGTGGGAGTTCGCAGAAAGTGAGTAAATTATCTGGGTGTCGTCAGCATATGAGTAAATCGTCAACCCAGATTTTTCAGCTAGGGTGGCAAGGGGACTCATGTACAAGTTGAATAAGATTGGGCTCAGAGTTGAACCTTGGGGAACTCCGAATAGTGATTTATGAGGTTTGGAAGAAGATGTGGAAGAGAAGACTTGGAAGGTTCTATCAGTGAGGAAACCTTTTAGCCAAGCCAGGGCAGGTCCAGTTATGCCACAGGTTTGCAAGGTGTTAAGGAGGATGGTGTGGGAGACCGTGTCAAATGCGGCACTAAGGTCGAGTAAGATGAGTGCCACGGTCTCCCCCTCATCAACATGCCGCAGTATAGTTTCAGAAACCCCAAGGAGGGTTGATTCGGTTGAAAAGCCTGTCCTGAATTCCGATTGGGATGTGTGAAGGAGGTTATTGATTTCTGTGAAGTTGGTAAGTTGGCTAACAATGTGTTTCTCCAAGATTTTGGAGAATAGTGGCAGAAGCGAAATTGGGCGGAAATTAGCAGGGTCATGTGGATTTGCGTTAGCTATATATATATATATATATATATATATAACCGCCATGAGAAAATCACAGCTAAAGTCTAGAAGTGAACTCCTGGAATATAATTGCAATAAGAGTCAAATTCTGAGTACAGATACTAACCCGATCAGGTTAATTCTGACATACTCCAAGCAAGAAAAAGAACTACGGAGTATTGTCAGACACAACTGGCATTTTGTTCAAAATGATCCAGTTATAGGTGATCGGATGCCCTCAAATCCATCAATAACTTTTCGCAAAGCTAAAAGCCTGGGGAATATTTTATCCAAAAACAGCTAGGAATGCTTTAGAAAGAAAAACTGGATGCCTACAAGCAAGGGCTTTTTTAAATGCTTGTCGTGTAAAGCATGTCAAAATGGGGTTAACATGAAGAAATACACTACTGTTATCCCTAGGTCAAATAGAGAGATCAAGCAACATCTTACATGCAAGACTGAGTATTGTATCTACATTCTAGAATGTGAATGCCATCTGAGATATGTTGGTAGTACGAAGCTGCCGGTACATAAAAGAATCTTGCAGCATCTGCGAGCAATAATCAACAAGGATCAAACCTATCCGGTTGCTAGGCATTTTGAGGCATGTCATAATAGTAAACCTC
Organism: Lissotriton vulgaris; assembly: GCF_964263255.1. Classification (NCBI taxonomy): domain Eukaryota; kingdom Metazoa; phylum Chordata; class Amphibia; order Caudata; family Salamandridae; genus Lissotriton; species Lissotriton vulgaris. Next base: position 1,126,594,076 of record NC_141685.1, on the reverse strand, counting down.
AATGCTTAAAATATTATGCAATCAAATCCATCCCTTTGACAAATAGAGGAGGGGATAGGGAGGCTTGCATGAGAAGAACAGAGACCAACTACATTCTAGAATTTGACTCTAAGTGGCCAGGTGGATTAAACACTACTGAGGACCTTCATACATATTTGTAAACAACTTATTTATGTAAGAGGTTCCATTTGTATGATCATTTGATGAGACATGAAATTGTACATATATATATACTGTATATTTTGGGACCCCTTTTTTTGGGAATTTTGTAATATTTATACTGCCTAGGTGTAATGGTGTATTTATACATATTTATTCAATTACTATTAATGGAAATTCTTTTTGAAACACTAGGTTTTTATTATCTTAGTATAATTATTGTGTGTCATGATTGATTTTAGCTGTATATTTTAAACATTAGGGTAGGTTTTATCCATATGTCTTTTATTTTGGCTATTTTTTAACATGTCACCGATCCCACTTTTATATGAGGTCCTATTTATATATGGTTTTTAGTCTGCACAGACAAGTAAATAAATGTGTGCAGAATAAGTATATATAATTTAATGTACGCAATTACATGATCAACTGTCTGAAGTTTACAAAAAACCCTGTCCCCGGCTAACTGATTATCCCCATGAACTGATGAACAAACCGATGTATCTATGAATGTCTATTCCATATGATATTCAGGTTTTGTTTTGATCTACTGTAGCACCAGTCACTTTAAATTCTGTACTGTAGCACTATGACACTTTATCAAATTGAAGGGGATCCTTCTATAATATTGTGGCCAATAGACATTAATTATCTCTCACAAAAGAAACATATCTAAAGTGCTTCAGAAACCACAGGGTTTCAAACAGAAATCTATGAAATAGATCTCCTGTAGTTTAAAGTGATTCCTTATTGGCTACAAAATCTCTCTTTTTTTATGTACAATCTGGCTTATAATTATGATTTGGTTCATTATGTCAAGATGAAATGTCCAAAAATATCTTTTTGATCTTATGTTCTTAGAAAAATCAGAAAATGTCTTTAAAAAAAACTTTTTTCACGTTTGGGTGGGCACGTGTCAATATTTGGATCTAATTTTTCATGTTGAAGAGGCTTAAGTTAAATTATAAATGTTATGGAATCAAATGCATTTACGCAGTGAGAAGAAAAGTGATATTGAAGAAATTCACAGTTTTTTATTACATGTTTTATGAAAACAGAAACTGCATTTTGAAGAAAAATTGTTATTGTTTTTATACAAATTACTTCTTCCAATAACCATGGCATTTTAAACGCATTCATGCGGATAGTAAAAAACTTTTATGTCTATGACAACATGTCACGCACTTGCACTTTAAAAATGGGCTGAGCACTATGCATTGTCATGTGATCAAGGCCGCAGGGACGGCCGAAACGCGTCGTGGCAGAGCTGTTTTGGGAAAATAAATGATTGAATGCTGCAACAAGCTGGTCCATGCCTCGTATTTCCACTTGATGGGTGGAGTGCTGCGAGGTATTGCTGATATAGATATAGATATAGATATAGATAAAAATCCTGCCTGGAAAGGAAGAAGCGGGAACCCAGGGGGACGAATAGAGGAAACTTTAATGAGACAAATTCTGCTCCATATATATATATATATATATATATATATATATATATATATATATATATATATATATATATAGTATATGTGTATATATATTTATATATACAGACATATCCATATCCAGATATATTCATGTATACTACTGCCGATAGCCAATAGGTACTTATTGTTAGGACCAACTTTTCCCAAAGATAAAGTTTTTTTTTGTTAATAACTTTGTCACTGTTTGACGAATATTCAACAAAAGTAATGTCTTCTAAACAATAAAAAAAATTACTCCAGAAGCAGGTGTGCCAATCTTTACAACTTTATAAAAATGTACCTTGTGGGGAACTGTGATTCATTTTGCTTCTTTATTTGTGTGCTAAACCTCTGCCCCGTACATTGGAGTTGGTACTGCAATCTTAAACCCACTAAAGGAATTTTAACACGCTCTATGCTATAAGTAGACAGTAGAACCATTTAAATGGAATTTCAGCGTGCCTATCAGTATATTTTATACCCAAATACAATGTTTTTTTAATGTCATATGGTTCTTTGTCTTTTGTTTTTTTTAAACAAATTATAAATTATATGAGCATATTGACTTCTTCGTATTTTGAGTGTTTTATTTACCTAGCTTTAGATAATATTAAAAATTTGGTCTTTTTTACATTCGCAATACTTGACAGGTTTTATATTTGAAATTGCAAAGCATTTCAGCTTATCATGCTCCACAAGGATGGTGTGTGATCCTAAAGAAGCCCCCACAAGGTTGATGTATGACCATCTTGAAGTTCCTAAAGAGATGATTTGTGATCTTATAGAGGTTATGACTGGGATATAGAGTGGTCATATTGAAGTCCTCATAGGGAAGATGGGTGACTGAATTGAAATACTTCCATGTTGGTGATCGATCATATTGAGGTGCACAACAATCATTTGTGGTCATGTTAGGTAATCACTGGGTTATTGTGTGATCACACTGAAGCCTTTATAGGGATAGTCTGCTTTTGTGATGAAGTCCTCATAGGGATAGTGTGCGATCATAGTGACATCCTCACAGGCATAGTGTATCAACTGAAACCTTAACATGGAGGTTGTGGGTTCATACCAACATCTTCAAAGGGTTGAGGAGTGATCATATTGAAGTCGTCCGATGCATGGCTTGTAATCATATAGAAATATCCACATGGATGCAGAGATGGTGCATGATCATACTGAAGTACTCACAGGATGTGGTGTAAACGACAGAGCTGCCAACTTTGAAGCTGGGGAACCAGGTTCGAGTCTCGGTGTCGGCTCAACATCCTGTGATTCTGGGAAAATCACTTAATCTCCTTGTGCCCACCAAAAAATGAATGTGTCCTTGTATAGTATAGCTGGTTCTCATGTAAAGTACTCCAATACCTTTGGGGCGAGTTCGTGCTTTAAAAACTGAACTGTTAACAGAGTTCTTTGTTGTCATCTTGAAATGCCCATCCAGATAGTGTGTTATGATATTAAGGTCCAAAAGGGGACGATGTGTGAATGTACTGACGTCACCAGGATGTGGTATGATTATATTGAAGCCCTCACATGCATGGAAGTTATTGTATTGAAGCCTAAAAAGTAGTGGTGTGTCATAGACAATGAAGATGTGTAATCATATTGACGTCCCAGTAGCATTTTGTCTGACTATACTGAGACACTCTCCGGGTTCTGTGTTTTTATCTTCAAGTCCCCACAGAGCTGCTGCGCGATCATATTGAATTCCTCAAATGGATGATATGTGATCACATAGAATTCCCCACAGGGATGCTGTGTGATCAAACTGAAGCCTTCACATGGATGCTTTGTCATCGTACTTTCCCCACAGAGATGCTGTTTGAGTATATAGAAGTCCCCACAGGGATAGTGTGTGATTATATAGAAGTCCCCACAGGGATGGTGTGTGATTATATAGAAGTCCCCACAGGGATGGTGTGTGATTATATAGAAGTCCCCACAGGGATGGTGTGTGATTATATAGAAGTCCCCACAGGGATGGTGTGTGATCATGTAGAAGTCCCCACAGGGATGGTGTGTGATCAAACTGAAACCTGCCCAGGGATGACATGGTTATATTGAAGACCCCAGGGTGTGTGTGATCATACTGAAGTCATCAGAGGGTTTTGTGTTATAGTAATAATGTCCTCACAGGGATGGTGTATGTTTATGCTGAAGTCCCTGCAGGATTCTATGTTTTCATTTTGAATTCGCCACAGGGATAGTGTATGATCATATTAAGGCCCAAACAGGGACAATGGGTGAATTTATTGACGTTGTCACTAGGATGTTGCTTGATTATAGTAAAATCATCACAGGCATGGTGTGTTATTGTATTGAAGTCTACACATTGGTGGTGTATTATAGTGAATACACCATAGTGATGATGTGCAATCAAATTGAAGCTACCACGGACATGGTGTCAGAGTATACTGAGATATTCCCAGGGTTCTTTGTTATCATCTTGAAATCCCCACAGGGATGCTGTATGATCAAACTGAAACCTTCACATGGATGCTTTGTCATCATACTGTCCTCACAGAGATGCCGTTTGAGTATATAGAAGTCTCCACAGGGATATTGTGTGATCATATAGAAGTCCCCACAGGGATCTTGTGTGATCATATAGAAGTCCCCACAGGGATGGTGTGTGATCATATAGAAGTCCCCACAAGGATCTTGTGTGATCATATAGAAGTCCCCACAGGGATGGTGTGTGATCATATATAAGTCCCCACAGGGATCTTGTGTGATCATATAGAAGTCCCCACAGGGATGGTGTGTGATCATATGGAAGTCCCGACAAGGAAGGTGTGTGATCATATAGAAGTCCCCACAAGGATGGTGTGTGATCATATAGAAGTCCCCACAGGGATGGTGTGTGATCATATAGAAGTCCCCACAGGGATGGGGTGTGAACAAGCTGAAACCTGCCCAGGGATGCCCTGGTTATATAAAGCCCCCAGGGTGTGTGTGATCATACTGAAGTCTTCAGAGGGTTTTGTGTTATAGAATAATGTCCTCACAGGGATGCTGTATGTTCATACTGAAGTGCCTGCAGGATTCCATGTTATCATTTTGAATTCCCCATAGGGATAGCGTGCGATCATATTAAGGCCCAAACAAGGATGAGGTGTGAATTTATTGACGTTGTCACTGGGATGTGTTTGATTATAGTAAAATCCTCACAGGCATGGTGTGTTATTGTATTGAAGTCTACACAGTGGCGGTGTATCATGGTGAATACACAATAGTGATGATGTGTAATCAAAGTGAAGCTACCACAGACATGGTGTCCAATTATCCTGAGATCCTCTCAGGATTATCTGTTATCATCTTGTTTTCCTCACAGAGATGCTGTGTGATCATTCTGTAGTCCTCACAGGAAGGTGAATGATAATATAGAAGTCCCCACAGGGATGAGGTGTGATCATGTTAAGGTTCAAGCAGGAACAAGGTGGGCATGTATTGATGTTGTCACTTGGATGTTGTGTGATCATATTGACGTTTTCACAGGCATTATGTGTTAGTGCATTGAGGTCTGCACAGTGCTGGTGTTTCATAGTGCATACCCCATAGGGGTATTCACCCCAGGCAGTCTCACCTTCCAAATAAATAACATGAATGATTCCGTTTCACAAATTCCAATCAAAAGCATTTGGCAAATGTATTCCTTTCAAATATCCACGTAGAAACCACCTACATGAGAACTACTAGCACAACAAAAAGATTCAATGTAAACATTAATCACTTCATCTCAAGGCAAATGGATGAAATCCATCATCTCTGCGATAAAGCCCATCTCAAGTGTTTTAACAGGTTCTACATAGCCTCTATTAAGAAAGCAAAACTAATATATTGTTCTAATCAGTTCTCCAGTGCCAAACAACCTTCCAAGAAACATCAGAGGAGCCTAACAGAATTCCACAGTCCTGAGTGCAACACCACAAAGATTACCTAATTGCTTGGTTTCTAGATTTTCTTCGCAGCTAAACTTTGTGCAAAAGGACAGGTACAGGAGGATGACCTCTGGAGCAGAACAATAGCTACGCAGTCCACCAGTACTCAGATCATGAATACATTGAATGATGGACACTGGTCTTTCGCCTCCTTAAAACAACTCTCAGCCTCTAAATTCTATGATCAAATGGAGGATCTGCAGCTCACTGTCAGACAAGCTTTGAAGGACATCTTAACTTCAACTGCTACCGCAACCCAAGCCATATTTTTGTCAACAACTTTCTATCTTATCACACCTTCCAGTCAGCCTTTACGGTATCTTTCATAGAAACGCTCACAAGAATAATATTCTAGAAACCTAAAACCTGAAATGTAATGCTTTGTTCTCGGGTAAGATGATCAAAAGAGCAGTGCTCACTCAGATCTGAAACTTCTTGCAAGAAAAAAGTAACTTTAGATTTCACCCTTGTAGAGGCACCAACTCTACTCTGATTTCCATTTGAGACAGTGTGAAAACAACTATGGGCAGCAACAGAGTTGATGCATTTCTACTGAAGTGTACATTGGTGCTGTATCAGTAGATTGAAGCACTATATACATGTAACTATACCATATCAACAAAACATCCAGTGACATACATTCAACCAAGTAGCTCAAGAAATTCCCATAAAGCCCCAAAATATGATATATACTCAGTTTTCTCAAAGCTTATTTTGATAAATTATACTTTTTCAAGTCCCTGGAGCCTGCCCTCCATTGACTCTATTTTTCTTTGAAAACCGCTTTTCTGTGGGCTAGGACAAGATGAGCATGAAGTGAAGCTTACAATGTGTCTCCTCTACATTGACTTTTCAGCACCAGGCCCCGCCCGGCTCATTTTCAACCCCCTCCTCCAATTGGTTTTGGATGGAACTAGAGGGTGACTATAGCGACCAGCTTTGCAGTGATGAATGGCCTCAGAGTTGGAATTCTGTGCTAAGAAACCTTGGACCCAGGCAGCAACCAACTGAGCAAGATTGCAACCAGCAATTGAGACTCACTAGGCACCTGCATGGAGGAGGAGCAGGGATCCATCTTGATTCGGGGACTCAACAGAGCAGTGGCAGCCAGTGTAGAGAGCAGTGACATAGCAGTGTGTTATGGGCCCTATTGCACGGAAGGAAATGGGCCCAGTGACTATTGTATGAACTTTGAAATACAGTAATAATCAGGGTTCAGTGGGCCCGTCGGGGATCTGGGCCCACACAACTGCACCTGCAGCACAAATGGAAGCTACCCCCTGGTAAAGAGCTCCCATGCCTAAATATGATGGCAGTTCATGGTGAGCAATGCTAAGGGGGTCTTGGTGGGAGTGTCAGTCTGTCAGAGCTGAGCATTGGCAGGCAGCTCATGTCCCATAAGGAAGGGTTTAGGTTGCTCCCCTCTTTGGAATCCTGATGGAGGCAGCATGGATGCCTGCAGTCCAGCACAGAAGACCAGCCCAGTGGGATAGGCAGCCCCTTTAAGCTACACAGCCCGGAAAATCAATGAGGAGGAAGAAGAGAGTCTAGCCTTCAATGGAGACCCTACACAGAGAGCAGCAACTTTTGACTCAGAAATTGACTCTTGCAAGGAGACAAGAGGCAGCTCCCCTTCTGAGGGCTGTCTCGGGGGCTTGCTGAGGTGACCTGGGAGCCGCTCTGTGCTAGTGTAAACTGGGAGGGAACCCCTGGGCGGTGTGAGGCCCGAAGTGTGGAGCTGTGTCTAGTGGCCCCAGTTGTGACTCGCCTGCTGGTCGAGGAGGCCTCAGGGGAATCCTAGGTGCGGAAAGTCCGGGCTTTGGGTGATGGCCTGAGAGTGCTGCTGTGGTAGCCACTGACTCCGGGCCACCAGCATATCTTTGTGAACCGTTGTGGGGCCTTGGGAGGTGCGAGGCCTGCGTAGTACACTCCTAGATTGGTGGTTCAACCCCATCCTTCTGCAAGACTCGGTACGTCTGCAGGAGTATGCAGGGAGACTGCTCCGGAGTCTGTAGGGGAGGAGCACTCTGAAGCGCCCAGGATCCCCCTACCACTGGGACCATGCTCAAATGCCCACATTCACCACTGCTGCTGGGAATGGGGAAGATCTGCAGACTTGGGAACTGTCCCTTCCACCTTCGCCTCTCTCCGCCTCTCTCTCTCTCTGGCCCTGAGGCAGATCCCTGTGGCAGGAAGCTGGAGCCTACAGATCTGAGCCGCTTGATATGTGGACACATCCCTGAGAGGCTTGTGCTGTTTCATGGCCGTGCTGATTACTACGTCATACCAGCGACACTGCCACGGAGTGTCCTCAGACGGAGAGGAGTATTGAAACCCAGGAACTAGGGTACTACTGGACTACCTGAGAGTACCTTAATAGGGCCCTGCGGTGGACTAAGAGCTATTTGTGGAAAACCACAAGTGGTGCAGTTTCTCGGAAGGATTCATGGAAATGCTCTCTACATTCCGAAAAAGCTGAAAATTTACACCAAACGTAGGAGTAAATCTACAGGGACTAGGATACAAATGACAAAAGAAGCTAATAAGAGCGTCCAGCGGAGCTTCCTATAGAGGTTTGTCTGCAGGAGTATGCAGGGAGACTGCTCCGGAGTCTGTAGGGGAGGAGCACTCTTAAGCGCCCAGGATCCCCCTACCACTGGGACCATGCTCAAATACCCCACATTCACCACTGCTGCTGGGAATGGGGAAGATCTGCGGACTTGGGAACTATCCCTCCCACCTTCGCCTCTCTCCGCTCTTGACCTGGGGGCGAGCTGGAGGATGAGGTGGATGGCGTTTCCCAGCAACACCATGACCGGTGCTCTTGATGGAACTTTGACGATTCCCCCTGGGTGGAAACCATAACTGTCTGTACTTATCACAGTGCCCGAGCAGCGTTGGCTGATGCCCAGCGGAGCTGTCCTATGCAACTGTAGAGGAGTTTGGCTCTGGTTCAGCCCTCGGCCGGCACCTACCCAACCGGACATCGGATAATGTTTTTCATGCCTCCCCGTTGTGTTTCCTACCTGCATTTCTTACCCCTGTTTACCATTCCCCCTCTACCTTTGACTCTCCAGAAGACATGTTTACGAGCTAATAACTCACATTATTGTGTAATTGTCATGTTTTTTTTCTCCTATGTCTATACCTGTCTATGTAATTATGTAACCTGTAACTCACTGATCCTCATGTAAAGTGCTCTGATACCTCCGGGTCTAGCCAGCGCTATATAAAACTTTGCAAATAAAATAGAGGGGATCACCTGCAGTTATCAGTGGCAGAGAGCAAGGGTTCCATGGGTGATGGGTCCACAACAACTGTGTGAACTGAGGGGTGGCTGGGGGAGAATGAGGAGGAGATATGGGTGATTTCTCATGTTTAAATGGCCATGTAATAGTCCTGTAAAGTTTTTGACCGGCATTCATACATACATACATCCTTTATGATTCTTTAGTTTTACCTAGTAGGGGCAAGTTAAGAAAGTTAAATATGCTACTGTTAAACAACTTACCTGGAGAGGCAAATGTGCAATTAGGAGTAGTTATTGTGAGATGTTCATGTGAAGGAAGTACTTTCCAAAAGTGCACAGTTTGAGATGGAAGAAAGGATAGTGCAAGTTAGGAGAACATTGAAACCAGTGGGAGTGATGGATCTGTATCTGAGCGTAATTTTGAATGTAAGAGGGTCCAATTCAAAAATGTTATGATACTTTCAGCATAAGAAACCATGCAGGACATGCACTTCCAAAAATAAAATATTTTTTGTAACTGATTTGTTTTGCATCCCCTATGGACTGCAAGTAAAATGTACTATTGCATAGATGTTTTTTCTCTTGATGGACATTGGTTTCTCACACAGGAGATAGTGCAGCAGGCTTATTGTGACTATTTCACAGAGAAGACTAGGCATCGATGGAAAATGTTTTTCCTTTCTTACTGCAGTAGTCAGATTGCAGTCCAGTGATCAGCTCTAGTTTCAGCTCAGTTAAGTTGCAGGTCTGTGCAAAAGCCAGCCTTCAGGCCTAGCCCACCCAGTACAGATAGCAATTGCATTCCCAACTGAAACAACAAGTCTGCACCTGAGACTGCAGACTTGAGCCAGCCTAAGATTGCAAGCTCGTGTTCCCAGGTCGGATATCATGCCTGTGCCCAGCTCCAACTACAGACATGTGCCCAAATAAGAATGCAGTGCTGTGCTCACCTGGAAGCAGCAAGCCTGCAGTTTAGCACATAGGGCTGCGTTCTCATTTAGGCACAGGACTGCTTTGAGATCTGGGCATAGGGGTGCAGCCTCGGATGGGCAGAGAGCCTGCATTCGAAGATAGGCACCTGCAGTTAGAGCTTGACACATGTCTGCAGACTGAGCTTGGCACAAGGCTGCAGTCTAATCTGGGCACTTTTGCAGTTTCAGGTGCTGTGGTGCAAGGCTCAGACAGAAGTTCTGTGCCAAGTTCATATCTAAGCACTCAGAAATCAAAAGTTAAATGCATTTATAGCATATGTGATGCATTGCCTGGTCTGTGGGAGTCACATCTGCAGGCCCAACTACAAAGAAAAAAACAATTCTGAACTGGCTACTCGTACTTGCATGGGATAAATTGAGAATTTAAAGCAAGACAGACTCATTCCAGGTTACAGGGGGCTCATTTCACCAAATGTAGCCTCGTATTGAGTTTGCAAGCTTAGAGACATGTTAATTACAAGAGATTAAGTCACCGAAATTGGAGACGCTCAATTTATGTTTTTCTCTTTTTTGCATGTAGATGCTTAAAGCCATACATTGGCAAACAGAAAAGCAAAATAACAGAGTATAAAGAAAAAAGTCCGGAATATTAGAGATTCCAACTTTTAAGTGTTAAAGGTTCTAGTTAGCTAGAAGGCTTGCTAGAAGCCAGTGCACATAAACCATGTCTGCAGCATATAATGGAACATATTCATGGTCCGACATTGTACAGATAAACTTCAAATTACTGAAAAATTACAGGGACATCAAAAGCCCTGGGTGTTTTTCAGAAATATCCTGTGGTTAATGCAGGTGTAGAGATTGTATATTTTTTTTTTTAAATGTCACAGATTTCAAATGCAACATTTTGCTTTTTTTATGGATGTGTCCGGGATTATTTCCCTCAAAATTGACTGTCTATTTTTAGGGCGAGCATGTTAGTTTTCTGAAATGCTCCAAATCACGGGTCTGAGAATCAAAGTCCTCTATCCCTGTGGCTGCAAACCTGGGAACATTTCAGAAGGTGTCCCATCATGCGTGGGGCCCATCCCCCCTCCTGCAGATATGCCAGGCGGGGGCTTCTTTTGTCTTGCATGTGGCCGAGGATCAGGTGTGAATGGGTGATTGCCCAGGCAACTCTGCATGAAAACGGGCCCAGACCTTGACACTCCAGGCAAGTCCCTTCGATCCCCTCGCAGGGTGTCTCCAAGTGAACTGCAGACTGCAACTTCAATAAACAAACACAGTCACCCCTACAAAAGCATAGAATACAGGGAATGTTCTGCAATGAAAATTAAACTTTATCAGAGCTGTAGCCCTTTACCATTCTTTCAGTTACGTAAAAAGCGCAAATTAAGTTGGAAATAGATGTCCTAGGAAAGGAATTTTATTGCAATTCAAAGTCAAATCTTATTTCTAGAAACAGTGACAGTAACATTGTCTTAAATGCGTGTTCATACACAAATGCTGACGGCATGCCAACGTTTGTGTGTTTTTAGAGCTTGGTCTTTCCAATTAAATGTTGGCATCTTACATACACGAATTCTTTGACAAAGCACTCCACAAGCAGCATTTCTTTTAGTAAAATACTTTCAGTGAGCTGGTCTTTACATTTCTAATGTGTTCTACCACAAAGTCAATCACCAATAATCGGAGCCACAACAATATTGTGATTTTTGACACCTGGGTTTTTCCGCATATATTTAAAGATTTGCAGCATTTGTAACATAATCTATCATCTGCTACATAAGCGGCAGATTTTAAGAAAAAGATTTATTTCTAGCTCAAATGGATTCAAAGTTACAAAAACTCAGAGATGCATGTTGCTGCACAGCGGAGGACCCCTCACAAAGATTGACTGGTCACCTTTCCTTTGCTATTGCCATATTTGTGTTAAACTGGTGCTTATGATATTTAACCTGTGTCAGTAATAAAGTGCAAAAATAAGAAAATTATGAAGTCATACTGTCCCAAAATGTGCTGCATTATGCCGCAAAATTTGTCTTTTCTTGCCACATAATTTAGTCAACCGTGCTGCATAATTTTGTCCTTCCCTGCCTCATCATTGCATCCAGTGGCCCTGCCTCTAACATGCTGAAAGGGATCTATGCACGTGTCCCTATAGGCAACTCATAATATGAGCTACTCTAAAACATTAGATTTTTGGGTCACTATGCACCCAGATGTTTGTTGTGCATGTAACTGGGCCGATTGTTTAGAAATATAAATATTAGAAATTGGGGGGAAATATTTTTGAAAGGTTTCCAGTAGGATTTTGAATCAAGTGTTGGAATTCCAAAAGGCATAACAATAATACAAATAGGATGTATCAAACAGGGCACATCTTTTACAACATGTTATATCTATGAAACCGATAAATAATCCTATGCATTTAAATGAGTTACGCGTGGTATTCAGCATATAAATAGTCCATTTGTATTTGTCCGGTTTTTATGTGACGTCTATGGTACAGTGTGGGCAACCTTTAAATTCACTTGCAAGATTACTGTAGACTTTACCAAACCAATGCCAGCATGAGCCAGGGCTGTGCACTTCCCACTTTCTTTATAATATATACAATATCAATCAATCAAGCAATCAATCAGAGCACTTGTAAAGCGCGCTACTTACCCGTGAGGGTCTCAAGGCGCTGGGGGGGAGCTGCTACTGTTCGAAGAGCCAGGTCTTGAGGAGTCTTCTGAATGCGAGTAGGTCTTGGGTCTGTCGTATGTGGGTAGGGAGGGTGTTCCAGGTCTTTGCGGCAAGGTAGGAGAAGGATCTGCCTCCGGAGGTAGTGCGATGGATGCAGGGGATGGCGGTGAGGGCGTGGCTGGAGGATTGGAGCTGGCGGGTGGGGGTGTGGAAGCAGAGTCTGCTGTTCAAGTAGGTTGGTCCGGCGTTGTGGAGTGCTTTGTGTGCGTGTGTGAGGAGCTTGAAGGTGATCCTCTTATCCACGGGGAGCCAGTGTAGGTTTCTCAGGTGAGGGGTGATGTGGTTGCGGTGGGGGACGTTGACGATCAGTCGGGTGGAGGCGTTTTGGATGCGTTGTAGTCTACGTAGATGTTTGGCTGGGATTCCTGCGTAGAGTGTGTTGCCGTAGTCCAGTCTGCTGCTGACGAGGGCATGTGTAACCGTTCTTCTAGTTTCGGTCGGGATCCACTTGTAGATCCTGCGGAGCATGCGGAGGGTGTTGTAGCAGGAAGAGGAGACGGCGTTGACTTGTTTCGACATGGAGAGGGAGGAGTCGAGGATGAAGCCTAGGTTGCGTGCATGGTCGGTGGGTGTTGGTGCTGTTTCCATTGTGGTTGGCCACCAGGAGTCGTCCCAGGCTGAGGGGGTGGGTCTGAGGATGTGGACCTCCGTCTAGTCCGAGTTCAGCTTCAGGGGGCGGGGGGGCATCATTAATGGACTCTAGTGTCTGTGACAATTGCGGCGGGGGACCACTGGTGGATTTTGGGCACGTTACAGGCCTAAATACTCCGCTCATTGTCCTGGATTATAAGCCTGTTTGGTGAGTGGCAGTGACACCCCCAGGCTTCATTCCCTCTCCCCTCTGTGCGGAGAATTCCCATCGATCAGCATTTCAAGCCCTACCAGCTAACACGATACAATGCCTTGAACAGCTATCTGGAGGCTTGCCTGGCCTTGTGATGCTTGGGTATCACAAGGAGGTCAAACAAGTGAAATTCAGTGTTTGACTGATACGCAGACTCTCTCCTGCTTGAATTCCACTTGTTTGACCTCCTTGTGATAGTATGCCGAGGGGCAAGCCCTACAGAGACAGCTCTGTCGGTTTCCTATGGTCCATGCCTTTCTTAGGGAACATGTCTACTAAGGAGGAAACATCCACACATCCCCTGGGAGCTCCTATGGCCCATCCAATCACCCAGGACTATATGGACAAATTCTTAAATGACATTAAGCACGAAATTAGTTCCCTTAAAGCGGATTTAAAAAGCTGCATGCTGGACTTTTGCAGAGACATCACAGCACACAGGCGGACTACCTAGAGCACATCATTGACTCTTGCATGGAGCACCAAGAAATGGTGCAGCGTAACTGCTCTGCTCTGGAGGACCAACAGATTAAACTCTAGGCTAAGCAGGAAGATTTGGAGAACCTCAACCACAGGAATAACATACACACCCAGGGAATCCCTCTGGATGCGGAGGGGCAGGACATCATGGCCTTCATTAGAGGCTTAATCCAGACCATTTGGGGAGGTTCGGAAGACCAACCCCTGATCCTAGATGGAGCCCACCACATTGCGGCTATGGCAGGTCACACGGACACAATCCTGACAGAGTCCACTTTTATCAGGAGAAAGAGACTATCCTTAGAGGGTTTCGTAAACTTTTAAAAACTTTTTTGTTCTCTGTTTAATCCTTGTATTCTTGTAGCAGTGTTATGTTCTGATAAGCGCGGGGATGCCTATTGGTAACCAGGCGCTATACAAAACTCGGAATAATAATAATTAGAGCGCCTCAGGGTAAGACAGACCTGGTCTTTTGCAGGCACACCCTACAATTTTTTCAGGACCTCTCTTTAGTGAAGCTTAAGAAGCAGAGGCTTCAAACCTATCACAGAGACTCTTTGGGAACAGGGCCTCAATTGGCAATGGACGCACCCCTTTGGTCTCCTCTTCCAGGGGAAAGGCAAACAACAGCTAGTGCACTTCACCCTACCGAAGCCAAATGCATGCTGGACTTGCCCGAGGGGTCCTCGGATCGAAAGTCCTCACTTGCTGCACCAGAGGATCAGGATGGATGGTGCCTGACTTGGAGCATGAGTGGTAGACACGTTAATGACCATCTTGGTAAGGTGAAGATCCTACAAGCAGCAAATGAGGATATTAAATCCCACTAGCAGAATAGGAAGCAGGATTCCACCCAGCCCTTTGTGCGTGATGATTGACTGCCTTTGGTGTTGTTTGCACAGAACTTCCATCTTCTGCTGGAACTCATTGCCATGCTAACCTTAAATCTTCTTTTGCAGGACCCAAGGCCTCAGGTATTTCATGTTCAAGCAACAAAGGTTTTGGGAAGGATCTTGTGAGCCCATTTGAAGGCCTGGGTAGCCGGAAAAGGTAGCTTGTCCCCAATACAGTATGGGTTTAGAAGGGTCTCGGCACCACAGAGCAGTTTCTAAATCTGTAAATATGCACAGGTGAAGAAGAGCTGTCTCTCATTCTCTTTCTATACTTTATTTCTGCCTTCGACTGGGTGGATATAGGCAAGCTCTAGGGCGAAATGTTTGTCATGGGAATGAAGGAAGGGAGCTATGGTTCACTTTTTGGGGCAAATGTCCGAGGATTGGCCTGCACATATTAGGTATGGCACTTATGGGAAATATACAGACCCTGTTAAAATGCAGAGAGGCATGCAAAAAGGGTGTGGGCTGGCTCTGTTCCTTTTTTGTCTATATATAAATGATTTATAGACCTTGTTGAATCTGGGCGAGGCAGACACTCCCAGGGTGGGCTCAAGAAGTCTCCTTGCTCTGCTACATGTAGATGATTGTGTTTGATGCCAAGGATGCCAAGGACAGAATGGGCTTACAACTCTTGTTAAATAGATTTGTCTCCTACATGAGCAAACTATGCCTCCAGACAAATATTGCTAAATCTCAGAGATTTTAGGGTGCACTATCTTGAAAACCAGAGCTCTTTATATTAATAAAGAAAAACTTGCCTGTGTCACATTATTTAATTATTTGGGCATCACATCTTGGTCTCACTTAATTAAAGTCAGGCATGCCCATATTAATGAAACAACAGAAGCCCTATTCCGGTTTGCTGGGATGCTTGAGTGCAAGCCGAAGGATGCAATAAGAAAAATCTATTTGGCTCAATGTTGCTCTGCTAAGGTCTATAGCACTGGGGTGTGGGGTTATTGTGATACTGACCCACTTCAGGTGAATGAAAACATGTTTGTCAGAAAGCTTTTGTTGTCCCTAAATCCCTGCTCTCATTCCTTTGTCACACGGAATTAGCCCTGTTAAACCTAGAAGACTGAATTAAGCTGGCACCACTAGAGCTCTGGCACTCAGTGTCGGCAAAAGATGAAACTGCCTAAAAGCAGGATGTTAGAATTGGGGGTCTCTAGTTGGCAGAGGTAGGGACCCCTACTTCTAGTCAGGGTAAGGGGGCACACACTGTTGATAACCCATGCTCACCCCCTTTGTAGCTTGGCACAAGCAGACAGGCCTATCCCCAAGGCAATTCGCAAAAGTATTTGCACCAACACCCACAAAAATACTGTGAAACACCACAAATGGACACCACACAGATCTAAAAATTAGGCAAGACCAAATATCAAATGCAAGTCCAACATACACACTGTTCTCTTGTAGTTAAATAAACAATGTCTTCTAGTGTTTTCTTAATTTATAGTTCAATTGTCATCCAAAAAGCACAATCCCAGCAAGGGGGGGCCCTCAATTAAAAATAATCGAGGCAGTCTCTGTGCCCCGGTACTGTAGCGAGTATGGCAATGCTGCATGTGATTCAAAACGGGACTCCAACCTTTACTTAAGCCCCCGCTGTCCCCTCGCGCTTCAAATCACCTGCTACTGTCGCCAACCTCAGCAAGACAACCAGAGTCCCTCACAGCCCACGCTGCACCAACTACAGCTGCTATCCTCTCAAAACACCTGTTTGATGATGCATAAATTGATCTCTGCTTCTTGGACTGAGAAAAATGGTGGGAAAGTTAACTGCATATTATATTCTGGTGCTATAAGTGTGTAGGGGATGTTGATCGATTATCAGTGAAACATGATCAAATTGTAAATTTTTGTATATTTATTGTGCTATTTTTAAAAATGTTATAAGCATGGTTTAATGAAAATTTCTTTTTAAGTTGTATAATGTATCATTTTCGGTATTTTAAACATGAATCATGGCTTTGATGCCTTTGGTTTTATGCTTATCTGTTTTTTGTTATCAACCGAATAAAGCTTGTTATAACTAAATGACTACAAAAAAGTGACGTACTTCGGGGGGCGTGGCCTAGTGGGTGAAGATGGCGGTCGCAGCTTGCTAGAGCTCCCGCCGGCCCGACACTGATCCGTGACATTTATCCTGGCTCCCGGACCTCTACAGCAGTGTACTGGTTTCGACTTGGTGGCGGAAGGTGTGAGGTGCCCTCCGGTGTATCGAGCAGAGTTCCTGTGCTAACTGGAACGGAGAAAGTGGCTGGTACGACACGAGGCCTAGTCCCGGCGTGCACGGCCGGGGCCTCGATTTTGGTGGAGCCGCGGCGGGCGTTCCTGGTGCCGACCTCGGGCCTCGGCTGTTGGTGCCGCCCCGATCGGTCGGCTCGGCGCTGGAGCTGGGGACAGAAGCTTCGCTACACCCCCCGCTCTTTGAGTGGCCGTGCGAGTGGTGGGGGCACCGGGAGGCGGCGGTGGCCTTTGCGGCGGCCTGGAGACCGGGGCCTGGATTTTCGCGATCCCCGAATGCGAGTGGTGGGGCCCGGGGCCGGCCCGGACGGCGACTTGGGCGGCCCTGCCTGCAGCCTTGGGGGCAGCGCTGGTGCACCGACTGTGATCCCCGACTTGTGGCCGACTGTGGGCCCCTACTGGCGTGACACCTGGGTCCCGGGAGAGCTGTGGGACGGCGGCTGGGGCGCTGCAGTATGATCTGTGAGTACCTCTAGCCCCCGTATATGTCGACATAGGACTCAGAGGCAGACGTGGAACCCGAGCTGTGGTGTGTTGAGACCCCTCTTGTCCAGGAGCCTGCACGCGGCTAACCACATCTGGCCTAGGACCTGACCCGGAGCTGAGGAGGCCTGGTGACCGGGACTCGGATTTCTTTGATTCCCGGCCGGGAGTGTTGGGGCCCAGAGTTGACCTGGATGGCGACCGCCCCAGGTATTGGTAGAGGACCACGCGGCGGACCCTTATACCCTGGTGGCTGAAGCGCCGTCGTGGGGACGTAGTCCTGCTAAACACTGGTTGCACAGCTGCTCGTCCTGGGGAGCCTTGCCGGCTGCTAGTGGGAGGCTGCCCCCCTAGACGACCCTGCCATGACTAGAAGCGGAGGAGGGAGTGGGTCCGCCAAACAGGGGCCCATTGACAAATTTACCGGACCTAGTGGGGGGCCTGGTGCCTCCGGGGGTGGCCAGGGCACAGGACCCGATAATGCGGCACTGATGGAGGCGATCACCCAATCTAGGGACATGCTGGACGCTAAAATAGGAGCGGTGGGGGCTGATGTAACATTGCTGTGACAGGATCTTCGCAACGCAGTGGCCCGCATCACGGAGGTGGAAACTAGGATCACTGGAGTGGAAGGCGATGTGGGGACATTGAAACAGAAGGTGGCTGCGATGGAAAGAATTCATAAGGGCCTTGCTCTCCGGGTGGAGGATGCAGGAACAACCTTCGCTTTGTGGGCTTTCCGGAGGATTGCGAGAAAGGCCCCATGGACCGATTTTTGACACAATTGCTGGAGAGCTGGCTCCCCCCCGATGCCCTGTCACGATTCTTTGTGGTAGAGCGCGCTCACAGAGCCCTGACACAGAAGCCACCCGCCGGAGAACGACCTCGACTGGTCATAGCCAGAATATTGAACTTCCACGACAGAGACATCATCCTACGGGAATCAAGGGCCAGGGAGACACTCATGTTCGAAAATCATAAAATCATGATTTTCCCAGACTATACTAAACAGGTGCAACAGCAACGCCACTCCTTCATAGCAGCTAAGGCCAAGCAGCGCGGCCTGAAGATATAATACTCCCTGCTTTATCCGGCCCGCCTCCGGGTAATCTTTCAGTCGCGGACCCACTTCTTCGATACCCCGGAGGAGGTCTTCAGATGGACTGATGAGACGGTCAGGGTGCGGCTGAACGCCCAGCCGGGCTTGGGCTCCGGTCCGTCGCGTGGATCGTCGCAGGAGAGGGGAGACCCCGCTACCAGGGGTAAGCGACACAGGAAATCTCGGTCACGGAAGCGCTCCTCCTCTCGCAGCGGCCAGCTTGATGAGACACAGCTGTACACCGATCACTCTTGTAAAGAAAATTGAAAACTCTGGGAATACGATTGTCTACTAGTGCCGCTGGCCCGCCGAGGGGATCACTTGAGAGCGGTTCGTGACTGCTTGGACGGCTGAACATTGAGCGCAGGGGGCCGATACACATCACAGACTATAGCTGGGCCTTCCTAGGCTTGTAATAATGACACTGAGTTGCCACTTACTTACGTGCTGATGCTAGTGGGAGGCGGTGGTGGGGGTTCGGGGTGCGGTTTTATGGGGCTGCCTGGTTCCCCCACGGGTGGAGGTTGGCCCTGAGGGGTGGGTTCTTTAGTTAGAGTGAATAGTTGGGATCCATTGGCATGGTTGGCCTTGGGCGCTCTGTTTTGGGCCCGAAGTTCCCCATACCACGACAGATACTTCAGTGCTCTATGAGGTATAGGGGTGGGGGGTGGGGGACAGGTGTTGGGAAGTTGGGGGGACGGTGTTGGGGGGGTGTAGGGGGGGGCAGGGGGGGGTCAGACGGGTTTGCACGTGATTTCTAATGCCTTGCAATTAACTGTGCTGTGTGCCTGGACCAGGTGCTGGGGTTCTCAGAGTCCTGTCCACTTTGACTATGGTTGATGCACCACTTCCGGGACTCCCTAGAGAGTCCATGCGAGTACTGAGCTGGAATGTCAGGGGGATGTTGGACAAAATCAAGAGAGGGGCGATCTTGCGATGGGGTAAAAGGGAGGCTGCCGATGTATTTCTGCTGCAAGAAACGCACATGATGGGAACAAAAGTGCTTAGCCTTCAGAGATTTGGTTACCAACAGGTCTATCATGCCGGGTTTTCCAGGGGTTCGAGGGGGTAGCCATTCTGGTTCACCGCAGGTTGGCCTACATTCATGAGCGACATTGGATTGACCCACAGGACCGTTATGTTTTTATCAAGGGAATGGTTGGTGCTGAACCGGTGGTGTTTGGGAGTGTGTATGCTCCTCCCCCATTACAGTGGTCCCTGGCTGAGAGGCTCTTTGAAGTGTGGGCGGACATTCCGGAATCCCTGGCTGTGTTGGGAGGCAACTGGAATGATGTAATGGATGTGTGCTTGGCCAGAAAGAGGCTGCAGGGGACGGTGGCAGCTGCTTCCCCAACCCGGCTGAGAGGAATGATTGAGGGGTTGGGCTGGGTGGATGTTTGGAGACACATGCATGCCACAGTGCGAGAGTATACCTATGTTTCTGCTGTACATGGCTCCTTTTCACGACTGGATTATATTTTTATGCCAGGGGCATTCTTCGATAGGGTGAGGGAGGCCAAGATTCTGCCTAGAGGACTGTCCGATCACTCCCCTGTTGCAGTACAGATTGAGTTACACAGAAAACGTCAACCGTTTCGATGGAGAATGTTCTCGTAGCACCTTCAGCAGGCTGACTATGCTCAGCACATGCAGGGTGTGATCGCCCACTACTGGCAGGAAAATCTGGTCGAGGGTATAGATGTGGTGGCAGCCTGGGAGGCCATGAAGCCTACGCTGCGGGGCATAGATATAGCGTGGTGCTCTGCTGCCCGCCGTTGACGCCGAGAGGCCATTGTTGCGGCCGCGGTGCAGGTAGAGCTGCTAGAACAGCGGTGCCAGAGAGGGGGAGACGATGTGGCGGTGCGGTTGCTCCTGCAGGCGCAACAGTCTTACGCATCTGTTTTAATGGACGAGGCTCGACAAGCATGGCTGGCCACGCGGAGCAGGGTATACCAGTGGGGAGATAAGTCCTGTACTATGCTCCATAGATTATGTCAACACACCATGCAACCAATTACATTGCCGGATCTCACTGATGGGGAAGGAGTGGCTATAACGGATCCAGCAGTTCTGGCGGCGAGCTTTGCCCGCTATTATGCGGAACAATATGCTCCACGGGACTATCTTCCGGCAGACGCGATTGACAAATTCATTGCAGACCTGCCTCCCAGGGCAGTTTCAGATGAAGTGAGAAAATCCCTGGACCTCCCCCTCACGGCGGAGGAGCTGGGAGACGCGTTAGGGCAGCTCAACACAGGGAAGGCACCCGGGCCGAGTGGCTTTCCCTGCGAATTTTATAAGAAATTCCATCTCCAATTGGGGTCCCATTACAGGACGGCGCTGGAGATGGCGCGGGAACGAGGTAGCTTGCCGGCTGACTGGCGACACGCCAAGGTTGTAGTTTTTCAGAAGCCAGGTAGACCCCCACACCGACATGAATCATATCGCCTCATATCCCTGCTTAATATTGAAGCTAAATTGCTGGCTAAGGCGTTGGCCAATCGCCTCCTCCCATATGTGGCTGACCTGGTACACCCAGATCAGGCAGGCTTCATGCCGCATAGGGCGACACGACACAACATCAGACGAGCGCAGACGGCTATTGACGCCATGGGGGCCACTGGGGAGCAGGCGGCCCTATTGTTAGCGGACATAGAAAGGGCATTTGACTCGGTCAGTTGGACATACCTGTTTGCTCTCCTACCTCGCCTCAACCTGGGCCCGATGTTTATCTCATATATCAAACTGCTATACACAGATATAACTGCATCCGTGCGGGTATCCGTGGCGATCTCGGTAAATTTTCAGTTGGCCGGGGGACCCGGCAGGGATGCCCACTGTCCCCATATCTCTTTGCGCTGGCCATGGAGCCTTTGGCCTCTTGGGTACGCATCGACGCGCAGCTTCGCGGCTTCGTGTGGGGCGGGGGACTCTTCGATAGAATCGCACTCTATGCGGATGATGTCCGAATCTTGGAGATTACGCGCATATTTGGTGAGGCGTCAGGACTCTCTCAACCCGCGTAAGTCAACCCTTTGGGTACTGGGTGGTGGGGCGAGTGTGTACCCCTGGGCATCGGCCTTGCAGGTGGCGGTCGGGGGACTGAAATACCTGGGAGTCTTCCTGTCCGAGTCCGCTGACATCGCATGGGAGCGCAACGTCTTGCAGGGGTGGGAGAAGGTCCAAGCAGACATCAAGACATGGTCCCGAATGTCCCTCACCATATTTGGTAGGTCTGCGATCTTCAAAATGGTCGCACTCCCGCGCTTGCTATACCAACTGCAGAATCACCCGCATCGGATCGAGCCCCAGTGGTTCCGTCGGGTTAACTCAGTGTTGGGTCGCTTCCTGTGGGCTGGGGGCGCTGCCAGGGTGGCGTTACGGACATGTTTCCTGTCCACGTATTGTGGGTGTCTGGCCACGTCGGATCTCTTGTCCTATTATCAGGCCTCCCACCTTTTGGTACTAAATGAATAGTGGTATGGAGATGAAGTAGATCCTGCATACGCCCTCGAGCGCTCGTTGATGGGGGACACCACACTGCACACGCTACTGTATTCGGCAAGGCAACGGAGGGAGCTGCCACATGCCACTCAGGTGGTTTTCGTGATTTGGCGACAATTACTGCATCGTATGGGCTGGTGGGGTAGACTGACAGCGGAGACCCCACTGTGGAAGAACGGACAGCTCCCCGCACTGGCCTCGCTGACAGGGTTTGGTGGCTGGGATTCGATCAGGATTTCTTCACTTGGACACGTTCTGACCGGGGTCACTCTCAAGTCCTTCCAAGAACTTAGCACTGAATTCCATATGCCCAAGACCCAATTCTTCAAATATTTACAATTTCACCACGCGCTTGCACCCAGCTTGATGGGCCTGGAACAACTACCAGAATTTAGTCCAGTAGCAGCAAAAATTTTCATGGGGGACCTTGGGGATAAAAAGGTGTCTCGAATCTATCAAACGCTAGTCACTCATTGCTCCTCTTCTTTGCTTCCATTGAAAGAAACTTGGGAAAAGGACGTTGGCCCCTTGGACGAAGACGACTGGAGGGAGGCCCTGGAGTCCCCGAGGGGGGCTGCTATCGCAGTGCGACTCCGATTGATCCAGTTTAAATATCTGCACAGGGCGTACTATGCCCGGGAAAGATTGTGGAAGGCAGGCCTGATTGCGTCCCCGGTGTGCCTGCGCTATGGGACTGAGAGAGGTACGCTGTTGCACACGGTGTGGTCTTGTGTTGGGCTGACTCGGTTCTGGAATGGTGTTTGGAGCTGTTTGTCGGAGGTACTGGGGTGGGATCTCCCCCGCACTCCCCGGCTGGGACTTCTACATGTATTGGAGAATGTGGGTGGGAACATCTACAAGCGCCATCTTATGCTGTTGGGTCTGGTGGTCGCTAAGCGGGACCTGGCAAAGGCATGGAAGGGCGAGCGGGCTTCTCCACTGTGCGCCTGGAAGGCAGGCCTAGACTACCTCATGGGATTGGAGCGACCTGTATTTGAGGCCAGAGGATGCCCCCGGAAACATTATAAGATCTGGAAACGGTGGGCGGATTATAGGGGTTTGACTCTGGATCCCCCAGCGGACCCGGATGATGGGTTACCCACGATGGAGGACCTTCAGGCCTAGGGAGGCACTCGACGACTGCTGTAATATGTTCAATTGCTGAGGCTTATTGTGATCACGTGCATTGGGTTAGGGTGGGATAAGGGGTGGGTAGTTGGGACGTTGGGTAGCGGGGGTAATCAATTGATTAGGTTTGTAAGGATATTGAGAAATGTCTTGCTACTTGGCAGTACCCTCCTGATTGTGGAGAACTGTATTTATGCTTTGCCTAATCGATCAATAAAATCAGTTGTGAGAAAAAAAAATGATGTACTTCTGCTCTTTCCCTGCATTGGCACAATTTCAGCAGCCATGCTCCAATGTAGACACCCTTTCAGTACAAGGGTATCTGCGTTGTCGTCAGCTTAGTTTTTGTGCATGAAAGGGTCCCTTTCTGCAGAAAAAAATATGCTTTAAGGCAATTTTCTCTTTGTGTGTGTGTTGCAGAATTATTTCAAGAGACAGTAACTCATATATAATACATTTATTTAACAGAGAAGGCACACTATTTCCTTTATAAGATCATTTTGTGCTAACAGTGCAGACCCGTACTTAACAGAAAATAGTAAAGTTCTTTTTGTTGCTCTCTAAGGATGGCATCACTTGATGTTGGCTAGAGTAATATTACTCAGAGTTTACTGAGTTGTGATTACCAAAGAGCAATTTTATTTTTAATTACAGGGAAATTAATGACCACCCACTTTATTATGGAACAATTAATTACTCTGTGAATATTAGAAGTGATGTGTATATGCACTCTTTTCTACTGGATTTAAGTGTACTGTTTATGGACCTCTCAAAAGTTCTACATTGCCCCTTGGACATTGTCAGACTATTACATTGCAAATATGTGAACAAAAAATAATAAATGAATAAACTGATCTTAACTACAAAAATGTTGTGTGCTCTTTAGGATATTCTCCAAAATCTTTGTTTTCATACTAATATATATGTGCGCTCTCTTTCTCCGGTGCCTTCTGAAAGCTTGCAGTCATTGTCTTGTTTATAGTAACAATCACTTTGCCTAGTAAAAACTTCATTGAACTTCGACACATAACATTGGGTTATCCATACTTTGAAATCAGGGTGGTGTTTTATGGGTAACAACCAAACAGGCATAGATAATGAGGCGTAGAGCCTGTCTGGGCTGGCGAAGGCTCTCACTGTCTAACATCGTTATAAATGGCATCCATGGTAGATAATGAATGCACTACAATGCAGAAACGGGGAAGCTGCCATGCCTCGAACCAGCAGCAAAGATGAAGCTGTGTCCAGGGCACAAGTCCTAAAAAAAGAAGTGGGGGGGACGCTGTCACCGAAAGTGACGTCACAACAGAAAGTGACATCACGAAAGGTGGCTTGCACAATCAAATTCATTGCCTCCCCTCGCTCACCCCTTAGATGCGAATGCATCAGAGACGCCAGCACGCGAACAGCGTGCTGAATAAGCTCCGATCTCGCCCCAGAGAGGCCAAAGTGCAAACTCCAGCTTTTGGGCATGGGGGACGGCGTCCATCGTGTAAAAATGCGGTAAAATAAGTGGGGGGACGACGTCCACCCGCGTGGTACCCCGACTCGAACCCTGGCTATGTCAGACACAATACCAAGCGGTTCTTGTTTGAAAACAGTAGAACAAGCCGCCATGCAGTGCATCCTGAATATTCTCCAACACAGCAGTGCATTGAGGCACAACTTATTATGTGCATGCATAAGTCTCTGCTGCTTTGTTGCTTTCTGTTTACACAAGCTAAAGCAATAGGGTGAGGCAGAGCCTAGGGCTGGATATGGTGGTTGACATTATGCTGCAGTTGTTTAGTCTGCTACACTATCTTTTATGCCTGCTTAATGCCTCAGCTTCAGAAGGAAGGCCACCTAAAGAGAATGTTTTTGCACACTAAAGCCAAAGCAAAAGCAGTAGTTCTGGCTTACAGCTGAATATGCAGGCCAGACCGATTGGCTTTGCCAATGCTTGTTGCATTGTGAGGTTTATTGTTCTGTATTTGCAAATGGAAAAGCTAAACTACAACTTACAAAACCTGAAGGGTAATATAAGGATTTTATAGGTTACTCTATGAAAGCCTAGTGTGAACATACTTAGCTTCCCTTTACTTGCTACAACCTAGTGCTGAGAAATCAAACACACATTACAGAATGAAAGCCAAACGTTATCACAGAGGAAATTCAAACCAGCGAAAAAGTGCAAGCACATCCAAAGCTTTCAAAGTGCATTGGAATCTCTCGCAGTATTGTATGGGTAGAGGTTACCTATAAAAAAAATATATATGTATGTATATATATTCTAAAGATTTGAGATGCAATATTTTCTATTTTGCTCGGAATGTACAATTTTAACAAAAATGGGTTGCAGTCGATGTTTAAAAATAATTTCTAAGACTGAGGTGAAATGGCGCTTTTCAAAGACATGAGAACGGGGGTCCCCTTTCTCCAGCTCTGCAAACAGGAGAGGATTGCGCTTCCAAAGAGAAGAGCTCCATCAGTACTTCAGTCTCTGAAGCAGCCCCTTCCCCCTCCTGTTGATGTGCGAGTGCCGGGCTTCTATTGTCATGCCTAAAGCCTCGGAAGAGGTGTGAATGCGGCTGTCCCAGGCAGCTCTGAATGTCTAAGGGCCTAGACCTTGACACTCCCAGCTCCTGCCGAGTCCCGTTCATCGAGGGGAAACTGTGTTTGTAAATTTCTATTGAGGGGCAGCACTTCTCAGAAGTCTGGAGTCACTGTCTTCAACATCAGCACAGCACACAAGCTTAAAGCAAAACTTTCTGCGGTAAAAAATATTTTCGAAAATGCAACCATTTATCATCTTTTAATTGATGTGAAAAGGCTGCCACACCTGCTACAAAGGCAAATGTCCAACAAAAGACATGTATATTGTAATACCATACGGTGATTTTATTTCCAGAAGCAGTGACAAAGCCAACAGTCCTGTCTTAAACATGCATTAATGCACCGACGCTGCTTGCATGTCAATGGCTGATTTATTTTGAAGCAAGCACTTTGATTTAATGTTCTTATTCTTCATAAAACATAAGGTTACAAGATCATTGCATGTGCAGCATTTATTTTAGTCATACATTTTTTAGTTGACCTTTTCTCATGGTGTTCTGCTTAAAGTAAATGACTTGTGATTGCGCAGTAGGCAGAGGAATGCGGGACTCATTTAGGAAAACTGTTGCATCGCTACGTGAAAACAGCGATGCATTTTCCCTTTGCCCTCCTTGCCACACAATGGATGTGCCGTATTTAATGTACGGTTCTCCATTTCGCAAGGACTTACAGATACGTCAGAATTTCTGACGTATCTCTACGCACAGTAATGGCGTATTGCTGAAGTGTGTCGCAAAAGTGACGCAACTCCAGCAATGGGTCAATACACATGGACAAGTCCCATTTTAAATGTTCCTGTTCAGTATTACGCCTGCTGTGAGGTAGGCTTAAGTTATCGACGTAGTGGCATCCTAGAAGTGACGCAGTGAAATCTCATAAGTTTCACTGCGCCAATTCTACGAGCTTTTTGCAGAGGAATGCGGACCCTGCAAACATTATACCTGATGCAGGAATATAGCGCAGGGCTTTACAAAGAGACGCATCTGCCTAGATGCATCACTTTGAAAATAGGGCGCAATATGGTGCATTTTATACACCACCAGTGCCTCACAAAAAGTGACACACTGGCGGCGCAAAAGTGTAGCAAGACCTCGTAAATAAGGCCTGCGGTCTTTACCCCCGCAGGACGTTTTTAAACAGGTAAGTACCACGCAATCCTTTTTGGCTAGCTTTCCCACACAGTAGTTTACTATATAGATAATCATTTTTGAAATGTCACACATCTAATGTTATTAAAAAAGGGGATTTAAGGGTAATGCAATGGGTAAGTGTTCAGGGTGATAAGAGTCTTAAAGGGGCTTTTAGCATTCTAGGGTGGGTTAAGGAACAGGATAGCAAGTATAATAAAATGCAGCACTCTGCGAGCCACACACTCCCCTACTGTGTAGCATGCTGCCATCTAATAAAGTGCTTCAGCGTCCCATATAGGATATGAAGCACTATATAAGTATTATAATACGATACAACAATAGCAGCACCCAGTCCCCTTGTGCCAGGAGCAGTCTCCAGTTGGCCTTTCATCATCTTAGACACCAGCTCCACTGTACCAGCTGTACTAATGTTAGCTGTGCTCCTGTGCTCTTAGCTCTCGTCTGAGAGCACATTTCACTGCACACTAACCCTTCTCGACCCCGGGAGCAGTTTGCACTGGTTCTTCTGGCCCATGTGACCTGGTTGACTGCACCTGGAGCATTAATGACTGCTGTGGTCTTGTAATCCATGCCGGGAGGAGGCTACAGTGGATTCCTCAAACATCTGAGGCTGTGTGCTCCCCGCACCTGCTCAGTCCTCGTCTCTGGATTTTTAAAGCATTTTTCTCAGTAGAATGTATTTGAATAAAATCAGCAATTGAGTATCTTTACCCTTAGCAGTGAACTGCAGCTTTCTGATAAAGTCCAATTGCATGTCCAGTCAGTAACTGGAAGATCAGACAAGGCCAGACATTGACCATGCCTTACGCTGTTTCCATTACAACACTGGGTTACACAGTATCATAATATTCTGTAGTTGAGGGTGTAAATTCAATACCTATAACTAGCTTGAATTAATGTCTGCTTATTATCAACAATCCAGTGTATAGCTTATTGTGGAACACTTCCTCTGCTCTAATAACTACAAGTAATGGATGGCAGGTCTAACACAATTCCATTGTAGTGGAGTCAGTTGATCCAGATGTGGTGGGTAGCGATGTCGAAGATGGCAGGCAGGCCCAGGAGGATGAGGGCTGCTGTTACACCGTGGTTTATTGGTTATGGAAAGACTAAGAGATAGGTCTAACAATGTGTCTAATGCAAAAAGACAATAACAGGAGGGGGTGGCTGGAGGGTGTGAGATGGGATTACACAAATAACAGAGATACTTGCACCCAAACAAAACTGATTTATCATTCCACTCATTGAACCACTGGTCATCTGCAAGGATAGATATTTCCTAGTGGGGTCTGAGCTCCTGAAAGAGTTAGCAGAGACTATGATAAGTCATACTGCCACGTCAGTTGGCTTCTTGGTCTACATGACTCATCACACAATAATTGCAAGTTGCAATTAAATAACAACACACTGCATAATGGACAGGCCCGGCCAGATATAGAGGAGTCACTGAAGTCCTTAATGAAGGCGATTGACAGTAGGGAGTAGTAGGTGAATATTAAGGAACAAACTTTGAGACATAGTCAAGTTAGTCTTTTGAGGACAGAGAATAGCCGCCTCCACTAAGAGAAACAAGCTCAAGGTGGAGGCACAACAGGACTTGGAAACATAGCATAATGAACTTGCGAGTATAAACAGATGGAGAAACTTGATGAAAGTGGGTGAGACCGTAGTAGTAAATGTGGTATATAATTGACAGTGTGCACTGCACAGCTAAATAAACACAGAAAGGTTATTTGACTGTGGTATCTGGCAGTGTCTCCTCTGTTCCTGGAGGTGCAGCTTTGGGCAGAAAGTGCAGGGCGTTATACTGGCTGGGTAAAACTTGATATGTGAGGATCAATGGTGTTAGCTCACCCATCTTCTCGATAAGTAGAACTAGGAAGGGGTGCCCCATCTCCCAGCTCCTCTTTGCCCTGACAATGGAGTCCTTTTTGGACGGACAAAAAAGACCTATGGTGTCACCTAGGGAGGTTAAAGTGGAACTTACAAATATAAAACGATAAAATACAGAGAACAAGACTCCATGCCCCAGGTTAAGGAATGTGGTATGGTGTCTGGGTTTAGGGAAAACTTGCAGAAATAAATCAAAGCTAATGGACCTCACACTCCCTCACAATTAAGACAGTCAGCTGAAAGTATGATACCTGTTTATTTGGATGAGTGACTCACTTACCTATCTGGGGATACATATCATGTCCACAATGTCTTAAATGGCTCATTCGAACACACAAAATCACAGGTGGTTGATGTGCAAATATAACTTAAGACATGAAGAAGAAGCTCAGAATAGCATTGGCTACCTGTACCTCTTACTGAAAAAGAGGTCTGGGATCACCAAGTGTTTCTGAAATCCTATTAAGCATCCCAGCTCGGTTCATGATTGAGGAGGGTTACAGGGAGTCCAAGAAGCAAGGGTCGTTGTCGATCAAGCCATAGAAGCCACTCAGATCTGCAATAATTCCATGTCTACCCCAAAGCATCATAGCTAGGGACTTTATTATTCTTCAATGACTAGGTCCAGCCCGGTGGTGTGGCACCAACTACAACATGGATGAACACCAACTACCTTCCATCCTTCAAAACACTAAGGAGGAGTTTTCACCTTCTTGAAATCGAAGTTTACATACCACGAGTTTAGACACTATGTCCTGCTTACACTCTTTGAAAGATGGCTCCTAACCAAAGACAGTAACAAAAAAAAGATTGTCTATCACATATACTGACTGGAATGAGTTCATCAGATCACAGATAAGAAGTGGAGAGATATCTATATTACATCACAGAATTTATCAGGAAACATTAAGGCAAGAGTGGCTATTTCTAAACTATCACACTACTGCTATCATACCCTTCCTATGTATGGTGCCTAGGAGCAATTGTGGATGAAAGGGCACATTACTACACTTAATATGTGCTTGTTTTAAACTCCAGCACTTCAGGTCTAACCTACTGGATGAGAGTGATATCATATTTCAAAAGAATACTCCCAGATTATATGCATACATGTTGCATGGGATACCCAATACACAAACATATCAACTGCACACTCAGCAGATGGCTCATGCATTTTGCTTGTAGACAGCTGATAACCCCAGACTGGAGAAACATGCACACCTCCGATATTGGAGAATGGCACTTGAGACTGTGGGGCCTGCTAAGTGATGATAAACTAACCACTGGTCACATTGTCTGACTTCAGTCTTTAGGGAATTTACATGTCCCAGATTCTTCAGAGTACTCAGGATCATCCCGTCAGCCATTTCACAAATTGTCCGGTTAGAAATGTGAGTATTAGTTGAGGGTAGTGAGACCCACCTCAAATAATAATCGCAATCCTTGTTAGGTTGAACCTCAAAAGTCACTTACTAAACCTATCCTTAACTCTCTGGTAGGACATAAAAGCAGAGAGGCTTACTTTTGAGGCAATGTATATTAAGTACTCAAACAGTAATAAATACAGTATCTCTGTGTGTACCTGACCGTCACTATAATCACACACTATGCTTGTAGGGACTTGAACATTGCTATAATCACACACTATCCTTATGGGGACTAGAACATTGCTGTAATCACACTCTATCTTTGTGGGGACTTGAAAATCACTATAATCACACACTATTTTTACTGGGACTTGAACATACTTACCTTCACAAACCATCTCAGTGGGAACCTGAACATTCCTATAATCATGCACTACCTCTATAGGTTTGTAGAGAACATTGCCTTCACATACCATCTTTGAAGGACTTTAACATTCCTATAATCACAAATGATATCTGTTGAGAACACCAGAACAATCCTTCTCAATGTGGAGGCTTGAGTATTCCTACAATCACACACTGTCTCTGTTTGGACTTGGACATCATTATCTTTAAGCAAAGTGTGAGGACTCTAACATTAACTTAACACACTATCACTCGGGGTGTGTGAACATGATTACATTCACACACTATTTTGTGAAACTTGAGCACCCCTATAATCACACACTATTTATGTGGAGGTTTAAACATGCCAATATAAATATTGAGGGCCTGATTTACAAACTTCACTTTGTAGTATGTTTTGTAGTACTACAATAGTACTACTGAACATACTACAATGTGCAATTCACAAACTGCACTTTTGTAATAAGTCACTATTTCCAATATTTCTATAGGAAGGTGTTGCAGTACCAGTGATTGGTCATGTGTAGCGCTGGACTTACTATAAAAGTGTAGTTTTTTTCAGAGGTGTAATATACTACAAATGTGAAGTTTGCAAATACTGAAAATTAGTAAACTTACTCAAAAGTGTAAACTTACTCAAAAGTATAAATTACCTTTGTGACTCATGCCCATTATCTCTGGACTTGAATATCATTATCTCCACAAACAATCTGCATGGGGGCTTAAAAATCCCAATAAGGCACTCATTCTGATCAAACACTATCTTTGTAGGAACTTGAAAACCACTACAAACACATATTGTGTTTCTAGGGCTTAAACATTGCTATAACAACACACTATTCTTGTGGGGACTTCAACATTGCTATGATCACACGCTATCATTATGGGGACTTGAACATCACTATAATTACACACTATCTCTGTGGGGACTTGAAAATCACTATGAACACACACACTATCCTTGTGGGGACATGACAATCACTATGATCACACACTATCCTTGTGGGGACTTGAAAATCACTATGATCACACACCATCCTTGTGGGGACTTGAACATTACTATGATCATACACTATCCTTGTGGGGACTTGAGCTTCACTATAATCACACAATATCCTTGTGGGGACTTGAAGATAATTACCTTCACATACCATCTCTGTGGGTACTTGAACATTACTATAATCTCACATTATCGGTTTGGACTTGAACATCTTTCTCTTTACATGTGTACTTGGAGACTTGATCATTATCTTTACATTCTAGTTCAGTGGGGAATTAAACACACATTTCTTCACATTCTATCTTCACTCTCTGTCTATGGCGACTTGAAACTCCAAATAATCGCTAATTAAAATCATTATATTCACCCTATCTGTGTGGAGCCTTAAACAATATCTTCATACATTATCTCAGTAGGTCTTGAAAACGTTTATCTTCACATACTATCTCTGTGGGAACTTGAACATCCTTACAACCACACACTATCTCCTTGGAGATATTAACATTGCTATAATCATACATATCTTTGTGGGGACTTTGAAATGATTACCTTTCCATATAATTTCTGTGAGGAATTGAACATTTCTATAACCACACACTATCTCTGTGTTTATCTGACTATCCTATCTTCACACTCTGCCTCTGTTGGTACTTCCATCACAGTTGTAGACATTATCTCTGTAAATACTCTGGTGCCTCTGTGGTCACAAACCCTCTCTGTTGATATCAGAATATACCATTCCTATACAGCGATCGCATACCAACTCTGTGGGCATCTTCACACTGCATTTGTATGCAGACATTAACATTCCATTCCATTCCTAGGGAGATATGCTATAGTATCTACTCTTGATTTCACTCAGCCTTTGAGCACTAAGCAATGGATTGAACTCAATTTTAAGTGTATTTCAATGAGTATGGTATGTGATATTTTCTGACATATTTTGAAATAATCCAGTTATTCTTAACTAGTGGTTTGGGGACTCTGTACAGGTCTGCAACACTTTCTCAGGATGTCCGCAACAGTTTTAGAAATTAAATAATATTATCAAATTAGCAAAAAATATATATATAAATATATATATACATAAAAAAGCAAATCATTTAAAACTCTGTAAAAGTGAAGGAATTGGAAAATGGAGGCTAAAACAGAAGTTAGTATCCTGTTTTTGGCTTGTGGGAGCAGTGCAAACATGGTAAAAGGAATCTAGTAAGGACGATTGATGGTCTCAAATGAAGCTTTAGTGTACTCCAACAAAAATATGAAGCATTTGAACCAAAAAACAAAATAATATGCTAGCATCCAGTATATTGCTTTGTATTTTAGAAAAATACTGCATGTTGAAACTCTCCAAACTTCTGATTAAAATTACAGTTTTGAATTTTGCCTCTTTTTGTTTATCACTGTAAACAAATATTTCATAATTTTTAAAATTTTACGTGATATTAATTTGTTTATGTATTTTCTTGTATTGTTTTGAGTTTCAAGTCATAGAAATTGCTTAGATGGGGGTCCCCGGCATTCAGTAGTGATTCAGTCGTAGTCCACAAAAGACAAAAGGTTAAGGACCACTGACATAGTCCATCTTTTGTGTTTATATAAATACATACAGCAATTCAAATGTGAATAGATTATTATGTTATTTATATGTATTACTGGTAAAATAAGCATTTAGGCATGCACCTTTGACTGTATTGAATCATATATGATGATTATAAAGCAGGTCCCCACAAGGATGGTAGCACGTGTTCAAGTCCCCACAAGGATGGTGCTGTGCGCGTGATTAAATAACAATATATTTGCAAATTTGAAGCAGGATCCTCTATCATGAATTTTTTCTTAACATTTTTCTGTTATAAGTTTCTTTTAAAAACATTGGGAAAGGTTAGTCCCCACAAGGCAGGTGTTCACACATAGTCCCCACAAGGATGGTAACACGTGTATGTGTGTGTGTGTGTGTGTGTGAGAGAATGAGTGTGTGTGAGAGAGAGTGTGTGTGTGAGAGAGAGTGTGTGTGAGAGAGAGTGTGTGTGAGAGAGAGTGTGAGCGAGTGTGAGTGTGAGAGAGAGTGTGAGAGAGAGAGTGTGAGAGAGAGTGTGAGAGAGTGTGTGTGTGAGAGAGTGAGTGTGTGTGTGAGTGAGTGTGTGTGAGTGTGTGTGAGTGAGTGTGTGTGAGAGAGAGTGAGTGTGTGAGAGAGTGAGTGTGTGAGAGAGAGAGAGTGAGTGAGTGTGTGCGAGAGAGAGAGTGAGTGTGTGTGAGAGAGTGAGTGTGTGTGAGAGAGAGAGTGAGTGTGTGTGAGAGAGTGAGTGTGTGTGAGAGAGTGAGTGTGTGAGAGAGTGAGTGTGTGTGAGAGAGTGAGTGTGTGTGAGAGAGTGAGTGTGTATGAGAGAGTGAGTGTGTGAGAGAGTGAGTGTGTGTATGAGAGAGTGAGTGTGTGTGTATGAGAGAGTGAGTGTGTGTATGAGAGAGTGTGTGTGTGAGAGAGTGAGTGTGTGTATGAGAGAGCGTGAGTGTGTGTGAGAGAGCGTGAGAGTGTGTGTGTGTGTGAGAGAGAGAGTGTGTGTGTGTGTGAGAGAGAGTGTGTGTGTGAGAGAGAGTGTGTGTGTGAGAGAGAGAGAGTGTGTGTGTGTGTGAGAGAGAGAGAGTGTGTGTGTGTGAGAGAGAGAGAGTGTGTGTGTGTGTGAGAGAGATTGTATGTGTGAGTGAGTGAGTGAGTGAGTGAGTGAGCGAGCGAGCGAGCGAGAGAGAGTGTCCTTTGGGACCTTATCAGTGTTTAGCCATGCAGCAGATAATGTTGTTGCAGTAAGGTTATTGTGCTACCTAACTAAATACTTATAAGGTCCCTAAGGCGAGACCTTTTGGCTATGCCAATACTTGTTTCTTTTTCTTGTCTCCTCTTTATTCCCATATGTCACCCGGTGTCCCCTTCGCTCTGGTAGCAGCAGATAGACGACCACAGCAGCTTATTCTTTGTGAGCCAAGAAAGCTTCACGCCTGCCTCTGGCCAGATGGCTGGCTCTAACCCGTCCCTGGTCTCTTGGGAATAGCGTACCAAAGTAGCACCAGGCTCAGCATCACAGGTCCTGCACTTTCCTTCCCTTTTAAATGACAAAACCTGTTAAACACAGAACAGCTTTGTCCATGAAATCTAAAAAAGTGTTTTTTCTTTTCAACCAATATTCAAATCTGCATCTCATTGAAGACCTGTATTCTCTGTCGACGTTTATTGGGTGTCCAAATCCTCTGTTTTGCTAATCTTCTTCACTACAGTCATTGTTATTGCCTAGGCTCCTATTCCTAGGTGCTTTGTACAGGACATTTTAGATTCTTTTAAAGTTTTCATGTTGTATGGATTATTTTAAGTTGCGCCACCGCACATTTATTGAATGTCAGGGTATTTGCATCCTTGCCGGAGAAGAGGATGTAGGGGAGAGAGTGTGAGGGATGACGAACAGGAGGAGAGAAAGCGACAGACGAGAGGGTGAAGGGAAGAGGGAGGGGCGACAGACAGGAGAAGAGAAAGTGACAGACAAGAGGATGTAGGGGAGAGATAGTGAGAAGCGACAGACAGGAGGAGAGGAGATAAAAGTGACAGAAAAGAGGAGAGAAAGTGACAGACGAAAGGGTAAAGGGAAGAGTGAGAGACGGAGGGGTGGCGAAAACGAGTGAGGTAGGGAGGCTGACCGGCAGGAGGCAGAGGACGGAAAGTGCCAGAGGAGAGGGTGGCCGCGCTGCAGGCTGGGAGGACATGCCCAGGTGAGGAGCCTGCGGTGTGGGCTCTGTGGGGCTGGGGGAGCCCAGGGAGGAGGAGGAAATCACCCTACTCTGCTCCTCTATTTCCAGACACAATCACAGGGTAATTCGTGAATACTGGCACATGCGTGCAGATGGAAGTACCACATCTGCTCCGGGGGGGGGGGGGGGCGTGTGGGGGGAGAGGGGGGCAGAGTGAGAGTTAAATAAATAAAAAAAACTCCACAAAGTTTTATGGACTAAAAATAAATGTTATTGGTTCAGTAAAAACAGACCCACTTAGAGACCGTGGGAGAAAGGTAGGAAAGAAGAGACAAATGAAGGACAAAGGAAAGGGGGAAGAAAGCAACCTAAAAGGAGGAAAATGTAAAAAGACGAAGATATTTGGGACAGAGGAGTTAGAAGAAGATGGGGGCACGAGGGGTGAATGGAGAGTGGGTAGTAGAAAGCTGGAAAGGGTGAGGGATCGTACAGAGACGGAGGGATAAAGCACCGAAAGAGGCCACTAAAAGATATGCCGCAGAAGATCAGCAAGAGCCGAAAAAGGGAGATAAAGGGGCCACACCAGCAAGTTCAAACACACAACAGCTAATGTTTAAATGTAAATAAACGCGGGGCGAAACGAAGATGAAAGGGAGAGATTCAGAATGTGAAACGATTCAGAATGTGAAACGATTCAGAATGTGAAACGAAGAAAGCAGACTTCAAAAGGAGAGCGGAGGGACAGAGAAAGAAAAGATAAAGATGGAGGGAGAAGAAGGGACGAGGACAGACAACGGCAGCGGAGAGTGGGAGGCAGACACAGAGAGGGAGGTGGCGTGGGAGAAAGAGGGAGTGAGAAGGTTAACCAGGAGACCAAAAGGCGGCCGGGCTGTACAATGCTGTCACGTTTTGAAGGCATGAGTTTGGCCTGGGCTGGAAGCAAGGAGCACGGCGAGCAGGGGGGGGGGGCTGGAGAGGTGAGGGCACAGAGAAAAAAAATGCGAGTCACGGCCTGGCGACCGTGAAGTGTGAAGCAGGGGGCGGGGAAGCAGGAGCAAATGGTAAAAGGAGCCTTTGAAGAGCAAGGCCGGGGATAGAAGCGCGTTCACGAGCACGTGCACTTCTACAAATCCTCAGCTTTCTGGTTTGACTGCAATAGGTCTCTCTACGAGACCTAAAAAACCAACCCCCTAGCATAGGAATACAAAAACTTAAAAAAGAAAAAAAAAAAAAGAAAATAATCCTTCTCTGCCTGAGTGACACGAATTCGGAACTCCCTGCCTGGTGATATGCGAATGCCCACACGACTGCCACATTTTAAGAAGCAACCCAAAGCATCACTTTCTAAAAAATTCTCTTTAAAAAATGACATGGTTCTATACTGGTAGGTTAATATCAGAAATCGTACCTAATCTAAGTATTATCTGATTTGACTAAATGTAAAACTGTCTTAATCAGGGGCAAGAAAGTTACCAGAGCGAATTATACATCGTTTACATTATTATTGTGACCAATATTGAACTTGATGAATGTTGAACAGTAGTGTCCAACACCTCTGTTCGCGTGTGTTAGATCCCATTCAGAAACTTACACTATGGCGCACAATTAGAATGGATTATTATAGACAGGGCACAAGTCTGGGGTACACGCAGGTACAAGGTGTCCACTCACTATTTTCAGGGGGTGGACGCCGTCATCCCTGCCAAGAAGTTAAGTCCCACAGAAGTATGTTGAACTTGTCCAAGTTAATTTTCAGACTTCGGGACACGTTCAGCAGCACCTGTATGTTGTCTGCTTTCCATTCCCAGCAGCAACGTGCAGGCGGTGAGGGGGCTTTTCTTCACCTCCAGTTGGGCTGAAGATAAAAGCCGAAAGTTAAGTGGCCTTCAGGCCTCCTTTTGTTTAAATATGCTGACTGGAGCCATCCTTGAACATCACACTTAAAACTAGATGCAACAGAGGGGAAATAAAGACACACAGCTTGTTTTCTCTTCACAGGTACTTAAGAGAGGCATGCTTTTGACTTTGTTCAGTACCTGAATATAAGTGCATGAAATGTAAGAATGTCAGATGTATTGGTCTGTCCCAGTATTTACACAAATAACAATTTCAACAGCACTGTTTTATTTCTTTTATAGCCCTATGCGTCCCAATGCAGGGTGTCAGAGCTCTTTACAAAACATGCACATTATACAGTGACAATAAATCATGTCAGTGTGTAAATCAATGTACAAGATGAGTGACATGAGACAGGGTTACAAGGTGTAGGAGTCACATGTCCATATCTCACTGTGCTATATTAAAAGGATTACAATTTATGAACTGCAGGTAACACAAGAACCTCTGCGTTAAAAGCAGTAATCCGCTTACCTATCTCCATAAAATAAATATGTCATCTGCATGTTACATGGTGTGCTTAGCAGGAGACACATTAAGCTTCTATACTACTTTGATTCAAACTGGGACTTCACAAAACACAGATCTCTCCCACAAATGCATTAACCTTTAGAGTTATCTCACCATTACTACTTTTCCTCCAGATCTACTGGAAATCTGTACAGCAGATGCCTTAACCAATCAAATATTTTAAAATGCATACTTTGCAACTAATTAAGCAGAACAGATCTACTGCAATTCTTCTCCTTGTTGCCAATATCTTTGTGGCAGGGTTTTAAAAGAATGAATGTATTAGTTGAGGGCAAGCTTTTGTGTCGGGATTGTTCCCCTTTTTTGGCACAACCTCCAACGCAAAATCTCATCTGTTAAATCTCATAATGCGCTTAAATGTACTCATGATATACTTGATAAACATTTGTGTGAAGTCTTAATATCATGTCACTTCTTGTTATGTCACTTCCTTTGATGTCACACATTGTGACATCATTCGCTGTGAAGGCACGTGTCATGCTTTCACTTGCATACTACCTAACTTGGTTAGTGTAATAGTATAAACATGGCGCCCAGGACCGAATAACAGGATGAGGATGTCAGCGTTCTAGAGCTGGCGCGGGACGTAACGCGGACACGTCAAGAGGAGGGGCGAGGACGAAAGTGACAACGAGGAGCGAGAAAAGGTAATCGACTCTGCTGACGGAGAATTCGAGTTCAGAGGTCAGTTAAGAGTCCCTGTGTTGGAAGGAGAAGACGCAGAGGAAGAAGAAGCGACAACGGAACACGAGGAACTGCCCAGAGGCAACGCCAGAAAGTCTAGCCGACTCAGATAGTAGGAGGGCGGTGAGACTCCCCCTGCCATGACCCAGGAGGGCTGTGACTTCCGGTAAGTGCCTTTGTTTGGTTACCTAACTACGGGGTGGTGGCGGATGAGGCACTAATAGCGTGAACCTGCATGCTACTGCTAAGACCATTTATTTTATTCACATTTAAACTGCACACACCCTTTCTTTGGTGAAGAGGACAATCTAGGCGTCCTACTTAAAAAGGGGCCTACAAACCTGATTATTGTTTTTTTTCTCCCGAGGGTCACGCCCATACTCTTCCCCCCCTCCTCTGTCCTGGCGAGATGATAGGAAGAACCAAAGGTGACTCCATCATCGGTCCAAAAACCTTGAAAGAGAGAGAACTATCCAGATGTGCAGTGCCTGAACTGGAATGAAAAATACCCCTATAGTTATTTTGTTGATTCTGGCCTCTAGCCTACCCTCAACCCTCCCTTGTAATCTATTTGTTCAACCATTAAACCCATGACAATCCCACTCCTGTCTAGGGGTCCTATATGACCAGGTGACCACAGTGGTGGCAGAAGTGGGATCTGGTCATTTAAGACTGACATGACTCAACCCACCACTATGGAGGCCATGGTCACCCACTTAGCCGAAAGCCATAGGCACCTACAGCTGGTTATAGAGCGCCAAAACCAAACTGCGCAGGAACAGAGAGAAGCATTCCAACCCACCCTAAAAGAACAGGCTGCCATTCTAACCACTAACCAACAAATCCAAGATACCGCCTTTCTAGGTCTAACTGACCCCATATCC
Organism: Lissotriton vulgaris; assembly: GCF_964263255.1. Classification (NCBI taxonomy): domain Eukaryota; kingdom Metazoa; phylum Chordata; class Amphibia; order Caudata; family Salamandridae; genus Lissotriton; species Lissotriton vulgaris. The sequence continues at coordinate 1,126,554,746 of NC_141685.1, read as the reverse complement.
ACAGGCCGGGGTGCACCCAAACATCCCCTGCTCAGTGTTTCAGAAGTTCCGGGAAGGGGACGATCCCGATCTTTTTTTGTGAATTTCGAGAGGGTAGCAACAACTGCCACCTGGCCCCCTGAGCGATGGGACCAGTATATAGCTCCCCTTCTGTCTGGCGAGTTGCAGGCCGCCTATCAGGCTGCTAACCCCACCGGACTTACAACGTACCCTGAAATCAAGAAAACCATCATTGAAAGCTTGGGTTATGACACGAGTACTACAGGGCAAAGTTCCGTAAGGAGTGGTGGGTTGCGGGCGATAACACCATGTGAGAAGTTGGCCTGATATATGATGTCTTCAATTCTGGGGGCACCTTGTATCAGTCCAAACAATCCCTTATGGTGATGGTTGTAAGTCAACCTTATAGACAAGCTATCCTAAGGGTAGCATGGACTAAGCAGCCTTAAAGGCTTTAATCAAGAGGTCGTGTTAAGCGAGCTGTTTTACCAATCACAATCCTGTAATATCAAATGAAAGGACACCACACAAGTTATATATTATAAAAATATATGTATTTATTACTAGAATAATCCTCTGTACTCTTTATGAGTGCAGAGGCACAAGCGTTTAAACAAAAGCACAGCTAAACATATAAAAGTTGCACAATTATGGATGAGGCCCAGGGGCCACACAAACCATATATTAAGAAAGTGGTAAGAGATACCAATCGAACAGTGGTTAGGCCTAGTGCCTAGGGAATCGCTGGGAGCAGTCGGGACTAGCAATGCTGAAGTCGGAAAAAGCCCGCGGGATTCGGGTGCAGCGCTTAAAGCACAGGCATGCACCAATGCAAAGTCAATGGTGCGTAAAAGTTATAAAGTTACTGTTTAAGGAGACTTCCGCTTAACCTAGAAGGATGAAACTTTAGACACATATACTAGAGGTGTGTACCAGTGTGGGAACACCGGCGTTGCTGAGTTACCTCACCCACAGGAAGCGGGTGCACAGGTGCGAAGTAGTGTAGGGTTTCGTCACGCAGGTTGATGGTGCTTGGAGCTGAAGATGCTGCAGGCGTCGAGAAGAGAAGTGTCCGGTGATCCAAGATATAGATGATCTGAAAGCAGAGGGGACAGAGTCTGGGTCACTCAGCAGTGACCAGGGTGGAACCAGGAAGGAACCAGGCAATGTCGGGCGCAATCAGGTCGTTGATGGGAAGCTTGTCTCCGCTGCCACGTGGACTCTGGGGCACCGAGGGCGTCCAGGAGTGGATCACAAGCTGTCCCATGCAGGCTCTCGCTGTCGGCGGTGTCGGCTTCTGGATTGGAGCAAACAACTCTTGGCAAGCGCAACCCATGCAGGATTCGAAGATCGCTTAAAACTAGGGCCAGGAGGGTCAGACCGGGTGCTCCTTTTCAGGGGAGCGAGGGCAAGTCTGGAGCAACCAGACTCACAAGTTAGATTTCAAGGTTCGTCGGCACAGGGGCCACTAGCCAACGGGCAAGTGACCGGGCCAACTCGTTGAGCCAAAAGATGCAGAAGGGCCCCACGCAGCACTCGGTGAGTGTAGAGGGGTGAGCTTCGGTGCAAGAGAGGCTCAGGTCTGGGGCTTCTCAAAACCCAATGCACAGCTTCGAGGGTCACTCGTGGGCTGCACGGTCAGCGTCTCGTGGTCTTTCCAAGATGGCGGGCCCCACGCTTCCGGTCGCCTCCACGGGTCTCAGCTTTGCAGGGACTGTGGATCTGGCTGTTAGACGGCAGGCACGCTTGTTCTTGTCGAACTCTGTCGCTCGAGTTCCGGCGGGCACAGGGTGGTAACTCCTTGACCACAAGAGAGATTCTTCTGTCAGACCCTCCAGTCTTTCGCGATTTTGCGATTTGCCGCGAAATCAGCACTTTTGTAAAAATGCCGCGATTTTTACAAAAGTGCCCGCGAAATCGGCACTTTTGTAAAAATGCTGCCGCGATTTTTACAAAAGTGTCTACGAAATCGGAAGGTGATTGGGCACTCAGGACGCTGCCTTGCTCTCTGTTATACCTGGGAGGTTCTGTGTCTTGTCTCCCAAGCACAGAATGTAAAACTGTTCATTGGCTTGAGGAAAAAACATGTAAATCCCAGGTCCAAGCAAAGGACTCGGTGGAAGACTGCACAGCAGCATGTGCTCACGCGAGATGTGTGGTGGAGCGGACACAAAGCGGGCAGGCAACGTAGGATAATGGAATAATTCCGAGATACATAATTTGAAAGGTTTGAAATGGCAGTTAAACTGCCTTGGTAGGGTGCACATAGAGAGGCAATTTAACAATAATAATTCGACAAAATAATGAAATGCTCACAGTAAACATTCAGAACACTGCGGAAAAGTTAACCATAAATCTCCTTACTATCCAGAGCTGCAAAGGTTACCGAGGGCACCCAGCAAAATAGATCAGTAAGGAGACCGCAGAAAACAGACTCCCGTTCACTGGTTAAAGGTCACAAGTTAAAATTTCCACCCCCGATCTGGGCTCAGTGTCATCTGCTCTGCAAACGGATCTCTTCCTTATACCCCGGTTTTGTTCTCTAAGTCCGGTTAAAATCAGGTTGAAAGTTTTAGAAGCAAGTAGACAAAATGAGCAATGAAGGCATCAGGGTAAATGGCACCTTCTAACTAACGCATCAGTCTGTAATTATGGATGCAGTGAAACGCTCTTCTTCACAAAAGATATGGCAGTATCCACAAACCGTTTACAGCAGGCAGGACGGCAACAGAGGCAGGCTGCAGTGGGCATCAGGTAACGCAGGCAGGCAGGCATGCAGTAGAGAGGCAGTAAAGAAGGAGATAGCAGGCAGAAAATCCAACAGGTAGGCAGTGAAGAGGGAAATGATGCAGGGGTGGCACTCTGAAGTTAAGAGTGACCGATGTCAGAGGAGCTGGAATGCAGGCAGGTGCTGGCATGCAGGCAGATACAGAAGACAGGCAGCAATGAAGTAGGTAGTGGCATCAGATAACAAGCAGGTAGCTGGATAGTGCCTCAGGTAGCATTAAGGACATTAGAGTCAAACTCAGGCAGGTTACAATATGAAAATGAATGATTATGAGTAAAATAAAATGCCGCAAAAATGCCGCTAAATTTCCATATTTTTGCCGCTAAATTTCCATATTTGTGCCGCTAAATTTGCTAATCCATGCCGCTATATCCTGGGGGGTCTGTTCAGTCTTCTACGTCGAGTAGGATGTCGAAGGGTCCAGAGTTTCATTTCATAAGTTTCAGTCAGGATAATCTGAGTGCTTTGGCACTGCTCCCATTCTTATACCAATCTAGGGGGCTGGATTACCTGCTAGGTCCCTCCTATGGGTGGGACCCAGGAAGGGGGTAGTTACAGCCCTTTCCCTTTGTCCAGGGTCGCACTGGGGCTGGTGTGCCAAAGAGAACCGGTTTGACCTGATTATGCAAGGGGAAGCCTTGTGCGCCCCAGGCACTGTCTGATTTCATTCAGCCCTCCCTGCCCCAATACACTATCTCCTGTCTGGGGAGGTGTAGCACCTCCCTGCGACAGGAAACCCTTTGTCCAGGCCTCCTCTGCCAAGTTTCGGTCAGCAGCAGGAGGTCAGACTTGTGTCTGTGGCAACAGCATCCATTTTGTGATGCTGAGGCTCTGGTTAGAATTAACCGCGTTTCAGTAAAGTAACAGGTCTTCTCCCTCTAGAAGGGTGGAATGCTATCCCCGTCGACAGGACTGTCGAGGGGATAATATTCGAAATTGTATGACACCTTACACGACATGTTTTGATAAAGCCAAACCAAAGTTAGCACATAACCGCGATGGATTATAATGCACTTAAGAGTATATGGTATGGCATTATCCCGGAACAGCTTAGGGAGTTGTTCCCGACAGCTGCAGACAGGCTCAGCTCATGCTCGAGCACCATCTCACGTTAAACCACGCACTCTGCCTCCAGGATTGATAAGGCCTGCCATAGGATTGACTTATAGGTTTATATGTGTCCAGATATAGGTTTAGATATAGGTATACTATATCTAAGCAAGAGGTGATAACACCAACTTGCCCCAGCTGAGTGATCAGCCAGTTGTGTCAATTTAAGAACCAGCCAGAGGTGGCAAAAGCTATGCTGCAGCCCCTTGTAGGCCTTGGATGCACCTATGCCCTTGGCACCTATAGTGCACTGTATAGGGGGTGACAAGGTGTCCAGTACCAATTTGGTTATGTACCTATAGTACATGTCTGTGAATTTAGAGAGAGAACAGCAGGCTGTGGGTCTGATTAGCAGGCCCACAGCCACATTAAGTCGAAAACCAGTGAAGCAAAAAGCTCAAATTGGGGTGACCATAGGATAGCAGACCCTACTCTCCTACACAACCCCCCCCCCCCCCAAACGCAGGGACATTAAACTTAACCTTGACCAGATAAGTCTTCATGTTCTAAGTGGAAGTACCTGGAGAGATCATCTGCATTACCATGGTCAGTCCCTGGGCGGTGCTCCACTGTAAAGTCCATCCCCTGTAGGGAAATGGACCACCTGCTTAGTTTGGGGTTTTCACCCTTCATCTGATTTAGCCACAAGAGGGGCTTATGGTCTGTCTGAATTAGGAAGTGAGTTCCAAACAAGTATGGCCTCAACTTCTTCAGGGCCCAAACCACAGCAAAGGCCTCCCTCTCAATAGCTGCCCAAAGTTTCTCCCTGGGGGTCAGCCTTCTGCTAATAAAAGCAATGGGCTGGTCTTGACCATCTACATTAAGTTGTGAAAGCACAGCTCCCACGCCCAACTCAGAAGCATCTGTTTGAACAATGAACTGTTTGGAGTAGTCAGGACTCTTCAGGATAGGTGCAGAGCACATGGCCTTCTTCAGGTCATCAAATGCCTTTTGACAGCTAACTGTCCACTGAACCTTTTTGGGCATCTTCTTGGATGTCAAGTTATTTAATTGTGTCACAATGGACCCATAGTTCTTTACAAATTTTCTGTAATACCCAGTAAGGCCCAAGAAGGCTCTGACTTGTGTCTGGGTAGTTGGAGGAGCCCAGTCCTGTATGGTCTGGATCTTGCTCTCCAGTGGTTGAACCTGACCCCACCTACTAGGTGGCCCAGGTACACAACCCTGCTCTGCCCTATCTGGCACTTGGTAGCATTGATAGTCAGGCCTGCCTTTTGCAGGGCCTCCAGAACCTTCTTCAGGTGAATCAGGTGATCCTCCCAGGTGCAGCTAAAGACAGCAATATCATCTAGATATGCTGCACAAAAGTCATCCAACCCAGCAAGGACTTGATTCACCAACCTTTGGGAGGTGGCAAGTGCATTCTTCAAACCAAAGGGCATTACCACAAACTGATAATGTCCACTAGGGGTAGAGAATGCTGTTTTGGCTTTAGACTCTTCAGCTAACCTGATCTGCCTATAGCCAGCTGTCAAATGAAATGTGCTCAGAAATTTGGCTGAAGCCAACTTATCAATGAGCTCATCTGCCCTTGGAATGGGATGAGCATATGTCCTAGTGACACCATTGAGACCTCTGTATTCCACACAAAACCTCATTCCTCTCTTTCCATCTTTGGTATGGGTTTTGGCACAAGGACCACTGGGCTGGCCCATGGGCTCTCTGGTGGCTCAATCACTCCAAGTTCAAGCATCTTTTGCACCTCAGCCTTTATACAATCCCTGACGTGGTCAGGTTGCCTGTAGATTTTATTCTTCACAGGCAGACTGTCACCAGTGTCCACCTCATGGGTGCACCAGTTAGTTTGACTGGGTGTGAGAGAAAACATATGTCTATGGGCCTGCAACACCTGTCTGCAGTCCATCTGTTGCTGGTCAGTGAGGCTGCCTGCCAAGGCTACTCCATCAACTGATCCATCTTCAGGGTTCTGGGACAAGTCTGGGAGAGGGGCACTCTCTTCCTCCTGTTCCCCATCTGTGGCCATGAGCAGGCTCATGTCCTCCCGGTCAACAAATGCTTTCAATCTGTTAACATGGAGCACCCTGTGGGGGCTACTAGGGGTTCCAAGGTCAACCAAATAGGTGACCTCTCCTTTCTTTTCCATGATGGTGTGGGGTCCAGACCATTTGTCCTGGAGAGCTGCTGGGCCCACTGGCTCCAACACCCACACCTTCTGTCCTGGCTGGTATTCAACCAGAACAGCCTTTTGGTCATGCCAAGCTTTCTGTAATTCTTGACTGGCCTCCAGGTTTTTGGATGCTCTTTCCATGTACTCAGCCATCCTGGAGCGGAGACCAAGTACATAGTCCAAAACATCTAGCTTAGGCTTTTTGAGAGGTAACTCCCATCCTTCCTTCACCAAACATAATGGACCCCTCACACGGTGGCCAAACAAAAGTTCAAAAGGGCTGTGGCCAACCCCCTTCTGTGGGACCTCTCTGTAGGCAAAGAGCAAGCAGGGTAAAATGATGTCTCATCGTCGCCTAAGCTTCTCAGGTAACCCTTTTATCATTCCCTTGAGGGTCTTGTTGAACCTTTCACCAAGCCCATTGCACTGAGGATGATAGGGTGTGGTAAACTTATAGTTTACTCCACACTCTTTCCACACTGCCTTTAAGTATCCAGACATGAAGTTGGTACCTCTGTCTGAAAGAACCTCCTTTGGAAAGCCCACTCTGGAGAAAACTGCCAGGAGGGCCCTTTCCACAACAGGTGCTGTTGTGGTCCTCAGGGGAATTGCCTCTGGATACCTGGTGGCATGATCCACTACCACCAGTATAAATCTGTGCCCAGATGCAGTTTGTGGATCCATGGGACCCACAATGTCTATTCCAACTCTTTCAACGGGTACCCCCACCACAGGTAGTGGTATCAGGGGGGCCTTTGTTGTGCCACCTGACTTACCACTGGCTTGGCAAGTGACACAGGAGCGACAAAACTCCTTGACATTTTCTGACATATGAGGCCAGTGAAAGTGAGGAACAAGCCTGTCCCAAGTCTTATTCTGGCTTAAGTGTCCTGCAAGGGGAATATCATGGGCCAAGGTAAGAAGGAAGCCCCTGAATTGCAAAGGTATGACCAACCTCCTGGTGGCACCAGGCTTGGGGTCTCTAGCCTCTGAATAAAGGAACCCATCATCCCAATACACTCTATGGGTACCTTGAGCATTCCCAGCAGCCTCAGCAGCAGTTTGTTTTCTGAGGGGTTCAAGGGAAGGGCAATCTAATTGGGCCTGCCTCAGGTCTGCCCTTGAGGGTCCCCCTGCCCCTAGAAACGCAACCTGATCAGTTTCAAGTTCCTCAGAGACAGTCTCCTATTGGACTGCAGAATCAGCCTCCTGTGAAGTCTGATCCTCAACCTGGGGCAAGTGGGAAGGCACAGCCTTAACCCTTTTGCTCTTCTTCTTGGATTGTGGTTGGTCTATAGTTTCAAGATCCACCACAGGTTCAGGTAGGCACTTCTTTGCCTGAGTTCTGGTTACAGCAAGGACATGTGCTGATATCCCTAGCATTTCTGCATGAGTCCTGTACTCCACCTCTGACCAAACTGAGTTCTCTAGATCATTGCCCAACAGACAGTCTACTGGCAGGTCTGCACTCACAACAACTTTCTTGAGGCCAGTTACCCTTCCCCAGGAGAAGTTAACAACAGCCACACTATGTGTAGTGGTGGTGTTGCTTGCATTGGTCACTAGGTAATTCTCACCTAGTACAATGTGTCCAGGGTCCACAAAGTTAGGTGTCACCATAGTGACACTGGCACATGTGTCCCTGTAGGCCTGAGCCAGTTTCTCATTAATTAAAGATGTCTGCCTATACTTGCCCAAGTTACTGGGACTCATAGTAGTCGGCATGGCTATGCCCACTTCATAGAGCAGAACTGCCTGAGTAGGGATTCTGACTAGGCCAGACTCCATCTCAGTACCCAGGGTTAACCTTATTATACCCTTAGGTTGTGTACCACCACTGCTGACTGAATTAGGGGGTGCAGGTGCTTTAGGAGCTGCAGTGGTTGGAACTGGATTTTTCTTGGTGCATTCACTCCCCCAGTGGGAGTGGACTTACAAGTATTACACCAAGGTTTCTTTGGGCCATCATTCTTCTTCTTGTTACCATTTTGGGAACCACCCTCCTTATTAGAATTTTGTGGGCCTGAAGAAGACTTCAGGTCTTTTTCTTTCTCTTTCTTATCCCCACCCTTCTGGTCTGTTTTCTTCTGGTCACCACCATGGTTCTGGGGTTTCTGCTTAATCCTTGTTCTGACCCATTTGTCCACCTTCTTTCCCAATTCTTGGGGAGAGGTCAGATCAGAGTCAATAAGGTACTGATGCAACAGCTGGTTCTGACAGTTATTAAGGATCTGCTCTCTCATTATAAGATTGTACAATTCTGTATAGTCTGAGACTTTACTTCCCTGCAGCCAACCCTCCAGAGCCTTAGTGGCACAATCAACAAAATCAGTCCAGTCCTGAGTCTGAGCTTTTTGGGTATCTCTGAACAACAACCTGTATTGCTCAGTGGTTAGGCCAAACCCTTCAATAAGAGCACTCTTCAGGACAGAGTAGTTTTTGGCATCCTCCGGTCTAACTGTGAGGAGCCTATCCCTCCTTTTCTCAGAAAAGGAATACCATAAAATTGCAGCCCACTGTCCTTGAGGAACCTGCTGTACCATGCAGGCTCTCTTCAGAGCAGTCATCCATTTGTGAATGTCATCCCCTTCCTTGTAGGAATCTACAATTTTTGTCAGGTTTCTATTATCATAGGCCCTGTCTTTCTCTCTAGGAATTATATTGCTGCCACCAGTGGCATCTAAGCCACTTAATTTCTGTTCCCTTGCTAAAGCAAGTTTAGCTTGGGCCAAGGCTACCTCTTCCCTCTCTATCTGGAGTTGGACAGCCCTCATCCTGGCCTTATGCTCTCTTCTCTGGGGGGAAGTCATTCCCCTCCGAGACTCTCTCTCGGCACTAGAAATGTGAGAATCCCTTGAGGGAGTGCTTACCCTTCTATTGCCTGGAGCAGTTCTATTTTGTACTCTGGGGAGGTGCTGGCCCTCTCCATTTCCAAGTAGGTCCAAGTTGGCTTGGCTAAGCCTCCCCACATGAACCTGGTTACCCCTCTGATCCTGATCAGCCTCTTCCTCTTCTGATTCAGGTTCCTCCTCTAAGTCTGGGGAGTTCTCAATCTCAGGGGGGGTCACTCCATCTCCTGTATCTAAGGGAGCTGCACTCGCCTTATCTAAATCATCATTCTCCAGGATGGCTATCAGGGAAGGAATGGTAGGGTTGTGACCCTTTTTCAGCCCACTTGAAGTGCACAAGGCACGCAAGTCTCTGTTGCTGAGGTTGTCATAGCTGGAAGGTGCCTTGGTAAGGTCAACCATCACAGGTGAAGAGCTGGAAGCTCTCTCTGTGCCAGCCATGACGGCTAGTGAGGTGTAAGTGGTGCACTTACCTACACTAAGTGTTTTCCTACTGTACCTTGCTAGTGAGTTGTAGGCAGGGTGTGCTAAGCCCTTTGATCTACAACTACTAAGTTCAGTAGAACTTAAATATGCTAAGCTTTGTTTATATGTACCTAAGGTACATAATGTGATCTTTCAATTTGATAAAAAGATTGCAATGGTAAAACAACAGCAAGCTCAAATCCTCACCGCTGCTCACCAATGTGAGAAGTTGGCCTGATATATGATGTCTCCAATTCTGGGGGCACCTTGTATCAGTCCAAACAATGGGTTTCAAAAGAAAACCATCATTGAAAGCTTGGGTTATGACACGAGTACTACAGGGCAAAGTTCCGTAAGGAGTGGTGGGTTGCGGGCGATAACATCATGTGAGAAGTTGGCCTGATATATGATGTCTTCAATTCTGGGGGCACCTTGTATCAGTCCAAACAATCCCTTATGGTGATGGTTGTAAGTCAACCTTATAGACAAGCTATCCTAAGGGTAGCATGGACTAAGCAGCCTTAAAGGCTTAACTCAAGAGGTCGTGTTAAGCGAGCTGTTTTACCAATCACAATCCTGTAATATCAAATGAAAGGACACCACACAAGTTATATATTATAAAAATATATGTATTTATTACTAGAATAATCCTCTGTACTCTTTATGAGTGCAGAGGCACAAGCGTTTAAACAAAAGCACAGTTAAACATATAAAAGTTGCACAATAATGGATGAGGCCCAGGGGCCACGCAAACCATATATTAAGAAAGTGGTATAAGAGATACCAATCGAACAGTGGTTAGGCCTAGGGCCTAGGGAATCGCTGGGAGCAGTCGGGACTAGCAATGCTGAAGTCGGGAAAAGCCTGCGGGATTCGGGTGCAGCGCTTAAGGCACAGGCATGCACCAATGCAAAGTCAATAGTGCGTAAAAGTTATAAAGTTACTGTTTAAGGAGACTTCCGCTTTACCTAGAAGGATGAAACTTTAGACACATATACTAGGTGTGTATCAGTGTGGGAACACCGGCGTTGCTGAGTTACCTCACCCACAGGAAGCGGGTGCACAGGTGCGAAGTAGTGTCGGGTTTCGTCACGCAGGTTGATGGTGCTTGGAGCTGAAGATGCTGCAGGTGTCGAGAAGAGAAGTGTCCGGTGTGATCCAAGGGTGGATCGAAGATATAGATCTGAAAGCAGAGGGGACAGAGTCTGCGTCACTCAGCAGTGACCAGGGTGGAACCAGGAAGGAACCAGGCAATGTCGGGCGCAATCAGGTCGTTGATGGGAAGCTTGTTTCCGCTGCCACGTGGACTCTGGGGCACCGAGGGCGTCCAGGAGTGGATCACGAGCTGTCCCACGCAGGCTCTCGCTGTCGGCGGTGTCGGCTTCCGGATTGGAGCAAACAATTCTTGGCAAGCGCAACCCACGCAGGATTCGAAGATCGCTTAATACTCGGGCCAGGAGGGTCAGAGCGGGTGCTCCTTTTCAGGGGAGCGAGGGCAAGTCTGGAGCAACAAGACTCACAAGTTAGATTTCAAGGCTCTTCGGCACAGGGGCCACAAGCCAACGGGCAAGTGACCGGGCCAACGCGTTGAGCCAAAAGATGCTGAAGGGCCCCACGCAGCACTCTGTGAGTGTAGAGGGGTGAGCTTTGGTGCAAGAGAGGCTCAGGGCTGGGGCTTCTCAAACCCCAATGCACAGCTTCGAGGGTCACTTGTGGGCTGCACGGTCAGCGTCTCGTGGTCTTTCCAAGATGGCGGTTCCCACGCTTCCGGTCGCCTCCACTGGTCTCAGCTTTGCAGGGACTGTGGATCGGGCTGTTAGAAGGCAGGCACGCTTGGTCTTGTCGAACTCTGTCGCTCGAGTTCTGGCGGGAACTGCAACAAAGCAAACATCGAGGTGCTGGATGGTGCCTGTTTGCACAGGGTGGTCACTCCTTGACCACAAGGGAGATTCTTCAGTCTTCTACGTCGAGTAGGATGTCGAAGGGTCCAGAGTTTCATTTCATAAGTTTCAGTCAGGATAATCTGAGTGCTTTGGCACTGCTCCCATTCTTATACCAATCTAGGGGGCTGGATTACCTGCTAGGTCCCTCCTATGGGTGGGACCCAGGAAGGGGGTGGTTACACCCCTTTCTCTTTGTCTAGGGTCGCACTGGGACTGGGGCTGGTGTGCCCCAGAACCGGTTTGACCGGATTATGCAAGGGGAAGCCTTGTGCGCCCCAGGCACTGTCTGATTTCATTCAGCCCTCCCTGCCCCAATACACTATCTCCTGTCTGGGGAGGTGTAGCACCTCCCTGTGACAGGAAACCCTTTGTCCAGGCCTCCTCTGCCAAGTTTCGGTCAGCAGCAGGAGGTCAGACTTGTGTCGGTGGCAGCAGCATCCATTTTGTGATGCTGAGGCTCTGGTTAGAATTAACCGCGTTTCAGTAAAGTAACAGGTCTTCTCCCTCTAGAAGGGTGGAATGCTGTCCCCGTCGACAGGACTGTCGAGGGGATAGTATTCCAAATCGTATGACACCTTACACGACATGTTTTGATAAAGCCAAACCAAAGTTAGCACATAACCTCGATAGATTATAATGCACTTAAGAGTATATGGTATGGCATTATCCCGGAACAGCTTAGGGAGTTGTTCCAGACAGCTGCAGACAGGCTCAGCTCATGCTCGAGCACCATCTCACGTTAAACCACGCACTCTGCCTCCAGGATTGATAAGGCCTACCATAGGAGTGACTTATAGGTTTATATGTGTCCAGATATAGGTTTAGATATAGGTATACTATATCTAAGCAAGAGGTGATTACACCAACTTGCCCCAGCTGTGTGATCAGCCAGTTGTGTCAATTTAAGAACCAGCCAGGGGTGGCAAAAGCTATGCTGCAGCCCCTGGTAGGCCTTGGATGCACCTATGCCCTTGGCACCTATAGTGCACTGTATAGGGGCGGACAAGGTGTCCAGTACCAATTTGGTTATTTACCTATAGTACATGTCTGTGAATTTAGAGAGAGAACAGCAGGCTGTGGGTCTGATTAGCAGGTCCACAGCCACATTAAGTCAAAAACCAGTGAAGCATAAAGCGAAAATTGGGGTGACCATTGGATAGCAGACCCTACTCTCCTACACACCCCGAAGGCTCTATTATCGCATCAGAGACCTAGGGGAAAGGTGGTTACAGCCTAACCTATCCCCTATGGAGGAAGTCTCTGCAAAAGTTTATCTAGAGCAGTGCCTGGAGGCTCTCCCCACCAACACACGCACCTGGGTAAAGCAACACCCTAATGGGCAAATTCCTCTCCTAACTCTTGCATTGCAATCACCCAGCGACCTTGCTCTACATCCTATTACTGCCACACCTTGGACGATCCAGGTGCTATCCACCCGGCACCTCCAGGCATCCCACCCTGGGATCTGGGACCTCGGACCTCTCGTTCTTGTAAAATGTATATACCTGTTTTTTTCTATCCCGAATGTTCCCACCTCTCCCCTAAGTCTTTTGAATACAAATTGTTAATCTTGTAAAGCGCTCCGATACCCTAACGGGTGAAGTTCGTGCTCTATAAAACACACACAAAAAAAAAATACATTTGACAGTAAAAACTGCGGTGGAATTGGCATGTGCCTACCATAGGTCACCAGATTTTAGGGCACAGTCTGTACAAGCTCCCCGACAATACCATAAAACGTATCCCAGGCAGAGCGGGAATAAAAATTACGGACTAGGTAAAAGGTTGATGAGAGCACCTATAAACCCCCTTTCGCCCTCAGCTAGGGGCCACCTATTCATACTAGTACTGGTGGACTATGCCACGCGGTATCCAGAGGCGATACCGCTGACCAGCATGACCACCCTTTCGGTTGCTCAGGCTAGGATTTCTTTTATTCGAGGGTTGGGTTTCCGTCAAAAATCTTAACCGATCAAGGGACTCCCTTTCTGTCCTGGTTGATGAAGGAGACCTGCACTCTCCTTGGGGTGTGCCGGATCCGACCGGAGGAGTGTCACCCCCAAACGGGCGTGTTAGTGGAACGCTACAACCGGACCATAAAGACAATATTGAGGAAGTGTTTTTCTGATACCGGGAAAGACTGGGACCGCAAGCTCCCTCTAGTACTGTTCGCGATCAGAACTCAATAACATAAGTCTATGGGGTTTAGTCCATTGGAGCTATTGTTTGGGCAAAAACCTTGCACCCTTCTGGACATGACAGCCGAACAATGGACTGAGGAGGAGGACGAAGGGAAACGCTTGTTAGGATACTCAACTGCCTTAAAAACGACCCTAGCTACTCTGTGAGAGGAGGTACACCGGAACCTGGAGAGGGCACAGCAAAAGCAGAAATCGTATTATGATTAGGGCTCCCGGTTTTAGGGTATTTATTTTTTGAACATTTTCGTCTGTATTTATCCATATTTACTTTTTGGCCATTTTATCTGTATTAATCCATATTTATTTTGAGTTTTACGTATAAATGAAGGTGTAAAACTGTACATTTCCATATTTAACTGATAGACGGGCACTCATACTTTGATGTCTGTCGTTTTTAAACTATTTAAGCTGCCAAAAATTACATAACTATACATCCACTGGTAAATGCTAGCATTATACCACAAATGTGTATTGACACATGCCTGTATTTAAGGAAATTTCCTCATCTTTTTTAATTTCCCTTGCTGCCCACCTGGTCTGTTGTTGGGCTATAATGCATGAAAGATAGCACAGAGAGTCACTAAAAAGCAGCACAATGTTCTGTATTTATCCTCTTTTAAAGATAAATGTAGGCAGAAAACACATGGTTTTTTGTCTGTATTTATCTGTATAAATCCGTAAAAAACTGAAAACAGGGAGCCTTAATTATGATCAAGGTACACGCTTAAGAGAACTAACAGTGGGAGACAAAGTACTGATCCTCCTACAATCCTCAGACAAGAAGCTTCTAGCGACCTGGCAAGTGCCTTACTCAGTTGTAGAACAAGTGACTTCTCTTACCTATAGAGTAGCGGTGCCACGAACCGGACTCAGTGGGCACATATGCCATATTAATGTTAATAAAATGGGAAGACCCATCCCCTCAAAGTGGGAAGGCTGTTATTTCTATTAACCACATCACTCTCACTAATCGTATTGTGATACCCATCCAACCCTCTTGCAAGGCATCCGTAGAGCAGCCCAATACAGGGGAGAGACTTAGCCCTGTTTAACCCTTTCGATGCTCATGACGAGCTCAGCTCGTCATGATGCACAGTTGAGCTGTGCTGATGACGAGCTGAGCTCGTCATGACACCAGCAAAATGGCAATTTTCAGCACAGGAGGGGGAAAACGCCTAGCATCCAAGGTGTTAAAGACACCAGCTATACAACCTATTAGACCGCTTCCCAGGGCTGAGTTCTAGCAAATCGGGACAAACCTCCCTAGTAAGACATGCCATTAAGACAAAAGCAGGGAAAGTAATGAAACTACGGCTTTATCGCATCCCAGCTGCCAGGCACCAGGTCATAGAACAGGAAGTGGAAGTAATGTTACAAGCAGGCATTATACAATCCTCTCATAGCAACTGGTGTTCACCGGTGGTGTTGGTCCCCAAACCAGACGGAAGTCTCAGATTCTGCATCAGCTTCTGCCAGTTGAATGCCCACTCCAAATTCAACACCTATCCCATGCCAAGAGTCGATGAGATCATCGAAAGACTAGGAGGAGCCAGAGTTATGGCCACCATCGACTTAACAAAAGGATACTGGCAGATACCCGCTCAGTTCAACCGCCAGAGAGAAAACTGCTTTTTCCAGCCCCTCAGGCCGGTATCACTTTAAGGTCATGCCTTTTGGTCTGCACCGGCCCCTGCTACCTTCCAAAGGCTAACGGACGTTATATTACAAGCTCATCAAAGGTGCGCAATGACTTATCTTGACGATATAATGGTATACAGTCCTTATTGGGATACAAACATGCAACACTTGCAGCACATCTTCTCTCTTCAGCAGTCGGGACGGACACTAAACCCCAAAAAGACCACTCTGGGTACTGAATACAGAGTACTTGGGATACTCCATACACGCAGGGACACTACAACCCCAACACAACAAGTTAGAGGCAATACAGGAGATACCAAGGCCAACCACCGAAAAGGATGTACAAGCATTCCTTGGTATGGTGGGGTATTACAGGCGGTTTATCCCTCAATTTTCTACTATAGCATGTCCTCTCACTAACTTACTGTCACTTCGACACCCAAACAACAAAATAGAGTGGACTGCCAGCCAGGAGGACAGCTTCCAAACATTGAATTCTCTGCTATGTCAGGCCCCTATAATGATGTGTCCGGATTTCAATTAACCATTTGTACTGCAAATGGATGCCTCCGACAGTGGCTTAGGGGCCGTCCTGTCTCAGCCCGACCTGCGGGGAGATCTTCAGGCTGTCCTTTACCTCAGTCGATAGTTATTCCCATGAGAAACCCACTACACAACCATGGAGAAGGAATGCTTGCCCATTAAGTGGGCCATGGTGGCACTGCAGTACTATTTGTTAGGACTTACTTTCCTCTGAACATTCCCCCCTCACCTGGCTCGCCACTTAAAAAGATAAAAACCCCAAGGTTTTTGTCCTTACAGCCTTTTTCTTTTCAGGCCCTCCATGCACCAGGTCGAGCCCAAGGAAACGTGGACTTTTTGCCACGGTATCCGACGTCTGCCTGGCCTGAATGTCCATACTTAGGGGAAAGGCAGGTAATCCTGGGCCTCTACCGGGCGGCATTTCCAACATGGCACCTGGGACTGACTGCCAGGATGACGTCAGCGTTCTAGAGCCTGCGTGGGACGCAACGCCGACACGTCAAGAGGAAGGGCGAGGCGAGGACGAAAGTGATGAGGAGCGAGAAAAGGTTGTTGAGTCTGTTGACGGAGAACCCGAGTTCAGAGGTCAGCTACGAGTCAAAAATTTGCTAGCATTCGCGCCAAGAATGTTCAATTCTATTAAGGACATGGAGGCAAGGATTATGCTTCTCTTATCTTTACTGCAAAACACAGCAGCCAATGAAAACACATTTTTTGTATAAACAACTACATTGCCCATGATGCATACATATAAGCCATGCCCCCATAGTCCATAAGAACCCTCTGCATGGTCCCATCATCGTCTTTCTTTGCAGAGAACGCAAGTCCAATCATTAACATCAATAAATCCAAGAATAAGTCCAAGAATCTCCTCCAACGTGGAAGAATAACAAATCTTCAAGCATAAACTTGTGTTATCCATCTTCTTCTATTCAGACTTCTTGTCTGATCCTGAAATAAAGGAAATGAGACAACCGTAACCACTGTATAAACCAATATGTCAAAACAGTGAACATGGGCGGGTAAGCTTTTTACTGTTAACAAAGCTGGATGGGATAATCCTCGCCTCCGTGTCCTTAATAGAATTGAAAATTCTTGGGGCGAATGCTAGCAAATATTTGATTCTATTACAGGACCTGAGGCTTCAGATTATGCTACTTTAACGCTCATTAAAAACCACAGTAGTAATATCAACCACCGGCTTATAATAAAACATTTTAAAAGTTGACTCAGAAGACCAGTCTGCACAACGCATAATGTCCTGAATGTTAGAACCCAACATGTATGATTTTGACGCCATAGCGCCCCTTACAGAATGAGCACCAAACATTTGGATATCAATACCAGCTTCCTGCATTACAAAGCGAAGCCATCTGGCAATGGTGGCAGCTGTTACCGGTTTAAACGGTTTCTGCAGTGCAATCAACAGCAGAGAGCAACCTTGTGGTCTCAAGACTTTTGTACAGTTCTCATATGTGTTTAAACATTGTACCACACATAACTTTTCATTTTCTGGGAAAGCATTGTTATCAATACGACGAGACAATGTTTTGGTACGTCCAGTAATAGTGAAAGAAACCCCTTCAGGGGTAAATACTCTACCTGTAACGTTGAGGGCTCTCACATCCGAGGAACCTCGGCACGACGACAGGCATAGCAACATAGCCAACGTGGCTGAGAGCTGTTTCCTAGATAGGAGGGCATTAGAAGTCCAACGATTGAACAAGGATATAACTAAGGAGACGTCCCACAGACCCGAATACTTGGGCTTAGGTGGGTTAGCGACCCTAATTCCTTTGAGGAGTTTGCATACAACCGGGTGCATACCCACCGGCTTACCATCCACCAGTGCATGCCCCGCTGAAAACGCCGACCGAACATTGTTGACCGATCGGTAAGCTAGACCTTCTGCCGCTTTGTCTGACAAGAAATTTAACACGTGGGGTAGTTCTGCCTCCACGGGATCCAAATGTCGTTCCAGGCACCAATCCACCCAGGTCTTCCAGGCTGAGGAATATCGCTTCCTGGTGGAAGGTGCCCAGGCTTGCTTGATAAACTCAGAAGCCTTGTCTGAAACCCCTGGCAAGTGCAACTGTTCCCTGAAAGCCACCATGCCATCAGCGTGAGCCGCCCTTCCAGAATCATGGGGTGCTGCTCCTGAAGAGGGCCCAGCAACAATGATTCCGACTCCGGGAGCAACCTGGGAGGGTCGCAACTCCACTGTAACAACTTCGGAAACCACGGCTGAGACGTCCACCATGGTGTCACCAGGACTATCACTGCCCCTTGCCTGATCACCTGTGTCATTACTCTGGGTGTTAGCAAGAATGGGGGAAATGCATATTGAGTCGCGCCCAACCAATCCTGGAGGAATGAATCGTTCGCCTGTGCCATTGGATCCAGCTTCCAGCTGAAAAACTGAGGGATCTAGCACGTGAGTTTGGAAGCGAAGATGTCCATCTGGAAGGGACCCCAAATTGTCTGAAGCCACTGAAAAACCTCGGGAAGCAACTTCCAGTCGCTGTAGTCCCCGAGGTGTCTGGAATTCCAGTCCAACATCTGATTGTACTGGCCCGGAATGTATTCCGCAATCACTGAAATTTGATGCGTGAGGCAGTAATGCCAAAAGTCTTTGGCTACCTCTACAAGAAGCGACGATCTCGTGCCGCCCAACTTGTTGATATACTTCACCGCAGACACATTGTCCATGCGAAGGAGGATACAACAAGAGGTCTGCCTCGGGGACAGTGTCCGAATCGCGAAAGACCCGCCGAGCAGTTCCAAGCAATTTATGTGCAAGGACAACTCTTGTGGAGACCATCTTCCGCCCGGGGAGATGTCTCTACAGCGTGCGCCCCAGCCCCAACGGCTGGCGTCGGACTCGATGACCACTTCGGGTTTGGAACCGAAAATTGCTCTGCCGTTCCAGGCATCTACGTAACCCAGCCACCACTGTAATTCGGTCCTGACTTCCTGAGACAGTGGGATGGTGTCCGCATAGGACAGTCCTTTCTGAACATGTCTGATCTTCAGGCGCTGTAGAGCCCTGTAGTGAAGAGGACCCGGGAAAATTACCTGAATCGACGAGGCCAAAATCCCTACCACTCTGGCAATGGCCCGGAGCATGACCATCTGCCTGTTCAACAGCGCCAGGATCTCTTTTTTGAGATCTCTCAACTTCGCCTTTGGTAGACACAGTTGAGCCGACCGTGAATCAATCGTGAACCCGAGGAACTCTATCAACTGAGTCGGAAAAACTACAGACTTCTTCAGGTTGATCACAAACCCTAAGCTCCGAAGCAGCGTTGTCGTGAGACTCAGATGCTGCAGGAGTGTGGCCTGACTCTGCGCCATGATCAGGATGTCGTCCAAAGATATTATTAGTCGTATCCCTCGCTCCCGTAGATGGGCAACCACGGGTTTCATCACCTTGGTGAAACACCAAGGAACTAAGGAGAGCCCGAAAAGAAGGGCCAAATATTCGTACCACCGGCCGTTCCACCTGAACTGGAGGAATCTGCGATGTGGCGGGAAGATTGGAATGGAGAGGTAGGCGTCTTTGAGGTCCAGCCTGACCAGCCAATCTCCTTCCTGCAACAAGTCCGCTAGAAGATGGATCCCCTCCATCTTGAAGTGATTGTATGTGAGAAACTGATTGAACTCCTTGAGGTTTAACTGCATTGTATTATATGAAATTGCAAAATACGTAATTGGAATGATTTTATATTGGAATGATTTTATATTGTTGTAGTATGCTTTTATGATTTTTAACAAAATCGAATAAAGTGGTTTTGACTTGACTTGACTTGAGGTTTAGAACAAGCCTGTTCCCACCCCCTTTCTTCTGCACAATAAAAATGTTGCTGCAGAAGCCGTGAGGCCCCTCGTTGCATGGTGCTATCGCGTGTTTCTGCAGCAACCCTGAAATTTCCTCGTCTATAAAATTGCGATCTTGTAGGGAAGAATGGAGATCTGCAGGGAGATTTGACTGAAATAGAGGAGAATAAAACTTTAACTGAAAACCCTTGACGGTTTGCAACATCCACTGTCGCAGACATTGCCGAGTACGACCCCCCAAAGGAAGAAGGGAATGGTCTACAACACTAACCTGGAGACTGCTGGGCTTTGAAGTTCGCCCTGTTGTTGCCGGTCTGGAAACGCCCTCTGTGAAATCTTCTTCAGGAAGGATAGAAGGTACCTCCACGTGTGTAGTCCCAGTCGCTTCTTCCGCGACCAAAGTCGCCTCTCTGGGAGCCTTGCTGCAATCCGCAGCCTGACGAGCGGCCCCTGCCTCGTCCGGCCCGATTAAAAACACCTTGCTGAAAGAATCTCTTTATGCCAGTTTGTGCCTGATCGAGAGATGTAAAGGTGCCTACATACTTTGAGACGTCTTAAAGCGCTCTCCGAAGAGCTGTCCACCTGCTAAGGGACCAGGCTCGGCATCCGCCAGCTCCGTGAGGTTGCTGTCCATCCTATTAGCAGTGACTTGCGTCTCTCCGATGAGATTGCACAATTAGCGTTGCCAATGAGGCATGTGGCCCGTTGGGTCCAGCCCGCAAGAATATCCGGGTCTATCGGGGTAGCGCTCTCCTTGGCCGCTAAGGGGCCCAAAACGTCCAGCATCTTATCTTGGCAGCCGTGCCAAGCGCGGTCGATGCCACGTTTGGGATCCTTGGAGAATTTCCTTAGGAATGTGAGTAAACTCGCGTCGATTTCAGGCGTCTCAGCCACCTTGTCCGGCAGCTCCAGGCATGGGCATTCTGACCATAGGCGATTGCGCACCTCTCTGGAAAACCCTTTCCTCAGATTCTCGTGCAAATAGTCGGACACCGCGGGGGCGGTGTCCAGTCTGACGACCGGGGGTGCATGATCTCGGCGGGGTCGAACGTGAACGGGGTGTTCAGAGGCTCCGACGCTGATGGCAGTGTAATCTTTGCCTTTTTCGGGGGAGGATGCTCCTCCGAGGTGTCGGTATCGGTGTCTGTGTTGGTCGTGGTGGTGTCTATGTCAGTATGGGCTTTTATCTTAGCCTTGGCCCTACCCCCTGCGTAAGAATTGTCACCTGCCCCACTGGCGGGCAGTGATGACAGAGCCTGTGCAAGTGGCCATTGTTTAGCTGTGCCCGTGCCCTCACCAGAAGTGGAAGCTTTTGACTTTCTCTTTTGCTGACGCTTGTCATAGCCATGCCGCTTTGCGAAGCCCTCTAACTGCTTTCTGATAGGACGCAGGGCCGCCGCCAGGGCTTGTTGAACGGTTTGCGGAACCGTGGTCTCCATTGCCCTATTAACAGAGAACTGGACCGAAGCGTCCAATGCCTCTACCAGATTATCCTCTAAAACTGCCGTCCGTCATGCACCTCCTCCTCATCATCGTGCTCATCGGGGTATCTAACCCAGTCTTCCATGACCAAAGGTGAAGTGGAGAATAATATACATGAGATTGTATTTGAACTGCTGAAACAACTATTTCTCACAGCCACCAGGAGGGGTAATGGGAGGGGGGGTCAGCCCACCAGCACACAGGTATCAAAATGCACAGTATTCTACAATCCCCTCAGCAAAGCTGTAGTCCAAAGGGTCAGAGACCCAGGCCAAACACCAGGTAAATACAGGGAGCGTGTGCACACTCTTTTGGCCAGAATTTTACAACCTAAATCAAGCGATCAAGAGGCAGAGTGGTAACCGATCGTGGTTGCAAGTTCAAATGTCTGGGAATTCGCGCTGCAGCTCGCCGTCTCAAAAACAGCCCAAATCCAGCCCAATTGAGCACTTTTGGGGAGCGCGCGGCAGCAGAGAGCCACCCGGTGCTTGCGGCGTCAACAAGGGCGATAAGGGAAGCCCATGCACCTGCACGTTAAGCACGCGTACCTATGGAAGCCGGGAACGAAGGCTCCGCGAGGGGGAGACGGTACCGGTCTGCCCACGTTCAAGGACCGTGAAATGTACGCGACCTGTAGCGTCGCGAGTCCAGTAAAGCGGGCACAATAACAAATATGCAGCGCAAATGAAAGCTATACGGGGCTGGTGCAACGCGCTCAAGGTGGAGCGCTCGCCCCACAAAGGCACAATTTCATCGCAACCAAACAACCAAGATCATAAGAATAACACAGTAAGTGGATTATATCAATCATTCTAGTAAGGCAAATACAATTAACATTAGATAAAGAAGAGTGAGGTAACATGAGAGTGCACTTATCTCTTGCTGTGAGCAGCAAAGAAAGAGGATGATGGGACCACGCAGAGGGTTCTTATGGGCTATGGGGGCGTGGCTTATATGTATGCATCATGGGCAATGTAGTTGTTTATATTGTTTATACAAAAAATATGTGTTTTCATTGGCTGCTGTGTTTTGAAGTAAAGATAAGAGAAGCATAATCTGAAACCTCCGATCCTGTAATAGAATCCTTGTGTTGGAAGGAGAATACGCAGAAGAAGAAGAAGCAACAACGCAACACGAGGAATCGCCCAGAGGCAACCGTAGAAAGTCTAGCTGAACCAGAGAGGAGGAAGACGGTAAGACTCCCCCTGCCAAGACCCAGGAGGACTGTGGCTTCCGGCAAGTACCTTTTTTTGGTTACCTCACCACGGGGTGGTGGCAGTTGGGGCACTAATAGCGTGAACCTGCATACTACTGCTGAGGCCATTTCTTTTATTCAAAAAGACAAGGTGGGCAATGCACTGCGTTGTTGGTTTGAAAGTATAATTGGGTATTCAAAATGCGTTAATGTTTTTAAAGGTGCTCCAACTGGTGGCGTAACCGTCCGTTTACGCCAAAATATAAGCTTTAGTATGTGTGAACATAGACAATGCGCACATCCCAGTGTTTGGGCACTCCCTCTGGTTCAAAAATAGATAGACTCCATTGAATTTCAGGAATTTATTTGATAAGAGTTGATTTTTTCATAAGTTTTTCATCAGTGGATTATTTGCATCCAGTTCATTAGACTCTACACAAAATCATCGTCGCTCCAATGCATTTCGGGTCGATTACCCTTTCTCAAGGAGCTCTGAAAAATGAGAACGATCTACATTTGTATCAAGGTTACATTAACCAATGGTCATATACAAAACTAACATATCCCAATAGTGAATTCAAAACAAACGAAAGTCTGTGCAAAAAGATGCAGAGGTAACCGCTAAATGGGGTATACAATGCCAAGAAGGCTCAGGTGTGTCAGGAAATAGTGGGCGCACCCAGAAAAGTAAAAGGGATCAGTGAGCAGGTGGCGGATAGAAACACTCGGAAAAACAAGTGGAAAATGCTCACGTGTAAGCAGGGCTGTAATGCGGTGCTAAACGGGACAAATATAAAAAAGAGTAGTTAGGGAAACGCTCGGAGAGCGGATACGAGTGCTAGTGAAGGCTCGCTGGCAGACGTTGTCGTAGGCTTACCGATGCGGGATTCTGTGGGTGGACTGTCAAGTCTCCAGGTCGGTTAACTGCAACTAGAAGTCGCCGGGTTGGAGTGAAGGCTCACTAGTGAAACTGACTCGATATTTACACAGGGCGGGGTGGGCAGTAATGAAAATCAACGAGGGACCAACATGTGTTGACGGTGGGGGCCATATTGGAATGGGTGATGAAGAGTGAGCTTAAGCGGGACGTGAAATTAGTGAGGATGCGATATGAAGTGGGTTAATAAGATCTACGAGGGGTGAAAGGTATACTGTTGTAGAAGAATAACAGAAACATAACAAGAAACGGGTGATATTGAAATGTAAACAATAAATACATAAACATCTCAGTAAACTCGCACAATATAAATGTGTCCTTATATACCCGGCCGGGTATTTACAAGAAGCAACTTAGTTCGATGCGGTCATTAAGACCGAAGGGTTTGTATGATTGTAAACGGTAAATCCATGAGGTTTCTCTTTGGAGTAGAAACTTGTTGTTGTCTCTTCCTTCTTTTTTTTTTTCAACAGTTTCAAGGACCAAAAATTTCAGCTGTGCCACGGTGTGATGGTTTTCCATGAAATGTGTAGCCACACTAGATTTGGTTTGTTTCGTCCTGATGATAGATTTATGTTCATTCAATCTGACTTTGATTTTTCGCTCTGTTTTTCCTATGTAAATCTTTCCACAGGGACATTTAAGGAGATAAATCAGGTTGGATGAGTCGCACGTTGCATTAACTTTCAGCTTGACTTCTGTACCTCTCATTGGGTGATTAATTTTACTGCCAATAGTGAGCCTTCACTCCAACCCGGCGACTTCTAGTTGCAGTTAACCGACCTGGAGACTTGACAGTCCACCCACAGAATCCCGCATCGGTAAGCCTACGACAACGTCTGCCAGCGAGCCTTCACTAGCACTCGTATCCGCTCTCCGAGCGTTTCCCTAACTACTCTTTTTTATATTTGTCCCGTTTAGCACCGCATTACAGCCCTGCTTACACGTGAGCATTTTCCACTTGTTTTTCCGAGTGTTTCTATCCGCCACCTGCTCACTGATCCCTTTTACTTTTCTGGGTGCGCCCACTATTTCCTGACACACCTGAGCCTTCTTGGCATTGTATACCCCATTTAGCGGTTACCTCTGCATCTTTTTGCACAGACTTTCGTTTGTTTTGAATTCACTATTGGGATATGTTAGTTTTGTATATGACCATTGGTTAATGTAACCTTGATACAAATGTAGATCGTTCTCATTTTTCAGAGCTCCTTGAGAAAGGGTAATCGACCCGAAATGCATTGGAGCGACGATGATTTTTTGTAGAGTCTAATGAACTGGATGCAAATAATCCACTGATGAAAAACTTATGAAAAAATCAACTCTTATCAAATAAATTCCTGAAATTCAATGGAGTCTATCTATTTTTGAACCAGAGGGAGTGCCCAAACACTGGGATGTGCGCATTGTCTATGTTCACACATACTAAAGCTTATATTTTGGCGTAAACGGACGGTTACGCCACCAGTTGGAGCACCTTTAAAAACATTAACGCATTTTGAATACCCAATTATACTTTCAAACCAACAACGCAGTGCATTGCCCACCTTGTCTTTTTGAGTCTAACAGTTCTTCCGCCCTAAAGGCAATAGCACGCATCTAAAATGCAATACGAGACCATTTCAAAGTCTACAGAAGCCAGAGCAGACCTCCTAGCATATGGAGATGAGGAAAAAGAACGTATCTACGCATTAATCCAGGATGACGTATCACAGGAATCCAGCACTCGCACAAGAGAACAATGTGTCAAACATCTCTTATATTTATCTAAACGTCGCATCAACCAGCAACTGCACGCAAAGACATTAGTGAAATACCACCAAGCTCTCCGCATTCCCCGTGGACTCAGAATCGCACTCAAACCGTCCCTGTGCAAGAACTCAAAAAACTTCCAAGCCAAGTGGAACGCTATTCTCAATAAGTGCAGTTTAGATCTCATATTACTTATCATCGAAGAATTGTCCAATATTCTGGTTGAACTTACCAATGAAATCAAAGAGGTTGAGAAAGAACTCGAGGTCTTCAAATCAACAGAAGACATTTCGCAAATGTTAGAAGACGTCAAAACACAACTAGAAAAACATACTAAGGACATCAATGATAGGAAACTTAGGAAATTCAAACGTGACACATTGGATTACCAACTGGATGAGGTATATACCTGGGCTGACATCTACGCCCAACGCCGTCGCAATAAACCGACAAGCCAACACACCGATACCTCCTCCTCTGGGAGCGACACTTCCAGTAGGCAAACCAGAAAGACAACTTTTGACGCAAACAGGGGTCAACAACAAAATAGAACACAAGCGGATGAGAGCGCTTCCACATCTGACAGTGGTCCTTTTTTAGAGAAAGGCCCCCAAGACACCGACGACCCAGGCGAAGTAAGAGAAAAGGAACCAGAAGCCCCAAACACAAGAGGCTCCAAGAAGGAGAAAAAGAAGCAGAATCGTTAGTTATCAATATCTCCGACACTGAACTATCGCAACATGAGACTGAGCTTCTACAAAAAGGCACGTCATTCATTCCTACTTCATACACTAATCAACTAGAATTGGAGACCAGTACATTTAAGTTAACCAGAAAATTAAGGCTACGACATTTTTTTGAGAATGTGATTCCTCCATCAACTGATCAAAAACCAAATCAACTTTGTGGACTACGCCCTACGAGCTCATACATACCACCTGTTAGTCATAAAAGCATAGACACTTTTGAGACTCTAGTTAAACAAGATCTGGGAAAAATAAACTTTAAGAAAAGAACCGGGACCAGGAATCTGACACAGAAAGACAATGACACATTGAGAAAGATCGCCAACAACAAATCGATTAAATGCATAAAGGCTGACAAAGGCGGGGCTCTCGTCGTCATGAATTCTAGCATGTACCATGCCAAGATGAATGAACATATCGGCAAATCCGATACCTACATTCCACTAGAATCTAATCCTACCAACTCATACAAAGCCGCATTAACATCGATCATCGACCAAGCTTATGACAAAGGAACTATAGATGAGCGTACCAAGAAATTCTTATTGGTTGATTTCCCAAGAAGTCCCACCATAACCCTATTACCCAAGATACACAAAAATCTAAAGGACCCACCAATGCGGCCAATTGTGTCCACCAAGGGATCTCTTCACGAGCCCGTAGGTAAATTTCTTGATCGGTATCTCCAACCATCTGTTAAAGAACTTAAAAGTTATGTGAAAGACACAACGGAATTCATACTCAAATTGTCGGAAATCAAAATAAATCAAAATGACAACCTTATTTTTTGTACTGCGGATGTGAACAGTTTGTACACCTCGATTCCACATGGAGGTGGAATTGAAGCCATTGAGAAAACTTTAGCACACAGCAACATTCCAGAAGCTATGAAAGTATTCCTCATGGAGCTCATGATCTACACTCTCTACCATAGCTACTTTTGCCACAACAACCACTGGTTCCAACAATCTTCTGGGATGTCCATGGGCAATTGCGCTGCTCCAGCGTATGCTAATATTTATATGTCCGATTTTGAACAACAGTACATCTATGACAATCCAGCTTGGACCAACAACTTGTTGATGTACGTCAGGTACATCGACGACCTATTTTTTGTGTGGAAAGGCACTAGAACCATGTTGGAAGATGAACTCAGCAACTTAAACACCAAAGACCACAGAATACAAATGACATGGAACATTGATGATTCTCAAATCAATTTCTTGGATGTTCTAATCACCAGATCTGACACTGGTCTAATTACAGACCTCTACAGGAAACCAACCGACCGCAACAACACCTTGCACTTTGCAAGCTTTCATCAACATTCGCTGAAACGTCACCTCCCATATAGCCAAATGTTGCGATTAAAACGCATCGTATCCAATCTGGATACATATGTTCAAAGGATCGATGAAATGAGCCTAAGATTCATTGCCAGAGGATACCCGCAAGAAACCACAGAGGAAGCAAGGATAAAAGTATCTGTGATTGAACGTGAAACAGCTCTAAAGAAGACAACTAGAAAAGAGACAAACCGGATGGTAGTCGTTTCTAAATATTCTACATTGAGCGGAAGATACAAGAAAATCATCCTACAACATTGGAGAATTCTGGCATTGGAACCAGATTTTAAAGAAATGTTTAAAAATCCTCCGATTTTTACATACACTCGAGCAAACAACCTCAAGGAGATCCTGTCGAAAGAAACACCTGTTTCACCCACCTACAGAGGCACAAAACCGTGCCTCAATTGCAACAACTGCAATAACATTATTATTGGCAGTAAAATTAATCACCCAATGAGAGGTACAGAAGTCAAGCTGAAAGTTAATGCAACGTGCGACTCATCCAACCTGATTTATCTCCTTAAATGTCCCTGTGGAAAGATTTACTTTGGAAAAACAGAGCGAAAAATCAAAGTCAGATTGAATGAACATAAATCTAACATCAGGACGAAACAAACCAAATCTAGTGTGGCTACACATTTCATGGAAAACCATCACACCGTGGCACAGCTGAAATTTTTGGTCCTTGAAACTGTTGAAAAAAAAGAAGGAAGAGACAACAACAAGTTTCTACTCCAAAGAGAAACCTCATGGATTTACCGTTTACAATCATACAAACCCTTCGGTCTTAATGACCGCATCGAACTAAGTTGCTTCTTGTAAATACCCGGCCGGGTATATAAGGACACATTTATATTGTGCGAGTTTACTGAGATGTTTATGTATTTATTGTTTACATTTCAATATCACCCGTTTCTTGTTATGTTTCTGTTATTCTTCTACAACAGTATACCTTTCACCCCTCGTAGATCTTATTAACCCACTTCATATCGCATCCTCACTAATTTCACGTCCCGCTTAAGCTCACTCTTCATCACCCATTCCAATATGGCCCCCACCGTCAACACATGTTGGTCCCTCGTTGATTTTCATTACTGCCCACCCCGCCCTGTGTAAATATCGAGTCAGTTTCACTAGTGAGCCTTCACTCCAACCCGGCGACTTCTAGTTGCAGTTAACCGACCTGGAGACTTGACAGTCCACCCACAGAATCCCGCATCGGTAAACCTACGACAACGTCTGCCAGCGAGCCTTCACTAGCACTCGTATCCGCTCTCCGAGCGTTTCCCTAACTACTCTTTTTTATATTTGTCCCGTTTAGCACCGCATTACAGCCCTGCTTACACGTGAGCATTTTCCACTTGTTTTTCCGAGTGTTTCTATCCGCCACCTGCTCACTGATCCCTTTTACTTTTCTGGGTGCGCCCACTATTTCCTGACACACCTGAGCCTTCTTGGCATTGTATACCCCATTTAGCGGTTACCTCTGCATCTTTTTGCACAGACTTTCGTTTGTTTTGAATTCACTATTGGGATATGTTAGTTTTGTATATGACCATTGGTTAATGTAACCTTGATACAAATGTAGATCGTTCTCATTTTTCAGAGCTCCTTGAGAAAGGGTAATCGACCCGAAATGCATTGGAGCGACGATGATTTTGTGTAGAGTCTAATGAACTGGATGCAAATAATCCACTGATGAAAAACTTATGAAAAAATCAACTCTTATCAAATAAATTCCTGAAATTCAATGGAGTCTATCTATTTTTGAACCAGAGGGAGTGCCCAAACACTGGGATGTGCGCATTGTCTATGTTCACACATACTAAAGCCATTTCTTTTATTCACATTTAAACTGCACAGCCCCGGTCCTGAGTGAAGGAGAAGGTCTAGGCGTCCTACTTAAAAAGGGGCCTAGAAACCTGATTATTGGGTTTTTTTCTTCCAAGGGTCCCCCCCAATCTATGTCCTGGTGAGATGAGAGGAAGAACCAAAGGCGACTCCAGTATCGGTCCAAGACCCTTGAAAGAGAGAGGACTATCCAGACGTGCAGTGACTGAACTATCATGAAAGAAACCCTACAGTTATTTTGTGGATTCTGTGCTCTTCCCTACCCCCGACTTTCAAAACTCCCTTGTAACTTTTTTGTTTGACCAATAAACCCAAGACAACCCCACTCCTGTGTAGGTGTCCTATATGACCAGGTGACCACAGTTAGTCCCCCACTTCTTTTTTTAGGACTTGTGCCCTAATTATAGAATACAAAAATGTACATGTTTACCTGCAGCTGGGCGCGTTACTTCAACTCACAGCACTATATTTATATCTCCTAGTAAAATTCCAGGAAGAGGTAGCTTATGTATAGGAAGCATGACTGATAATCAACTCTCTTGAAAGCAGGATAGTTCCATTGCACTTACTGCGAATATTGATTTTAGTATTGATTAACCAGTCACTTAATGGAGGCCGTCCTGCCTGCCAAGGTGCAGTCACCTTAGGCCTAGCTTGAAATGTATATTTTCCCTACAAACTCGAAGCAAATATACTTTGCTTCTCATAACACACCTTGTTTTTGCATTAGAGTGTCAGCTAATTATAGAGTCCATTTATTTTATTTTTACCACAGTAATTATCTGCTACGCCTCAGTTCTCAGATTTCTGAACTAACGCGCTAGAATGATTCTTGGAGAGAAGATCAACGGAAAGATGCTCTCCTGGGCAACATTAGCAGTTGTTCATAGAGCTCCGCTTTAGTTTCCGATGACTTTGCAACAGAATTTCAGGCAATTCCAGAGTGGTGCCAAAGGTGTGCATTAGTACAGCTATGTGAATGCCTCACCACTTGAATTAAATATGCGCAAAACTGCTCTCCCAGCCTCTATCCAAGCCACCAACCTATGAAAGGCTTTCATCTTCAAAGGTACTTTCCATTGTGTTTGAACATTGTGTTTTCCAATCCACGGGGAACAGGCGATTACACTTCGGACAGGATTTAGAATGGCTTTTTGTCATAGATGGTCTCCAAAAACGACTTAAGAAATTGGAAACTTGTCAGTTCCCAAAACTATATGGTTACTTACCAGTACAAGCAATTTTGCAGCCTCAAGAGTTTTTTAGATTCACATGCTTTGCATCTATTTCGCCATCTAGTGGTTGGGTCCGGAATAGTGTTTAGTCCTCTGGTCTTCTTTTTAGGTCTCGCCTGGCGAAAGCAGCACATGCGCTGCTCTCGCTATTGCGAGTACCTTTTGGAATCTATTCTGCCGAGGGCTTTCAAGCAAGTGTCTGCATGGACAAACATGGCTGCTCTTGCCATTTGTCCATAGCAAATAGCATGTCCGTACGGACTGTGGACAGTCCAACGCCATCTTGTGCCAATAGACTTTTCTTATCTGCTTGTTTATATAAGAAGCAGATAAGAAAAGTTTGGCACATACGGCGCATAGGCATTCTGAGGGCGCCTGTTCCCAGCACTTCCCCTCCTCTCCCACATGTTGCTTTTAGCACTCCATGAGTATGCTGCGTTTTCGTGCTCGCTTCGTGCCATTTTCCAACTCAAACACCATACACCTCTCTGCACGCTCTGCGTTGTGCCCTCTGGTCCCAGCCTGGCCATTACTTGCTTCTCACTGCTTCCCCATTCAGTTTTTGATGCTTTGTTACTCTCCCCGTTTATCCCTCCCAGTGTGTAAAAATTAACAATAAATACATATTTTTCTATTTTGTTTTTCGGGCCCTCTGCACCACTCCGTTTTTTCAAAAGCACTCTTGCACACCTTTAAATACTTATGTACATTTAAATATTTCTTGTTTTGTTTGTTCTATTACTGATCATTTTTGTACATTATTCAGGTGTTTTTGTATGAAGCCCTCTCATAATTCCGTGTCCACTCCATTGTTTTGAGGGAATACCTATGGATTGGTTATTCACTTGTCAGCTGCTTTCCACCTTTGGTGACCCTCGTTATTTCTGTGAGTTGGGTTTCACGGATATATATGTAGGTGGTGATGATTTGTCACTTTGATGAAGCTGTATATCCACTTCCTGTTTTGTGGTGGGAGTGTGTGCTTTAAAATGTGCTTCTTCTACAGGGCAGAGTTTCTGCTGTGACTTATTTAAGGTGGTTAGAAGTGCAGTGCCTTTGAAAAGGAGATGCCTGTTGTCATGAAAGATCAACTAGTCACCTGGGCGTGATGCACCATCATGAGATACCGTGCATGATGATGCCGTCACCCGCAGTGTGCACTTCCTGCTCTCCTAACGTATTCTTTTAAGTGAGTTAATTGCTGAATGCGTTTGCCACAGCCTTAAACTCCCTGCTCCCATCTCCGGTTCGAAAGCAGTAATTGTGCTACTGCTGTAATAATGAGACAGGCTGCAAGCGCTCCGCGGGGAAAGGATGACTCAAAGGTTATTTATTTCCTGGCTCTCAGCTTATGTCCTGCTCCCAGGGCCTATGAAAGTGGAAACATTTCCCCAAGTATACAGCGAGGTCAGAAAGTGTTGAAGTCACGGGGAGCAGGGTCGGGTGAGCGCTGGGGGCCCCTTAGCACTAAAACCATCCATGGCAACTGCCGGGCAGGCCTGCTCAGCATAGGAATGTTGCTTCACGTTCTGGGCGTGACTAGAAGAGTGCTTCACTGTCTGTCTGGCCTGCTGAAATGATCGACAGCTGTTGTCAGTGGTAACGCATTTCACCCCAGCCACAGCTTTAGTTATGCAAGTACGTCACCCATTTCTTGATGGTTAGATTTAAGGAACCAAATGGAAGAAATGTATTCCGAATGTATTTTGAACATTCCAGGGCACATACTTGCTGATTGCGGACTATATTATTAGCATACGGAGCATGAGGCTGGTACAGAAAACTCTGGTATGTCAGATGTTTCGGGAAGAGGGGAGCAGCACAGACCACTGACACCAGATTTGTGTTTGAATGATAGGGGGGCCCTTGAAGGCAACTGTATTACGCCCTTGGCAGCCACCTTTTGTATTGCAGGTTTTTATTTAATCATGTAACAGGGGGAATTGTGAAGGCCAAGTCTAAAGCCTCTGTTGTGTGGGCTGGCACGGCCCCAAAGCATCTCTTTAGTTTGCTATGTGCGGACCACCCTTCCGAATGCAGCCCTGAAATCTGGCCCTAAGCCTGCCCCATGTGTTGCATCAAGTTGTCTCCTGCTTAAAACTAAACCTTTAAAACGTTTTGCTACTGTGCATGTGATCTAAAGACCTCGCAGGCTTTTTCCAAGTGGGATAAAAGACTGTGTGTAGGGCTGAATATATTTGCTTAGGAATTCTGTTTTGCATTCAAAGCATTTCCACGCTTTAGTGATCTGAGCAGGATGTGACTCTGACGTGAGCACACCCTAACTATGTGCCTTTTACTGGGCTTCCTCCCCTAGGAGCTTGGATTTTTAGAAACACTGGCACCAGCGTGGTCCGGGACATAGCCCCCCCGGATTATGTGACTATAGAAATAGGAAGGGCTAATAACACAATTGGAACTTGAAACTTAAGAAAAATAAGCCATTTTAAACAAGCATTTGCATAGCCAATAGGTCTCGCCTTTAAGACCATTTTTAGAGTTTAGACATGCAACAGTTGATGTTGTTGCACCAAGGATATTGTACTGCATAACTAAATAAGGTTCCAAAGGCGAGACCTATTGGCTATGCCAATGCTTGTTTTATTATCTGTGTGTGTGGGTGTCATCGACCACCATTTGGTGGTAACTCCATTCCTTGTGTGACATGAGACGGTGACCCTGAAGTTCCTGTGTATCACAGTCATCTTCTGATTCTTTTTTTCTCCCTCTCCTTTCGCTCTCTTTTTTAAAAAACATAACGTCCTTTTGTCTCGAGTCGCTGTTCTCCTCACACGTTTGCTTTCTTGCATTGATGGGGAGGCAGGAGCATTGCTAGTGAATACAGAAAACATTCAGGCTGCAAAACTACTCCTACAGGCAAGAACCCTTTTGTTTTGCAGCATGGATCCTTTTCTGGATTCACATGCTGTGTATCTGATTATCTAGTGGTGTTTAGTTCTCTGGGAAGGATGAATTGCATTGTGGGAGAATTGGCAAACAGGTGTCATCGTACTTTGTCCCACTTGTGCCTCCTTGTTCAAATGGATGTCCACACATTAGTCTTTTGTGAAGGAGTGTGGAGATGCCCAGGTTGCAGCCATGCAGATGTCGGCAAGCAGAATGTTTGCCAGGAATGCCTGGGTTGTGCCCTTCTTTGAATGCAGCCTAGGGCATGAGGGTAAAGTCTTCCCTGCCCTTGCATAACTTGTTCCACTTTCAATTGCGAAATTGTCCCCTTGGTTGGTACTGCTGCTACCCATGGCAAAGAAGACAAAGAACTGGTTCCCCTTCCGTATTGCATTCGCCTTGTGTAGGGAGTCCATGAGTGCTCTTTGCACCTTCCAGATATAAAGGGCCCACTCTGCCTGAGTCTTTGAATCCTGAAAGAAGGCTTTCAGTTGGATGCTTTGGTTGACGTGGAAAGGTAATACCACCTTTGTAGGAACATTCTTGGGAATACTTTGTCCTTGTGGATTTGAAGGTATATTTCTAGTACTGCCAGCGCTTGCAGCTCACTGACTCTTCAGAATGAAGTGGTGGTTATTAGGAAGGCTGTCTTTAGGCTTAGTAACTTGAGTATTGTTTTGTGCATTGGTTCAAATGGTTCTGTCATAAGTTGCATGAGCACTGTATTCAGATTTCAGAAGGACGCTGGTGCTGACCACGGTGGCACCATTCTCTTTTAGCCTTCCACAAATCTTTTCATTACTGGTAGCGTGAAAAAGCTGTTCCCAGTTGTTCCCATGGTGTAAGGGACTATGGCAGTCAGGTTAAACTTTAGTGATGCGTTGAATAGGCCACAGTCTAGTAGGTGGGTAAAATATGTTAGCATCTTTCCATGTTCTGTCCTTGTCGTTCTTGGTCTCTGCACCAGTGGATCTATCTGGTTCACTTAGCTGCATAACACTTTCTGATGCTCGGTTTTCTTGCCTTCCTCAGGATTTCCATTGTCTTGGGGGGCAGTTGAAAGTGTCAAAACTAACTATTCAGGAGCCACGCCGCTGACACTTTCCCATTCTGTATGTTGAACAGGTCCTGAGTTGCCTTGATTGTTATGATTTGTCCTTTCGATAGCTCTAGTGGATCCAAATACCACGCCTATCTGACCTATTGAGGTGGGATTAGTATGTGTGACGTTCCTGGTTGTCTGGCCTTGTCCAGGACCCTTGGGATCAGAGAAATCGTTGAAAAGGCACAGGAAAATCTCCTTGACCAGTTATCAACAGGGCAGACCCCTCAAACTGGTGGTGTGGAAACCTTGTTGCAAAGTCTGGGCATTTTGCATTTTCTGGATTTCAAACAGATTTATGTTTGGCATTCCCCACTGTTTTAACACACTGTTTAGCTCCCGTTTGTGGAAGGTGTTCTCTTGCCTGCTCAGTCTGTCCACTTCTGTATTTTGCTTCCAGGGAAGGTGTATTGTTGCCAGGGTAATTTTCGATTGATTCGCCCACTTCCATATCTACTGTGCTAATTTTGACAGTGGGAAAGACTTTGTTACCCCCTGATTGTTGAGGAAGAACTGTCGTAATTTGACAATGGCCGGGTTAGCGCTTAGCTTTGCTGCACGTTATTCCCCTTAACTTGGCCATATTAGAAAACGCCATTTTGTATGTTACGGCGGCCATGTTAGGGAATGAGCGGCCTCGTGGTCAGCATGCCCTTTAGTCCGTTGTCCGTACCACTGACCACTCGACTTTGCCTAACAACAGGCTATTTTTAGCAACGGTCAAGCCTGTACATGCGCAGTCTCAACTGACCAGTCACCCCTCAGGAATGTTCCGCCAAACTGACCAGTGGAGTTGTAACCCCTCCCATGAGTTGGCTGTGCTCCAAAAATGACCATATATGTACATAAAGCTCTGTAACCTTGTACCGCCTACCTTTTATTACCTGTAAAAATGTATAAAAGAAGGATTCGCACCAACGTTCGGGGTGATACTTCTTGCATTGCCGAAGGGTGCTGTAGGAATGTACCATCACCCCATGGGGTCTTAATAAACTTGTTCTTTGTACTTTTCAGTTTCCGTGCCAACAGTTCTTTCGGTGTAAGTGGGTTATCTACGGAGCATGTAGGCCTTGGGAACCCAATACCACAAATTGGCGACCACGAAGGGACTCATCGGTGACTAGGATGCCCGAAGGAGAGGTCGTGACGAAGGATTGGAAACTCGCCATGGATGCGTACGCTGCCACTGAGTGACCCGAGTCTTGGCACCCACGGTGTTTTCTTCCTTTCCTTCTGATCTGACCTTCCAGGTGGCGCCGGTCTCCGACTGAGATCTTGATCGTCTGCGTTGCTGTACAGTGCCTGTTTGGCTGATTCGATTAAAGACCTTGGCAGTTGGAACCTGGATATTTGAAATTGGGTAAGATTTGTGATCGGTAAGGTAGTCTACGGACGCTTACTGAAGTTCTACGATTTGTGATCGGTAAGGTAGTCTATGGACGCTTACTGAAGTTCTATGATTGTGTCTATGATTTGAGTTAGCTAACATTTTTGACTTTGTGAACTTTGAATTATATGTGTAGTGCACTTCACATAGGCAGGCATGCAGAGATGTTTCTCTAATTTTGTTTTGTACTCTGAGCGGCACATTTGTGTGAAGTACTGTAAGTGCCATTTATATGGTATCACGCTTTCGTGATACTCTTTGAACATGCCTGTTTTAAGCACACTCCGAGGGATGTGCTGTCTTGGAAATGGTACCACAATTAGGTTAGCGGAATCACAGCCGGCTCCCCCAGAAGGAACTCCAAATCGTGAGATGTATGTGAAATTTGGCCTTCCCCCTATACTGTACAGTAAATTATGGCATAAATATACCAGAACTGATCCCGAGTTGCAATGGCCACTACATGGGTCGTTTGATTAACGAAAGGTTCAGTTTGTGGAGCAATGTTTGTTTCAGCGCAGGTCTAGACAGAATATGTTTGATTGTGTACGAATGTGGGAGAAAGCGGTGCGTGAGCGTATGAAGCGTGAGGTTGCCTTGGCGGACAAAGAGCAGCGCAAGGCAGCTCGAGATAAGGCTTTACAGCTTGAGGAAAAGGAGGCGCAGGAGAAGAAAGAGAGGGAGGCACGGGAACGTAATTTGCAAACGACCGGTCAATTTCCTATTCGTCGTCTGCTTTATCCTGTCCTTAATAATGAAATTGATGATTTTTCATTACTAGATCGCTCTCCGCTTCCGTATGTCCACCCTACGGCTCCGTCCGAGGATTCCGGTGATGAAGGTCGGGATAAGTCGGATGGAAAGGACAACTCGAGTGTCAGGTTATCTGCGGAAAAAGCCGCGGACTTGCGTAGCCTTGCTAGGAAATTAAACATGGATCATATAACTGTAGCAACGGTTTTAGCTGAAAGGAAAATGTGGTCGGAACGAGAATTACTGTGTTTTATAAATACTTTGGCACATGAAGTTGTTACTCGCTTTCGTAAATATTCGGAGACTTTAGAACCCAAAGCTGTGTCGGTCTATTGTGAGAATTTGGATAAAGGTTTATTTGCTCTTTCAGATGTTGATGACCTTTTCAAATGACTACTCCATCTGCGGGATGAGGCGACCAGACTGCGGGATAAAAGGGGAAATGCTAAAGAGTCCGTGCCGGGGTCGACGGAGGAGTCCAAAGAGTGTCCTCTCCGGGGTTCAGATAAGAATTCCAAAGTGCGTGTTATGCCTATGCGTGAAGCCGCACCTTTGTATGTCCCCCCCAAGGGAGAAGGTACGGATGACGATAAAACGGCGAAGGATGCGAAGGGGTACTTTATATATAATTGGGTGTATACGCCTTGGAATAGAGCAGATGTTATGGCATTAAAGAACTCTCTGCCCGATCTTCGTAAAAATCCAGCTGCATTCTATGAAGGGGTGGAGGGGGCCATTTCCTCTTGTGTTAGGACTCTTGTCGATGTAGACCTTTTCTTTGGATTAATACTTCCCCCTGATATGTGGAGGTTGATTCGTAAAACTAATGATCAAACGACATTTGGGGCCACTTGGAAGGACTTCGAGCAGGCTGACTTACAAAGGGAACCTGCATGTAAACCGTGTGCTTTGATTCTAGATCTCCCGACGGCTATTTTGACTAAATTAAAAACTCTGGTGCCTCCTAAAAAGATCGATTGGACTATGTTGGCTTCATGTAAGCAGAAGCCAGATGAATCGGTGTCTGATTTCTTTACACGCTTCGAAGAAGCATTTCATGATTACAGTGGGCAATCATTAACGGACGATACGGGTAGGCATTTGTTTGTTGATAAGTATGTGGCTAATCTCCTACCGGAGATTGCGAAGCGTTTGAAAACGAGCGAAAGTTCCTGGACCACGGCGACCCCTGCGTCTTTGTTAACTATGGCTCAGTATTATGAGCGGCAGGAATTGGAGGCTAAAGAAAGTGTTGATAAGAAAGCGAAGGAATTGAAAACGAAGGTGATGTTGGCACAGGTTCATGGAACGCAATCTAGAGGGAATGATAGAGGCAGAAGAGGTGGGAGTAATGCGTCGTATGGGCGCACGGATATAGCGGAGGACCAATGTGCCTATTGTAAGGAGTTTGGGCATTGGGCTGACGATTGTCCGGTACTTCGTGAGCAACGTAGTCAGCGTAGTCGAGGAGGTGGAAGGTCAAGGAACAGTTATTCGGGGGCGAGAGGTGGCGGAGGTGATCGTGGTAGGTTTGAAGAGAGGGGCCGTGGCCAGGATGAACGTAATACATTTGATAGACGGAACCAGTATCAGATATCGGAGGGTGAGAATGTGGAGCATCAGGATTATGTGCATGCATAGGACTGCGTAGGATGGGGTACGGAATCAGTTGAAGTGCCAGTAGATCAGAGAGGTCCATATGTATCAGCGGGCATTTTGGGTTCTACTGATCAGTTTTTAGTCGACACAGGAGCTACTCGTAGCGCTTTGTCTAAAAACCTGGTTCCGAGGGCTCCCCTGTCTGGCGACATGATAACATGTATAGGGTTTGATGGCACACCCTCTCCTAGCCCATTATCGAAGCCTCTTGCACTTTGTCTTGATACATTTTTCAGTTTTGGTCAATTTTTGTTGTCACCCCATACCCCAGATAACATTCTGGGCATTGATTTGCTCAAATATTTTCGAGCAACGATACGTTGCGCTCCGGAGGGAGTGCAAGTTATTTTGAATGACAACTATCCAGATTCAGACAGATTTTGCACTATACAAGAAAGTGAAGCATTAGCCTCTCTCCCTCACGCGTTATGGGCGACCTCAGATACGGATGTGGGACAGATGCTTATTCCACCTATTCGAATTACTGTAAAGGAGGGAGTACTTTTGCCACGTGTCCCACAGCATAAGATTTCCAGGGAAGGTGAAATTGCCCTGACACACATTGTTCAAGATTTGATCATTGCAGGAGTAGTGGAGGAAGTTCCCTATAATGTTTGCAACAGCCCTATTCTTCCGATTCTTAAGAAAGACACTGACGACAAGGTCTATCGATTTATTATTGATTTGAGAGAAATAAACAAAATTGTCATTCCCCAATATCCGGTGGTGTCTGACATCACGACATTGCTCACACTGGTTCCCCCGACGGCGACGACATTTAGTGTCATCGACCTGAAAAATGCGTTCTTTTCCATCCCCATCCATCCTGATAGCAGATATTTATTTGGCTTTACGTTAAATAGTAAATCGTATAGATTTTGTCGTGTTCCCCAAGGTTACACTGAGAGTCCTAGTATCTACAGCCAGGCTTTAAAAAGACAGCTTGATTCTTTTCAATTACAATCTGGAGTAGCCCTTATTCAATATGTTGACGACCTTCTGTTGGCTGCAGACACTTATGCACAATGTGAGGAGAGTACGCTCGCCCTGCTTTCCTTTTTGGCTCAGAACAATCATAAGGTTTCAAAGAAAAAGCTTCAATACTGTAGACCCAAGGTGACCTACCTCGGTCATTTTTTGTCTAAGGAGGGGCGTGCATTAATATCAGATCGAATTCAGGCGATTTTAGATACACCAGTCCCCCACACTCAGAGAGATGTACGTGCCTTTATAGGATTAACGTCCTTTTGTAGACAGTGGATCATGGGGTTTTCGCACATTATAAAACCTTTGTTAGCATTACTGTCAAAAAGTACACCAATGCCCCTCGAATGGACAGATGAATGTCAAAATGCTTTTGATCAATTGAGACAAGCCCTTTGCTCTGCACCCGTGTTAGGTACACCAGATTATACAAAGATCTTCACGTTGTACGTGCACGAGAAAGATGGGTGCGCGTTATCAGTGTTAGTGCAGGCACACGGGGACAAGCAGAGGCCATGTGCATACTTTTCAGCGGTTCTTGACCCTGTAGCACGAGGGTTACCTGGGTGTTTTCGAGCAGTTGCAGCAACAGCGGTAGCTATACGACAGAGTGAGGGAAAAGTTTTATCGCACAAATTGTTGGTGTTAGTTCCCCACGCAGTAGATGCCCTGCTGAATCAAACGAAAACACAGTATCTCACGAGCGCACGTTTGACAGGTTATGAGCTCACACTTTTGGCGCCACACATTACATTGAAAAGATGCGCTACCCTGAACCCTGCCACTTTATTGCCCTATCCGGTTGAGGAGGGTCAGGAAGAAAAACATCACAATTGTGTTTTCCTGACCAAGGAACAGACAAAGGGTCGTGTCGACTTACAGGATATGCCACTTCCAGATGTGGATGGGGAACTGTGGGTTGATGGATCGTGTTTGAGGCTGCCAGATGGTACGACTTCCGCAGCATATGCGATCACGACACTTAAGACAGTGGTAGAAACAGCTAGAATACCACAGAAATCGGCTCAAGCAGCAGAGCTGATAGCCTTGACAAGAGCCTGCGAACTGAGTGCTGGCCTATGTGTGAACATATACACAGACAGCCGGTACACCTTCGGAGTAGCGCATGATTTCGGGCTACTCTGGAGAGAACGTGGGTTTTTGACTTCTCATGGAGTACACATTATGCACGGAGAACTGGTGCTTGATCTCCTAAACGCGTTGCTTTGCCCAAAGAAAGTAGCAATAATTAAATGCAGTGCCCATAAAAAGATCACTGATAAAGTGGGTCAAGGAAATGCTTTTGCAGACAGCATAGCAAGACAAACAGCTATGTCCCGAACTGACTCCCCCATGTATGTAACAAAATCACAGGCTGAGCGATGGTATGATGCTAGAGCGGAGATACTAGATATCCAAAAATCAGCGACTGAATCAGAACTTGCGGCATGGGCAGCAGAAGGGGCACTAGATGATGAGGGTTGTTGGAGAAGCAAGGATATGGAGAGATGGAAATTGCCTGCAGCTTACTTGCAGGCGATGGTTCAGATGACGCACGGATTAGCGCATGTGGGAGCTCTTGCAATCACTCGATTGTTAACACGAGTTTGGGAGCATCCAGAGATTGCCAATACTGCCAAGAGAGTAGTGCAGACCTGTCTGATATGTTTACAGCACAATCCTGCGAAAGGGACTCATACTCCGAAAGGAGGGTTCGTTCCACCTTCTGCACCATTCGAGGTACTCCAAATGGATTACATCCAGCTTGAGCGCTGCAATAACCTTAAATATGTCTTAGTGGTGGTGTGCGCCTTTAGCAAATGGGTTGAGGCCTTCCCCACAAAAGACAATACAGCTTTGACAACAGCTAAGGTGTTGCTCAAGGAGTACTTCCCTCGATTTGGAGTTTGCAAATTCTTGTGGAGCGATAATGGGCCTCATTTCGTTGGGAAAATTGTGGAATATGTACTGAAGGGGTTGGGGATCCAGCAGAAGTTTCATGCAGTATTCCACCCTCAGTCAGCAGGTCTTGTCGAGCGGTATAATGCTACGTTGAAGTTGAAACTGGCTAAGATTGTGGTGTCCACGTCATTGAAGTGGCCGGATGCCTTGCCGCTAGCATTGCTCTCTCTTAGATCAGTGCCCCACTCTCGAACAGGCCTCACACCGTATGAAGTGGTGTTTGGAAGGCCTATGAACATATGGGGAGTGCCTAAGCCGCGATTGATACATGATGTGCCTTGCATAATGATGAACGATTATTTGGCACGATTAACAAATGATTTGCTTTCTATTCATCAACAGGTTCGAGAAGCGCTCCCTGACAATTCTACTGGAGAGGCTCACAATCTTCGTCCTGGCGATTTTGTGATGGTGAAGTCGTTTGAGAGGGCGAATAGCTTGGAACCGAGGTGGCGTGGCCCCGAGCAAGTCCTCCTGGCAACTCGAACAGCTGTGCGAGTGACCAACAGGAAGCGGTGGGTGCACTCAACTCACTGCCGCTGTGTCTCTCCGGATCTGGTGAATCCTATTGTGCTGACCGACTACAAGGAGATTCTGGATAAAGAAAAGAGCCCAGCTGTGACATCGGCCGAAGTTGAGGGAGCCTTCCCGGACCACACTGTTTCTGGACGACAGCGTTACGATCTGCGGCCACGATAGGAAGAAGATTTTTGTTTTTCGAGACTGGTTGGTTACCGCTCTGGGGTTTGTGAAACGGAAACCGGGAATCTCAAGGGGGGGGGATCAGTTCTGCCAAGAGTAGCGACACCCGTCTTGACCCCGGAGAAGAAAACAACGGCTACCTCGGAGCTCAGCACCGTATTTTTCTTTTTTTTAGGTATATACATTTGAGACATTGTGAACTCTTTGAACTATGGCGTCTTCTGCATCACGAGACAAAAGAATACTTGGTGCCATCTTGTTCGTACTGACAATTGCGGTGATAGCAGTAATAGCCTGGGTAGTAGAACTTGTGGTGCCTGTACGCGAACATTTGCTGCCGACTACCCCGGCTCCATCTGAACATTTTCACTTCACTTTGCCCTACCATGAAGAATGGCACCGACAGACTTATTTGAACAATATCTTCATTCAGATTTTGCATCATACTCATAATATGACGAACACTTCAAATTGTTGGGTGTGTGGGATGTTGCCTGGTCATCAGAAGAAAGGGGGAACTCCACTCATCCCACTCCCATTTTCGCATAATGGTTCCTGCAATGCCTGATATACTCTTCTATTCACTTTACGATGGCCAACGAAAGGGGGGGTGCTCTTCCGTTTGAACAAAATTTGTTACCATGACCGGGATGGGTATCCACGAGCTGAGGGTACTCGATTTGAATGGGAAGAGTACCGCCCCGATAATGTGTCTGCACCCCGTGTTTACAGTAATCAAAGGAACATTAATATGTCTACTTCACATGTTATTAATGTTATAAATACCAAGGCTGATCTCTGCATACGTAATAAAGGTACAATCCTGGTTGGAAAGAGTGAATGTAACACCACACTTACATTTGACAGTCCGAATGGCATATCATTTGTGGCCTCTCGAAATACATACTTTATCTGTGGTAATAGAGGCTATCATCAGCTTCCTCTCGGATGGTTAGGCACATGTTACGTATCTTTTGTATTGCCCCCTGTATTCATTGCCCCACCAATGTACCATAATGATTATGTGCTCTACCATGATTTTGTACTAAATCGTGTTAAACGTGCTGTGGTCTTG
Organism: Lissotriton vulgaris; assembly: GCF_964263255.1. NCBI lineage: Eukaryota > Metazoa > Chordata > Amphibia > Caudata > Salamandridae > Lissotriton > Lissotriton vulgaris. Next base: position 1,126,512,142 of record NC_141685.1, on the reverse strand, counting down.
GACGATATCGACCAGACCGATACTGCCTTACAACAGTATGTAGACTTTAATTTGGGACTGTTTTCCTTTGTGGGGGCTGCCTTGAATAGTCGGAAAATACGACGACAGACTCGTGTTGTCGAGGCTGTAGCCAATGATACTGCTATTGCATTGGGGAACATAACAGAAGAACTCCAGATTTCTAGAATTGTTATGCTCCAGAATCGTATGGTTCTAGATGTGGTTCTAGCTGATCGTGGGGGGGCATGTAGAATCATCGGAAGTAGCTGCTGCGTGTACGTGCCTGATAATTCGCCTTCTGTTTATGATGCCATCTCAAAGCTCCACAAGATAGCTGCTGAAATACACCCGGACAATGGTACTTGGACTCTTTCGGGGTGGTTCTGGTCAGTGCTTACCACTTGGGGTTGGAAACTGCTGACGATTTTATGTATCATTGTTGGGATACTGTTTTTTGTATGTTTATGTATACAATGTGGCCCTGCCTTATGTTCCATGTGTTTATCAGCTTGTATCCCATCCAGACGGGCTCGTGCTCAAAATGAAATGATGCTTCATAAAGAAGTAGCTCAAATAATGTTAATTGATATCGAAGATGAGTATCCCGACTACGTCCACTATGAGGTAGCTTCAGCTAAACGCTAAAAGGGTCGTCTGTCGTAATTTGACAATGGCCGGGTTAGCGCTTAGCTTTGCTACACGTTATTCCCCTTAACTTGGCCATATTAGAAAACGCCATTTTGTATGTTACGGCGGCCATTTTAGGGAATGAGCGGCCTCGTGGTCAGCATGCCCTTTAGTCCGTTGTCCGTACCACTGACCACTCGACTTTGCCTAACAACAGGCTATTTTTAGCAACGGTCAAGCCTGTACATGCGCAGTCTCAACTGACCAGTCACCCCTCAGGAATGTTCCGCCAAACTGACCAGTGGAGTTGTAACCCCTCCCATGAGTTGGCTGTGCTCCAAAAATGACCATATATGTACATAAAGCTCTGTAACCTTGTACCGCCTACCTTTTATTACCTGTAAAAATGTATAAAAGAAGGATTCGCACCAACGTTCGGGGTGATACTTCTTGCATTGCCGAAGGGTGCTGTAGGAATGTACCACCACCCCATGGGGTCTTAATAAACTTGTTCTTTGTACTTTTCAGTTTCCGTGCCAACAGTTCTTTCGGTGTAAGTGGGTTATCTACGGAGCATGTAGGCCTTGGGAACCCGATACCACAGAACAGTCGTTGTGTAGTCTAGCTGTATAAGCGCTGTGTCCCTGAAAAGCTTTCAGAGCTAGGAAGACAGTCTTTAGTTCCAGATAGTTTATGCATTTCACGGCTTCACAGAGCTCTAGAGACCTCTGATCTTCAGATTCTCCATGTGCGCTCCCCATCTTTTCTGGGACGAATCTGCTGTTAATTGTCACTGTGGGAGTTGGTAAGTTCAAAGTGCTCCCCACACTCACATTTGTCGGGTTCCAGTAACATCTCCTGAATCCTTGTTGTGGCAACCACTAGTATCCTCTCAGCTCCCCGTGGATTGTGATCATCCATTACAGATCTATTCCTGTATGGGTTGCATATGTAGTCTTGGATGTGGTATGAGGGGGTTGCACGAGGCAATCATGTTAATCAGCTTCATGACATCCTCTCCGTCAGAGACTTTCCCTTCTGGTAGAGGAAAGCTTGCTCCACTATTCTTGACACACTTGGGGACTGGGTATGCTTGTGCTGTTCTTCAAGTCCGATGTTGGCTCCAAGAACCCCTTCACTCTCTCTGAGACTGGTGACGACTTTTCATGGTTTACAGTCAATATGAGATTTTGGAGCGTTCTAATGACTGTTTGCATGTCCCAGAGGCACTTCTGTTTCGAGTTTGCCTTTACCAACCAGTCTCCCAGGTATGGGTAGACCTGTATACACTGTCTTCTCAGGTGTGCAGCCACCACTGCCAGGAATTTTGTGAACACCCTTGGTGCTGATTTTATCCAGAAGGGTAGCACCCTGATTTGGCAGTGTACTCCGTCCACGAGGAATCTGAGGTATTTCTTGTGCTTCTGGTTCAAGGATATATGAAGGTAGGCATCTTTGAGGTCTAATGTGGCCATATAGACTCTCCTTCTCAGGAGCAGGATCACTTCTGCAACATTCTCATCTTGAACTGTTACGTTTGTATGAACTTGTTAAGGTGCCCGAGGTCTAGGATAGGTCTCAGTGCTAAGTTTTGTTTTGGTACTAGGGAGTATGCTGGGTAGATTCCACAGCCTGTCTTCCTCTGTGGGTCTTTCTCTATGGCCTGCTTTTTGATGAGTTCCTTAGCCTCTTCTCGCAACTGTGAGTTCTTGTTCCCTTAATGTTCTGGTCTTTGGGAAGACATGAGGCAGTGGTTTGATAAACCTATGCAGTAACCGTGTTTTATGATGTTTAAGATCTAATTGTCTTAGGTGATTGATCTCCATTCCTGTAGGGATCCTCCTTTTGATCCCCCTACTGGTGTTACGTGGCCGGGCTGCTGGCCATATGAGTCACTTGGTGGTTCCTACCCTCGCGGGTTGCCCCCTGCCTCCGAGCTTTCAGAGAAAGGGCTTCCTTGCCACCTGTTGCCACTGCTGCTGAACAGGATGCTGTGCGTCCTGTTAGTTGAAGCCCTGCTGCTGGTGTTGTTGAGAATCCCACTCTGGCTGATGGTCTTCTGTTGGCGGCACCTCCCCTTCTGAAGGACCCTCTGAACTGTAAGGGCCCAATGGCCTTATCCTTTTCCTTTCTGATTTTCTGGAGTGCTTTGCTCAGGGCAGTCCCAAAGAGAGCATCCCCTGTAAATGGCCCATTCATCACTGAAGATTGTACCTCAGCCTTGAATCCAGAGATCCTGAGCCATGCGTGCCTCCTCAGTGTGGTCCACAGGCTTATCTGTCTACTTGCAGTGTCCGCTGTGACCAACGCAAACATGAAGCAGGAGTTGGTGGTGTTCCTGCCCTCCAGAATCACCGCTTTTGCTCTTTTTTTGGAACTCCTCTGGGAGGTGTTGCATTAGCCCTTTAACTGCTGGTGGCCATATCTGTTGAGGGGAGCGTAGAAATTTGCAATTTTCCTTTGTGTCGCTGCCTCCTTCCCCATCTTCACTCCCACCAGGGTCATTCTCTGCTTTCTTTTTCTGGAAGTGTGGGGGTCCTGAGTAGAAGGCTTATATATTTTTTCTCTACTCTAAGGGTAATCACCCTAGCTGAAGCAGGTTCCCTAAAGGCTTCCTTGCCTTGGTCTATAATTCTGGTGTGCATGGAAAGATATAGGTTTGCCTTCTGAGATAGCATCTGGGTTTTAAGGAGAAAGAATTATTCCTCCCTCCCTACTTCCAACTGCACCGAATATGTGTCTGCCGCCATCCTAATTAGTCCATTGTACATGGACAGGTCGTCTCGGGCCTTGGGCTTCGAAGGGTAGCTGTCGACTCCTTCCTTGGGGATTCAGAGTCAAGGTCCTGCCACTTGTGGAACCGGCCCTGCTTCTGTGTCCTGCTGGAATCTTCCTCCTCATAATTAAAGAGGTTCTCCTGTCCCATTCATGCGGTTCTGGAATCGATGGTTCATCGATGTCAGGCAATTATTTTCCCAGAAAAATGCAAAAGGTCTTGACAGAGTCAAACTCCTTCTTCCGCTGTAGGAGCGCTGCAATTTCAGCCTCATTTGGGAGTCTTTTCCTTTTATCCTCGAGTGATCATTCAGCATCAGTTGTCGAGGAGGGCTTCCTCTTTGAAGGTGATCAGCCACTTGTCCTTTGCCTCCCTGGCCCTCTTCTTTGGTACCTCCTTTGTGCCTGCCGGAGTCGAGGCTTGTTTTGACGGCTTGCCCCCATCCGCTTCCTTTGTTTAGGACCCGTGCTGCTCTTCGTGTTTGTGCCGACCTTTGCCGACGTCAAAGCCGGGATGGACTTTGGGTTCGTTCGTTACCTTCCTCTTTTCGACGTCCCTCACAGTTTCTGTTCATTCGATGTTGACGAGGCTATCTTTGGCGTCTGACTCTCCTCCCTGTGCAGGCTCGGCTTCTTTGACATTTTCTCAGTCGTTGCTGGAGAGACTCAGGTCCTTCAGGGATTCTTGGGGTTTCTGAGCACCGGCCATGGAGCGATGTGCGAGTCGCTGCTTCAGTCTGGCAGGAATTCCACGAAGGCCTTGCAGCCTTCGGCATTGTGATTCATAGGAAGACACCAGTTACAAACCTCGTGTGGATCCATCCGCACAAACTTCTGATAGTAGTTTGGACAGAATTTAAAGGGGTGTTCTCCATATCATTTATCTGTCCATCTACTCTGCATTCTCTGGCCACCTGTTCTCCAGCAAAGGGGTCCCTCCCGAGGGGAGCTCTCCCCTCCTCCTGGACTTCGATGTTCTTTGTACCTCTCTGCATATCCTTGAAGATCATTTGGATCTCCTCTAGTGTGCCTCCAGACCTAACGGCAGAAAAATGTAATCTGAAGATGGCGGCGATGCACAGGAACTTCTGGGGTACTGTATGACATCACACAAGGGATGGATTTACCACCAAATGGTGCTCAATGAAACCCACATACACACAAAAAAAAGAAAAAAAGACAGAAGGAGGACAAAATACGATTTCGGACCCAACCACTGGAAGGCCGAATAGATGGACTGCATGTGAATCCAGAAAAAGATTCATGCAGCAAAACTTTATTAAATGCTCTAGTCTGGAATAGCCAAACCCAAAACGGTTGCCCTAAGAGCTGATACCTCTATGTTTGATTTTTGGTGGGAATCATCCAGCTTTGCTGCTGTACCAACAAAACTAAAGGCAGAAAAACAATCTGATTATGGTGCCATTGCATGGGGTACAGTCAAGAAATCATCAAAGTTAAAGGGAAGGCTTGAGAGACAAAGAAATACACACACCATCAATGCCCACTTTTCTAAACGTTTTAAACCAACCACTACAGGGTTGAATTATGAACATCATGTAAATCTATAACAGAATTGCTCTGCAAATAGGTGGCAGGAGTCATACTGAAAAATCAAATGTGCAACTTTCCATGAAGTGTGTATCCTTAAATTTGGATCTGAAAGCAGCAATAACTTCATCACAAACTGCACCTTATAGCTCTAATGGTTGGGCATTTGCACACATACAATGAAGAATCAAAGAAATGGTTTGGAACTCAGTGGCGAACCGGAACTGGGTCTTTTTCTAAAATTCAATTAATAATGGTTTGTTAAACTAAACTAGCCCACCTGCAGCTCCTAAAAAACAAAACACAACAGCATTCTTACAAAGGTTCAGAATTTATTGATATTTAAATATATTAAATATTTCAATGAAATACATTGTGATTTCTTCTTTTTTAGTGGTTATATTACAAAAAAGGTTTAGAATGTTGTAGAAAGTTTCTCTCAAAATATCAGACAAGAGCAAAGAACAAATGTTGCCCTCAAGTAAGGCAGACAGAAAAATGAAGATCAGAGAGAGAAGAAAACAGAAATTTTAAACTCAGAAATAACACAATTTTTTGCTTTTGTTTCATAAAGAATTAGTACAGGAGCTGTCAAAACGCACACACAGAGGGCAGCTGCAGGTCCACGAGTATAGGGTGTGCAGGGGAGGGTGGTGCACTTCATCACCTGTCCTACACTGCTGGTAAATTCTGCACAAGTAACACTAAGGAAATAATGTTTAATCATACCGACCAAGCCTGCTGGCTCCCCGAACAGGCCCGAGCCTACAGTACTGATCCCTATAAGAACGAAAAGCTCCACACCGTCTCTAGTGATGACCTGACAAACTGAAGGAATATCCCTTTTTCGAACAAAACCTGAGGAATAAGTAGGGCATCCACACCCCAGATCTATCCTGTAGCAGTCACTAAGGTGAAGGTTGATCTTTGTCCATAACAATCTTACAAGTGTTTGTTCTTCTTGAGTGTAAGTGTACATTCAAAGCCTAATGGAAATATACAATCACATTGACACACTCACTGGGGCCACACTTCGCAGACTCACTGATCACATGGATACACCAACGAGCTCACTGGTCACCACATCCACATCAGCAGGCTCTCTCTTCACAGCAGCCACAACAGCAAACTCACTGCTTTCCAATGTACACCCGCAGGCTCACTCCTCAGTGATGCCACACCTGCAGAATCACTGCTCACATACACACCAAGAAGCTGTCTGGTCACAATAATACAACAGTGCCTGGGGTTGCATGTCAACATATGTAATATGTTATTCTAATTACATAGTGCCCATATTCATGTAAACATTCTTTAGCAACTAGACAGTCATTTTATATCCACTGCATGTATGTGGAAAAGGCTGCACCGCTAATAATGTTTTTTTCCATAATTTATGTATTAATTAGCTTCCATTAGTAATTCAGCTCATAAATTAGTCACCGTTAAGAGAAGTCTCAGATTTGTTTCTATGTGCAATGAACTGGTGTTAGTGAACAATGACAGCCACAAAGTCACAATGAGATTGAGCGAGCCTGCATGCCTCACCTGTTCATCTGCCTCTCTTGAGAAATGGTCCTCCCCTCAATAAACACTGACACTGCCATATTGCACCACTCATTGACACAAACAAACTGTGGCCAGTGTGCTGTAAAAAAAACAAGAATTCTCTCTCTAGGCTTTGCAATTTGAAGACTATGGCACAAGCATATGGAGCAGAACCCAAAAAGTAAAAGAATTACATTTTGCAGTGTGGGCCACACATTAATCTTTTTGATAAAATGTAATTGAATTGTAAAGTTCCTCAACTTTGAGGAAAACAACCCTTGCAAAGTGAGTGCACAGAATGACTCCACTGGCATCATCAGAGGGGGAAATGTAGAAAAATATTTCAGGGCTCGAGAAAATACAGGGATAATTTTTCGATAACTTGTAGAAAAATATGCATTTCTTTGAGGACATTCACATGCATGATTTTATATGCATATAATACAAACACACACACATCATTACATCATATTTTATCCTAGTAACTGTACTGCTCAGTGGGGGAAGGGCCATGCTTCTTTACAAGCGGCAGACATTTTACAATTCCACGCAGCTCAGATGAAGTGAAACCTGCCCCGGAGCCCAAATCAAACAAGATGCTAAACAAGGGGTGATAAAGAATCAACATCCTTCAAAATGTTTTGCTGGAATTTGTCAATTCCACCATTTCACCACTGTCCGTTTTATTTGACAAATGTATTTTTTGGGCCATCCATTTTTTCCTCAATAACTTGTTGACTAATCCATTTACCACATTTCAGATGCCCTTTCTGTAGAAGAGTGAGTCATGAATTTAGGCAGTAGGTTCAATTCATAATGGGTGTAGGAGCAGTGATGGGATTGTCAGAATCCACCCAATGAGCCAGGGAGCAGGGATCAACTCAGTGTATTAAGGCATCAATGTTCTTCATGTGATGGAAAGCATGTCACCTAACAGTGATTATGCTCTTCTTCACATGGGCAATCCAAACATCCCTGTGCCACCTTGCACCGACACCCCAAACTTGCTGCACTCTAATAGACTGGACTGCCTCAAGACCCCTTTTATTCGCCTTGACAATGCAACCCTTACTTGCGCACCTCTTGGACAGCCCAGAACCAAATTACTGCGAGCAATATGGACAATCCAATGTGCTCACCGGCGCCATCCTTTCATTCACTGCCATCACCCTAGACTGGACAACGCAACCTGTCCTCTCCGTTATCTTAAGAGAAGTTACAAAAACGTTGAATCCAATGACATGTTGCATGTAAATTAATTTCTTAAAAAACAAATACTGAAAAGTCAGGTTTTATCTGTTTACATTCACAAAAAATATGAACTGTGGGACGAGGTTAGAAAGGATCTTTAGAACTAAGACACTGTCTGGTATACACCCACAGATTTAAGTACAGCTTTGCTATATCCCTTCCATGAGGCTAAAGAATTAACCCCAATAGCCAGTGGCACGCGCAAGACTATCGCCTCCAGTGCCTGCAGTGGGGTGAGGATGCACCTTGCCTCAGACGCATACCAGATCACCTTACCTAGATGGCAACAGAAACACCAACAGTCCTTGGACAGGCACCACAGGTATGCAGGCTGAGGGTTGTGCAATTTGAGTGACATGCAGGTGTGGTCCTTCACATAATCAGTCACATTTACAGCATGTACGCTTCCCTTTTCCAAATCCCATATAAACACACACAAATATAAACAGTTTCCTACCTAAAATTCAAATTATACACTCACATTTCCCTTTCTTCATAACACCATCCACTCTTACAGACAGGAACACACACACTCACACACACACACACCATATTCCTTTTGGCGATGAGATACACAATTTCACCCTTGCGTGGTGCGAATGCAGTTGTGAATGAGCAACAGCAGAAGTCTTGTTTAAAGGTAAGATGAAAGCCAGTTCCCATGCATATGCTGCTTGTATCCTGTAGAGATTTGTGGAAGCAGCCATCTCTGCTCTAAGAAATACCTGAAAATGTTATTGGGGTAATGGCCCAGGAAATTAGGAAAAAGATTCTCAACACATAAACCTTCTGTTCTTCACCCACTAGGTTGGTCTCACCAGAAGGACAACCGCCCTAGTTTAGATATAGTAGCATGGGCAAGCCCTGACCATAAGAGGACACTGCGGCTCCATACAGGTCTCTGTGGCTTTAAAGCCGGGGCACCTTGCCAAAGTGCACACTACTCCATATGCAGGAGAAAGCAACTCTAGACCCTTGACTGGCAGATGCATTGTTTTGTGGACCACAGAGGAGTATGATTCCCGTGAGATGACTGTAGGGCTTCTCGTGTCTTAGTGTGTCATTGATTCGTTTATTATTTAAAAGCTGCAACAACGCAAGTGGAGTGGACCGTTAAGGTTTGTCGAAACCAGACACCAATGCACAGCCATGGAGAGACAGAGGCAGATTTAAATACAACAGAAGGTGAAAGATATACTAAAGGAAAAAGAAGACTTCCATCAGCTTAATGGACAAGTTATCTGACGCTGTAGAGTTCTCCAGAAACCCAAAGCTTCCTAAAATGTGAATCATGACATCTTTAGGAGTTTTCTGAGCAAAGTTTCTGTAGTGTGAGGGTTGAGAAGGTAACACCCTAGTATCTTTCTCTTTTAGTCAATGACTAATCTGGACATGGACCAGCTCTTGCCATTACAAGAAGTAGTCAGCTCATTCCCATCACTTCCGTAGTGTCATCTGGTGGGTCTTGTGGCTTCTTCTAGCAAGTACGGGATGCCTTCAGTGACAACTAAAGGACCAGACTGAAGGTGACCTAGTGTAACCACAAGTCTATTCATGGTGGCATTTCTAGTGAGGTTGGGTTGTAGTGAGATAGGTTGTTCAGACCAGATTGTAGTACGCTTCTCTGCTCCCAAAGAGTCCCCGCGGCTCGGCTCAAGGGGCTGCAAGTGAGACGTCCTTATTTGCAGAAGAGCTTAATCCTTTATGGGTCAGACCCAGATGTTATTGAAGCAGTAATCGCTTTTTAAAAAGTTGCAGACTGGAGTAAAGAGCAGGGGAGTTTGACTTGTTCACCGTAGTAAAGGGGCTCTGGTTGACTCCGTTCGAAAGGTGGGAACAAACTGCAGCTACATGAGCAGAAGGGGGACCTTAGACCAATTAGAAGTTCAAGTATTGACAATATCAAACAAACACATGTTTCCCTTTAAAAAGTGCGAGCTGCGTACATTATTCCTCTGCAACAGGCACAATTATGAATGAATAAGACTATAGATCTCATGACTGAGGCACAGAAAGATAAAGTGACTGGTGGGGGGGTAAAACAACATGTGAGCGAATACCCAGGACATAACCCCAGCATCCTACATTAAGTGATTTAGGCACAAGCTCCACTTCCGCATACACAGACTACAAGGCACCCACAAGCCATACATAACACACACCCGCTGAACCGTGCATCAAACTCAGACATAAAATTTAAGCATTAAGCACATGCTGTGTTGGTTTGGACCACTTCTTTTATCCCAACTGCTCACTGCTCACCATTAAAAGCAGCCAAACCGAAGTAGCTGCTACCTCATGCTCATTTGAAAGGGTGGTTCAGGGTGCTGCTAGTAGTCCTGGTGCATATAATGGGACCATAGGATGCCCCTTGCAAATAAAATTCAGAAAATCCCATGTTTAGAGTCCAACTAGGGTCCAGAGAGAGGGTGGCCATATGCAACTACACACCTTAGTTGCAAAGCACTGAGGATCATCACTGCATCTCTTCTACCATGGACAAGTCTACACCCTTAACTGACATTAGCCTTTCTGCTCCCCCCCCCCCCACCCCTCCCCCACTCCCAAAAATCATTACACTGCATAACAACTCAAGTGGTGGCATTATGACCAGCAGACTTCGGACAATACACAGGCACCTCTGGCTTAGAAACCTCGAGTCTTGATTTAGGCCTCTGTTTCTTTGGCACACACTTTCACAAATGGGGATCCTCAGTGTACTGGCTGCGGAGGCAGGCAATCACGGCTGGTCAGAAGCCGCACGTCACATTAAAGACAGAGCGCACACTGGCTGGTTATGAGTTAAGTGTCATAGGTAAAGAAAGATGTGCATCAAGCCGCAGCTGGTCAGGGGTGGCCTGTGGCACGCTCACAGATGGCTGTGTATGACTGCTACCCTGAGCCGGGTTTGGCAGGCACAGAGAAGGCCATAAGTGGTCACTGCAGCTATGAAGTCACCTGAAACACATATACATATCATCAGGCTGATTAGGCATTGCATGTGAAATACACAAACAAGGTCATGCCTAACAGATAAACTGTACCCGGTTTACAAGTACAAGGAAAACTTTTCAGGCTCATCTGCCACAGCACCTTGCCACTTTAAGATTCACCGCTGAGGTTGTGCCATCGCTTGCACTTACTACAATACTCATAGTACCACAGGATAAAGCACAGGCAACAACAACTACTTAGGCCCCCCTCCCAACATAAGCTACGACACACGAGAATAGAATAAATGATAAATAGAAAAGTTCACACTCAACTGTTTTTCAAAAATCTGACAGGCATCAGCTTAGGGGCCAGGTAGGATTCTGCTTCAGGGGGCAATGCGGTGGCAGAAAAACATAAGTTCCTTCAAAATCAAATGAGCCTGCATAAATAGGATTTTTTGTAATTAAAATATAATAGAACTGACACAAACCCTAGATGTACAAAATAGGTAGTATTTGTTATTCAGGAAGTGGTCACTTTCTTGTAATGCTGACTAAGATTGTTTATTGTACAGGTGACTGCTGCTCAAATGCTGGCCTACTACCACAGCCAATAAGTCACTGTAAAATTGGCATCAAACCCCACACTCCTACACCAAAACAGTCACGAAGAGCTACTTCATTGGTACAGATCACAACTTTCCCTCACCTCAATACCAGCAAGGCCATTTACTGTGATGTACACCGTGACTCCCCGCAGCCGACACTCACAATGACCTAGAACATAACACAGGTGGCCGGTCACTCTGACGATCAGTGATTCCATATGGCTTACACGAGGGCATGCCCAAGGAGCTCCTTTTGCAGGAGTGCTTGGATGGGCTTGGGTGTATTCCAAACATTGCGTTTAAGGCAGAACCATGAAGCCATTCTCTTTACTGCAGCCAAGCTCCAAAGAAGAGGAGGGGTGAGCAGCAAGCTGATCCTTCTTCACAATGCTGAAATTGCCATTTAAGGGTTTTCTTTAGTTTTAAGTCTGGATTGTAAACCAAACATATGTCCCTCAGAGTGGGCCTTGAGTGCCCAGCACTCAAGTCCATGTTTAATGCAGACCTGAAGAAACCAATCACAAGTCTCTGGGTGTGCACTACCAGCTGCCATGACAACTTCATTTTAGACCACAGTTCACCTGTTTATCTTTATGATGTTGTACAGGTTTTTGAGGATTTGTGATCCACATAGCTTATGGCGATTATATTCAAACTCATTTAGCACTCTGCAAGTGTGTGCTAGGAGTTTAAAGTACACTCACTTGTTGCAGTATCGGCACAGTGTTCCTGTGATTCCAAACCAACCTCCTTCTAGGTCCTTAAATATGTACGAAGTTTAATTCACATTCATACAATACAGCACGAGAACCCACTGGCCCTATCAAAGCAGCCTTATGTACAAGCGTACACATGAAAATCATACCACCTAGAAGCAGGTTCGGTCAGCTCCCCCCGAAACCCAAGTACCACCCACCTGAAAGGGGCCTGGAAAACTGCAACCAGTTCCCAAATACATTAAAAAACAACTCTAGTTCAACACTTTAGTGACAGCGCAGTACACTCTTCCACGAACATCAACAGCGCTTTAGTGAATGCTGTGTTCACTGTAAGATTGCTGTCGTGCTTAACACTCACAAACCAGGAGGCACCGTTTTGTTTCATACAACATTCTTCCAAATCCCCAAAATTGTTACGCGCAGCAAAGTTAGTCATCTTGCAAATGTGCACGAGCAGTGGAATACTTGCACAGTGTGCACAAGGAACTACCAGTCAAGGAGCAAACTACCTCCCAGTGTGCACTCTTACACTCTCAATTCACTGTGGGGACAAGTAAAAATACAAAACTCCAAACGGAAGGTTTGTCTCCAGTCCTTTGCTTACCTTACGGAGAGCGCATTTAGTAGGCATCGTGAGCAAGGCGATTTCACAATAAAGCAGCATCGCTAGTGTAGAAAGAACCAAGGCCTCACAGTTGGAGGTCTTAAAAGATGCAAAACACAAAGCCTTCAATGGGAAACCGAAGTCAGCTGATGGGGTAAAAAGGTACCTGTTATTCACAAATGCCTTCACTCTAAGCACTTCAGCTGTTCCATGGAAAACCTTCAAATGGGATGGTACAAGAGGAGGTGCCCTGGTGCTTTTAAAGCAGAAGAAGCCTGAGAATGGAAGCGTCTGCCTCTCACACACCTCCAGCCTCCACATTACACCCAGCCAGCTTCTGCACTCCAGTCTTCTTTTTTTCCACCCTGTGTTAGTATTATTTAGCATCTCAAAATGTTCTGAAAAAAGGGTTTAGTTGAGTAACTGTAGGCATGAGTACAGTGGTTACTACGGTGAGTAACTTTTACTTATGCTTGTATCCCAACGGCTTGTTCAAACTGAGCATCAGTCCTGAAGCTACATCTAGGAAATACTGCTCAAAGAAAGCAAGGGGATTAACAAAGTTGTCTAGCAGCAAGTGCATGTTTACCTAACGGAAGAGCAATGTTCTTTAACAAACAGCTTTTAAGTGAGCAGGAGGGTCTTTCCAGTATAGTGCATGCATTGATAAAGCCCGTCAGGCACAGGCCACTCCAAAGCAAGAAACGGGTAAGAGCATCGTCTAAAATATATTATCCACTTTAGGAAATAGCACAATCTTCCTCAAACATCCAAGCTAAGCAGGGTTCTATCGGTCTACAAAGCCGGACTCCGGTATAAAGCTAGGTACACAAACCTCTTGGACCAAGTAAAACTACGAAATCATAGGTAAGAAAGTAGAATACGTTTAAACCCAATTGATCTTTCTTTAAGACTGTAAAGTTTACCCATTGACAAGGCATGCAACACACCAGGGAGGAAGGCAGATGTTAGCAATAGTAACCAAAATATGGTTCTCTCCCAAGTAAGTGGCCCAATATCCGGAGTAGCGACATAACTCATATGTTTTATGGAATAAGGTCTTCATTACTGCATCGATATATCACACTGGGTGTCTCATAGGCATAACAAACTTGGAAAAGTATTATCAGGGAATTGAACTGTACTGGTGCACATTTAATAAGCTACAGTGCCGGCCAGGCAATCCTTACTGAACTCATCTTTTTGCATTCATATGCCCAAGAGGAGACAAATAGAAGAATACTATCAATCATAGAGGTAAATTGTTTGATAACCATTTCCAACACTCATTAAAGAAAATGTAGACATTTGTTTTACACACTGTTTGTGGCGATAGAAAATTTGCTTGCCACATGAATAACTTCAAGATTTTTGTAAGATTTATGTGTTCACAAGTTAAAGGCACAGATGCAAAGCGTTCAACTCAGAAATTGTGCTGGACGTTTCCTTGAATTTAGCTACCGAAAGTCCTCAATCAGAGAAACAGACCAAAGGGACTAGAGATGAGAAGACCTGTTTTGGCCAAGAAGAGGCTATTTGAACCATTTTGAATGGACAGCTCCTGTATAGTTTGTTACCATCGAAAACCGCAGAATGCACAGAGGTGATAATACACTTCTCTTCCAGAATGCATAACTGAGAGACACCAATTGTTCTTGTCTTGCAATTTCGTATATTGGGGCGACCCTACACATTTATAAAGTGGGATCTGAAGTGGCTTAATAAATGGATCTCTTGCTATGGATTGTGCATAGATGCAACCTGTCCGTTTTGCTGTTAGGTAAATTTTCTTCTGAACAATCAAAGACCAGAGATTCGTAATCAGCTGATAAAGGACCATGAAAAGTCAGAGGCTTCTTGGTTATTTATGTAAAACATTGTCTGTGTACATTACTAGGAAGACTCCTTTGATCTCGAAGTAATTTGTGTCATGAGGTACTTCTTGTGGAGTCCAGGGGTTGTGCACACTGAATCTTGCACACCATCCAAAATCCTACAAATATGATGTTCCAACTCCGGACCTAGAATCCAGACGAGGACCTTTGTAAGAAGTCACCTTCAAGTCCACCATCCCAAGAACTACTTGGGTTTTGTTTGGCGTCTGAATTAATGTCCATCACAAACTTGACTCTTGATCCCAGAGCGAAGCCAGATACATTTGCTTGACTTATGCTCACAGTGCCATGAGGCCAACTCTTCAATATCACTAAGCTGAAGTGACATTTCTGTTCTGAAAGGGCACAACTTTCTAGCAGATGCCATTAATTTGTTATAAAGACTGTGGGCTTCTGCCTTGAATTCTACCCAAGAACATGGTCTATGTTAAAAATAATACAGACTTCTTGCCCCTTTAAAGGTAGAATCAGCTGTAAACAGAAAGGCCACAAAATATTGGTTGAGACCTTCATCAGTCAGTTGTCCATGTAAGGATAAAGGTGCAACCGCTGGTATCACTGATGGGCTGTTACTGCTACTATGGCTCTATGCCTTGGTGGTGAAGTGAGCCCCAAACTGAAATTTTGTTCAAATAGGACCCCCCCCCTGTTACAGGAAATAGTAGGACACCCTTTCAGAATATTTCATGATATCCAAGTCTCACCATGCAAGGATTTCAGAATATGAGCTAAAAGCACCCTTTCAAGTTGTCTATGGAAAGCAATTCACTGAAACAGAAAATTCCACAACTATATTTTGACCTGTTTTTCTCCGAAGCAAGAAAAAGAAGTAATGGTGTAAAATCCTTTTTGCTCACAGTCTTGTGTAGTACAACGTAATACGGTCCGAAATAAATGCACTGGACTGCAAAGTGCTCTGCACTTCTTAGAGGATCTCCCTGCACCGGTTCGGTGCAATGGCAGTGATTAATGATGCTGGCGCTCTGAGGTTGTAGGGTGGCGTTGAGTTTAGAGAGGTGGGGTTATTAACTCGTAGTGGGCCGGACTGTGTACAGAATGGGCCAGCATGACATATATCAACAGCTTGCGTAAAAGAAACCCACTGAGGAACAGACCTTGTATAATGAGTGTCTGCAGTGACAACGTCAAAAGTGCTCGCCAGGCGGATGTGACAGCTGCTCACTAACAGGTGGAGCAGCTAGGCAGAGAAAGCTTAACCAACACTCAGTAGTATCAATGAAGGTGAACCGAGGGCCTCAAATTTGACAATTCAGGTGCAACCCATGGTGGTTCAACTGCAAAGTGGGCAAGGAAGACAAAGTACCTTTAGTTCCACAAATCTCCTCCCAAAAAAACATGCTAACCCGAGTTATTAATAGATGCTTCGAGATGCACTCCAACACTGCAGGCACCAAAGATGCAATCATCAGAGCTTGTCAGGCCTAAAAGCATCACCCAGATAGGTGAGAGAAGAGATAGATTTTTCTCTTCAATTCCTCCTTTTAGGAGCGGATTTAACAAATCTGTCCTTTACCATGTGGCCTGGAAATAGGATCCTCGGTTAGAGGTGTCTCTGAATAGGAGATTCCTTGCCTGCATTTCCTCTTCAGCAGGATGTAAAATTGTTATGGAGGATGATGACAAAAACATTTTTCAGACATCAAAAGTGCATCAGAAGGCTTTTTGTGCTTAGAGAAACACCAGCAGTAAAGGTGAACATTATGACAGACAAACTCAAACAAGACCCTGATGCCTATGTCCATTCTAAAAACTTGTTTGTTAAACGTGTAATACAAATATAATGAAAAAGACACAAATGAAAAAACAAAAATAATATTTTTGATAAAAAGACAAATCTGTCTGATCCAAGAGAAAATATGTGAAAACTTGGTTGCATGAGCTAGCTGGGTGACCGGAGGAGCCTGGGAAGGCATGCAACAACCTATGTGCGAGATTCTGCAGATGGGGTTTCTAAATTCTTCAAGGGCTAGTGCACCTACTTCCGAATATTATCTTACGAAACACTTCCCTTTCAAAGGACTGATGCTGCTGTGATGCAAGAACAAGCTGCCATGGCTGCACACAAGGCAATACACAACGTCTAATGTGAGACAGAAAAGAAAATAGGGGATGAGGAGAGGTTGGTTATCAAATATTTTCATGATTCTTCTGTGCACCCCCCTAGGCATAGGCCTTTGCCCCAGAGACACGCCATTGCATTTTGTGATACAGCCCTTACAGGTAGAATTGCAAATTAGCAAGCAAAGGGATGAGATACTTGCAAACAAGTTGCTGGTGTCACTTGGGGTACTCTGGAGGCACTCAGCATTGGTAGAACTTTGCAGAATACTGTTGAGATTGTCCAGGTGGCCTGCTAGCACCCCTTGGTGCAGGCCCAGCTTGGGCAATTACTGGTTGCAGTGCCCTGGTGCAGGCTCCTAAGAGAGAGGTGCCTGGCATCCTTCAGACATCCCCCCAGTGTGTCCCTTTTGACACACTGCATTGCACCCCCTGGCATCTGGTGCATCTGCGGTTAGGTGCAAGTGCCTGCAAAATAAACAAAAAAAAACACCAACAAAAACCACCAAGTACATCCTTTGCTGCGGCTCATTTGTTGTCCCTTTTTCAAAAAGTTTTTTTTTTCCTCTTTGGCACCACAAACGAAAATCCAATTTCTGAGCAAGAATCCAGGATATACTTTCGGCCTCAGCAGACAGGTAATACGAACACACTCATAAGCAGTAATTCCAGCGCAAACTGGAACTCATCTTAACCTCCCCAACGAAGCACAGCTCAGGCTTGCCTTTCAAGCACCTGCTCCCCAAGCACACAGCTGGTTGCTTAGTCCAAGGCGGCTGTACACGTCGGTCCTTGCATCCTCTCTATCATCAAAACATCCATGCAATTTGGCACATGAGGAAATGGTTAAAAGCAGCAGCGTCACAGTGATGAGAGACAAGGCGTTTGTGAGGTGGTGCAGCACCGAGAAGCAAATACTACAGGGAATAAAATCCAAAAAAACACACAGCTCTGAACTTGCAAGAGCGCTTGGGCTGTCATGGGCCTACGATCACCCCCTACAAAGCAGACAACACCAAGTCTGTGCCATATTCCCATCTTTCATGTCTTTCATCTGAAGAAGCATAATCTTGGAGGGTGTGGGGTTCCCAGCTATGGAAATCACAGCATATCCGCCTGACCTCCTCATACCCGCCACCCATTCACATCTCCAATGCACAGCCCGCAATAAACTAAAAGTCTGCATGCCCCAACCTGTTTAAGAGAAGCTGCCAAAAGAACAAGGGGACACCAAATGGGAGGGAAGAGGTTGAACAGGGAACATTCACTGTTTTCCTATACTTCTTGAAAACCACATTCAACACGTCTAGCACAGAACTATGGGGGTTCAGAGGTCTCTTTCACGCATCCCTTCGTCCAACCACTTGGATGTCTCACATTTCGCTGCCATATGCATGAGCCAACATCCTTTCAGTGTTGCATTAAATGGGACAAATGCCGAGTATCCCTATCATTCCCAGACTGTCCACTTCTAAACAATCGCAGTTTACTAAGACACTAGCAGTGCAGCTCTTAGAAGACAACTCCAAATGGATAAAAATGAACTTGGAAAATCAAGATGGTATTTGTAGTATTTCTTTCTGGGATCTTTCAGCGTCTCGCACTCCTTCTCCCTACCCCCATGTAGTGCATACCGTGCAATAAGCTGAACAAGGCAACCCAGCACGCAGCTCGCTGCCACCAGCACCACAACTAGCGGCACATCCTTGTTCTTTGGTCAAAGTGTTTCTGTTTTGTCATTTCCTTTCATTGTTTTTGTTGCTGCTGATCGTTAGTTTTTATCAGTTTAAAACTTAAAATAATTAAAAAGAAGTAAACTAAAATAAAACAAGTCCCTCAAAAATAAATAATTTGCAAGTACCGTCTGCAAATGCATTCTGGTGAAAAGGGGGTGGTTCCAGTCTCCTTGACGCCACTTTGGCACAGGTTGTTGACGTCCTGAATCTTCCCGAACTGGCTGCAGTAACAGGAGGTCAGTAGGGGATGATTCAAGATGGAGGGAGCTTGTGTGTGATGAACTGGACGCAAAGGGGTTACCTTAAAGTTACATCTCTCGCTGGCTCCTGTTAGCGCTACATTAGAAGCGTGGCTTCTCTTGCGCATTGTCCTGGTAAATGCCACAATAGGGAAAGCAGCCGCCTTCGGTCCCGGCTAAGTGCTGGAAAGCCAGGCCTCGCCCTGCAGTTGCACTCAATCTGCAGGACCGGCTTCCAAAACCACAAAAGACCCAGCCTGTTGTATGAAGTCTGGCTGGCTGCCAGAGCACCAACTCTCAAGACGTGGGCAAGTACAAGATGAAGTGGTGTGTGGAGGCCTCTCTGCCTCCTTTATCCTGTTGAAGGGCAGCCGTAGTGGGTGACACTGGCCAAGCGGCCGTCACTCTTGTCGAAGTTTCTTCCGTGCTACTCTGTGTCGAGGCTCCTGCTAGCTGCTCGTGGGTCCTTCACTCAGAAAGTAGGTGGTCATCTCACCCTTCCCCTTCACCTTTATGACCCCTCGGCACTCCAGCTTGTAACCTTTGTCTGCCAAGACTTGGTGCAGATCAGTTGTCACCTGAAAAAGTGCAAAACCCATACAAAAACAATCAGAAAAACAGTAACTACAGTACATGCAGCAAAAATCAGACATGTTGTGTCATGCTTACATCTGCACAGGAGTGTGTATACCACGGCACACCAGCCACAACTCAAAGAATGTTGTGAGGCATCTTTCAGTTTATATTCTCAACATATACCCTTCTTTATAGGACTATAATTGTTCTCCTCATTGTGTCCAATTCTTCAAGTCTATATAAGTGCAACCTCAGCACTGTCGTCCCATAGCTTGAAAACATCTGCGCCCATTACAAGCCAGCCTCTTCCTCCTTTTTAAAGGTTTCTCATTATCTTATGCACCCCTGCAAACCTATATACACACTTAAAGTCAACCTCCTCTTCAAAGGATGCCCTGCACTACCTCCCCCGTGCAGGATGTAACATTCTCTGGTTCAAAAGAAACTTCTTAGACCTCTAAAAGCACTCTCCCACCACCCTTGTTGCTGATCTTGCAAAAGCCAAAGACCATTTGCGAGGGTCGGAATGCTCTCTTACTGGACGCACTGTCATGTTCCTCTGCCCGAGTTCCTGACTAAGTGTATCTAGTATCCTGGCTTTTGAATTGTGGCCCTGTTGTCGTCATCCTACTTTAGCGTGAGATCAGAGACATAGACATAGGCCTAAGCCTGTCCCTTCATCCGAGTAGGGTTCTGGACCTGTTCTGTGAAAATGGCGGTGCGCACCAAGAATGGTCTCATTGACAGTGGATTACTGTCTCGTCATGGTTTTAGCACAGAGTGCGGGTGACAACGTGCCACTTTTTGTAAATCCATAGTTGTGACCGGGAATTTTTATCTCTGTCAATAGTATGTAAAGTTCAGTTTCTATGTGGTTACCCAAATCCTAGCTATCCTCTCAAGTGTACATTAGGCATGTTTTGTGTATATAGCCTGTGTGGTACATGCATGTTGTCTGTGAGAGGAAGAGCAATGGAGACTCTTGGGATCAATTTTGGATACCCCTCGAATGGGAAGGATTATTGCTGACAATGCTGAAGAGGCGGCCAACACAATGAAGCGTGGGAAGATAAGACCAGCCTCCTGAAATTCAATTAGGCCTTTTTTTCTAGCAAGAGATTGGTGTTAAGTCTTCTTGTATTGCCATCAGGTGCATAGTACAGGAGAAGGATTTAAGTTTGATCTGTTGCAAACATGTCCTAATCTGTTTTTCATAAACATAAATGGTTCACACACTCCTTTGTAATCTTTTCAATTAAAGGGAAGGTGCTTATGTTGAAGCGTGCAGTATGGTATTGCTTTGTGATCTATGAAGCGTGTTGTAACATATGGAAATTATAGCTCCCTGGGGAACGTCCCCTTAATGCACTGCCAATATTCCCAAAAGAGGGAGTGCTCACATTAATCACCAGTTCAACACGTTGATTGATTTTCAATAATGTAATTTAAGTAAATCATAAACTCTTGTTGGGTTATCTCCATCTATCCCAACTTTTCATCATTTTTTCTTTGTTTCACTTTAGCAATATTTTGTTTGTGATGTGCATGAAAATTAATTCACAAATGTAGATCATCCCAATGCATTTCGAGCTGGCGTTGCCCTTGATCTGGGGATAACGATTCTGCAAAGCAATATGAGTGCGGTGAAAACACGTTCTAACAAAAAGAAATTGCTTAATCAATATGATACTGATTGAACAGAGATACACTAACATAATTCTCAAAAGAAATAGGAAATCAAGTAAAATTAGAAGGTCGGCCATTGCATTATAAAGATTCACATTATGACGTGTTTAAACAAGCACTGGCGTTGCCAATAGGTCTCACAGTAGGAAAGTTTGAGCTATTGGTTTTCTAAATTACATTTTATTTTTGTTTGTGATTTACAATGCCCATACTTTTAACTTTTCGCATTAGGAAAGTTTGAGCGATTGGTATTGTAAATGACACTTTTTAAATTTATGTGTTGGTTTTGAAAATAGCAAAATTAATAGCTTTGTCAGTTACAATGTCAATAGTTTTAACTTTCGCAAATGTGACACCTATAGCATTTGTAATGCAATGTGTGTTGTATTTACGTTACTTAGATGTATTGATATTACAAATAACAATGGCTTATAATTTTGCAAATAATTAATACTTAAATAAAAGTTATTGTAATTTATAATGGCCGTAGCTTAAACGTTTGTAAATAAATTTTGTGAAGATTATGTTCATTGTATTTTATTGTGACGAAAATCCAAGAACATTGAATTTGCACCTACACACACATGTGTTGTAGCGCTGAGTGGTGTGAGGGTGAGGGGGTGTGAGGGTGAGTGTGGGTGTGTGAGTGAGGGGGTGTGAGGGTGAGAGTGTGTGAGGGTGAGGGTGTGAGGCTGAGTGAGGGTGAGAGGGTTGAGGATGAGGGGGTGGGTGAGGGGGTGTTAGGGTGTGACGGTTAAAAACAATCATTAGCCACCCCTAAAAAGCAATTGGGCCATGTCTCAGGGATACTGCCTGTGTAGTCTAAAACGTATTCCTTATTAAATGCCCAAGCCATCAGGCTTGCCTGCCTCAGAAGCTCCTATAAGCAACTGAATTCTATAGTGAGTGTACACAAAATAGACACAAATCAACATTATCAGGAGTCCTCCAATTGAAACAAGACAGGACTACAACTTCAATAGTGCATCATTTCTTAAAAGGAACGACAGAACCAAACATATAGGAAAGCTGTCACGTGGCAACAGACACCGTATCACAAGAGTTACCATCATTCAGTCGTAGTAGTTTACCCACCAACACATTGGATGGTGGTGGGACTTGTGATTCTCCTTTCATCGTTCTATTAATGGACGTAAAAATCCCAAAAAGATAAATGCTGGGTGCTGTAAATCCGGAAATGGGTGAAGGCGACCACTGTGACGGATGGCAGTTTGCAGCCGGGCATATCGCCCTGGAGAGCATATAGTTAATGAAAAATGTTATATTCAAATACACACAGCAAAAGATGCGGGATGCTGGAAAACCAAGCAAGAGATTAATCGGGATGCATTAGGGCATTAGAGTGCCTGATTGCATCTATTGCGTCATCTGTTCTTCCGAGGGCGGATGAAGGGCTCTCCACAGAACAACTCTGAAAGTGCAGCGCGTGCCTAAAGCAGCCACGCATTAAAGGCAGTGTTAACGCTTCGGATTGAATTACACCCCCGCCCGCCTCGAGGATGCTGTTCATCATTAAAGTGCTTCTCTTTTTAGTCACTTGGTTTTGGAGTGGGTGCACTAGCTCCTCTGTTAAAAAAGTTTTCAAACACTTGCGATTTTTTTTTCAGCAGAAAACAGAGCTTGTGAAATACTTACCATTGCCGAGGCTTATGTGGAGTACTGCATGCTGCCAGAAGAAGGACTGTAGTTTCAAAATCTGCATGCAGCCCCAGGAGATATGTTAAAACCGTAAATTATTGCGTTCCACATCTATGTTGCCGGCACTCAAGTCCATGTAGGCCTGCCTACCAGGACATAGATCACATCAAACCATCCAATTGACAGACAGTGAAATGCACCAACGCTTGGATGATCTCAAACATCGCTGTGCTTCAACGTCATAAAAAAAACCGCCCACAAGCAAAGATGGTAATGTGAAGGTGAACACATGCAAGTGCCTGAGTTGGGTGAAGACACAATTAGATCCTACCTATGAAATGCTTGAACGTCACCGGGGAAGTCTAGAACAGAACAGGAAAGAAAAGTGGGAGAAAAGAAATGAGGCAAATGGAAAGGCTGAAAGGCTTTAGCTAGCCGGTTTATGAATAATCAAAAACACAAGCTCGTAGCTGGCACGTTCTTGGAAGTAACAAGCTGGCAGGCTTACCGCCCTGCCGGTGATATTTCCGACCCGGCAGGGCACAGGACTCTTACTGTCACATATGTAGGTGTTTCAAAATCTAGGCAACAAAAGGGGAGGGGTTTTTTGAAAGAAAAAGAAGAGAGGGAAAGGAAAGAATTAGTACTGGTGACCCTCACAGTATATGCGCAATAAGTGACAGGACAAATCCACGTGGGGAGTCCTCATTATGTATCTGAGATACAATGCTCACAGGATAATTGAATACATAAAGTTGCTCCACAGTTCCTAATTAAAGCATATAACTTAGTTTAACGCAATGGTAAGATGGGATCAGTAATTTTCTTTAAATCTTCAATCTGAGGTCAGGGTTATCTGTGGAACGGAAGATAAAACCCCAGAGGGGGGGGAAGTCCATGAGGGATGTGGCCTGTGACAGCAACAGCCTTAAAATAAGAGATTAAATAGAGGAAAAAATAACGTCTCAATTGCCATCCTCTGTTGGAAACTGCTCCTACGGAGATGGGCACGACGTCCGTGTAGGTCGCGTATACGGGAGGGGATAACTCCTCGTATTTTGAGCGCCGTCTGTAAAAATGTAAAGGGAGACTAGGGTGAGCTCCCACGTTTAAACATACATAAATGGAATGCGATATGGTGTCGCAAAGTTACCCCTAAAGTCTACAGAATTCCAACAGACTTACTTGGTTATTAACTAGTGTCTGTGTGGTCGATCTGTGTGCGTCACTGCACCGTCTGGAAAATAAACAACAAAACGGGAGACTGGGGTGAGCTCCCATGTTGAAGCAAGGGAGGTCAAATAAGTGGCGCCAAGTCAGTAATTTGAAAAATGTAAAGCGGAAGTAATTAAGTAGTCATCCGGTATGACTCACGTAAGGGCCCGGATTGAAAACAGCTGAAACGTGAACCTCGTAGTGGGTTCGCTTCAGTGCATGTATGACAGGAAATAACATCGTATTTATTCACTGGTAAAAAAAAAAAAAGTAAATGAATATCGTGAAAGGTGGGCACAGAGATGTTCAAGCAGGCACAGTGTGGCGAAGAGCAAGTGATGCGTGGTTAATGGCAGCGGGCAAGTGATGCGTGGTTACGGGCAAGTGATGCGTGCGGGCAGGGGGCACTAAAGTGTGATGTGAACAAATGCGTGTGCCTCGCGCTGAAGCTTTAAACTAACAAGAGCGGCCGGGAAACTGAAAGCCATGAATAATTAGGGGAGGAGAAGCCGCAGAGCACACGCTGGGAGAAGCCCTTTGATGTGGTGGTGGCCGTAGGGAGGGAGGCTGATGCATCGTGCTTGTTTGGTCACGTGATTCACTTGAACTTAAACAAAACCGCACGAACGAAACCCTTGGTTTCACGAGCGTTTTGAGGACATGAATTCTCGCTCCGCTCAATGCGCTTGCGCGCATTGATAGGTCGCGAGACCTAAAAAAGAAAGGAAAAATGCTAAAAATTGCTAAAGAGAAATGATGAAAGGTTGGGATAGATGGAGATAACTCAACAAGAATTTCTAAGTGCATTACCCAGGGAGAGGAACGCTATTCTAATGTGGTTTTCCCCATCTTTGACAAATGTATTTCAATTGTCTGCAGTCTATCTCCTATTCGTGAGGATCCACATAACACCTGCTCAACAAATCTGCCTCATCAATGTCCAGTCCTGGAATGTGTTCCACCATCCATGAAACACTGTAGACAATCGCCCATCTCCAAATCCTCTGTGCTTCCTTTGAAAGTAACATTGGCCTTGTTCATCCTTGTTTCTGAATAGAATACATCGCTGTGTTATTGTCGGTCCTGATCATTACATGGTAGTCCCTCACTGAAGGCAGAAAAGCTATCCGCACTACCTCTCACCTCCAATATGTTTATGTGTAATTGCTGCCCCTTCTTTGTCCACACATCATGTACATGAAGGTTTTGTAGATGTGCTCTCTATCCTACCATAGAAGCATCTTTAGTCAGGTAAACCAATGCTTTTATTTTTAAGCTGCAGTGTCTGATCTTTGAAAACATTCTCACATGGCACCCACCAAACGTTCCTCGTAATAGGTGTTACTTGCATTATATCGTCCCACCCGCTGTTTATCTGTTGTCATTGCCCACTTAACTCCTAATGAACAAATCTTGTGCGAAGTCAAATTTTGTAAAACCAAAAGAATGCATGAAGACTGTCCCTAGAACTGCCTTGAGCATTCTCACTGATACTCCTCCTTATCTTAAAATAGGGACATGTTTCATTAACTATTTGCCTCTTTCCTGCGATGGGAATACCATCCCTACTGATGTTGTCTCCCATATAACGGAGATATTTTCTGTAATTTTAGTGAATGGGATATTGAAATATGCCTCCTCCACATCTAATGAACTCAGAACATCTCCTTTCCTTATAAACAAAAGAATCTCCTGTACTGTGAGCATGTGTACATTCTATTTATGAACGTGTTCAGCTCTCTTTGACCTAATATTGGATGCCACTCTCCAGATTCTTTCAAAATGAGATTGTCACTCAAGTAAAAGCCTTTATATTCCTTTTCAATGGCACCCTCTAGATAGCTTTCATTCTGATTAACTGTATCTCCTTCTTGCCACAAGATTAACAGGCCTTCACAAAAGATTTTAGTGGCTCCTTCAGCCATGATGAAACAATACTTAAATTCTCTTCTAGAACTATCAAAATAAGGGTTCCTCACACAATGTGTGGTAGAAAATCTGCACAGTTGGAAGCTTCAGTCAAGGGAACAGCTGGGTGTGGTGAGGTCTGATCGGCTGCAGTTTGGATTGTATACATTAATGAGGATAGGAAAGGGAGGGTTTAATTGATTTTTAATGTTAATGAGTGTATATGTGTGTACTTCTGTTACCTAGGGTTCCCAGTTTCATGACTGGTAAGAATTCAAGATTGTTGAATCTATGAACAGATCCAATGCTGGAGAAACAAATTCTGCGCGAGACCAAAGGAGACATGCAGAAGGAGGACCGTGGAAGAGGAGTCTTCTGGTTGGGCGCCTTCAGCCATCAAGGAGTCTCTAGATTAATTTGCTGGTGAGCCCTCCTCCTCCCTGGATTGAGAAAGGACCAGGTGCACGTAGTGTAGACAAAGCTTGGTGGCCACCTAAATGGACTGTTACATCGCAGGTGGCAAGAACTGAGTAAATGAACTGAACTACCATTTCTGAACTGTAAGGATCGGGGACCTATTGCAGATAGAGGCACATGCTTGCCCACTATGGCCTAGGGCACACATTGTGCTTTGCTTATGCATATGTGCAGTATTCCATTGTAGTACATAGTAAAGTCCTTTTTTTGTCTTGATAGATAAAATAATGGATTGGACATTTGGTTATTCTGCTGTTGAGCAACAGCTCGGGTCTTGACAGTTAGCAAGCTTCCTGCGTGCATTCTGATGTTCCCGACTGATGCTCTGATGTTGAGGTTTGTGGATGCCCTGTCTCCATTTGCTGACATGCAGTATTTTGGGTCTTCACTGTTGAATTTGCTTTAATTTGCTTTAAACACTTGGCACCCAGTGGCCAAGTAGTGGAAATTTTTTTTCCTGCTCCTTGCTTCTATAATCTCCCACTAGTTCTGATGATGATGATGCTCAAGCCACAGCGGGTCAAACCATCCTCAACACCTTAGGTCACGTGAACAATTAATACCAATGAGCTGTACAGAAGTCTGATCATTGGAGGCCCTTGTGCTATACAAACTTCTATACCCTGTATTTTGCCTATTGCTACATTGCTGCCTTGCATTATACACACTACAGCAGTAGCTTATGGCCGCTCACCATGTGATCATTTGAGCACAGAGCACTATTTTCTAGAAACTGTTATATTGTATGGGTTCAATACAATTATTTATGCAAGTCAACTGGGTATTTTTAAAATCATTTTCTCTATGTAATTACTGTTTTGACACATTTACAATTCTCGTTGTTAATTCCCACATGCATGGTCCATCTGGAACCATTGCTTGTGTTATTGCATCCTGAGCTTGAGCACCCCCACGGGACCTCTCTGAGAAGCCCGCCACTGCTCACCAGTGCTAACACTGAGAGTCAAGATCTTAAGAGGTTGTACTTGGCCCAGTTTGCTGAGATGTAGTAGGAGAGGCACCAGGACATCAGAAGCAAACAACTTCAACCACCACGGTTAAGGGTCAATAGCCCCTGCTTGCCTTGCATCCCCCCCCCCCCCCAAACAAAACTGGTCTGGCATCATTCAAAGCAAATTTCACTTCACTCCATTTTAACAGATCCTTATCATCTACCCTCACAATTCATTTGCAAACATGAAGCTATTCTGCACTTAAAATGCCCTATCTCATGACCTCCTTTTTGGCTCTGCCAATTCCTTCATATACCCAAAGCCACCCTCTCCCACTTATTTTTTGATGGCACTCCCTTATCACCGTCACCATGCCCCATGTTACAGGAATCCATTCACAAACCAAACCTGTATTAGGAAAAGCTGTTAAAAGCAATCCCCACCTCTCTGATTCTTTCTGACCATGCAGATCGGTTCACACTGCTAATGCTATTCTCAAGGCCTTTCTCCTTCCCACCTTTCTCAGGCACATTGGTCAGTCCCATCACTTAACCCAATGTCAATCTGAGCACATGATGGAATCAATCCAGGTATGATGCACCATATAAATTCTGCATTCAGTACAATATCTGAATCCACTCGCCCTTCCTTTTCTACAGCTCCTGTCATTGCTGTCATTGTCTTCCTCACTCTGGTCATACTGATTCTTATAATAGTTTAAAGGACCATACTCAGAGGACTTCCATCTTCTGGAAATAGAAGATTTAAGAAAAAAGGGAATTATTTTTAGAATACGTTACTTACTTTTAATTACGATTCCCCAGTGTTGGTATCTTTCATAGAATTGCATACTTCAAGTATTTTCTGCTGTGCCAGGACGCACACATTTAACAAAGTACTGTGCAATATACCCACCTCTTTCTTTTATGTACTATGCAGCCAATGAGAAGGGTGGTATGACTTGGGGAGGTAAGGTGTTCAGACTCTACTCTCCACTAGAAAACATTGCAGTTCAGTTTGTTGCAGCTTTAAAGGCAACAGCTACACTTAGAACCTTTTTTGTCCTCTCCAAAGAGCGCTTTAGACCAGGAGGCAAACTCCATTTCTCGTCTTAAGGCACCAATTGAAGTGCGCAATGTGTGGGTGATATACCTTTTGTTTAATGCACACTCGGAACACGGGAATCTTATGCACCTATTGGGGCGGAATGTCATCTATCTCATGACTTCCTGTTCTTAATCATGGGGCTGACTATGGTGGAAACTTTACCATTTAAATTATCGGGCCGAATCACATGCGTCATACACAATTGGATCATATGATAAACATTGTCTTTATCAGATTATTGCCCTGAAGAAGTCCATTTTCTTTTGAACGAAACGCGCTGGCTGGATTTTGCAGTGTATTTAAGAAGCATCAATAAAGGAAAATCACTTATGGATTTACAAAACTCTGATTTGATAATTGTTTTTTTACATAATCACTGTAAATATTTTGAAGGGGTGCACCTCTAGTTGTATTCTTTGAAAAACTTAAAACCTCTTGTTACGGAGGAGGGTGTCTCATGAGTGAATCATAGACATGGAATGCAGGACAGCCGTAGTTACAGCAAAATTTCATCCACAACACCAGGTCATTTAGAGTCCCATGCTTTGAACTAAGACTAGCCAGAAGCTCTCAACCAAACACAGGGAGGCGGCAATGAAGTTCCCCCTTCATGAGAGAGATTACTAAGCACTGGTGTTCAATCTGTAAACATCTGTCTGAGAGACATCCGAGAAGAGCCCACCAGCCTTGTCACTATGCCTCCGGTGGAAGGTTATCTCATTCTTACGGGGGCAGGTTTTCCAGCTACGTTGTAGCATTAAGTTATGCATGCAGCCATGGAGTATGGAATGTCTTGCTTTCATAGAGCTTGGTCTTTCTTAGCATTTACAAACATTAAACAGCTAATTTGTAATGAAAAGTGTTCTGGTGCATTCCAGAAAACATCATAAACACCTATTGATATCTAGTATGTGGCAAAATGTTTCTGCTGTAGCAGTAGAACCCAGCAAAAGGGTATCTCATTCTCGGAGGCTGCACCAAGAATCTGGAACTCGCTACCATGCTCATCAGAAGAATACCTTCTCTGTCAATCTTCAAAAAGGAAGCTAAAACCTTCCTAATGAGCAAATTCCTCCAAAAACTCTTTTTGTCGCACAAACCACCTTCATGACTTTTGTTTCTGTGCATAATCTCCTGTACTACTCGGCCCTCTCTGTGTACCAATTCCTACTCTTTCAAATGTTCTGCCGGTTCTCTCTGCCTTTTGTTATAATTTGACCAATCGTATACAATTGCTGGCTTTCCCTTTTTATCGCCATGTTGCTCGCTGATTTTGGTACTGTACTGATTATTGTATATATATATATATATATATATATATATATATATCTGCTCGTGTCCTATTGAGTCCAATTCCCTAACCCCCATTCCTTGTATTTTGCCTATGCCTAACCTGCATGTAACATGCTTATCCCTGTAAAGCGCTCTGATACCCTAACAGGTCATGTTCACTATAAAACCTCAAATTAATAAAAAAAAGATACATATTACCACCTGCTGAATTAGATGACAGCCCTTCAGTAGCTCGGAGATGAACAGTGGATTTGGTTTTAGCACCACTGTATCTTTAAAGGACCTTAGATAGGGTCACTTGGCTGAAAACTCTTAGATTGTATAATTGCGTCCCGTCAATGGGATGCTAATAAGAAAAAGCAACAGACTTGTAATCCTAGTTCTCCTTCACAGTGTTCTCAAAGAATTCAATAGGAATTAATAGCTCTGCACAACTGCTGTGTACCAGAGTACATTCTAAACCCATCTTCAAATATGAACATAAGCCCTGTTCTGCCATTAGTTTGTTACGTTCTTGCTTCCTTTTTTTTGGCCGCCCTGAGAACCCGTAAGGTGCATAGTACAACATTTGTCACTGCTTAAGTCTGTTGTTTTATCAATGTACCGGCTCAAAAACTAGCTTGCTGTTATATCCTTGTCTTAATCGGATGTTTTTAAACCCAGTGGCTCTTGTACTTTATTCATCATTTTATTGGATCTTTTTTAATGGATTTTAAATGTAATTTTGATTGCAATTAAATGTTTTTTATTGTATACTTTTATGCATTGTTTCAATGCGAAATAAAGTCGGTTGATGATGTAAAAGAAAACATACCTATTGTAGCCAACATTTTATATACTTTGTAATGCAGCTAACTGAACTAAACCAAACCAGTTCAAATTAAGTACTTTGAAAATACCACTATAGGAATGGCCTTGAAATGATAAAATAAGGATGATATGTGGTACCTATACTTTGTCTGTAACAGGAATGTAAACGGTTCGCTCCTGTTACTGTCATATAGAAAACGTAAACTACGCAAACAGATTATCCAGACAGACCTGACCCACAAAGGCAGCTAACGTCCTCTTCAGGCTTCCATCAGGTAGGTTTGGAATTGGTACATAACTCAATTAGAGCAGCTCCGGCTAATATTCTCTTAATAGAGAGAGCTTTCAGTCTGCCAAGTAAAGGTCTGTTTGCTCTTTAGTAACGGGCAAAGACGATGCACGTTGCTATGGACCGGGAAGCTGTCCCAGTGCAAAAAGCATGCATAGGTTGCAGGGCTGCTCAGAAATACACACCCCTTTAGAATAATATCCAGGCGTAAACAGAGAGTGCAACGGGTCGTGGACACTGGGAGGTGGAATAATAAATAATGGAAATTGGTTAATCTACGGAAATATTTATGCACTGTATACATTAATCTTTCTGAGGAGATCGACCTTCACCGCAACATCTGTAGCCAGCCCACTCCGCACAGAGGGAGTTGTCTGACATTGAAGTAGGGCAGAAAATGGGGCAGCCACCATCCAGGAACAGATCCAGAACAGTGGCCTACTCCGTTAGAACCCGCGCAGATATGATATTGGTGTGCACTGTACACTTAAACTTCTTTTAACTTCTCTGAGGAAGTCTGCCTCTGCTGCGATGCCTGTACCCTTCCCGCTCAGCACAGAGGGCATTGTCAGACGTTGAAGTTGGCAGAGAAATGGAAGCCAGCATTCATGCGTGATTTTTTATTAGTGATTTAAATCTCTCAAAAGTTGCACTTTAAGCTAACATCGACGCACTGGTGTGCGTGGGTACCAGGAGGCAGGAATTGCTGCCCAAAACAGCTCAAGTGTTATTTCCTAATTGTTGCCAACTGGGAAATGTAAATTTGCAGCTAAAGGAAGGTGCTACTGCAGAATGTAACAGAAGGCACACAGCAAATACAAATATCACAAAAACGCCATAAAAGAGACTTGAAACAAGTAATAAAGGCTGGGTTGAAGTACAATAAGTACACCGGTTAACTGTAGCCAAGGCGACAAGCAGTTGACGTCTACCCAATACA
The DNA here is from genome assembly GCF_964263255.1 of Lissotriton vulgaris. Taxonomy (NCBI): domain Eukaryota; kingdom Metazoa; phylum Chordata; class Amphibia; order Caudata; family Salamandridae; genus Lissotriton; species Lissotriton vulgaris. Next base: position 1,126,480,664 of record NC_141685.1, on the reverse strand, counting down.
GATCTCCACAGAGATGGAGGTTACAAACTCCAGCTTTGATGCCAACCCTGTTGATGAACATAGTCCAACGTTCAAGGCTGACAGCTTAGAATAAATATGCATTGTGATGGGTTAGAAAATAAGGTCTGGCCATATAAACCCTCTCTATGCCTGGTTTGTTGCAAAGGAAGCTCCTTTACTCTGAAAACAGAGTTGTTCATGGAATATGAACCTGGTTAGGCTACATTGTGAAAACAAGAACACTGAGACTCCAAAAATGTTGGCTAGTGATGGTAACATAAGAGTATGTATGGGTTCTAAAACCCTAAATTTAGGTTGTGAGAGTAGGATCGGATGCCACATCATTGTCCTTTTCGAGGCACACTCAGAACAGGGAAATTGGAAGCAGGACTTGCCCCAAAAAGGAATAAAGTTCCGTCTGATTCTGAATTGGTCAGTGTCCCTGCACCTAATTTTCAGGGGAATGGAATACCGGCTCTCGTTTTTTCAGATGGTAATACTGCCTGGGTGGATGGGGACAGGAGTTCGGGGGGGGAAATCGTCAGATTGTGATTGCAGCAGCTGGCAAACCTCTTTCCTGGTTATTAAAATAAGATCTTGGAGAAGCTGGCCCATCAACAACTTGCCAGCTTTATTGAGTCCAAGGGCCTTCTTCATGATTCTCAGTATGGATTTCGCTCGGGCTACAGCACGGAGTCGGCCCTGATTGAAATGGCCGATTCCGTGCGGTGGACACTTTACCGGGGATCGAGGGCGGTGTTAGTGCTGCTGGATTTGTCAGCAGCATTTGACACCGTCTCTCATCCAATCCTCCTGAAACGGCTGAGATCCATTGGAATCTAGGGTACGGCCCTTAACTGGATTGCCTCATTTCTCTCAGGCCGTAAACAACAGGTCCACACTCCTCCTTATACCTCTTCGGTTAGGCCACTCAAGTGGGGCGTCCCTCAAGGCTCTGTGTTGAGCCCGCTTCTTTTTAATGTTAATTTTACTCCTTTGGCCGAATTGATATCTCAGTCAGGAATCAAAACAACACCGTACGCTGACGATATCCAGCTCCTTTTTTCCTATAATGAATCATCTGCCACCACTTTTGATTCCTTAAAAACATGCCTCAGGAACATTGTGAAATGGATGGATCTCAATTTTCTCAGACTCAACGCTGGAAAAACCGAGGTCCTGTTTTTCAACCAACCTTCGCCCCTAGCCTCTAATCTCTGGTGGCCGGGAGACTTGAGCATTGCCCCTCTCCCTAAAGACTCGGTTAGAAACTTGGGTGTCAGGTGGGACAACTGCCTGTCTTTTGCTAATCAAGTACAAACAGTCTCTGCTGCCTGCTTTTGTTAAATCAAAATCATAAAAAAGTTTATAAACTATTTGCCCAGCAATACTCGCGAAACCATAGTCCATGCGCTCATAACTTCGCACTTAGACTATGCTAATGGACTTTATCTGGGCCTGTCAACAGGATTGTGTCACTGACTTCAGACGGTTCAAAATGCCGCTGCCCGTCTGGTCGGTGGCATCTCACTAAGACAACACATTTCCCCTTTTTTGCGGAAATTGCACTGGCTCCCCATTTAAAAAGAATCGAGTTTAAAGCTATGACCCTGGCCTATCGGACTACCAAAGGCCTAGGACCAGCCTATCTCATTTCGAGACTTCGTCCATATAGTCACTCCAGAGCTCTCCCCTCCAACACCAAACTGCTTCTAGTTACTCCTAGATTTATAAAAGCGCAATCTGGAGGTAAAACCTTTGAAGTGTGTGCCACCCGTCGCTGGAACAAACTCTCGCTTCACCTCCACATGACTCAGTCAGAACTTGAATTCCGCAGATCCCTTAAAACTTTTCTGTTCTGCTACTAAGCTCTTGCTTTGGACCATCTGCTGTCTGTCCAATAGCGCCGGGACACCCTGTTGAGGTAGCTGAGCGCTTTATAAAATACAAAAATAAATAAAAAGCTCCCAATCCCACCAGAACTTACCTTTCCCTTCCCTCCCCTGCTCCCCACACCCGTCTCCTTCAACCCCACCTCACACAGAGGCTAAGCAGGTGCTAAATGTATGTGTTAAACCTCGCTGAATTGCTTTTGTGATGGATAAGGAAAATGCTACTTACCCAGTAAGCATCTGTTCTTGGCACATGGAGCTGTAGAGCCATATGCTTTACCATAGATCGCCATCTGGTGTTGGGTCCAGATGTTTGCACTTTGTTTTTGTTCGAAGAAGTCTTGTAGTCACGAGGTAGGTGACTCCTCCTTTCGGACATAGTGCGCATGGGCATCGACTCCATTTTTATATTGTTTCGCCATAAAGGGTGATGATGGAGTTAGTAAAGTAATAAAAGAGATGTCCATGTAAATTGTATATAAGTATATAACTCTACAGCTCTATATGCCAAGAACAGATGCATACTGGGTAAGTAGCATTTTCAGTTCGAGGCATATGAGCTGTAGATCATATGCTTTAGCATAGACTATAAAGCAGTTATTTTGAAGCAGTGGCTAACCTGTAGCTGTTACAGTGGTTTGAAATAGTGTTCTTAAACTGCCTGGCCCACACTAGCTTGTTGTTTTGCTAACACATCCACACAATAGTGGTTTGTTAATGTGTGTGGTGTAGACCATGTTGCAGCTTTGCAGATGTTATCTATGGGTATGTTTCCTAAGAATGCCATAGAAGCCCCTAGTTTGCGTGTACAATGCGCCCGAGGAGAAACTGTTAGAGTGAGTTTAGCTTTGATGTAGCAGATATGAATGCACCTAACTTGGGGGGCGTGGCTAAGCACGCAATGGCGACGGACGTGCCCGGGTAGAGCTCTGTGGTAAGCTCCCGTACCGCAGGCCATTTCTCCGCCACATTTCTCTGTTGTTGGCCCACAACTCCAGCGAGGCTCCTGCTGACGGTCCCCGACTCTCGATCTGAGTTTGGGGCGGATAGTGACTCTCCAACCACTCAGGAGCCGACCAAGACCCGGTACCCCCTCCTCCAAGCTCCCCCGGCCGACACGTCTGCTAACGCGAGACCGGGGTCGAGCTGCGTCCACAGGGCCACCTGACGAAGACGACCTTGTGGGATATCCAGGCCTCAGGACCTGCGGCGCTGCCCTGCACACTGCTGCGGCCACGGTAGGACTCGAGCTGAGCCCCTATAACACGGGAGGCGCTTTGGAGGTGACTGGCTGACTGGGGCGGCATCCCCTAATATGTCTGCCCCCCTCCGACTGCAGTGGTAACCAAGATGCGGCTGGGACTGTGCTACGCCTGAGTGGCCTGATGTGGACACGCTAGTGACACGGGACCTGGCACCTTTGAAGCGAAACCACGGATTTCTTTGCCCCTTCGGACTCTGATACGTTTAGAGGGTGGCTACCTTGCGGGGACTGCTGTGGCCGGCCTGTGACTCCCGTCCTGGGCCACCACGCTGACGTACTGCTTGCCACCTTAACGCTCCAGCAGGCACCGACTCCAGGTGGGGCCCGTGCATGTTGCCCCTTTCTGCCCCTCCTCAACTATGGCCTGCAATCCTGGCGGATAGTAGAGTCGCCTACAAAAGACAGTGGAGGGGTTACCCTGTATCCCCTTGCAGCTGATATCTGTTGGCCTCACAGCAAGCGGTGTTCTCTTTCGGACCTTGGGAGACCTCTGCGGCGACGCTTACGGCTCGACCAAACTACTCTGCACATGTCTGGGGGACCCAAGACGAGAGCTGGTGCTGGAGGCACACAAGTGAAGGGGAAGATGGCGAAGACACCCGAGCCTGACCTGACTGCCTCCGAATTGGATACGATGCTAGCGGCGAGTGAGCGCCTGGAAGAGTCGATGCAACCGACTCAAACGTCTCTGGAGACGAAAATTAACGGTGTGGCCATAGATTTGACACACGGAACGAACGACTGCCTTGGAGGCTGCCATGTCCGATACTACGCCCAAGATCAAACAAATGGATCGACATGTACAAGACCTCCTCAACAGGGTGGAATTCCTAGAAGACCGTGCAGAGGATGCGGAAGGAAGGGCGAGGAGGAACAACGTCCGCATCATAGGGCTGCCGGAACGATGGGAAGGCAGGGAAGCGGCGGAACACATGGAGCGCTGGCTCTTGGACTTGTTGCCTTAAGGAACCCTCTCTCAGCACTTCGTGGTGGAACGGGCCCACCGGGTGCCAACGCGGCCTCCTCCCGCAGGATCTAACCCCAGGCCCATGCCTATTCGTATCCTGAACTATCGAGACCGTGATGCCGTGCTGCGGGAGACTAGGAAGCTGTCTGATATCAGAGTCGAGAACACCAAGATCATGTTCTTCCCTGATTACACAGTCCAGGTCCAGGTCCAGCGCCACTCTTTTCTGGCAGTGAAATACCGCCTCCCTAGCCTGGATTTGAAAAACTCCCTTCTCTTTCCGGCACGCCTACGGGTGGTGGCTCGGGGTAAGACATTTCTTCAATACCCCCGAGGAAGTTGAGGCCTGGCTTGACTCGGGAGTTGACACGGAACCTGGTGTGCTGCCATCGACGATGGGGAGCGACCGTGGACTCCGACGACGACGCCGGCGGAGACCCTCACCGATAAAATTGACCAACACGGAGATGGAAGTGGGCCCTACACCCAAACTCGTTCATAGCGAACAGCAGGAGGCTCTTCGAATGGTGGCGGAAATCATCGGATCGATGGAGGTGGATCATGACCTGGAGGCCAGCCCTCGCGCAGTCACAAATGACAAACATATTTATGGAATACCAGACTCACAAAACTCGACAGGCCGACCGGATGTTACCCCGCAAACTGCTGATTTCGTCCACTGACCCCTTGGCTCATATAGTTTGCTTTTGGGAACTCTTGTTACCAGCTAGGCTTTTGATTTGCTGATCTGTCGCTGAGACACCACTGCCTTTGCTACGTCTGCGGAGAGGCAGCAGGACCCAGAGACGGAGTGGCTACAAGCTTGGCTTCCCCCATCAGAGTATGTACTATATGCACATACCGTTGGTGGGCTATGAGTCGTCATTGTAGGGGTGGACGGCCCCTGGAGGGGAGTGCTAAACTGGGACCCAACCTGAGACACTGAAGGGTGGTTGAACCCTGGAGCCCCGGGGCCCTGCTCGTTGGGAGTACTCGCTGGAACTGGGCCGGCTTCCAAAGACTGCCTGGGGGGGAAGCACCCTCAACCTGAACACGAGATGCTCTTGTAAGGCCGGAGCCAGGCGCTCAGCAACCCCCCCTTGAACTCAAGGACTCTTTGGCTCATTGGAGCGTTTGGACGACAGCATGTTTGGCTGTCGACCTTTTGGTATTGTGTTGTTGTTTCCCTTGTTTACAGGGTTGGTTGACTCTCTCCTCTTCCCTCCTTTTTCCTTTGGGACACACGGGCAAGTGCGAACATATTCATATGCAGTGGGCGGGTATTTGTCCTGTTGTATGGGTTTGTCGGTTGCCGGGGGGGGGATGGCTGGGGGGGGTTGGGGGATGAGAGAACGGATATGTGATGACTACGCTTAAATTCTGTACCTGGAACGTGCGGGGTATGCACACGCCTTCCCGCCGCTACCAGATATATTCATATCTCAAACGACATCATGTCGAAGTTGCACTATTGCAAGAGACCCATTTGACCGACCCAGAGACGCGCACATTTCACCGTAGGTGGCGGGGACAGCTGTATGCTACAGGGTTTTCGGCATACACACGAGAGGCGTTGATCTGGATACGCCCTGGGGTCCCCCTTCGCACTCTCCCATTGCAAGGTAGACACGGAGGGTAGGTATGTAGTTCTACATGGTAAATTAGATGGGCAAACCATAATCCTCGCCTCCATTTATGCTCCCAACACTGAACAGGGCCACTTCTTTACACAACTATCTGCGGTGCTAGCTCCATGGCATGATGTTCCGTTTCTGTTTGGGGGCGACTACAACGCAGTCTTGGATGTCGCCCTAGACCGATCATTTCCTCCCCTAGCCGGCGCAAGAGTCGCTGGGGCAATGAGGGCGCTCACAGACTGGGCGGTTCAGTGGGACTTACATGATGCCTGGCGTAGCCGCAATCCCCACGAGAAGGTATATTCATACTATTCGGGAGCCCATACACTCCACGTTCGGCTGGACAGGTACATCGATATGAGCGATCTACTTCCTCATGTCACGGACACCAGCTATCTCGGCCGCACTCACACTGACCACAATCCTCACACCATAGACTTTGCTTGGGAACGCCCTCACCCGCCGATCCCTACCTGGCGACTTCAACCTGACGTCTTACTAGACGCCCCATATAGGGAAGCTCTGTCGACCCGCCTCCTGCAATATTTTGAAGAAAAATAACGATATAACCTCTGCCCCACAAGTGGAATGGGATGCGTTTAAAGTTGTCACAAGGGGCCACTGTCTGGGAATGCAGGCGGGCATGCGGAAACAGATAGAGGCGGAATTGACGCAGGTCGAATCTGACCTACTGACTGGAGAGCGGGAGGCGGCTGAGGGAGATGACAGGACTTTCCTGGCAGCCAAAGAGCAGCATACACAGCTACTGGATAGGTTGAAGAATCTAAATTACGCAGCCCATTCGGCACGCACGCATCACCTACGTGATAAGCCTGGTAAACTCTTATCATGGTTGATCAAGCGCGACGCCCAGACCGCGCCGGTAATGTCTTTCCGCACTGCTCCAGACACCACTGTTTACACACAGAGGGCTATTCACAAGGGCTTCACATCGCATTATGAGGGCCTTTATCGCTCTCGTCTACGACTCTCAGCCGACGCCATTTCGGCATATTTATTGACCTTGCCCCTGCCGGCGATCACTCAAGCGCAACGTGGAGAATTGGGTGCATCGCTCACGCCGGAGGAACTATGAACGGTCATCTTTTCCCTCTACAATGGCAAGACCCCAGGACCTGACGGATTACCCGCGGAGTTCTACAAGGCCTACTCGGTCATCCTTATTCCTGAACTGCTGCGTATGTACAGGGCGGCGATTACGGTCTCTGCCCTCCTGCCTACGCTGAATGAGGCGAACTTAGTATCTCTTCTGAAACCGGGCAGAGACAGACTCCACCTGGGCTCGTACAGACCACTAGCCCTCCTTAATACCGATTATAAAATCCTGGCGTCCACGTTGGCCCAAAGGCTGGCTCCCCTGGTGCCTGCCTTGGTGCATACTGACCAGAACGGTTTTGTGCCGACCCGAAGCACGTCTTATAACATCAGACGCCTGTTCAAAGTCCAGAGTCTAGCTACGACCCGATGGCCTTTTTTGGGGTGCCTAATCCTCGACCTTGAGAAGGCGTTCAACTCTGTTGAATGGCCCTTCCTGAAGTTGGTGCTGGAGAAGTTTGACTTGGGAAATGCCTTTCTTCAAATGGTGGACCTCCTATACGGGAACCACAGTGCGAGTCCGTACGGGCAAACTGTTTTCGGACCCGATTAGGGTGCGCAGAGGTACTAGACAGGGGTGCCCCCTCTCTCCCTTAATCTTCGCTCTCATGATGGAGCCCTTAGCGACGCAGCTCTGTGCTTCTGGCGCGGACTGGGGCATTCCTCTGGCTGATGGGCTGCATGCGGTGTCATTATATGCAGATGATCTGCTTCTTTACATTAGAGATTTGACTTGTTTCCCACGGATGATCATTGATATTTTCCGCGTGTTCGAAGAGATGTCGGGCCTTACAGTCAATTGGGCGAAATCTGGTGTATATTCTTTCGCTGCTGACACACTGGAATGTGATATTAAAGTACTGGGTGAACATATTGTTTGGTATCCGATCACTTTCCGCTACCTGGGAGTATATATATACCGAAACCCCACTGACCTGATGGACGTTAATCTGGTGCGGGCGGTCACATCGCTCACGGCTCAGGTAGCTTTTTGGAACTCCCTACCGCTGAATGTCCCCAGCCGCATTACGCTGTCGAAAATTATTGTGTTGCCTAAACTGCTATACTTTTATGCCAACCTTCCTATTTGTGTCCCGGCCAGAATGTTCTGAGAATTGGAAACTTTGAATAGACTATTGATATGGAATACGGGGCGGCCCCGGGTTGCGCTAAAGACACTGTAGGCTTCAGCAGCGAGGGGGGATTAGCGGTTCCTAATCAGGAGCTCTATTACCTGGCGGCCCAGCTCCAGTGGGTAACCTACTGGCTAAGCGGGAAGAACCTGGGGGACACCGCCACGGACGATGCGGTCATGATGGCGGCGCAGGTCCATGCGCTGTGCCACCCTTTGGCTAAAGCCTGCTGCCCCGACCAAATACACCTAGCGGTAGCGCGTAAGTGCTACGCGAGAAGTCTGAAACTCATGAGCTCCATTAAACCATATGCCCCGAACTTACCATAATTGGGAACACCCTGGGGAGGTGGCGCTCTCATGGAAGCAGCGCTGAGCAGCTGGACACGAGTTGAATTAGAGGGGCTAGGGGACCTATTTGCAGATGGTGCCTTACTTCCATTCGAGACATTGGCGGCCAACACGGGGCTACCTGTGGGGCAATTCCTGACACACACGACAATACTACGCTTATTCTCGCAGAACTGGGGTGACCTTGCGGAAGAACTGCCTACCCACTTATTGATACAGTACCTGCATGTGATGGGGAATGGTTACCACATCGTCCACTGGCTAGCACATGCCCTACACACACATACTCAGTTCTCCCCACAGCGCTTGCGCGACAAATGGGCTGGAGATAGGGGGACGAGACTGGACCGATAAAGAATGGGCAATAGTTTTGGCTAGAGCGTTGAATGTCCCGCGCAATTCCCGCTTTAAAATTATTCAATACTACATTGTGCACCGAGCGTATCTATCCCCAGACAAAATAAACCGCTACTTTGGCCTCGATACGACAGCGTGCCCCAGGTGTGGGTTAGTGGACGCAGAATTTTTACATATGCTCTGGTCGTGTTCACGCCTACATGATTACTGGTTGCCAGTATCGACTACTCTATCGGCAGCGATGGGGGGAACCTTGCTGCACACATGGGAAGCTTGTTTGTTGGGCCTGTATAAGCAGACGAAAGTCCAGGCTAGATTCTGGGACCTTGGCCTAATAACGGCAAAGAGGCTTATTACCAAGCGCTGGAAAAATAGCGAACCTCCCCAGACTAAGTGCTGGTGTGCTTCATTTGATAATTGGGCGAGGGCAGAAAGCGTAGCCCTGCATAGGGAAGAAACAGCGGGGCTCCGCATGTATACCATAGCTCAGGCCTGGGACGACGCCTTAGTTGCTTTTCATCAGAGGTGTCTACAAGAGGGGATTATTTGACAGCTCTTCCCTCTACGTGTTGCCCAGACCTCCCCCCCTTTTCCCACCTGCTCCTCTCACTTGCCCCCTCGGGGGCGGAGCTTCTGTTGAAGACTCCCCCCCCCCCCGCCGCCACGCTGTGCGCCACATTGGATGATACCCGTTGCCGACAACGATACAGACGCCTGTCCCTGCCCGTACTCCAGTCCTGTTAGTCTTTATACGTATAACAAGGTCGCCCCCCTTTATTTTTTTCTCTCCCTTTTTCCTTCCAGTTTTCAGTCACTAATTTCACACATTCCTGTTAGCTGTTTACACCACTGTGCAACAGGTGTTGAATATTGCTTGTATTTGCAGACCTTTTTTCCTTGAGCTTTATTTGGAGACTGCAAGACGACATTGAGTGCACAGTTGGGGATATCCCTTGGGATGAGCGTGACTCTCGTGGATGCCCAGTAAGAAACATACCCTGGGAACGAGGGACATTGACAAATGATACACGTGTTTTCCCACACCGAATCAACTTGGCCGTCTTGTCCTCCCTTCTTAGAGCGCTCTTTTTGGTGGGGACGTTCCTTATTGACCGGGGCGCACCACATTTGTCCCACTAGATGCACTTTATATGTCCTCTGGCGCGCCCACTCCCTTTTCACCTGTCAGTTTAACACCACAGGTATCAGATCCTACGGTTTTAGTTTTGCCGGTCATGGGTGGGCGGTCCTGTACTCCTAGCGAACTGTTGTTGTGGAGATGTAATCTTGTACAGCTGCATATAACTTCCTTGTTATGCTATGTTTTTTTTTACATTGTCATATCTTTACTTTTCTTCTTATTTTGCATGATTATGTATACATTATGGAAGTGATACGACGTGTTTCATCTGTGCTAATACTGTACTGTCTTGCTTTCCTATATTCTCATAAAAGAAATGCAATAAAACATATAAAAAAAAAATGAATGCACTCAACTATCCACCTTGCAATGCCTGATTTTGTAATGGGATTGCCTTTATGTGGTGGAGCATAAGCAACAAAGAGATTTTTAGTTTTCCTAAGGGGCTTTGTTCTTTCTATGTAGTAAAGCAATGCTCGCTTGACATTTAATGTATGACGGGCACATTCTGCCACTGAATCTGGTTAAGGGAAGAACACGAGCAACTCAACAGATTGGTTGATATGAAAGGCAGAGATTACTGTAGGTACAAATTTGGGGTTAGTTCTAATGACCTCTTTGCTTTGGTGTATTTGCAAGAATGGTTCCTCTATGGTTAGTGCCTGAAGCTCACCAACTCTCCTCTGAGAAGTGATAACTATAAGGAAGGCTACTTTCCAGGTGAGAAATTGTATTTCGCATTTGTGCAACGGCTCGAATGGTGGACTCATGAGTCTTGTAAGGACTATGTTAGGGTTCCACACGGGAGAAGGTGGAAGTCTGGTAGGAATGAGTCTTTTGAGTTCTTCCATTAAAGCCTTAATAGAGGGCACTCTAAAAAGAGACGAGTGCTGTCTATTTTGCAGATTTGCAGCAAGATTTAAGCGTATGGATGTGTACGCTAAGTTAGAACGTTGCAGGTGTAATAAATAACAAATGTTTTGTATTGAAACATCTGCTCGATTGATCTGATTGTTGTTACAATAAACAAATCTCTTCCACTTTGCTGCGTAGCATGATCTTGTGGTGGTGTGTCTAACCTCTTTGATACCATTCATACAGTCTGGCGGAAGACTAAGGTAGCCAAACTCTAGGATTTCAGGTGCCAAATCGCAAGGTTGAGCTGATTGAGATATGGATGCATTATCTCTCCATGGTTCGGAGTAAGGAACTTGGGGGAGAGGTGTAGCTTTTGGTGGGGAACTACTGATAGTTCCAACAGAGTTGTGATAAGCTTTAGGGAGTGTTGTTTGAGTTTAGGAACCACTAACAGAATTAGTGGGAGAGGTGGAAAGCATAAGCAAATATTCCTGACCAATTCAACCATAGTGCATTGCCTTTGGACAATGCGTGTGGATGTCTGAACGCGAAGTCTGGGCATTTTGCGTTTCGGTGGGTGGCGAACAGATCTATCTCTGGGAAGCCCCACATTTGGAAGAACGAGGGGAGAACTTGAGGGTGAAGTTCCCATTCGTGTATCTGCTGTCATTGACGACTGAGCAGATCCGTAGTTTGGTTGTGTACTCCTGGAAGATGTTCTGCAAGGAGATATTTCTTTTGAGGTCTGCATCTCCAGATGCTCTGTGCTAAATGTGACAGCTGAAGAGAGTGCGCCCCCCCCTGTTTTTTGTATGTAGTAGATGGCTGTCATGTTGTATGTGTGAACCAGGACAGCTTTGCCTACTAGATGAAGTTGAAGGAGTAGTTTCTGTCCTGTAACTCCAGTTCTGTAGTAGGGGTATCTCTGTTATAGTCATAATCTAGTGAATAGTCCCGCCCATGTGCGTGGACCCCGGCAATCAAAAATAATCTCTTAAGTTGTCAAAATAATGCGAAACTGCAAAGACACTTAAGAGAGAATTTAAAGACAAATAATGCAGCCTATATCCACAGGCTACACTGTCCAGTACTTCAACTAGAAATTCCACCAAAAAAACACCACACACAATACAGCCTGCCCAGTTTCTACCATAGAGAAACTTGCCTCCCCCAGTAAAAGACTCTGGAATGATAGAGAGGAAGGTAGGGACAGACAAGCCCCATAGGCTGCCATTATGTGGCTTAAATAGGATACTGTGCCTTTAAGAGAACTTTCCAGAACTTCTCCCAGTATCCCAGAATGCATAGCAGGTCCCTCTACTTTCAGTTCTTTTTGAAGGCGAAACACGCCAGACCTGTCGCATTCCTTACATGATGAAATATCTCCACCGGGGAGGAGGGCGGGCGCTTATGACTATAACAGAGAAACCCCTACTACAGAACTGGAGTTACAGGACAGAAACTACTCCTTCTGTAGTAGGGGGATCTCTGTGTATAGTCATAATCTAGTGAATAGAATGGCAAGCCCATCCCCACACCAAAGCGGCGGTGGAGAATAAACATATAACGCCACTACTGTGCGAACAAATTCCGCAGCGAAGCCTGCCCAACCTGAGCGTCTGCCCTGGCGTCAGTGTCCAGGCAGTAATGCTTAGCAAAGGTATGAACCGACTTCCAAGTGGCTGCCTTGCAGATTTCAGCAATCGGCACGTTACGGAGCAGAGCCGTCGTGGCAGCTTTGCCCCTGGTGGAATGAGCCTTAGGCTTACCTCCTAAGGTCTTATTAGCCTTTTGGTAACATAATTGTATGCAGGACACAATCCACCTAGAGATGGACTGCTTAGAGGTCGCAAGACCCGTCCTGACCGATCCATAATTGATGAACAACTGGTCAGACCTACGAATATCTTTGGTTTTATCCAGATAAAATTTCAACACCCTCCTAACATCCAGGGAATGGAGAGACCTCTCCGCTGGGGATGAAGGGTTCTGAAAAAACGTAGGCAAAGTTATGGTCTGGTTGACATGAAAATCAGAAATAACCTTGGGAAGAAATTTAGGGTGAGTACGCATAACAACCTTAGCAGCATGAAACACAGTATAAGGTTCAGTACAACACAACGCCTGAATTTCACTTACCCTGCGGGCCGATGTAATGGCCACGAGGAACGCCGCCTTCCAGGACAGGTGCTGCAACGAAGCCTTATGAATAGGTTCAAAAGGCTCCTTCATCAATCTGTACAGCACCACATTCAATTCCCATGAAGGCGAAGGAAGCCTGACAGGAGGGAATACTTTCTTCAATCCTTCCAGAAATCTTTGATCACAGGGATCTGGAAAAAGGAAGTCTGTGAAGGGTATTTCCTGTAGGCAGTCAATGCAGCAAGATGAACCTTAATGGAATGAACATTAAGGCCAGACTGCGCCAAATGTAAAAGGTAAGGAAGGATGACATCTTCCTTACAGGTCGTAGGGTCATGGTTCTTAGACTGGCAGCAGATACAAAACCTCTTCCACTTATAAGCATATGAAGTTCGAGTGGAAGGCCTCTTAGACTCCTTCAGTATGTCCATGCAATCCTCAGGCAGATTCAGATGGCCATATTGCACTATCTCAGGAGCCATGCCGCCAAACTCAAAGACGAGAGGTTGGGGTGCAACATCTGCCCCCCGAACTTCGTGAGAAGGTCCGGCCTGCACGGCAGCCGAATGTGAGGAAGGAGAGACCGGTGAAGCAGGTCCGTGAACCACCACTGTCTGGGCCACTCCGGGGCAATGAGTATCATCCGAGCCCTGGACCGGGCCAGCTTGATGAGCACCGGAATGGGAGGAAAGGCGTACAGAAAGCTGTTCGTCCAGTCGATCCATAACGCATTCCCCAGCGTCCCCTGCTGGTAGTACCTGGAGGCGAAGTCTCTGCACTTGCTGTTTTTGGCGGTGGCGAACAAATCTACGTCTGGAGTCCCCCACCTTGCGAAGACTTCTCCTAGTACTTCGTCGTTTATGACCCATTCGTGGTTTTCCTGAACCAGTCTGCTCAGTGCGTCTGCCTGAACATTCTGCACACCTGGTAGATGGGTGGCCGTTATCGTCAGTCCTCTGGCTAGGAGCCAGTGCCAGATCGCCTGCGCCTCCTGTGACAGAGTGCGTGATCTCGAGCCCCCCTGCTTGTTGAGGTAATACATCGTGGTGGTATTGTCGGTCTGTACAAGCAGAGAGTTGGTCTGGAAGGACGGAAGAAAGGCCTCAGTGCCAAGTGAACAGCTCTGAGTTCCAGGAAATTGATGTGATACGTGGCCTCCATCGGCGACCACGTTCCTTGAATCTGTAGAGTCCAGGAATGCGCTCCCCATCCCAGGAGAGAAGCATCCGTCACGACAGTCTGCGTGGGAATGTCCTTGTGAAAGGGAAGCCCTCTGAGGAGATTCTCCGCCGAACACCACCACTTAAGAGACTGAAGAGCATGCAGCGACAGTCGAATCTTGTCGTCCCAAGATCCTTTCCTCTGATCTCACTGGTCCTCCAAGCACTCCTGCAGCGGTCTCATGTGCAGCCGTGCGTGTGGCGTCAGGAAGATACAAGAGGCCATCGATCCCAGTAGAGAAGACACCGTCCTCACTGTTGTAGATGGAGTTGTCATAAGAGCCTGAGCCTTCCGAAGGAGAGATAATCGTCGCTCTTCCGAAGGAGACACGCTTGCTGACAGCGTATCGATGGAGGCTCCCAAGTACTGTATGCTTTGGACCGGAGTCGGGACAGACTTGGCCATGTTGATGTGCAGCCCCAGCTTGTTCAAGAGAACGCACGTCTTCTGGAAGTGTGCTCGCGCTTCCGAGAAGGAGGATGCCTTGATCAACCAATCGTCCAGGTACGGGTAGACGAACACCTTGTTCTTCCTCAGGTGTGCTGCTACCACCGGATCGTCGGAAGCGCCGGAGGGACTCGGCGACAGTGGCTGTGATTATTGTCGGTCACATGTTGGGACACGTGGATGCTTAACACGGTGCCCCCTTTTGAGTGGTGCTGGTATGTGCTAACGTAGCACCCTCAAGGTCCATAAACTTCATGAAAAGACTGAGAATTTTGTACCCCTCATTGCCCTGATGAAATCGCTAAACTTGCAGCGATGAAACATGTCGGCTTGAGATTGAAAAGAGTTATGGTACATATTTACCATTTTTAAGAAAGTGGGGTTCTGCTGCATCAGAATAAAACGGTAAAGCAAGCATAACCCTACCACACTTTTAGATATTATTTGTGTGTCTGGTTAGGGGTCTGTACATCTTCTTTGTACACTTCAAATTTTGTGTTAGTGGTGAGACGTTTGTCACTATTTGTGTTTTTTCACATCACTATTCTCACGTCTGCACTATTATCTTCCTTAGTGCACTTTTGTCTTTTCACATAGAGAGAGTGGCCAATGATGAGAAGTGGGTATACCGGTAATTACTAACCGGGAACCCCCTCGGGTGGTGCTACCGTGAGGTACTCTCTCTATCTTTCACACTTTTCTGGTGGATGAAGTAAGAGTGGTCCTGTGTGATTTTTGGTATTTTTACACACATCCTAACCTTTGGATTTATGTCATTGACAAATCCCTGGGGACATTAACAAGAAGGGGTCCCTACTCCTGGTGGTTTTTGATGTGGATGTGTATACATATAGGTGAGGCTCTAATTGTTTAAACAGTGCTGCTACCACCGCCATGCACTTCGAGAATGTTCTCGGCGCAGACTTCAGTCCGAATGGGAGTACTGTGTATTGATAGTGATTGGTGCCGACTTGGAACCGCAGGAACTTCCTGTGTTTGTGTGCAATGGGCACATGGAAGTAAGCATCCTGTAGGTCTATAGCACAAAGCCAGTCTCCCTGTTGCAACTGAGGATAAATCTGATGCAACGACAGCATGCAAAACTTTTCCCTGCGAATCCATTTGTTTGCCTGCCGCAAGTCCAGAATGGGCCTGAACTCGTTCTTGTCCTTCTTGCGAACCAGAAAGAACCGGGAGTACAGACCTCTTTCTCTCTGAGACAGAGGTACGTCTTCTATCGCCCTTTTCCTCAACAGGATATCCGCTTCCGCCTGAAGCTCGCACAGCTGAAACTGCGAGCTGACCGGTGGAATTGCTGGAGGAGGGCTGGTGAACCGAAGACTATATCCATTGCAAATAATATTCAGCACCCACTTGTCCGGAGTAATTTTTCTCCACTCTGCCAGAAAAAATTGAATGCTTCCCCCTACTGGAGTGGGTAACAGATCCGGGGGAAGTAGGTTCCTAGGGCCTAGACCCAGCCTGGCCCTTGGGCGCCGGAGCCGACTGCTGGCCTCCTCTGCCCTTCCGGCGCTTCTGGAACGGCTTACGGAACTGTTGCTGATGTTGCGATTGTCCCGAAGCCTGGCCTCGTCCTCGGCCTTGCCCACCGAACCGCCGTTGGAAAGGGCGGTACGTCTTCTTGGTCTCTTTAGGCTTCTCCAGGCCCACAGCCGTGAGCGTCTCGGCCTCCGCCTTCATGCGGGCCATCTCATCGTCCGCATGCTTCCCGAAGAGGGTCTCGCCGGAGAATGGTAGGTTGGCCACCCTCTGCTGTGCGTCCGGTTTCAGGGACGTAAGCCGGAGCCATGCGTGGCGTCGTTGGTTGACTCCATGGCAAAATCCGTGAGCAGCCAACAGGGAAGAGTCCGCTGCAGCGCTGATAATCTGGTTCGCCACCAGCATCCCTTCATTCAGCACTTCCAGGAAGTCCTCACGCTTCTCCCGAGGTAAGTGCTCTGCAAATCGCTCGAGGGAGTCCCAGAGGGCGCGGTCGTATCGGCCCAACAGCGCCGTGGCACTCGCAGCTTTCATGGAGGTAGCGGAAGTTCCACAGACTTTCCTCCCCGCCGAATCCATCCACCTGGACTCCTTATCCGGGGGAACCGTGGATGACAGGGTGGTGGCATGTTGCTTGCGGGCCGCCGTCACAATTACGGAGTCAGGAGGGGGTTCCGTTCTCAAAAAGGCCGGATGCGAATCGGGAGCCCGGTACTTTTTCAGCAACCTCGATGGAGCCGCCTTCGTCTCCGCAGGGGTGAGAAAAAGGGCCATAGCCGGTTCCTCCAGGCCCGGCACCAGAGGCAGGAGAGGACGAGACAGGCGTTTTTGGTGCAATGTCTCAAAAATGACTGAAGTTTTCGGAGTAGGCACCGTCAGGGATATGCCCAACTTCGCAGCGCCCCTTAAAAGGACATCATGGAACGCCACCAGGTCATCAATCGGGGACACCCTCGTGTCCGGTGACCCCGACAAGCTAGGAGAAAAGTCCCTGGTCCCAGAGGACCTCGTGTGTGAGCGAGATTCGCGCCTCCTATGTCGGCGTCTTGACCTCGTGGACGATCTGCGTCGCGATCTCTCCCTTCTCCCAGAGCGAGAGCGAGACCTGCCAGCCCGTGGCCGCTCCACCGGTTTCCGTGGCGGGGTCTTCCTTGGCTCCTCACGGGGTTTCGGTTTTGGGGTCCCCTTAGGAGGAACAGGCAGCGAAGTGGACCTCGTCGGAGGAACCTTCGGCTGCGGGGCGGGCCCATGCGGAGGGACAGGAGGTGGTGGTGGGTCGCCTGAAGGAAGTGGAGGTTTGGGTGGAGGATCCTCTTTAGGAACAGGAGGAGGAGTCGGAGTCCGAGGCCGAGATGGCGTGTACACCTCTGAGTACACCGAGCCCGGTGACCCCTTAGGCGAAGGGGGCGGAGATCCAGCCCCTTCAGCAGGTGATCGCTTCCTCTTGCGTCCTCCACTAGAAGCAGCGTGACTTCTGGGACTAGAATCCCTCTTGCGCCGTTTTGGAGAGGCTGAATGACTCCCAGACGCCGATCGCTTTCTGCTCGACGCTGAGCGTCGCTTTTCTGGCGTCGAACGACGCTTCCGTGACTCCGGCGTCGAACGCCGCCTCCGCGACGTCGACCCTCTCTTTCTCGACGTCGAACGCCGACCCCTCGACGTCTACCTCTTCCTCCGCGACGTCGTACGCCGCCTCCGCGATGTCGAGCGTTCAGTCTTCGACGACGAGCGTCGCCGTCTCAGTCTTGATGCTCTTGACGTCGAGGAGCCCCTCGACGTCGACCGGTGCCTCGACGGCGATCGACGGTGTCGCCTCGACGGCGAGCGTCGATGCTTGTCACTTCGCCTTCGGCGTCGATAGGAAGACCTTGACGTCGACGAAGACGATGACGTCAACGGTGGCTTCGACGGCGACTTCTTCATGATCTTCGACGTCGAGCCGTCACGCCGTCTCGACCCGGAGCCCCGGGAAGAAGGGGAGCACACCGCCGTCATCCCTCTCGACGTTGTCGTCGATGCAATCGACGTCGACGGAGACCGGGACAGTTTGCTGGACTTCCTGCCCCTGGGGAGCCCCCCAGAGGCCTCAGCAGAGGCAGAGGGAACCTTCCCAGCCTGCCCATACCCACCTGTAGCCTGCAGACGCCTTTCCTCAAGGCCAGAAAGTCTGATCTTCATCCTGTCCCTCGGAGTCCGAGCAGTAAACTGCTGGCAGATGACACAGTCCTCAGGGACATGATCCTCAGGGAGGCAGACGATGCAGACATCATGGGGATCACTCTTGGCCTTCTTCCTCCCACATGCTGGGCACTTATCAAAAAGGCCAGGCATTTTAGAGCCCTAAAATGCCTGAAACAGCACACAAAAGAGAAAGAGAACACCAAGAAAGAAAACTGAAACACTTTTGGAACACAAAAGTGCCAAAAAATCCAATAAACCCTTGAAACAAGGGAGAGCTCAATGCCAGGGTCCTGTAAGCAGGAGCCGGAAAAAAGAACTGAAAGTAGAGGGACCTGCTATGCATTCTGGGATACTGGTAGGAGTTCTGGAAAGTTCTCTTAAAGGCACAGTATCCTATTTAAGCCACATAATGGCAGCCTATGGGGCTTGTCTGTCCCTACCTTCCTCTCTATCATTCCAGAGTCTTTTACTGGGGGAGGCAAGTTTCTCTATGGTAGAAACTGGGCAGGCTGTATTGTGTGTGGTGTTTTTTTGGTGGAATTTCTAGTTGAAGTACTGGACAGTGTAGCCTGTGGATATAGGCTGCATTATTTGTCTTTAAATTCTCTCTTAAGTGTCTTTGCAGTTTCTGCATTATTTTGACAACTTAAGAGATTATCTTTGATTGCCGGGGTCCACGCACATGGGCGGGACTATTCACTAGATTATGACTATACACAGAGATCCCCTACTACAGAAAGGCTTTTAATGCTAGAAAAATTGCTAGCAGGTCTAGGTGGTTTATGTTGAGCTGTTTTTCTCACAGAGTCCACATGCCCTGGATGGTATGTTTTCCCATATGTGCACCCCAACCAGTGAGGGGTGCGTCTGCTGTTAGAACTATCTGTGGAACTGGATCAAGAAATGGCCACCCCTTGGAAAGGTTTTGTATGTTCCACCACTGCAGATAGCGAGGAGTACGGCCATCTATCAACCTTGAGCCTGGTTCCACTGATGTGCTAAGCATTTCTGTAGGGGACGCATTTGAAGTCTTATGGAACGATTAAAATGCAAGAAGCCATCATTCCGATTAGTTGCATGAACACTCTGGCTAGTAGTGAGTGTTGAGGCTGAAACTGTGAAATTAGAGCTTGCATGTTGCGAATCCTGACCAGTTGGGGTACGCTAAAGATTTGCGAGTGTCTATTGTGGCTCCTAGATACACTTGCGTGTTGGATGGTTGGAGGTGACACTTGGTGAGGTTTACGGTGAAGCCCACATTGTGAAGCAGCTGGACTGTCTTTAGAGTGTGATGTATGCAGCTTTGTTGTGACCTGGCTTTTACCAGCCAGTCGTCTAGGTAAGGAAAGACATGAACATGCTGTATTCTTAAATGAGCTGCAACAACTGCTAGGCAGTTGGTAAAAACCCTGGGTGCCATAGTTACTCCGACTGGGAGGACTTTTAATTGGTAATGTTGTCTGTCTACCACAAACCTGACATTTTCTGTGAGCAAGGTGAATGGGAATATGGAAGTAGGCGTCCTTTAGGTCTAGAGTGGATCGAAAGTCGCCTTGTTGAAGTAGAGGGAGCACCGGAAGTGGTCCAACTGTATGTAGAGGTTCAACTGTCTGAGTTCTAGTACAGGCCTGAGAGAATTTTTGGGAATTAAGAAATACAGGGAGTATACCCCGGCCCCTTGATGTATTAACGGAACAGGTTCTTTAGTGCGTTTTTGTAACGGAGATAGAACCTCTTGCTTTAAGAGAGCGAGATGTTCCGGTGACATTGCATGCGCTCTTGGAGGAATATTTTGTGGAGTGTTTGTAAGCTCCAGGTAGTAACCATGTTGGATTACTAGACAGGTAAAAATTGAGAGAGATGTCCCCCGACAGGAGTGGGATGATTGGGGGGTATTGGAGGGAAGTCATTGTTTGTTTGCAGGGGAAGAGCGTTTGGAATTACCTCTTCCTCTATTATTGTTTCCTCTAGAACCTCCTCTAGAATATCCTCTGGGCGAGGGGGATTGATTGTTGCCCTTTTAAAAGAAGGAGGCATGGTCACTGGACATACTTTTGAGCCACCCCTGTAAAATGAGTGGCAAAAGGAACCTCTACTGGCCGGTAACTGTAAAGCCCCCATGGACTTTGCAACCTCAGTGTCCATCTTTTCCAGCATGGTATCAACAGCTGGTCTGAAAAGGTGCTCTTTATCAAATGGCTGGTCAAGGATTGAGGTTTGCACCTCTGGCTTAAATCCAGAGATCCTAAGCCAAGCGTGCCTGCGTAATAATACTCTTGTGTTCATTGCACGAGATGCTGTGTCTCCTGCGTCCAGTGCACATTTAAAGGAGGTGTTAGTAATACGCTTACCATCCTGTATTAGGTTGTTAGCTTTAGATTGGCCAGGCAAGTGTTTTATTAGTTTTTCTATCTCATCGCAGTGAGCCCTGTCATGACGGGCTAGCAGAGCCTGGGCATTAGCATTGCGCCAGTTATTAGCAGCCTGCAAAGCTATTCTTTTGCCTGAGGCATCGATAAGCTTAGTTTCTTTGCCAGAAGGAGGGGTGTCTCCGGTGGCTTGGGAGTTAGCCCTTTCCTGCTTTAAAGAGTCTACAAGAGAGTCTAAGGGTTGCTGTGCTTTAATATAAATAGGACCGGTACGAGATGATTTGTATTTTTTTTCTACTCTAGGAGTGATAATTCTAGCCCTTACGGGATCCTTAAAGACCTCGTCTGTATGTTTTAGCATACCTTTCAGCATTGAGTAGGCTTTCCTGTTTTCAGTTTCTATTTTTGGGAAATTCTGGTGGTGTTTTTTCAGTGATTTCAATACCTCAAAAAACAGTGCTTTTCAGTGGTTACTCATTTTTGCGCCATAAAAAACAACTGAAACAGTGTTTTACGGTGTTTATGGAACACTCTGCTTTTATTATTGCTTTTTCCATTTTTCTTCAGAAATTGTATACTGCTCTACAGTTCAGAAGCTTGATACAGTCATGAAATACTTTCCATTGTCCTTTGATTCTGCAGCTCAGATTTAACAAGCTTTTGCAATGCAATAGGTCTCACATTTTTGCGAGTTTAAGCTGTTGGAATAGTAAATAAAGTCCTTCATTTATGTTTTAAAAACAAAAACAAAAATAAAAGGCAATGTCAGTAGCTAAAACTCGCATAAATGCGAGACCTATTGCATTGCAAATGCTTGTTTTTAAAAGAAAGCGTGAATTGGTCACTCAGCAAGTTGGAAGTTACAGTCTGTGTTCCAGAGTCGCTATCCCTCTCCAGCTCAGAGTGTTGCATTGCATCATCCATATAGCGCCGTCATACGGGTTGTGTGCGCGAATCGCTGTTTGGCACTTCAAACATGTCTTTCGAAGGAATGGCTGACTGCGCATATATTGCATTTTCTGCGTTGTTTACGTGGGTACCATTGGCCGCCTGTGCCATAGGAGCCAATATCTAAATATGGTGCCCCCCCAAACCCCAGCTCACATATAGCTCTAATACCTTTGGGTCGAGTCCCCACTATATAATACTGCTGTGGCTGCTGAAGTGAATGGAGGGTGAGGTCTATTGCGGCTGCGATGTGTCTGAAATACAAGTGTTCTTCAATTAAAGTCATGGGCTGTTCAGCGCTTAGAAACGGCAGAAGTGTGGTATGACATGCCACATAAAACAAGCTACCATTTGTATTGTCATTAAAGTGAATTGATACTTGGAAGAGAGGTCCACCTTGCTTACACCCAAAGAGACAGTTCCGCTCATGAGCTCAGTGTGCGCGGTCGCTAGTCCCCCATGGAGATCCCACCCCGGAAATAGATGCGCTGTTTGTATGAGACCTGACTGTGTTGTGCGTATAAAATTGGACTCTCTATACTTTGAAAACAGAGAAAGTATACATGAAAGTCAGACCTGCATGGAAGTAGAATTTTCCTTGAACACCGGTGATGCGCTTCTTGCACATGTTTTCAGCAGGCGCTGCCATGTGTGACACCCGGCATAAAAACGGATGATGTGTTATTGAATCTCGCTTTTCTAAATCTACCATCCGTACGTGGTCATGCAGTATACATGTCAATAAGTTATTATTATGGCTTGGGTCACATTAATATTTCTTCTGCCTCTCGGTCGGACACTTATGTTCGCATTTCCTACAGCCTGCATTTTCCCATCCACTTTTAACATATTAGCTCTGTCCATATTGTCTTGGTGATTGAAGGTTGGTGTGGTCGCCTTTAGAGCATTAGAACTAGATTAGAAACTTTCATGGCTCTCTATTGCTCTGAGGAACAGCACCTAGCCGTAACGGGGTATTCAATCATGTAAAGTCTCTAGTTGGCACAGATTTTAATGGATTGAAATGGTGCTGTAATCGAGCATTGTTAATTAACAGGGTGGAACCTTACAGTGCATGTGAGGCAACATGCTTGCGCTTTACAAAGCACTAAGCTTATGAGTAAATGCAACGGATTCTGAACCTTAAAAATCAGGTATTTAAAATATTTGAACATGTTACTCCTTAGGTCTAAAGTGCAAATATTATAAACCAAATTGTTTTTTTTTAATATGGAGCAATTTAAATGCCATAGATTGTATATAATCTGAACTACCCATTTTCTTACTTCTTAAAGCTTTATTACGATTATAAATAAAATAAAAATATAATTTTTAGCCAATGTCCAAATATCAGAAAAGGATGTTGCATTCTTCCATCTTGCAGAGATGTTCCCTCTAGAGCTAAATATACGTTCAATTGACATAACTAACGTTTTCCAGATTCCTAAAGTTATACATGACCAGGACACTGTTAATGTTAGTCATTAAAACTGTAGCAGTCTCAGTATTAAGAACACAACATAACTCCCCCATTCTCCATTAAGGGCGAATAGTGCAAATGATAAACACAGGCCTCAACCAAGCAGGGCAAAGAGTGCTTATTTTTTGAATGAATATCTTTGCTATTGTACGATTATATTTGACATTTATGGCTAAAAGGATCCTTTGGTAATGAAATTACATCTCTGAACAAGCTAACAGAGTCTAGGTCTAGGATTAGTTTTATACTGTGGGCAAGGCCGAGTCAGGAACTCTCACTAATCTCACAGGAATTGTGTTTTTTTTTTTGAAAGATGTGAGTTGGTTCAAGCGTCTGTGCCTTAAAGAACCGCAACAGTAATAACCCTCCTAACAGAGACAGCGGGACAACATTTATTCAGCCAGACCGATGTATCGCAGTAATGCTGAACATTACAGTCGAGTAAGGAGGGGGAGGGGGCAGGAGGGACTGGAAAAATCAGCAGGGGCCTTAAAGTCGTTCAGGTGAAATGCTCAGACCGCAGTTGGAGACAAAGCAGTCCAATCCTCCATCACAATACAAGTTATTTTCATTATGATTAATTTCGACAGAGTGATGTTGCTTATTATAAATGAAAATGTCCCCATTCATAAAGTCTTTTTTCAAAACTCTAAATATACTCCCCTAGAATCACTCCGACCTTTGACTTAGAATTCCACTTGTAGGGGATTCTAAAAGAACGCCAGTACTACTTCTAGAAATAGTCATAGCCTGAATAAGTACCCAATGCATACATTTCCCTCAAGATGAAGTTCCATTACTTGCAACACTCTTTTTAGGTCGAGACTGGTGTAGGCTGCGCGCATGTGCAGTCTCGCCAGCGAGACTTAATGTCTCAGAGTAGCGAGGGTAAACCCTGCCCCTCTTCTCCATTGGCTGGCCTCCTAAACGGTGGCCAGCCATTGGAGAAGAGGTCTCTGTGACATTCTCTTTTCGCTGTAAACCCCGTCCTTTTCGGATTGAGGGGCATGTTTTTTTCGTTTCTTTCTCTCCTCTCCTCCAGCCAATGGAGAAGAGGGGAGAAAGAAAAACACGCCCCCCAGTCTGAAAAGGACGGGGCTTACAGACTCCTGCTGTCCGTCTTCCCATTTAAACCATTGCATGCAGTGAACAAAACAGTGTGGTGCTGCAGCACTAACACCTCTGCAAACATTGAGAGTATGAAAACAGACCTGTTGTGTTGTCATGCAGTGCATTTTTGCGTGTCTCTGTTTAGCTGCATTTTCGATGCAACATAATAGCCGTCTGCCTCTCCTGGCACGTTCCTACTGTAATTATATGGGACGCCTTTGCCAACATTTCAAGGAAGAATGCCCTAAGAGCCGCATGCCTACTGTCGTACTTGCTCTCCATCCAAGCAGACCTTATTTTCTTGAAGTGCATAGGAGGAGAGGTCTGAAACAAGCGTTAATTCCAGTCGTAGATTTAGGGTAAGCCTGTTTAGAGCGTCCCTAGGTTGCGTCACGTTACGTATGCCCCTGGGGTGGCATCGAACAAATACTGATGTGCGCAGCAATTTTCAGGAACACTTCCGGTAGGCGTACGTATCTGCTTTGTAACGGGAACTGTTGGGATTTGTTGTCCCTAATTGCCTGTGTGACCGGACGCTGTCGTTGAGCTCTTGATGCATCCCTGCAGCGGCCTCTGATGACCATCTTGGAATTGAAGTGAATCGGACCTGACCCCAGAGTTCGGACCCCTCAGAGTGCGTGAAAAGGTGCGGCACCCGCGAGGACGGGGTCGGCAGAGACCCAACGTGGAGATGGGTGGTTATTTGGCCTATTGAATGCTAATATGCTTCTAGTACTACTAAACCATCCCTTGGTTGCAGGGTGTAATCTCAGATGGTCACAGCCTACTTCCCTGCACTGCCCTCTGACAGTGACCCTGTCATCCTGCCACCCCTCCCACTTTTCATTCGTGCATCACAGCTCCATCATTAAATGGTCATAAAGGAGGCGTGTTCCATCTCTCCAGGAACTGAGGGATGTGTACAAGTCAGTGTAATAAACGTATACAAAGATATTTCTTCCAAGGTGCTGATGGGTGTGTCCTACACTCTTCAGTACCTTATTACAATTTGGGGACTGACACCGTGTGCAAGCCAGTACCTCCCTGAAGTTATGAAAAGTACCACCCGCGAGGGGAGGAGCTACGCTAGTAAACAAGATGGCTGCTTAGTCCCCCGGCTCCGCCGACCTCCGTATCCTGCCAGATGATCCTGTCGATAATCCTGTTTTTACGCCCGACCTCCGTGTAGGGTGCAATCCCGAAAACTTAACCGGCTTGGTGGACAGAAGTTGCGTCGAGTTGAAGTTTGCGGCCTGGTCCAGCATGAGAACCGGGGCCTCGAGTTTTGACCCAGCCGGGTGCAGTTGAACAACATCGGCCGTGAGAATCAAGCAGGGTCCGGTCTATCGCAGTGGAGGTCTTTTTTGCCCGATTTTGACGGCGGTCATTCTGATTGACTAACATCGAGGGAGGGGCGACGTGGCACGACAGTGGCTGTGGGTGGAGGTCCCTGTCCCGCGGAGCCAGTTTGCCACCGCCGGGGTTCGGTGAGTCGGGGTCTTCGCTCGCGGCAGCGGAGTGCAGATTGCTGCTGCAAAAACCGATTTGTCGCCCTCCGACGCCGTCCGTTTCGCTCCTGTTTGTCCCCCCGGAGAAACCGGGCTCTCTGGGGGAAGTGAATATGGTCGGTACTGAGCGAGGAGATATGGACCGGACGGAGCGTGAGCCGTCGCTGAAGACAGTATTGGCAGCCATCGGGGAATTTCATTCACATATTGATGCCCTGGTTAACAAAATGATTACGGGCCTATCTGAGATGGGGTGTGTGGAACCGGACCCTGCTCCACTGCAGGAACTGCAACCAGCCACGATTCATATGACTAACATTTTGATTCTGGACGAGGACCCCGTGCAACAAGAGGCGCCGAAGCCCTTGGTCAGTACTCTGGAGAATCATGAAACCAGTGTTTCAAACGTATTCTACCATCTTTGCTGACTTTGGGAGAATTGATTGGCGTTCCCTTCCCGGAGACTCCTGTTGGTGATGGTTCCTGGACTTCAGTTTCATTCTTTCCCTCCTTGGTGACTGTACGATTGTGAAGAAAACAATGTTGGGACTATTCATCCTTGAGGGAGCGTTTCTGTGCGGATGGGGTTCTTGAGGACTCACTGACTTTGATTTGTTTTGAATTGAATTTTTTTAGACTCTTTTTGCACTATGATTCTCCTGTAGACATAGTGGTCCTACCTATAGGGGTTCGCATGATCGTTCGGAAGGGCCAAGGCTGAGATCCATTGACCGGAGCTGGTACTATGGCCTTAATGGATGCAGGATTTGTAACTTTTGGACTCACGGGAGGCTGGGCGGTGTATCACAGCTCCCCCTAATTTACTTTTTCTGTGATCTCAGATAAAATTGTATTTTCATCTTAGGGGGTGCTTGTCTCTGGCGGGGGGGGGAAGGGGACTGGGAGCCAATACGGAAATGCCCTCCCCCATTTCTTCTCTTTTCTATTTTTAGAACCTAGTTAGTTGGGGCGACAGGCAGACTTCTAGTTGGGGTTAGGCGATGACCATATGCAGGGGCGCAGGGTGGAGGGATGGGTTTATTGTTTTATCTTTGTTCTTGTTTTTATGGTTTTCTTTTCCTCAATCTTTTCTTTAGTCTCTCCCTTATTAGTAATATTGGTGACATATCCTGATTTTGTTTAAATTCCAGTGTCTGGTTGCCATGCTTCTTCTACTATTCTGATTTTAAGGGTGGGCGGGCTCTGAGGGCCTGCGCTTAAGTTGTTTGTTGATTGTAATGCTGCAAATCCTGTTTCGTACTCACTAGCGCAGGCGTCTCAGAGATTCTTCTGTTGCTTCACGTCTATCCTGTCATTGTACCTGTCCACCCTATTATTATGTATGAATGTATGGCACCGGTTAGGTCTATTCTTTTGTCCTTGTTTTTAAAATATTAAAAAGATTTATAAAAAAAAAAAAAAAAGAAAAGTACCACCCGCTAGTAAAATTGCTGTAGTTAAATCTTAGGAGGTGTGCCCGTTCTCTAAGGTTAGTCTTGCTGTTCAAGATATTTGGGCTGATATGTTGAAATGATGTACATTTCTCCAATATGTCAGTCTCCTTCTGTATAAACATTTAATCCACCAACCTGTCAAAGAATCCCTTCTGTCCAATAAGCAGACCCTCCAGGATATTGCAAAATCGGCACTTTTTAAAAAATGCTGCGATTTTTACAAAAATGCCTGCGAAATCGGCATTTTTGTAGAAATCGTGGCATTTTTCACTATATCCTGGGGGGTCTGCTTTATGTGGCAGATACTCAGCAGCATTGAAGCGTCACAGCGGGATGGCAAACCTCACACCTCCAGCCCTTGATGACCTGTTAAGAGGTGCTTCGAAGGTGACTGAGAGGGAGCGGCTGCAGGTTCAGGAGCTGCGACATCTATTCGCATGCAAACAGCCCTGAATGTGTCATGTCTCTTCTATTTAGAGGGGGGCTCACACATTCCATTTCTACCCAGGGCCCCAAACATCCGAGACTCGGCCAGATTACACCCCTGATTACACCGAGGCAGCACATGGTTCTCTTCACGGAGCGTAATTACTGTCACTAAATTGTTAGCAAACCTCGGTTCTTCAAACATGCAGTCTATAATTTAAGAAAATACAGAAATGGCACAATCGCACCCACACTGATTACCAGAGTATGGAGGACAATCAGTTCAATCAGTTCTCTTAGAGTATCTCCTGTAAGTACTGTACATCACAGTGTGGGATGGCATTTTGGACAGAGAGCCTGTCTTCTCGTTGTCTTGTGCAGGAGGGGGCGAGGAGCCCAAGATGATACTAGAATACTGCATGCCCACCCCTGTGCCCACCCTGGTGGATCCTGTTCCCTCTCCTGTGATGGCTCCTGCCCTCCCCTCAGTGATGGCTCCTGTCCCCCCATGTGGTGGCTCCAGTCCACCCCCCGCCTGTGATGGCTCCTGCCCCCCCATGTTGTGGCTCCAGTCCACCTACACCTGTGATGGCTCTTGTCCCCCCCTGTGGTGGATCCTGTCTCCGCCCTGGGTGTCCCAGTCCTGGAACGGCCCCTGCAGCGAGGGTGAAGTTCTTGATGGGCCTCTTCTCAAAAGGGCTCAGCTCAAAATTAATATGGAAAGGTCGGCGAGTAAGTAAGTGAAGGGATGGGTGAATGGCTGGATGAATTAGTGAAAGGGTGAATGGATGAATGAAAGATTGAATAAATGGATAATGAGAGAGGATGGATGGATTGATGAGAGGGGAAGGATGGAGAGAAAATGTAAATAGCTGGATGTATGGGTGGAAGGGTAGCTGGATGATGGATGAGGGGAAAGATGGATGAGGGGAAGGATGATGGATGAGGAGATGGATGGATGGATGGATGGATGGAGGGGAAGGATGGATGGATGAGGGGAAGGATGGATGGATGGAGGGGAAGGATGGATGGATGAGGAGAAGGATGGATGGATGGGTGAGAAGGATGGATGGATGGGTGAGGGGGAGGATGGATGATGGATGAAAGGATGGATGGATGAGGGGAAGGATGGATGGATGAGGGGAAGGATGGATGAGAGGAAGGATGGATGGATGAGGGGATGGATAGAGGGGATGGATGGGTGGGTGAAAGGATGGATGGATGATGAGGGGATGGATGGATGGATGATGAGGGGATGGATGGATGGATGATGAGGGGATGGATGGATGGATGATGAGGGGATGGATGGATAGATGGTTGATGAGGGGGTGGGTGAAAGGATGGATGATGAGGGGAAGGGTGGATGGATGGATGATGAGGGAATGGATGGATGATGAGGGGGCGGGTGAAAGGATGGATGATGAGGGGAAGGATGGATGGATGATGAGGGGAAGGATGGATGGACGATGAGGGGAAGGATGGATGGATGAAGAGTGGGTGGGTAGATGGATGGATGATGAGGGAAAAGGATGGATGGGTGATGAGGGGAAGGATGGATGATGAGGGGAAGGACAGATGGATGGATGGATGGATGATGGGTGGGTGAAAGGATGGATGGAAGGAAGGATGGCTAAGTGAAAAGGTCGATGGAGAGAGAAAGGGAGGATGGATGGATGACTAAAATAGTGGATGGGTGGAAGGATTAGTAAGTGAAAGGATGGCTGGATTGGTAAAAGGGTAAATGGCTGAATGGATGAGTGAATGGATGGATGGGATGAAGAGTGGATGGATAAGTGTACAGATGGATAGGGTGAAAGGGTGGATGGATAATGGAGATGAGTGAGGGGATGGATGAGTGAAATGATAGATGGAAGGTTACATGATGGATAGGTTTGCAAACGGTTGAATATGTTTGGAAATGGCTGGGCTTACTTATATACTATTGCGCGACCTCTGGTGTGACTGTAAAATGTACCTATTGTCCTGAAGTTTTGTCCTGAATTTTGAGCTCCTGTCCTGAATTTGTGTCCTGAATTTGGACCCTTTGTCCTGAATTTTTACACTCACCGTCCTGAATTTGCACCAATGCCAGTTGGTCACCCTATTCGCTGGCTTGGAGACGGAGCGCCGTGCAGAGATGTCTGTCCCTCAAGATAAACAGACAGAACCACTCAGCCGAGAGACCTGAGGCGCACACGGGACGGGGTATCTGCAGAGGCGCGCTGGACAAGGGATGAAGTCAGAGGGTTGAGCTCACCTATTGCAGACCATTTCCCCCTGGGAGTGAGCCATGAGAAAAATCCTAGAGGCGAGAAATTTAACACGGGCGTCAAGTGGCCCCATGTCATGGGTGTCAACTTCAACCAGTCCCCGCTTTTAAATCGGAGACGATTTGCAGGCTGACATTTTGCAACGAAACTACAAGTACCAACATGCAGTTCGCTACTGTTTAACAAGAGACCACTTGGCGGTTTTGACTGCTCTTTCTCTAGTGGTTAGGTCTGTCGAATGGGCATCCGGTGGGATATCAGGTCGTGTTCAAAATACACTGTACTATTTAACGTGCTTACTAATAAAAGGGGCCATAGGTATAGCCATCATTAGTGCAGTATGTACAGTGGCACCAAGCTCTAAGGCTATTGCAAGACACAAACTGACCTGCAATGGTACGCCTCTTCTGGCGCAGGGCTTTGCAACGTGACGCATCTGGGAGATGCGTCACGTATTAAATACCCTGCACAATGGTGCATCTTTTGCGCCGCCGCCGCGTCACAAAAGTGACGCAACAGCGGCGTAAAAGCAGCGCAAGGGGCTTGTAAATCTGCCCCAAAGTGTCTACATTGTAAAGAAACCAAATATACATAGCTTCATGTTGTTAAACAACTAAAAAAACTAAGATATCTGTGTTTGTTGTAGGAAAAATGGCTACATAAAATGCCGCAAAATTGACGCTAAATTTCCATATTTGTGCCGCTAAATTTCCATTTTTGTGCCGCTAAATTTGCTAATCCATGCCGCTATATCCTGGGGGGTCTGAATAAGATTAAGGTGAGCAGATTTTGAGGAGTTAAAACCGGGATTGCCCAGACAAAAGTAGGACTTGAGCATTGTAGCTTTGTCAATGTGACTATTTTAGCCATGTTGTACAGTGTGGCTGTGTGTGTGTGTGGCTCTGTGTGTGTGTGGCTGTGTGTGTGTGTGGCTGTGTGTGTGTGTGTGTGTGTGTGTGTGTGTGTGAGTGTGTGTGTGGCTCTGCGTGTGTGTGTGGCTCTGTGTGTGTGTGTGTGGCTCTGCGTGTGTGTGTGTGGCTCTGCGTGTGTGTGTGTGGCTCTGCGTGTGTGTGTGGCTCTGCGTGTGTGTGTGGCTCTGCGTGTGCGTGTGGCTCTGTGTTTGTGTGTGGCTCTGTGTGTGTGTGTGGCTCTGTCTGTGTGTATGTCTGTGTGTGTGTGTGGCTGTGTGTGGCTCTGTGTGTGTGTGTGTGTGTCTGTGTGTGTGGCTCTCTGTGTGCGTGGCTCTGTGTGTGTGTGCGTGGCTCTGTGTGTGTGTGGCTGTGTGTATGTGGCTATGTGTGTATGTGGCTCTGTGTATGTGTGTGTGGCTCTGTGTGTGTGGCTCTTTTCGTGTGGCTCTGTGTGTGTGGCTCTTTTAGTGTGGCTCTGTGTGTGTGTGTGTGGCTCTGTGTGTGTGTGTGGCTCTGTGTGTGTGTGGCTCTGTGTGTGTGTGCGTGGGTGCAAATGCAATAGGTCTTCCATTTGCGAGAGATTAAGGTATTGGCATTGTAAATGACAATGCCTTTTATTTATCTGTTTCAAAACCAACACATAAATACAAATGTTGTAATTTACAATGCCAATAGCTCTAACTTTTGCAAAGACGAGACAGGTGCATTGTAAATGCTTGTTTACACTCTGTAAGGAATTCCCTTTCCCTGCTACTACAATAAATATAGAGTTTTCCTTCCGCTTTCCCACCATAGACAGATAAAACAGCAGGATTTATTTTTGTGTATTTTACGAAGGTGTGAAACTACCTGCAATTGTATTATTTATGAACATGAAGTTGTGGCGGTTCACTGTAATTTGTTGTGCTACCCCACTTTTGACAGAACAACCAGATTCCTGGGCTGCCGTTTAATTTATGAACGGCGAAAATACACAAAGGTGGTGCAGTGGTCAAGATGCATGGAGGGGCCCACGCTCCGAATTTTATCAGGAAATGTCAGGCGAAAGTACTGTACTGAGAGGGCCCCCCCCACACCGCAGGGGCTGCGGGGGCCTGTGTTACGACCCTGCCTCCATACACAATGTGATCTCTGCAACAGAAACACGCACCAGTGATCTACATGTGATCAGGGCACACAGGTAATGTTAATTCAAAACATGGATGGAGGTTTGGACGCAATGTAAGGTAAGCACTTTGCTTCTTAGAAAGCACTTGAATATCCATGTAAATAATTAAATATGCTAGCACTCCACGAAGGACATAGTCCCCTCACTAGTGCAGGGTCTGCTTCTTACGCACCTTTCTGGTAGCTGAGCAACCCTGGTTAAGGACTTGGTAAACATCAGCTGCATAGTTTGAGTGGCAATTCAATGAAGATGGGGAATCACGCACATTTTAAAAAACAAGCAAAAATCTTGAGTGTTCCGCCTATTTCCCAATCGCCCACTCCTTTATTAACAACAACAACAAAGCCTTGTTAAGTAAATGGTCTTTTGAAAGACCTGTGAAGTACTCGAGTGCAGCTGCAGTAAAACAGATGGCAGACCACAACAACTCCTCTCCCCCACGGTAGCCAGTCAGGGGGGCCTGGTGTTGCTCTGGCCCTTGGGCCATTCACATTTCGGCTCCCCATGTGCAGAAGCATTATCCCCCCACCCCCGACACTTCCGCGCTAGGCCACCACAGGCATGCCAATGGTTTGTAATGCTTTGGCTCCATCAAGTGGCGCAAGAACTATGAAAATCAGTGACACTCGGTTTAAACCGGGTCAGCTGATTTTCATCCGGTAGGATACTGTCGGGCACAGTCAGTTTTAACCGATTTCTGGACAGCCTAGGTATGAGTTGTTCTTTGGGAGGAAGAGAGAGTCTCGAAAAAGAAAATCCTCTTCTAAAGGTTCCTTGTGAAATTCTACCCCATGGTAATAAGCAGCCTGGTTAAGGAGATCAAGATAACCAATGTTATCATCAGGTGGGGAAGGTCTAGAGCAGAGTTCTTCAAACTTTTTGATGCCGAGACCCCCTTGTAAAACCTTTTTTGGGGTAAGGACCCCCTTCCGACAAAAGTTTCTAGAAACTGGTACTCCTCATCATCATCTTTTGACAACCATAAATGCGCCTGTTGGACCTCATCAATTCCATCCATCATTCATCCACCCACACTTTCACACATCCATCCATCCTTTCATCCTTCCATCCATCCATCCTTCCATCCATCCATCCATCCATCATCCATCCACCCTTTCATCTTTCCATCCATACATCCATCCTTTACCTATCCACCCTTCCATCATTCATCCACCAGCCTTTTCTCACATCCATCCATCCATCCATCATCCATGCAACCTTTTATCCATCCATACATCCTTCATCCGTCCACCCTTTCATCCTTCCATCCATCCACACTTTCATCCATCCATCCATCCATCCTTCATCCGTCCACCCTTACATCCATACATCTATCCTTCATCCATCTATCTTTCACCCATCCACCCTTTCATCCTTACATCCATCCACCCTTTTATCCTTCCATCCATAAATCCATCCTTTACCCATCCACCCTTCCATCCATCATTCATCCACCCAGCTTTTCACACATCCATCATTCATCCATGCAACCTTTATCCATCCATACATCCATCCACCCTTCCATCCATCCATCCATCCTTCATCAGTACACCCTTTCATCCTTACATCCATCCACCCTTTCATCCATTCATCCACCCTTTCATCCATTCATCCACCCTTTCATCCATCCATTCATCCTTCATCCGTCCACCCTTTCATCCTTACATCCATACATCTATCCTTCATCCATCTATCCTTCACCCATCCACCCTTTCATCCGTCCATCCATACATCCATCCATCCTTCATCCATCCACCCTTTCATCCATCCATTCACCCATCATTCATCCACCCATCTTTTCACACATCCATCCATCCATCCTTCATCCATGCAACCTTTCATCCATCCACCCTTTCATCCATCCACCCTTTCATCCATCCATTCATCATTCATCCACCCACCTTTTCACACATCCATCCATCCTTCATCCTTACATCCATGCATCCACCCATCATTCATCCACCCACCTTTTGTGTGCCTCTCTCATGGGGGGGGGGGGGGGGGGAGCAGTCAGTATCTCTCTGCGTCTTCTTCCTTCTTTCCTGATCATGGGAGGGCATCTCTGTGCCTCCCTGCTGGGGGCGGGGGACGTGTCACGGGACCCACAGCTCCAGGCGTGCAATATCCATTGACCTCAAAGGGCTACACTACAGCCTCCTCCCCCAGCCCCCCTCCGTCCCCCCCCCCCACTTCCCCTCCTCCCCCAGCTCGAAATGGCTTCAGGGACACACACACACAGCCACACCCGAGTACTTGACAGGTCTTTAAAAGACCTTTTACTTGTTAATGAGGCTTTGATGTTTTTCACACCTCGGTGTGAATTAGGCCTCCACCGTGAGCACCCTCGATCAGCCCAAGCCAGGAACTGCACTCTGACAGAATCTGCGACCCCCTTCCAAGGACTCCACGACCCCCCTGGGGGTCAGGCCCCACATATTGAAGACCTCTGGTCTAGAGGGATACAAATCAGGGCCATCGTCTGTATTTGGGTCAGTGTGGTAATCATCCCAAGCATCAGGGTCCTCATCCTGATCCCAACCCCCTTCATCCTGTGGGTCAGGTGTAGTAGGCCTAAGTGATGAATTGATGGGTGTAAGGAGCAAGTTAGGATTAGGAGGAGGAGAAGGAGGTGGATTGTAAGGAAGAGAAGGGTTAATGCCCATATTCTTTTTAGGAGGAGCATGGTGGTTGTTTGGCAAGTTAGCTTTCCGTTTCCTTGGAATGGTTGCTTGAATATGTCCTGTGTTAGGATTTATAACTACTTTTTTCTGTTTTGGGTCGATAATTGGCTCATCAGACGGAAGCTCTTTGGGGAAAGTGAATTCATCTCTCCGGGGAGACTTCGGTGCCAAAGTTTTGGCTCCGAGCCCTTGGGCATTGATAATTTAGGCTCAGTGTCTTTGGGCTTCTCCGAGTCCATGGTTTTTAAGGATTTGAGCTCTGAGTCTTTGTTTTTGGAAGATTTCGGTACCGAATCTTTGGTCTTGGAGGATTTGGGCTCTGAGTCTTTGGCTTTGGATGGTCTCTGCTCCGAGTCATCGGACTTGGAATGTCTCGTCTCAGAGTCTTTGGGCTTGGAGGGGTTCGGCTCCGAACCTTTAGGTGTAGCAGGTGGAACCTTCAGTCCCAAAGGTATCTTGCTCCCTATGTTTCGAAGCCAAAAGTGTGGGTTCAGCATTGGAGCGGGTCTGGCTCAAGCCTGAGCCCGAAGGCTTTATTTTTTGTTTCGGAGCCGAGCTGGAGGGCGGGGCATCGGAAACGTGTTGTCGGGGCCGACCTAAACCGGACGGTGAAGAAGGGAACGGAGCCTTTGTCTTTTATGGAATGGGTACAGGGGGTGTGTACTCACTGTTCGCTGCCCAGCAGTGATATCTTCTTCTTCCTCCATGTCGGAGTCAGCATCGGATATGGAGACCTGTTCTTCTTCCTCTGGCGCCAAAGTTGAAGGTTGAATGCCGGAATCTTCTCCGAAGATGCATGCAGATTTAACACCCGGACAGACGTGTGCGAATTGTAATCAGGGCCTGAGGTCCTAATTTGAGGTTTGGTCCCCAGTCCTGCCTGGATGGCGGAGGTGTTGACCTCTGTCAGCCTATTGGATGACAGCTTGCCATAGTCCGAGAGCTCCACACGCTTGGTAAAGATTTCAGTGCCTGTATACGAGCTGCCTCCACTGCAGTTAATGAGGAGGCTCTGTAGCTTTCCTGAGCAACCACCATGTTTCATGCGGCTGCTGGAACTAAGTTTCCTTTTTATTTTTTTAACTCCTAAAGTAGAAAAATGCATCAGCGCATCCACCCTAAGTAGGGTGGATGGTCTGAGGCACTTAGATAAATAGCCCGATAACTGTGAAGCTGCCAGTCTAAGGTTTCCACTAAGGATAAAGGATAGTTTGTTACTCTGTGTCGAGTGGGTGGACCAAGAGTTATGCGGACAGCGTACCTCACCACATTTGCTGCAAAGTACCATATCAGTCTCCAAATAAGGTCTTAATATGGCTGCATACCCCCAACAAAGAAACAAAAGATTATGAGTGATGGAGGAAGGAAGGAGAGTAATGAGCAGGACAATAGATGCCACAGCTAGTGCTCTAAATTTCCAGTCAGAAAAACAGGTCAAACTAGTTCAAGGAGCAGCCAGGCAGTTCTCATTAAACGAGAATACTACTGCTCAGTTCACTATGTGGCAAATAGAAGGTTACTTCCCAAGGAGTTGTACATGGTCGGCCATAATAAATAAAATGCCACTGATACCAAACGTTTTGAAAATCAAGATAGTTGATTGGAAGAAGGGTATACAAAAAACTGGGGCTGTGTGCCAAGCACAAACTGAAGAGGTAGATAGAACTTATAAAGCAATCATACAAAAAGACCCAGTGAGCAATAGGGGTGGTTGGTGATTAACAGCCAAATAAGTGGAACTGGCTGGCTACCTCTTCCCACCTGCCAGACACACCAGTTGTGGGGAGGAAGTAGACAAGTGTGTGTTTACATAAAGGCTGGGACCAAGGAGACCACCATGCAAAGCCATGCAGAGGACATTCGGCACAACACTGAACAATTCAGTAACTGTTGACAGCATGACAACAAACGTACTCAAACACAACTAGAACAAGACTAAGAACTTGGTAGGTTAAACCGCCATCTGGAGTTTGGGCTTTTCCTGTTCTCTGCTGGTGCCTCCTCCATTCCTAGTCTCTTTTCAGGCATCAAAGTTACAGCACTCTCTTTGGCCCCTCATACTCGTTCAGTGGGTTCCTCTAGCTTTTAGAGTTGACACTTTTAGGTTTGAATCTGTTTTATTGATTTTCAAAGAAAACAAAAAGACCAACCATACAAATCCGCTTTCATCTACATCCAGAAGCAGGATGAGAATACAACTGGAGTAGTTTAGCCTGAGTGTAGAGGTACAGAGAAAGTAAATCATTAGTAAACAGTAATAGGGAGATCATTGACAACCCGTAGCATGGAGTAGGGCAACGTGCCCAGATCAACAGGTCTAGTGTCCAGACTAGGAAGACGCTGTTGCTCCATCAATGCCAAGTGCAGCCTTTGCAAGGTAGAATACCTGAGCGTAGGCAGGGCAGGTACGTTCTTTGAATTCCTGAGAAAGAAAGCTTATACATGGCCCCCATGTCTTGTCGAATCGTGGCAGTTTGCATGTCACCACTGCTGTTAATCTCTCCATGCCCAGAAGACCCCAGAGTTCATGCTGCCAGTCTGGTCGTATCAGAATGGTGTTGCTCCCCCACTTAGCCAATATGGGAAATGCTACTTCCCAGTATGCATCTGTTCTTGGCATGTAGAGCTGTAGATTCGTATACTTATTCATAGATCGCCATCTAGTGTTGGGCTCGGATGGTTGCACTTTGTTTTTGTCTTGGAAGAAGTCTTTGTAGTCACGAGGTAGGTGACTCCTCCTTAGGACGATAGTGCGCATGGGCATCAACTCCATCTCCAGATTGTTTTTGCCATGGAGGGTTATGATTGAGTTAGTAAGAATTAGAAAAGATGTTCATGTGTAATGTATCTAAGTAAGATAGTACTAGAACAGATAGAGGTATCCGGGGAGGGGGGGGGGGGGAGGGGGCGTATACGAATCTACAGCTCTACATGCCAAGAACAGATGCATACTGGAAAGTAGCATTTTCTGTTCGAGGCATATGAGCTGTAGGTCGTATACTTATGCAAAGACTATACAGCAGTTATCCCCTTGGTGGTGCCTACCTGTATCTGTTGCAATGGTTTGAAAAAGTGTTCTTAATACAGCCTTGCCCACACTAGATTGTTGTTTTGCTTTGACAACTACACAATAGTGTTTTGTGAACGTGTGAGGTGTAGACCAAGTTGCTGCTTTACAGATGTCGTCTAGGGGAATGTTCCCTAAGAATGCCGTAGATGCCCCTAGTTTACGTGTGGATTGAGCTCTAGAGGGAATGGTTAATGTGCGTTTGGCTTTAGCACAGCATTTTTGGAAGCATTTAACAATCCACCTTGCAATTCCTGTTTTTGAGATAGGATTGCCATTATGAGGATGGGAGAAAGACACAAAAAGTTGTTTAGTGTTTCTAAAGGATTTTTTTTTCAATGTAGTAAAGTATTGCTCTTTTCGCGTTTAGCGTGTGAAGAGCTCGTTCTGCTACGGAGTCTGGTAGAGGAAAAAACACTGGGAGTTCTACAGACTGGTTAAGGTGAAAAGCAGACACGACTTCAGGTAGAAATTTTGGGTTAGTCTGTTGTCTGTTTTGAAGATAAGTTGCTATGTCAGCGAGATGTAGTCTAATGGATGTATACGGTAGGTTACATTGTTGTAGATACAAAAGGTAACAGATGATGTTTTGAATAGAAGCATCTAGTGGGTTGATTTGGTTGTTTGTACAGTAAATCACAAATCTTTTCCACTTTGCGGCATAGCAAGCTCTAGTGGTACGGTGTCTAGCCTCTTTAATGATGTTCATGCAGTCTGGCAGGAGATTGAGGTAGCCAAACTCTAGGATTTTAGGTGCCAGATCGCAAGGTTGAGTTGACTGGGATCCGGCTGTCTTATCTCTCCATGGTTCTGAGTGAGAAGCTTGGGCAAGAGGCGTAACTTTTGATGAGGAACTACTGATAGTTCCAAGAGGGTTGTGAACCATGGCTGATGACCCCATGTGGGAGCAATCAGGATCATTGGGAGTTCCCATTCGTGGATCTGCTGTCTCTGACGACTGAGCATATCTGCAATCTGACTGTGTACTCCTGTTAGGTGTTCGGCAAGGAGATGTATGTTCTGAGGAATGGCCCATCTCCATATGCTTTGAGCTAGGTGTGAAAGCTGGAGACTGTGTCCCCCCCTGTTTTGTATGCGAAACATTGCGGTCATGTAGTCTATACGGATCAGGACAGCTTTGCCTACAAGGTGGAGTTGAAAAGATTTTAATGCTAGCATGATCGCCAAAAATCCAGGTAATTTATGTGGAATTGTCTCTGTTGAGGGGTCCACATGCCCTGAATGGTCTGGGTTTGAAGATGAGCTTCCCAGCCAGTGAGCGATGTGTCTGCTGTTAGCACTATCTGTGGAACTGGGTCGAGGAACGGCCGCCCTTTGGAAAGGTTTTGTGTGTTTCACCACTGCAGAGAGCGATGGGTGCGGTCGTCTACCAACACCAGATCTGTTAGTTGACCTTGAGCCTGGTTCTACTGACATGCCAAACACTCCTGTAAAGGACGCATTTGGAGTCTTGCATAAGGGACAGTGAGAATGTAAGAGGCCATCATCCCGATAAGCTGCATGAACACTCAAGCTGGCAGCCAATGTGTTGAGGCTGAAGTTTTTCAATAGAGCTTGAATGTCGGTTATCCTGACTGGGCTGGGGTATGCTAGAGCTTTCTATGGTGGCCCCTAAATAATGTTGTATGCTGAACAGTTGGAAGTGGGACTTGTGAGGTTTACAGTGAATCCCAAGTCGTGAAGCAGTTGGATTGTTTTGTGTGGGTGTAGCAACACAGCTGCTGTGTGACCTGGCTTTTATGAGTCAGCCGCCCAGATAAGGGAAGACATGCATATGCTGCCTTCGTAAGTGGGCTGTAACTACTGCTAGACACCTGGTGAAGACTCTGGGTGCTGTAGTCACCCCGAATGGGAGAACTTTGAATTGGTAGTGTTGTCTGTCTATGACGAACCTGAGATATTGCCTGTGAGCGGGGTGAATGGGAATATGAAAGTAGGCGTTCTTTAAGTTCAGAGTGGAGGGGAAGTCGCCCTGTTGAAGCAGTGGGAGCACCTGTTGGAGAGTGACCATTTGGAAGTGATCCGACTGAATGTAGAGGCTTTGGGGTCTGAGGAACAATATGGGCCTGAGAGAGCCGTCCTTTTTTGGAATTAGGGAAATAGAGGGAGTAAACCCCTGTGCCTTTATGAGGCAAGGGGACTGGTTCTATTGCATGTTTTTGTAATAGAGAGAACACCTCTTGTTTGAGAAGTGTCAGAAGTTCCGAGGACATTGGACGTTGTCTGGGAGGAATATCTAGGAGAGTAGAGGTGAGTTCCAGGCAATAATCATACTGGATAATTTGTCTTACCCACTTGTCTGTTGTGATTGAATTCCAGACAGGTAGGAACTGTGAGAGACGTCCCCTGACAGGAGTGGGTTGATCAGGGGAAAGTGAAGGGAAGTCACTGTTTGATGGTAGAGGAGTTACGGTTATTGTTGCCGCAACCTCTTCCCTTACCACTGTTGCCTCTGTATCCTCAGCGAAAGTATCCTTTGGAGGATGTTTGAGTGGGGCTCTTGTAGGAAGAAGAGGGATGTTCGGTTCCGGAGCCAGCCCTGTAGAAGGAGTGGTGAAAAGAACCTCTAGGGGAAGGGATTTCTAAGGCCCCCATGGACTTAGCAGTATCCGTATCTTTTTTCATCTTCTATAAAGATGTGTCAATTGAGGGCCCGAAAAGATGCTCTTGATCAAACGGCTGATTAGGAATAGCCGATTGCACCTCTTGTTTGAATCCGGAAACCAGGAGCCAAGCGTGCCTGCGCAACAAAACGGCAGTGTTAATGGCACAAGATGCGGTATTAGCCACGTCGAGCACACATTTAATTGAGGTATTTGTGATCAATTTCCCCTCTTGGATAAGGTTGTTGGCTTTTTGTTTGTACTGGTCAGGAAGGTACTGCATGAGCTTTTCAAGTTTATCAAAGTGCACCCTGTCTTACCCGGCCAATAAAGCTTGGGCATTGGCAATCCACCAATGATTTGCAGCCTGTGGCGCAATACGTTTACCAGATGCATCCATTAGTTTGGACTCCTTATCAGGCAGGGGAGTGTCGCCTGTACTTTGAGAGTTTGGCCTTTTGCGTGCATTAGACACCACAAGAGAATGTAAGGGGACTTGACCTTTAATGTAAATTGTGTCATTCGGAGCTGCCTTATACTTTTTGTCTACCCTGGTGTTGAGAATTCTGGCCCTGACAGGGCCTTTAAACACTTCTTGAGCATGTTTGAGCATGTCCTTTAGCATTGGCAGGGTATGTGTGGATTTTTGCAAGAGTGCAAAAGTTTCAAGTAAAAAATCTTTCTCTAAGGGATCAGAATATAACTGTAGCCTGTGGTAATGGGCAAGAATTATTGTGGCCCTGACAGGGTCTTTAAACACTTCTGGAGCATTTTTGAGCATGCCCCTTAGCATTTGGCAGGGTGTGCATTGATTTTTGCGAGGGTGCAAATGTTTCTAGAAAAAATCTTCTTCTAAGGAATCAGAATATAACTATACCCTATGGTATTGGGCAGCCCTATTGATTAGTTGCGCAAACCCAATATTGTCATCAGGTGGAGATGGCCTAGATGGATAGAGGTCCGGGTCATTATGTGGGTCGGGATCCGTGTTGTAGTCATCCCAAGGGTCTACTTCGTGTGGGATGGTATGATCATCATCCCCATCTGTATCTATATTCCCATCCCCATCAGTATCCTCATCATCTGGTGTTTGAGGTGAAAAAGTAAGTTGTGGGGAGTGAGGTGGAGAAATTGAAAGATTTGGATCAGCTGGAGGAGGAGAAGGAGGTGGAGAGGTGTTAGTACTCATCTTCTTTTGCTTCAAAGGTATTTCAGCTTCCTTTAAAGTGTCCAATTTTCTCTTTTTTGGAAGTTTGGCGATGACTTTGTCAATCTCTGATAAGATAAAAATATTTTTTTGTTTTGGATCCGAAAAGTCAGGTGTGGGTAAAATGTATTTTCGGTGCCGAAGATTTTGGGTCAGTATGTTCTTTGGACCGAGTCTCTGGGGCTTTTTGCTTGTGCTCCTTAGGTTTTATAGGAGTTTGTAACTCAGAGACTTTTTTCGGCTCCGCCGATTTTTTTGGCTCTGACGATTTTTTCGGTTCAGACTGTTTGTCTTTGGTATGTTTCGACTCCAAGGGTTTCGGCGTCGGGGTTGTCTTCAGTGCCGACGAAGCAGGGCGTGGCACATCTTTGGTCTTGTGCTTCAGTGCCGAAGGTGACATTTCAGCACTGCAATGGAGCTGGCTCAAGCCCGAGCCAGAAGGCTTGTCTTTAGGTTTCATAGCCGGACCCTAGGGCGGGGCGTCTGAAACATGTTGCCAGTGTTGACCCGAGGGTGAGGGCGCTATCGGAGCCTTAGATTTGGGTTTTGGGATAGGGGCTTCTGTACTCACAGACCGCTGAGCTGGGGTGATTGTCTCCTCTTCGATGTCGGAGTCGTCGGCCTCGGTGACGGAGATGCTTTCTTCATCATCTTGTTACTCCGGCTGGACATTTGGATCTGCTCCGAAGATGTCCGGAATCGAGCTGCTTCCGCAAGACAGTTTGTGACGTCACGCCAAACGATCACGGATGGTTTTCTTCGACCTGAAAGATGCACAGGCCTCGCAGCTTCTGTCTTTGTGCTCCAGGAAGAGGCAGAAATTACAAACCTCGTGCAAGTCCGTGTGTGGGAACTTTGCACCACACCCGGGACATTTTTTAAAGGGAGTACTTTCCATTGACTGCAGTCGAGACAATACCATTGAGTGGAGAGGAATTGCGCGTTGAAGGGGGGGTTCGAAACCGATGTCGACCCGGAGCACAGCAAATCAAACCCAAACCAGATGGCGGAAAAAAACAATCTGGAGATGGAGTCGATGCCCATGCACACTATCGTCCTAAGGAGGGGTCACCTACCTCGTGACTACAAAGACGTCTTCCAAGACAAAAACAAAGTGCAAACATCCGAGCCCAACACCAGATGGCGATCTAAGCATAATTATATGATCTACAGCTCATATGCCTCGAACAACCTGTTTCGCTGCACAAAAAGGCCAGGGTAATAGCTCGAGCCAGCGCAGATCGCAAAGGGTAGGTGAGGGCATTGGGGAGGCCTAGTAATATGTAGCTAGGAAATCGAGGTATGTCTGTATTATACATCTTGTTGATGACCACCAGTATATCCGACCAATACTGTTGCAATTTGGGGCAGTGTCAAAGAATATGGGTAAGTATACCAAGGTGGCCACACTACCTCCAACAACTATTCTCCCCACATGGTTGCCATTTAGTCAGTCTTGCAGGCATGTAGTACAAGTAATGTACAATTTTCAATAATGTTTCTTTCCTGGAGGTGCTACCAGCGGACGTTCGAGCGCGATGTAGGATGTCGGTCCATTCCTTCGATGTGAAGGAGTGCTCAAATTCCAACTCCCATCTCTGCTGAACAGGGGATTTAATATTAGTTGATGATGTGTTTAGGAAGGCGTATATGTAGGAGAGGAGGCCCTTACCCATAGTACGGGTGAGGAATGATCTCTCAAAGGGCGTGAGAGGTCGACTAGCGTGCAGTTTTATGTGTGGTTGTGTAACCCAGTGTCTAATGATGATATATTGCCAGTGTTCACTTGAGGGGATTCACAATTCAGCTGGACTTGCGCAAAATTTAACAGGCCATCCTGTTCAAATAGGTCCCCCAACCTTTTACAGTTGGAGGTCTGCCACTGTGAGAACGCCGCTCACTGAAAGGCTGACGGGAAGTAAGGATTATCCCTAATCGGTGTCTGCTGCGATATGCGGGAGGAGAGAGGCTTTGTTAGCTGTTCCTTGTCCCAGGTGCCCACCGTCGCCCTGGGCACGGGGGAGATATCGCCCCTGCTAGACGTTGAGGTTTGGGGAACCAGGGTATCTTCTAGATATGAAGCCCAGCTATCGCTTGATCAATGAAGCACCAGTGCTTTTCAGTGGGGGCCTAGACCACTCTACCATGTATCTGAGTTGAGCCGCTTGGTAATATTGCATCAAATGAGGGACTCCCAGCCCACCCTCAGCCGTAGACCAGTATGCATGCTTCTTCGCCATACATTCCCATTGACCATCCCATACGTAGTCTTCAATAAAATGTTGTCGCTTTTCAAGGACATGGGGAGGCTGGAGCAGCAGGGTCTGCATCATATATAATATTTTAGGTAGCAGGGTCATTTTAACTGCTGCCAATCTTTCCAGCCAGCAGATGGAGCCTCCCTTCCATAAGTGTAAGTCTGACCTGGCTGTGGTGAGAAGCGCAGCATAATTGGGTTTGAGCGTAGGGTGTATTTGTAAACCTAAATACGGCCCTCCCTGAGTGGCCCAAGCAAAGG
The DNA here is from genome assembly GCF_964263255.1 of Lissotriton vulgaris. NCBI lineage: Eukaryota > Metazoa > Chordata > Amphibia > Caudata > Salamandridae > Lissotriton > Lissotriton vulgaris. The sequence goes on along the minus strand of NC_141685.1, from coordinate 1,126,436,717 downwards.
GGAAAAGGCCTTCCAGTTGGCTTTGGTACGCATGGGGGTCAGGGAGATGGAGTTGACAGTTATAAATAAGATTCCACCATGTTTACCCTGTAATACACAAAAATCTGTTGTCAATGCAATTATTAACTTGCTGCATATAGGAAGGCCCAATGGAACTATGTGGCAGGGAAAGACAAAATTATGCAGTGTCGTTGACTAACCTATGCAGCGGCATTGACTAAAGAATGCAGCAAGAAAAGGTAAATTATGCTTAATAACGTTGCACAATTTGTGACCGTATTACATCACCGTCGTGACATTTTTAGGTCTGACATTTTCCTCTGATTTGACTAAAATTAAATATATTATAATTAACTTACAAGAGGCACTGCCAGCCCTCTTCATTCTTTGGTGTGTTGCTGTGTCACTCACATTTATCTTCCACACACTACATCATAAACCAAGGGCCACTTCAGCCATTTGGTAACATCACTGTGAGTGATGATTCTGCCCTTTCACAATGAGCGCAGCCACACACAACAACACAAAGTAGTTCCCTCCAGTGCTAGGCAGCACTATGGCACTGTGTGACTTAAGACCAAAACAAACCCACATTTTCTCTTTTGAAAAATGCTTTCTTTTTTAGGCCTGCAAGATCCCAGCATCTCCTCAAACGCTGCTATCACACTCTCGCTCACACAATTGGTCATTTAACTTGTAAAAAGATAACATTAGGAGGCTGATTTAGAGTTTGATGGACAGGTTAATCCGTCACAAACATGACTGATATCTTGTCCACCTAATTACATGTGCATTATTTCCTCTGGTATTTGTAATAAAATGGATGGGATATCTGTCACATTTGAGGCGGTTTCCCTTCCGTCAAACAGGCCCTATGTCATATTGAGCTTTATCCGATTTTCAGACAATGAAATCCATAAACGCTTCCCATGGTTAAAATGTACTTTTCTGAACACAGTTTCTCTCGCTGGGTAGTGTGACACAAAAAGTCCTTCTGTTTTGAAAACATTTTACTTTAACCTCTGCGTTTAACTATGTTCACTCATGGGTGTGTCTCATCTAAAGGACTTCAGAGATGCATTCCTTTGTCTGCTTTTATCCCAGAAGTCTTGGCACTTTGTTTTATTCTGTGGCTACCGGCTACACAGAACCACACTACTGCTCATATGTTCATCTTCGAAAGTATTAAGGCAATGCAGACCCAATGTATGACTTCACTGGTCCGGCGCGCTTCAAAACATGCTTTCATTCATTAATATGCAATTTAACTCTCGAAAAAATGAATAATTTAACAAGCATTTTCAATGCAACAGGTCACATTTGCAAGAGTTTAAGCTATTGGCTTTGTAAATTACAATGCCTTTTATTCATGTGTTTTTAAAAGCAACACATCTATAAAAGGGATTGTAATTTCTAATGCTAATAGTTCAAACTCTTGCAAATGCGAGACCACTTTAATGATGGCCGTGCCCCTTTCATTAGACACAGTGTTACAGTGAGCAGCGTCTAAAGAAAGAGTCGCAGTTAACATTAAAGTGAAAGAGTGGTATGGGGCACTTCCACTCAAAAAGAAAACATAAATAATTAAAGAAAGGTTCTGTAGCGCGGCCACTAAAGTGAACGTGGACCTCGCTGTCAATTAGTTCATATGTTCATACAAGTTCATATGGCAGACTGCGAGGCAGGTGTTTTCACCATAAAAGTCAATGGGGGCACCACGGTGAAGGGTTATTTAATCTACCGCCCCCCAGGCCCCCTGGCAAGGTTTAAAAGCAACTTGATAGAGTGTGTCACTGAGATGGCGTTGAGGAGAGATAAGTTTCTATTACTAGGAGATTTAAATATGCATCTAGAAGATCAGATGGACAAAGGAGCAATGGAGTTTCGTCAAGAACTTCAGGCCCTACAACTAGAGCTAAAGGGCCAGCTCCCAACACATCAGCATGACCATCTGCTCAACCCAGTGTTTGCGAACTGGGAGGAAGTCACAGCGGCTCCCCCCGTGCCTCTCCCCTGGACCGACCATTTCCTGGTACCATTTGAAATTTCCCTCCCAAAACACAAGGTGACAGACTCCACTCCCCTTAACTACCCCAGGCACAACTGAGCCAGGTTTTCCCTACCAGACTTCAATGAAGTTCTTATGGCAGAGGGCCCCCCTGGAGGTGACGATGCGGATTCGGCAAATAAATTGCTTAACGCCCGTATCATGGCGGCTCTGGACCAGACGGCCCCTCTGGGCCGGCCGAAGGTGGGCGGTCGCAAACAGAGAACGGCACCCTGGTTCAACGAGGAACTACGGAGTGCCAAGAAGAACTGTAAGCGAGCAGAAAGGCAGTGGAGGACAGCCTATGACAGCCAAGCAAGAGAAAAATATCTCGCTAATAGACGGGCATATCACAACCTAATTAGGAAAACAAAAACGGCCTATTATGCCGTCAGGATTATGGGTGCAGAAAATTCAGCGAAGGAATTATTCTGTGTCTACAAATCCCTGGCTGTCCCTAAGTCCTCGTCAGGATCAGAGGATCGCTCAGTCGCTGCATGCAATCACATTGCAGACTACTTCAGCGACAAAGTATCTAAAATCTACTCTGCCTTCCCTGCCCAACCTGTGGCAGGAGGGGAGGTTAAAATACCAACTAGAGAGGCTGATGGACAAAATATGTTGCTTAACTTCTCCACCCCACCAGTAGAAGACCTGATCAAAATTTGTAAGTCAGTAAAGTCAGGCTCCCCACGGGACCCAGCATCACCTAAACGGTTGGGGGACAGCTTGACGATACTAGAACCACACATTAGGCATCTGCTGGATGTCTCCTTTAGATCCAGTAGTATGCCTATGGAATGGAAACAAGCTGTGGTGCTCCCCCTCCGTAAGAAGCCAAATATCAGCTTCGATAAGCTGGAGAATCTGCGTCCCATCTCCCTTCTACCCTACTTCTCTAAAGTGGTGGAGAAGGTGGCTAATTTGCAGTTAATGCAATTTGTGGAGAACACGAATCTTCTACATCCCACCCAGTTTGGATTCCGGCCTCGACACTCAACGGAGTCGGCGTTTCTCATGGCAACCGAAACCATCAGGCAGGGCGTCGACGAGGGCCATACAATGGCCCTGATCCTACTAGATCTGAGCGCCGCGTTCGACACTGTAGCTCATTCCATCTTGCTACAGTGTCTGAACAAAGGAGGGGTAGGAGGTGCAGCCCTAAAATGGATCCAGTCGTTTCTATCTGGCCGTGGTTTCCAAGTCAGGCTAGGTGACTGCTACTCCGAGCGAGTTGCTCTAGACCAGGGGGTCCCGCAGGGCTCGTCCCTGAGCCCAACTCTTTTTAATCTATATGTTGCCCCGGTTGCCACCATAGTGGAGAGTCACGGCTTGCACATGGTGTCGTACGCTGACGACACGCAGCTGGTCATCTCCCTATCGCGAGCGCCCGGTCTTGCGGCAGACATCTTCAGAGCATGCATGCAAGACCTAACTGCCTGGATGTCCGCCAACTGTCTCAAGCTCAACGGAGGCAAGACTGAGGTGCTGGTGGTAGGGGGAGACCGAGCGGTCTGGACGTCAGAGTGGTGGCCACCCTGCCTAGGACCCACACCAATCCCCTGCCAGGAGGCGAGGAATCTCGGTGTTTGGTTCGACTCCAACCTTACCTTCGGACCCCAGGTCAACCGTGTGATTAGCTCCTGTTTTGGGACCCTCAAGACCCTCAGGAAGGTCCTGGAGCTCCTTCCCATCAAAGCCCGCCAAACACTCGTGCACGCACTAGTCACGTCCAAAATGGACTACGGCAACCTGCTCTACCTGGGGACTCTCGAGAAGAACTTAAACCGGCTGCAGGTTTTACAAAACGCCGCAGCCCGGCTGGTTCTCAGACTGCCCAGAAGATCAGCATCTAAAACCGCGCTCCGAACACTACACTGGCTCCCGGTGAGAAGCAGGGTGGAATTCAAAGCACTCTGCACGTGTCACCGGATTATCAACGGCAGGGCACCTCTCCCCTTACAGGATCTCTTGACACAATACAAGCCTTTGCATTCCCTTAGATCTTCTGGCACGGGACGCCTGTCCATTCCTAAGGTGTCCAAAGCAAGGATGGGTGGCAGGTCCTTCAGGTATCTGGCGGCATCCAGCTGGAATAAACTCCCTGTGGCGTTACGCCTGGAACCCTCAGAGTCCACTTTCAGAGCTAAACTAAAAACATTTCTTTACGCCCAGTAGTGGTTCACCTTAGCATTTCTTCTGCTAGCGCAAGTATCACAGCGCGGGGACACGCCGTCTGGCGTCACCATGCGCTCTACAAAACTCCCTATTATTATTAAATAAATAAGCACAGCCGCTATAGTTAAAGTGGACCGCGCTGTAAATTAAATAAATACCTTACTAATAACAATAGAACAGCCGGCGGCATGCTGAAACATCGTGGGTGGAATAGGGGAAGATCATTAAAGAAAATAGTGCTCACCGACCACATAAAGCAGACTGTGTAACAACACAAGTAAAAAGTTCAGTCCTTATGGGAGGTTACAAATGCAGAGAAGTCGGTATCAAAGAGGGACTACTAAGCCTATTCACGAATGAAAAGCAACTATTTCGAAAGGACAGTAACAGGAACCAATTAAAAAGATGGGCAGGAAACAGGCAGAGCTTCTATTCCATACCTCAAGACAGCATGCCTCGCATTGTAGTGCATGCTCTGTCCAGGCTCGACCTAATAAGAATTGGTGACCAACATCTCCAGAGACAATGGATTTTGAGGTTCAGGGTTCGGGTATCACTTAAAAGTAAAATAGTTATTTTTTCTTCCAGGAATTATTTTTCCTCACTAGATAATTTTAATCCTCGTGACCATTTACTCCCACAAGATTCTCAGCTTTTACACATTGTTATTCACTGTTTCTTCAGATAGGAAATGCCTGCGGAAACGCGTTCACTTCTGCCTTTTTTTTTTGGCAGCCTTGCCACGTGTCACTGATCAAGGGCTCGTCTGACACAGGTAATCAAGCTGACATTTTTAGGTCTCGCATGGCGTTGCAGTGCAAAGCGCTGCTCGCGTCAGCGAAATTTATTGTGAATGAGGAGTTTGAGACGAGGGCTTGAAGCCCCGGTCCTCATTTCCATTGGCTGGCATCACCGTTTATGCTAAACGGTGGCCTGCCATTGGAAATGAGGGTTTTTGGTTCACGTCCTTTCACCTCCGATCGGGACTCGGTGGCCTGCTTTGCTGCTGTTGCAAAGCACTTTCTTATCTTGATGGAGCCATGTGTGTCTAATTAGAAACACATGGTCCCATAAAGACAAGAGATCCCCATGCTCCGGGCTGCAGTGCGGTTCCCCGGAGCTGTTAGTTCCAGTCGGATTGCCAGGCGAGAGCTTTCCCTCTGCAATATTAAAGCTGTAATATATATTCTGGGCAGATTGAGTTGCTGCATGTGACAAGGACGGGCGACAGCTAGGATGCGACCATGCGTTTGGAGCTAACGTAGCGCGGTTTTGATAATAACAAGCAATAATGGACATTCTTAATAATTAATAACGCTGACATCTTACTGTCATCCCTGTGCGACTAGCGTGGAAAATGTTACATTCACAACAAACGTTGCCTGTTCTCCATTGTTAAAATATATTGCATCATGAACCCTATCAGTATTTTTGACGACATATGAAAAGGCAAACACATGCATACCAGCGTTTTTAACCTTGGCGTGCTTTTCTTAGGTGCAGGTAAGTTACCAAAATTGCGAAAACTGCTCTGAACGCGTATTCTTGATTTAGCACTTCATTTCGCAGTGCTTGAGAATGTGGCCAGAAAGACCCCAATAGCATGGCTGAAGAAATGGGACTGGCTAAGTTACACCTTGTGAGCTCCGCGGTTGCAAATGAAGTGTGCTGTTGTAAGGAAATGAAAGTTACAATGGCCCTTGAACAAGAAGTTTATCAGCCGCCGCATCTGTCAAGCAGGGCTTGTCACATTCATCCTCTATGCGTCTGGTGTGACTGAACAGCTTTCATGTTGTCAATTACAAATGTGTACATTTAGCAATGGCTGTAGGAGAATGCTGGCAGTATAAATTACGTATTTTTTGGTGTGTCTCCAAACACAAGATCAATTATTTATTAGCTTTACATCACCGTGTGTTAGCTTGAGGTTACTGATTTGCCCAGTTTATTGATAAGCCTATAGTTTAAAGGGTGTTCGAATGTTTTGTAGAAGACGTAAAACATTCAAAATGAGCATTTATTGTCTTGCAGTATGACCGAGCAAGTCTTGTCACAAGAAGTTTTGTAAATTACACATTTTACTCTTGAAGCATCCAGAAAGTTGTTGTAATGTTCATGTAGAGCATACATAATTGCAGGATAATTTCGTAGTCTTTATCTTAGAGCTACTTTTTAAAACCTGCTTTTCAGAAACGCTGCTAAATGAATCACTGTGCACGCCATTTATGTTTCCTGCTCAGGTTCTGGCGTTTGCTTGGCCCAGAGTGCACATCATAAAAAGAAGAATGCAATACATTAGGAGCACAGATGCATTGAATGCTAGATGACACTGATGTAATCATTCGGTGTGTTAATTTTTTGCTCATTCTGATAAGATGTCCAACTGCATCATGGGTTTAAAAAACCTATTCTAATACGTGTTCAACTGAGAGGTTTACTCTCTATGTGGCGTTTAAAAACCTTTAACAACCATACATGTATGCTCTTCCTATTCTCCTTTAGTTTTATCATTATTTCCCTTTCAGTTTAACAGTGCACCACGTTTTCTGTGAGAGAATGCTAAAACCCTAGCCCTACCCTGTCCTCTGAATGGGGAGAGGGGCTGACCACAACAAAGTGCTCCAAAACCAGTTGCATCTGGTTTTTCCTTAACCCTGTGCTACCAGACAAGGAAATAGGTGTATAAAACGGGGCTGTGACCCCATGAAAGTTGTTCTTCTGATCCTAACCTGAGGTGAGTCTGCTGCGCACCAGGAGGACCGCCACTGGGGACAGCCTCCCTGCTGGAGGGCCCTGTGAGCTGGCCCCTGGGCCCAGCTTTGCCCCCCTGCCCTCTTCATTTCATTTATGGACTTTGGGACGGTTTTTGGCCTACCAGCACCTGGGAAGCGCTGGCCTCCCCCTTTAAAAATAGCGTGTTGCGCCGCTCGAGCGGCGATCCCTTTCTGAGGGATTCCCCGGAGTGGGGATCCCCCTGTCCTTCAGTTTCGGCGCGGGTGCCCACCCCGCTCATTTGCCGGATATTATAGCCCTAGCGGGTGCCCACCCCGCCAGGGACTTTGTAGTTTAAACAGGTGCCTACCCCGTATCACAGCTGCATCTCGAGCTCAGCAGCCCGAGGCCGGGTTCGCCCTCAAGAGAAGAGCCGCCGCGAAGCTACAGCGCTGGGCCGCGCTGTGATTGGCCCCCGCTGCCCGAGACTCCCTTCTTGTCATCCCAGGGCTGCGCTTGGATTGGTTCCAGCCACCCGGGAGTCCCGTCGCGTCATCACCGTGCCCTCCTGCCATTGGTCCGGCCGCGAGGGCTTTCCTCCGAGCCGGAGGACGGGGAGCGGAAAGAAGGAGCAGGGAAGCAGACGACGCAGGCGGGGCTCCCCTGTGGTAGGAGAGCCCCGTACACTGCCTGACCCGGCCGGTGCCTGCCCCCACCGCAGTGACAGGAACCCCGCAGTCAGCCGGTGAGTGCGGGCGTCTCGGTATTTGGTGGTAGAGCGGCCCCGGAAAGCAGCGGGCCGCTCCAACGTTAATCTCAGAATTTGGGGGCATTTCAGCTTCAGAGCCCACGTGGCTCCCACACCCACGGGGGCATTTCTTGGCGATTCAGAGCCCCGTGGCTCCAAGGTGGTTTAGGGGGGTATATTTGTTTTAGAGCCCACGTGGCTCCCACGAGTGCTTGAGGGCATTTTGCTGATTGAAGAGCCCAGAGAGAGGGCTCAGGAGGCACACTGGTGCCCAGATTCCTTTCCATAGCTGCCCAGCACTTAGTGGGCAGCTGCAACGTTTAGGTGGTGCCCTGCGCATTGCTGCATTTGCAGCTGGTAGCCCCGACTCTGCTGGACAAAGGGCGTTTGAGCCCCTGAGAGGCCAAGTGGGCCTGGGGACAGTTTTTATGTGTTGTGCCCTCGCTTAGGGTACATGGTTCTTCCTAATGTATGTTTCTGCGTAATGTGCAATGCCTTTATGCCTGTGATACCTCTAACTGTGATTTTTATGCGTAGGTGGTTGATTTACCTAGTGTAGTTTATGCTAGTGAGTTTATGGTTCCCTGCGTGATCTATGCCTAAGGTGATTAGTATTGCGTAGTGTGTACCTACCTGTTACAAGTGGTTACTGGTTGTGTCCTACAATTGTGATTTTGTGCTACAATTATTCTATGTTCTAGAAGTGCTATTTCTACTAAGTACTGATTCTGACAGTGGCCCACGTGGCCAGGTCATGTGTATATAATCCCCTGTAAATACTGACCAGTGTCAGTTGGCACAGTCTATCTGTGTGATTATGATCTAATGTGTTTATGGTAATACAAAGGCTATTTTTATATATAACCTTGTGTAGAGTTCCTTTTTGTGGTGTGCCTAGTGTGTTGCTGCTGTGTGTGTGTGTTGCTCAAACACTTTACACATTGCCTCCAGGATAAGCCTGACTGCTCGTGCCAAGCTACCAAGGGGGTGAGCAGGGGTTATCTTGGCATGCATCTCCCTTGCCCTAACTAGAGTGGTGGTTTCTGCCTGGCTTTGGCGCAAGCCTTAGCCAACCAGAAATCCCATTTCTAACAATAACGATGCATTATTATCATTACATTTTCCTTTTTGAATTGCTCAGAGAGTAGTGGGGCTACAATACTCCGCCGTGGTGGAGGAGCCGGTGTTGCCTAGTTAGAGGCAAGAGCTGCATATTCCATACACCATGCAGCGGTGAGAGTAGGAAACACCTCTCTCCTTCTATGCCTCCTTTTATTGGCCCAGCTCAGCAGCGCAGGGACAATAAAAGGATGGTTAAAGAAAGGGTTTGATAAGATTTTATGGGAGCTTTTCTAAAAATTGCAGCATTTTTACAAAAGCCCTGATTTCACCATTTATTTTTACAAATCACAAAATCTCAAAATCCTAAAATCCTGGAGGGTCTGTTATATCTAATGGGATCTGTAATAAATTGCACGGATATTTGTGATGCTTGTGGAAGAGTAACCCATGTGCCAAATGCTAAATCAGACCCTTAGTCTTACACATAAACTCTTGTGATTCAGTAAAAAAAAAAAAGGAATACTTCTTGTTTTTATGTGATTACTATTACTTAGAAACAAATGGGATTAAATATATATTATATATTCATTTTTCAGTACCTAATTGTATGCATTTTACTGCTGTGATTGTTTTATTGAAATTATAGCGTAACATTGGTATTAACTACTGGTTTACTATGACGTTCAGTTTTTTATTTGATATCAAAGATTTTAAATAATAAGCAAATAAAAGGGACTTTTATGATTGATTTTCCTCTTGTCGCAGCTTAAATAATTTTATTTAGGCTGGCCGTGTCTAGAGCATCAGAAATGATATGTGCTTTTTAAAAAGTCCACAAATAAAAAAAAAATAATATACGTGAAATGCTCAATTCAGGCTGTGCTTACCTGGATACAGTCAGGGACCCCAGTGCTGTCCATGCGACTGGCCACATTCACAGTGTTGCCCCAGATGTCATACTGTGGTTTTCGGGCACCAATGACACCAGCGACTACTGGACCGATATTCAAACCTACATGGGAGAGAGAACTAGTGAGCACGGTCGCTAGGAGGTTGCAGTGCACAGTGACTTGATAGAGCAGGTGCTCTAATTATTCAACTGTTGTGTGTGTGTGTGTTCGGTGGGTGGAGTGGGGGCAAGTGGGCGGGGACAATTATGTGCCAGGGAGAATGGTGCAGTGACAACCCAATCGCTAAAGATGGACAACAGTGCGCCGAGTAGGGTTGCCACCTGGCCAGTATTTTACCCAAAAGGCTGGTATTTTTATGACAAGGCCAGAAAAATCACAGGGAATATTAGCATAGAGGCAGTTTATTTTCTCTTTGAGAACAATAACTTAAAACACCAAGTACATTAGCAAATCACTTCAAAAATAGTGTACTGCTATGTAATCTACCTCGAGATGCTTAATAACGCAAATTAAACATATTACATGACAAAAAAATAATACAAAGGATTGTGCTGAAAATCATATTCTTGAACTAGATGGTACCATGTGGGGTTGGGTTTGTTTTCTGTCCACTTAGACTGAATGGACAAGTTACTTACCTTCGGTAACAATTTATCTGGTAGAGACATAGTCTTGCCGCAGATTCCTTAACTTAGAATATCCCCAGGTGTCAGACTGGATCTGGAAAACTTTCTGCAGCAGCACCTCTGTGAGCCGAGAGGCGGCGACGCCAGTCTCCACCCTGACGTCGTCCACAGACATGAAGTCAGAGGAGCCATATATGCCCCTCCCGGAGTGCTAACATCAGTTTTCTTCTTTTTCACATCCGAGCGCGGATCCTGGAAAACCAGCAGTTCCTTCACCTGGTTTTGGGCCTTCTCGACACCCTCAGTGTTGTGGGAACAGTATGCAATGCCTTCCGGCTTTAATGCTTGCAAAGCCTGTGCTTGTCAGATGTCTGGCACTGACCGGCACCTTATCTGTATGTGGTGTCTCTGTGTGCACCACGACTCCAAAAAATGCGGCGCATGTCAGCGGATGAAGCCCAAGTCCCTGAGAGAGCGCTGTATGTAACTGCTGGCCGTAAGGATGTCCGGTCCAGCTCCTTCCCATCGCCGCTCCTCCTCTCGGGATTGGGCTCGTTCCCGAGGTCGCTCCCGCGACCGCCATGTGAAAACAGGTATGCGTAAGCACAGGCGTCGCCTGCGGAGCTCTTCCCCCAATATCCGTGCCGCTGCCGCCCATTCCTCTCGTGCTCTACCAGGACGTGTGCATGGCAGGCACATCCTCCTTATCCTCTCTTTCCGGGAGTTGGTGCAACCCATGCCCACATGGAGGCCTATTCTAAGGCACTCCAGGCTTGCTTTGAGTCGCCCCCTCTCCCTGGTGCGGCTTCGGGTCCCACAGAGGTAGCAGGCACTCATGTCGAGTCCTCGTCTGCGGACGTTTTCCCGGCACCGGCTGTGTGCATTGACTCAGATTCCGGAGCAGACGCAACACCAACAAGCCAGGGCCCAGACCACAGCCCACCCAGTCCGTCAGCGCATAGCCCCGAGCGGCTTCCTGCGCCGATGTCGGAGGCGGCCCCGCGACACCAGTTTATTCATCTGTTTTATTTGATTTTTTTTTATCAAGCACAACTAAACACTCATGGTGGCAGGTGCTAGTGGAGGGGGAGCAAAATGAGTAGCGGGAAAGTCAAGAACAAGCGCAAGAGCTGGGAATGGGAACCAATCACTGCTTCTGGTACAATGGACAACACTAACGGAAGCGCCACCAATATGCTGAAAGATGTCAAAGCCTTGGACATGCAATGATCCAGTCTTAGGCGTCTGAGTGGCAGGACTGGAATAAAGCTGAGGTAGGATGTCACTTGGACAGTTATGATTATTCAAATGCCATGCTGAAAAGGTGAGTTTTCAAGGATTAAAAAAAATGAGGTTTTCCTTTTGACCTTGTGGCACAAATGGACCCCCACAAATCAGTGGGGATTGAGAGAAGAGAATGGGGTGTATACTAGAGCATGGTGCCCAAATGTGAAGGTGTGGCATCTTTACCCTTTACCCCCTTAACTGCTATACTTGTTGTTGCCATTATGGGCTAAACCATTTCTCTAGGATTACCCAGAGTTTGTATTTGGCCTTTAAATGAAACGTATGTTCCCTTGCCTTTCTTTTTTCTTTCCTTTAGTGCGTGGCCTCCTTCACTGTGAGCCAGTGCCAGGTGAGGTGAGGTTATTCCTCCCTACAATTTGGGTGAGTTGATTACCATAGGACTAATCAGTGTATTGCACACTTGATAGCTTCCTTGTAAATAGCAATAATGATTGCCATTTCTATCTTTTCAATTCTTTACATACAGGAGAAGACACCCAACTCTCTAATTTTGAGGAGTTGGAGCCACTTATTCGTTTTTTGACACAGTAAGTCAATGTTGCAGTAGTGCATCATAGGTCCTGAAGAAAGCCTATCCAGGCTGAAACATGTCGACCAAATAAGATTCATGGTGAATAGCAATTCCTTGCATGCTATTTTTCACTCTGCTTTTAACCATACCACCTTGATGGTCAGACCCAATAAAGTTTTCCTAATGACATCAAGGTAGGTATTTTTAGAACACTTGGATTAAAAGTTCTTTCCTTTCTTTTTTCACAACTTTTTGAGCACTGCAACTTAACCCTCTCAGTCTGCACTTGATCATCTCTATTGGTTGAGGGTCTACATGATGGTCCAAGTTTTGCTAGCCTTAGGTTGTTCCTAAGGAAGGGCACACTGGATACCACAATTGTCAACCATACTACCCAGATGACGATGCTCCGCTATTGAGCGGGCTGATGGGGATTTTTTCTAGCACTTTTGAGGCTATCTTTCTAGTTCTCTCTTCTCCTGTGGTTACACATCTCTTAGGATTGTTATGACCTATACATTAACCTGTTGGTTTTGTCTTACAGAGTGAACACTATTTAGGTTCCTGTACGCAGACTCTTGGTATCTCTCGTGTTGTTTATTGTTAACATTTGTATTCTCCCAAATAAATATCACTATCACATGAGGCGAACGTATCACATGGGAGGCAAAGTAGAAAGCCTCTGTGTCTGCTGTGTGACTAATTACCCTACTGCTGAGTACCCAACTGTGTGCCAAATGTCAAAACTCAGGACCCTGAGATCTTTATGAAAATGTACAGGATGACCTGTGGGCCAGTCCACAGAATGGGGAGGGCAATGAGGAATCTGTGGCCAGATATAGTATCTACCAGAAAAATCTGGTTTCTGATGGATACTTCTAGCCGCAGGTTCATCACCTCTAGGAGAGATACCATAGCAGTATGGCCCAAGGTGAAGGGTCTCAGACGTAGAAGCGGACCAATAAGAACAGAGAGCTGCAAAGTGCCCATCTCTGTAGATCAGACTGTTGAGGTAGTAGTGCTTCATAAATGCATGCACCACTTTCCAGTCTGGCAGATGTTAAAAACAGGCACTTCTAATATCAATGCTGTTGTTGCAGCTCTGGCACCGGGAAACATGCACACAGGCGTTCTGGGTGTTATTTTTTGGGCCGTGCATAGGAGACTTAGTTAGTGGACTATCCACCTTAACAGTAACCTTTTTTGCACATTTTTTCCTTTTTTTTGCCCCTGAGAACCCCACAAAGAGTTGATCATCCACACAGTCTTTGGTACGGTTGATGTAAAAGCTCAAAGCCCTCTTAAGGTTAAATCAATGGAGGCTCTCGTCCTCTTTTAAAGGTGAGGGTTGCAAAAAAGGTTCCCGGAATATTCGATTGGCAAACATGGAAGAGAGTCAAAAACGTCATTAGGAAGGCCGAACAGCTCTCAGTACCAATTTATCGAGAAATGTGGCGGCCAGGTACACCAAAATAGTGAATAGTTCACTCACATAATGTGCTGATGTAATTGCAATGAGTAAAAGTGTCAAATGTTTTTAGTTTCAAGAGTCGTAAAGAACTGCTGTGAATGTGCTTGAAGGGCGTGCACAAGAGGATAATTAAGATCCAATTGTGACATAACATCTTGGGTGGAAACATGTGAATACATTCTTTATAGCAACTTAAGACTTAAAAATTACAGTTGATAAGTCAAATACAGGAAGAAAGAAAGGATGCACAAATAATCTTTCATTGTGCCCACTACAAGTCCTTGTTGGCCTAACGAAAGAACAAACAAATGAATGCCTGAAAATCTGGACTGTAAGTTGGTCACTGTTTTTGGCCAGGTACCAGGCAACAATAATGTCCTAGAGGACAGTGTTGAAATGTAAATGTTATGCATTCATTTTGCTCGTGTATTGCTTTATGTAAAGTTAGCATTTGCGGCACCATTTTAAGTTAAGTCGCCATTTTGAGCCATGATTGAAACTAATTTCTGTCTCACTTGTGCCTGCCTCAGCGAAAGCAGCTGCTATATTATTGTTATCCCTTTCTTGTATTTCTCCAAGGTTGAGCTTTGCTCTGCTAATGAATAGACTGTTATTGTCAACGCATACCTTTAGATAGGCCTGCTCCCACCCTTAGAGCAGCAGAGTAACCTTGACGCTGAGATAACATGTACCCGGTCCTGGGATTGCAACTCATTCTTCTGTATCTCCATTGTTCACTAGCTACCAACTGGAAATTTCCAGTTTGGGCGTTTCTTTCGTGGTTCTGAAAATGTCCATTATATGTTACCCTGTTGCAGTGGCATAGCAAGGTCAGGTGGTACCCGGTGCGGAAAATGTCTTGTCACCCCCACTGGAAAGAAAACCCCCTCCCCTTCCTTATCCATACGCTCTCTGCACATATTTGCTTGACAACGTAGCAACATAGAGGGAGTCGTTGCTAAATAACTCCACTGGTTAAAATTAAAGAAATGCTAGCCCTTGTTATAAAGAAGTGCCAAGACAGGTTAGGAAAGTAGTGCTAGCTTTTTTATGGGAAAATACTGGTTACAAAAGTTGAGTTACGCAGTAATTTCCATCTCGCACGTTATTAATTTGATTTGTATTGCTCAGCTAAGCACTCCTCCTGCCCTCCTACCAATCGTCTCTCCAAAGTTTTTAACAATAAATAAACAGCTCCTATGTTTATTTTTTTCCCATTCTAAGTGAAAAGGGCCATTAGTGTTCAAGACATGTCTACTATCGATTTATAGCTGGAGTTAAAGAGCTGGCACTGAGAGAGAGGGTTGGCACATATTGATGTGGAAAACATTGCAAATTTTGGACGGGAAATTGTGACGCTGCAATACGCTTGCGAAGCTTTGGCATTTTGTGTTTTCCCTTGTGGCGAACAGGTCTATCTGTGGATGACCCCACTGCTGGAAGTACGGTTGGAGCACTGATGGATGTATCTCCCACTCGTGCATCTGGTGGCTGTGTCTGCTGAGCAGATCCGCCATCCGATTGTCCTTGCCCAGGAGGTGTTCCGCCATGAGGAAGATATTCCTCTGAATGGCCCACTTCCACATGCTCTGAGACAGATGAGACAACTGTGGAGAGTGTGTTCCTCCCTGCTTCTGTATGTAGTACAAAGCAGTCATGTTGTCCATCCGGATCAAGACGACCTTGTTGCACAAGTGTACCTTGAAAGCTTTCATCGCCATGAAGATTGCCATCAGTTCCAGAAGGTTGATGTGCATCTTCTTTTGCTGTGCTGTCCTTAGTCCCTGCACTGTGTAGTGGAGTACATGAGCTCCCCATCCCTGGAGAGACGCGTCCGCCGTCAGTACAATTTGTGGAACAGGCTCTTGGAATGGTCGGCCCTTGCAAAGGTTTCGTGGGTTCCACCAATGTAGAGAGTTGAATGCTCGACCGCTCACCAACACTAGGTCTTTTAACTGTCCTTGAGCCTGATTCCACTGACGTGCTAAGCACTCCTGAAGCGGACGCATATGTAGTGTCGCGCGCGGGACTATGAAAATGCAGGAGGCCATCATGCCTATCAACTGCATGAACACTTTCGCTGGAAGCGAGCGTTGAGGTCTGAATTTCTGTATCAGCAATTGCATGCTGTTTATTCTCACTGAATTTGGCTGAGCTTTGGCTGCCAGAGTGTTTATTGTCGCACCCAGTTACTGTCGCACGGGGGCGGGCTGAAGGTGTGACTTCGGATAATTCAGTGAGAATCCCAGACTGTGAAGAAGATGAATGGTGTGGGACATGTGGCTGGCACACCACTGAGCCATCTTTGCTTGAATAAGCCAGTCGTCCAGATAAGGGTAGACATGTATGTGCTGTCTCCTGAGGTGTGCTGCTACTGTTGCCAGGCACTTTGTGAACACCCTGGGTGCCGTCGTTACTCCGAAAGGGAGGACTTTGAACTGATAATGTTGATGTTGAATAGTGAACCTGAGATTCTGTCTGTGTGATGGGTGTATGGGTATATGGAAATACGCATCTTTTAGATCCAGTGTTGCGAGGAAGTCTCCCTGACTGAGTAACGGCAGAATCTGCTGCAAGGTGAGCATATGAAAATGCTCTGACAGAATGTAACTGTTTAGAAGCCTGAGGTCCAGTATAGGTCTGAGAGAACCGTCCTTTTTGGGTATTAAAAAGTACAGAGAGTACACCCCTGACCCTTGGTCTTCTACAGGCACAAGCTCTATGGCCCCTTTTTGCAGCATGCTGACGACCTCCTGCTGCAACAAGTGTAAGTGCTCTGCAGACATAGGACGGTGTCTTGGTGGGATGTTGGGTGGAGTTGACGTTAATTCCAGACAATACCCGTACTGTACAATGTCTTCCACCCACCTGTCTGTGGTGATGGACTTCCAGACTGGCAGGAACTGTTGTAGTCTCCCCCCGACAGATGTTATATGGTCAGGGGGCAGTGACAGGGCGTCACTGTTTGGTATTGGCAGAGGATCTGGAACTGTTGTTTCCTCTGCCTCTGCCCTTGATGTTGTTTCCACGATATCCACCCCGGTTGTTCTTTTTGTAGGTGGATTGTGTACCTCCCTTATTGCATTGTGTCTGTTGTGTTGACTGGCCTCTTGAGGGGCTTCTAGTATTGGAGCAACGAAAGGAGCCACCCCGAAACTGCTGTGACTGCAGAGCCCCCATAGACTTTGCAGTCTCTGTGTCTTTTTTAAGTTTCTCAAGGGTGGTGTCAACCTCAAGTCCGAATAAGAAGTCTGGGTTAACTGGCTGATTGAGGATAGAAGTTTGAATTTCAGGTTTGAATCCTGAAATTCTCAACCAGGCGTGTCTTCTTAACATAACACTAGTGTTGATGGCCCTAGCTGCAGTGTCAGCTGCGTCTAGAGCGCACTTGATAGAAGCATTTGTTATTAGTTTCCCCTCCTGGATGAGTAGCTCTGCCCCCTCCTTGTACTGATCAGGTAGGTGTTGCAACAGTGTCTCAAGGGTATCATAATGTGCCCTGTTATATCTGGCCAAAAGTGCCTGAGTGTTGGCAATGCGCCAGATGTTAGCCGCCTGCGCAGCTACTCGTTTTCCTGAAGTTTCCATAACCTTTGACTCTTTGTCAGGAGGAGGAGCATCACCTGTAGTCTGGGAGTTTGCTCTTTTACGTGCATTAGAAACAACCAATGAGTCCAATGGCAACTGTCCCCTTATATAAGGAGGGTCCACAGGGGCCGGCCTATATTTCTTCTCAATCCTTGGATTTAACACCTTGGCTCTAGTGGTATCTTTAAAAATGTCAGCAGCATGCTTGAGGACCCCTTTGAGCATGGGTAGGGTTTTGACTGCCCTTTCCGAAGTTGAAAAAGTGTCAACCAGAAAGTCTTCGTCCACAGGGTCAGCATGTAGCTCAACATCATGATTACTGGCTGCCCTCTCAATAAGGGCGTTAAAAGCAGGTTTGTCCTCAGTAGGAGACGTTTTCACACTGTACACATGAGTGTCCGGGCCAGTCTGCGGATCCCTTGAGTCAGCAGGGTCCGTCCATTGTTGGTCTTGATCATCAGGATCAGTGTCCACATGATAGAGGTCATCCTCATTGTCATCATCCCCTGCCTCCACATCTGAGTATGTTGGGGAAAAATTTTGAGGGTCCTGTCCATAGTGATGGAGGGGTTCCACAAGAGCTGGAGAAGTTGTAGAAAGTCTCTTTTTCTTCAAGGGAATCTTATATGATTCCGTGGGAGTCTCTGGCATTAACTTTCTTTTGTGTATGGACAGTCTCCCCGTTTCCGAGTCGATGAATTGTCTCAGCTCTTGGTCTTCAGGCTCTTCCGCAGCCTCCATTTCCGTCGACACATGTTTAGTGGCGCCGATAGATTGTTTCGGCTCGAACCTCTTCGGACGTGTCGACGCGGTCTGAACTTGTCCGACCAGCTTCAGCGTCGGGGCCTTCTTCGGTCCGACCGATGTAGCCTTATCCTTGACGCGTTGGAGCGACTCCGACACTTCTTTGGCTATGAACGGACTGGGTCGCGTCGACTCGACAGGGTCCTTGGAGCCAGCCTTCGACTTGTCCGTAGGCCTCGACCGAGGATCGATCCCGTCTTTCGGTTCAAGCTTTTTGTGCGAATCGACACCCTTCGGCGTCGGCCTTGGTGGTTCGACAGCCTTGACCTTGGTCTTCGGTGCCCCAACCATCGGCTCGACGACCTTCTTGAGCTTTCCAGCATCGACGGCCATTTTCTTTTTCTTCGGCTCCGAGGGGTATGAGGCCTTGGAGCCGACGAGAGTCACTTGCACTTTCGGTTTCGGCAAAGATGCTGTCAGTTTCGATTTCTTTGTATCGACCGATGGCGGTTTCGAAACCGCAGGCGCTTTAGCAATGTTCGAAGCCGGGCCTTTATGCGGGGCTGTAGAACGAGATTGTAGATCTTGGGTAAGGCCTAGTGGCGATCCCTCGACCTTTTTTTTTTTTTAATTTGTTTTTATTGCAGAATTAGAAACCACAGAATACAATGGCTCAACCAGTCCACTCATAATGTCCCCCCCCGGTCAATCAATAAGACGTATACCATACACAGCCATTCAGCCCGCATCCCGGAGGCCGGGCGGCATAGTACCTTAAATAGCAGGAAGGCATCACGGTGAGTGTCCCTTAGGGACCATGGTCGAAAGAACATTTTTCGTATCTGCATTTTACCCCCCCACCCGCAACAAATAACAGCGTCAGCCATCCCACGTGTGCAGATCAATCCTATTAGCCGCTTCTAGACCCGTCCCGCGCTCTGTGGGGCCTAACACGCCTGACCCACTCCCCTCTGCCACCTCCCGCTCATCCCTACGCCCCACTGGCCCTACTCAGCTCAGAGTCACTATCGCAGTCAACCAATCCCCTGGCTTCCGACCCCCCCCTGAACACCCACTAACAACCCCCCAATGTCCCCTTCCCGGCAACTGCTAATGGTGTGTGTCCTGTATATAAGTGTAGTATGGATCTCCGCTACAGTGTCAATGACATCTCCGAGTTGGAATGCCTCACGGTGTCCACAGGTCCCATCCACTCAATCCTCTTCTTCCACTAAGGAGTCACGCAAGGCTTGCACCACCAATTCCCACGCACGCGCTGCATCCAAGGCCTTCTCATTACCAAGCTTGACAGCCTGCTTCATTCTGAGCACACTCTCGCAGTCAGACCACCGCAACAATTCATTCTTCCACCTCCTCACTGACGGCCCGCCCCTGGACTTCCAATGCCATGTGATCTCTCTTTGTGCCAGTATCAAACCCAGGTCAATAAATTTGCTCGTCACCTTAGTGTGTTTGGTGTGCGGGAACCAGAGCAACAGACACGCCGCCATGTTGAAGTCTACTTCCCTGTCGGTCACGTCGTTTAGGAGGTCCCCCACCTCTGCCCAATAGGCCTCAAAGTGTGAACAACCCCAAAACAAATGGTCCATGTCCGCCTCCGGAGACGAACATCTCGGGCACCGTGCGTCCTGCACCTGGAAGTACCGCCAAATTTTTTCCGGGGTCAGATAGGCCCTATGTAGCACAAAGAAATGCACTTGTTGGAAACGCGCATTCCTTGTGCCTTTCCATGTGCGCTGTAAAATATGGCTCCATACCGTGTCCGGAATAGGCCTGCCTACACTCTCCTCCCATTTAACTTTGAGCCCCTGGAGCGGTTCCAGTCCCTCGTGCAACATCCTGTTATGGAGGCAGGTCACAGCCTTAAAGGTACCCGCCGCCATCACCACGTATTGGCACGCCATTGTGGTGTCCGGTTCTAGGAGCCCTCCCTTCCAGTGCTTCTGTATAGCCGCTACCACCGCCGCATGCAGGAGAAAGCCCCCATCAGACAGCCCGAACTGTTCCTGAAGGACTCCGAAGGGCACCAAGGTCCCATTGACATACAGGTCTCCCACCACCTGAAGTCCCGCCTCCTCCCATTCCAACAAAGGGGACCAATCGCCCCCGTGCGGAAGGGCCGTCAGCATGCCAATCGGTATCTCCGGCGCGTAAGGCCGAGTCGCCCTCGCCCTCCTAAGACTTCTCTGCCAGCACAGCCTGAGCGTCCGTTCCTCCAGTGTGAGGCCCCGCAGCTCCAGCCTCTGCTGCATAACGATATAGGACAGCACATGGCCCTGTATCCCCAACTCCCGATCACACTCCGGTCCCCTAAACACCCGGGTCACATGTTGCGTGAGAACCTGGAGTTGCGCCGCCAAATAATATAGCTCAAAATCAGGAACAGCCATCCCTCCCTCATTCTTGGGGCGTAGCAACGTGCTCAGAGCCACTCTACGGCGGCCATTTCCCCACAGGAAACCAATTATCATCGTCCTCAGGTCCTTAAAGATCCTCTGAGGAATCCAAATGGGAAGCGTCCGGAAGTAGTACAGGAGTCGGGGGAGCGCCACCATTTTCAAAAGAGCCATTCTTCCCAGAACCGTCAGCGGGAGGGTCGACCAAAAGGACATGCTGCCCCTCAGCGCCCGCACGCACCGACCAATATTGCCTTCTAATAGGTCCGTGGCCACGTGGTAGATACGGACTCCCAGATAAGTAAAACAAGATGGTTCCCAGACCACCCCCAAGTCACGCGCAGGGCAGGGCGACTCCGCTCTCAGCGGGAGCACACAGGTCTTCGCCCAGTTAACCTTAAGGCCCGACAACTGGCCAAACTCCGACAACAGGTCCATCGCTCCTTCCAGGGCCCGCTCCGTATCGTCTAAATACAGCAGCAGGTCATCCGCATATAGCGAGATGTGATGTAGCCGCCCGCCGCTATGTATCCCCACGTATCTGTCACCCGACCTAGCATGGACCGCCAAGGGTTCCATCGCCAGAGCGAACAGGAGGGGGGAAAGGGAGCACCCCTGTCTCGTGCCCCTACCCACCGGGTACGCCGCAGACACCAAACCACCCAAACGCACCCGCGCCGTCGCTGAGGAGTACAAGACCTTCGTCCACCGGCGGAACCCATCGCCTATGCCAAACCTCTCCAGCACTCCATCCAGAAAGACCCATTCCAAACTGTCGAATGCCTTCTCTATGTCCACTGATAAGACCGCTTGGGACCCATCCTCGTCCAGGACGGCATCCATTATCCCAACCAGGCAACGGATATTCAACGCCGTGCTCCTCGTGGGGATAAACCCTGCCTGATCCCTGTGTACCAGGCCCGTCATGTGTGGAGCCAGCCTGGCGGCCAGAATCCGACTCAGGATTTTGTAGTCCACCGTTAACATGGACAACGGGCGATAGGACCTCACATCCGGGGCATCCCTGCCGGGCTTTAGGAGCGGCACAATCAAAGCCTCCCTCATGGATCCAGGCAAACCCCCTATCTCATAAGCCTCCGTGTACACCACCAGCAGTCTGGGCGCCAGGCAGTCTGCAAACTGCTGGTAGAATTCGCTCGGTAGCCCGTCCACCCCAGGCGTTTTATTCCGAGCCATATTTTTAATGGCCGCCCGTATTTCAGCAAGCGTAATCGGACCGCCCAACTCTTTCGCGTCCTCCTCGTCAAGGACCGGAAGCTGCCTCGCCCCTAGGTACTCCGTAATTTCCTGGGCCTCCACTCCCAACTGGCTCTGGTACAATTCCTCGTAATACACACGAAAGCACTCCAACACCGCTGCCTGAGAGTATACCGTCTCTCCCAGTGCGTTGTTGATGCTAAGGACCGGGCAGCCCCTAAGTTCGGGGTTAGCGAGTCTGGCCAAGAGTGTGCCCACCTTATCCCGTTCAGCATGCGCTCTGATGGCGTATTGCCTGTAGTCGTAACATCGCAACCGCTCCGTTTCGGTGGCGACCACCTCCTTCGCCTCCAGCAGCCGTGCCTGCAAGTCCGGCCTTGACGGCCTGCGCCGTTCCAAGTCCCTCAGACTCTCTTCCGCTTTCCCAAGTGCATTCAACACAGTCGTACGAGCATTCGAAAACCGACCCAGGCATACCCCTCTCACCACCACTTTCATCGCATCCCATTCAGTGGACCTACACGTGGCCGTGCCCTCGTTCTCGCCAAAGTAATGATCTATGCCCTGCTGGACAGCCTCTCTAAACACTGAGTCCTCCAACGTGTCAGGCCGGAGCCGCCATGTTGGGATCGCCGAGCGCTCCCGTTGCCACTGGATATGTACCAATAGGGGATTATGGTCCGAAATGGTCCTAGCCAAGTATTCCGTGTGTGAGATCAATGGGGCCAGGGATCCGCCACAGAGCACTGAGTCTATCCTCACGTGTAGCGCATGGAGAGCCGAGTAAAAGGAATAGTCCCTGGTGTCCCAGTGCTGTTCCCGCCACACATCCAGCAACCCCCACCTGTCCTGCCAATCCTTCCTATGCATGGCCAACTTACGCACCGGGGAATCAACAAGGGGGGGGTGAGACCTATCCAAGACCACATCCGTGATAGAGTTAAAATCCCCCCCAAGTACCACTGGGCCCGCTAGGAAAGAGGCCAAGGACCCGGAAAGGCCATCGAAGAATTGGGCCTGATCAGTATTTGGCGCATACACACAACAGAGAACCACATCCCTACCATACAACCGCCCCTCCACCGCCACAAACCTGCCATCAGGGTCCACCACTTGGTTCAGCACCTGGAACGGTATCCCCGCTCTCACCCAAATCAACACCCCCCTGGCATAAGCTGAATAAGTGGTACCGAACACCTGGCCCCGCCATCTTTTCTGCAACGCAGCACATTCCTTTTTTGTCAGATGGGTCTCTTGTAGCATTGCAATCTGGACCCCCCCTGCGCACCAGATATGCGTGCACCTTGTGGCGCTTGACTATGGTTCGCAGCCCCCGGACATTCCATGTTAGGCATTTTAAACTAGGTAACGTCCCCATACCAGCAACAAACAGTCCAGGTCAAAGAACGCCATTTCACATCCCCACCAAAGCAGTTGCCCCCCCCGAAACAAACTCTAAAAAGAAAAACACCCCAAACCCCACTCCCCAGGACAGAGCCCACAAACCCAGTGTCAGCCCCGATCCAAACCTCAAACCAACCACACATACTCCTAACCTGTGGTCTCCACCACAGAAGGCCTTAAGGGCCCTGGGGGGGGTGAGTTATCGCTGACCCCAGCTAGCGGAGCCCGCGCCCCGCGCTCCCATCCCATCCTGCCCCCGTGGCACCCTACCCGGCAACCCGCCCATCTCCAACAGGATACCGCCCTACCATCAGATCTTGTCCAAGTTCCAACACAGCCTTAACCATGAAATATCCCATCAGAAGTCTGGGGGGTCACCACCGCCCCCTTTGAGCTTTCCGCTTCCGAAAGGTCCTCTCCTGTCCTGCTGCCCTCGCCGCCAGAGTCCGTCTCCACCAGTTCACTTTCCTGCTGCGACCCCGTAATGGCCGCCGTCGCTGCGAGCGCATCTCTCTTCTCCGCAGCCATTTGGGCCTCCCGTTTCTCCCGCTGGCGCCTATTGCGGGACCGAATGCGTTGCGATTGTCTGATCTGAGGCAGTTTAGGCCGATCTCGCCTACTTTTGTGCGCCCTATCCGTCCCCGCTCTGTACGACTCCAACCACTGCCAAGCCTCATCCGGAGTCTGAAAGAAGTGCGTAGTCTCATCCAGGATGACCCGCAGCTTGGCCGGGAAGAGCAAGGAGTATTGAATGCCCTCCTCTCGCAGCTCCTTCTTCACCGCCAGGAACGATGCTCTATTTCGTTGGCCCGCCTGGGTGTAGTCCGGGAAGATTGTGACCCTGTTGTTCTCCACCTCAAACGGGCCCGACGTCCGAGCCCTCTGGATGAGGAGGTCCCGGTCCTTGTAATGGAGGAGCCGCACCACCATCGGTCGGGGGGGGCGGCCAAGACCCGGCGGGCGAGCAGGCACCCTATGGGCTCGTTCCAGGGTAAAGAAAGGAGTAAGCCCCTCCAGCGCCACCACAGTCCGAAACCAGTCCTCCATGTAGGCCACCGCATCCTCCCCCTCAATTCGTTCCGGCAGGCCTACGACCCGCACGTTATTCCTCCTATTGCGGCCTTCAGCATCCTCCGCACGGCGCTCCAGCGAGTCCAGCCGGGCCAGGATATCCGTGATCTTATGCTCCGCGGTCACCACCGACGGTTTCAGATCCAACAGCAGCTGATCATGGTCCCTGACCTTATCCGCCAGCTTCGCATGGTCCGCTCGCAATATCCCCAGCCCCGTGGCCACCTGCGCGATGCCCTGCTGCAACGCCTGCTTGGTCGAGGCGATCGCGACCTGTATGGCATCCAAGCGTCGATTCAGTCGCTGTTCTTGGTCCAACTCCGGCGGGGGGGTCTCGCCCACCTGGGACAGCGCCGCCCGGTCCCCCTGTCCGTGCTCCACGGCCACCGGCCCTCCCGTAGCCGCCATCTTAGGGTACTGCGTCACAGGCCAGGAAACCCGTCCAGTCCTGGCACTCGTGGGTCGGTGCCAACTTCCCAATATCAAGCAGGATCAGGCGCCACCGCCGAAGTCCGCTGCTCCAAGGGCTCAGTGGGCGAGCACTGTCCGATCTGCCCCCTCGTAAACCTGGAGGAGGAAGGGAAGAGGGAGGGATAGCGGCCAGCAAATGTCCACAAAAGTCCAAGCGGGGCCGGGTCCCCTGTCCCCCGATCTTCAGGACAGTCACCCTAGTCCCTACCGCATCGATCTCTCGGCTGTAGGGCCCTCCATCAGTCAGCACCAAGGCCGCTCAGTTTCGATGTCCGGAGCCGCCCGTCTGCTCCGCCGCCATTTTCTTCTCACTCTCGGCGACACCTCATCCGCCGCTCATCAGGGTCTCCTCGGGGCC
This sequence comes from Lissotriton vulgaris, assembly GCF_964263255.1. Lineage (NCBI taxonomy): Eukaryota > Metazoa > Chordata > Amphibia > Caudata > Salamandridae > Lissotriton > Lissotriton vulgaris. Next base: position 1,126,411,872 of record NC_141685.1, on the reverse strand, counting down.
AGCAGTCCCCCAACAACTTTCTGCCGACGCCCAGTGGTCCCCCTATACTTCGTAGGGCAGGAGTGTCGACCACGGGTCGCCCAGGGTGCAGAAATCAGGAGAATTAGCGGGATTCCGCGCGGAGCTGCGAGCTCACGCCGCCATCCCGATCGGCGTCCAAGCCACGCCCCCCGTGGCGACCCCTCGACCCGAGCCTTATTGAGTGCGTTATTTTCGGCCCCCGTGTAGCCGGGTTGGCCTAGCTCTTCGCCCGAGCTATCTTCTACGGCCCCAAGGGCCTCCACGTCGTCTCCTACCTTATCGACGACGTTCTCGTCTTGCACCTCTTCATCTTCGGCGTCATACTCGGAGTCATGGCCCGAAGCCGGATCGGAGCAGTGTTTCTGATCCTCCAGATCAACGACCTCTTCGTCTTCGGTCCCAAAGATGTTCACGGGAACAGGCGCGGACTTCTTTGACTCCAATCGAGCCGCGCGTCGAATCTTGAGGGTTTTCTTCGACCTGAACCGGGCACAGGCCATACAGTTGGCTTAGTTATGGTCTGGGGACAGGCACTTGTTGCACACCAGGTGGACATCGATGTGTGGGTATTTTGCATTGCAAATGGGACACCTCTTGAATGGACTTCTTTCCATTTGAGATCTAAGATCGGGTAGAGTGTGGAAAGAAAAACCTGTTGAGTCCTCTAGAAGCAAAGGCACCGATACCGAACGAAACGATACCGACGCTATCGAAAGCCTTTTGGCTTTGTAGAAAGTTTTCCTAACTTGAGCTAAGATAGTAACATCCGAACCCAATGGCGGAAAAACAATCTGAGGATGGAGAGGATGCCCATGCGCACTGTAGTCCAGGGGAGGAGCCACCTATCTCGTGATACTTCGAAGACTCTTCCAGGACAACAATGTGCAATCATCCGGACCCAACACTAGGCGGCGATCTATGCACAGATATGAATTCAGCAGCCCACATGCCTCGAACCGTTTAACGCTCTTTACGGTTGAGAACAGACAGAAAAAGCGCATTATCTTTCATGGCAAAAACTACATTTGAAAAATATGTGGCGATTGTCAACCACTTTCACAGAAGCTTTTAGATGAACTGGTCCACCTACCAGGCCAGATCAGGAACCGCCCCCGTTTTCCTGTGTGAAGCCATTTCCCCCTACCTACCTTCCCGAGAACTCCGTTCTACTCATTTGGCCCTTCTGTCAGTTCCTCGTTTTAGAAAACAGAAGTCCGGTGGGGCCAGATTTGCAGTGCTGGCTCCTTCCTTCTGGAACTCACTTCCATTTACCCTTAGGTCGTCATCTTCCTACTTGGAATTTCGCAAGCATCTTAAGACCTTCTTGTTCGCCAGATCTGTAGCTGTATAGCCCTCTTTCCCGCATCCACTGGTCTTCTGCTATTTAGCGCCATGAAACCGATTCTGGTATAAGAGCGCTCTATAAATATTTTAAAATTCAAATTCAAATTCCAGCGAGGGCACCTGTTTCACCTGCAGTTTTAGTCAGCCCAGTCGCTCATAAGGCAGAATCTATCATTCAAGTGTGGCGCCCTTTCACCCCTACAAATCTCGCTCTCTTGACTGCAACACTGAAAGTCGTGAAGAGAAAACAAGTGGAGGTGGCACTGAACAGCGTCATTGTTTACTTGGGGAAAGGTTTCCGTAATGGCTTAATTCATAGTTATTCCTAAGCTGAAACGACCTTGTAGACATCTGTTCAAGTGAAAAACTGTTGTTTGCCTTTGTAATGTGGAACCTTCTGGTAGTTCTCCAACTGTCACTTGATTGCAGAAGGTCTTTTCTGTTCAAAGCCCACTTTTCTTAACACTTCGTATTTGCTTTTCATTCTCTCAAGTCCCTCATCTGAAAGAGGTCCAATAAACCTTAGTACTCGTGGAGGTCATGGATGTTGAGTAGCTGCACCTTTGGTCCAAAACAGAAAACCCTACTCCAGAAGTGCAGTCACAAAACCACACTGTTAAGAGACCAATTGAACACCTCAGTCCTTGTCAAACAGGTTCCCCATCCTACTAGAGATGCATCCGTTGTCAGATAGAGGGGTGGTCCTTCTGGTTGCCACACCTGATCTCTGAAAATGTTCTCTTTCCTTATCCATCATATCAAAGCCTTCTTCATGACTGGTCTTAGACTACATGATCCCATCCTCCATGCACTTGCTGCCCCTATTCAGCCAAATGTTCCTGAATGAGCCTCATTTGGCACCGGCAATGTTGTAGCCGCTGATGCAGGGGGCATTCGTTCCAGCAGTGCTTTGAGCATTCTCACTTATGCATTTTGTCTTTTTTGCAAAACAGCCACCTATTGCTTCCATCTATGGTCTCCTTCCAGCAAAGGCTACACCATCACTCTTTCTGTCATGATACTTGCTCCCAGAAACACTAGATCTTTGCCAAATTAGATTTCTTTTTGTTGGTGGCTAACCCTAGCCTTAGAAGTACTGCCATCAAAATAATTGGTCATACTTTTTTTCTGAAAGTTGTCCACCCTTATGAGCCAGTCGTCTAGGTATGGGTATACCAACCATCTTGCCTGCTTATGTATGCCATGATCAGCCCAAGCACTTCGTGAAGACTAGAGGAGCTGCCTGAGGCCAAATGAACGAGCTTTGAACTGGTAATTGTGTCCATTACCAGAAAATGCAGGTAGGTTCTGGGTTTCTTGTGTATTAGTACATTGAAATAAGCATCTTACAAGTCTATCAATGGCAAAAGAAAAAAAAAAATAGCCTCACTTTATAAAGCGCAGAATCTCTTGCAATGTTACCATCCTGAAACTCTGCTTTCTTATCAACTTGTTTACCGCTTTCAAATCCAATATTGGTCACCAATCTCCGCCTCTGTTCAATATGAGAAAGAACCTTGAGTAGGCCATGTTCCTCTCCTCTAAAAGCACTCTCTCAATAGCTTCCTTTGTTAAACTTTACCAACGTTTGTTTTTCTTCCTGCAAATGTGTGTGTCTTCCTGAGATTCGTAGTAAAGACTTTGGTTCCAGAAATTCTAGAGTATACCCCTGCTTCACAACATCGAGGACCCAGCCGTCCTTTCTTATTTGCTCCAATCCTTCTTAAAAAATTGCTTTCTTCTTCTAACTGGGGGATGGATCTGAAAGAGAATGCTGACTGGAATGTCACGTTCTTCCTCCTTTTGTCTTGAATTTATAGGGCTGACTGCCTCTCCGTTGCCTGTCCCATCTATAACAGTCCTTCTCATTTTCTATGCTGACCATATGCTCAAATACTGCCTATAGGGTAGAAAAAGTGTTCTTTATTGATTCGGACTTTGCCTGTGATATGGTCTCCTGAAACCTCTATGTTGTTCTCTATTCTACAGAATTCCTAGCAACTGAGCGGTGTATGTGTCTGCTTGCATTGCTTGTAATGCTTCATCTACCTTCTTTCCAAAAACATTCTTGCCATCAAACGGCATGTCCATTTCATGATGAAGGTGGAGACTAGATTGAATACAATGGAGAACATGGTTTGCATGGATCAGATAGTCATACGAAAACTGTCACCTAAATGGAAGATATTGAAGACATGAGCTATGAGCTTTTGAATGATGACAAACTACTGGTGAGCCAGATTTGGGTATGAAGAGAACCACATAAGCGATACACCTCTGAATGTTATCAAACTTCCCTCAGGTGCCGAGGGATCAGATCTTCAATAATCGTTTAATAGGAAGGCGGCTAGAGAAGCAACATGGATTTACAGAGTAAAGTTTCTGATTGGACATTGTAGATCTGACCATAATAAATATAAGATGGTGCAGCAGATGAAGGGGAGAGTGGTTCCACAATCGTGGTGCTGCTTAACAAGGAGTATCATTTTTGTTACACAAGGGAACCCAAGGAAGCAATATGCTAGGAACCTTAGGGAATTTTATCTTTATACAGGACAGTGGTCCCTAGACAAAAGGAATTTTTAGAAGATAAATATAGACTAAATAGGCACTATATTCTTTGTCCAACCGGACAGTTTTATTTTCTAATAAACAATTTTTACAAAAAATCTAGTGTGATAACAACAGGAAACCAGCCGATGTCCAACTAACACACTTAGAAAGGGGACAAACAAAGAGTTTGGAGGCAATTTGAACAGCCTGTGTAGTACAATTCACAGTCAGACAATATTGATTGCACACTATAGCTGGAATCAAATAGCACAATTCAATACACATATAGTGTGACTCAAGACCTGGCTGTTCGAGCAGTAGCGGAACCCCCCCCCCCCCCCCCCCCCCCCCAAGCGCCTTGAGACCCTCCGGGTAAGTAGTGCGCTCTATAAATGCCTTGATTGATTGATTGATTGATTGTTCTTTTAAGCATTCCAATAGGTCTTTCTTTCATCTTCTTTGTATTCTTTCCCTTAGCTGCAGTTAACACATGTCTACTTCACTTGGTCCTTCCTTAAAAGGTAACGTTCCATTATCTTTCGCTTACCGATCTTCATCTGAAAGTTGTTGAACGAGTGCTCGTTGATGTACTTCATCTGCTCCATGAGTCGCATGGCGTAGTCAGCCAGTGCTGTTATGTGGGACCTGCCTTCTTTGTCATATGTTGTGTCATTCAGGCCAGACGCTGCCATGTACGTGCTTCCAATAGTTTTGATTTTCTCCAACTGCCTGAACTTTTCCTCGCTGATTATCTGAGGGAAAGAACAGCATTAACAACAGAATTATAAAATCCAAATCCCCATTCAAATGTTCTACCTGGGACAAGTGCCCCAGTACAGTACCGTCCCATGGTTCATAAAAAGTACCTGCCTACAACTTGGATAGGCCATCAGACCCAGACCATATAAACGGGACAAGATGCACGCTTTGCAAAGGCATACGCTCCATGTCTTGCCAAGGGCATCTGACACGTTTTGCAAAGGCCACCCAACCCATGCCTTGCAAATGCACCCAAACCCATGCTTTGCAAAGGCCACCCAACTCATGCCTGACAAAGGGCAGCCTGACTACACTAACAGGCACCCCACCAAAGATTCCCTGGGGCACTGCACTAGCATCTTAAAGGAGGACCCTCCGCCCACCACCTGATCAACTCCTCCCAGGGATGCCCAACCGACAGCTGATCAACTTCCTTTGAGACACTGGTCTGGGAGAGGAGTTTCAAATGGACAGCTCTTAGAGGTACCAAATTGATAGCTCCGGCGACACATTCGAACGTTCTGGGTAAAAAGGATTGCCAACTGAATAATTCAACAATAACCTACCCACATGGAACAAGCTGCCTTTTTCACCTCAACTCCAATTCCACAATGCCACACAGAACTCAAATGCACTTTAAAAATGGTCCCAAATTATGCTCCATCACATCAGCACAAAGCAACCCATTCAAGACACTTGGCTAAAACATGAGAACAGTGATACTCTTCAGTCCACAACGACACTGCTTTCCTATCACTATTTACCTGAAGCCCACAATAATGACCTCTCCCTTCAGTATAAGTTACCTCATCAAAGTCCGCAATGATCTCATTCAGCAGCCGAAGACACTCCACCCCTTCATTGTTCGCTTCCAGCTCTACGTAGAACTCTGAGAAGTTGCTGATTGAGGCAAACATGACTGCCACACATTCACAGGATTGGTAGTATAACTCGTCATTGCGCCGCTCACGTGCTAGGAAATGTGCAGCCACATCCTTGGGGAGGATGTTGTGCAGCAGACGCCGGTTGTAAGCTTGGAGATCCTCCATTTCTTCCTTCTCCCCAGTGGCCTATTGGGAAGGAGAGGTAAAACATGATCAGGTTGTCATGACACTGAAGGACAATGCTTGTACTGTACTAACATGAAGAGAATTAGTGAGAAGGATAACACACTGTAATTACACATCAACTGCTATGGCTGAATAGGTATGTATTAACTTATGGCTGACGCACCGAGAGGCATGAAGCGGCTCTCACATGTGCGTATCCTTATCTGAAAATGCTCCTGTGGAAAAAGTATCCTCGACTGCCATTTATTTTTAAATGCGGATACCCATTTATTAATGAGATGTGAGCAGAATCCAGGCATGGATGCAAATGCATCTGACCAACTCTCATTCAAGGGGTTGTAGAATCATATTTTTTAGTTAATGTGCATAATACTCCAGGACCCAAAGATACAGGGGTAGATTATATAAAACATAGTATCTCATTCTACAGTTAACAATAAAGCTATGCCACAAGGAATCAGAAACTTTAGAAGAGAAAAGCAGAGGAACAGTAGTCCGAGAACATTAAAATACAAAGTCGATATATAACATGCTCAGGGAAGGTAGATCTAGATGAAAGATTAGTTTACGTATTGCCTCAAGAAGTGGATGGTTAGGTGCTCTTCAAAGATGCACATCAGTGTGAGAACCCTCGCTTCAGGATGTACAGAGTTCCAGGCAGAGACTGCCCTTGCACCATGGAAGACCTGAAGTTGGAACTTTTAATATTAACTGCCTATTTCCCCACCGGATATGTTAAGAAGTTAAGGTAGGTTTGGACAGTCATGGTAGAAGGCATTCCTGCTTTGTACTTCAAAGTCTGTATTCACTCGCATTCATGGGGTGGGAAGGAGGCAGACCAGATGGGGGACACTTATTCATGGGGTGGTATCTTGTCAGCAATGTACCTGCTTATCTTAATAGATTACTTTATTTTGAGAGAGAGAAGTTTGGGGTCTCACGGCGTGCATGTGAAGTTCTGGACTCACACTTATTCATGGGTTGGGAGGATCCCCTGGCTCTCTGGACGTATTTAAATATCAAAATAGCACAACCTACTTAAGATACATGTTGACCCTTGTGAGGCTTTGAGAAGGCCACAAAGAGTTAGTGTTAGACACAGAAAGGCTTATTTCTGTCAATGGAGCGCATTGACCATCAAAAGTGTGAAGTGCTCTCTCTGCTACTGAGTCTGGTTGCGGAAAAAAGACGGAGTTCAGGAGTCTGGTTAAGGTGGAAAGGGGCGACTACCTATGGAAGGAACCCTGACCATAGGAGCTTGAATGAAAGGTTTATGTAATGCAAGTGCTCGCATTTTACTAATGCATCAGAGAGGTCATTGCAATCAGGAAAGCCAATTTCCAGGAGACGTACTAGAGAGGCCAAGAATGGAGCGGTTTGAAAGGGGGACCCATGAGTGTGATGATGATGATGATGACTATTTTTTAGATTTAGTACCTGTGTGGGGGGATTCCTCGAGTTGATGACCCTTAGGAGACCCTCCATGAAGTCCTTGACTTCTGGCATGAGGTAAGTGAGGAACGTTCCCTGTTTTGCATGGAAGCTGCTTTGGCAGCTTATGGAAGTATAAGCTCAGCCGGACTTTTCAGATTAATTAAATAACATATGGTGTTTTAGGCCGCAGCTTTTAAGAGGTTTAGATGTTTAGGAATAAAGTAGTGAACGAATATCTTCCACCTGGCTTGTAACATGCTTGGATAGATGGTCAACTGGATTTTTGGACGATGTCTGTGCATTCCTGTGGGAGACACAGGTAACCAAACTTTAGGATCTCAGATGCTAGATTGAGTTGATTGAGGTCCGGGTGCCAGATCTGACCTTGGTTCCTAGTGAGAAGGTCTGGCCTGCTGGGGATCTTCTTGTGTGGACTGAAGTATTTTGAGGACTGCTGAATACTAGGGCTGTCTGGCCAAGGTAGGGGATATGAGAATGAGAGTCTGAGACATCTGCTGCACCATGAAGGGAAGGAGTGGGAGAGGGGAAAAGTGTGATCAAGCATCCCTGACCAGTTTATCCATAGTGTGTTGCCAAGGGACTCTGCATGTGGGTACCTAGATGTGACGCTTGGGCATTTCACATTATCAGAGATAATAAATAGATCTATTTGTAAGGTGCCCTAGCGCTGGGAGAAGCTGCTGAGGAATTGTGGATGGGGTTTTCACTCGTTGGACTTGTTGGTGCGTCCTGCTGAGCAAGTCTGCAAGGCCATTGTCCACTCTGCATGAAGTGAATGCGGTTGTGGAGTGCCAACTGCGAAAGGGTCTGGACTAGGAAGGAGTGTGCTGGGAAGGAGTGCTGCTCTGCTTTTATAGATAGTACACAGTGGTCATGATGTACGTTCTGGCTAGAACTATTTGCTACAAATGGATGGATAGAATACTTTGAAGGTGTGGTGGATTGCTAGCAGCTTGAGGTAGTTGATGTGAGGCCCACACTCACTCTACAGTATTGAGATGGAGTATTGCTCTCCAGCAGGCTCGAGAGCCATCCGTGGTAATAGTGACTTGTGGGAAGGGATTTAGAAAAAGCCTGCCTGGCTGTTCCCTCACTGCAAAGACTGTTGTACACCAGCCTTTACCTACACTAGATCCTCCAAGGAACCCTCCGCTTATGAAAGTTTTGCAGAGAGACATCGTTGTAAGAGGCGCATGGGCAGCTGGGCTTGGGGTACCATGGCTATGCATGAGGCCATCATGCAGAAGAGGTGCATAACAGTTTTGCCTGTGAGGTAATAATTTGGCTGAAAAATAGGCACTAATTGCTGAAAAGCCATGGCCATTTGTTGGCAGGGGTAGGCCTTGCCTGTGATTGAATTTAATGTTGATACTAAGAAGGATGTATCTGAAAAGGTAATAAATGAGACTAGGTGGTATTGATGTTAAACCTGAGCCTGTAGAAGAGGGAGAAGGTAGTCTGGGTGTGCAATGAGAACAAAAGCTTGCTTGCGCTCTCCATCAGCCAATCATCTAGGTGGGGTAGACGTGCATGCCACCCCCTTAAATGTGTGGTGACCACTGCCAGACATTTATTTGATGATGAACCTTTGCGCTGTGGTCACGCCAAATAGCAGCACTTTGAATTGGTAATGATGCCACCTACCAAGAAATGCAGATAGTGCCAGTGGGCGGGATGGATGGGAATGTGGAGGTAGGTGCTGCTGTTGTCTAACGTCATCATGAAGTCTCCTGGCTGCAGCAGAGGGATGACATCCTGTAGGATTACCACATGGAAGTGCTCACATAGGATGTAATGGTTGAGAGACCTGGGATGCAGGATGGCCCTAAGCGATACATTCTTCTTCGGGATGAGGAAGTAGGTAGAGTAAACCCTTTTGCCATAATGTTTGCAGGGGGGAGGGACTGATTCTATGGCCCCTTTTTTGAAAGAGTGTTTGGACCTCTTCCTCTAGAAGGCTGAGATGATCTCTTGTGAGGCTGTGTTTGTGGAGTGAGATGTTGGGAGGGTGTGAGCGAAGATCTAGGCAGTAGCAGAGGTGAACCACTACTAAGACTCACTGGTTGGATGTGATTTCAAGCCAAAGTGGGATAAAATACTGGATTCTCCTTCCCACAGGCATTGAGTAGTCCAGAGGGAGGAGGATGGGGAGTTGGACGGAGTCAATGTTTGAAGGTAGAGGCCCCCTGTGCCCCTACCCTTGTTGATATTGCCCCTGTAGTCTCCCCTGCTGTAGCCTTGTGATATGTATTGATGGTAAGTCTGCTGCTGCCATCTCCGATAGGAAGAGGTAGACTCGGGAGAGATGTAGGTGTCTGGAGGGCACCCATGGCCTTGGCGGTGTTGGCATCATTTTTTCTCAAGTGCCTGAAGGAATATGCTACTTACCAGTATGCATCTGTTCTTGGCATAGAGGGCTGCAGAGTGGTACATTATGAATAGATCGCCATCTGGTGTTGGGCTCGGATGATTGCACTTTGTTTTTCTCTTGGAGAGTCTTTTGTATCTTGGTGACTCCTCCCTTGGTTGGTAGTGCGCATGGGCATCGGCTCCATCCTTAGATTGTTTTGCCATAGTAGGGTTAGATGGAGTAGTATAGTAGAATACAGATAAGAGTGCCCATGTAAGTGTATCTAAATAAGATAATGTTGGAACAGACACAGGTTTCCGGGGAGGCTGGGAGGGCATGTACCACTCTGCAGCCCTCTATGCCAAGAACAGATGCATACTGGTAAGTAGCATATTCCGTTCGAGGCATATGGGCTGCAGATGGTACATTATGAATAGACTATACAGCAGTTCTCTCCCTAGCGGTGGTCGCCCGTGTCTGTTGCAACTGTTTGAAACAATGTTTTTAATACTGCTTGTCCCACTCTAGCTTGTTGTGTTGTGTGCACATCTACACAATAGTGTTTTGTGAAGGTGTGCGGTGTAACCCAGGTAGCCGCTTTGCATATGTCATCTAGTGGAATGTTTCCCAGAAATGCCATAGATGCTCCTAGTTTACGTGTAGAGTGAGCTCTAGGAGGAACAGTTAATGTTCTCTTTGCCTTTAAGTAGCATATTTGAATGCATTTTACAATCTATCTGGCAATGCCCGCTTTGGAGATGGGATTGCCTTTATGTGTGGGAGAAAACGCAACAAATAGCTGTTTTGTCTTTCTGAAAGTTTGTGTTCTTTCTATATAGTACAATATAGCCCTTCTAACATCCAGTGTATGTAGGGCTCTTTCAGCTACTGTTTGTGGTTTTGGAAAGAAAACCGGTAATTCCACTGACTGATTGATGTGGAATGCTGAAATAACCTTCGGTAAGAATTTTGGGTTTGTTCTAAGAACCACTTTATTTTGGTGTAGCTGCATAAATGGTTCTTGAATCGTAAAAGCCTGCAGTTCACTTACTCTTCTAAGTGACGTGATAGCTATGAGGAAGGCCACCTTCCATGTGAGGAATTGTATTTCGCACCTATGCATAGGTTCAAAGGGTGGCCCCATTAGTCTGGTAAGCACTATGTTAAGATTCCAGACTGGGGAAGGTGGTCTTCTTGGTGGAATGACTCTTTTGAGTCCTTCCATGAAAGCTTTAATTGCTGGTACTTTAAACAGTGACAGATGTTGCCTGTTTTGTAGGTACGCCGCTATGGCTGCGAGATGAACTCTGATAGAGGTATATGCTAGGTTACATTGCTGTAAGTGTAGTAAATAGCAAATGATTTGTTTAGTGGATGCGTCCAGAGGGTTGATGTGCTTACTGTTACAGTGTATAGCAAACCTCTTCCATTTTGCTGCATAGCATGCTCTGGTGGTAGGACGTCTTGCTTGTTTAATGATTTCCATGCATTCTGGTGGTAAATCTAAATACCCAAACTCTATGACCTCAGGAGCCAGATCGCTAGGTTCAGTTGTTTGGGATCTGGGTGCATTATTTCTCCATGGTTCTGTGTAAGATGCATGGGTAATAACCTTAGCTTTTGATGTGGTACTTGTGAGAGTTGTAGCAGCGTGGTGAACCACGGCTGTCTTGCCCACGTGGGTTCCACTAGTATCATTGTCATTGAGTGTTGCTGCAGTTTCCGAACCAGTAATGGAATTAGTGGTAGAGGAGGGAACGCGTAAGCAAATTTGTTGGACCAATTTATCCACAGTGCATTGCCCTGGGACCTTTGGTGTGGGTACCTGGATGCGAATTCTTTGCATTTTGCGTTCTGATGATTGGCAAACAGATCTATCTCTGGTTGCCCCCATTTTTGGAAGAATGGCTGTAGTATTTGGTCGTGCAGCTCCCATTCGTGTACTTGTTCTGACTGTCTGCTTAGTATGTCTGCTATTTGATTTTGAACTCCTGGTAGGTGTTCCGCTAACAGGTAGATCTTTTGAGGAATGGCCCATCTCCATATGTCCTGTGCTAGTCTGGACAGTTGGAGAGAGTGTGTCCCCCCCTGTTTTTGAATATAATACATTGCAGTCATGTTGTCTGTTCTGATCAGGACTGCTTTGCTTGTTATTTGCATTTGGAAAGCTTTTAGTGCTAGAAATATTGCTAATAGTTCTAGGTAGTTGATGTGCAGTTTCTTTTGCTGCACACTCCACTTCCCCTGTACTGTGTATCTGTCCATATGCGCTCCCCATCCGGAGAGCGATGCGTCCGCTGTTATTATTACTTGTGGAATTGGCTCTAGGAACGACCGTCCCTTGGAAATGTTTTCTGTGTTCCACCACTTCAGAGAGCGATACGTCCGGTCGTTTACCAACACCAGATCTGTAATCTGACCTTGAGCCTGATTCCACTGTGTCGCTAGACACTCTTGTAGCGGGCGCATTTGTAGTCTGGCATGTGGTATTAGCAGTATGCAGGAGGACATCATGCCTAATAGTTGCATAAACACTCGTGCTGGTAATGAGTGTTGTGGTTGAAATCTTATATTAACCCGACCATTGTCTGTACTCTGATTGGGTTGGGGAATGCTATTGCCTTTTCTGTGTCTACTGTAGCCCCCAGGTATTGCTGAATCTGGTGTGATTTTTTGTAGTTCACCGTGAACCCTAGGTGGTGCAGCAATTGAATTGTCTTCTGTGTGTTGTGAAGACATTCTTCCTTTGATTTGGCCTTTATTAGCCAATCGTCCAAGTATGGGAAGACATGTATTTGTTGTCTTCTCAGGTGTGCTGCCACCACAGCTAGGCATTTTGTGAAAACTCTCGGTGCTGTTGTGACACCGAACGGAAGGACTTTGAACTGATAGTGTTGTCCTTCTAACACAAACCTTAGGTATTTTCTGTGGGCTTTGTGAATTGGGATATGAAAGTAAGCGTCTTTTAGATCCAGTGTAGAAAGAAAGTCCCCTTTCTTCAGTAAAGGGAGTACTTGTTGGAGCGTGACCATGTGGAAGTGCTCCGAATGTATGTAAGCATTGAGAGGTCTGAGGTCTAATATTGGTCTTAGGGACCCGTCCTTTTTGGGGATCAGGAAGTATAGAGAGTATACTCCTGTTCCTTGTTGATCTTTTGGGACCTTCTCTATTGCATGCTTTTGTAGAAGTGCTAGAACTTCTTCTCTTAACAATGTCAGATGATCTTGACTCATTGGACGCGGTTTGGGGGGGATGTTTGGTGGGGTAGCTGTGAGTTCTAGGCAATAACCATGTTGGATAATTTGTCTCACCCACTTGTCTGACGTGATGTTCTCCCAGACAGGTAGGAACTGTGATAGACGTCCCCCGACCGGTGTTATGTGGTCTGGGGGGAGTTCTATGAAGTCACTGTTTTGGTGTTGAGGCGTTGCAGTTGTTATTATTTCCGCGGCCTCTACCCTTATTGTTGTTACCTCTGTAACTGCCTCTTGAATTACCTCTGGGTGATGTTGGTGTGAAAGATGTGGATTGCTGATTCGTTCCTGTGTTCTTTGAGCCCCCTCTATAGGTGGATCTACGAAAGGAACCTCTGTGTGTTGGCTGTTGCAATGCTCCCATTGACTTAGCCGTTTCCGTATCTTTCTTCATTTTTTCTAATGTCTCGTCTGTGCTTGAACCAAACAATGTCTTCTGATCAAATGGTTTGTTCAGTAGGGCTGTTTGTACTTCTTGTTTGAATCCTGAGATTCTAAGCCATGCGTGCCTTCTTAGCATGACACTAGTGTTAATAGACCTTGCTGCAGTGTCTGCTGCGTCTAATGCACACTTAATGGAAGTATTGGTTATTATTTTACCTTCCTGTATTAATTGGTCTGCCTTCTTCTGATGTTCTTTTGGGAGATGTGTGAGAAGTTTTTCTAACTCATCGTAATGTGCCCTGTCGTAACGTGCGAGTAGTGCTTGTGTATTGGCTATACGCCAGCTATTCGCTGCCTGTGATGCTACTCTTTTGCCTGATGCATCTATTAACTTCGACTCTTTATCTGGTGGAGGAGCCTCTCCTGTAGATAATGAGTTTGCTCTTTTACGAGCGTTTGAGACCACCAGCGAGTCTAGAGGTACATGCCCTCTAATAAATATTGGGTCCTTTGGAGCCGGTTTGTATTTTTTATCAATTCTTGGGTTTAACACCCTGGCTCTCACTGGGTTTTCGAATATTTCCTCTGTGTGAGTAAGAAGACCCTTCAGCATAGGAAGAGTACCTGATGTTCTTTGTGCATTAGGTAGAGTCTCTAACAAGAAGTCTCTAACAAGAAATCCTCTATTTGAGATTCTGTATGCATATCTAGTTTGTGATATTTTGCTGCCCTATTAATGAGCTGCACAAAACCTGTGTTATCATCAGGTGGTGAAGGCTTTGAGGGATATAGCTCTGGGTCGTTGTCCTCATCTGACCCTACATCATAATTTTCCCATGGATCCTCCTCATCTGGGATAGTTTCGTCATCCCCTTGAGGTTCTCCCTCCCCTAGATCACTGTCTACATCTGACTGAGGTGTAGCTGGTCTTGGTGTGGAAGGTGTAGGAATATTTGGCCTATTGTGAGGAATAGGAGAAGAGGGTGTGACTCTAGGACGAGGAGAAGCAGGAGGAGTTATATTCGTCCCCATTGTTCTCTTTTTTGAAGGAAGAGGCTTATCTTCTGACTGTTCACTCTTTCTCTTCTTCGTGACCACTTTCCCAGTTTGTGGATCAATAAACAAGATCTTTTGTTTGGGATCTGTCTGTTGCTTCTGAATCGGTACCGAGGGTCCTGGTTCCGAGAGCTGTTTTTGTTTTCGATCGTCAGATCTTGTTGTTTTCGACACCGAATGTCTGCTCGATTCCGACTTTCTGGGTATCGAGTGTCTTTTGGGCGATAAATCATATTTATGTTTCGACATGGAATGTTTCGATACCGAGCTCTCCTTTGTATGTAGCCTCGGTGCCGAAGTCGATGTCGCCCTTTTCTCGGATCCGACATGGTGGGAGTCCGAGTGTTTCGGTTTCAGTTTCGGTTTCGTTGCCGGGCCCGAGGGCGGGGCGTCGGAAACTTTTTTCAGCGGTTTGACCGGGCCCGAGGGCGGGGTCGTTACCGCACGGGGTCGGTTTTTCGGTAAGGGAACGTCGTCACTCACGGTTTGTTGCTCGAAGAGTTCTTCAACCTCCGACTGGTCCCCTTCCGACCCCGACTGGTCCTCTTCTTCCTCGATTTGTTCGTCTCCGAACAGCTCCGGGATCGCCTCCGCCTGCATTCTGGAAACCTCGTGTCTTCGAGCTCGGCGATTTCTAATCGTTAGCTTGGAGGAGAATGCTGCGCAGGCTTCGCAGTCCCTGGATTCGTGTTCAGGCGATAGACAGAGGTTGCACACCTCGTGTAGGTCCTTGTGTGGGAACTTAGCACCACACGTTGGACATTTTTTGAATGGAGTCCTTTCCATGGACTCCGGGCTTGACTGCGTCGAGAAAGGCCTCCTTTTCTTCGACGTAGATCCAAGTTTTTCTCTTCTATTTTGAATTTGTAACGCGTCGGAATGGAAATGAACGCGTTCGATAACAATACCGTCGAATTGGAAAGGGAATACGCGCCGAAAAATCACTTTCTTCTGAAGTTGATCTGGAGCGTCTCGATCTTCATCCGAACCCGATGGCGGAAAAAAACTATCTAAGGATGGAGCCGATGCCCATGCGCACTACCAACCAAGGGAGGAGTCACCAAGATACAAAAGACTCTCCAAGAGAAAAACAAAGTGCAATCATCCGAGCCCAACACCAGATGGCGATCTATTCATAATGTACCATCTGCAGCCCATATGCCTCGAACAAGATGTTCCCTATCCAAGGGTAGGTTGAGCAGATGCTGCTGGACTTCAGGATTAAAACTTGAAATGCAGAGCCACACATAGCACCTGATTAAGAAGCTAGTACTGACACCATGAGTGGTGGTATCTGCAGCATCAAGGGAGAACAAGGTGGTGGCATTAGAAATGGTTTTAACCTTTGCCACTAGTTCCTTCCCCTACTGCTTAAACTCATCTGCAGGTGTTTGCTTTTACATCTCATCCCAGTGTCATAACTCAAGAGGCAAGCCAACTGAGTTACAGATTTTCCTGTGGGTGGTAGCTTCTACCACCACTATCTTTCCCTGCAGTATTGAGTTTCTTACTTTTACAGGCAGAGGATCATCACACGTACCCTAAGAGTTAGCATGCTTATGCATTGTGTGGACTGTCGTTGGAGGAGGGTTTATATTTCTTTTACCCACCCTAGGTTCTACCACCCTGGCTGTGATTGGATACTTGAATGTATTCATGGCTGACTTCATCATCCCCTTGAGCATAGGCAGAAATTGAACTGTCTGCTCTAATTTAGATATAGTCTTCACAAGGAAAATCATCATCCTTTTCATAGAGGCTGTGCAACAGCCCTTTGAATAATGTCATAGTAGGTGGTTGTGCCATATGGGGGTGATGTCCTAGTTGGATAGCGGTCCAAGTTCAGATCCCCCAGGGGATTGACATCAAAGACTTCTCACAGGTCATCAGTGGGCACTGAATCAAATGGAGTATCTTTGGGGGGGCACTGTGATAAAAGGAGCTGCCCTGTCTATAAGAGGAGTGATGGGATCCCTCAAGTAAGTATGGAAGTGGTGAAGTGTGTGTGGGATGAAGGAGGGGGCCCGGGCCCAACTGGCATAGGGCTAGTGCCTTTGTCCTTGTGCTTTTTGCGTTTGGGTACTAGGGGAGGCTCCATGCAAGTTACAACTCAAAGGTGGGCTTCCGCTTATGAGGCAAATCTCTCATGGCTTTGGAGGCAGTCTTGTGGAAATCTTGCTGAGGCTGGGATGGCTGAAGAGACATGCAACTCTGAATCTTTGGAGTACTGCCCTGAGAGCATCTTCTGCATCAATCTCTTTGGTGTAAATGCCAGCCTTGGATCGGATGCTGTCTTCAACGCCGATGGTTTAGGAACCAAGTGTGTATTGGGTCCACATGGGCTTTGGGCACCGATGGTACCTTTGGCGTTGATGGCGGCTTCGAAGAGGAGGTTCTTTGGCAATGGCTTCAAGAGGATATTGGGCCTCTGATGTGCCTTTGGGCTTGACGGGGTAATGCCAATGGATGGAGATGGCGTAGGCTATGAGGATTTCAGCTGGTGCTGACCAGTGCTATATGGCAGTGGGACCCCAGAGGGATGAGTCTTTGTTGGAGGACTCAGTGCCTGATACCCCTGAGGGGGGTCCTCTGCCTCAACTCGAGGCCTTTTAGGAGGCCTGTGAGGTTCAACTTCAACTGTAATTGCTCTCCGTGATGAGGTCTTCACTCGAGTTCCAGAAGGCATGAAGTCGCTGGGTGTCTAGGTTTTTGTGCCACCAGCCATAGGAGAAGATGGACTCTGGGCTAGGTGATAGTTGCTGGAAAGGAAGACCCAAGGGACCACCTTCTTTGACGTCGGAAGAAGACTGCTCCCCAAAGTGGTCGGGGTGTCCTCGGAAGCCTGCCTCTGCATTTGCCTACCGCCTCTTCTGCAGATATTGAGGAACTGAGGAGTCTTCTTCAAACATAAGATCTCATCCTCGTCGAGAGTATTGTAAATGAAGACGCTCAAGCGAAGTAAGTTCAAGTGTGTCTTTATTCAGTCATCCACTCTCCGAACTGCCAAGATATGCCAACATTCTAAGGCACACTTCAGCGGAGCGTTCCAAGGCAGGAGGGGGATGGAACATACTAAAGAGGGAGGAGAAAAAAGGAAACGAAAGTAGGAAGGATACAACACCTTGCACACTGGTGAGGCCGGAGGCCCTGCAATGCAGGGAGCCTATGTGGATCGGTGTTTGGAAGGTAACAGTTGGAGGAAATGCTATGAAAGATGTCAGTCAAGGAATAGACCGGCTGGGCTGGAGCACGTAGAACCAATCTAACATTGAGCCAGTGCCCATGTGCATTGCCAGCTAAGGGAGGAGTAAACATACCAACCTTGTGACTCGAAAAACCTCTTTGAAGAAAAATGACTTACAAACGTTTGAACCCAAAACTAGATAGCAGCGGTATACAGAGCATGTGCATCTTCAGCAACACATGCTATGGACGAGATGTTTCTAGTTATACAATGGGGACATCCAGTCCATGTGAACCAAGCTCTCACAGTAAGGAACGTGAAATATCTGAAGTGCACAGGAATTCGAGGGACGCCTCTGTTTCACCCCACACATAGAGAACAGAGTCATACCAGTGCACTATACAAAAGCACCGGGAAAGAGGGGCTAAGATTCAAACTCAGGGGTAGCAACAGCTACACCTTTGGCTGCGATAGCTAAAACCAGCATTGCCTTAGACACACTAAAGAGCCTCAAAAGCTGCACATAGCTGGTGACTGCCTGGAGATGCACTGGCAGTGCGTAGCGGTTGGCGGCAACTACACCTACACCAAAAGGGTTACCAGAGCTGTACCTGCGATCTCCAAACCCAGGCAGGGGATGCACGAAGAACACACCCTAAGCTGCCAGTGCCAACATCTCAGTCGATAGTGTGTGCCAACCTCGTCATCAGAACCTCATTGGGACCTCTTGGATGCTGGAAGGTGAGCAGCAAATATGATTCATTATAGTGGTATACAAAGAGGGATGATACAAAGGAATCTCGTTATTAATGTACCTTCCAACAGCACCTACCTTTTACACCTCTGACCCAGGGCCAGCCTTTTGCACAGCAAGCTAGGCCCATGCTCAGGGCGTTTACATTTGTAGGGGCGCAAGGAGCTGTCAGCATGCAGATCATGCAGCAGTCACCCTCTGAAATGGCTCCTGCAATTCAACCCACACTGTATTTAATGATGCTATTTTCTTGTTCCGGATTCAGATGTCCCATTGAAATCCTCTCGCCTTCACATCTCCGTAACAGTTACATCTTCTACCCCCCCTTATCTACAGTTTAGCACTGGCAGGAAGAAGGTCAGCCATGGGTGATGCAGGTAAAAATGAAAGTTTGTTTCATCAGACAAATCCTGCTCTGAATACAATAGCCTTAAGGCTCCCCTCCCTGACAAAGTTGACTTAGTAGAAGCAGCAAGGAAGAAAATGTTGAACGAGACTGCAGATAGCTGAGACAGAAAAGGTAAGACAGGAGGGTCTCTGTTGGAGCTGCTGAACCTCTAATAAAACTAAATTCTAATTATTGTTTTCTAAACGTGAAACATATTACATAATACTGGCCTAGTTGCAAATACAAAACAACTGTGTTATTCGATAACCAGTACTTTATTGAGAGAGCGGATGTCGTGTTAAGATATCGTACCGGAGATACCAAGTTCGAGAAACAGCATCAGGTTAACATCTCGTGATTCTGGGCTAATCACCCATGTTTAAATGAATCTGACCTTGTATAATGTAACTGGTGCTCATGTAAAGCGGACAAATATGTGCTGTATAAAAATTTTGAAAAACAGTTCTACTGTTTCTCTTTGCTTTCTAGTACTTGCACTTTAGTTTGTACTCACCATAAAGAGAGAACTACAAGTACCAGGATACAAAGAAAACACATATTTGCTAAGTTAATGGAGATAATGGTTTGCTCTTTATCTATCTTAAGTTACAGACTACAAATCGGAAAAAAACCCAGAGAATTAAGGGGTACCAAATTCGGTTCTGCCCAGCGCACTATCCATACAGAGACTGGCCATGCTCCAACTACTCATCTTTTAATGCCACCCCACCCAACCCCTGCAAGCCCATTTACCTGCAGCTTCCATAAAAAGTCTAGCCTTGCAGTGGACTCCACTTGCTGGGCATGGAGGTAAAGAGCTAGAGCAAATGCCATGAGGATCACAGGAGTCATGTACTTGAGCGCCACCTTGCTGCTCGCCATGCTGGAAGAGGACAGACAGGTCATGACAAAGGGCCACCACTTGAAGACCACAACTAGTACTCACTTATATATCAAGCTCAACCAGAATATCCCATACCAAACCCACACCCAAGGCCACCTCCAGCACACTAGAACCAAACTCAGAGAAACAAAGTTATAGTTGAGCACAACACCAAACAGCTGAGCAAAACATAACACCAGAACACCCCCCACCCGCCCCAATACTAAAAACACTATCAGGACTCCTCTTTACCAACTAGTTCATATACAGGAAACCACAAGTCTAAACTAGACCAAAGCACCTAAACGCAACCAAGGGGCCTGAACATCAATGCTAAAAACGCAACACCTGTGCATGAAACTGACAGAGACATTAAATAAGCAAACCCACACCCAAAAAAAAATCACAATTCCAAACCTACAATAAAGGCACCCAAACACCAAACCCACACACCAACAGTCTGATGTACCACAACAATAAACTCACAACCAGAAAACTCCAACACCAAACTGAAGCACCCAAATTTCAAACCTAAAATTGAGGCATCCTATCACCATACCCACAATCGAGGTACCCCAGGATCAACTCACAATTAAAGCACACTTGCACCAAACCTACAACCAATTCCCACAATATCAAACCTTCAATAGGGGCACCAAAATCCAAACCGAACATCAGAAACCCCAAGATTAAATCTATAACCAGTTTACTCCTACACCAACGCCACAACAGTCCGAAGCAGAAAGCTCACAACTTAAGACCAAACCACCAAGTCCAGAACCAATGTGCCCCAGTGTTGACATTGGAGCCCCTAAAACAAAACCCTCATTAAAGGCCCTGGAACATCAAAACCACATATCAAGCACCACAATAAGTAAGCTACAATTAGAGAATTCCAACACCAACTCGAAAGCGGAGTCATCTCCGAAACAACCCCAAAATGTACCACACCAATTTCCAATTGGTTCCAGTATCACCAAACCCATACCAGGTAAACCTCATGAGCAAACACCACCAGAGCACCCTAATATTTATCCAATAAATGGGGCATTACAAAAGTGAAAGTATAACTTAGACAATGCTACAAAAAATTTGCAACCATGGCATCTATAACCAGAACAAACTGATTACCTAAGTCCCAATTGAGGCACATGAAAACAAAGTCCACAATCATATCCCACACACAAAATCACAACACACAATCCACAATCAGAACACTACAACAATAAAACGGGAGCAATCCAACATCAAACTTAGAACTAAAGCACCCCATCACCAAACCAGGGCAAGAGGAACCTCAATACTGAACATACAACCAAGACTGTGAACACCAGACTCACAGTGGAGCCACCCCAATAACCGACCAGTTCTCCCCAAGTCACAATAAAACCAGAAGAGCACATAAACCCAAAAACCCAACCAAAGTGCCCTAACAGCAAATCTACAATTAAGACACCCCAAAGCAAAGCCCAACAACTGAGGCTCTCCATGATCACACTCGCAACTACAGTACTGCAACAGCAAACTCACAAAACAGTCATCCCAACACTTAACTCAATAATGTAACCCAGGACACCAAAAAGACAATCAGCATCACCAAAACCAAATCTTTACTCAATGAAACCTAGTACCACAGCCAAAATATCAAACCACTAACAGAGCACCCCGAGCTCACCAGAACAATCAAGGCACTTCAGGACCAAATAAAATAACCAAGGTACCCTATTCACCCACCACCACAACCAGAGCATCAAACCCACCATCAAATCACCATATCCCCAAACATACAGAAAGAGCCCAGCAAATGTAGGACCACAGCACCCCAAAGGCAAACCCACAAAACAGAGCAGTCAGTAGATGTGTGATTCTCGTGACTGCAGAGGAACACATGAGCACAATTATTATGTTTTGTTATTACCCTTATGCAATGTAGAGAAGAGGGAGACATACAGACAGCGTGCAGACCGGAAAGGAAAGCACTGTTGATACACTTACCATTCACCGCTCTCCAAAGTCTGATTGAAAGTTGACCTGTAAAGAAAGAGCAAAGAAAAAGGATCCAGGAGATGTGTCAATGGAAAAAGCAATAGAAGAAACCAGTAGAAGGAACATAAACAGCATAGGATATTTGCCCCCAATGTAGCTGTATCAACCTGAAATAAGATGCTGACTATTAAAAAGAAAGGCTGAAGGGGACAAAATATCCACAGAACATTCGCAAGTTCAGTTCTGTAAAAACATCATTGCACATAAAATTAGGAATTCTAAAAGAGAAGATCTAAAAAGCCAGCATGTCTTGTGTATACAAGATCTATTAGGCTTTGTTAATGTATTTCTTAAGCCATGGTGTAGAACGTTTGTACAAAAGGATTATTATATTATACAGCATTATATATCTCTATCGATGCATCTCTCTCTCTATATATATATATATTTTTTTTCACAACAACAACAAAAAACAGACTGCAGGGACAATATAGTAAGGTTCATGTTTTATCCAAACAAAACCATAGAAATTCTGCAAATATAGTTAAACTTGTGTTAAGAAACTATAACTCATGGCCTAAATTTACTTAAAGGTGAGAGTTATAGTTTCTTCGGATAAATATAAGTAGAACTATAACTGTGGAATTTCTGTGGTTTTGTGTGGGTAAAACATGAACCTAACTATAACGTTCACGTAACCTTTAGTTTTTTCAGTAGATTTCCATGTTTTTTTTTACGTAAAGTAATAGATATTTAAGGCCATGAGCTGCAGGAGAATGGTGTGTGCTCTCTCTCTCTCTCGCTCTCAATACTTCTCTCTGATCAGGTGGAGAATAACAGTTGTAGACCTTCTCATGTGGCAGCATTATTTATTTCAGCATACTAGTCACAACGCGTTTCGGCCGCCCAGGTGGCCTTGATCACATGACTATGCATAGTGAGTAACCCCATTTTAAAGTGCTAGTGCCTGACTTCATTAATCGACATAGAAGAAATATTTTCCATTTCAATACATATTATATATTTTCACAGACATCATTTTCTGCAACTATATTTTGTGTACATAATAATAACAGCATAAATGTTTACGAGATGATAATTCATCACAGATACAGTTTCAATTATGTCAATATCAAAAAAGTTTGTTGAATAAATGTAATCCTGAACTGTTTTCTTCAAGTCAGACTAATTAATACAGTACAAAAATGATTACTCATTCGTGCTCCCCTAAACGTGAAAGAAATTAATAGATCTAAAATATGCAAAGTACTACAGTTACTTTTATCTAACAGCAAATAATCTACAGTTTGGACTAATTGTCGCCAAATCTGTGCAAGGAATTCGAGTTGTATCTTTATCATGACCACATATACTATTCAAGTGTTGAAGAACTTGTGCCTACATTCCTCTAGCACAATGCTGAACAAGCTCCTCAAACAATTATATTAATAGACTAATGATTCAGTTCTTATTTCATTGCATGACGAAACTATCAAAGTTAAACAACAATATGGGAGTTGAACCTTATGGGTAAATCCCAGCCTCAGTAGAGGGAAGGAAAACAAGTGTGTTAACCACAAACCACAAAAGAGGACGTCCTTTGTCCTTGAGAAGACCGAAGACCCCTCACTCACCAACCTAGTTGGTGACATGCTTCATCATCGGGGTCCCACCCGGATAGCCGAATGCCATCCAGGTGTGCTGCGACACCTGATTACAGTGGAGCTGTTTTTTCCTA
Organism: Lissotriton vulgaris; assembly: GCF_964263255.1. Classification (NCBI taxonomy): domain Eukaryota; kingdom Metazoa; phylum Chordata; class Amphibia; order Caudata; family Salamandridae; genus Lissotriton; species Lissotriton vulgaris. Next base: position 1,126,388,693 of record NC_141685.1, on the reverse strand, counting down.
TTATATGTGCAAAGAGGAAAAAGTGTGTATTAAAAAGTATCTGATACTACCCACTCACGGAGTTTATTCTGGAGTGTCTCGGGTACTATTAAAATATGAGGCACCTGTTGCCCTGCTAGGTGGGCTGTCAGTGTAAAAACTAAAGAAACGTGAGTTAAAAAAGGTCTACATGTTTCAACCTATGTGTCAATTTACAGGTTTTCGTCAGGACCAAATGCGGTACCTGCGGGACGTAGTGCGCACGCTAAGGCGCACCCTATCCTCGTAGGTAACAGATGTAGAGTTTCAAAATGAGTCTCTCCAATAAAAACATTGGTTTCTTCCTATGTTTCCTGTAAACACTACGGAGCACCCACCAGGACGGCATAGGCACGAACGGCGCCCGTCTCTCCCTCCACAAATCGTAGCGAGTATTTGGCCAGTCCAGGGTTGCTCATGGAGCCGTAAATATTAGCGCTCCTACTTTTTTTCCAGGAAACACAGGAAGAAACCAACGTTTTTATTGGAGAGATTCATTTTGAGACTCTACATCTGTTACCTACGAGGACCTATAGGTCTTAGTGTTACTACCGACCTGACAAGCTTTGCATGATAAACATTTATAGAATCCCTTTTTAGTGGACATCCAGGTATCTTTCTTGAAGCTCTCCTGACTATTTCTGGCTTCAGCTCGAGATAAGGTAAGGCACTAACTGCATGAGACGACTTTACCATCGCAACAAATATATTGAGAGTTACAGAGTAGTTATTTATGTTTACCTATTTCAACACAGATATTTTTTCGACCGCACTACAACAGCACCTAGTGAGTGACAGCCAGGAGTTCCTAACCGTTTCGACTTAGTGCAACAGAATATCGTGACGGTACGTGGGGTCTTTCATACAGGATTACCATCACTCCGACTGGGTAACCCCTTTAATGTAGAATGTACTGTGTTTACAGAGATCACACAGACTGAAGACTATTATCTTAATGCCTCATGTTTGGCATCCTCGAAGCAATCTCCTGTTGATTATCTTTCTGACTACATCTCGGCTCATTTAGGTAGGCACGCAGCATTTTGTATATACGTAATATTTATACTGTTATAACTCCCCCAGATATAACCTTGCATGGTTAGAGTTACTATAGTCCCTAAGTAGCATCCCATTGCACTTTAACAATGACCACATACCAACCTAGGAGTAACACTATATGTTACTATTATTAACCCTCGATAATTAGACACTTGCCTTTTCTATTATAGCTGTTTTTTTGATAAATGGAGACGAACTATGGATTGTACAATTCAGTTGTCAATTAAGCATTATATGCACATTTCCTACGATAAAGTGCACATGATTCAGTGAATATGGTTTATGGTCTCCCTTACTTCCAGTTTCCTTCCCTAGTAGTAGGTTACCCACATCGAAAGTATCCCCCCATGAGTGTCAGATGTTTTTCTTATTAATTTAGTGTATCTATGTATCATCAATCATGTATTTGTGGTTATAGATTTGTGACTCATGTTTTTCATTGCAGGATTTTTCCCCTGAAGAAGGGTACCGAAGGGTCCCGAAATGCATTGGGCACTGCTGAAGTGTAAAAACAATTCTGAAGATATGTTTATTCAATAATGGACGTTTGGCTTGTAATTTTTTCACACATGTTGTACAGTGAACGTATTTGGTTAGAATACATTTGTATTAGTATCATTTTCAATTAATTGTGACAATGACATGTTGGTTATGTGTATTATTGAATCATAAGAAACTGATTGATTATCAATATCTAGAAGAATTGTATGTATGTATAATACAAAAATGTAATTCATCCATATACTGATAAAGAGTTCAGTCAAATTTTGAGTTAGTAGCTTTATTATAGTTTGGAAAACAGTCTTGTTTCCGACAGGAACAGTGCTCACTACCAGTAGTTTCTTAACTACTGTTCCTTTGCTGTTCACACATTGTGTAGCCAACACAATACCGTAGTGTAGCACCCTTGGAGTAAATTGTTTATGGTGTTTTTTATGTTCGAGTGCACCCCTGACCTTTTCTACAGTGGCCAACATGTTGCCCATACTCGTCGATCTCCGAAAAGAGATGGAAGGATTTCAGGGCATTAGGTCACCTATCACAGGATCATCCTGGACGAAGTGCTAGTTGTGCCTTATAATGCTCCTCAATTCCTTTTCCTGTTTGGAGTATGCAGGATAAGCCGGACCGGTTTAGCCTTATGGTCTACCTCTCCCTGTTTAGTTTTGACTTTATAATTAAGGAGTTCCTCCCGAGGCTTCATTTGAGATTTTTTCATAGCGCCCTCGACTACTCTATGGCTGTACCCTCTGTCTAAAAAGCTGGTGAAACTCTCCAATTGCATCTGCTGGATCACTGCAGATGCATCGGATACGGAGCATCTCACCATAAGGGATGCTCCTTATTAGATGTGGAGGATGTGCACGTGTTGTGTGTAAGAGGGTGTTTCCAGCCATTGGTTTTCTAAAAAGGGTAGTTGTTAAAACATTATTTTGTATTAAGACATGTACATCTAAAAATGTCACTGAGTGCTTACTGACATTAAAAGTGAATTTAAGATTAAGGTCATTTTGATTGATTTCTTCCATAAATGTCAACACACATTCCTCACCTCCTCGCCATACAATAAAAAGATAGTCTATAAAACGCATCCTGGAAACTATGTTTGTGGTGCATACATGTTCATACTTACGCCTGAGGACCAGTTCCTCCCACTAACCCATAAACAGACAGGCATAGCTGGGGGAGAAACTGGCCCCCATTGCAACACCTTGCACCTGTTGGTAAAATTGGCCATTAAAAAGAAAGTGCTTGTTTTCTAAACAAAAGGATAGCATGTCTAGCAACATCCTTGTATGTTGGGCATACATCATGGGTTTAGAATTCAAGAAATACTCAACAGCCCTCAACCCGTCTCTATGCTTTATACAAGTATAAAGGGAGCTAACAAACAATGTTACCAGCAGTAGGTTCAGGTTCCAGGACAAATCCTTGATCTTGCTCAAAAAGTCACTAGTATCCTGTACATAGGAACTAAGATTTTTCATGTGTGCCTGTAAAAAATAATCAATATATCTTGAGAGGTTTTCCAATGGCCCGTCACAAGCCGCAATGATGGGTCTCCCTGGTGGTGCAGTTAAACTTTTATGGCCCTTATGTATAAAATAAATATAAGGAACCAATGGATGTTCCTTTTTGAGAAATTTATATTCGTCCCAACTCAGGAGGCCCAAACCTTTCCATGCTAACAGGCTTTTGAACAAGGAGTCCTGAATTACTTTATATTTAGATGGAGTACTTTTTTTGTAACACTGGACACCGTTTAGCTGACTGTATGCTTCCTTTAGTTAGTCTGATGATGGCCAGAGTACGATGTTTCCGCCCTTATCTGAATTTCGTATTACCAAATCTTCTTTCTGCAGTTTTAAAATCAGTTGATCGTATTTCCTTTCTTCGTTCAAGTATTTTTTCCTTGTACTATTGCTGGCGAGGGTCAATTTTTTAATCTGTGCCACCACATGATCACTGAAGGTATCCAAGTCATCACACGCTACAATGGGAATGAATTCGGACTTCATCTTAAACGGTGTGTCAGTCTTCATCTGCCCCCTCATCGATGGTGCCTCCTGATTATTTATCTCTTCTCCTGACGCTAGCTGACATGGATCTTGCTATAAGTTTAAATCAGAGACCATAAGTCCCGAATTTTCATTGCCAGCTATTGAATCTACTTTATGCTCCGTTGCTGGTCTTTGTAGATGAAGTTTTTTGAGTTTTAATTTTCGTATAAATTGGTACACATCTGCCCTTGTTCTTGTGTACTTGAAATTGGAATACGGGCAAAAGGTTAAGCCTAGACAAAGTAGTTGCCTTTCCGCTTCTGACAGGTCTATGTTGGCCAGGCAATTTATAGATTTTGTTTCCTGTGTCTCTGATATACTGCCAGAGCATGGCTGTTCTTTGCTGAGGGTCACTAGTTTCTCCTGGCACGTCCCGACCCAATTCTTTGGCTCTCCACTGCTTGCGGGCCTGGCGTCTCCCCCTTCTCCTTTGACATTTTGTTTTGCAACTCTCCCTTGATGGCGCGGTCTCAAAGTGTCCCTCCTGCCCTTTTTTAAAATGTCCAATTCTTCCCCCAACGTTAGCTTCATTCCTTGCTCTGCTTTCTTTCTTGCACCTTCATTGTCAGATTTGCTTTCTGGTGCTGAGCTTAGCTCTGACATTGAGGAAAGTTCTACTTGTTGTTTCTGTACCCCTTTGCTTCCTTAACTGAGTTTATTCGCTGTGGCCGCCCTCAGTGAATCATAGCGGCGAGCGAACGTGAAAATCTGGCCATTGGCATAGTCGTCACGGTCTCTCTTGAACTTGTACATTTTTCGCATCTTTATCTTTTCTTCTTCCTTGGCCAAAATACGAGTTATTTTCTCCATCATTTTCACTTCCTGGCGGGACTCTCCTCCCTGCTGTCTTATGCTTACTTCTAGGGCTTCAATTTTAACTTGTAATTCCGCCCCATCAATTTCAGCATATTTGACCAGGATCTGTATTAGGCGTATTGATGATTCAAGGTTACATTCACCCCATTCCGCCATCATCAAGGGGTTTGGCGCCTCATAACTGGGGGCTAACATAATGCGCAGCCCCCTAGGGATTCTCCCTACGTCAAGGTACGTCTTCAATGAGCGCACCTCCCACCATTTCGACTGCTCCGGTCTTTTACATTTTTCCAGTTGTTTGAAGGTTTCTTTCAAATTAGTAGATCCGGTGCCAGACTCAATGTTTCCCTCTACATTGGCAAAAACTTCGTTTTCAATAGCATCAGAAAACATTTCATCAGCGGCAAGCTCGCGGGCTCTATGCACATCATCCGCCATTATGCGGAGTATTTTAAATAAGCCTTTAAAACCGCAATCCAAATAGCGCTGTGGACGCTTTACTGACTGTGTGACTTTCAGTCCCAGCGGTATTATATTTGTCCAAATATTTTGCGGGTTGCAGTATGCGCACACCTCCCAAGCCTCACTTTCACGGATTTCGTCTTACCCGCGTTGGAATCTATCGGATGCCGCCTCCGTCGACTACCTGCTCAGCCGAGCGATACCATCCGGCAAGGGGCAGCTCTCTTTGTTCCTCGGTGTTACTCTCCGTTCAACTGTGTTCTCAGGATGTTTGGGCTGTGTCAGGGGGGCTCCATCCGTTTCCTCTCGAAACTCCTCTAAGTGCCCCTGGTGTCCCCACCATAGCAGCACCAAGAGCCCGCGATGATGCCGGCTGGGAACCTTGACGGACAGGCATACTGCTTGCGATGGAGCCTTCTTCTCAGGAGGGGGTCTACGAACCGGCAGCAATCCAATGCCGGTAAATATTACTGGAACTCATAATACTTCTCTCTGATTATGCGCAGAATAACGGGCGTAGACCTTCTCATGTGCCAGCATTATTTATTTCAGCATATTAGTCACGACGCGTTTCGGCCGTCCAAGCGGCCTTGATCACATGACTATGCATAGTGAGTAACCCCATTTTCAAGTGCTAGTGCCTGACTTCATTAGTCAACATAGAAGAAATATTTTCCATTTCAATGCATATTATATATTTTCACAGACATCATTTTCTACAACTATATTTCGTGTATATAATAATAACAGCATATATATATATATATATATATATATATATATATATATATATATATATATATATATATATATATATATATATATATATCCTACTGGCGATAGCTAGTAGGTATAAATAGTTAGGACCTAGTTACCATAGGAAATTCCGAACATTCTATTGGGAATAACTTTGGCGCCGATTGAGGGATCTGCCTGTAATTTTCCTTAAATTTGCCTCGCTGCGCTCCGTTCCTGAAAGTTTCGGGGGGATTCGTCAAGCGGGGGTCGAGAAAAAAGGGGGGTCCCAAAACGTGTTTTCCCCATGTTAATTTCCATAGGGACATTCTGACAAGGCTACAGCTCGAACGGCTGAACGGAATTACACCAGATTTGGCAAAATGGTAGGCACTGGTATGCAGCAGTGCCTTTTGTATGTTTGGTGAAAATCCCTCCAGTAGTTCTTGAGAAAATTGAATTTGAAATTTTTCAAAAAGCATTTTCTATGGGACCTTTAGACATGGCTACAGCCCGAACGGCTGAACGGAATTACACCAAACTTGGCAAAAAGGTAGGGACAGGTATGCAGTAGTGCCTTTTCTATATTTGGTGAAAATCCCCCCAGTAGTTGGTGAGAAATTGAAATTGAGCAAATTATATATCTATATGCGCTCAACATTCTACTGGGAATAACTTTGGCGCCGATTGAGGAATCTGTGTGCAATTTTCCAGAATTTTGGCCAGCTCCGCTCCTTCCCTGAAAGTTTCGGGGGGGATTCGTCAAGCGGGGGCCGGAAGGGGGGTCCCAAAACGTGTTTTCCCCATGTTAATTTCCATAGGGACCTTTAGACACGGCTACAGCCCGAACGGCTAAATGGAATTACACCAAACTTGGCAAAATGGTAGGGCCTGGTATGCAGATGTGCCTTTGCTACGTTTGGTGAAAATCCCTCCAGTAGTTGTTGAGAAAATTGAATTTGAGCAAATTATATATCTATATGCGCTCACCGTACGCGTACGTGCGCGTACCCTTACGTGCGCGAGCGAGTTTCTGATTGGCTGGCAGTCGACTGTCAACATTCCAAACTGTCCAAACCAGGAAGTGTTGGCCACCATCTTGTTTTTCAGGAGAACTGAGGCACAAGAGAGCCCAAAACAAGAGTGGAAAACACGAAAAGGGCGCAGGGTAGAGACCCCCCAACCCTCTAGCCCTTCTCAGGGAGTCCCAAAAGGACCCCCAACGGCAAAAAAATAAAATAAAAATCTAATAAAACCGCGGGGGACGCGCACCGTACGCTACGTGTACTGTGCGCGTACCCCTCGATTAAAAAAAAAATACATTTTTTTTGCACTTGGCGGTCCTTCTGGGACCCCCTGAGAAGGGCTAGGGGGTCTCAACCCTGCCCCCTTTTCACGTTTTCCACTCTTGTTTTGTGCTCTCTTGTGCCTCACGTCTCATGAGAAACAAGATGGCTGCTCAGGTGGTCCCAGAAGGATAATAACATATATAAACGTTATCCACTAATAGAATTAGCATTTACAAAACCTTTAAGATTTATTGAAAAAAATATAGGTTTCACGCCTGATATAGTTAGAAATTAGCATTTAAAAAACCTTGCAAATTCACTGAAAATACCATAGGTTTCAAGCCTTATATAGTTAGGAATTAGCATTTAAAAAACGTTGCAAATTCACTTAAAAACCATAGGTTTCAGGCCTTATATAGTTAGGAATTCGCATTTAAAAAACCTTGCAAATTCACTTAAAAAAACATAGGTTGCAGGCCTTATATAGTTAGGAATTAGCATTTTAAAAACCTTGCAAATTCACTTAAAAAAACATAGGTTTCAGGCCTTATACAGTTACGAATTAGCATTTAAGAAACCATTGAAATTGTTCCTATAGAGTTAGTTGTACTAACTATATTTCGCGCACCCGCAATCCACTGCTGATGTCGTCACATATTACATCATTCATGACATGGTCAGTGACATCACTGATGACATCACTGATATCTCAAATGACATCACTGATGACATCTCATTTGACATCACTGATCACATCACTGATGACATCATTCATGTGATAATACGATGCACCTCCTCACACTCTAATATAACCTTTGATACACCCACTGTTAAATACAGACTACCATTCTTGAAACCATTCACACACCAATACCAGTTACTACATACGCACTCACCGATTCCTAGGTCTACACACACATTCACTCATAGAATCACTCATACATACAGTCACTCATCAATACAACACTATCATATGCACTCATACACCTATACAGACACTCGCACACTCCACTCATCCATGAAGTTACTCACACACCTAGTCAGTCAGGCAAAGAATCAATCACACTTCCATTTCCTCAACTATACAGTTATACACACAACACCTTACTTATTCAAACATATACTAACACATACTTACTCAATTATACAATCACTGATACAAGTACACAATGATCCATACAGCCACTCGCACATTCACTGGCTCTCATGTATAGTCATTTATATATGCCAACTCTCACATGCACTGTGTTTTACATATGTACTTACTTGGACATGTAGCACTGAGATATCCATTCACCCACCAACACACCCATGCACACAGTCAACCGCCCATATAGCTGTTTCAACATGCACTCTTGAACTCATACACCTAGTGAATCAACTGCTCACACATCTATGCACAGAGTCACACACCTCCCAGCCACACACACACACACTCAGTCTCCCATTCAAATACTTGGGCAACCAATCAATAACCCATTTAGCCACTCATATAGCTTCTGATCAACACATGCAGCAGCTTACACAACAGACATACTGATGCACACATTCAGACAGTTTAGTCACTAACCCATGCATTTAGTAAGATACATTTAATCACTCATACAGTCAGTCACGCACCTACTAAATCCTTCATCCAGACACTTATACATCCACTCATTCTTCAATATGTAAAACATATTTAAACTTTACAGAAACACACAGTCACTGGATGATGTCATCAGTGATATCATCAGTGATGTCAAATGAGATGTCATCAGTGATGTCATTTGAGATGTCATCAGTGATGTCACTGACCATGTCATGAATGATGTAATATGTGACATCAGCAGTGGATTGCGGGTGCGCAAAATATAGTTAGTACAACTAAACTATATAGGAGCAATTTCAATGGTTTTTTAAATGCTAATTCCTAACTATATAAGGCCTGAAACCTATGGTTTTTAAGTGAATATATATATATATATATATATATATATATATATATATATATATATATATATATATTCCAGCAAAAGTTTTAGAGCAAAGCTGTGTTGGCCACTTGCAGCGGCGGGCCCCGGGCGGGATCGTCAGTCCCTTAACACACCAACCAATTCGTTTACAGTCCACAAGAACGACGTCCAGGCCACAGGTAGTATTCAATTTGGATTTATTTCACAGCCTTACTCGACGCGTTTCGGGAATTGCCTTCCCTTTCTCACGAGTACCATAGTCTGTTTGCATCCATTATTTAAAGTGAATCACATGACTTCATTGAAAGATAGACATAGCCAACAGACTACCAAAACATCGCATGTCTGGAGCTATATAATACATACTTTTTTCAGCAATGTGTGGCATAATGTACATAAATCAATAGGATAAATAAATTCATTGGTTGCACAAAAAGCCAACGTAACAGGTGGAGCATCAAACACAGCGGAAACATCTGAAGTGAATGAAGGAGCGCAAACAGAAGAAAATGAGGATGATACTATCCAATTCTAACTGAACCATATATATGTTCTTAGCAGCCTCAACTACTTCCAATTATGTGTTCTACATATAATTTTAAACAGTTGCAAAATTAATGGAGAGTAAAACACGGTTATTTTTCAGTTACATATATCGGAAACAATTTTTTAAAGTGCTATTGCTTAGTGCAAATTAGTCATCAAAAGTGCAAGCGCTTCACAGTATATTATTAAAAATATTTCATATACTTGTAAAACATCTTACAAAAAATATATATAATTAAAATATCATTATATATTCCCCACATTTTTTTTATTGCAAATCCTTCCAACACTATCAATATCATAAAATCTCTAAACTCGATGTACAAAAATTACCCCCTAATAAAAATTTCCATCTTTGAAACAATTGTTTCTTCTATGAACAGCCATCATCTAATCCTTTCATGTCCCTCTTCTTCACATTCTTTCCATACCGGTATATAAAAACAAGAAGGGCTCATTCTGTGCAGTTTTTACCCTTAAACTTCCTCCTCTTAATAACCTCAGTGTAGACATGTATTCAGGTCCTCATCTACATTCAGTCCATGAGGCTCCTTACTATTGAACTCCAAAATATAATAGGTTTCCAGCTTCCTGAGTTCTTTTTCCCTATCTCCTCCTCTTTTTTTACAGGGAATTTCTGCTATACAGCTATGCTGGAGGGAATACTTTGATGAAACTTCTCAAAGTGTCTTGCGACTGGGTAAGTTCTATCTTTGTTTAAAATTGCTCTCCTGTGTTGCAAAATTCTTTTATACACTGATAAAGTTGCACTCTCTATGTATACCTTTGGACAGTCACATTGCAATAAACAGACAACAAAGTTTGATCTACAGGTTAAAAAACTTTTGATGGAAATAGTTTTATCAAAAAATGTTTTAAAATTCATGCCATTCATTCCATGTTGGCACGCCTTACATTAAATTTTTTTTTAAAAACCTGGTTTCTGTTGAAGCCAATTCGAGGCCCCCACCTTCCTTTCCAGAACTCACAACTCACATCTAGATCTTTTAATGAATTAGATTTTCTGTAAGTAATATTAGGCTGTTTATTCATTTGTTGGCCTATTGAAGGGTCAACCCTTACCTGATACCAATGTTTTTTTAGAATGGCTCTGATTTCTTTGTGCTTGGTGGTAAAAGTCATAATAAATCTTGGATTCTCCACATTATTTTGCTCTTTCCGTTTAGTTTTCTCCTTTTTCCGAGTTCCTGATGGTTCAAACAGTGCCTTCTGTCTTTCAAGACTCCTAGCCTTTTTAGCTGTAGCTTTTATTATGTGTGGTCAGTATCCTCTCTCCATGAATCTTTTTGTCATTTCTTGTTCAATTTTCAGGTATTCTTCCTGGCTACTGAATGCCCGCCTGGCCCTATAGAATTCTCCAAAGGGAATACTACGTATCAATGGAGCTGGGCGGGCACTCCGTTCGTGGAGAATGGTATTTCCCGCAGCTTTCCGAAATACATTGGTCTCAAGCTTCTCCCCTACCTATTGCATGAAGAATTGTCAAATGTCACCCACGTTATTAGCTAAACATAAAACTGCGTCTATGGGAAAAGTTGGTACTGAATGTATATATATATATATATATATTGTCTCCACTCCCAAATCTCTCTCCAGAAATTGGACTCCGACGAGTTTCTCCATTCAGCTTTTATTTTGTCGCATGACGCGTTTCGGCACATATATCACCACCCACCACGAGAGCAAAAGGTAAGCATGGGGAAGGAGCAGACAGCACAGACTGGAGCTAATACTGACGTTGTGTGTCTGCTGCGCACAGACTTGCATTGGTGAATTAGAGCAATTCACTGTGCTGGGATGCCAGCGATGCCTTAGCCAATCGGTGAAGGGCATCAACGTTTCAAAAGGAGGGCGGGAGAACCTATTGTGAGCAGCGGCATCTGAGGTAGTTTGCATAGAACGAAACGCATCATGCCGATGGTTGATTAAAAGCAGCTCGATGTAAGGCATGGCATGTTATGGTCCGTCAATGTATAGTATTGCATGGAATGTCATTGTATAGGGTGTTATGGTATGGAGTGGCCAGTTGTATATTGTGGAGTGGTATGATATGGCCTGTCACTGTAAAGCATGGCATGGCTTGTCTTATATAGTATAGTATGGTATATCACTGAATGGTATGGTATGGCCTCTGACTGGATAGTATGGTATGGTATGGTATGGTCTATAATTGATAGTATGGTATGGCCGGTCACTGAATAGTATGGTGTGACCTGACAATATATAGTAGTGTGTGGCCTGTTCATGGTATACTATGGTATGGCCTGTCATTGTGTGGGATGGTTAGTCATTGTATAGTATGGAATGCTATGATATGGCTTGTCACTGTATAGCATGGCATGGTCTTCATGTACAGTATAGTATTGTATGGCATGTCGTATGGTGGAGTATGGCCGGTCATTGAATGGTATGGTTTGGCTTGTTACTGTATAGTATGGTAAGTGTGATCTGTCATTCTATAGTATGGAATGGCCGGTCATGAAATTGAATAAAATGTATATTTATAAAGAGTGTGATTGCCCGGGGGCAATTTGGCGCTGCCGCTACCCAAGGATATGAGAGAGGGGAACCAAGTTTGTAGGGGCCTACCAAGATCAAAAGTGATTACTGGCAGATCAACCAAGTTTTTAAAGCTTTCTTGAACTGGCGCAGTTCTGTTTCCTTAAGTTTAAGAGGGATGGGTATTCCAATGTTTGGCAGTGCAGGTGACAAAGCTTCTACCTCCCCAATGGGATTTCCTATATTTAGGGATCATTACTTTTTTGGCTGCAGCCGACTATAAAGACCTGGATGGTATATTCCAGCAGAAGAAGCGCTTTAGATAGTCTGGGCCCGAGTGGTGAAGTGCTTTGAAGGCAATACATAATGCATTGAAAACAATGCTCTTCTTCATGGACAATCAATGTAGTTCTTTTAGAGCCTGAGAAACGGTCTAATTGTGGGCGATCCCTAGCAGGCACGAGCGGAAGGATTTTACAGGATCTGGAGCTACTTAGAAGTCTTTGTTGCATACTGGTGTATAGTGCATTGCAGTAATCCAATTTTGTTAGTACAAGAGCTGTGACTAAGGTCTTCTGCAGCTCCTTAGGGATAAATGGAAGTATTTTTCTAAGCATCTTCAGAATATAAAAAACAGATTATGTATATGAATTAACTTGATTTTCAAAGGTTAACCGATTGTCTAAAAGTATCCCTAGATTCCTCACTTTCTCGCCTAGAGTTGGCAGTGGGCCCATTTCTTGAAGCCGCCAGCTAGGAGACCAAAAAGAGGTGTTATTTCCAAATAGGTTTACCTCATTTTTTCCTAAGTGTAATTCTTGGCAATTACTGTTGCTCCAATTGTCTATGTGCAGAATACAGTCATGTCATCTCGCTGACCTATGATCGGATAGCTGGACAAGGGAGACAGCAATTTGGGTGTCATCAGTGTGAAATATTACTGGGAAACCAAAAGAATTTATGAGCCTGGTCAAAGTGGTGACATATAAGTTAAAAAGAGTGGGGCTCAAGGACGACCCTTGAGGCACTCCACATTAGAGAAAAAAAGGATCAGACACAAATTCATCCAAGGTGACAAATTGTTCCCGCCCTGACGAGAAGGGTTTTAGGAGAGCTAGAGCTGCTACCATAATTCCTGAAAAGAAGAGATGGTTAATCAGGAGGTCATGGTTGGCCGTGTCAAATGCAGCTGAGAGGTCTAAAAAACAGCATTTCGTCCTCTGTCAAGGGTAGATCTTATATCCGCAGTAGGCACAATCAAGGTGGATTCAGTTCTATGCTCATTCCTAAACCCGAACTGAGTCGGGTCGAGCAAGTCATTGGTATTTATGAAAGAGGCCAATTCTTGATTCATGGCTTTCTCGACTATCTTGGCCAGAAAGGGTAAATGCAATATTGGGCGGTAGTTGGTAATGTCCAATAGGACAGGTCAGCCTTTTTTACTAGAGGCCGGCTAGATGCATTTTTCCAAGCCTTTGGAACTTAGCCAGAGCAAAATATTCCATTGAAGATATGAGCCAGATGTATCGACATTTTTCCTGGATCCAGTTGAATTGTTTTTGGAGGACATGGATCAGTAGGGGGGCCTGGCTTCGGAAAATGTATCAAACTAAGCACCTGCTCTGCAGAAAACGGTGAGAAAGAAGCTAATTTTTCTGGCTTAGAGGGCAAGGAAGACTCATCAAGATAATGTATGGTTGGAGAGGAGTTTGCAGCGGAAATGTTGTACACATCTTCAACTTTGGCCTAAAAGAACGAGGCCAGCATGTTACAAATGGATTAAGTGGAGTTAGTGTTTTTATTTTCAGGAACGTTGGCAAGTTATTTTGCTAAGAGTTCCTTAGATGAGTTTTTAGCACTCTCGATTTTGTTAAAATTAGAGGATTTTTAATCTAGGTCAGGGTTTTATACATATTGTGTGTGTGTAGAGTTCTCTTTCTCTGGCTTCATAACTCTTTCTCCACTTGTGCTCCTGCCTATAGCAGAGCTGCTTTTAGGCCTAGGGTTTGTCGGAGAACCAAGGTTCAGCTGGCCGACAGACCACGCACGGAACCTAGGCGTCATCCTGGATTCTTCACTCTCAATGAACAGACAAGTCAGCGCCGTATCCTCATCCTGCTTCAACATTCTTCGCATGCTCAAAAAAACTTTTCGCTGGATCCCCACCGAAACCAGGAAAACAGTCACCCATGCTCTGGTAACGAGCCGACTGGACTACGGAAACACCCTCTACGCAGGTACTACCGCCAAACTCCAGAAGAAACTCCAACGAATCCAAAACGCCTCAGCCAGAATCATATTAGACATCCCGCGCAACGAACACATCTCTGGTCACCTGAAAGACCTCCACTGGCTACCCATCAATAAGAGAATCACTTTCAGACTGCTAACCCACGCACACAAATCACTCTACGACATCGGACTAGAATGCCTCAACTCACGACTGTCCTTCTACACCCCCTCCCGCCAACTACGTTCTTCTAGCCAAGCCCTCGCCACCGTACCTCACATCAACAAGACCACCATGGGAGGCAGATCCTTCTCATACCTGGCTGCTAAAACATGGAACTCACTCCCTACTTACCTTCGCCTCACCCAGAACCACCTAGCATTCAGAAAGCAACTTAAAACGTGGTTATTTGACAAATAATCCTCCTCCCTTTCCTAAGCGCCTTGAGACCCTCTGGGTATGTTGTGCGCTATATAAATTCTTTGACTTGACTTGACTGGAGTTATCCTACAGCTAGCATGCTTTTTTTCAGGGGCTAGTTGACTTACCGCTATGCCTAGAAAATCTTGATATTCGGAGACAGCTAGGTCCAAGTCTTTAAGGTGATTGAGTTTTGACATAGGGATAACTGTCTCCAGTGCCTCTGGTTCTATCTTGTACCACGGACACAACTTTCTAGTGGTGTAAAGACCATTTGCCCATTTCACTTAAATCAAATATGACTGCCAAGTGGCCAGATCAAGGTCTGAGTGTGGACGGGAGTAGACAGGCTTGCCTTTGGTGTGCCATGAATGCAGACGCGCTGTGGTGATAGCTTTGTAGGCCCGCATTCAGGGGTGTGTGTCAGGGGGCGGAACGACGCGCCGCTTCTCAGCACAGCCTAAAAAAACGAACGAGGGAAGAATTAAACCCAAACAGGGATCCAGCCACCCCTCGTATACTGCTGCAAGCTCCCTTGCAGAGCAATACTACTGGTAAACAAAACAAGGTAAATTAAGAGAGACAAAACTAAGAAAAACATAAAAAGAACAAAGTGTTTAAAAAGGAATGAGCCTTTTACAAATGGCACTGAGGAATCGAAGCAGGAGCCAGGCACCTCCTGGAAACCGCACACTGGTGTATTACAAGGAAGATAAAGCCATATAAGACAGCAAAGGTAGACACACTACCTTGAGTAGAGGCTGCAAGACGTGCTGTGTCAATAGCTTTGTAGGCAGGGGGAATGTCAGGGGAGTGACAACATGGTGCTTCTCAGCCCGACTTAAAAACTAGTGAGGGGAAAATTTAAACCAAACAGGGGTCCAGCAACCCCTCGTGTACTACTGCAAGCTCCCTTGCAGAGTAATACTACTGGTAAAAAAAAAAAAAGCTAAATTTAGAGTGAGAAAACTAAGAAAAACATAAAACAGTGTTTAAAAAGGCACAAGCCTTTTACAAATGGTGCAGAGGAATCAATGGAGGCGCCAGGTACCTACAGAAAAAAGCATTTGCAATGCAATAGGTCTCACATTAATAAAGTTTGGGTTTTTGGCGTAGCAAATATTAATGCAACATTACTAGCTCGAATTTTGTTAATGTAGACCTATAGTGTGTAGTGTGGTACAGTGAAGTGGTGTAGTATAGAGTAGAGGACATTATTATACAGTGTAGTAGAGTTGAGTAGTTTAGCGTGGAGTGGTGTTGAGTTGAGTAAACTGGAGGATAGTTTATAGAGTGGGATTGTGTGTGCTTGTATTATGATAAAATATAGTAATATTATGTAGGAATGAACATATGAGAAATATAGGTTGGTGGTACTACATTTGCTGTACCCATTTATGTATAATGTGTTTTGTTGTGCAAGGTGACTACTTGGAACTGCTTGTTTAGCTGCCTGTTTAGGCTTTAAACAGTGCATATAAAAAAAATTGTATAATAAGGAATTTTCGATAAGCAGAAATAATAGGGAAACATTTTGTACAGCATGCAAAAAGCTGGTAATTTAGTTGGAAAGATAGCTGTTCATAACATTTGAAGTGTATAAAGGGGCATAAAAGGCAAAAAGTTAGTAAGCAATGTTGCGCAAGCAAAAACTGTTGTATAATAATGTGTACAGTGTAAGGTTATTGGCAGCCCCCTGGTAATACAGAGTGTTTGTAGGCTGATAGGGGGGCCTTGGGAAAGCCTATTTACGAAATAGTAGAGCTAAAAAATACATGGGGAACAATTAAAAAAAGGTGTAAAAGAAGTGGTGTATGGGTATATAAGACAGTAAGGCGCTACTGTATGCTAAAAAGATTAAAAAGTAGGATATGAAAGAGGGGAAAAAGATTAAAGGGCATTTGTGTGGGTATTGATATCTGGACCAGCTTTGAGAAAGGAAATGGGGCTTCGGTATTGGCTTGTGCATGCTATGGTCGTTTACACTGTAAATGCTCATAAGCTCTTGGAGGACGTTCAATTTGGCTTCCGTCCAGCTCACGGCACCGAGACGGCCCTTGTGACCGTGTTGGATTAACTACGCTGGCAGGCAGACAGGGGACAGGCGGGGGTTCTGATCCTGCTTGACCTGTCTGCCGCCTTTGATACGGTGAACCATGACATTCTGCTGGACAGGCTGAGAGAGGTGGGAGTTGCAGGGAAAGCCCTTGGATGGTTTGAGTCCTTCCTCCAGGGTAGGGAACAGGCTGTGTCTCTCCCTCCCTTTCAATCCGCCTTCTCTACCATCTCGCATGGTGTCCCTCAAGAATCGGCTGTCAGTCCAATACTCTTTAATGTTTATATAAAGCCCCTAATAGCGATCATCAAGCAGTTTACGATCAAAACGGTTAACTATGCGGATGACACGCAGCTGATCCGGTCATGGGAGGGGAATGACTCCACCTCCTGGGAGGAATTCCACAACTGTATGAGAGCCATTGCGGAATGGCTGAAAGCCAATTCCCTGAAATTCAATACAGGGAAGACTGAAGTGCTTTATTGCCCTAGGCCTAGGATACATTCTCCTCTACCTAGTACTTTCTGGCCGAAGGATTTCTCACCCCAGATCCAGCCTGTGAAGGTAGTCCGGAATCTGGGTGTGATATTTAACAGTGACCTTTCCTTGGAGGCTCAGGTTTCTAAGGTGGTAGCCAGTTGTATGGCTATCCTTCGCCTCTTGAAAAAAATCTTACCCCTGCTACCGTCCCTGGCAAGGATAGAGGTAGTGCGTTGCACCGTGCTCAGTAGGATAGACTACTGTAACGCCCTGCTGCTGGAGTCTCCCAGCTATCTCCTGGACAGACTCCAGAGACTCCAGTCGGCAGCTGCCAAACTCGCCTTAGATTGGCCAACAAGATCCTCCTCTTCGGGGGCCCTGGCTCAGTTGCACTGGCTCCCTCTGAGACAAGGGGTGATGTTTAAGTCACTCTGTTTGACCTTTAAAGCCCTACATGGGTTAGGCCCTGCTTGTTTTCAAAGGAAATTCTCATGGCATGTGCCGGTCCGCAATCTATGCTCCGCTTCGGCTAGGATGGTGACTGTACCGAGATTTAGAAGATCCAGAGCAGGTGGCAGGTCGTTTAGCGTGGCTGCGGCCAAGCTCTGGAACTCGCTGCCTATGGATTTGAGGAAGCTCAACTGTTTTCTCACTTTCAGAAGACAGTTAAAAACCTTGCTCTTTCCCACCCGGGCTTAATCTGTAGTCTGCAACTAATCACACCTTTCCCTTTGGGTTCTCCAGCGCCATGATGCCTCTCGAGGTGGTAGTACGCTTTATAAGTATAATAAATAAATAAATAAATAAATGCTGAAGAAGTTTCTGGGCCTCTTGCCAAAGGCAGAGGAGAAATGTATGCCAAGTTTGTATAACATTTATTACTAAGGACAAACACGTAGACAGAGTGAAAGCAGAGAGAGCTTGACTAACAGAGAATTGAGGACGTAACCAATCTAAAGGGAGACAATGCAGTCAATGAGCAAAAAACTAAAGAAAGAGTATCGACAGATGCAAGACACAAACAATAAACCAAGAGCGACAAGGTATAGACACATAAACAAATAATAGTCAAGAGGCAGAAAACAGCGAGGTTCTGCATATGGAAGTGGTCAGGGCCAGTGTCACTCCCAATTATTGTGTTGTGGAACAGCTTAAACACCACAAGACTTCAGAGCCATACATTCCTCCATATGGCTCCAAGCTTTTTAATCCGTCCTGCATCTACTCTCAATGTAAATATGGAATATTGAATTTCAAGTCCGTACATCTGAGAGCTGCAGAACAGGAGTTTTTATGCCCAAGCAGCGTTACACAACAGAGCAGTTTTGTTCTGCATGGACGCGTGACGAGCCAAGGATGACAGCTCATTTTTGTAACCCCTGTGGCTCCAGCATGGACCGTCCCACTGCGGCGAGGACATGGCAGATTACCCAGCTTGATGCCATTCGTCATCTACGACAGATCTCGCATTTACAAAAGTTTGATCTAGTGGCATTGGAAATAACAATACCTTTTATTTATGTTTTGTTATTTAAAACGTAAACAGAAGGCATTTTCATTGACAATGCCAAGAGGTCAAGCTTGCATATGCGAGACCTATTGCTTCTACAGCATGATTTGACAGGCATACTGCATAATTTAGTAAACCTTGCCGCCTCGTTTGGCCTTCCTGTGCCGCATAATCCCAGTGGCCCTGTTCATAGCCTATTCCGTGATCCATTTCAATGATGCAGCTGAGGGGGAAAATGTGCGCCATTCTAGATCAATCTGGCGCCGAAGAGTGAATGTTTGACATCCTTATGATGGAAACTCTTAGAACATCCTTTGCCAGGCTATACTCACTGGGACTCTGACGGATGCCGCGAGACACTGCAGTAAAACGTCCAGTGCTTGAAATAAAAACATATGTGCTTCTAGCAAAACGTGAGACACCTGGCAGCACACACCGGACAAAAGCAGAGTCAGCCACCAAGTTTAGGCATTACATTTAGAAAACATTTTATAACAGTGGGCATTTCAGAAAGAACTAACATTTACTGATGTTAATAAAATAGTGCTCACAACCGCCTCCTATTTAGTATCCGCAAATGTGACTGATGAGTTTCAACCAAATCACACTATGTGCAAACCGGATTCCTGCGTTTCCACCTGCCACATGCTGTTGAATACTGCCCGTACAAACGCAACGGTCCCCTGGCTGAAGCACGCTTTAAAAGTAAGCTTTAGATTTACTACAGGAAACGCGTGAAGCAAAGCAAATACGTGCCAGGCATATCTGCACAAACAGCTCCTTGCCCGCCCCTGCACAGTAGATAATTTTAAAGTTGAGAGGCATGGTCCGACTCCTCATGGCTGCAACGGAAGCATTCTTGGTTGTCTGCAGACAACAGTTTGCCGTGCGCACGGTTTCATCACTTTCTGAAGCACTTTATAGGATGCAAACCGTGTTTAAACAAGGAACATGACCGGCTAACGTCCTTTTGCAAGGACTTGAAGCTACACAGTTTTCAACAGGGAGAGATCCCAAAACTCGTTCAACAAGCCCGCGAATGGTGGGAACGAGATGCGGGAGCTGCTGGTATGCGCGCGCGGTTGCGAGCAGCAGCATATTTTTCCAATTATCGCGCCCGTGTCTGGGCATGATAATTGGAAACATATGCTGCAGCTGCGCGCAACAGACACCAGTGGGAAGTGGGCGGTTACAGTTGGAAAGAAGCTGGGACATTTACACACCTTTAACGAATGGCGTGCTGCCTTTTTCACAAAGACGCACGCTACAGCCAGTAGCAGCCGACAATAACAAAAGCACACGCACAATCGTGTGGTCAGCTTCCAAAACCCCCTTACAAGAGGTCTTATGCTGCGCGAGCACTGCTACGCACTGCAACGCTAGGTTCAAGACCTAAAAAACACACCGACGCCTTGCAAGGAAAATTAAGGCAAAAACTACAGCAAAGGCAGACACACTACCTTAACTATTTGTACCTTGAGTCATTGTATAGTATGGTATGGCCTGTCATTGTATAGTAAGGTATGGTATGATATGGCCAATCATTGTATAGTATAGCATGGCTTTTCATTGTATGGTATGGTATGGCCTGTAATTGTACACTATGGTATGGTGTGGCTTGTTATTGTACAGTAAGGTATGTCCTGTCTTTGAATACTATGGTATGATGTGGCCTGTCATTGTAAAGTATGGTATGGCTTGTCATAGTATAGTATGGCATGGTATGAATAGCCTCATTGTATAGTATGCTACAGAACGGGCTGTCATTGTGTGGCATGGTAATCTGTTGTTACAATGTACACATTAAGCTACAGGAGGAAGCACAATAGAAATGGACAAACCAGCACAAAACCACACATTACAATATATTATGTTCATGCTAGAACATTCTATCAAACCTGTAATTGTGCAAATACAAATCAATAAAAAAAAAAGAAAAGTATCAAAAAAGCACATTCTTACTAAACAAAAAAGTAATTACTTAATAGCCAAAACCCATTAATGTATTTTGAAATCGTTCTTAAAAGTGACACTAAAAACTTGTCGCCCAAAGAGTAGAAGGGAGAGGATGAAAAGTAAAAGGGAACGAACATGGGAAATGAGTGGTGAAAGCAAGCTTGCAGAACAAAACCAGAAGAAATACAATTTAAAACCTCATACAATCTTACAAAGTGCAGTAAGTAAACGAAACAAATAGGCAGGGACAGAAATCTGACGCAGCTAAAGGACATTCCCAAAAATAGAACACAGTATTTGGCCAAATTCAAAGGACATGGGAAACCCACAAACAGAAATCGAAGCCAGCAAGCACTGACCCACAGGGTTTCCTTTTAGAATGAATAAGTGGGAGAAAAGTTAATTTTCTATTTGGTTTCAGCACCCCGTACTCCTAGTACCGTGCTTCACAGAATTTAATTATGCCTTTTTTCGAAAAGGACATATAAAAAAACTTGAGGGGGTGATACACTCTTAATTGTTCTTTTTAGGATAATTGGATTTTTGAAGTGAATCACCATTGTAAACAACTATCACATCATTCTATCACCCATCTGGTCTTCAAGCTTGGGCCACCCCTAGAGAGCAAAAACAACATAGCACTACAATACCTGAACCACAGTCTTAATTCCCAGAGACACCCACACATCCAACCATTCCACCATGATCTGCGAGAGTTGTCAGTCTGAATAAACATTTAGGTCTGCGGTTTGCACACCACTCTGAGTGTTGCAGGATAGGACAACTCAGTAAATTTCTTAAATAAGGGCTGTAAGTTATGGCCCTCGGCTTGTGTTTCCCTACACAGTTTCAGTACCTACCATCCCATCTTTCATTGACATTCCTCCAGGGCCCAAGGTAGCATCACTGAATCAGATTCTTCACCTGACAAAAAATGTACTGGACAAATATTCTTGGAACTTCCACGTCAGCCAAGAGCTTTCCTCTCTGAGGAGCAGTGAAATCATGGATGTAAAGGTTGGCAGTGCGGGCCTGATTATCAAAAAGTTCTGCCTTTGCTTTCAACTGCAGTATTGAGTGACCCACACATTCCTGAAACTCTGTTGCTTGTACTCCTCTCAGATCCCCAAGGCTTCTGATCTGATCTACACCACTTTTGTGTATGAGTCACTCAGGGCTCATTCTGCCTTCTCCAACCTCCCATGCATTTTACCATCTGCTCCTGCACTGTAAGTACCTTATGCTTGATCCTCATTGACTTGACAATCTGTCAACCAAAAAGGATCCCCCTGGGAAAGAGCATTATGATATCCAGTCTCGTAGCACTAACTTTCTTACAGAGACGGGGCCTAAAGAAATTATCCATTCCCCATGTTCCTCTGGTCCCCTTAGGCAGCATAGCTCCAATGCAAGCTAACCCCTTTTGAAGATGCGTCGGGCCATTTGGGGAATACACTATGGTCTCAAACTCCTTGGGGAAGTATATCCAGCTCTGGTGCTGCAGGAGCAGTCCATATGTCCTCCGCTGCCACTGCTGAAGGCCAAAGAATCGCAGTCTGGGATGTTATATCTCCATGAATGACTTTACCACAGCCTTGGACATCGCCAAGAGATTGTCCCCTCTGCTTCAAGGATACACCTCCCTGCGACGACAATGAAGCCCCACTCTGCCACTAGACCAGCCACAAGTCAAGCCAGACCTTCCTTGGTCTGGGTTGCACCATTTCTATTCTTGCTTGCACCTAAATTCTTGGGGAACTGGAAAGAACTGCAGAAGCCACTACTTAGGAAATAAGGGTGCCATCCCTTTCTCAAAAGATTCAAGGTCTTGGATTCTGCCTACTCAGGTTTCTCCATAGACTTTTGTCCAAGGCGAATCGTAGCTTCTGCACGGCATGGTGCGCCCCGCCTAGCCCTCCAGCAGATCTTCGGTCTAATTTTTGTACCTCAGTGGTGCATGAAGACAATCTTGAAAGATAACTGGCACCGGGATCCACTAGTATTGTTTGGCTACCTGCTGGCACACAGTACAATAGTTTAAGAGTAGACAGTACCAGGATGGTGCTGCACTATGTGTGGTAAAAGTTGTTTAGTTAGCTGCAACCCTAGTGTAAGACCTTGTGGATAAGACCTAACAGGATATTCTGGATGCGCCGGGTAAAACTCCTCAGCACTTCAAGGATTCTTTTTGTTAACCTCAATATGAGCTTGAGAGTCCCCTAAGGAGAAGCTTCAAGTATTAAGTCTAAAAGACATCTTGGTTTTTCCCAAAAGTGGAGTGGCCAGGAGATAAGTACGTTTGAAGAAACATTTCCTGTCCAATCAAGTCTAGAAAAAGAATTGGTATTTTGGGAGTATTTGAAAGCAAAGGCCACTTAACTTCCTGGTTTGACCTGTAGATCATCACCTGAAACTCTACAGTACCTCTAAAATCAATGTGGTGTGACCAGAGATATGTAAAGTAAAAGCACTTCACAACAAAGGAAAGCACAACGTTTTCAAGCGTGGCTCCAGTCCCCGGCTCTGAAGCCTACAGGTACTTTGTCTTCAAAGCAACACTTTGGCATAGATTGAAATGTCAGGCATGACGTAAAAAAACCAGAGCAAAGGAAAAAGCTCCCTGCAAACAAATGAAAGCAAAAGTGTGCTCTCAGGATTGCTCTCTGGCAGCAGGAACGGAGTGTAGGAGAGTAGGATCTGCTTACTATGGTTAGCCCCACTTTTTGCTGGTGTTTCAATGTTTCTCAACTTTAGTCTGGCTGGGACCCTGCTATACAGGACCCCAGCCTAGCTGCTTCCTCTCTAAAATGATTGCATGCACTTTAGGTACACCCCAGATTAATTACTGGGGTACCCTTGCGAGTAACTAGTATATGATACCTTAGGTACTAAGGCCATAGGTACCCCAGAGGCCTACCAGGGATTGAAGCATGTATTATTCCACCCCTAGGAAGCCTTTCAAAATGGCACCACCGGTCTGCTACTGCAGCCTGGGTAAGGTGGTGCATGCACCCCTTACTAAAAAAAATGTGCGCAGCACCAGCGACTACTGGACATTTAGGACGCTGATTAAAACCTGGCTTTTTACATCCATCTAGTTTCTTGCCTTCCTACTTTTCGCTCTGCTAGCGCTGGGACGCCCTATTGCTGGGGCAGCCATGCGCTCTATAAGTCTCTATAACATAACATAAGATAACATATAGGTTATCAATATCTGCCTTTAATCACTGACACATATAAACCTATAAGTCACTCCTATGGCAGGCCTTATCAATCCTGAAGGCAGAGTGCTTGGTTTTGTGTGAGAGGGTACCCATGCATGAGCAGAGCCCCTCTGCGGCTTTCGGAGCCTATTCTCTGAGGCTGTTCTGTGATGCAGCCAGACCATATACTCTTAAGTGCATTATACCCTCGAGGTAAATGCTAACTTTGGAATGGCCGCATGGAAACAGGTCGTGTTTGGTGTCAAACACTTTGGAATCTTACCCCTCCACCAGTCCTGGTGGCGGGGGTAGAATTCCACCCTTCTAGCGGGAGGTACATGTACACACTAAAACTATTACCGGTTAGGTCAAAGAACCCTAGCATCACAAAATGGATGCTGCAGCCACAGAAACGGGTCTGACCTCTTGCTGCTGGACGAAACTCCGGCAGGGGAGGCCTGGGCAATAGATTTCCTGTCATAGGAAGGTGCAACCATCTCCCCGAACCCCTTTCTTCAGTATAAGTAAGGGACCCCTGGCAACAGGACTTTAGATTAAACCTGGACAAAACTCTGATACATATATCATGGAACTTCGACATTCTGTTGTTGAACAGAAGGGATCACAGATCAGTACAACCTGAGTGGGAACTCTGACTAGGCCAGAGTCCATCTCAGAACCCAGGGTTAACCCTACTACACCCTTCTTCTGAGTATCACCACCTGGAGCTGAACTAGGTGGAACAGTTGCCTTAGGGGAAATGGTGGCTGGAGTTGAATCTTTAGCTCTAGTGCAATCACTAGTCCAATGGCTGTTCTGCTTACAGACTTTACACCATGGTTTCTTAGGGCCTTTCTTTTTGGAAGATTGGGAATCCCCACCATTAGAAGATTTTTGGAGGCCTTGTGAAGACGAACAATAGTTACTTACCTGTAAACAGGTGGTTCTCCAGTATTGGTGTCTTTCATAGATTCACATGCCTGAATCATTCCCCGTCGTCGGAGTGGGAGTCCCACGGTATATATAAAAGCAATAAAATGCCATAATACATATAGCAAATATCAGTAGCACCAGCTACAGCAGAAAAAACCTCCACAATCGTGACTATCCTAGTCATTATGTCATAGTCCAAACTGCAGCCAATCAGGCAACAGCACCCACCAGAATGTTCTCCCCAGAGGCTCAGGCTCTCAGATTTTCTCGCACAGGAGTGAAACCCCATAATGCCTGAGTGAGTCTTTGGGGGAGGCGGGCGGGTTGCATGTGAATCTATGAAAGACCCCAATACTGGAGAACCACCTGTTTACAGGTAATTAACTATTGTTCTTCTCCAGTATTAGGGGTGTCTTTCATAGATTCACATGCCAGAATAGTAAGCAGTACTCCTAACATAATGCTCATAGACGTCAGAGTATCAAAATTATATATACATCCCCACATATATATATATATATATATATATATATATATATATATATATATACATAAATAACAGTATAAAAGAATGATAATAATCATCAACATCTGAATAACATCTAAAGAGCAGGAGGTGGAACAGAGGCTCACCTTATTTGAAAAGATTGCGCAGCACTTCTCTTCCAACCGAAGCATTTGCGTCGTCTGCTGAATCTAGACAGTTGTGTCTAGTAAAGGTGTGTCTGCTAGACCATGTAGCAGCTCTGCAGATCTGTCGAAGAGGCACGCCAGCAAAAAGGGCAGTGGAAGAGCTAACCGCCCTTGTAGAACGTGCTCTTGGCAAGGCCTGTAAGGGTCTACCGGCCTGCTGATGACAAAGTCCAATCGTAGAGGAGACCCATCTAGCAATGGTCGGTTTTGAAACTGCACAGCCCTGGCGCTGCCGCCCATAAGCCACGAACAGTTGGTCTGTCTTGCGGATGGCAGAGGTTCTTGATAAGTAAAACTTAAGACATCTTCTAATGTCTAACGAATATAGTGCTCTTTCAACCGGAGACTGTGGGGTTGGAAAGAATGTCTTTAGGACAACCGGCTCATTCAGATGAAAATCCAAAGGCACTTTTGGCATGTACGTTGGATTAGTACGCAGCACTACTGAGCCCGTGGTGAATTGGATGAAAGGTGCTTTAGATGTAAATGCCTGAATATCGCTAACCCTTCTAGCAGATGTTAAGGCTAGTAACAATGATACTTTCCATGTCAAAAATGTCAGGTCCACCTTATGGATCGGCTCGAAAGGGTGACGCATGAGCTGAGTTAGTACGACATTCAGATGCCATGCAGGAGGAGGTTTCCGTACAGGCGGAAACATACGAAACAATCCTTTGAAAAATTGTTGTATGATCCGCACAGAAAACAAAGAATTTGATCCATCTTGACGAAATCTAGAAATGGCAGCCAGGAAGACTTTAAGAGTAGAATGTGCCAAACCCAATCTGGCTAAATGCAAAAAGAAAGGAAGGATTTGCTCTGGTTCGGCATGAATGGGATGAAGACCATTTGATTGGCACCATGCACAGAAACGCCTCCACTTAAGTTTGTAGGTCTTGATTGTGGATGGAGCTCTGGCCTTCGCCAGTACCTCCTGGCAATCCTGTGGAATGTTTAAGTGTGCAAATTCCATGTGCTGAGGAGCCAAGCTGACAATTTCAGCGAGTTCGGGTCCGGATGGTACACCCTGCCTTTCTGGGTGGAGAGAAGATTCGGAATGCGAGGAAGTTGGATAGGGTTGCATTCCGAGAGAAGGAGTAGCTCGGTGAACCAGTATTGCCGGGGCCATCGTGGGGCAATCAGTATCAGCCGGCATGGCTGCTTCTTCATCTTCTTGATGACTTTCGGGATCAGAGGTATCGGTGGAAAAGCGTATGCGAATATTTGATTCCAATTCAGCGAAAGGGCATCCCTGCACGAGTCCTTGTGGGGAACCCAACTTGCAAAGTATGGGCATTTCCGGTTCTGGTGTGTCGCAAACAAGTCCAGATCCGGATGCCCCCATATCTGAAAGATGCGGTCTAGAGATGGTTGATGTAATTCCCACTCGTGAGTGCAGCCCGTTGACCTGCTGAGAGAATCCGCTAACACATTTGCGATTCCCGGGACATGGACCGCTGACAGATGGATATTGTGAGTCAGGGCCCAACTCCACATCTCTTGTGCTTGCTGCGACAACCGGGCTGATCTCGTGCCTCCCTGCTTGTTTAGATAATGCATGCAGGTGGTGTTGTCTGTCCGAATCAAAACTGTGGCGCCTTCTAAGGTCGCTTGAAAGGACTTCAGGGCTAGAAAGATGGCGTGCAATTCTAGCCTGTTTATGTGCCATCTCATTTGGATCTTGTTCCATTTTCCGCTGACCGTCATGTCTTGGAGGTGTGCACCCCAGCCTGTCATCGAAGCGTCCGTCGTTACTATGAACCTGGGCACTTCCGTGAGGAAAGAGCATCCCACTTGTATGTTGGATCCTTGACTCCACCATTGTATCGCTTCTCGCATTCGAGGCGTTATTTAGATGATATCCTCGAAGGACCCCGACACCTGAATCCACTGGCGACTGAGCTCCTCTTGCAAGGGCCTCATCCGAAGATGACAGTTGGGGGTGAGAAGAATACAGGAAGAAATCATCCCGATGAAGGACTTGAACATGCGCACTGAAACGCACCTTTTTAATAACAGTGCCGCAGCCAACCGTTGTATCTTTTCCTGTCTTACCTTTGAGATAAATGCTTGGGCGAGCTTGGTGTCCAGTCTCGCTCCCAAGAAAGTCTTTCTCCTTGCTGGCGTGAGGTGCGATTTCTCGAAGTTCACTGAGAAACCCAGGCTTTGCATCAGTGACAGAGTTGTTTGAATGTGAGCTTGCACCATGTCGAAAGAACTGGCCTTGATAAGGCAATCGTCTAGATATGGATATATCTGTATCGATTGCAACCGAAGATGGGCTGCCACCGGGGCCAGTATCTTCGTACACACTCTGGGGGCTGAGCGCAGTCCAAATGGAAGAACTTTGAACTGGGAGTCCCTGCCAGCCACTCTGAACCTTAGAAACTTCCAGTGCCTGGGAAAAATTGGTACGTGGAAGTATGCATCCTGAAGGTGGAGTGTTGCCATATACTCTCCTGCCGAAAGAAATTGGAGGATTTCTTGAAGTGTCAGCATCCCGAATGACAGCTTTTTGAGGAATTTGTTTAGGGCACGCAGGTCAAGAATGGGACGCCATTCCCCCGACTTCTTGCGAAGAAGGAAAAATCTTGAGTAGAAGCCTTTTCCTTTCTGATGATGAGGCACCCTTTCTATTGCTCCCTTCCGAATCATAGTGTTGATCTGGGCTAACAGCTCCTTGAGGTGCGCTGGAAGCGGTCCTCTTTTGGGGCAATTTGGGGGAGTTTTTACGAATTCCAAAATGTGACCTCTGGCTACCACATCCAGAACCCATTTGTCTGTGGTAATTTTGGACCAATTTAAGTAATTTTGGGATATTTTTCCTCCAATTTGGTTCGGGTTGGGACAAAGTGGTGGCAGGATGCGTTCCTCACTTCTTATTGTCTCTTCCTCGATAGTTAGATTTTCCTCGAGGCTGAGAGAAATTTCCTTTTCTTTGTCCGTAAGTCTGTTGCCGATATGGCTGGGATCTTTGGTTTCCCTGGGCGAAAGTATAGGAGCGCTGTTGGTTATAGCCTCCTCTATTAGAGAAATTCCCTCTTCCTCTTGCTCCACGAAAGGAAGACTTCCGGTATTGTAGGGTGCCCAGCGAACGTGCTGTCTCAGTATCCTTTTTGATGGCCTCTAGAGCATCGTCAACATGCTTTCCAAATAAGTATTCTCCATCAAATGCCATATCTATAATCCTTGTTTGGACCTCCTGCCGAAAGGATGTTGCCTTCAACCATCCTTGCCTCCTGAGAACAGCTGCACCCGCTAGTTGACGAAATCCTGTGGCAGCAACGTCCACTGCAGCATCAATCATCTCAGATGAGACGCACTCTCCTTCCTGAAGAATCTTCTTCGCTTCAGCTCGATCTGGCTCGGGAAGTTTGTCCACATACGGCGAGATGTCCGACCACATCTGCCTATCGTATCTCCCCAATATGGCTAGGGAGTTTGCGGCCCTAATGGTCGTAGCTGCAATAGTAGAAACTTTCTTCCCGATAGAATCTAGGCGTCTTCCGTCCTTGTCTGGTGGAACAGAGACCTGAGATGTTGGGTTAGAAGACCTCTTTTGCGCTGCCTGCGCTACCAAAGAGTCTGCTTTAGATTGTCCAATAAGGCACGCTGGAGATGAATTTGGCGCCCTATATTTCTTATCTACTCTCGGGAGCACTGCTGGCAAAGAATTTGGCTTGGACATGATCTTCAGTCCTTCCTTCCAGATGAATTCTATGATTGGTATGGTCCAACTCTGTTTTTGTAGTGTAGACTTGAAATCATACAAGAAGCAGTCTTCTTGTTTTGACTCCATGGTTATCATGAACCTCTTTGTTGCTCTATCCCTGATCTTGTGGAATGAGGCAATGTCCACAGGTGGTGACTCAGATGTAGTAGGTTCTGCCGGAGAGGGCGTGTTTGCATTATAATCTTCATACTCCGACGATTATGACCTATTGTCCAATTTTCCTTATTCTTGCTCCTCATGATCTGAGAACTCTTCATTTCCTGTTAGAGGAGCTGTGACTTGCGACGCAGATAATGCTGGACGTCCTTCCTCCACCGTCACAGAAACCACTAGCTGTGTCTGCTTGGAAAGCGGTGTCGCTGTTTTAGGTCTTGGCGTAGATACCTGGGATTCACCCGACTCTGAAGGTGGGAAACGCCTATAATAGTCACTGAGCATATACTGTAGATTGCGAAACAATTCCTCAGGCATCTGCATGCCGGGAGTAGGCCTGTCCTCATGTGACGTAGGCTCTGTATCATCCATTTCTTCCTCCATATCATCTTGAACCTTAATTCGGAGGTCAGATGGACTTCTAGCTGCTCCAAAGTTTTCATCTTCATAGGATCCTTCCTCATCGGAATCCAAAAGTTTCTCTGGCACTACTAGCGTAGAAGGAATCGCCTCAGTAGTAGCCCTTTTCTTCAACAGCGTAGCTGTAGTTGCAGGTGATGGTAACGGAATCCCTGATGTCTGTGCTGACCAGACTTGTAAGGTAGTGCAGCTTGATAGAGGCGGCGTCGATGGGATCTCCATTTGCTGTTGAATCGGTTGCCTCGTCGACGGTACCATCGTCGACGGGGCCGTCGACGGTAACTTCGTTGACGTGGTTTTCATCGTCGACGAGGATTTCTTCGTCGACGAGGTCGTCGACGGTAACATTGACGACGGGGACGCCGTCGAGGTCGTCGACGGTAGCTTCGTCAACGTGGACTTCGTCGTCGACGTGGATTTCATCGTCGACGGTGACGTCGTCGGCGAGAGCTTCGTCGACAGTACAATTTTCTTCGTCGACGGGGAGCCAACCGTCGACATCATAATCGGAGACAAGGAACTCGTCGACGGTACCTTGGCCGTCGTCAGGACAATTGTCGACGACGAGATAGGCCTGATCTGTACATGAACCAGCGTAGGCGATGAGGCCGAAGACATGACAAGAGTCGGCTTTGGAGAGGAGAAAGTGATAGTGCAGGTGGTAGACGTGGCCACATGAGAGGAAACGCAGTCCTTTTTTGACGTTGAAATTGTCAAAGGTGGCAACTGAGGAGGCACAGATTTTGAAGATTTAAGGAACTGCAGATTTCCCAGACTTCTTAGAGGGCGTACTATCCACCTTACTAGGTGGAAGAGTCTTTTTTGAATCACTAGGCCCAGGAGTATCCAGAGAGGATTGGGCCTTCTTCGCCACCTTCGCCCTTGGAGATGAAACTTCAGTTTCAGCCTTCCTCTTAGTAGAAAGAAATGAAGAACCAGAGGCAATGCTTCCTACCTCAGACAAAGGGTCCTCCTTGTCCTTGAGTCTGTTAAGCCACAACAGCAGTCGTCCTTCTCTATCCCTGATGGTCTTAGGGGGGAAGGTCCGGCAGATCTTGCACTCCTTTGCCTTATGGTCAGGATAAAGGCAATATAAACATTTTTTTGTGGGGGATCTTCTTTGAATAGTCTTCGCTTCCCACAAGAATCACAGGCCCTGAACAGGGATTTTGAAGAAGACATCTGTAAACTTGAAGAAACTAACTGATCTAGAAGAAAAAACTGAGCAGAGCTCAGGGAGACTCCCTTCACACGACGTGCGGTAGAAAATCTGAGAGCCTGAGCCTCTGGGGAGAACATTCTGGTGGGTGCTGTCGCCTGATTGGCTGCAGTTTGGACTAAGACATAATGACTAGGATAGTCACGATTGTGGAGGTTTTTTCTGCTGTAGCTGGTGCTACTTTACTTCCTGGTTGGGTATTTCTGATATTTGCTATATGTATTATGGCATTTTATTGCTTTTATATATACCATGGGACTCCCACTCTGACGACGGGGAATGATTCAGGCATGTGAATCTATGAAAGACACCCCTAATACTGGAGAATTCTGGTCTTTAGCCTTCTCCCCACCGTTATTAGGATCTTGCTTCTTCTGGTCACCACCTTGGCTCTGTGCATTCTGCTTCACCCTGGTTCTGACCCATTTGTCTGCCTTCTTTCCCAATTCTTGAGGAGGGGTCAGATCAGAGTCCACCAGGTGCTGATGCAATAGCTGATTCTAACAGTTATTAAGGATCTGCTCCCGCATAATCAAGTTATATAATCCTGTATAATCACACACTTTACTGCCCAGTAACCAGCCCTCTAGAGCTTAGTAGCACAATCAACAAAGTCAACCCAGTACTGAGTCTGAGCCTTTTGGGTATCTCTGAACTGTATTCTATACTGCTCAGTGGGTAGGCCAAACCCATCAATCAGAGCACTCTTCAGGACTGTATAATCATCAGCATCCTCTTCTCTTACAGTGAGGAGCTTCAATCTATCTTTGTCAGCAAAGGAGAGCCATAACATAACTGCACACTGCTCCTGGAGTACCTTCTGAACTTTGCAGGCCCTTTCCAGTGCAGTTATCCATTTGTGGATGTCATCCCCACTCTGGAGGGAGGAACAATCTTGTTTAGGTTTCTCTGGTCAGTCGACTGGTGGGTCCCCACGAAGGAAACTACTTCCCTTTGGGCTTCTCTGGTTCCTCCAGACGTGCCCCGATTCCCCACCAAGGGGTGAGTCCCTCAGACTTTGCTGGTCTGCATCAAAGCCAACCTTTGTCTCCTGCGTAGGTTGCTGTTGCCAAGGCTTGTTGGGTCCAATCTGGAAACCAACACAGCAGCACTCAAAATCCTTCGTGGGACAGCTCAAATCCAGCACCTGGTCGCCATCGACGCCTCCTGGTCCTAGTGGCTGAAGAGTCAAGCTTCACCTTCTTCACATGCAAGCACCTGACATCGGTGGGCATCCGCTCATCGCCTTCCTGTTCACTGGCAAGTGAGCCAGAGTCTGATCTCTGTGCTTTCAGGTTCTTCACATCTCCGATCCAGCCTTGGATCCACCCGGACACATTCAACTTGGTCGCCAGCAGCACTTTTGCAGCAACTGGCCATTGAAATCAACGACGAAACCTGACATCAAAAGACACCTATGCACCCAGCTTCCCTTGGTGAGGTAACTCGAGTACTCCAGTGCTCATGTGGGTGTTGACTCTAGAACCTCCTAGTTCTAAAGGGGTTTGCTCCAAGTCCTCTTCTAAGTGTCCTTTATCTTTAAAATTCCAACTGCAACTTTCACTATAGAAGTTAATGGTGATTCGTGGCTGTGTTCAGACACTGCACGCATCCCCTGTGGGTCCCCTGTGTCACTACCTTGGGTGGTTCCTGTGGCCCCAGCTGTTCTACAGGCTGTAGGCCTTGTCTCAGGTCAGTCGTGGTTCTTATACCACTTTGTTAAAATATGGTTTGGTACACCCCTAGGGCTCAACGTATATTGCGCTAATTTACTGTGCGCTAATTAAGTTTACTGAATGTACTTTTGGCTCTAGCCTTATAAAGAGACTAGAGGGATGTGTTTAGAATAAATACATATATTTTACATATATACCTGGTGTGGTTCTCCTTTCATTTGGTCATTCACGAGATTACAGACTGGTAAAACAAGCTGCTTTATATTCCTCCAAGACTTAGCCTGAAGCCTGCTCTCCACAGCTACCACTAGGATAGCTTTCTAAAAAGGTTGTCTTTGACCTACCATCAATAAGGGTCGTTTGGACTGGTGCAAGGTGCCCACTAGAATAGTGGACAGCATATGCCAGGCCAACTTCTCACATTGGTGGCAGCGGTGGGATTCCAGCTTGCAATTGTTTTACCAGATAATCTCAAGTGATTGATCATTTGAAAACAACTAAAAGTACCAGAGGTACATATAATACGAACTTAAATACAGTAAGTTCTACTGAACTTAGTTACAGTTGTGTTTCAAGGGCTTAGCACACCCTTTCTACTACTCAAAGAGCTTAGTTGGTGAACAACTAGAGTAGGTAGTGCATACACCACACCTCACTAGTTCTGTCTTTAAGGCCAGGAATCAGTGGATCCCTGCCAGATTACAGTCTAGTACAGACATCCACATTCCCTTTTGCAGAGTTAAGGGCTCTGTGTGCTATGAGGAAATTGAAGACAGGTCATAACCCCAACACCCAACGTCTCATAGAGACATTACTGCTAGATGACTTTAGACAGGCATCAGAGCCGGGAAGGGTAGGCAGTGGGGTGGGGACAGCAGAAGAAGAAAAGGCCAGTTGTTAAAAACGCCAGGACTTGGAATCTGATGTTGGCCATGCAGGTGACAATGATCTAGACCTGGACAATCCAGCTCCTACTGGAGATGAAGAAGACCAAAGTGTCCCACCAGGAAGAGTTGGGGTGTGCCTAGAAGGCCAAGATCTCCTTCACAGGAATCTAACCATTCTGACTTCTGTAGGGACCTCTGTCTCTTCTCATAGGAGGGACACCTCCCAGGAGAAGAGAGAGAAACAGATGAGACTTGAAGAAGCTCAGCTGAGAATAAGGAGACATAGAGAGGGCCATTTTGGTCGTCTTCATCTCCAGTAGGAGCTGATTATCCAGGTCTAGGTCATTGTCACCTGCCTGGCCAGCATCAGATTCCAAGTCCTGGTTGTTTGAACCACTGGCCTCTTCTTCTTATGCTGTCTTATGCTGTCCCCTCCCCACTGCCTACTCTTCCAGACTCTGATGCCTGTCTAAAGACATCTAGAATAATGCTTCTAAGAGACTAGAGGGGTGTGATTAGAATAAATATATATACTTTATATATATACCTGGTGTGGTTCTCCTTTCATTTGGTCATTCACAAGATTATAGACTGGTAAAACAAGTTGCTTAACATTCCTCCAAAAGTTAGCCGGAAGGATGCTTTCCAAAGCCCCCACTAGGATAGCTTTCTATAAAGGTTATCTTTGACCTTCCATCAATAAGGGTCGTTTGGACTGTTACAAGGTGCCCACTAGAATAGTGGATAGCATATGCCAGGCCAACCTCTCACACGGAGTATGTGATCACAAGGTGAAAATATGCAGGAAGAAGGAAGCCTGAGAGTTGTGTGTGGGGCTGGCCTGTAAGTCAGTAAACATCAGAAGAAATTGATCCTATGTTATCATATGGAGACATATGCTCTAGAACTATTCTTTTTAGGGAGGGGCAACCTATGAGTATGCAAGGAACTAACCTAACCCAATAGGGGACTTCAACCTTCACTTGAACGATGATGATGGATGACTCTCAAGCTGCCATTTTGAAAGACATTCTTGCTAATCACAAGCTCCGGGAAGTCTGTGCATGCCTGACCCATGTGAAAGGGGCAATGCTGGACCTCATCACGGCCAAAGAATGATCACCATGCATAGAATCCATCCTACTGATTGAATGGTCAGATCAACACCCAAATCCTCTTCCACCTCATTGCGCGTACATAAATAACCAAAGGCCAAGGAGTCAGATCCAAGGGTTGGATAGGAGATCCAAATAGATCAAACAAAATAAAGTGTCCACATTTTGTCTTAGGAAACTCACAGCCTCAAGCAAAAAGCTAAGTGTACAGGACGCAAACTTGCACTACAACTTGGTGATGACCAACATCATGGATTAAGTGACTCCACTGTGTCTTAAAAGACAGAAAAACAAATTGTCCCATCTCTGTTACAGCCAGTCCTTAAATGAAGAAAGGAGTAAACTCGGGCTAGCCGAAAGATGGAGACAAGTGTCCTCTTCCTTACATCTAGCCCAAATCTGAGTTAAGAGAAACACCTATAAAAACCTACTATGGAATGCTAAAGCCACATTATTCAGTTCTCAACTTGATAGTGCCAGAAACTATATGGGAAACCTCCTGGAAATCAGCAAACACCAAACCTGCCCTGCAACTACCATGATCATTGACACTTCCTTTGAAACTGGTGAGAAGCTTTCGGCTTTTTATAATGAGAAGATAAGATTGAAAGCTGTATATCCACTGAACTTAATGTAAAGCTGACCTTGCTATATGACACACCCTCCTCCTCCCAACCAGAACACATATTTATTGAGGTGGTCCTGTCTCCTAGCTCTTCCCCTACACTTTAAAGCAATGCATCGTGCAGTGAATTCAAACCTCTAAGTGAAGCTGATGTCAAAGCATTACTGAAACCCACCTCAGAAATCACTGATCCTTCACCTCTTTTCCCCTATCTTGATCAAGACTGTGAATGCATCTGTTTCCCAAGGCACAGTCCTGGTCGGTTTAAAAATTAGACAAGTGACACCTCTACAGAAGAAAGCGAGTGCTCACCCGGCAGATCTAAATAACTTTTATTCAGTGACTAACCTCAGTAGCCTATTGAATATCCTGGAATAAGATAACCCTAACCAACTCTGTCTATATAATGAAAACATTGATTTGCTTGACCACGTCAACTCTGGTTTTAGACCGGGCTGCAGCACAAAAATTGGCATCAAACAAGTCATTGATTACGCTCTCAAAATCCTGGACCAAAACAACTGCTGTGTTACCATTCTCCTTGATCTAACCTCGGCTTTTGACACGGTCAACAACGTCACTCACATGAAGACGCTTAAGAACAGAATGGGGCTGGCAGGAAATGTGCTCAGCTGGTTCTCCATTATTTAAATAACCACTCACGACTGATTGAACTGCAGTGCACCCTATCTAACTTATCCTTGGTTCTGCTAGGAGTAATACTAAGGCTCCACCCTCTTTAACTTCTATATGGAACCAATTTCTGTGATTCTTCATCACTCCAATTTTGCATACTACATGTACGCTGATGACACACAGCTGTACTTCAAAATACCCTCTCTATATGATGTTATACATTTTAACAATGTTCCGGAAGAGGTCCAAGCCTGCATAGCCTAGAACCACCTTAAGTTGAACTCCCTGAAGACTAAATTCCTTATCTCTTACCCTGCTACAGGAATGGCTGGACAACTTCAACTCCCTCAATTGCAAACCTTTAATCGTCTCCCCATAATCCTTAGCGATCACCCTGGCCAAAAACGTAAACAAGAAAGCCCACATCAGCACATCTACATACAATGCTCTAATCCAACTTTGTCTCCTCAAGAAGGTCCATGATTCTACCAGATTTCAATAATTTTGTGCAAGCCCTGGTCACCTCCTGACTGGACTATTGTATTTTAATTGTAACACCAAAAGTGCACTTAGCTCTCGTCAAGGCAACTCTCAGTGCTGCAGTGAGGCAGGTTAATTCATACTACAGACTTCAATCACATTACTTTCTCTCTCTTATTTCTCCAGTAGCTTCTGGTCGAAGCTAGAAGCATGCTACCGGTAGCCTGTATGACGCATTAGCCATACACTTCGACACCCATAAATACCTGGCATGCAGTTTCACTATCTCAGGGGGCAGCCTCTCCCTATGCAGCTCCAGCTCCTTTCTAGTGGAACCACAAAGATTAAAGAAAATTAGGTCGTATGCTCAAACCGTCTCTGGTTCAGCCCTCAGAATCTGAAACTCCTTTCCACCTGAGATTTGCACCAACCCATCAGAGGTTATACTCAAAAAGGCGGAGAAAGCAATTTTGCTTTACAGATTCTTCCCACATTGAATCTCCATCCCCTGCAAGGTCATCCCAGTTTGCCAGTTATCCTGGTGTCGCTGCACTCCAGAGGAAAAACGAATGAGATACTATTTGTTTGTTTGTCTCCTTCCATCTACCAATCACGACAGAAGTTTGTGTGGCAGTCTACACAAGCCCAAGAATACTGGTCACCATATAGATTTGACAGTCCGTGTTGCTCATACAGAGAACTTTAATTGCTCTGTTATGTCTCTGTCAGTACAATGTCCGCCATTTAGTATGATTTTTTTAATGTTACTTTATCGTACTATTGTATTAGTACTAAGACCATTTTTTTATAAACTGTGAAACTGCTCACCTTGTGCAGTGCTCAGAAACCCTTGTGTTATGTTTGTGATTCAGAAAACTATTTAAATATAAATAAATAAAGGGCAATGGTGTGACAGACTATGCGTTTCAGATACATAGTGGCATGAAGTCTAGCTATAACAGAGAAATGGTCTTGTGTAACGTGACTATGAAATAGTTTAGTTCCTAGGCCAATGTGTAAGGTAGTAGAAAGTCTAATACAGAATACCAGTTGATAAAGCTAGAAGACGTGTGAAAGAGCTATATATATCATTGTCAGAAGTAAAACCTTAACTTCTGGACAGATGGTTAATGAAGCACTTTCAATGTTATGAAAATGACGATAAAAACACTGCTACCGTTGATGCCATGGTTGGACAGAAATGTAT
This sequence comes from Lissotriton vulgaris, assembly GCF_964263255.1. Lineage (NCBI taxonomy): Eukaryota > Metazoa > Chordata > Amphibia > Caudata > Salamandridae > Lissotriton > Lissotriton vulgaris. The sequence continues at coordinate 1,126,351,100 of NC_141685.1, read as the reverse complement.
CCAAGTCAGTCAGTGTGTGGGGAGATAAAGCTCCCTGGTAGCAATGTGTTTATTTCACACTCTTCCCTCCTATCATGGTGTAATTTCTCCCTCGGAGGTCAAAAATATGAAGATGACACTGAAACCTGCTCTTAGAATATCTCAGATGTATGCAATGTCTGCTGGTGCTGATGTTCACCGACCATTGTCCTTTGCTGCAATGTCTCTTTGGCCTTGTCGGTCTCCAACTTGACGTTTACAAGGGCATCATAAACCTCTTTGTCAGACACGATCATGGCATTTTGTCGTATGTGCGCCATTATTTCCAGTGTGCGTCGGAGGTCAGAGGCAATCTCTGACCAATGACGTACAACCCTGCGTCTAATGTGACATATTTTCTTATTTATGCTAACATATATTTAGCTTATGGTAAAACACTTAGGTTTATTTAATTATTAATTATGAAGTGCCTACATTATAAGTAACCAAAATATCCACAGTCGTGTTATTAGTGAAATGGAATTCTGCCTTTATCCCTATTAGGAATACACAACAAATTCAGTAGTCTGCTCTCACGACAAATTCCGAAGCGCTTGCTCTCATCGTACATCACTAATATGAATGAGGCCCTCTCATGCTTCCCGTGAGAAATTATACATAGCGCATGAACCTCCCTACAAAGAGGGAAAGCATGAAACAATGATATCCATGGAGTAGCACAACCAAGAGCAGTTGGCCTATTTCCCAGACATTCCAGCTCTGGCCTGAACAAGAAAAAGACTGTATTTAGTCTGGTTCAGGTATGCCAGTCAGTAACTTTATTACGATCACAAGGATCCTGAAAAGTATACAGCACAACAGAAACCAAAATGTACAGCAATAATAAGATGACCATATAAAAAGTTACTAAAGAGAATTTACACAATTTACACGATAAAAAACTACATAGGAAAAAAGTGCAACCAGCAATAGCAGCCAATAACAAGTCTGATTGATCAGAATTAAAGTGCTTAATGTGCTGGATTACAGATCCAATAAATACAAGATCTTAGTCAATAACAAAAGTGTTTGTGACAAGCCATTCCTTATTGGCAACAGAAAGCTTCAAACACATAGTTTCCTTCGCTTAATCCAGAGTGCATGCCAGAATTTAGAAAGGCCAAACACAATGCATTGTCTAGTATCAGTGCACAGAGCTTTTAACACCTCTGAGTAATGACCACGTTCTGCTAAAGTACATAACGGGAAAATCAATTTTTTCCTCAGTAGCCAGTAGGAAGAGCAAAAGAAAAGCAAGTGGACAATAGATACCGAACTTCGTTGGCATGCCGGACAGAGATCATCAAAAGTAGTACTGTTCGACCATTTAGAACAAAACTGTTTAGTAGGAAGTGTTTTAGAACGGAATTGCAAAAACAGCTTCTGTGCATAAGAGGGAACAATTTCATCAATACCTGGTTCAAAGGATAAAAAGCATTTAAATGTGAAAAAAGTATTTGGTCAGGCTAGATTCCGAAGCGAAAGCATCCTACCCTAAAATAGTTTCCCAGAACGCTTCCTTCATTCTTGCTCTTGATATTTGACTCATACTCCCTGGGTTTGTCCAAAAAACATCCATGCCCAGCTTCCCCAAGATTTTCAATATGGCAATAAACCAGTCGATTTTTGACGCTTTGGGGAATCTCAGGAGGTCCAGCAAAGTATGCGATTATATCAGTTCTCATGGTGGCAGAACAGAGCTACTAATTAGTAGGGCTAGGATATATATTTATATAGAAAACGTGACCCTCATCCTAGTAGCACCAACCTGGGTAAGACATCCCTGGTATTCAATGCTCCTAGAGGTATTAGCCAATCGCCACAAAAAGATGTAGCTCATGCCAGACCTTCTCACTCAGCATCAGAGTCAGTTTAAGCACTCTGATCACAAACAGATGAACTTCGCGATCAGGCATCTGAGTCCATGTCGGTCGGCTACCTCAATGTTCCAAAAGCATGGATGGTTATCCTGTGGGAAGTGCAAAAGCCACTACATTGCACCGGTTATTCAGTTTACTGGAAAAGGTTTCTGCATTACATTATCTCCAAACAGATGCCCTTAAGGTTTCTGTGCCGGAGATTGTTTCTTGCTTCCTTTGCCCACACAAGGCAGACCGTGCCTACACTTCTATATGCTTACAATCAACAGTAGTTGTGGCTTACCTTCAGAACAGACTACATTCATCTCTCTTTAAGTTTCTAGGCAATAAGGCTTTTATGGAGGGTCTAAAGAAGACAATATCGTCAAAGATGGCCCACTGCACATGTGTGGCCATGTGGAACCTCAATGTGATCCTGACACAACTCATGGACTTTCCTTTTAAATTCCTGCACTCATCTGACCTACAATTCTTGCAAGATGGCTTTCCTAGTTGCAATCACTGCCATCAGACGTATTAATGAGCTTCAAGCTCTAGCAGTACAGGAACCACTCATCCAAGTTCACAATAACAGGTTAGTTCTTCGTACTATTCCCAAATTCATGCCCAAGTTTGTTTCCCCTTTGATCTAGACCCGTCTTCACCCTACAACTAGAGTCTGTAGCAGAATGGGTCCTTCACACTCTGGATGTTATGCCAAGGTCAAGCGCACTACCGCTACACTACAGCCCAGTCTACACGGATAAAGAATGTCACTTTAGCTCTTTTACGTAACATCCCTTTAGCAAATGGCTGTTTAGGGTTCGATGAATATCAGTTCCTAAACAATGGCAAACTGGTTACTCTGATATTCTACGAAATACCGAAAATACATATGAATTCCACCAAACCACCATGCTGCCCAACAGTAGCCTCTATTATTCGTCTTATTGAGCATATTGCACAGTATATGATTAGTTACATGCTCCCCTTTGTTCTCAACCTACTGCCATTACAGGACTTTATTAGGAAGTTAGCTATCAGCTGGGATCCATAATTTTACAGATCACACTAGATTAAACATCACTGTTTACCGCCATACAGCACACACATGGCATCACAGTTTGTAAAAAAGTTTTTCAGAGGGAGTCCTTTGTCTATGTATGATCACAGCAACCTATTAATACAAATGATGGAATACGGTGTGAATCTTAACCTATTCCTTTTCAAACAGGAGTACTACATACAAACGTCTGGGGCTGCGACGAGCACCTGCCTCACCCACAGTTATTTACAACAAGGGGTGGTGAGGGACAGAGTCTCTGAATTAAACAGAATACTCTCACCCAGTCAAGAGATCAGGGCTAGATCCAACACCGTTTTTTAGCTCACTGCACCATCCCAGTTTCAGAACCTGGCTGTATGCAAATTAGTCTGTTCCTGTCCCAGTGCATGATGGGAACAGGGCAAACCAAACTACAAAAGCCAATTCTTACACTGGGAAGGAAACAAGCTACCGGGGACCGGTTTCTGGCATTTCAGCCTCTTCGGCCCGGCTTGCTTGAATCCTGATGGTGCAATGAGCAAGGGACTCACATCTGAGTATACCCTTCCACGCTTAGGGTGGACAAAAATATTTACAACAAGGGGTGGTGAGGGACAGAGTCTCTGAATTAAACAGAATACTCTCACCCAGTCAAGAGATCAGGGCTAGATCCAACACCGTTTTTTAGCTCACTGCACCATCCCAGTTTCAGAACCTGGCTGTATGCAAATTAGTCTGTTCCTGTCCCAGTGCATGATGGGAACAGGGCAAACCAAACTACAAAAGCCAATTCTTACACTGGGAAGGAAACAAGCTACCGGGGACCGGTTTCTGGCATTTCAGCCTCTTCGGCCCGGCTTGCTTGAATCCTGATGGTGCAATGAGCAAGGGACTCACATCTGAGTATACCCTTCCACGCTTAGGGTGGACAAAAATATTTACAACAAGGGGTGGTGAGGGACAGAGTCTCTGAATTAAACAGAATACTCTCACCCAGTCAAGAGATCAGGGCTAGATCCAACACCGTTTTTTAGCTCACTGCACCATCCCAGTTTCAGAACCTGGCTGTATGCAAATTAGTCTGTTCCTGTCCCAGTGCATGATGGACTGGGTAAGAGTGGTCTGCTCAATTCAGACACTCTGTTCATCACCACCCCCTTTTGTAAATCGATTTTGGCCACTATAGGTGTGGCAGGGTATACTCAGACATGAGTCCCTTTCTCACTGCTCCATCAGGATTCAAGCAAGCCGGGCCGAAGAGGCTGAAATGCCAGAAACCGGTCCCCGGTAGCTTGTCTCCTTTCTGGTACAGAATTGGCTTGGTAGTTTAGTCTGCCCTGTTCCCATGATGCACTGGGCCAGGGACAGACTGATTTGCATATAGCCAGGTTCTGAGCTGGGATGGGGCAGTGAGATAAATAACGGTGATGGATCAAGCCCTGATCTTTGGACTGGGTAAGAGTGGTCTGCTCAATTCAGACACTCTGTTCATCACCACCCCCTTTTGTAAATCACCCACAGTTAGGCAACTTTACTCATCGGCTGGTGGAAGGAGCAGGTAGCCTCGTCACAAAGTAATGACAGGTACACCAGTCATATTTGCATGTGGGCCAGATACTTCCATGACCTCTTTGTAATATTGAAGGGAAACCGAGAATTGGCTGAGGAGCTCATCATGACCTTGAAGCGGAATGATCTGAATCTAACATTAACTAGCCATCAGTCAGAGATTAACTTCTTAACATGTAGTATCTCTTATGGGGAGCTTATGAGAGATAGAAGAATTGCAGTACAGAAAAGGCCTACAAATCTAAAGAACTTCTGATTGTGGGACGGTTTTTAGAACAGGGCTAACCCCCTAGAATGTTAAAACATGCAATCTCCTGTATAACAACCACACCAGGGATTCTTTAATTATTGGTCCTAACAGAAAGACTAGACAATCAGGGGCAAACAGTGAGATCAGGTTCATCACCACGTAAAATCAGGCCACCACCCACGTGTGCAAAATTATGAACTGTCATTGGAATATTTTGAAGGGGGATAATGTAACTGTCAACAATCTAAGCAAACATGTCACTATCATACCTCAAGTGCAAATCTTTAGGTGATGTACAGTGACCTAAATCCCAATATGAGGGAGAAAAAAATGGTTACTAACCTGTAGGAGTAGTTTTGTAGCTTGAAGAGTTTTCTGAAACCACATGCTGTGCAATATTCCTCCATTTAGTGGTTGGATCCGGAACTCTCTCTTGAATAGTAGTCATTTCTTCCCTTTTTTTCTTGTTGTTGGGCGTCGACTATCCCCACTATTTAGTGCTTGTTCGAGCCTCCCCTTACATCTGACACCCTCCCAAGAAGTCCCCACATTTAGTTGCCATCTTTAGATATTTTTTGGGGGGCCTTTGTGTATATTTAATTTCCTGTGGCTTCAATGTTTCCAGTTTACTTGTTTTGCCTCATTACCTGGGGACACGGGTGGGTAAAATGTAAATGCAGGAAATTCAAGCTGAAAAACTACTACTGCAGGTAAGTAACCATATCATTTTGTAGCGTGAATCTTTTCTCAATTCACATGCTGTGCATTGACTTTGTTGCATTTTTTTCACTGTGGGGGCTGAGCTGGAGATGTGGTTGAGCTTGTAAACAGATATTTCTATATTATCTGCCCCACTTGGGCATCAATGCAGTAGTGTTTTGTGAACGTGTGTACGAACTACCATGTGGCTGCCAAACATAGGTTGTTAATTGGAATCTTTATTATCTTTTTTATTGTCTGCGAATGACACAAAGAGGTTTTTCCCTTTCCTGATTAACTTTGTTTTAACATGTTATACGTTATGGCCCTGAGGGTGTCCAGTGTGTGTAATGCAACTCAGCTATTGCTCCAAATCTAGCGGAAGAAGCCTGGAGATCGCATTTTAAAATGTTATATTCCAAGTCCCTGGACGAAACTATGAAACAAGGGCTAGTGGATGTCTTCTATATCCCCTTAAATATCGATCCACCACCTTGCACATTGTTGGAAGTTACTCTGGCATTGGGCAAGATACTTACCAATAAGGCACCTGGTTTGGACAGAATCACAGGTGACCTGTTCAGAACAGAACAGACTGTTTGGGCATCTTATTTACAGTCCTTATTTAATGCTATCATCCAAGGTATGGAGCTCCCCGCAACATGGGCTGGTGCGGAGATTATTCCAATTTTTAAAAAAGGTTCTCCGTTAGACCCGGAAAATTACCGCCCTATTACCCTTATTGATGTCATTCAAAAAATATTTGCGCAGGTCCTTCTAGGTCGACCCCAATCATGGATGGACAAGTTCAATGTTCTAACCCCCTTTTAAGCAGGATTTAGGTCCAAAATCTCGACTATAGTCCAAATCTTTAGGTTGCAATTAATTTACTGGAAAACAGTAAGCTTGGGAGGGGGTAGTCTTTATTTGACTTTTGTGGACCTTAAGTCCGCCTTTGATATGGTCTATCGAGAGCAGTTATGGGGACTCCTATATGCCTTGGGGGTGCCGGTCTACCTTTGCCAGCTCTTAAAACGCCTCCATGAAGGTACCTATGCAAGGGTAATATTTGGCAAGAAAGGAGAACTGACTGGCCCTTTCCCTGTGGAGAAAGGGGTGAGGCAGGAATGTGTGCTAGCGCCTACGCTCTTCTCTCTTTTCCTGAACAGCCTAATTGACACTCTTTTGGCAGTGAAGGATATTGACTCACCTAGGTTAGCAAACAGGAAAATACCAGCTCTAATGTTTGCTGACGACACACTGCTCTTGTCCAAATCATCTATGGGGATGCAGCGTGTTCTGGATGAGTTCAGCGCATTTTGCAGGAAAAGGAACTTGGGGCCATATGTATCAATCACATTTTTAGTCGCAAACGCTGTGATTCGCAAAAAACAGCGTTTGCGATTAAAAATTCTCTATTTCCTATGTATAAGGCACAATCGCATCGCAAAAGTAGAAATCGCAAATAAACCGATTTCTTACGTTGCGATAACCAGAATTCTGCGAATTCCCTAGCGATTTCTTAGTTTGCGATTTTCTCAGTTTGTGAAAATCACAAACGGGAATTCGCAAATTAAGAAATCGCTATGCAATGTATGAAAAAAATCGCAAATAGCGATTTCACGAAATTCGCTAATTAGAGAATTGCAATTAACACCAAGTATGACCAGGTGGTAACCAGGAGCAAACTATTTAAGGAGTCCCACAATGCAACAGATTTTTCCACAATGGCTGGGCTGTATGTGATAGCCAGGAGGCTGAGACTCAGAGCTGCTGCACAGAGGAGGAGACGCCAGCAGAGGATATTCAGTGCGCGCATTACCCTGTTCCAGCGGACTGAAGAGGACATCCATACACACTACAGGCTGGATGAAGAGAGTATCCTTGATTTAATTGAGTTACTCAAATCTATTCTTGAACACCCCACACCCAGGACACACACCATCCCCACCCACATCCAGGTCCTGTGCTCACTGCACCTCTTGGCATCAAGTAGCTTCCAGGGGGTGAAAACCTCAGTAGGAGGGGTGTCACAGAGTGCATTGTTGCGTTTTTTCCATGCGTTCCTTGATGCCATGGAACAGTGGTTGCCCCACCACATCCACTTCCCCTGCACCCCACAGGCACTAGACTAGGACCAAGCAGGAGTTCTATCAAATAGCACAATTCCCCCACATCAGTATTTGTTCAGGAATCACAAGTCATACCATTCCCTGAATATACAAGTGGTGTGTGATGCCAAGCACATTATCACTCACATTGTAGCTAAATACCCAGGCAGCTCCCTCGACTCGTTCATCTTTCGCCACAGTGGGATCCACCGTCGGCTCACAAAGGGGGAGTTTGGAGAGGGCTATCTTCTAGGTAATTGCATAGAAAACAGTGACATAATAGTAAAGCACAGCAGTGGCAGGACAGCCTCTAACCTATTTCCTCTTGCCTCACCGGTGACAGTGCGAATGCAGTCCGGGACTTCATATTGACCCCTTACCTAAATCCTGCAAACGCAAGGGAGCGGAGGTACAACAGTGCCCACACTGCCACTCGCAGTACCATTGAGCGGACCTTTGGCATACTCAGGAGCCGTTTCAGATGCCTGCATAAGAGTGTTCAAATGAAGGTCCCATTACAGCGTGAGAACAATGTTTAAATTCCACACCGGTGAAGGTGGTGCTCTGGGAGGAATTATTCTTTTGAGTCCCTCCATAAAAGCCTTTATGGCAGGTACTCTAAAGAGTGATATATGTTGTCTATTTTGTAGGTATTCTGCAATGGCAGCAAGATGCAGTCTAATAGATGTGTACGCTAGGTTACATCTTTGTAAGTGTAATAAGTATCCTATGATGTGTTGAATAGACACATCTAGAGGATTGATGTCGTTGTTATGGCAGTATATTACAAAGTGTTTCCACTTGGCTGCATAACATGCTCTAGGGGACGTCTAGCTTCTTTAATGAGGTTCATACAGTCTGGAGGAAGGTTAAGATAACCGAACTCTAGGACTTCAGGAGCCAGATTGCTAAGTTGAGCTGATCTCTCCATGGTTCTGGGTTAGGAAGCGTGAAGACAGGCGTAACTTTTGGTGAGGTGCTATAGAAAGTTGCAGCAGTGTGGTGTACCACGGTTGCATTGCCCAAGTTGGAGCAACTAGAATGAGAGTGAGGGAATGTTGCTGAAGTTTGCGCACCACTAGTGGAAGCAGTGGGAGAGGTGGAAAAGCATACGCAAATTTGCCGGACCAGTTCATCCATATCGCATTGCCTTTGGACAGCGGGTGTGGATACCTGGCGGCGAAGCTTGGGCATTTGGCGTTTTCGTGGGTGGCGAAGGTCTATCTGAGGTTGTCCCGACATCTGAAATAACGGGTGAAGATCTTGTGGATGAGGTTCCCACTCGTGGATCTGTTGTGTCTGTCGGCTCAGCAGTTCGGCCATGGTGTTTTGTACCCCTGGAACATGTTGGGCTAAGAGGAAGATTTTCTGAGGTATAGCCCATCTCCATATCTGCTGCACTAACTGAGAGAATTGTAGAGAGTGTGTCCCTCCTTGTTTGTTTATGTAGTACATGGCTGTCACATTGTCCGTGCGGACTAAGACAGCTTTGCCCGTGCTTTTGAGGCTAGAAAAATGGCTAGTAACTCCAGGTGGTTGATGTGGAGTAACTTTTGTTGCGGTGTCCACCTTCCTTGCATGGTGTGCTGCAGTAGGTGGGCTCCCCAGCCGGAGAGCGATGTGTCCGATGTCATGACTATTTGAGGAACTGGCTCTAGGAATGGTCGCCTTTTGGAAAGGTTTTTGGTGTTCCATCATTGCAGAGAGCGGTGCGTTCGACCACCTAACAACACTAGGTCTGTTAATTGACCCTGAGCCTAGTTCCATTGTCGTGCTAGGCACTTTTGACGAGGACGCATCTGTAGTCTTGCATAAGGCACTATGAATATGCAGAAAGCCATCTTTCCTAAGAGTTGCATGAACACTCGAGCTGGAAGAGTGTTGCGGTTAGAATTTGGTTAGAAGAGCTTGCATATTTGTTATCCTGGCAGGAGAAGGATGAGCTAGCGCTGTGGAGGTGCTTACTGTGGCACCTAGATATTGTTGTACATGGGAAGGTTGCAGGTGGGACTTGGTGTGGTTTACTGTGAATCCCAAGTCGTGGAGTAATTGGATGGTGGTGTGAGTGTGTTGTACACACTGACTGTATGAGCTGGCTTTTATGAGTCAGTCGTCATGATATGGAAAGACGTGAATATGCTGTCTTATTAAATGCGCTGCAACTACTGCAAGGCACTTGGTAAACACTCTTGGTGCTGTTGTGACCCCGAATGGGAGTACTTTGAATTGATAGTGCTGAATGTCTAGTACAAATCTGAGGTAGTTTGTGTGAGCTGTGTGAATGGGAATGTGGAAATATGCGTCCTTGAGATCTATAGTGGCAAGGAAGTTGTTTTGTAAAAGGAGAGGAAGAACCTGCTGAGAGTGACCATATGGAAGTGGTCTGCTTGTATGTACAGGTTCAGTGGTGTGAGGTCGAGAATGGGCCTAAGAGATCCATCCTTTTTTGGAGTAAACTCCTCTGTTTTATTGCGTTCTTTTGTAAGAGGGATGTTACCTCTTGCCTGAGTAGTTTCAAATGTTCCTGTGACATTGGACTCTGTTTGGGGGGTAGATGTTAGTTCGAGACAGTAACCTGACTGAATTATTTGTTGCACCCATCTGTCTGATGTGATGTTGGTCCAGACTGGTAGGACTTGTTGTAGTCTTCCCCCAACTGGAGTGGAATGTGTTGGGGGAAGGAGAGGGAAGTCATTATGCAGGGGTGGAGAAAGAGCAGGAGTTGTTGGTTTTGCCTCTGCCCTTATTGTTGTTACCTCTATAACCACCTCTTGTAGGTGGATTATGTAGGGGCTTTGTAAGAAGTAGAGGGACTCTGAGGAGTAACCACTGGTGGTGTCTCTGTAAGATGAACGGCGAAAGGAGCATCTGGGAGCTTATGACTGCAAGGCTCCCATAGATTTAGCTGTGTTGGTATCTTTTTTAATTGTTTCGAGAGCCACGTCCACATTAGGCCCAAATAAGTGTTGCTAATCAAAGGGTTGGGATGAGGATGGCACTTTGTACTTCAGGTTTAAAACCTGAAATGCGTAACCAAGCAGGTCTACGCAACAGGACACTGGTATTAATTTCTCTTGAAGCAGTATTTGCTGCATCTAGTGCACAACGAATAGAGATATTTGTGATGTTTTTACCCTCTTGCATAAACTCATGTGCCCTGTTTTTGTATTTATCTGGAAGGTGCTGCAATATTGATTCTAATTCATCATAATGTGCTCTGTAGATTATTTATCTGGTGGGGGAGCCTCACCTGATGTCTGTGAATTTGCTCTTTTTGCGTGCATTAGAGACTACAATGGAGTCAAATGGTGCAGGCCCTTTAATGTAGGATGGATCTGAAGGGGCAGCCTTATATTTTTTTCTCAATTCAGGGGCTGATGATTCGAGCGATAACTGGGTCTTTAAAGACTTCTGGCGCGTGCTTAATAACACCTTTAAGCATGGGTAAAATCTAAGTGGACCTTTGTGGGTTGTCAAAGGTATCGAGGAGGAAGTCCTCTTCTACTGGGTCAGTATGTAGGTCAACTCCATGGTATTGGGCAGCCCTATTTACTAGTTGGTTAAATTCCATAGTGTCCTCTGGTGGGGAAGGCCTGGAGGGATATATGTCCTCTTGTGGGACGTTAGGGACATCTGGGTTGCTATAGTCGTCCCAAGGGTCAGGTGAGCCAAGAGGACTAGAATGATCTGGTTGCTCACTATCTGCACCAACTCCTGTGTCATCCCTGTTATCGTCGTCTGCTAACAGAGTAGGAGACGGTATAGGGGAGTGATGTGGTAGGGGAGGAGGTAGTGAAGAGATATGAGGTGGAGGAAAAGTAGGAGGAGGAGAGGGTATCCTTAAAGGAGAGGTTGCAATGTCCTTTTTCTTTGGATGAGGAGTAGATGCAGGCGCGTCCAATGGTCGTTTTTTAGACCTAAGAGTTAGTCGACCAGTTTTTGGATCTTTAACCAGAGTCTTTTGTGTAGGGTCTGGATGGAACAAGTCCTCTGTGGGAGGTAGATCTTTTGGAGCCAAGGGCTTTTTAGGCGTCGAGCTGTGAGGATCTTTCGGCTTTGAAACATGTTCTTTAGCAGTGTCTTTAGCCAGTGGAACATTTGTTTTTTTTGGCTCCGGTGGTTTTCTCGGATCCGATGGTTTTGTCGGCTCCGAGGGTTTTTTTCGGCTGCAAAGTTTGGGAGACGGGTGGCAATTTTTAGCTCGGCTCCGAGTGTGGTTTTGGTGATGAGGAGCCGGTGCTAGTCTTCGGCCCGAGTGCTTAGATGTGGAAGCAGCTGGCATGGAGGAAGACTATGCTTTCTTTTTCGGTGCCGGTAGGTGTGCGCCGGCACTAAGGGTAGGCTGACTTGAGGCAGAGGTTTCTTTGCCGAGCTCGAAGGCAGGGCATGGGAAGCAGTGTCTCTGTGTGCATCCGGGCCTGAGGGCGAGGGTGTGACCGTAGCCTTTTAAGAAGGTGTTGAGGAATGGTGGGGGGTCGACGTTCTTACTTACGACCCTCTGTGCCGGAGTGATGTCCTCGACGTCTGAATCTTCAGCCTCGGAGTTACTGTCGACGCCATGCTCCTGCTGTTGCTCTGGGACGTTGACGCCCTCTTCAAAGATATCGTCTGGGATCGAAGCTGATTAGCGAGCCATTGTTCGCCGAGCTCGTCGGTCCCGGATCGTCTTCTTGGAGCGGAAAGAGGCACAAGCGGAACAGTCTCTGGCCTCGTGCTCCGGTGAGAGGCAAAGGTTGCACACCTCATGGAGATCGGTGTGGGGAAACTTCGACCCACATCGAGGACACTTTTTAAATGGCGTCCTTTCCAAGAGCTGGAAGATGAGGCCCAGGTAGGCCCGAAGGCATTCGTCGATGACCAGAATCGAAGACTTCAGTTTTGAAGAGTAGCATTGATTGGAAACGCGTTCGAAACAATACCGTCGATGCTGGTGAGGATTGCGCGCCGAAGGAAAATCTGTTCCAACACGGAGCGCAGGAGACACATCCGAGCCCAGTGGCGGAAAAAAACAATTTAAGGATGGAGCTGATGCCCTTGCGCACTACTGTCCAAAGGAGGAGTCACCTATCCTGCGACTTCCAAAGACTTTTCAGGACAAAAACAACTGCAAACATCCGGGACCACCACTAGGTGGCGATCTATGCACAGTGTGTAATCTGCAGCTCATATGCCACGAACACTGTTTTTTTTAAAGAAAGCCATCCTTTAGGTACTGGCATTTTTGGCGTGATCCATGGCATTGCACCCAGACCTTTGAAGCTGCCTGTCGGTTGTATAAAGCAGTGTATACACGTCTTTAAAACATAACAATTAAGGCAAATATGGGCTACTGAGTCCCACAGCTAGGACAACACAGGGACACCATGGGAAAAAACAGCTAAGAACATTGTGGGCCTCATCAGAGATGCAGCTAGGATCATCCAGGGAGCACTCCTCACAGTCAACGAAACAGATTTGTCACAGATCAAATGAATAAGTACTCAAATGTGCAAAACTACTGGCCTGAAATGCAGTACTCACCAAATATAGACTGAAATACCATAAAATGAAACAGGCCCAAGTTGAAACAGATAAAAATAGATTGAAGGAAGTTGTGATGCCTTCATGTGTGTGAGAAATGGTGACAGAAGCAATCTAGAGGAACAGAGGAATAGAAAGAGAAAGCACTCACAAGGCGTTAGCTGTGACCAGTAGATCGTAGTTGTCGAAGAGGACCACCTCAGAGGCTTCAACGATGATGATGTACAGCACTTCTATGGAGAGCATGAGCAGCAACTTCCCAATGCTGCTGATCTGAAGGAAGACGGAGCATGCCAGCAGGCTCAGCAGGATGCTGTAGTTAAAATACTGAGAAGAGCAGAAAAAGAATCAGACAGGAGAAAACGAATTGAGAGAGACAAAAAGAGAGAGAGTGAGTGACAACAATACAGATGAGGATTTCAACTATGGTTCCATACGATTGATACCTTTCATAGATTCACACGCATTTTAGAATATTCCTATCCACAGACTGGAATGCAGGGTCAACCTTTATCGCATTAAGAGCCCTTCCATCTTTTCTGGGATTATTTTGCACTCTGTCTATGGCTACACTTCCCAAGCACAGTCTCTGGCAGCCATCTTAGATTTTTTGAGCAGGGTGTAGTGCTCCACAATGGTGTTTCTGGAGTACAAGAGAAATCTGGCCCAGCCACATATGAAACTATCAAAGATGATATCAAGGCTAGAGCCCCATTGTTATAAACAACACATTTCTTGGTACAATTATCCTCCATTAAGCACAGTCTGACTTACTTATCTGTGCTCTGGTATTGATGTAGAGGCCATTGAACTTATGAAGCTGAATACTGTCGGAAATGGCCCTTTTTGCAGGGTCATCCCTAAACTTTTCGCCTTCCTCTTGTATTTTTTCTGACCTGTTATTGTTGGTTTTATGACTCTGGGCACTTTACCACTGCTGATCAGTGCTAAAGTGCATATGCTCTCCCTGTGTAAATATGACTGTGAATTGGTATATCCCTGATTGGCTTATTTGGTTTACCTGTTAGTCCCTAGTAGTGTGGCTCATGTGTGCCCAGGGCTAGTAATCCAAATGCTGCTGGTGGGCCTGCAGCGCTGGTTTGCGCCACCCACAGAAGCAGCTTGTAAATGGTACCTCAGACCTGCCACTGCAGTGTCTGTGTGCAGTCCAGAACTGCCATCTTGGCTGAGAAGTGCCCACATTTCCCAGTCCCTGAACATTCCCTTAGCATCATGTCAGTCACCCCTATGGTAGGTGCATTGTGTGTGTAAGGCAGGACATGGCTTGATATGTGTAGCATGTCCTGGTAGTGAATAAGACTCCATTATGTTTTTCACTGCTGCAAGGCTACCTGTTCTCCATAGGTTAGAATGGTCAGCCTGGCTATTACATCTTATAGTCCTAACTGTCCCAGGGAACATGGTAGAAATTAGAGTTTAGTATGCCTGAGCTCAGAATAATAAAATACATATTTTAGCAAAGTTGGTTTTAATATTCTGTGTTTGGAAATACCACTTTTAGAAAGTAGGTCATTTTCTTGCCTAAGCCTTCCAGTGTGCTCTGCTGTTATGTGTATTGACTGTCTGGGTTTAGAGGGGCAAGGCAGGCGGAGTCAGACCTGGGTTGATTAGGGAGATCTGCATTGAGTACTGGGGAGGGGTAGCTCCTTGATCTGAATGGGGCTGTGCCTGGCAAGGTGAATGCTGGCTCCACCTCCTACAGTGCGTCTGATGACAGACTCCCTCTTTCTGAAAGGAAGGATGCAGCCTGGTAAACAAAGTGCTCCAGGCCTGAGCAGAAATCGTTCTGGCTGGGTTCAGTGACTAGAGACTTTTGAGAACAAAGACTTTTGGGGTATAATATATGTGCCCAAACCCCTCATTTTGGTATTGCTCCTAGATGTCAAGCGGAACCTCTGTCCGTGTTACTGAAGGAATCTGCAGGAGAGGACTGTCCTTGTGCTTGTGTGCCGTTTCTTGGACTGGCCTGCAGAAGTTCGCCTTGGACTTGGGAGAAGAGGGAAAAGGACTTTTGAGAGACCTTTTATTTTGCTAAGTAATCACCCAAGGGCTAGAAGAGAGCTAGCCTCCTGCTGGAGTCACAGGCACATCTGGCTCCCCCACCAGCCTCCTGATTCCTCCCAGCGAGGATTTCTATCTGCAGGTGAGGCGCCTGTGAGTTCCAGGGCATCTAGTTCTACTAAAGAGAAGAGAGTGCTGAAATTGTCGCTAACATCCGTTTGTGAGCCGCCGCAGCTGAAGAGCGTAAGAAAAATCATCGCGCTGCTGCTGCCGAGCGCTCGCAAACCAAAGATCATCGCATTGCACGCTTGTCGAAGGCTCGCTAACCCCGGGTCATCGCATTGAGATCATCGCATCGAGATCATCGCCGTGCGTATGCCATTTTCCTCGCATCGCACCGGGATCTTCGCTCCCTCGCGGGGCGCCAGTTTCTTTTATGGCAACAAGATGGCACACGCAACAGGATCAGCGCATCATCCTCCCTTGCGGCAAGGATTCAACGCATCGCTGGCCTAGCGTGAAGAAGCCTGTCGCTTTGTCCCACACGCACCCTCAGACCGGCGCATTATCCTCCCTTGCAGCAAGGATTCAACACATGGGGAAAATCATTGCTACAGATCGTTTTTGGCAATTTGATTGTGTTGCTACGAAATCCAAGTACTTTGTAAGTAAAAGGGTCGCAGAGACTCCTGCTTTGAACTGAACCCCTATTTGAACACTTTGAACTCTTTTTCCAGGTTTTCAAGAGTACCCACCTTTTTCAGTATTGTGGCTTTTTACTGTTATTGGTCGTGTGTTAAGTCTATATATAAAGATAGTTATTATTTATAACTACTTGTGTGGTGTCCCCTTCACTGTGTTACTGTGTATGATCATAAATGCCTTACACAATAAGCCTAGCTGCTCGTGCTACGTTACTGCAGGGTTGAGCAGGGGTAAGAAAACAAGTTACTTACCTGTAACTTTGGTTCCCCAGTATTGGTAACTTTCATAGATTCCCATGCTTTGTATCATTCCCCGTCGTCGGAATGGGAGCCTCGGTAAATAGTAAAAAACTGTAGTAGTAAGCACAAAGTGAAAAAATAGGCCTAGGCCTCATCTCATTTTGTAGCTTATCCACCTCTTTGTGTAAAAGAGACCAAATTTCTGCAGCAGCCAATCAGAGCAGCCTCACCCCATAGAACCTTCCTGAGAGAAGCTCAGAGCCTCAGATTTTCGTAGCCGTTGTATATAGCTATCCACCAAGATCAGAAGAGTGAGCTTTCCCAGGGGAGGCGGGTGGGCGCATGGGAATCTATGAAAGTTACCAATACTGGGGAACCAAAGTTACAGGTAAGTAACTTGTTTTCTTGCCCCAGTATTGGAACTTTCATAGATTCCCATGCTTTGTATCAGAGTAACTAGCAGTAAAGAAAAACATATTTTGTCATACCTAAACCTGAAAATGTGACACATCCCTGTAAAAACAGCATAACACATAGGATCATGAAATATGACAATAATGCAGTATACAAAATATGCCAAGGAAGGCGGGATAGAAAGGAAAGCTCACCGACTTATTGGAAAAGGTTCCTCAGGACTGCTTGGCCCACTGCTGCATCCTCCCTCACAGAAGAATCCAGACAATAGTGGCGGGTGAAGGTGTGGACACTGCTCCACGTAGCCGCCCTGCAAATGTCCTTGATAGGGACTCCTGCGAATAACGCCGCAGATGAAGCCATGGATCTGGTAGAGTGAGCACGAACTGCTCGCTGCAGAGGTTTCCCAGCCGCCTGGTGACAAAATTGTATAGCACTTGAAATCCAACGGGAAATACAAGCCTTCGAAACAGCACAACCCTTGCGTGGAGCACTGAAGGAGACAAAGAGCTGCGAAGATTTCCTGAACTGCTTCGTTCGCTCCAGATAGAATTTCAGGCATCTGTGAATGTCCAGAGAGTGCAGAGTTCTTTCCGCCGGTGAAGAAGGTTTTGGAAAAAATGGTTTCAAGACCACGGGTTCATTTAGGTGGAATTCCGAAGGAACTTTCGGGATAAATTTAGGATTTGTTCGTAAAATCAGCACATTATTCTTAAACTGGAGAAAAGGTTCCTCAATCGTGAAAGCCTGTATCTCGCTTACTCTACGAGCCGATGTCAGGGCCAAGAGAAGAGCCACTTTCCAGGAAAGAAACTTAAGGTCAGACTTATGCACAGGTTCAAAAGGGGCTTTCATGAGGGATGACAGAACCAGATTCAAGTGCCAGGTTGGAGGAGGTGGCCGAACTGGAGGAAAAACCCTGAACAAACCTTTCAGGAACTGTTTGACAATCCTAGCCGACCATAGGGAAGGCCCTGAAGATGAACGTCTGAATCTAGAGATGGCTGCCAGATGGACTTTTATCGACGATGGAGCCAATCCCGATTTTGCCAGAGAAAGGAGGTAAGGCAAGAGCTTGTGTGGAGAAGAAGTATACGGGTGTAAACCTTCCTTCTGGCACCAAACACAGAATCTCTTCCATTTGGCTCGATAGGTTTTGTTGGTACTAGGGGCCCGAGCCTGAGCTAGAATGTCTCTACATTCACTAGGGAGATCTAATCCCTGGAACTCTCTGAACTCAGGAGCCACGCTGTCAATCGCAGGGACTTCAAGTCCGGATGTAGAACCTGACCGTGAGACATCGTTAGCAAAGTTGGAATAGGCTGTAGGAGAACTGGCTGGTCCTGGGAGAGGAGAAGAAGCTCCGAGTACCAAACTTGTCTGGGCCATGCTGGAGCGATCAAAATCATCCTGCACGGTTCCACCTTGAGTTTGCTGACCAACTTCGGAATCAGTGGAATAGGAGGAAAAGCGTAAACAAAGGCGCCTGACCAGGCAATCAAAAGCGCATTCCCCAAGGATTCCTGATGGTGAACCCTGCTTGCGAAGGACAGGCATTTGGCGTTCTGGGGAGTCGCAAATAGGTCGATTGATGGTGTCCCCCATCGAGCAAAGAGATCCTCCAGAACGGTCTGATCCAGCTCCCACTCGTGAGAGACTGTCCTCTGACGGCTCAAAGCGTCCGCCTTGACATTGAGCGTCCCCGCTAGATGTTCCGCTGAAAGGGCGACGTTGTTCTGTATCAACCAATTCCATATCGCTTGGGCTTCCTTGGAGAGGGTGGAGGATCTTGTGCCACCCTGTTTGTTTATGTAGTGCATGGCTGTAGTGTTGTCCGTACGAACCAGCACTGTCCTGTTTTGAATCCTCGGAAGAAAAGCTTGAAGAGCCAAGCGGATCGCGAGAAGTTCCAGGAGGTTGATATGGAACTTGCGTTGCACTGGACTCCAGTGACCGCTGACCTTCAGCTCCTGGAGGACCGCTCCCCATCCTTCCATGGAAGCGTCCGTTGTTACAATCAGGGGAGATGGAGGAATGAGGAACGATAATCCCTTGGAAAGATTGTCTTTTTCCAGCCACCAGCCGCCTGCTTTTCTCATTTCTTTGGTAACGACAACCTTGTCGTCGAAGGATCCTGTGACCTGCCGCCACTGTCTGTCCAGTTGCTCTTGTAGTGGACGCATCCTGAGCCTGCAGTGCGGAACTAAAGGAATGCAAGATGAAATCGATCCGAGAAGTGATTTGTACTTGCGAACTGTCAGTGTCTTTCGAGATTGGAGAAGACGAGCTGAACACATTAGTTTGGTCTGGCGCTCCTCCGATGGAAGGGCTAAGCAACTGTCCGTGTCCAGGATGGCACCCAGGAACCTTGTTGACCTGGATGGGTATAAAACCGATTTCTCCTTGTTGAGGCGAAGACCTAGCCGCTCGAACAGATCCTTGCACGTCCGGACTGCACTGGACGCTTCTTGAACAGATGGAGCTTTCAGCAGCCAATCGTCCAGGTATGGAAACACCTGAATAGCTTGTTTCCTGAGAAAAGCTGCCACCGGAGCTAGAACCTTTGTGAAGATCCGTGGGGCGGACCGGAGACCAAATGGCAGTACTTTGAATTGAAAGTGACTCTTGCCCACTGTAAAGCGCAGATATTGCCTGTGAGCTGGATGGATAGGAACGTGGAAGTAGGCGTCCTCCAAATCGAGGGTCGCCATATAATCCCCCGGATTGAGCAGACGAAGGATGTCCTGAAGAGTGACCATCCTGAAGGACAACTTCACGAGATAAGTGTTGAGCTGCCGTAGATCTAAAATCGGACGCCATTTGTTCTTTGTCTTCCGAACCAGGAAGAACCTGGAATAGAACCCCTTTCCCTTTTGCGAAAGGGGTACAGGCTCTACTGCCCCCTTGGTGAAAAGTTGGTGGGCTTCGAGATGAAGGAGCCTGAGATGTTTCGGAAGGAAGGCATCCGGCGCTCTTGTTGGAGGAAGGTCTTGAAACTCCAATGTGTGTCCTTCTCTGACAATCTGGAGGACCCACTGATCCGATGTAATAATTATCCAGTTGTGTAGGCAATGGGAAATCCTGCCCCCCACAGATGTGAATGAGGGAACAGGAACAGTGGAAAGAGCCACCTGGCCGCTATTGTTTCCTGGTGTTGTCTCTCCTTTGCTGCCCCTGGCGTCCTCTAGGCTGCTGGCGAGAGAAAGAGCCCCTTTGAGTGTATTGTGGTTTATACGACTGGCTGGACTGAGATCCAGAGGAGTAGCGATTTTGATTACCTCCACGGTAAGACGAAAAGCCTCTTCCTCTAGCTCCTCTGAAGGGCACCTTACGATACTGCAATGTACCCAAGGACTTAGCTGTATCCGTGTCCTTTTTGATTCCCTGCAGGGCCTCATCGACGTGCTTGCCAAATAGCATCTCACCGTCATATGGCAGATCCAAGATCTTATTCTGTACCTCCTGCCTGAACCATGTGGCCTTTAACCACCCCTGGCGTCGCAGAACCGCCGAGCCAGCTAGTGCACGGAATGCGGTGGTTGCAATATCCATTGCCACATCAATGACTTCCGAAGAGGTCCGCTCCCCTTCGAGCAAAATCTTCTTCACATCTTCCTTAGACGAATCCTGCAGTTCGTCAACAAATGGGGCCAGATCGCACCACATTTGTCGATCATAGCGTCCCAGAATCGCTAACGCATTGGCCGCCCTAACCAGGAGACTGGCCATAGCTGAAAACCTCTTGCCCACATTGTCTAGGCGCCTGCCCTCCTTATCTGGCGGCGTAGTCATTGGCGCAGAAGGATTCTTGGACTTGCTCTGGGCAGCCTGCGAAATGACCGAATCCGGTTTCGGTTGGCCAAGTAAACATGCTGGACTGCCATCCGGTGCCTTATACTTCTTTTCTAGTCTCGGAAGTACCGGGAGGACTGTAGCCGGATTATGCATAGCCTTCAAGCCCTCAGACCAGACATGCTCGATGATTGGAATGGACCTCACTGACTTCCTGAATGGTTCTTTAAAGTCATACAAAAAGCAATCCGATTGCACTGTGGTCACTGGGAGACCAAATCTTTTGGATGCCCTGTCCATTAAGTTGTGAAACCCTCCAACATCCGCTGGAGGCGAAGTAATATTATCCGGGTCGGTGTTGTCCGGATCCATAGGGTCAGCAGTATTCCATGGCGTCTGTTGATCCTGATCAGGATCCGCTTGCTGGTCTGCATCTGAAGACGCAGCATCATCATCGTCATCAGTGTCCTGCACCTGCACTACCTCTTGAGGGCGCACTTCCAGCGCAGCGGCACGCTCTCTTGAGGGTAAAGAATGGTCTGCCACAGGCCGCAATGTCTGAGGCGGAGGTGCCGTGGTGCGCACTTGTTGGCCTTCCGGAGGTGTCGGGAAACGTTGCTTGTAATCCCGCAACATAAGTTGTAAATCCGTCACTAAAGCGGATGGTATTGCCACCATACCCTCGGGTAACTGACGCATCGGTTGTTGTGGAGGCACCTGCCTGGAAGCAGTACATTCCTCCTCATAATAATGCTCTGGAGCATAGTGCTGTCGTTCCATCTGCTCCTCCTCAGAGCTAAACTCCTGCACCTTAACCTGGAGGTCAGAAGGGCTATAGGCCTGCCCAAATTCACTGAAAGTCTCTTCCTCAGAGTCATCCTCCAATAGTAGTGATGGTGGTAGCTTCTGAACCTGGCGAGGAGACGTCATCTCTGGCGTGATATGCTTCCTTTTCAACGAAAAAACATGTTTTCCCGCCAATTCCATCGTCGACGAGGTCGTCGTCGACGAGGCCCTCGTCGACGAGGCCGTCGTCGACGGGGAGGTCTTCTGTATCAGTGTCGACAGTGGAAGTGTAGACATAGAAACTGTCTTCGTCGACGAGGATAGTGTCGTCGACGAGGTGAAGCTCATCGTCGACGATGGTGGAATCGTCGACGGGACCGTCGACGAGCTCGTCGTCATCAACATGGCAACCGGCGTCGTCGACATCGTCGTCGTCGAAGTCGTCCTCGTCGACGACACCGCCGTCGACGGCAGCTTTGCAGATATTGTCGTCGACGTGGAGGTGGTCACCCTCGTCGACGACGAGCAGGATTCCGGAGCCTTGAAAGCAGTCGACGGTGTAGGCGTCGACGCAGCCATCGTCGACGAGCCCGTCGACGAGGCAACCTTGGTAGAGTTGTCCTTTTTAACACTCGTAGACGACGTACCTGGGAGTTTAGTCGTCGACGGTTTATGCTTCTTGTCTGAAGCCGCCTCTTGAATCGGGGTTGAAGGTTTTTTGACCCCACGATCCTTCTCTGAGGAAGGCGAAGAGACTGTAGAAGCCTTTCTCACCTTTTTTGATGTCAGAAGTTCCTCAGGCTTACCCTGCCTCTCCTTTTCACCTCGGTGAGGAGATTTTTGGGCAGCCGGCCTGTCAGACCTATCAGAGGTCCCTGGTAAGGCCTTGTGTCGGGACTCGTCTGAAGCAGAAAGGGGGGACCTACCCCTCTTTTGAGACCTTCTGGATGACACCATAGACGAGGAGCCCTCACTGTCCGACGAGATAATGTCCTTCCGGTCTTTCACCTTCTGAAGCCATGTGAGGAGACGTCCTTCTCTGTCCCTCTGGGTCTTGGCTGAGAAGGATCTGCAAATCGGACAGTCTAACGGTTTATGGTCCGGATACAAACAGTAGATACAATCCTCATGTTTGTCCTCGACAAACAACCTCTTCTTAGAGCAGGTGGCACAGGCTCTAAAAAGGGCTTTCCTCTCCGACATGTTGAGAAAAAATCCAAGTAGTTGAAGAAAAAACTGAAGAAAACTGAGCAGAGCTCAATGGAGACTCCCTTGCACAACGTGCGGTAGAAAATCTGAGGCTCTGAGCTTCTCTCAGGAAGGTTCTATGGGGTGAGGCTGCTCTGATTGGCTGCTGCAGAAATTTGGTCTCTTTTACACAAAGAGGTGGATAAGCTACAAAATGAGATGAGGCCTAGGCCTATTTTTTCACTTTGTGCTTACTACTACAGTTTTTTACTATTTACCGAGGCTCCCATTCCGACGACGGGGAATGATACAAAGCATGGGAATCTATGAAAGTTCCAATACTGGGGCAATCAAAGGGTGTAGCCCCCTTACTCTGACTTAGGAAGAAGGGTCCCTACTTGGACTGTCACTAGAGACCCCCATTTCTAACAAATACTAATCTCCATGTGGCTGCCGTGCATATATCTTACAGCGATATGATTGCCTCAAATGCAGTTTTTGCTGTTATGTCTGTGGTAGAATTTTCAGACCTAGAACCCACAAGCACAATGTTATGCATGAAACTATCCATCTTGTGAGAAACCACTTTTACTATTGAAACTACTCATCCTGCAATTTCATGACTTGATATTACTTTCCCACAATTCCTTGCTGCTTGGATGTCCAGTGACATAACACAAAATGATGGGACCACCATGCAGAATTTGAAGAGGGGCTCTGAGTCTTCCATATCTAACAGATATGTATTGGACTTCATCTCAATGGGTGTCCTCTGATGGGTTGGGGGTCCCTGATGGTGGAGGCCTCCATGCGATAAAGGTGCTTGTGTTGCTCCCCTGCAGATGCCTACAGTCTCACCCAAAGAAAGAGCTTTTTTTCAATCTTGGTGCTCGAGTTTTAGGAATTGTTTGCCAACCGGAAAAAAACTTAATAAGAGTTGTTGGTGAGCCCACCAAAATGCTTTCTCTCTTAAAAAATGTCGTGATGGGTTCAGAAGGTGTGAAAGCGCATAGTTCACTTGTAGTTCAAGACAGTGCACCTGCTACCAGGCTTTTAGATTGTACTCCAGCACAGATTTTAGTCCCGAGTTGCGATTTCCAGAAGCTATAATAAGAGACAAAGATAAATAATAAATCTGCTAGTTGACACAGTACAAGACTGTCAATTCCTTTAGCAGCATATGTCACATCTTTTAGACTTATGGTGGTAAGTAACACACTTCGAAAATGCTTTTGACTATTTTCATATCTGGTTCACATTTTGAGGACACTTTATTTGCTGCTTGTTAGCCAAAGTCCAATTCCACTCTTGGTGGTACTGACATCGCGTCAGCAAAGACAAGTGAGCGATGAAGCCACAAACCAAAAGAACTCTCCGTACCAACATTAAATACAAAAGAAGGGGAGTAGGAGGAATTTATATAGGCTGCAGAATGCTGCATTGTGACCATCCCATCAGGCCGGATGGCCACAAACCCGAAGGATACAATACCTGGTTAAAACAAGCATTTGCAATGCAATAGGTCTCGCATTTACGAGAGTTTGAGCTATTGGCATTGTAAATGACAATGCCTTTTATTTGTGTGTTGATGTTTAAAACATAAATAAAAGGCATTGCCCTTTACAAAGCCAATGGCTTACTCAAACTCTCGCAAATGCGAGACCTATTGCATTGCAAATGCTTGTTGATTCTATCGTGGGTGTTACTTTGAAAAACTATTGGGGGTTGTCGGAAAACTAATGTTGCAGATTTCAGAAGCAAAGTAAATTAATTTTTTTCGCTGAAAACGGCAGCTATTAATTTATGACTTTTTTGGCTCATTGTTCAAGTGTCGAAATAAAGGCAGGTTGTGTTTTAAAAAACTGATTTATTTGCACTTCTGAGCAGAGATATGTTTATTACCCTTTCATTGGCAGTCCCGACTCGGAAACTCTCTGGTTTAGTCACACTTTACAGAGGATAAATCCAAAGGAATGCATTTTCAAGGATCACGGCTCTAAATGTATTTCTGGCTAAATAAACGTTATTGGCGGGTTAAATGATTACATTGAGAGCTGGTTAGAGGGGGGCAACAGTGAAAGGAAATTGAGGTGGGGCAGCCAGTTTGGCTACCAGTGATCTCGCCAGAGCGTACTCGGCTTAATTGCCACCATCTGTACAGCTGACATTGCGAAAGCGAATTTACAATTCTAAACCCAGTCCAGCGGCATTTTGACTAAATGTACCACTCTAGGGGTAATTGTATCCTTGAGCCTTTCGGTGTCAGTTTAACAGCTCGACAGATCAAAAGTGCTGTGTCCCTCTCCTGCAAGTATATGAAAAATGACTCCTGCATAAGGTAGAAGTAAGGGTGTCGCCAAGCTGGGAAATGAAAGGAACAACCCAGAGTATTTACTGTGGCTGTAAGGGAAGCGATTCCTGTGGGAAAATGTACATATTAACACCTACGATGTACCTACTAGGCCCTGGTGAAATTTAAATTACGTTGGTATAATTCAAGTAATGTAGGAATTTTGCTTTACGCTCGTCACGTGAAACTTCAAGAAATTATACCACTAAGCCAAGTTGAGTAATTAAGCTGCAGTTCGCAAAAAAAACGATAGCACAGAACAACATGGACAACCACATTGAGAGTGGCAGTTGTGTGCGGCTAATGAGTTGTTTGCACTATTGATGCAAAGACGGATTCCGCTCTAAAATATATTGCTAAATGACAGATTTGCATTTCACCTAATTAAACATAATTTTCTTTTTTTATGTAATTATGAAAAATAAAAATACACATATTTCTCACACTTCTATAACTACCAATGCTGGATGTGTGAAAAGCGGAATAGGCACATAAATTAGTAATCACAAGCAGGACTACTACTAGAAACGTACAACTACTGTACATGTCCAGGAGCACAAAAAATTCGGACAACTACTCCAAAACGTAGGAGAAAACGTACGAGTAACAGACAAATATTTGTGAACTCTTTCACAGCTTTGACTCCGGAAGATGTGGATAAGCCATGACGGCAAAATAAACGTAACATTCACATAACATTGCCTCAATTCAAAGTCACAGTCAGTACATCCTATATATTGGATAAGGAAGCAACATGTTTACAGGGGAACAGGTGGAAATCGTCTGGAGTTCATCATTATTTATTTCTTTTTAAGGCAATAGAGCATTGTACATCACTAGCATTAGATGTAATGGACGATTGCTCAGTAAAAGAACCAAATGCATTCCTAAATAGAAAGTCGAGACAGATGATTATATAAAATTAAGCCATGAAGCAGTTTTCAGATTTTATCTCAAGAAAATAAAACAACAAAAATAAAGTTTCACATTTTGGTACGAAACTAAAGTTTCTAGTTTATTTTCCTAACCAAAGAGATTGCAGTCACAGACAATCCCTATTTTGGGTAGCTCTCTGGACTCAGAAAGCACAAATCTCTGCTAATTAAACCTTTTGCTTTCATAAAAGAGCCTCAGATACTAAGTAGGCTCTTCGTGTCCGGTGCATCTGCACACAATATGCAGTGCTCTCGGATGCATTCTCTTACCAAGGGGTGACCAGTAGCGTTCAGCGCCGACTTTCAGAAGCCTTCAGGGGTGCTGCTACTCCCACCGCTTCTTACAAGGGGAAAGTGATCCTGTAATCAATGAGGGAGCCTATCCCTCATTGCCCGGAGTGAAGGTATCACCGCCGCCGGCCCGATTCGGCTTCAAAACCGGAAGTTCGGTAGCGTCATGCCTGTCATGGGGCGGGACTTCCACCTTCTGCGGGAAGCCCGCGCCCACGGAGTGGCTGGCCCAAAGGAGCAGTGGTGACGAGGGGCTCCCATGCCTGAGGGAGAGCCCCGCGGTGCCAGCAGAGGAAGGTGGCTAGCTGTGCGTGTGCGCGCGTGCGAGAGAGAGAACATCGAAGCGTTCACAAGTTGCTTGCCTAGGCTTGGGGAGGGTGGGTGGCTGGCTGGCTGTGTGTGTGTGTGTGTTTGTGTGTGCGCGAGAGAGAGAGCATTACAATAATGCCAATGCAGGAGGCTGACTTGCCTTGGAAGTGGGACAGGAGATGTGCACAGCGCGTGGCTCTACGTGCTGGTGCACCTGCTGAAATCGCCGAAAGCTCTGCGCGTGCCCATCTCCTGTCCCACTTCCAAGACAATTCCCTAACAATAGAGCTCGCTGGCGACAGCAGTGCTTTGCACTGCTTACGCCAGGCTCGACCGAAAAACCTACTGAGTGCTTGGGTGAAAGGTAAGATATGCACTCCAACATAAAACAGATATGTAAAACCTGTGCAGTCTGACACAATTACATAGCAAGAGAAAGAAACTTACTATCTCGATAGGGCGCAACATTTAAAGGGGGGGGGGAATAATGTTTATAAAAGACTTTTAAGGAACTTTCATTGTGTCCACTCTCGACATTGCTGCCATGGCGTTGTCATACCAAGCCAACAAGTTTGACTTTCAGGTAGAAAGATGACAAACATTAACCAACTAGACTACAGATTTACAATGGAAATATTAATCAATGTAACCAAATGCACTCAAAGGAAAGCGAAATTAAACAAATGAATTCCAATTGCTCCCCCAAATTAGGAAAATCACACTGCCTACAGTAATGAAGTCCATTCTACAGGGTAAAAAAAAGTTTTAATCAAAAGTAATATAATTTTCCATTTCATACACAGCAGCACACATTACTCAAATACATGGGGATCCAGAGGAGGGTATGGCGTTAGCAAGTCTGAAGGGGCTGTGGGTCTGATAAATGGGAAAGTAAGTTCTGGATACTTTTGAGTACCAAACTAATGGCAAAATGAAATGACCTTGAATCCATCATTTAATGTGCCACTGAAAATCTAGATATTGATCAATGCATTGTGGAGGTTAATCTTGTAAAACTTTATTCATAAAGAATACAACTGGTAGATAACCAAACAATATTAGCTGTAACTTTGTAAGCCCACGGATGCAGGAGTTTATCCAATTTTTGATAAAGCTGCTTTAAAAATCTAAAAAGCTCAAGATGTAGGCAAGACGGACCCTCACCCTGAGAGTGATGATGGCAAAGTTAAGCATTTGGTGAAAGCTTAAAAATGACCTAAACTCTAGGACCTGGTCATCTGGATCATTATAACCCAACAATAAATGTCTCCGAAGTTCGATACAAAGGGGCAGATGAGTTTAAAATAAACTCCCAAATCGAATTTGCACCACTATAAGGAATTCTCACACAACTGAGGAAATAGAGAAACATAATATAGGCCAAACGGCCGAGAATAAATTATTTTAGAAAAGCACTCAATGGACTCATGACGAAACATCTGGTGCTCGAACATCAAGAGAACATACTACACATAGTCACCCCACTGGGGGCTCCTCTGAGAACATGTCTAACTTCTACAGTAAAATAAATCTTTCTTTAGCAAGCCGTAGCAACGAAGCACATTTAATAGAGAGCAGCTTGGCATTCTATTTTGAACACAAATCTAGGAAATTACAAGATGTCCAAAAATCGACGCGACATCTCCCACATCCTGGTGAGCTATGCTGGCTTCAAGCATTTAGGTTTCAAAGATATTTCTATTAATTTCTTAACATCTACTTATCAATCCAAAATTATGTCACAATGGATGAGCGGCTTAGTCAAGAGATACTGAACTATGTTCTCGATAGGAAGGAAAATACAACTTGCCGTGTAAGCATTTGTTTTTAGACCTTGGATGTTTGCAAGGTATTTTTCTTTTAAGAAGTCTCTAAATTCAGAAGATGTGGTGTGACTCCTTTTGGAATACACTGGGCAGGGACACAGGATCCATGTTAGATTGGTTTTGCACAGGGGTAAGAGTATTTATGAAGTGTCAACGTAAGTATTGCGACTAAAGCACAATGTTAAATGAAATACAGAGGGCAAGATATCAACAAAAGACACAGGTATTTTTTCTAACCCAGCTGTCTGAGACAGCTGGGTTAGAAAAAAAAAAATCCTCCACGACTCCTGTGAGCGCGGATAGTGGCCGTTCCCTACAATCCTGGTGCTGCTCTGACAGCACGAGAGCAGCCCCAGGATTGGTTAGGGGAGTTGGCTGGGGCCCTAGACGTCATGAGGGAAGAAGACCAGAGCAAGGAGGACACAGCAAGCACAGTAATTAACGTTTTACATTTTTTACTTTATTTTAATAATGCATTTATTTTATGTACCCACTCAACCATCATCCATTTGCATGCCGCTCCACGCGGCATAGTTGCAAGCAGCCACTGCATCTAATGTGTGTAGTGGTCTCTCTGCAACAGAATCTGGTGGTGGTAACAAGACTGGGAGCTCTATGGTTTGAATAAGGTGGAAAGGTGATGTAACCTTAAGGGGGAACTTAGGATTGGTTCTAAGAACAACCCTGTCCTTTTGGATGTGAATGAAGGGCACTTGCAGGGTGAACACTTGCAGTTCGATAATGCATCCAAGAGAACTGATGGCCCTCTGGAAGGCAACCTTCCAGCAGAGGAACTGAAGAGTGCATTATTGTACAGGTCCAAATAGTGGTTTCATGAGCCTAGTGAGGACCACATGGAGATTCTACACAGGAGCTGGGGGTATCGTTCTCCTGAGACTCCCCATGAAAGCCTTAACTAGAAAACTAAAGAGGGACAAATGTCCATGCTCTGCATGAAGGCTGCAACTTCAGCTAAGTGTACGCGAGGCCTGTTTTTTGCAAAGGCAAAAGGTAGGCGATAATATGCTGTCCAGTTGGATTTAACAGGTCTTGGTTATTAGAAATGTAGTAAACAAGCTTTTTCCACTTCGGGTTGTGGGTCATCTGGCTTTCTTTACGATGGAAATACATTCCTTGGTAAGGTTGAGGTACCTGAATTCTATGACTTCAGGTAATGAATCACAAGGTTTATCTGTCCAGGATCCAGATGCCTCACTCAATCTGGACTGTGCGATAGAAGGTCTAGCCTGAGTGCAAGTCATTTGTGAGGGCTGATGGACATCTCCAGGGGTGGTTGTCTTGCCTAAACTGGGGTTGCCAGATTGAGGATTAGTGATGTTTGTCTCAGTTCCCTCAACATGTAAGAAAACAGGAGAGGTGGAAAAGCAAAAGCAAATATTCCTGACCAATTCATCCATAGTGCATTGCCCATGGACTGTGGGTAAGAGTAGCTGGAAGTGATGTTTTGCGCAGTTTGCAATTCTCTAGTGGCGAATAGGTCTATATGTGAGGTGCCTCAACTTTACAGTAACCGCGTAGGAAATGGGGTAGCAGATGCTGGGAGCGCTACTGAACGCGGCGCTTCATTCGGCTGCTCACTGCATTCACCACGCATTTACCGAGCAGCTTGCGCCCCTGGATTTACTCCTTACGTTCCAGTCCGAATATTCAGGACCTTGTTAAACCCTGCCACACGTACAGTTTAAACCCGCATTGGAAGGTGGCCACGTTAATTACTCAGGACAACGGCAGTCTGAATTCCTTACCTGGTACCAACGCATGCAATATCCGCTCTCCTGATAGACCACTGGCCACACTACTACGAGTGATGGGCCATTCGCCGAGGACCCTGGCACCCTGCAAATTTAATTCCTCTCTTCCTGTGGATAGCCCTGTACTTTCGGAGTACAGCACTTCTCTGAATAAAGTAACCCTGTCCTGATGAGGACCTGGAATTGAACAGGTTGAAACGCCGTCGACTACTCAGCGTATACTTGGCGCCATTGTAGTCTACTTAAAACAGCCTTATCGAAGAAACCATCATTGTATAGAATCTTTATCTTTTTTGACCACTAGTTCTGTATATAATCCCTGCGCCACCCAAGCTGTTTTCATCCCCTTGTGTCACTGCACCATTCACTATCACAAGCACATTCAGTGCACAATTGTTTGTTTTGGTTACTTCCTCATAAACTGTTTTGTAGTGCTGATTTAACTACGTACAACAAACGTGTTCAAGACATAACGAACTCAGAGGCCACTTTATCATTGTCCAAAGTAGATGGCATGAATTTACTTGTTAATGAACTTTTCTGTGGTCTCCCTTCTTTTCCCTTCCTTGAGTGATTGGTACTTTCCTTGTACTTGCCCCCCTTAAATGATTACCGGTTGAGATGTTTTTTGTTACAAATTGCACCCGGGTCTCAGCTGGGTTAGAGGGTTACTCCTGTTCTTCGACTCCAAGCTAGACACTACAGCATGCAACTGCTCTTGATCATCAGGGCAGAGAAATATATGAATGTCCTTCCTTCGCAAATGCACAGCCACCACTCCTAACGCCCTTGGAGCTGCGGTGACCCCGACAGGAAGCACTTTGAATTTGTAATGTTGTCCACTTACCACAAAGCCATGGTACAGTTGATGAGCAGGGTGGATGGGTATGTGGAAACAGGCATCCTCTAGATTTAGCATAGTCAAGATTGAGCGCAGAATGTATATACAATGGTAAGTGTGGAATACCAATTACTTTACTGTGTTAAGTACTTGTGGTGCATGTGAGTTAATAGTAGACTGTAAACGGCACAGATGTATAGTAAAGAGCATGATAATCATGCTCATATAGGCCCGTTGTTTGATCTGGCCCTACACTACTTCTTTGACTTGTGAGATTTATCTACACTGGGGGTTTGAGATAAGTCTACATGGATTTTTTCATACACAGACTTATTTAAAGAGATGTTTACTACAGAGATTGAATTTTTGTATGTCTTTCTGTAGATTGCCATATAATCAGATACATAATTAATTTGATGTGTTCCCACTAAGATCTATAATGTGGTGAGTTTAGTTTAAATTTCATGAATTAATCTCACTAAATATATTATATATGTGTTGACTCTTGAAAAAAAGAAAACATCCCTTTATGTCACAATAGGAAAAAAAGCCAATTATTAAAGGTGATTCCCCAATTTCTATAACTCTGCCCTCCGCCCAAAGTTTATTCTGCACCAAATTTGGCAAAATCCATGGAAAGCAATTTTCATTTGTCATGTTTGGTTAAGGTAGGCTGATGGGAAGAAAAGTTAGACAGCCATCATTTTTGGGAGTGCTAATCTATCATTTCAAGCTATGAAGGATAAACAATACCTAAAAATCATCCTGCGAGTAGTCAGGCCAGTCACACGAGGAAGAGTAGGAAAGCAGCGCCAGGTAAGACAGTCCTTCTGCAATCAAATGCATTAAGTACTGCACACCTGGTGCACTGAGAAAATGCAAAAGGACAACGACACTTCAGAAGCAATTAGCACATGCACACTTTGGGGCACTCAAGAATGACACAGCAATTTAGCGAAGGACTTGTCAACTTGGTACCCAGACCAAGGTACTGCCCTCCTTTCCATAGCAAAAAATCACTCCTCTCTCTTTCACCTTTACACCCTCTTTCCCCAAGGGCCTTGACTTTGTCTCTTATCATGTTTCAAATGCAATGTACAGAACATTTAAAGAAAAGTGTAATTACAGCACACAGAAGCAGAAGATGAGCAGCAAGAGGAAAGACACTGCATGAAGGACATTGGGCTTTCTGCACTGAGCTGATGAATCTGCAGTTCACAGTGTTTTAGAAATGTGGAAACATTTCACGTCTACTGTTGAATCTGCTGAACCTTACACTGACCCACACCCTTGTCCCTGGGCTCTCAATGTCCTCGGCTTCGTATGCCTTCAGCCCTACACTCCCTTCCAATTAATCACCATGCCCTTTTATTCTGGGTTCTCTGTGCTCTGCTCTGTGCTGCCATAGACTCTTTCCTCCGCTAAATTCTCTATATTGTTGGGCCGCTCCAGTCAACTCTTGACACAGCACTGTGGACGGAACAGAGGACTATCCTCTTTGTTGCCGAGACTACAGCGCCTAGACGCGATACTACTAACGATGACGCTGGCCGGAGGGAGGGGGGCAACACTATCTGTGAAGTTTGTTTATTTGTATGTTTATTCATAGCAGTCCGTAATATTTGTTGGCACATGATGTGGGCATGTCCAAGAGTGGATGCCCGGACTTTCCAATTGTCATAAAAGCCAGACTGTGAGAGGTCACTATATATTCTACACTATGATGTGCACTGATGATAAATATCCTGTAGAACTGTAAACTATTAAAATGCCACATGCTCTAGCCTACACTAAGTGCCTCTGCACTAGGGAGAAGTTGCAAGTGAGACAAGTCTGACGTCTACTGTGTGCTCCTTTTCTATTCTGCTAGGAAGACTATTGCCTTTTCACCAATCCTTATGCTTTCTTTCTTGAGCTCTTTTCCCTAGAGAAGACAATGGTCCTGGATCCACCCGCCATACCTCAGGGAAGTTGCAGGCGGGACCACTCCCCTCACAGGGCGAAAGCTCCATGTCCAGGGAGTAGTTCAGGCTCTGGATGTGACAGGCGTTGATGGCTTCGGGAGTGCTGTTCAGCTCTCTGGCTGCACAAACGGACAAAGGAAGGTGGCTGCAGGCAAACTAGATGAAGCACAGAAAAATATGGAGTAAGAAAGAGAAGAACAAGGGATACAAAATAAAACTGACAAAAATAGATTGGCAGGGGAAAACAAAATCAATTACCTGCTTGTAATAATGGTTTTGTAGCTTTAAGCACAGGTTTACATACTATGCATTTTCCAACATCTAATGGTTGGGTCGCGAAGTGTTTATTTACAAATTTATGACCGGATTCAGAATTTGGTGAATTGTCTCCTCTTGCTACAAACGTATTTATAGTCATGACCTGTCAAACGGTCTCTTGTTGCAAGCGAGATATGGGACTGACTGCCATACATTAAGGGTAATCAATTGATGACATGGAGGGCAGCATCTATGCCAGAGGTTAAGGATATCCATATAAAATAGTTCCCTATAGCTTCTCTATAGGTAAATTAATTTATGTATTGGGGTAGTTGATAGAGCGGTTATTCCAAAGAAAGGATGGTTATTCTCACCCACTTTCAGTTGCATGCTTCATCATGATGGGGTTAGAGGTCTTTTGTGTACTCTTGTGTAAAGACAAATATAGAGTAGAAGGAATTTCACTCCAGAGAGAGTAGTGGAATATGCTTATCTAATGTCCCTCCCTGTGGCTGCAGGTTGCATGAATTAGACCACAAGAATTAAAAATGTGTGAACGGAGGGTAAATCATTTTATTCTTTACACAAAAACCTCTCACACTGCTAAGAGCTCCCAAGGGAGCGCACTAGATAGCAACAGAATGGTCAAAGTGAAGAGGTACCCGAGGATGAAGCATGCCTCTAGGTGGGTGAGGGTACCATCCTTTTTAGGAGTACCCTATAGAATTGGTTCTTAATATTTTGACAGGCCTTCCCGAACCCTCCTCCCTGACATCACCATTAGTATCAGACCTTGACTAAATTCTATGACTTGAACCTCAAAACAAAACACAAAATACGCACATTATACAACACTTTATTTAACTCACAAAAAATATAAAAAAAGACATTTTACTTCTAATGGGAAGGTTAGCCCTTTTCAAAATGTGGTTTTATTTCTTAATAAATTACATGACCACTTGTTCTTTTTTCTGCTAAATGCCTGCTCTCTTTTTTGTAGGGATCATACCAGTGTTTCAAATGAGAGCACCAATCATCCAGACTACAGTTTGTTGTGCTCCCACGAATCAAGACAAGTATGACAACTTAATTTGTAGCCTCCAATTTCACATTCTTTAAATTTACAGAGCATTTTAAATGTTATATTTTATTTATACATATAAACTTTATCTGCCAATATTACTTTTTTTTAAGCAGATGTGTACTGAGATGAGACCACGGTTTGGAATGCTATACCAACACACATCGGACAGGTCGATAATGAAAGTCCACCTTTCAGGCTAGGATGAGCACTGGTATTGCAACTCATAGAATTTTGAATATTCATTGAAATGTTATGCCTTCTTTTCCTTGCTGAGTGACAATTGAGACTGTCACAAGGTGTGAATGAGATAAATCTACGCTGGCCTGGCATTAGAACCAGAGTCCTTTACTCCTATACTGGGGGCTGGTGAAAAGTGTCCTGGTTACCTTGAAATGCTATGAGGAATGATGAAGAGGAGGCCTTAGTCTTGTGTCGCTAAGCCACAACAATCTGCATAGTTCTACTGAATTCTAGTCCTTTTCACTCGTCCTATTGAATCATTAACAATCAGTTATATTGTCAATTCAATTTTAGGACTGCCCAGCCGTTGTAATAGAAAATCAGAAACAACACTGGAAGTTACAGGAGGAAAATGATTAACAACATGTGACAACAAGCCTTGGTGAGTTCAATATTATTATTACCGGCTAGTCAACAAACAGAACATGTACTTCACTAACTCTTGTACAGATGAATGCCAACAACAAACAACTATTCAACTAATTAACAGAAGGTCACATTTTTACCTGGATCCAGTGCAAATTAACATATGGGGTGACTGTGTCAGAGACGTTTTCTATGAACTCAGCATGTGAGACACACACAATAATCAGCAGCAGATGTGGCATGGTTGCTGTGGTGACCCTTTCGCCAGTTTGCTCACCTGGCGGGAGTAGTGGGTTTTACGCATGTAGCTGAGAAGGGAACAGCAGTGTCCAAGAGATAAAACTCTTCATAAGGATTACACAGCATACAACCATGACTGGTTTCTTGGTGCTATGCTACACAAACTGATCACCAGAAGGGGAGTTAATACAATGAAAAGAGACGTTTAGAGGATTCTTAAGGACCACGTTGTTTTCAGGTTTTCAAATTCCCCGTCGCAAAGTATTCTACAGCTTAAGGGAACTGTGGCCTCTGACGCACACCGAAGAGTGGCTTGGCTGAAGAAATATGTACCAGCTACAGAGGGTGAGGATGATAAGGATGAAGGTCGCGAACAGAGTGAATTTCTGTAATCAAGGAAGGACAGTCTCTATTATCTGGTCTATATTCTCTTTTTGGCCACCCAAGCTTCTGAAATAAAGAGCAAAAGTGTTCTTAATGTTAAGACACAATTTTGCATATTTCCAGTGGAAGTGCAAGCCCTCTGAAGTGCTTTACCCTGATGAAGTATCTTCTATCTCTTCAGAAGGAGGTGTATTGTCTCAATGAGGCACCAGGGCCTCTTAGGGTCTCTCGTCCCAGAGTCAGAGGATGGAACAACGCAACCCAACTAGTATTCAAAGCTTTTGAAGCCTCGACATTGTACAGGCAACATATTCAAACTCATATTCCACACAACAGACACCTATTCTCCTCATTCTAGTCAATTTATACCATCCTACAACTGTACTGAGGATATATAACCGGATTCCATAGTCTGCGAAATCCAGAAAAACATAGGCAAATAAACAAATACTGAAGCAAGTAGGCAAAGCAGTGTGTAGAATGCATAAGGATATCACAAAAAAAGCCTACAGGCCAGAAAACTCACCAAACCTACAAGAAAGGGTTTATTAACCAAGGGACCGCAGTGCAACAGAAAACTATTTTCAAGCAGTATCCTGAGGCAGTAGAAGAAATCCCAGTGTATAGGGTTTCTATAATGAACACATGAACAAGTATAGCACAGCTGCGTAAAACAAACCAACCTAAAAGAATGTAACGTCTTGAAAGGAGTCATGGAGTATTTTCAAAAATGTGTTTAGATTTTACAGTGGTTAATTTTCAGTCTGACTGTAACACATATCATTTAACAATCAGTGTGTAGCTTGTATTGTTGTAGCTCACAAGCAATGCACTCTACTAGCAGTAAGTGTTCGGTTCAAAATATTATTTCTGCCTCTTTGAAGTCATTGTTTTGGTTCTGAGCGTGCACAGAACAGCTTGTAATCAGGTCCCTGAAACCGAAAATGCCCCAGGACACAGTAATCCCTTAAAACTATGTACTGTCTTGACCATTAGAATGGTGTACGTGTCCTAATTAGAAAAATGTGTGAACCTAGTAATTATGTTTTTTATTAAAGGACACCAGACTACATTCTCGCAAGCAGGCAGGTGGATAGCATACAGGTCTACAGGAGTGCCATCTGCAGACAGATTGCTAAAGGTAAGTAAAGTACTGCATTTCTAGAATTTGTAGTTGCTGATCTACAATCTATGCACAGCATGTGATTAAAGAACACAAGGCCACTTTCTTGCATCCGGGGAGGCCGATGGAGCGCACGCAAACCTACAAGACTTCCATCTGCAAACAGATTGCCACAGGTAAGTAAAGTTTCCCATTTGCAGCATGTATAGTCATTACCGCCATTACCGAGAGCGCGCCAAAGGCGGAGCCACGCCCCCTGCGAGGCCACGCCCACCGACCGACTCTTTAAACGCTCTCCTAGCGCATCGTCCCCATTCACTTGAAAGCCTCTGAGGCGGAAGCCGGAGGTCTTTGTAAATTGCTCGTTTTTAAAATTGTCACTAATAATTTGTATCACTGCTCATTTTTAAAAGCACAAAAAAACGCTCTGGCTCACCTTCGGGAAGCGCTGCTGACACGCGCTAATCCAGCTCCACAGCCTCGGGGAATCGCCATTACCGAGAGCGCGCCAAAGGCGGAGCCACGCCCCCTGCGAGGCCACGCCCACCGACCGACCCTTTAAACGCTCTCCTAGCGCATCGTCCCCATTCACTTGAAAGCCTCTGAGGCGGAAGCCGGAGGTCTTTGTAAATTGCTCGTTTTTAAAATTGTCACTAATAATTTGTATCACTGCTCATTTTTAAAAGCACAAAAAAACGCTCTGGCTCACCTTACGGGAAGCGCTGCTGACACGCGCTAATCCAGCTCCACAGCCTCGGGGAATCGCCATTACCGAGAGCGCGCCAAAGGCGGAGCCACGCCCCCTGCGAGGCCACGCCCACTAACTTCTAGCACAAATGTGTCGACCCCCTCAGCGCAGCGGACGAGCGCAGCGGGAGCGCCTAAGGCAAGCCCGTCTGCGCCCGTCCGCGCACGACCGGGCCTAGGGCCAGACCCCCTGGCTCCCAGAGCCTCCGCCAAAACCACATATTCCCGTCGTGACCTCTTAAGCCTCAGACCTTCTACCGCCCCCTCATGCAGATATATCCATGATATGGATGGACCTTTTGTCAGCTGCACGGACTGCCAGCCAGCCCAGCTTCAAATCTCAACACGAGTACCGAAGCCTGCAACCCTCAAACTTGCCTCACTGAACTGTCGCTCTCTCCCTAAACATGCGACACCAATCCACCACTTAATAGAAGACTACGAGATTGATATTCTCTTCCTAACGGAAACGTGGCTCACCCCACACTCTGACTCGGACATAGTGTCAGCCACACCACCGGGATTCCTCATCCAGTCTCTCCCTCGACCACTAGGCAGAGGGGGAGGCATCGCTATTATCTACCGAGACTCTTTCATCTGTAACTCCAGCGACGCACAAATCCCAGACTCGGAAAGCCTTCAATTCTCAATTAAACTTGACCCTACGAATTCCCTCTCAGGAATTCTAGTCTACCGTCCCCCCGGCCACCCCGGCTCCTTTCCCAATGCCCTCCTAGACACGGTAGCAACACAGGCTCACTCCGTCACGAATTTCATCTTAGTGGGTGACTTAAACATCCACTTTGAAGACACTTCAGATTCTGGAGTAGTCGACCTGATCACTGAACTAGCGGCCTCGGACCTCCGCCTCATTAACTCAGGAGCCACTCACATCAAAGGCCACCTGCTGGACCCAGTGTTCACCAGCACCCCCGCGATGCAAGAAATAGACTCCATCCCCCTTCCTTGGACGGACCACTTCTTGGTCCTATTCCAACTTCCAGGACCCCTCAAGAAACCTCAGAAACCACCCTCCTTCACTAAAGGCAGGACTTGGTCCAAACTCCCTATCGAAGAATGGGCCAACACCCTGATATCTACCACCCCGATTCACGACAATATCCCGGACAACGCCGATAGTAACTTCAGAAATTGGATTACGACCTCCCTTGATTCTGTGCTCCCACTCAGAATGCGCGAAGATAAAACCAACAACACCGGCTCTGCTCCGTGGTACACCCCAGAACTTCGCCAGCTCCGCAAAAACTGTAAAAGAGCCGAACGGCTTTGGAGAAAAGACTGGCACAATGCCAGCAAAGAGGCATACCACTCCTCAGTCAAAACCTATAAAACTGCAATCAAGCTCTCCAAAGCCTCCCACTATGACACCCGGATAAAGGAAGCCTCTAACTCCTCTAGGGAATCCTACCTCATTGTGAAGGAGCTATTGAAAGTTCCCGTCTCTTCTTCGTCCACCACCCCTCAGGTAGACAGAAGTAATGACCTAGCCTCATACTTCAACAATAAAATCGCCCGCATCCTCACATCCCTCCCTCCCCCCAGCTCCCCTACCCGCAGAAACACTACTCAGCCCCCCGATCAGACGGGAATACGTCCCCAACTCAAGACATTCAAGCCAGTAACGTCTAACGAGGTGGAAACCACCCTGAATAAAATAAAAAGTGGATCTCCCCTAGACCCTGCACCTCTGAGATTCCTCAAAAATGTGGCCCCCGCTATCACCCCCACAATCACGGAGCTTATCAACTGCTCACTTGCTCAAGGATCAGTCCCCGTCAGCTGGAAAAATGCAGTGGTGAAGGCACTCCTTAAAAAACCTCAGCTCGATCCAACTGATATGGCAAACTACCGGCCCATATCACTCCTCCCGGGGATTAGCAAGATCACCGAGAAACTGGTGAATAGTCAACTCTCCCGATTTCTCGAGACTAATAACATCCTGCGGCAATCCCAATCCGGGTTCCGTCCGGGACACGGTACAGACACCGCCCTGCTTGCCGTCATCGAGGAAGCAAGGCGCATCCTGGACTCAGGAGGATCAGTGGCAGTGATCCTCCTGGATCTGAGTGCCGCCTTCGACACGGTCAATCACCGTGTCCTCCTTCATCGATTGGCGACAGCAGGTCTCTCCGGGATGGCACTCAGATGGATAGAGTCCTTTCTTACCGGACGCACGTTCCAGGTCTGGGACGGCGAATTCCACTCGTCCACACTTCCACTCACCAGCGGGGTTCCTCAGGGCTCCTCCCTGAGCCCCACACTCTTTAATGTGTACATGGCCCCCTTGGAAGATGTGGTAACACCATTCGGGATAAAAATCGTGAGTTACGCTGACGACACACAATTGGTCGTCTCCCTCTCCCAACTAGACGACC
This sequence comes from Lissotriton vulgaris, assembly GCF_964263255.1. Classification (NCBI taxonomy): domain Eukaryota; kingdom Metazoa; phylum Chordata; class Amphibia; order Caudata; family Salamandridae; genus Lissotriton; species Lissotriton vulgaris. Next base: position 1,126,311,757 of record NC_141685.1, on the reverse strand, counting down.
ACCCAGACAAATTACCAAACTGTCTCACCGAAATTCACGGGTGGATGTGTGAATCGTCATTGAAACTCAACGGTTCCAAAACCGAGGTGATGCTCATGGGCAAACAATGGGCGACCATCCCCCCGGCAATATGGCCAGACGTGTTCGGGGAGATCCCCACCCCGAAACACGAAATCAAGACCCTCGGAGTCTGGCTAGAACCCGACCTCTCAATGAAGACCCAAGCGGCCAAAACCGCCGGAACCTGTCTTGGGCTTCTGCGAACTATTCGCAAAATTCTCCCCCTCCTACCGCCCGTGTCCAGGAAACTACTAGTACAGGGCCTCATATTGTCACGGTTAGACTACAGCAATTCGGTCTACCTAGGTGCGCCGGAAGCCACCTTAGCAAGACTGCAAAGAACCCAAAACGCTGCAGCTCGCCTAATCATGAGCGTACCTCCTAGAGTATCCGCCAAACCCGCCATTAAGGCTCTGCACTGGCTGCCAGTCCGCCAAAGGGTGGAGTTTAAGGCCATGTGCACGGCCCATAAACTAATCAATGGATCGGGACCTGCGATTCTCAGCGGTTTGGTCACCCCCTACATTGCACCAAGGGCTCTACGGTCTGAGAACGAGCACTTGGCCAACATCCCTAAATTCAAGAGAACACGTACTGGAGGCCGACGTTTCTCTGTCAAAGCGTCCGCTGGTTGGAACTCTCTCCCACGCTCCCTTAGACTGGAGCCCAACCACCTGACATTCAGGAAAAAACTTAAAACCCTTCTGTTCCCTAAATAAACCCTTCACCTCTTTCCCCCTCAGTAGGACTCAATGTTAACAGCGCGGGGATGCCCTCGGGTCACCAGGCGCTATACAAATTGCTAAATAAATAAAATAAATAAATAAATAGTCGTACATCACATACTGTGCATAGATTGTAAAGCAGTACACCCTTTCCCCCTGAAGCGGTGACTTGCAAAAAGTAGTAATGAAGAGTGTATTAAGAACAGTCTGGCCAAACTAGCCTCTATGTCAGCTGCCATGCTTTGTGAACTGATGACCACGTAGGAACTTTGCAGAGGTCAGCCAATACAATAAAACCTAGAAAATCCATTGTGGCCTCAAATCCACAAGTAGAGTGTACTCCTGAATTAGCTGTAAGTGTATGTTTTGATCTAGCATCACACACTTGTATATATCTAACAATTCACCAAGCAATCTCTAACATAAATTATTTCCTCTAAAAGTGGTGGATAATCGGCTACAAAAAGTGGTTTTGCTTTACAATATGGATGTGTACTATAATGCAATATGCAAAAGCTCATCTAAAATCCAGTGTGTGTAAAAATCCTTGTGCCAAAGTCTGTGGATTGGTACAAAAAGTAGGCAATTCAATTAATACTCAAATGAGATACAACTTTGGGTACAAAATGTGGGAGAGTACATAACACTCTCCGGTCCTTGTTTACCTGCAAGTATATCTGTTCACTGGATAAGACCGAAGAACACTACCGCAGAGTAGAACATGTTTTGCCACTGGGAACACAACCATGTGAGGTTTTGTAACGAGCAGGAATGCAGCGGTTCAAAAGGTAACAACCGTGTCATTGCTATAATTACATTCCAAGAAGGTGCCGGGATAACTGGGTAGAATAATCAATTTTAATCACTCCACAAAAGCCTTAATGACGGGAATTCTTAAAATAAATTGGCATTGCCTGTTCTGTAGGTAAGAAACCACTGCCACACATATACTTTTACGGATGCATAACCCAAGTTGGCCTTTGTACAATTAGAAAAATGCCTTTCACTGACCTCTTAAACAGATCCTGATGCACAGTAGTGCAGAAACTGCTACATCCTCGACAATTCCACCAATTATCATGTATAAATGATCTTTATGGAAATGTTCATTGTATATTCAATAATGTTCTCCTCATTTGAAAATATTTGAAATGGGCTATAACAAAAGTGTTCACGAGAAAACAGTTGCCATGAAGATAATCTATCTCAGTCACTTTTGTATTTATGTGATTTGTATTTTGAACCCTATTTATAAACGGAATTTTCTACATAAATTTGTATCTTTAAAGTATACACCCGTCTTGCTTTCCTCAGTCGATGTACTCGCTTTTAATGAATATAATTGATTTTGTTAATTTGTTTGCCTGAAGCCACTACTGAGGGCTTTATAGGTTTATTTCTTTGAGTCAAGAAGATTTTCTTGGTTATAAAAATATCTCTTGAAGGCACGTTTACTTTATCTAGCAATAGGGTGAATCATTGCTGATGCAAAAAATGGGCTTGGTAAGGCTGACATAATGGGTCGTCCACAGACTTTAAATGGCAACCGAGGTTGTAAAGTAGAAGGTCCAATCTGAAAAATCTCCGTAACATTTGCCTTAGGCTCTTCAGTGCGGATGGGCAAGTCTAGCACTTTCTCTGCACTCTTAATAGCAAAAGAGGGACTATCTATCAGGGGCCCGAAAGAGATTCAAGGAAAGAGTCAAAGTAGGGTTTCAGGCAACTGGTATTATGTGAGTTGATATAAGCCAACGTCAGTATAACGAGGGGACAGTCCCTTATTTGCCTTCTCATCACTGCCATCGTCATGTTGGGCAGATTGAGGACCTTGTACTGCATCAAAAGTAGCCTCCTTCATCCTGAAGTTGGAGAAATCATAGAGTAGGTGAGGAGGCAGAATACACAAAGGGAAAGGAGGCAAAATACTCAATGGAAGGAAGAGAGAAATTGAGGCGAGGGAAGAGAGGCACAGGGTTGGGAGGGGAGCAAGGCAGACCAATCAACAGATGGGTAGAGTGGCAGAGGACTCTGAGCGAAGGGCAGGAGCTAGAGGCAAGAAGAGCAAACTACAGGAGAGGTGTACAGTTGTCTAAAGGTGGTGAGCAAGATGCATGAAGTATAGAGGTACATGTACCATGTTGACAAATGCAGAGATGAAGACAAGGAGGATGGTGAAAATCCCGATGAAAGTGCTGTTGGTTCGAGACTGGACAATCTTGCGGGAAACTTTCTGCAGAGCCGACGGAAAGAGCTGGAAAATTGAAGAGATATGTTCTGATAAGTATATATTATACAATCCAGAAAGCATAGCGAACGAGATCTACACCAGAGCCCTGGATGGCTTAAGGTTGTGAAGGTCAGGTACTCACATTTATACAGGAGTAGACAGCACATACAAACAGGATGTTGGCTAGAATGATGAAGATGGCTCCATGAACGCCAAGCATTAGAGGAGTGCTGTGGGTGAAAATTAAAATGTTATCATAATCAGAGAAAATGCACAGAAGATAGTCCTCTCGATGTACAGTCTGCCAAGGAAGTGCCTTTCGATGCAGACAAACACCCTCTCCAAACTCCAGTTTGTTACATTCTATCAACAGCAATCGGTGATATTTTGTGCACACCCTCCCAAACACAACCCACTGTCTATAAGAAACACAAAAGGGGGGATAGATGCAGTTTGAGAGTTTCAATACCAAGATGAATGAAGTTGCATCAATGAGTCTCTCTCAGATAATCTCTTGGTTAAGTGTATATACAGTTGTGCAATTCTCTACCATTCATTGAACCTAGCACATCTACAGGTGGTGGTGCCAGGAGCAGATTGTGAGGCTTTATGGTGTGTGTGCGGTCATCAATGATCTGGCAACTGCATACTAAGCTTTCTGAAACAGTGCTAGTAGGTTTACAAGATCTTTTAAAATGGAGGGAAACATCTGGTCAGTAACCACACATCAATCATCAGTTTTTAAGAGAGCCTAGCCTGGCTCCAGGATGCCCTCACCCGAAATACATTATCTTCCTTACAGTGAGACGGTGTTCTCAAGAGAAACATCTCCAAGTGGGAGACGTTGAGAAGAGTGGGAGCCACTCATTTACACCCATGTTCACAAACTACTGCAGACAGTCCATCTGAAAACTTGCCTGATCTACATTGAACCTAACCTTGGCTCTATCCACTACCTAGAGCCTCAAACATCATGCTCAGCCTCCATTCTTAGGGCGACTCTGCATCTGTGCTAGCCATTGCCCCTTACCCCGATTCAACTTACTATCTTTAGACTAGACCTCATAAAAATGTCCTGCTACCCTTTCAGGCAACCTGTACCCTTTGGCATCCCAGACTGCTTATTCACAGGGTTCCCACCAAGCTATGGCTCTATTTTCCTATTTAAGTGGGCAAGATTAAAATCAGCCCTAAATTTAGTTTGTCACACATTCTCTCCTGCTCTCTTTCTGACCAGTTCTACAGTCTCAGCAGCCTGAAAGTGTTTTTGATATTTTGGTATCAATATTACTTACTGCGGGAATATCACAATCTGGATGAAAGAAATGAAGCAAAAGACAAGCAGCGTGCAGGCCACGTATCCCCCGAAGCGATCATCCACCTTCTTGGAATACTGTGGGAGAAGTCACAGCATGTAAATGTGTGTGTGTGTGTGTGTGTAGGGGGGGGGGGGGGTAAGATGGGAGGAGGAAGAGGAAAATAAGATTGGAGTAGGAAGAGAGCGAGATAGCAATAGGAAACGCAAAGCAGCTCCGGTCATCAAGCCCAGGGCACACAGTGACAATGTGAGCTGTGCATTGATATCCCGGATCAACAGTGGAATTATTGTTGTGCCCACACTAGTACAATCTTCCCAAACAATACGCTCCTTCTTATCCACACCAAATGCTATACAGACTATAACACACCCCCCTTTAAGCTGCATAGACTGGGTATTGCAGACATGCTTGGTGCGTGTGATGTGACGCGGAGGGTGCAGTGTTCCTGCACCTGGCTTGGCTGTGCCCAAAAAACGTGAATTATTGGGATCAGATATTCTGGGTGATAGAGGACATAAGTTACCATGCTATAGCGACTGCCTGTGGTGGCCATCGTTGGGTATGTGAAAGATGCCCCATTCAGTGTGCGCAAACGTACTGTAATGGTGCTGCTAGTGAAGAAAGGAGTCACCATACACTGGGGGCGCGCCACTGTGCCCACCGCCTGACACTGGGTGGCTGTTACCTTCTGCCAGGAGGAACTGAAGGAATACTGGTCTCTCATGTCAACTCCCAGCACCCAGAGGGAGAAACATCTGAGCACCATTCAAACTGCACCTGGCAACAAGTTTCGACCCTTGAAAGCAGGGGGACACAGCATCAAGATGTTGAGATGAGGCCTCCACGCTGATGCCACGCACTGGTAGAACCCTGCAAGCTCACCCAGTTACCTCATCCATATGGATTGCCACTTTCTGTGCCCATACTGGGGAGATATTGCCCCAAATGGTCTTATTATATGAAACCAGTCTCAGCACCCAAATGTATAACTGTTTATGAGCCCTTAATTATCCACGCATTTCCAAAGCAGAGATGTAAGCGTTGTTTATATTGCCTACTGTACTGAAAATGCCATTGCATTTAAGTTTAAAAAAGAGAGAATAAGGAAATGGTGACAGGAGGAGAGAGAGAAAGGAGGACACAAGGCTACATGGAGAGGGAGAAGAAGCTGAATCTCATACCTTCTTTTCTAAATCTGCTGTCTGGAAAGTGAGGAGGAACTTCTTGACATGGTCCTTGCGCAGCTGATCTATGCTTCTGGCATCAATTGCTCTTCCAAGAAACTCATCCACCTCGTCCTCAGGGTTCAGAGCTTCCTGAGCATTCCTACTACAATCCGGATGAAGCAAAAATAAGGCACAGTGGGGAGAGGGGTAAGAAAAGAAGCAAACCACAAACAAAAAAACAAAGGGAAGAAAGAAAAAAGAGAACCACAGTAAGCAAGATAGAAAACAAAAGAGAGAACAAGAAAAAAGACAAACCGAAAGAAAGGAAAAGTGAAATGAGGGGTGATGGTGAATGTAAAGTGAGAGGCAGATTGGAGTGCCAGTCAGGAAGAGAAGAGAAAGAAAATACAGGTAGTAAAAGAGGCAGGAGAAAGCAGAAAGAAAGAAACAAGGAATACGGGTAGACAAAGACAGTAAAGGCACAGTAATAAGATTAGATCACAGTACACCATTGTATGAATGCCATACTAAGTTTATCTTAAATTACAAGATTAGTTTAAGTCAGGAACTCCTCCCTCTCACACACACAGAGCCTCCCATCACCGGTGGAGTTCAACTGAAGCTTCCTATTAGAGAAACTGTAGGGCTAGGAGAATGGAGTTGGCGCCATTTTTTAGGGCTTGGGGAACCCTGCCACCCAGAGACTGGAAATGTCTCAAATATTTTGAAATCCAACGTGATGCATAAACTGTACCACACGTTTGGAGATGGGCATCTGGCTGGAGGAGGTATGAAGCTTTGTCAGTGGCCTGTGACTGGGTTTTATATCATTGGCTCAGCTATTTCCTCCATTGCCTTATCTGTCCCTGGTAAAGGCACATCCATTGGCGGCCCATGAACGGAGTGGTTGAGGTGGACTGCTCAGCAATAAGGGGAACTCTAGGGTCACTGTCAGCCCATTCCAGGATCTGTAAGGTAAAGCAGGATGTAGGTTCATGCACATTTTAGTCTGCAGTAGTGGGCATGAAGCAGGATCAATTAACCAACAGGAATGCCAAAAGAGGCAAAGTTTAGGAGCAGACTCTGCCTTGGTTAAAACTTTGTCCCGTCTGTGCATCTTTTTTTGCTTTTCTGTTACAATGGAGAAGAGTCAAAATAGAAATTCCAGTCATCACCCAAAAATCTAGAACAGCCTGGTCCCATACCCAACATCACTAATAGCCATATTTATTTTCATATACTCTGTTGTGGTTGCTCAGCACCTTGAGATGGGATCTACACAGCCGCTGAAGAGATGTACGAAAATGAATAGATTAGGAGGTTCAGAGATCTCTACCTTCTCCACGCCTTCGGAAGCAGCCTTTGCTGAACAAGTAGAGCTCTGTTGCTCAACCAGATCCTTCATCAAACAAGATCAATGTCGACCACCAGGGAGGAAGAGGACTACAACACTAGACATACCTTGTCAGGAAGGGAATGTTGTAAGGGGCACCCACAGGGAGGAGGGTACTAGTTTTTTGCTCTAATATAACAACTCTTCAGTTACATTGTCAGACAGAAACTAAGGTAGAATGCTTGAGGTCTTGGTGCAACATCATTGTGCCACCATGCCGAGAGACACAAGGACAATCACACATACACCGCAGATGAGGACTATCTAGAATGCTCACAGCCAGATGCGCAGTCAGACGTGAACAGACGCTGTAACAGCATCACTACTACAAGCAAAACCTTAGTTATGAAGAAAGTCTTAATTTATGGATGCAAAATGCCTTCCATAGAACCTCAACCCTATCTAGCCATAAAGTCATCAAGTACCAATGGAATTGGCAAAGATCGATGTGTGAGTTGGTACGTTCAAAAGCCTGGGGCGATTAATAACCATTGTCTATGGACTGTAGGTTCCTTCGGTTATGGTCCCTCCTTGAAAAACTGACCCCTGAGGAGCCTTGATACAGAAAGAGTCTGTGATGCCCCGAACTAACCACTTGACTCTTCCAATAAAATTGAACATCGCCTGCGATATGCAGTTACCATTAGGATACATGAGAGATAGCCTAGTTGATTTGGTAGCACAGGCATGCACAGGATGGCTGCTCCCTAAGACCCAGGAAGAGTGGCTGCCCATGCTGGGGAAGGCATGCAGTCCTGCCTTTTGTGCTCATTTATTTATTGGTTTTAATGATTTTGGTATCAACAGTTTGGAGATGCAGTTTACAGTCTAATTGGCGGCAGTATATCAGAAGGTTGGGAATAGGGAAGAACCATCACATAGAAATAGGGAGCGGGCAACCCTCCCACATTTCAGTAGGTTTCCACCACCATTCCAATTTACAAAAGAAAGACAAGTGCCCCGGACCCTAAGTTCTCAGGATGCAGCCTTACCTCTCAATTTCTCAGTATCAGTTTATTGCTTCTCCTCCCACTTTTTCCCAGTATGTGCCCAGTGCTTCCTATGGCTCTCTCGGTGGTTAAACCGACACGTTTTATTGGTGATGTTCCCCCAAAATATGCCAGGTTTTTGCCCCGTCTATTTTCCAACATAAGCCACGGTGGTCTCCAGTGTCCCAGTATTCTTGACAACCCCATATTCTCCTTTCATTGTATGTGTCACAATACACCCCACGGTTCACTAGCAAAACCTCCCCCACACTCATCTGCCCAGTTCCCAAAGATGTTACCCCTCACCCTAACCCCTGCCAAATTTTACAATATTGGCGTTGATGCTCGAGAGAAAGCTACAGAATGCTAGTTCTTGCCACTTTCCTCCCACAGCCCTAAGATTGTTCTGGTACCAACCACGGATGCTTAAGAAACGTACCCACAGTTCCCTAGGAAACCCCCTCTACACCTGCACCACCCCAAACACACCTCCCTTTTCCCTGTATAATCGACATCATTATAAAGTTTCTGGAGGCAGGCATCAGTTTCACATCAGCCACTTACTTGTCTTTGCTGGACTCATTGATACCCTGTGGAAAGGAAAATAGATTAAATGAACAAGGAAGGTCATGTCAGTCTCCCCAACAGCATGCGCCCCTGATCTCCCTCACACTCAGTAGTACAAACCGACCCTCTTCCAATACTCAGCAGCCCACCATGTCTCCATCATACGCAGTATCCATCCCTCCCCAACTCAGTACTATTGACCCCTCCTTTCCACCAAACTCAGTTCCATGTACTTCCTTTTCCTTTCAGCTCTCAATCCAGCTCTGCCACAAACACCACCTTAGACCCTGGTATCACCCACACACAGGCTCATCTGGAGTCACTAAAGTAGGCAGAGGCTAGGGTTATATAACGATCTGCCCATCACAAGGTCATCAGCCCTAACCACCCTACAGCAGGGTTTCCTTCCCGCCCACTGCTGTCATCAGCAATGGTGTGGTGAGAACCATAGTCTCCGCATCCGCTTACTTACAAGCAAGGAGCCATGTCTACCATTCGATCACATGAAGTATGGGCCCCTGCCAGAGACTCGTGGAGTGGAAAGTGGGGAGTTCTTCCAAGCACCAGAGCAGCTACACTTCACCGTAGAAACCTGTGAGGCCAAGCTGCCCCAAACATACCGTAGAAAGCCAGCCAATACTTAAAGGACCTCAAAGAAGCAGAAATCAAAAGGAAAGTTGCTCTTCTCTAGTCCTGGCTGGGTTGCCACCTGATCAGTACTTTACCCGCTAGCAGGTATTTTCATGCTCTAAAGTAAAAAAAATATTTTTTTCAAAAGAGCCAAGTGAAATATTTAAAATGCACTATATGTTTGCCAATTAGAACCAAATAAACTTAAAATAACAAATACAATATGAAAACATCAAAATAATTTTCATTCTGTGTTTTTAAACCAAATAGAGGCAGAATTGATGTATAAGAATAAGGAACACTGGGGTTTAAAGGTTTGCACTTTGGTTTGTTGAGCGCAAGGGTGGACACAACAGGATACTCCTATGGAACGAGGAACACCAGAGAACCGCACTCCCACATACCCCTAGACTTTAGTGCTATAGGTACAATGCCGCCAGATGTAACATGACCCGAAACCCACCTTAACGGTTATGACTTGTAACATTAATGGGCTAGGGGACAAGATTAAAAGTGGACTAGTGTTGCAACATATTAAGAGGCTCCGTCCAGATATTGCAATGCTGCAAGAAATGCACCTCAAGGGCAAGCAGTGTGGTTTTATCGGTCGTGGGGCCACAATGTCCTGGCACATGCAGGATTCACATCTGGGGCAAGGAGGGTGGTTATCCTGATCTCGAAGAACATTCTCTTTCAAACCTCATGCCTTTGGCAGGACCCTCTGGTAGATACGTGGGAGTCTCGGGCTATGGGGAAGGACTGACGTCACACTGGTTTGCGTGTATGCACCACCCAGGCTACAAGCACCCACCATTGCCAAGGTGCTTGACATCCTGATTGAGACACCCTCTGCCTTGCACATAGTGGGCGGCGACTTTAACCATGTAATGGACCCAACTCTGGACCATTCGGTGGGGGAGGGGACAGATCCATACTGACCACAGCGCTATGACGATTCTCCACAACAATGGGACTGACTGATGTTTGGAGGGAAAAATACCCCCTGAACAGACAGTTCTCCTTCTACTCCGGGGTCCATGACACACACTCCAGACTGGACAACATATTTATCCTTAAGGGGGAGTTGCGGAACACAGGACGCACAGACTACACAGCTAGGGGCCTCTCGGACCACTCCCCACTCCTGGTTGAGATAGGTCCGAGGGAACGGGAGAGCGCCCGCAATTGGGTATTGATCCATGGGACCTGAGCAACGCCAAAATTGCGAGTGGGATCAGGGTGGATACCAAAGTCTACTTCCGGAAAAACAAAGACTCGGTCCCCTCCGGGGTGACGTCTGTGAAGCCTATAAGACTGCGCTGTGGAATAGAGCCCAAAACCGTATAGCGTGGGAAAAGAGAAAAAAGGATAAAGACCTGATAGCGCTGCAACACAAAATAAGCAAATTATTTATTCAGGTCGCTCACAGCAGAGACCTCAAAATCACGCCTAGACTTACCACCCTGCGATTGGAATACAAGGAACTGGCCACAGACAACGCTAAAAAAATGCACCTGGTGACACTGCACCGCCTCTACGAGGTGGAGGACAAGGCCGGGATGCTCCTAGCCTGGATTAGCAGGCGAGAGGTCCAGGATAGATGGGCGAGGGAGGTGTTGGACTCCCAGGACACAATCCAGTCCACCAATGAAGGGGTTTTTAATGCCTTCGCAGAGTACTACAGAGACCTCTATCAGGCTCGAACACCTAAATCACGGGCCGACATACAGGACTACCCGACAGGGATTACCACCCCAGTACTAGGAGAAGTGGAAGCCCAAGACCTAGACAACGACCTGTCATTGATAGAGGGTCATGAGGGAGTCCAAAACATTGCCCTGGGAAGACACCCAGTTCAAACGGGATACCCGTGGAATTTTACAGGTCATACACGGATATCCAATGTCCCCACCTCCTCCGACTTTTCACTAACTCCCACGAGGAGGGTGTTCTCCCTCCGGATCTGCGATGGCTACTATCGTGGTCATACACAAGGAGGGCAAGCCCCATGACCAATGTGGGTCTTATAGACCCATTTCGTTGCAGAATTTGAAAGTTAGGATCCTGGCCACCATTTTGGCAATGCGTCTCTTGGGAGTGATCACGGACCGGATCCATGAAGATCAGTCGGGATTTATGCCAGGCAGATCTACCCACCTAAACGTCAGGCGAACTGGATCTGGCCCTGAAGGTATAAAGACTCTTGTTACTCCCTATTCTCCCAAGAGAACCCTCAGTTCGTCCTCAAGAAATCTGCTTGCTGTGCCCAGATTTAAAAAGGCGAAATGGGGAGGAAGAGCCTTCTCTATTCTGGCCCCTAAACTGTGGAACAACCTCCCCCCTGAACTCTCCAGCCAATCCTCTTTGGTGATTTTCCGGAAGCTTCTGAAGACGTGGCTCTTTTCTCAGGCTTATTAATTCATCCTCTTCTTTTATTTTCATATACCTTTATGTGTGGACTGCGCCTTGATGCCCTTTGGGTTAAGTTTGCGCAATATAAATAAACTTTCATTCATTCATTCATTCAACTCACAACTGTCTCATGAAAGTACAGAACCAGACAAGGCCATAGGTGTTTTTTTATCATTAGATGCAGAAAAAGAGTTCAACGCCGTCAGTTGACTGTTTCTCGACACCACTCTGGCCAAATTTGGGTTAGGGACGAAATTAGGCAGCTGGGTGACACTCCTGCATAACCAGCCGAGGGCCACAGTGCAAGTCAATGGTCTGCCCCCTTTCTCATTGAGAGGGGAATGCGAAAGGGTTATCCCCCTTTCACCCGCTCTTTTTGAGCTCACCCGAGTCTCTGGCTTGCACCGTCAGGGTACACCCCACTAGTCTTGGCTTCAATATAACGCCTGCAGACACAGAGGAACAGAACATTTCTCTCTATGCAGACAACATTTAGATGTATATCTCTCACCATGAAACGACCATACCAGCCCTATTCAACTTGATCACTGAATACAGAAACCATTCAGGATACAAAATAAACTGGAACAAATCCACACTCTACTGCCCGACCAACGTGCAAATTGACTGCCCCCTGCCCTGAGAACTGCAGGTAGTGCAAAGGGACTTCAAATACTTGAGCATTTTTGTCACTCCCCATCCGGAGGTGTGCAGGAAGGAAAATCTGGGAACAGTCTTGAATAACTAAGTCAGACGTGAAAAGGTGGAGAGACCTCCCCCATACCCTACTCGGTTGGGAGTCAATTTTTAAAATGATCACCCTGCCCCAACGCCTCTACGCCCTTCAAAACTCGTACCATCCATTACCCAAAGCAATATTTACGGAAATAGCCTGCAAGCTAAGAACACTATTATGGCAAGGGGGTCACCCTAGAATTGCACTCAAGACGCTACAACGGAAACCCTACAATGGAGGGATTGCACTTCACAACAATGGCCTACTACTGGGCGTTCCACTTGATACCCATAAACGAATGGATACACAAACACAGATACTACCCCACGTACCGACTTGAAAGAGAAGCAATGCTACCTCATACACACCAACATTATATATAAGGGGAAGGGTGGTTCCCACCTGCGGCCCACGACTCATGTGACACTGGCGGCGTGGGCAAGGGCGACCAAGACTATGGCCTGGACAGGACGGATTACGAGGAGCACACCGCTCTGGGAGGGGACTTAGTTCAGGGAACTACATAAGCTTATGGGGTTTGGGGCCTGGGATCTCCTGGGGATAATCACGATATAGTCGAAAAAAGGGAGCTTAAAACATGGGCAAAGCTCAAGCAGGAATACGACATGAACAACTCCCAATTCCTTAAGTACGCACAACTGCGTCACGCCTGGCAGGCGGAGAATATCCCCAGCGATCAACTCCCAGAATATGCACCTTTGGAGGGCAGGCTCTTGCAAGAAGAGCTAACACATAAAGTGGTCTCTTTTACATACAGAACCATTAACAACAATATCCCGGATGGGTTAGTGGGACTTCGATCACGGTGGGAGAGGGAGCTGGGGGCCATGGAAGACAGATTGGGAGGGGGCATTAATGCACCCCAGAGAAGTCGCCATAAAGGTGAGACTCCTACTTATCCAGTTTAAGATATTACACCGAACATACTACGACAGGGACAGGCTGCATAAGATGAGAAGGGTAGAATCACCACTTTGCCTGACTTACACTAGGGCTAACAGCAACTTTTTTCACACGGTTTGGGCATGTCCTGAACTTCAACCATACTGGACGCAGGTTATTGGATTACTGGGAACTGTCCTGGGGGTGACGTTGCTGATGGAGCCCAGGCTTGTGATATTAGGGATACCAAGCGAGGTGGACATCACCAGAACACAGTTAACTTCCGCCTCCTTGGGGCTGGTAGTAGCAAAAAGAGATATAGCCTGGAGATGGAGGGTAGCCGATAGGCCGACTACAGGCACAGTGCGTCCATTGGGGCATACAGGCGTAGCCCCCCCGCCCGCCCTTGGCGTCTTTGAACTTTAGTAAACTGAATCTAAATCAGTTTACTTAAGTTCAAAGACGCTGCGCGCCGAGGGAGAACTGACAATCATCATGTCAGTCAGCATGAGGTCAGACCGCCCACCCCCTTCAGACTCTGAAGGGGGTGGGCGGTCTGGCGTCATGTTGACTGACATGATTGTCACCAGGGCCAGCAGGCAGCAACACAAGTGTGCATGAGTAGGGATGGAGGGCACATTTTTTACCCTTGCCCACTCATGCACACTTGTGTTTTTCACCTGTTTGCGCATGCCCATTAAAAGCCCTTCGGCCTCCTAATGGGCGTGCTGGGGCGAAGAGAAACCTGTGCCCGAACCATGCCTGGCGCTGCTGGCAGCGCCAGGATTGGCTGAGAGATTCTGCCAGTGCCGACGTGAAGGCGCCAAGCCAGGGGAGCAGAGGTGGCGCGGACCGGCTGACGAACGCTATGAAGTAAGTTTTGTTTTTTATTTTTATGTGATTCCCCGCTCCCTCCACCCGCGCGCGACCACCCCACCCCCCGAAACCCCTCCTTGCGAGCTGCGACTGTCAGAGATAAAGCACAGCCTGTTAACCGGGATTTTATATAATTGTTTAATGCAGCCCTTCATGCCTCAGACCGCTATTGAGTATATGTAACGCTGTCGTTATTGAACCAATATTCTCACTGTGCTTGATGTGCTGCTGGTTAAAAGTATTGTGCCGTTTCTGCCCATGCTATCTTACGAACCCCAGGCGCTCCGATGAATTAAACGAGCCAAGACTCGTCATAGAAAAACCACAACTAAATAAATAAATCGGGCGTGCATAGGACGTGAAATATTTGTAGTTCTTGCCCTCAGACACGCAGGGGTGGAGAGCTCGCGCGAAGCGTGCTTACAAGTGTGCTCCTTGAGAGGGTTCAATTTGTGTTTTATTCGTGTCCCCGACAAGATTTACAAGTTTTATGTAAATCATAAAACACATTTTTTCCAGAGCATTCTCAGTCTGGGGAATCTGCGCCAAGATATCACTGTTCTCTGTGACTTTGGTTACTTTGATTCCCCATTTCTTACATATGTGTTTTCTTGGATAACCATACCTGTGATCAGGGTTGACTAATTGATTTGCAAGCCCCGTGGTTGCTGTAACTCTATTGCTGTTATTTGGGCTGTGTTTAAATGAGCTAATTCTTAATGTACTTTTAATAGTCGGACAATGTTACCTTGATCACGTGTAACAAGTCTTCCTTTTGATTTGAATCTAGGTAGACGTTTAATTGTGTGCTAATTTCATTTTTGATCCCCTCAACATTTAGGATTCAGCTATTAGGTGGCACTTGGATTCTTTCCGGCAACATTTTCAAAGGTTCTGTGTACCCTTTTAAGTCATCAGGATATTTATTTTGCATAAAGTAGATGTTTTGCATGATATTCATATTGTGTTTGTTGCAATGGGTTTTATTGCCAGGATACAAGGCATGAATATTTTGCAATAGTTCCTGGTTTATTTTGATGGGTACAAGCTGTTTTCCTTCTTGAACAGAGTTATTGTTCTGGGTCTCCACTTGTTTGTGTGGTTTTATTTGCTGTTGTTTCTCCACCTCAACTGCTCCAGGCTTTATGTTAATGTCTAATGCTTGTGTCCCTGGTTCTGAGAAAATTGTGACCACGAGTGACTGGTTCTGCAGTGCTCAGTGAGCTTTCATTCACATTTCAGTCCCAGTTTTTAACTTCCAGATCTGTATTTACAGTAGATATTTTTTTCTTCTTCCCAAATATAATAAAAAAGCTTTTATAGGTTTACCAATGGTAGTGGAATCCCCTCATGTTCAAATTTCACGCAGCCTACTGGCAAGTACATTTTGTGACATTTTTGAGGGAATAACCCCTTCTAACCAGGCTCTCCCTGCTAACTGTGGCAGGACAATGTTATTAAAAGGGTATAAGCATGAATTAACTTTAGTGAATGGCGGTGCCGTTTCACACTCTATATGCCTCTTTAAGAGCTAGCTACACTCGCTGGCCACAGTGCAGTATGACAATTATTTTACGCCCCACCACGTTCAAATGTCACCAGCCGCCCCTGGCCGACTATTCAAGAGTGGACCAGGGCTATGGACATATATATGATAGCCGAGCAGACCACATACCATAGCAGAGGGTGCCCAAAAGAATTTAATAAAATCTGGGACCCGTGGAGACGAAACTTCGGCCTTGACATGGGCGACGACATGCAACTGTCCAGTACGCATATCGTACAGGGGGCCCGACCCGGGGGCCCGAAGACACACTGCCTTAGCGATCATTGAGGCCCATTCATTACCGTTCCTTGGTTCAGAACAAATCCATATAACCATGACGAGAAGGCACTGGTGGCGAATAATATTTTATGTGAATCCAAGGGAAGGGGGGGGGGGGGGGGGTGAGGGTGAGGTGGCTTTGATGCCGACAACAATGTTTGTACCTTTTTGCAATTTTTTTTTTTTTTGGGTGCACCATGTAAAACTGCTTTGTGCTGATTGTTCAGTATAAAAATAAAAATACATTCCCAAAAATTTTTTAAAAAATAATATGGGACATCTTATGCAAACTGCTTTTTGAATGTTAGCTCCTGGCCCATCCATAACCCTCAAAAGATGCACGAACAGTTAGTATTTTTCTCTGAGGAAAGAAGCCTCCCTAGCCCTGTTGTGAAGGACTCAGCGGTCCCTGGAAAAGTGTGGCCTCATCGCAGACGTCGGTGGAGGCGTGCTTCCCCATGAATAGGCATGTAGAGACTGCCAGTGTCCTGCAGCCCTAAAAAAAGCTAGGTTTGATGCCGACCACATGGGAAGCCACCTGCGGAGTTCCCCAGGGTTCCTCCCTAGGTCCCATCCTCTACATGGCTCCCCTCACAGCAATCGTCAGGAACCATGGACTCAACATTGTCTTCTATGCTGACGACATCCAGCTGATCCTTTACCTCACCAACGACCTGAAAACCGCCAGTACAAACTTCCACTGCAGGATGAAGGACGTTGCCACCTGGATGAAAGATAACTGCCTCAAGCTCAACTCAAACAAAATTGAAGTACTCATCCTGAGACCCACCCCTTCAACCTGGGATGACTCTTGCTGGCCAGCCGCTTTGGGATCCCCTCCCACCCACAAGGACCACACACGCAACCTTGGCATCATATTGGACTCATCGCTCAAATTGGACCACCAAATCAATGCATTTTCCGCAGTCTTCTTCAACACGCTCCGCCTGCTCCGCCAGACATTCAGATGGATCCCCACAGAATCCATAAAGACAGTCACACACGCACTCATCACCAGCAGACTCGACTACAGCAATGCACTCTACTTCAGCCTTACCCAGAAACAGCTCAAGAAACTACAGAACGTCCAAACTGCTGCAGCCAGACTGGTCCTCGACATCCCCCGCCACAGCCACATCACGCAACACCTCTGACAACTCCACTGGCTCCCAGTCAACAAGAGAATCACCTTCAAGCTCTTCACTCAGATGACAGACCAGCATACCTGAACCACTGTCTCGCATTCCACGTCCCCGCCAGACAATTCCGTTCTGCCCAACTCGCACTAACATCGGCCCCAGGATCCAGAAGACCAGAACCAGAGAAAGATCCTTCTCCTACCTCGCAGCCAAGACCTGGCACACCCAGCCCCTCCAATTAAGGCAATCCGCGTCGCTGACCAAATTCAAGAAGGACCTCAAGACCTGGCACTTTGTATGATCCTACACCCAGAAGGACAAGCAGTTTCCCTCCCCAGCGTCTTGAGACCCTCACGGGTTTGTAGCAGTGCAATATAAGCCCCTTATTGATTTATTGAAGCCACCTCCAGCTCATGGAAGCTACTGGAAGAGCCAGGCCTTTGCACAGACTCAGTGTAACCGGCTCTCATCAGCTGTAGTATTAAACCGCTGCCAGTGTTCAGAAGCACAGAGAGGAACGAAACCTTACCATAATCACTAGAAAGAGCATCCTTCCCTTGCAGCCTGGCCGTGAAAAGGCTGCCAACGCCTAGCAGTCCCTGAGGAAGTGGAGCAGGTTTTAATTACACGCACTCCCAGGCTCCCAGAGTAACGCTGGCCCTGAGCACTCGTACACACAGAGCAGCTTTGAGACCACAGAGCACCCAGGGGCAAATTACACCATGCAAATGACATCGCTCTAAAATCGTTTGGGGAAACATTATCCAACTCTTGCGCCTCAAATAAACAAAGACAAGCGCAGGAAATTCACCTGTTACAGAGCAGCAGAAAATAATTGTTTATCATAATTAGGTAGATAAGTATCAACACCCTAAAACAGTCCCCCAGACTCAAAGCTCAGGTTGAATTTGCTGGCCTGCACACCACCATTACATACAGGGAGGCACTATTCAGGATCAGGCGGAAAAAAACACAATTTACCATATTACTTATGCTGATGTTTAGTTCCAGCCCTCCTCTATGTGTTAGGGCACGCAAATGTTGTTAGCTCGGAGCACTCTAAACAATATGAATCTGCTTTAAAAACCCTATTATTAATAGCAGTAGCAAAGCAATATGCTAAAGTGGATGGTAGAGGTTTGCACTGTAGCCAAATACAGGGAAAGATAGACTGAGACTACTAAAGTCATCATATAGTTATTTTATTCTTCATCCAAAGTCCTGATCTCCATTGGCCGGGGTCAGATTGCACAACATAATAAAGTGACACCTGGCCAGCAGTATGTGCGGTCCTCCTCCCAAAAGGTAGCGGGGATGAACTATAAAGTATTGAGTAACCTGGTAAGGTATAGTATTGGTCTTTCTGGACATCAATAGCTTTGAGGTGGATCAACTCTTGCAAAAGGTGTGAGGAGAAGCCCACATGGCTGCTCAGTAAATGCTTGGTAGGGTTTATGGGTGCTTGGGCTTCTTGGAACGAGCATGAATAATCTCAAAACTGCAGGGAATGATTCCTCTTACGCTGAGTTTTACAATGTTTTTACCAGGGGCTGGCCATTATATATGACAAATAATACTTTCATTACTAAGTGGTTTTGTTCCTCTGAATGGCAAAAAACAGGAAGACCTGAAATCATCCAAACAGAGCAAGGCCTCGTCATCCTACAGCAGATAGGGGCTTGGGGGGATTAATATACTGATGAAGGATGTGACAAGCCCTCTGCATGAAGGAAAGAAAACTCTGAAGGTCATTCTGCTTCAAGGAAGGAGTGTGGCTTACCTATGCTTCTGGTTACAGAAATGAAAGGCAGAAATGCTTTTTATTCCATGCACCTTTTCCTAGCTCCTTTCACTGTTGTTCTGCTAGAACTGTGACATTTCTCCCTAATGCTTCTTTTGTTATTAAAGGCAAGCTGTGAAGTGACGCTGATCTCCCCAAAGCCCTGGGAGGATAGATGGCCTGGATTCTCTGGAATCCCACTTGATCTAGGTTCCAGATGGTCAAAGTTACTGCAATATTTTTCTACTTTTCAAAAAGACGGTCTTCCGCATAATATTCCTATATGTGCTTTGTCCACATGTTTAGTCAATAGGGACATTGTCTCAAGTGTCAATGACCGAACCCAACTGCACACATGTCCACACCACGCACTTAATAAAACCTCACATCAAAATATTTGTACACATATTGGCAACCAAAGCTACCACTGGGTCTTTGCTACCTGAGCGAGGTCGTTAAAAGATGGCAGGCGTCAGATATTGACAGGTCTGTCTTTCACTGTACAGGGATTCATCTCATTTTAGGGACCTTGCACGACACAGAGCCCTTTGTGGGGAAGATGCCCATCTGTTCACAGCAGACGTTTGCCACTGTATGTCTTTCCTGTTCCCCAACCCACACCCCTTTAGGTCCTGTGGTAAGACACAAGTACACAGCTCAATGCATAGTGTAACTCGCTCACACAATCCAAAGAAGTGAAAAGAAACCACACCGTCCCCTTATATAAACATAATTACAGACATCTATACAGACCATGCACAGTGGTGATAGCCCACTGCACTGTGCAGCTAGGACTAGAATTTTCTTTGACCGAAAGCCCAATGCAGTTGGTTTATACCTTTTGCACCATTTAATTAATGTGCACACAACTAAGTAAATCCCAGAGTTTTGGGCACGATCACTTTCATGGTGTTCCATTTAGGGGAACAAAATAAAAGAAGTAGGGAAAAGAAATTATTTTCATACTCTGTTAATTGCTGTACGAAACTCTGCTCTCCACAACAGCAAACAATACTGACATTTACATAAAATAAGAACTTTAACTATAGGCATCCCTTTAATTGGTTTGGTGTAAATCCGTGCAGTCATTTTTGAAAAATCTGCATTATGCAAACAGGAGGTGGAGGGCTTCAAAGGTTAATGAGAAAATGATTTTTGTACATCTCAGTGGATATGTGCACCTAGTTCATGGGTCTGGATCCTCAAATCATCGGAGTTAGTATATGTGAAAAATAAAGAAATTGCATTGGATGAGGGAATATTTTTCCCCTTGTCTAATGAGAGATATCAGATCCCGAAGGATTTGAAAATCCAGGCAACTGAATGTTTGTGACTCACTGACTTTGGAGACCCAAATTTTGAATCAGCATTTCTTTGAATGTATGAGTGGATCGGCAAATTTCTTGAAAAATTTGATGCAGCTACTTCTTTTTTAAAACCTAAAGATAAACAGCAGAAATTGAATGCAAATAACAAAGAAAAGAAATCCCAGTACAAAAATGCACAGATAAAACGTGAAGTGAGCAATATGTATATGTAGTACATTGTTAACGCTCTAGTCTTCCTGGAACTGCTTGCTACAATGCCTAATGTTAAGAATGCTTGTTGTCTTATGCTTCTCTATTCTGTTCTATGGCAGTTGACTGGTTATTGCTGCTGAGAACAGTCTGTTCTTGTCTTACTCCTTATCTTATTAAAAGACTTGTTCCTTTACCCTACATTCGCCTACCTCCGCATTTACTACAACTTTTTGGCGACGATGACGGTGTCCTGAAATCCACGTGTGTCTTTACTTTGGCGTATATTGACAAGAACAGACAAGACTGAGGCTGACATCTCCATCTCCTTTTCCAGAATTGAGCAAATATCAGGAGGTGAGACGTACCATTGACTTTCATTTTTCTAAGTCTGCGCGAACAAGTTTACTGTGGATGACTGCACTCTTTTGTTCAGCGAAGGAATATAGCACATGACTTTGTTATTTCTAAACGGATAATGCTACCCGTATAGTCTTATTTTCTGCGATTAGGAAAAGATTGACTGTTTTAGCATTTTTACATACTTTGCTTGGAAGGTTCGTCTGACCTGCGTTGTGATCAACGGTCGTTTTGTTTCAAGCGCTCCTCTCTCACTGCTCTCCGCTCTGCATTTGGTGACGTATGAGAACGTTCATGGGAGTTGGTGGAAGTATTGGTGACGTTTTGCAAACCTCCAATCAGATTCAGCAACGGATGTCCTTCGTTATTTGCTGACGTACAACGTTTGTTAACGCAGTTTGACTCCTTCTGCTTCATCTACGTACCTACGTCACAAGAGTGCTCTGGCCTTATCCAATCCACATACTGATTTGTAGTTACGTCACAAGGGAGCCCATTTTGGTTAAGTTTTAGTCACGGAAAATCAGCCTCCAACAATTTAACCTCGCCGATCGGTTCACTAAGCAATATTTAACCGATACTCACAGCGCATATATATTAATTTTGTTTATTTTTGTTGCAGATGTTTTTCTGCGTTCACAAGTGAAGCAACTCTGAAGACTGCCTCAGCGACACACGTGTGTCTGACTAACATTACTCTTGGTAAGCTTTATGCGTTATCAACAATGCACATGTTTTTATGTGTTTCCGTAACTGGCGCTTGAAGTTTCCATCAGCGGTACACACGCTGTTTGTGTGTCTTACAACGGATTGCGCATCACCGATACACACGCTGTTCGTGTGTCTCATTACGGATTGTGCATCAGCGATACACACGCTGTTCGTGTGTCTCATTACGGATTGTGCATCAGCGATACACACGCTGTTTGTGTGTCTTATAACGATTTTTTTTTTATTTCATCAGCGATACACACGCTGTTTGACTAGCCTATAACGACGTGTCTTAAAGCTTTTACACTCATTGACTCATTGTGTATCCTGTGTATTGTTGTTGTGCTCTATCTCATTTAGTAATAGATAGCTGACTATTGTGTGTTCGTACTTGAGATGTCGGTCCAAAGCAATTCACAAAACTGTTCAGTGGTGCTTCCGCCCAGCTTTCTTGTCAACCCGGGACAACCCAGCATATCTTGGGAAGATTGGTTTCCCATGTTCAAGAATTACCTAGATGCATTGGATGCACAAGATTTCTCATCTAAGCGGAAAAAAGCACTCTTATTAAGTTCATTAGGGAAGGAGGGGCAACAAGTCTTCAAGTTTTTACCTCAGGTTCTACCAGCTGGGTCACAAGCTCCGTTAGATGAGTATAAAGAAGCGGTTTCACGTCTTGAGGTCAGGTATTCAAAAGAAGAAAACCTAGTAATGAATAGGCACAAATTTTATACGAAAAGCCAAAAGGTTGGCGAATCTATAGATGACTTTGTTTCAAGGCTTCGTGAGCTCTCAGTAAAGTGCAAGTTTGATAATATGACTGATGACCTTATCCGAGACCAGCTTATTGTCCAGTGCAATAACAAAAAGATACTAGACGTTTGTTGGCTGCAAAAAATCCGAATTTGCAAACAGCAATTGATTTAGCCAAAATAATTGAACAGTCTGAGGGCTGTATGAAGGAATTGGAGAAGAGATCAGTCAATAGTGATCTAAATGAAGTAGGTGCACATAATCTAGTCGATGGACTTCAGGATTATGGAGTTCAAAATGATGTTGCTGTTGTCAAGACCAAAAAGTTCATTAAAAAATGTGTCCCTGTCAAACCCCAAAACCAAAACCCCCCTAAAGTTTACAATTTGAAACTGTGTAATAGGTGTGGTAGCTCTGGTCACTCCTCTGATTCAAAATTTTGTTATGCTGCTAAGCAAGAATGCCTTAAATGTGGGAAGTTAGGATATTACGCGAGAGTTTGTAAGAGCAAAAGTCGCACAGCTGTCGCTTGCATAGAAGATTACATGTGTGATGATGACGAAAAAATGTTGATAGTGGAATTGGATGGTGGTAGTTCTGGGGAAGAACTAAAGAGGAAAAATAGACCAAAAGCACAGTTTACCATCAATGACAAACTTGTGAATTTAATGGTGGATTCTGGCTCGCGCTACACAATTATTCCGAACAACTTGTATGTAGAGGTCTGGGGCTCGGGTCCACTTCTTCCAAAAGATATTTCGCCCGGGGGTTATCAAGGGGAGCCTTTAGACATTCTAGGGTATTTCAAAGCTCATATCAAATTTTGTAACAGGGAAATTGAGGTGAAAGTCTATGTCTCTGTTTCTGGTCCGGCTATTTTAGGATGGGCCCACCAGTACGATCTTAGCATCATAGTCAATCCCCGAGCTGACCCGCAGGTCATGGTGTTGAAGATTCGGATTTGCATGGTATTTTGTCTGGTGCTTCTAGGGTGTTTGGAGAGAGTCTTGGTCGCCTCAAGGGTTATTCTCACAAAATTATCTTGAAAAAGAACTCTATTCCCGTTTAGCATAAAGTTAGGTTTATTCCCATTGTAGTCAGGGATGAGGTCAAGCAGTTGATTGATGATATGTTGAAAATGGGTGTGATTGAGCCTGTAGAAGCGTCGCCTTGTATTTCTCCGATTGTCGTCACGAAGAAATCGGACAGCAAGCTTCGCTTCTGTGTGGACCTCAGGTCTCTTAATCAATGTGTAGTGGCAGATACTTTTCCCTTGCCTAACATCACAGAATTGGTTACCACGCTTAAAGGAGCTAGAGTTTTCTCTAAATTGGACCTCAGGAGTGCCTATCACCAGATCGATTTACGTAAAGATTCTAAAAGCTTGACTGCTTTTATCACTTCCTGGGGTACCTTCCAATTTACTCGTCTACCATTTGGGCTCAATTCTGCTGCGAGTGTGTTTCAGAGGATGGTTTCAGGTTTGTTTGAGGGTGTCGGGAATGTCGTTTACTTCCAGGATGATATTTTGATTTATGGCCAGTCCAAGGAACAGCACAATTCCACTCTCAATACTGTACTAGACAAATTATCTTCTTCTGGCCTTACTGTTCGCAGAGATAAGTGTTTGTTTTCTGTTGATCATGTGGATTACCTTGGGTAATCCACGCCATCTACGGATGAACCTCCCAAACGGGCAATTCCTCCGACTGAGGAGAAACTGCACGCAAGTGGACAACTATAAATCACAGGCCCAAGATCTCAAAGTCAAACTGCAAGCAAGACATTATCCAGACAGGATCATTAATACAGCCATGAAAAGGGCTTGGAACAATAATAGGGATGCCCTTCTGGTGGACAGAAGCGGACCGATCACCAAACAAACAAGACCAATATGCATCACAACATATAGCTCCCATTTAAATGAAGTGTCAAAAATCATGAATAAACATTAGCGCATCTTGACATGTGGATCACTGGAGATTGAAAAACCAATGTATTCCCACAAACGCGGGAAGAACCTAAAGACATACTAGTCCACACCCGCCCAAAACCACAGTAACAGCAACAACTTCCAATACAAGGAATACAAGGACATTTTCCTTGTGGTAACTGCGCAAGCTGCCACCTAACCAGAAAAAGTAAGCAGCTGACCTTTGCCAATGGAACAAGATGGGATCAACGTAAATTTACGAACTGCAACAGCAAGAACGTAATCTATATGATTGTATGTCCCTGCAACCGCGAGTACATTGGCATGACCACCAGAGCCGTAAAAACAAAACTCAGTGAACATAAGAGTAACATCCGCTGCAAAAAGAGTACCACTAAGATGGCGGCTCACTTCCTAGAGATGGAGCACTGCGTCAATGACATCAAATGGACGGTAATTGAGCAATTACCCACGGAACGGGGTCTATTTGAGAAAGAACAACGCTGGGTTTTCCGACGGTAATTGAGCAATTACCCACGGAATGGGGTCTATTTGAGAAAGAACAACGCTGGGTTTTCCGCCTAAGTACCCACATATCTGGGCTGAACGATGCCACTCCCTGGGGCCAACTGAAACCTTGAGCTACCCGCATGAGAAAAACATATCCATATGTATCGGCCTGGATTCACAGCCATTGTAACTCCCCATTTTTGAATTTGAACTATTTTTGAATCCGAACAATTACCGTATAAAGAATCATAACATACTGAGCCCAGTACACTCCATAGTGAAAATTGGGTAAACTTAATCGACAGAACTATTGTGGGAAGTAATAGACCAAAGGATAAGCTAATTTCTTTAATTTTACTAATTTTACTACCTTTTACTTATTTCCCACTGACCTGACTAAGTATGTCACAACCTTATCGAAATCGGGCTAACCCGGTTTTTTCATGCAATCTAATTTTGTCAAAATGTAATATCTACAGCACAGTAGACACAAACCCTATTCCACTTGGAAAGGATTAGTGCAAGTACAAGCTTGTCCCGGCATGCGCGGCGATAATCAGGACCTCGGAACCCAATGCGCATGCGCTTCTCTTAGTAAACAAACGACCTCGCATGCGCGGTCGCGACAAAAGCAGATAGAAAGCCTCAATTACCGGCAAGCCAAATACGGGCATACCCTGTTCCCCAGATTGCCAATAATTCAATTAGGGGCGAGTCACAAACAGTATAAAAGGGCTCTTTGCAAACACCACGGCACAACCAACGGAGCCGGCGTAAGGGGCAGCGAAGAGGGATTCTCCTCATAGACTCGTGAGTAATACAAACCCAACAGAACCATCTTACCACCCCTACGAATATGTAAGTACCGGGCAAAGCAGTGTTTTTGTTTATTCCTTACAGGTAGCAAGGAAGCCCGAGTAATCCCTACGTTAACACGGTTTCAGGGAGTAGTAAACTCCTGACAAAACAGTATGTTATGCCCACTGTGAGCTTCACAGAATTTTCTTTTTCTTTTTCCCACAATGATTTATGATTCAGCGAGAATCACAGGGGCTGACTACAACCCTGAATTCGCCTAAAAATAGAGTGTGTGTTTTATGTTACATGTGTGTCTGTCAAGTATTTGTCTTTTTATATATATTTTGACTACAGGCACGTTTTCCATGTGTAGAATGACACTAACGTGTCTAGAAATTCAAACCGCACCTTTTTATGACTGTATCCACGGGTCAACACGCCTATGGTTTTTTAAGGAACAGACCACCTGAAACATTTTTTTGTCCTTTTCCTTACAGGTCAGCTAAATAGCAGTTATCCAGTAGGTACATTATATTACCTGCACTTGTAAATTTAACTTTTTTATCATATAAAAATTCTGAAAAAGTAGAGAAACTTGAGTAAGATGGGGATTTGTGTACCCCAGTCCTGAAGGTGTTTTTACACCGAAACATGTTGACACAAACATAGGAGGTGGCGCACATAGGTTACGCCAATACCTCCTCTCTCACCTTTTTATTAGTACAAGCCCGGGGGCCAAATAAAGTTTTTTTGTTACCCCACGAGCCAGGCACTTTTAAACTTCACTCACTATCAAACCCCACCACAGCACTCACTTATAAATTCCCTCACCCACACCACACATAGCCACTGTAAGTGCTCCCACGCAACCCTAGGTCGCAGCACACCGCATCCCGTAGAGGGGTGCAAGGACCCCAATGATGAAGCATGACACCAAGGGGCCTGTTGGTGTGTGAGGGGTACCAAAAAACAACCAGTGTGTTCCCAACCATCGTAGGGACACCCCCTTCCCCCTTCCTAATGGATTCCTTTTGTTTATAAAACTAACCCAGGGAGAACAAATCCATTTAAGATAATTCTCTCCCTCCCCCTTTTGTTAACATTTGATTACCTTGGGTATACCATCACGCCTCTGGGCATCAAACCAAAAAGAGATTTGTGTCAAGCAATCCATTCCACTCCCCCACCTAAAGACAAAGATCAGCTGCGTTCCTTTATGGGGCTTATCGAGTATTACTCGAAGTTTGCACGTAATTTTTCTGACAAGACTGAATGTCTGAGATCTCTACTTAAGCATGGTGTTAGTTTTATTTGGGACAGTGAGCATAAAGAGTGTTTTGATAACATAAAAAAATAAATTTGTGGTGCGAGTGTACTATCATCTTTTGATGTAAATTTTAAGTCAATTGTTACAGTTGATGCAAGTGCGACTGGTCTTGGGGCTGTTCTTTCACAGTTGAAGGGTGTGTCTGATCATACTGTTGCCTTTGCGTCGAGAACTTTAACAGAGGCAGAGAAAAACTATTCGGTTATCGAACGTGAAGCGTTGGCTGATTCTTGGGCAGTGGAATACTTTAGAACCTATCTTTGGGGCATGAAATTCATTATAAGGACGGATCAAAAGCCCCTTATTAAAGTTCTTTCTCCGGGTGGCACTGGTAAGGGTTCCGCTAGACTTATGAAGCTAGCTGCAAAACTTCAAGAATTCCAGTATTCTGTGGAATATATACAGGGATGGAAAAATACACAGGCTGATTGTCTTTCTAGGTTGTCCTTGGACTGGCGTTCTCTTTACTCTGAAGCTTCTCTGAGCTTAGATGATATTGCAGTTGCTTCTGTTGAGGATGCTGTTTTTGTGGGTGAGGGTGCATTTTTGGCAAAAGACTGGGAGAGGGAAATGAAAGCTAATCTTACTCTTCAGGAGGTCATCAAGCTGATTAAACTGGGTTCTAGACGTGAGAGTTCTGTTTCTGTTTCTGTTAGACCTTTTATTAAAGTCTTAGATGATCTTTCAATTATCAATGAGGGAACAGGGGGCAGAAAAGCAAGCACAACGAGGGAACAGGGGGCAGAAAACAGAAAAGCAAGCACAACGAGGGAACAGTTGGCAGAAAAGCAAGCATAATGAGGGAACAAGGGGGGGGGCAGAAAAGCAGCAAGCACAACGAGGGAATAGGGGATGCAGAAAAGCAAGCACAACGAGGGAACAGGGGGCAGAAAAGAGCACAACGAGGGAACAGGGGTCAGGAAAACGAAGAAAACACAAGCACAACCAGGGAACAGAGGCAAGAAAACTTACCGGGCTCTGCTCTGTGTAGTAGCCAGAAGCCTAGGATAAGCTGTAGTGAGGGCTCTGCTCTGTGTAGTAGCCAGATGCCTAGGATAAGCTGTAGTGAGGGCTCTGCTCTGTGTAGTAGCCAGATGCCTAGGATAAGCTGTAGTGCGGGCTCTGCTCTGTGTAGTAGCCGGACACCTACAATAAGGTGTAGTGAGGGCTCTTCTCTGTGTAGTAGCCGGACGCCTAGGATAAGCTGTAGTGAGGGCTCTGCTCTGTGTAGTAGCCAGACGCCTGGGATAAGCTTTAGTGAGGGCTCTGCTCTGTGTAGTAGCCATACGCCTAGGATAAGCTGTAGTGAGGGCTCTGCTCTGTGTAGTAGCCAGACGCCTAGGATAAGCTGTAGTGAGTGCTCTGGTCTGTGTAGTCTGCCGCTGCCTACAATAAGCTGTAGTGAGGGCTCTGCTCTGTATAGAAGCCAGACGCCTAGGATAAGCTGTAGTGAGGGCTCTGCTCTGTGTAGTAGCCGGACGCCTACAATAAGCTGCAGTGAGGGCTCTGCTCTGTGTAGTAGCCGGACGCCTTGGATAAGCTGTAGTGAGGGCTCTGCTCTGTGTAGTCTCCTGTTGCCTACAATAAGCTGTAGTGAGGGCTCTGCTCTGTGTAGTAGCCTGACACTTAGGATAAGCTGTAGTGAGGGCTCTGGTCTGTATTGTAGACAGACGCCTAGGATAAGCTATAGTGAGGGCTCTGCTCTGTGTAGTCTGCCGTTGCCTACAATAAGCTGTAGTGAGGGCTCTGCTCTGTGTAGTAGCCTGACACTTAGGATAAGCTGTAGTGAGGGCTCTGGTCTGTATTGTAGACAGACGCCTAGGATAAGCTGTAGTGAGGGCTCTGCTCTGTGTAGTCTGCCGTTGCCTACAATAAGCTGTAGTGAGGGCTCTGCTCTGTGTAGTAGCCTGCCGCCCAGCACAGCGGCCGCGAGGGCTATGGTCTGTGGTTTCACCCTCAGCCCTGAGCTGTAATCACCGACCCTCGCGCAGAGCCGGCAGTAAATATTTCCATTGTGATTTTTCCAATAAATGCGCCATGAATCAGGCAAGGCCTGTCTGCCTCTTGAATCTCACCCTGAGCGGTTACTGCTTTACCGGAAGCCATAAATCCGAAGAGTAAAACTATACAACAGGTAATCTTTATCCCCCCCACCCTCTGTGCCCAAAGCAGGCAGTGAGCAGCCAAGCAGCGCCCTGCCCGGCTACACTACAAGCCTCTACTCAGCAGGCGCGGAGCAGCAGCAGGCGGGCCCTGCTGTACATTGAGTGTGGGCCCCAGTTTCCTTCCAGGAGGGGCAGCCCATGTACAGGTGGGCCGAGGGGGGCCACGGCCAAGGAGTCCTTTGAGGGGCCCACCGAGGTGGGCGGGTGCTCTGACCACAATAGGAACACAGCAGAGAGTTAGTACACTTTCAAAGCGCTAGGAAGGGTCTGGGAGGCATCTGGGCGCTATGCAAGCCAGAGAGAATTCGGTGGGTTCACCAGTAGCAGGGTCCATTCCAAGCTGGCAACATTGCTGACTTTGACACAGCTAGTAATGTGTGTTATTAACAGCACTAGGAGCCGGTATCTGCAAGCCCTACATAGAAAGCCACACTACCATCTGATGATGACGCTGCAAATCTGGTCTGTGCTTATACGAGTGCCGGGGGCAGCGCCTCGTGCAGCGTCTCTTGGCTCGCGCCCCCTCGGAGGCTGAGAGGCAAGGGGGAGGTGAGAGCGGGACGGAGGAGGGCTGCGGGCAGAGGGAAGGGGGGAAGCGGGACGGAGAAGGGCTGCGGGCAGAGTGAAGGGGGGAGGCGAGAGCGGGACGGAGGAGGGCTGCGGGAAAGGGGGAGGCGAGAGCGGGACGGAGAAGGGCTGCGGGCAGAGGAGGCGAGCGGAGCCGAGCAGCAATCATCCCTATGTGTAATCCGCTCCGCAGGGCGGCCCCGGTCACCGAAACAAAACTAGGAACAGTGGCAAGAAAAGACAAGTGCAGGCAAGGAACAGAGGCAAGAAAAGACCAGCGCAGGCAGGGAACAGAAGCAAGAAAAGACGAGCGCAGGTCAGGGAACAGAGGCAAGAAAACTTACCGGCTCTGAGGGGGTGGGGGGGAGGACTCTCTGTCTGTTACGCAGCCGGTCGGACAACGCCATGCACACCACCATGTTTCTCCGAGGCGAAGCAGAAATGCCTTGGAGAAACCACCGTCATTTTCGGATTCGGGGGCGTGTTTTTCTTTCACTCCTCTTCCCATTGGCTGGAATGTAAAATTCCAGCCAATGGGAAGAGGAGAGAAAGAAAAGAGAAAGAAACTAAAAAACCCACCCCCGAATCCCAAAAAGACGGGGCTTAAACAGACAGACGCCTCTCCTCCAATGGCTGGCCTCAGTTTAGGAAGCCAGCCAATGGAGAAGAGGGGCGGGTTCAAGCCCCCTACTCTAAGACAGAACATTTCACAGCGAGACTACGCAAGCGCAGCCTACGCAGGCAGAGACCTAAAAACAAGATTCACAGGCGTAACTAGCAGCCTGATAAAACAGGGAATTAAACATTTTACATTTATAGGCAGAGGTGGGTAGCGGCAATAAAGGAACTCGTATCCATAGAGGTCAAAATGCAATGAAGCCATTCCATTTATAATCAAACTTGAGGAAGTACAGAAGGGAAAACGGGTGCAAACAATAGTGGAAAAGAAACACAGAGAAACTGTTCGGCGCAAAAAAAAAACATTCTTTGCACTGGATTTATAGATAAGTTCCTTCGTTCAAGAACAATGTTTCGGGTTTTGGGTGAAGATGCTGTACTTATGGTTTCAAAAGCAAAAAGAACAAATGATAGACGGAATGCTGAACAAATCAAACACTCACCCCCAGTCACAGATCTGAGTTAAATCCATCGTCTTTTTTGCTCACCATGCCACACCAGTTTGGACCCAGCCATAAGGAAATCAGTCTTGACCTTGCTTCCCATGGGAACAGTCAAGCCCGAACTGCCAGGCCAGAGGGGTATAGCTTGCTCACAAAGTTTATTAACGAGGTATAAAAGCGCAATGTACACGGTAAGCAACCCTTGTAGTGTAGAGCAGGAGGCAACCAGATTGGATTTGACAAATTAAACCTTCATTTATCTCACACTAATTCTATAAAACACTCCGTTTTTTAAATCTTTATAAAAAGCTAAATCCACCTGCCTGGGTTATTTACAGAAGTCCTATGAGAACAGCTCTTTTGAAATGGCGCATTGGCCTCTTTCTGTTTTAAACTACATTCCCCATCTTAAAATGGTAAAAGTGTCCTCAGCTGAGAGAGCCTGCAGCTCTGCATTGGCACAACTAAAAGGCAGTCATCAACACTGCCAAGAGTCACATTCAATGGTCAGTGCCTTTAGTCTCCTCCTTAGATATTCAGGAATCCGAAACTCCCTGTCGGTTCACAACACAACCCAGGAAACCAAGAGAAATGAGATCGCAATGAATGAAGGAAAGAGCCCAAAGGGCATAAGTGAGCTCCAGTGTCATCAAGAGCACTGATGAAATAGGAACGAGGACAGAACAGCAGACTCTAAACACAGGCAGAGCATTTCACAAGCCAAACAAACACAACTGGAAGCAGGGGCGGCTCTAGGCTCATGGTGGCCCTGGGCAGGGAGCGTAGGTAGGGGGCCCCGGAAGAGGGGGTCCGGGCGGGGCGGAACGCGGAGGCCATTGCAGAGGGGGGGTCAGGGTATTTGGAAGTCGAACAGAGCCGGAGGCCGCCAAATCCCTGCCAGGGGCCACCACGCAAGCTGGGTCGAAGCAGCACTACAAAAAAATAAAAGTAAGAAGAACAAAACCAGAGAAACGGAGGCTAAAATGTTCGTTCAAAAAGTCGTGCTTTAACAGTTTCTAAGCCTGTACTCCTTTATATTCTTCCACTGTATCCCACCTGACAGGAAGTGAACGAGTGAAAGGCTCACATTGCTCACCACAACGGAATAGGACGCCAAAAAAAAAAAGCTAATGGCAGACACAAACTTGCCACGGAGTTAGGTCCTTCAAAATGTTTTCTGGCTACCTTTTTATGCAATGGGGAGAACTGAGGGGCAGCTTCACCGGTATGACAGAGGAGTGTCCCCAAGTGGCTCCGAGCCAGGAGCTAAATAATAAAAAGATATTTTACCTGCGTTTTATTTTCCAGCTGCTGGCTCTGAGCCAGAGCTATGGAGAGGGGCGTTGTCGGGGACATGGTGGGGGGGGAGGGGGGGGGGGTCGGTTGGAGGGAGTGGTTGGCCCACTTTATAAGTGTGCATGTGTCTTTGGCTGGCCGTCTTAGGGCAGCCAAATACACATGCGCACTTAGGTTTTTCAAACCTGGCTCCATTGCACAGCCTGGTTGGAGAAACAGCACAGATTCCTGTGCCTGAGCGGAGCGTCAAAGCAGCCTGCTCAGGCCAATCCCTGCGTTGCTCTCAGATAATGTGAGCATCACAGGGATTCCACAGGGAGTCTATAATGCTGCCCCAGTGCCTGCTGGGACAAGGAAAAAACACAGAGGCGTGACGTGGGAGGTGGCCGGCAGCTTCAGGTACGTTTACCTTTTTTTTTTAAACCCGATGCGCTCCCCTCTCCCGCACTCCCGCGCCCCCTCCACTTGCCTCACCACTGTTTGTGACAGCCGCCACTGGTAGAACTGACCAAGAAGAGTGATTCTGCAAGGACTAAGAGAGAGCAACCAAATCCACTTTGCAAGCAACAATTGTTACAATTGAATCTGCCAATTATGATGTAAATGAAAAATGTAAGTCAATAGGACAATCACAGGATTAATAGTTAGATCAAAGGTTGATAAAAATAACACAAAGCGTGGTTTCATTATTGTTTTGGTGACCTCAAGGTCCTCCGTCTGCTAAAGAAGATGAGCAGACATCAGATTTCCTGGCACAGGGCACTCAAATTGATCTGTGGAAAGTCAAGTGTATCCGTCCATCTTTCCAGGACAAAAAATATCCCTTAGATAGTTTGTCAAACACAGTGAAGAAAATGGAAGAATTTAATGGAGTAAGCAGTAAGACCCCTTGATTCCATCAAATCAAAGTGCTGTCAATTATTTTTTCAAGTTTTAGCATTCCCATCTCTTATCTTTGAAAGGGTGGCACTTCAATCTGCAATTCACAAAGAAGAGAATTTTAAACCACAGCCTCTAGATATTAAGACTGACTTATAAGAAACAAGTCTTGCATTCAGTTTGCACATTCTTTGTGAAACTTAGTCCTTTAACCCCTTCACTGCGGCGGCTATTCCGCCGCAGTGCTAAGGGGGGAGTGCGGCCGAGCGGCAGGCGCATGCTGGTGACGGAACCGCTCCGTCACCAGCGTCGGTTGCGCTGTGCTCATGACGGAGCGGTTCCGTCACGGACCCGCCCGCTCAATAGAACGCGCCGCGCAGGCGCGAAATCAGAGCTGTGCAGGCGCGGCGGCAGGGCCATGACGGAACCGCTCCGTCATCAGCACAGCGCCACCGCAGCTGATGACAGAGCGGTCCGTCATCAGCAAGGGAAGGGGTTAAAGACTGTAAGGGATTGCGCTTGAAGATTCAAGGATAGTTGGATCTCAACTTTCAGAAACTTAAAGATGTAGCTTCAAACGCTCTAAGTGAATTGATTTGTCTACAAATAAGTTTACACATGACGCATCCGAATATTATATAGGTGAAGATTTTTAATTGCCTTTTGTTTATTTTTTATTTTATAACTTTTTTTAGATAAAGCAGTACTGTTGTGGCAGTCAATACAATTATACATCAATTTTGATATACAGCAAAAGAGAAAAACAGCTAAATTAAATAATACAACAGAATCTACAATGTGATAGGGCAGAAAAATACACAAATAAAAAAGACAGCAAAAGGAGGAACATAAAAAGAACAGTTCATAGCACTACGGCACATTACAATAAACACCTTAGACATATTGGACATCCATACTATTTTATCCATTCCTCGACCGGGGCCCAGATCTTAGAGGCCGTCTTCTGCCTCTGCCTACCCGTTAATGTAAATACTGAAAATTCCAAATTATAAATAGCTAGCAGCCTAGCTCTCCAATTCATAAATGTAGGTGCTTCAGGGGATAGCCGTTGTGAGGTTACACACAGCCGAATCAGACATGGCGATAAACAAAAATGCGGAGACATACCTCGAGTTTATAATTGTCCCAGAACCTTCGAAACCCATTATCACCATCTCGGAGGTCAATGTGCACGGGATATTAAGCGTAGAATTAATAAAACGCTCCACTTCAGATAAAAAGTCAGACAAGCTAGGGCAACAGTAAAAAATATGAATAGCGTCAGCTGCATACAGCCCGCACCATGAGCAGTGATCACCCTTTCTACAACCCCATTTCTCTATTCTTGCAGGTGTATAATAAAGGTCGAATACTGCCATATAACTTTGGGTCCGAAGGCTACCAGAGACGAGAACCTCCCTGGCTAGCTCCAATACAGCCCTTTCCACTTAAGATTTCGTGCCTCCAAATCATCCGGAAGGCTGGACAGTAAATGCTGGTAAACTGTCCCTATTCTGTCTTTCTTTTTGAATTAATTCAAATATGATTAGTTTATCTAACATTGAGGAAGTTTCACTAAGGCGTTTATAAATAAAACTTCAAACCTGAAGATATTTTAAAAAATCATGAATATTCAACTGAAATTTATCCCTCAGGAACGCAAAAGATGATATTTGTCCACCCCCCACTAAATCCCCTATTACATGCAAACCATGTACCTGCCATCTAAACATAGTCTGATCCTGAAAAATAGAGGGTAGGAGTCGGGCAGCTTTGAATGGAGTATGTATGTTAACTTTGGGAATAGATAGTTTCCGCCAAATTTTCTGCCAAATTTGAAACCTAGTTATAATCACCTTAAATCTAGTTATCTTGAAATAGCTTGGCTCAAAAACCTCCAGCAAAATGCCCTTAGCCGCCATGCCCAGACCAATCTCAAAATAGTAGGTCTATTACATGGCGGCACCTCAGCACTATCCCCCAACAGTGGCACTCCCAGAAATTGCACCATCACAGACCAGTAGTATAGTAACAGATATGGTACCGCCCAACCACCCCGATCCCAAGGGAGGAACATTCAAGTCAAGTCAAGTCAAGTCAAAACATTTATATAGCGCACTACATACCCAGAGGGTTTCAAGGCGCTTAGGAAGGGGAGGAGGATTATTTGTCAAATATCCACGTTTTAAGCTGCTTTCTGAACGCTAGGTGATTCTGGGTGAGGCGAAGGTAAGCGGGGAGTGAGTTCCATGTTTTGGCAGCCAGGTATGAGAAGGATCTGCCTCCCATGGTGGTCTTGTTGATGCGAGGTACAGTGGCGTAGGCTTGGCTGGAAGAGCGAAGTTGGCGGGAGGGGGTGTAGAAGGACAGTCGAGAGTTGAGGCATTCTGGTCCGATGTCGTAGAGTGATTTGTGTGCGTGGGTTAGCAGTCGGAAAGTGATTCTCTTATTGACGGGTAGCCAGTGGAGGTCTTTAAGGTGACAAGAGATGTGTTCGTTGCGTGGGATGTCTAATATGAGCCTGGCTGAGGCGTTTTGGATTCGTTGTAGTTTCTTCTGGAGTTTAGCGGTGGTACCTGCGTAGAGGGTGTTTCCGTAGTCCAGTCGGCTCGTGACTAGAGCGTGGGTGACTGTTTTCCTTGTTTCGGCGGGGATCCAGCGAAATGTTTTTCTGAGCATGCGAAGAATGTTAAAACAGGAGGAGGATACGGCGCTGACTTGTCTGTTCATTGAGAGTGAAGAATCCAGGATGACGCCAAGGTTCCGTGCGTGGTCTGTCGGGATGGGTGCATTTCCGAGGGCTTCCGGCCACCAGGAGTCGTCCCATGCAGAGGGGGATTTCCCTAAGATGAGGACTTCTGTCTTGTCTGAGTTCAGTTTCAGACGGCTTTGTTTCATCCATTCGGCGACTTCTTTCATTCCTTCGTGTAGGTTAGTTTTGGCGGTGCTGGGGTCCTTGGTGAGAGATAGGATCAGTTGAGTGTCATCCGCGTAAGAGATGATGTTGAGGTTGTGTTGGCGGGCGATGGCCGCGAGGGGGCTCATGTATACGTTGAAGAGGGTGGGACTGAGTGAGGATCCTTGTGGTACGCCGCAGATGATTTCAGAGGCCTCGGATTTGAATGGTGGGAGGCGGACCCTCTGTGTTCTTCCGGTGAGGAACGACGTGATCCATTCCAGTGCCTTTTCTTGGATTCCGATGTTTCTGAGGCGTTGTAAAAGGGTTTTGTGGCAGACAGTGTCGAAGGCTGCAGAGAGGTCGAGGAGGATGAGGGCGACTGTGTCTCCATTGTCCAGTAGAGTTCGAATGTCGTCTGTTGCTGCGATGAGGGCGGTCTCAGTGCTGTGTTTGGCTCGGAAGCCAGATTGTGAGGGGTCGAGTGATTTGTTGGCTTCGAGGAAGGCGGCGAGCTGGTTGTTGACAGCTTTCTCGATGACTTTGGCCGGGAATGGAAGAAGCGAGATGGGGCGGTAGTTTTTGAGTTCGGTGGGGTCTGCTGTTGGTTTTTTCAGAAGGGCGGTGAGTTCAGCGTGTTTCCAGTCTTCTGGGAAGGTAGCGGAGTTGAAGGAGCAGTTGATGACGTCTCGGAGGTGCGGAGCTATGACGGAGTCTGCTTTGTTGAAGATGTGGTGAGGGCATGGGTCTGTGGGGGATCCAGAGTGGATGGAATTCATCAGGCGGATGGTGTCCTCAGTGGAGATTAGGTTCCAGGCGTTAAGGGTGTTAACGGGGGGAAGATGGTCAGCTGATGGTAGGGTGGGTTGGCTTCCGGCTTGGTTGTCAAAGCTGTTGTGGATGTCTGCAATCTTGTTGTGGAAGAATGAGGCTAGGGAGTCGCAGAGGGCTTGAGAGGGGGTGATGTCGTTGGAGTTGGCCGAGGGATTGGAAAATTCCTTGACGATGTTGAAAAGTTCCTTGCTGTTGTGGGCATTGTTGTCAAGTCGATCCTTGAATGCTGTTTTCTTGGCTTTTCGGATCAGTTGGTGGTGATTGCGGGTGGCGTTTTTGAAGGCGTCCTTGTTGCTGGAGGATGGGTCTTTTTTCCAGGCCTTTTCAAGGGAGCGGCACAGTTTCTTGGATTTCTTGAGGTCGTTGTTGAACCATGAGGCCTTCTTGTTGCCAGGTTTGTTTTGACGTTTTTTCAGTGGTGCTAAGGTGTCGGCGGTTTTGGATAACCAAAGGGTGAGGTTGGAGGCGGCTTCGTTGGTGTTAGAAGAGAGGGCTGGGGAGGTTTAAAGGAGCGAAGTGGAGATCTGCTCCGTGGTGATTTTGTTCCAGTTTCTTTGTAGAGTTGGTTGGAGGTGGGTGATGGGTTTCGGCTTGTTGTAGGTGAAGTGAACGCAGCTGTGGTCAGTCCAGAGGGGATCCGTAGTGTGGCTGAAGGAGACATGGTTGCTGGAGGTGAAGATAGGGTCGAGAGTGTGACCTGCGATGTGGGTAGGGGAGGTGACCAGTTGTTTAAGTCCGAGGTTGGCGAGGTTGTCCAAGAGGGTGGCGGTGTTGCGGTCGTTGATCTTTTCAAGGTGGAAGTTGAGGTCTCCCAGAAGGATGTATTCTTTGGAGAGGAGCGCGTGTGGAGTGATGAAGTCCGTGATGTCTTCACTGAATTTTGCGCGGGGTCCTGGTGGTCTGTAGAGGAGGGTGCCTCTGAGTGTGGTCTTGGGGTCGATGTGGATCTGGAAGTGAAGGTGTTCAGAGTTAGCGAGGTTGGCGTCAGAGCTGGTTGAGATGCAGATTGATTTCTTATGGACGATAGCGATTCCACCTCCTGTATGGTCGGTGCGGTCCTTGCGTGTGATCTTATAGTCATCAGGGATAGCGATGGCGATGTCAGGGGCGGAGGAAGCGTTCATCCATGTTTCCGTTAGGAAGGCGACGTCTGGAGAGGTGGTGTCTAGTAGGTTCCAAAGGTCAATGGCGTGCCTGTGGACCGAGCGGGTGTTGAGAAGGATGCATTTTAGGTGGTTGGGGTCGGGGATCTGTGTTGTGGTCGAAGCGGTGATGTTGTCGGTGCCGCTGAATCTGCAGGAGAAGCAGGAGAACGGTCCATGGGTGCGTCCAGGAGCGGCTTGGACGCAGGTGGGGGCGCGGCCGGGGTTAAGGGCTAGGAGGGTGGCGGCATCGTAGGAAATGCGGGATGGCTGGGCAGCGTGAGGGGTAGGGGGTGTGGCGCTGGGCGCGGTCCAGGCGCGGACGGGCGTAGACGGGCTTACCTTTGGCGCACCTTCGGCGTGTACGTAGCGCGTGGACGCTGCGCGTGGGGGCATTGGCCATAAATGGATGGTGGAGGGGGCGGAGCGTGGGAGGGTCAGCAGCTGGGAGGCGGTAGCAGGGAGGAGGGGCGGGCCAGGGGGTCACACAACAAGATGGAGGGTCACAGGGCACCGGGGGCTAAAGGCAGAATTCAATAAGCAAACACAGCGCGAGGCTGAAATAATTAAATTAATGCAGCGCGAGGCAGAATTATTTAATTTAATGCAGGTAGGGAGCACTCTGTTCGTGGGTGGGAGGGTCAGCAACAAATCCTATCAGCTTTTACCAAACTACTTTGTGGAAATTCTAAAGAGATTGTCCTGAAAAGGTACAAAAACTTCGGGAGCACCAACATTTTAAGGACACTGCAATGACCATAAAGAGAGAGATGTAGGTGATCTAGCCATTCTAACTTGGTGTTTACCGCATCCACAACCGGAAGAATGTTCAAGTCCGGAATAGTTTCTACCGCCGCCGTGATCTTAACTCCCAGATAAGTTGCTTCGCTGACAACTTGGGACTCAGTGTGTAACATATTTGATGTTTGTACAACCTGAGCTTTAGCCACATTTAGCTTTTATTCCGATACTGAGCCAAAATGCTCAGCAGAAGCCTTGAGTGCCCGGAATGCAGAAGAAACGTCTGATGTTAACACGACGATGTCATTTGCGTAGGCCAGGGCCCGGTACTCTGTATCCCCAATTCTTATCGGTAAAATACTCGAGTGCCCCCCGATTTTGCTGAAGAATGGGTCGCTGTATAGAGCAAAAATTAAGGTTAAACAAGGACACCCTTGCCTAGTGCCCCGACTGATTTTAAAATACCCAGACTCCTGGCCCGAAATGCGCAGTGCTGCTTCTGGAGAGGTATACAGTACCCGGATTGCCTGAATATATTCAGTGCTGAAGCCCTTCCACCGGAGCACAGCCCACAAGAACCCCCAGGAGACCCTATCAAACGCCTTCTTGGCGTCCAACAGGATCACCCCGAGGGGAGAGGCCGTGACCTGGGCCCAATTCAGTAAAGCAATGACTCGCCAGACATGGTCCGCTGTGTCCCTACCCGGGATAAACCCATGTTGACGCAGGGAAACCAATGGAACAATCACCTCAGGGAACCTCAACGCTAAGATATTTGAGAATATTTTAGAATCGCTGTTAATAAGGGAAATTGGTCGAAATGCTGATGGATTTAACTCAGGCTTTCCCATTTTTTAAACAAAACAATTATAGTCTGACGCCATGAATCGGGAACAAAACCTCTCTGCGCGGCCCTAAGAAAAGTTAGAAGATCCTGTCGAATCTCCCCTAAAAATATCTTATAAAACTCCAAAGGCACGGCATCTGGGCCAGTGGCCTTCCCATTGGCTAAGGCTTTAACAGCTAGCTCAACCTCCTACAAAGAGATAGGGGCCGATAGCAATTCATTCTGCTCAGATAAGACCTTGGAAGTATCCAAACCCAATAAAAAAGCCTCAATCTCTGACTCCCCTTGAGTACTCCCAGTATCTTCAGTATAAAGTGCGACATAATACCTTTGAATCATATCATTCACTCCCTCCTGAGTATCCTGAACCATCCCTTTTTCATCCTGAATTTTAGTAATACGACTCTGCACACTTTTCTGTTGGAGCTTCTTCGCCAGTGCCCAAACCGAGTTTTCCCCATATTCGAACATCATTGTGCGATAATAAAGGTACTTAGTGGCGAGGTCCTGACCAAAAGACTCCAAGAGTTTAGACCTGCTGACAGTCCTCTATGTTAACACCTTGGCTGCTGGAGGTTTTCCCCTCCTGTGCTGCTCATAAGGCTTTCCCATTGTTCATGATGAGCTCAGCTCGTCATAAGCACAGCTCAACCGTGCCTCATGACGAGCTGAGCTCGTCATGAGCATTGAAGGGGTTAAAAACATTCTTAATTTTGGAGGTTAATTCTAGATCTGCGAGCCTAAGTTCCTCAATACGGCCCCTCACCAGCTCTTATCCTGCCTTCCAATGAAAGGAGGAAAAGCTCTCGGTCTCTCCACAAACTGCAGCCTTTAGGGCATCCCAAACCATATGATCAGATGCGGTTCCCCTATTGATGTCTAAGAAT
This sequence comes from Lissotriton vulgaris, assembly GCF_964263255.1. NCBI lineage: Eukaryota > Metazoa > Chordata > Amphibia > Caudata > Salamandridae > Lissotriton > Lissotriton vulgaris. The sequence continues at coordinate 1,126,271,726 of NC_141685.1, read as the reverse complement.
ACAACGAGCCAGTTTTTCATATGAGTTTGATAAGCCTCATCCGACAAAAGCTTCCTCTCAAAAGTCCACACCCTAGGAGCTCTGCATAGACGAGATCCGGGACATTCTACAACCAACAAATTGTGATCCGATAGAATCCTAGGGGGAGCCGAAATGGAGGATATTTCCTCCACCTGATACGAGACGAAAAAATAATCAAGACAGACCAGTTTGTTGTGGGGAGCAGAGTAGTATGTGTACCCATCATTCACTTTATGATGCCGATACAACAAATCAATAACTCCATGTTTTTGTACTAAGGTGTGGAGCGCCTTAAACACTTTGTGTTTCCTACCACAATAGTTATGATCCCCTGCCAAGTTGAAATTACTGTATAAGTTAATATTCATATCCCCACAAACAAACAGAGGATAAGACCAGGTAGCTGATTCTACATTCAAATATTTAAATACTTCCGGGTCATCTGTATTTGGCCCATAGATAGTACATCTAGTTAGCGGCCTCTCATCAACTAATATTTCTGCTATGATCCATCGGCCCAATCTGTCCTCTCGGACCTTTGTACAGATCCCGACTCCTCGCTTCAGTGAGATGGCCACACCTCTAATCATGGAGGTCTGTCTGGAACGAGCTATTAGATCATACCCGGGCAGCTTCAAACACTCACGTTTCCCCCAAGGTATATGTGTCTCCTGTATACATAATACATCTAATTGCATAGAGTGTGCGACTTTGGAGAATAGTGCCTGCTTTTTATCGTCGTTGAGACCACAAATGTTCCATGAACTTAAAATAAGTTTACCCTGCCCCATCAGTACCAAGAAAATCCTATAATATCTGCTGTACATTTTCCAAATGTTTAGGCATGAGAGCCGATATATAACAATATTGATCAAATTTTAAAGCCACAGCTGCCACAAACATCCAAAGCCAAAGTGAATGTGAACCCTCCCCTCCCCCCGACAGTCCCTGCCTTCCCCCTGAAGACCCCCCCCCTTCCCCCACCCATCCCTTATAACACCCTTATGTGGCAACAGGACTCAGGTCCTTGTGATGGGATGAGCTGGTTACCCATTCTCGCCTGGATCCCCTCACCCCCTCATAACTAATGGCTGGGTGCTAGAGACGATTGCTGTCACAAAACATCTAACAAAGAAAAAAGAAAAAGAAGATAGGGGTATGTACCCCATGCAATCGTACTCGCCCCATCTCTGGCCGTAGGATCCCCATAGAACTAGTGATAGAGACATATAAGGAAAGGAAAACTACCCCCTCCTTAGCTTTATAGTACCCAGATAGTCCTAGGGGTAGAGCAAAAAAGCTTAGGCACCCTTTGCCCGAAAAGAGGATATCAGCTGACGGAGCTACCACCTCCGCTCAACTGTGGCTGGACAGAAATCCGGCCGGACAAAGAATTCACACTCTTTGCTCCGCCTCTTTCTGTCAAGTCTTGCCAAATCATAGATCTTCTCCCTCGCCAAGAAGTTATTTAGGCATATCAAAATAGCATGAGGTTTGTCCCCTGATGTTCCAGCCTTTTGCCTCTGCTTAAAGGGAAATCGAGCTGCCAATCCCACTGCTTTACGTTAGGGAATGCCTCGGCAAACAGTTTGACGACAAATTGCCTCACATTGCCTCCTTCACGGCCTTCCGGGATCCCTAAGATCCTAAGATTGTTCCTTCTGGCCCTATTTTCTAAGTCAGTAAGCTTCCAAAGGATAGCTTCTTTTTGTACACCAATCATATCCGTTATACCCTTCTGTACTGCTAGGGCATCCTCCAATTTAAAAATACTCTCCTCGGCCTCTCCAATTCTTGCTGCAATATCAGTACAGGTTTTAGCGACTCTACGAATTGAGTTTAGGACTTTCCGGCACATCCCCTGTGTACGAACGCTCTCCTGATGTGACTGCTCACGAAGCCAATGAAATGAGAACTGAACCTTCTCGCACACGAAGATTTGTTAAATTGAAGGTGAAGAGATACAAGCAAGTGATTAGGTGCTGCCTGGGTACCTCCTTCTGAGTCTTGGAGGTGGAAGTGAAGCTTATGATAGCGCCATTCCAGTCGGGAATGGCGGCCCCCGACGCACACTGTGTAGAAAAAATTCCTTTGAATTTGTAGTTTTCTTTCAAAATAAAGTTTTATTTGTAACGTTGAATGTTGTAATCCTTAGTATTTCACATATTTCATAAATCAAATTTATAATTGGCCCAATGCATTTCGGGCAATGCTGCCCTTCTTCAGGGGCATTGATGTTCTATAAGAAAGATGAAACACAACTGTAATATATTCGTAATACATTGCATGTCAAAAATCATAATGGTACTAATAGTGTGTTATTACACCTATACCCAGGCATGTTTGAATGAACTTACATCAGTAAACACTGACTTCATGAAACGTAAAAACGCATTCTCATAAGTGTACACTCCGGTAGTATATATCCACACTACTTATCAACAGTATAGAAAAACAAAGTACATGAAAGAAATGAATGACCCAATCTCATGCCTTCAATGTTAAGCAAAAACAGTGTCTTAAGAAATGTAAAAGAAACGAAACAACCAGTCACTCTAGGATTATACTACGAACGAATCTAAGAAAGAAATGAGCCAAACATACCTTCCTCGTTGAAGGAAGTGTATAGTCAGTATTAAATCGGTGCACGTAAGCCCAAGACAGCTACCCTGTGGTAAATGAAACAGTGTTTTTTTTAAAACAATCGGTCTGTCGGATAATGTGTGTGAAGTCGGTAGTTACCGTAATGGTCGTACCTGGAAATGTAAAAAGCCACCATCAGGTTTAGGGCGTGATCTGTGTTTTGCTCGGGTCAATGAATATTGCTCTGAAAAAAGAACCATGTCGGTTCAGTTTTATGCGCCGATATCAAACAAGAATAGACTCGCAATTCAACGACTTGTGAAGTTGCGGAACACTCACCTAAAGTCTGGCGTTTCCTAAAAGCACCATGATCTTCCTGCCGTGTGTTTGTAGAAATGTTTGGCGGGGTTTTAAACCGGAGTCGGACGTGTAACCTTCCCGGCCCGGAAGTGATAAGTTGGGATGAGAGACTAAAAACTAAAAACGGACACTGTGTAGTTTCTAAGCGTTAAACATACGAGCACAGGAGTGCTAAATTTAAAAAAATAATAAAGGTAGGAGAACGAAATGTGTGGAGTCTATGTGGGATGTGTACACTGCCTGAAGCGACTGCTCAGGTGTCAAAAAATGATACAATTTTCATAAGTCAAAAACTTAAATATGTACCATGTCAAATACTCATAATCAATCAAGAGCACAATTGGTAATGAATACGGTTCCTCTAGTGAAGAAGGGTGAATACCTTACCAAGTCCTTAATAAAACGGCATGTGTATATTTCCTGTGTACAGTCCATTACAACACATTGGCCGTTTTTTTTGGACAATTTTTTTGGCACGCATTGTTCAATAAAGTTCAAAGAATGATGTGACTATTTACAAGAAGCAATTGAAGTCCACACGTTCATTGAGCCCTTTCGGTTGGGCCGTGTTCAGATGCGAAATCCAAAATATTTCTCTTCTTAGAATATGTTGGGTATTGTCTCTGCCAGGTAGAACCGGGACTAGTTCCAACACAAGAAAGCGAACTTGACTGGGAGAATGATTGTGATTGTTGAAATGTGACGCCAAGGGAGATTTTGTTTGCTTGGTTCGAATGTTACTTTTGTGCTCAATCATACGTGTTTTTATTTTCCTTTCAGTTTTTCCCACATAAGCCAAGCCACAAGGGCATTTGATTAAGTAAATCAAGTTCCGACTGTCACACGTTGCTGTAACTCTCAGTTTTATTGAAAATCCTTGACTCGGATGTTTGATTTCTGTTCCTTTTATGATTGCGTTGCAGTTACCACAGTTGTGGCAAGGTAACGTTCCTTTATATATGTTGCTGCCGCTTTGTGATTTTTTGTTTAGTATCTCTTTGATGTTCAAAGATCTTTGAAAAGCGAATCGTGGATTTTGATGAAAGATGTTTCTGAAATCTTCCTCTAGTGTCAATAAAGACCAGTTTTTCAATATGATTTTCTTGATTTTGGTGCTTTCAGTGGAATACTTTGAAACGAATACCATTCTTTCTTCATCTCTGGGCTTCGGTGGGGTTTGTAGTAAGGATGTTCTGTCAGTTATGGATACTTTGTTTTTGGCTTCTTCTAGAATCTCCATAGGGTACCCTCGCTCATGGAATTTGTCAATGCAGATTTGTGTGCTTTGGTTCAATGATTCAGTGGTGGAAGAGATCCTCTTTATTCGTAGAAGTTGTGAGTATGGTAGATGTTTTTTTAGTGAATATTGGTGGAAACTGGCGAAGTGTAAAAGGTTGTTTCTGTCCGTTTTTTTTGTGAAGACACTGGTTTCGAGTTTGTTTTGGGTTTTCTGGATGAGAACATCTAGGAATGGTAAATTGTCTCTTTGTATGTTATGAGTGAATTTAATGCGGTCATTGACCTCGTTTAGATTTTTGATGGCTTGTTCAAGCTCCATTTGTGTACCCTTCCATAAGACTAATATGTCATCAATATATCTCTTGTATGAGGAAGATTTCAGAAACATCTTTCATCAAAATCCACGATTCGCTTTTCAAAGATCTTTGAACATCAAAGAGATACTAAACAAAAAATCACAAAGCGGCAGAAACATATATAAAGGAACGTTACCATGCCACAACTGTGGTAACTGCAACGCAATCATAAAAGGAACAGAAATCAAACATCCGAGTCAAGGATTTTCAATAAAACAGAGTTACAGCAACGTGTGACAGTCGGAACTTGATTTACTTAATCAAATGCCCTTGTGGCTTGGCTTACGTGGGAAAAACTGAAAGGAAAATAAAAACAAGTATGATTGAGCACAAAAGTAACATTCGAACCAAGCAAACAAAATCTCCCCTGGCGTTACATTTCAACAATCACAATCATTCTCCCAGTCAAGTTCGCTTTCTTGTGTTGGAACTAGTCCCGGTTCTACCTGGCAGAGACAATACCCAACATCTTCTAAGAAGAGAAATATTTTGGATTTCGCATCTGAACACGGCCCAACCGAAAGGGCTCAATGAACGTGTGGACTTCAATTGCTTCTTGTAAATAGTCACATCATTGTTTGAACTTTATTGAACAATACGTGCCCAAAAAATTGTCCAAAAAAAACGGCCAATGTGTTGTAATGGACTGTACACAGGAAATATACACATGCCGTTTTATTAAGGACTTGGTAAGGTATTCACCCTTCTTCACTAGAGGAACCGTATTCATTACCAATTGTGCTCTTGATTGATTATGAGTATTTGACATGGTACATATTTAAGTTTTTGACTTATGAAAATTGTATCATTTTTTGACACCTGAGCAGTTGCTTCTGGCAGTGTACACATCTCACATAGACTCCACACATTTCGTTCTCCTACCTTTATTATTTTTTTTAATTTAGCACTCCTGTGCTCGTATGTTTAACGATTAGAAACTACACAGTGTCCGTTTTTAGTTTTTAGTCTCTCATCCCAACTTATCACTTCCGGGCCGAGAAGGTTACACGTCCGACTCCGGTTTAAAACCCCGCCAAACATTTCTACAAACACACGGCAGGAAGATCATGGTGCTTTTAGGAAACGCCAGACTTTAGGTGAGTGTTCCGCAACTTCACAAGTCGTTGAATTGCGAGTCTATTCTTGTTTGATATCGGCGCATAAAACTGAACCGACATGGTTCTTTTTTCAGAGCAATATTCATTGACCCGAGCAAAACACAGATCACGCCCTAAACCTGATGGTGGCTTTCTACATTTCCAGGTACGACCATTACGGTAACTACCGACTTCACACACATTATCCGACAGACCGATTGTTTTAAAAAAAACACTGTTTCATTTACCACAGGTTAGCTGTCTTGGGCTTACGTGCACCGATTTAATACTGACTATACACTCCCTTCAACGAGGAAGGTATGTTTGGCTCATTTCTTTCTTAGATTCGTTCGTAGTATAATCTTAGAGTGACTGGTTGTTTCGTTTCTTTTACATTTCTTAAGACACTGTTTTTGCTTAACATTGAAGGCATGAGATTGGGTCATTCATTTCTTTCATGTACTTTGTTTTTCTATACTGTTGATAAGTAGTGTGGATATATACTACCGGAGTGTACACTTATGAGAATGCGTTTTTACGTTTCATGAAGTCAGTGTTTACTGATGTAAGTTCATTCAAACATGCCTGGGTATAGGTGTAATAACACACTATTAGTACCATTATGATTTTTGACATGCAATGTATTACGAATATATTACAGTTTTGTTTCATCTTTCTTATAGAACATCAATGCCCCTGAAGAAGGGCAGCATTGCCCGAAATGCATTGGGCCAATTATAAATTTGATTTATGAAATATGTGAAATACTAAGGATTACAACATTCAACGTTACAAATAAAACTTTATTTTGAAAGAAAACTACAAATTCAAAGGAATTTTTTCTACACAGTGTGCGTCGGGGGCCGCCATTCCCGACTGGAATGGCGCTATCATAAGCTTCACTTCCACCTCCAAGACTCAGAAGGAGGTACCCAGGCAGCACCTAATCACTTGCTCGTATCTCTTCACCTTCAATTTAACAAATCTTCGTGTGGGAGAAGGTTCAGTTCTCATTTCATTGTCTTCTACCATTCTGAGTCACACGAACCTACGCACCACCAATCCAACAAAATGCAATTTGATGACATCATTAAAATTACGGATGAAAGAGCTCAAACCTTAAGATTTACGGAAGATGAAACACAGCGAATATACTCGTTAATAGAGGAGTGTGAAACTGCATCATCAGGCATTGGATCAAAAGAAAGTAACATCAAACAGCTTCTTTACATGTCAAAGAAAATAGTCAATCAAAAATTACACGCAAGCACGCTAATACGTTACCACAAAGTTCAAAGAATCCCCCGAGGGTTACGTATCTCGCTCAAATCGACACTATGCAAAAACAATTCAAAATTCACGGAAAGATGGCAAGCAATATTGAACAAGTGTTCTCTCGACCTCAGATTGTTAATCGTGGAAGAACTGGCCAAACTAATTGATGACTTAAAGAAACACAACAATTAAACCAGGACATAAGTAAAATGCTAACAACAGAAGAAATGGACGACATGCTAAAAGACATCACTAAACAATTGGAGACATACACAAAAGAAATAAACGAAAAAAATTAGGAAATTCAAACGTGACACGCTTGATTACAAGCTTGGAGAAGTTTATAACTGGGCCGATATATATGCAAGGAGACGTCAACAAAATTACTCATCAAACACACAATCTGATGAAACATCATCTTCAGATGACTCTCAATCCAGGAGACAACCACCGAGACCTCAACCCCCAAGAAAAACTCAAGAGCAACCAACCACATCCAGTGGCTCAGGTAAAAATGGGAATTCTTTTTTGGAGAGAGGCCAAAAATCAACCGAAGAACCAGGAGGGGCAAAAGGTCAAATACCGGAAGATTCAATCTCCAGAAACACCAGGAGTCAAAAACCTTAGTTATAAACTTATCTAACCATCCAATATCAAATGCAGAGATAAAAGTTTTACAAAAAGGAACTACATTTGTATCAACTTTCCATTCAAATCTTTTGGATACTCAAATATGCATTTACAAATTCATGAGGAAGTTACGTTTGAGACACTTTTTCAGCAATGTCGTCCAAACCACAGAAGAACCTCCTAAGGACACCTTAAAGGGTCTTAGAAACAAAAGTAAATTCATCCCCCCGGTGAGCCATAAAGTTCTAGACGCATATGAAAAGGTCATAAGTAAAGAAATAGAGAAACTTTACAAGCAGCCTAAATCAAAAGTCTCCAACCTCTCAAACAAAGAACGGAGCATTCTGAAAAAATTAGCAGAAAATCCGGAAATTACCATCCGTCAAGCGGATAAGGGAGGTGCTCTTGTTATTCTAAACACTGAATACTATGAAAACCAAGTCAACGAACATGTCAATGATTCAAACATCTACTACAAAACGGATACAGATCCCACGAAAGAATTTACTGATATCCTGTCCTCACTCCTAAATCACACAATGGACTCAGGCGTAATTGGACCCAAAGAAAAACGATACCTCATCAAAATCAATCCATCGGTACCATATATATACATGATACCAAAGGTACATAAACATCCTACCAACCCTCCATGTAGACCAATCGTGTCCACAGTCAACTCTATACACGAGCCCATCGGAAAGTACATTGACCGACATTTACAACCCTTGGTACAATCTATGTCTACTTATATCAAAGATACCACTCACTTTTTAAACATTCTTGAGGACCAAAAAGATTCCTTCACCAATGAAATGATACTGTGTACTATTGACGTTCAGTCGTTATACACCTCAATCCCGCACAATCTTGGTTTGGATGCAACTGCGTCATTTCTCATGACTTCAGAAATGGAAGAAGGCTTGAAGTTGTTCATCATGGAACTTTTAAATTTCACTCTATACCACAGTTACTTTTCATGGAAGGAATCATTTTACATTCAAAGCTCAGGTACTTCTATGGGCAATTGTGCCGCACCGGCCTACGCAAATCTTTTCATGTACAGGTTTGAATTGGACAACATTCTGAGCAACGAACAGTGGTCAAAAAATCTCATAACATACAAGAGATATATTGATGACATATTCGTCTTATGGAAGGGTACACAAATGGAGCTTGAACAAGCCATCAAAAATCTAAACGAGGTCAATGACCGCATTAAATTCACTCATAACATACAAAGAGACAATTTACCATTCCTAGATGTTCTCATCCAGAAAACCCAAAACAAACTCGAAACCAGTGTCTTCACTAAAAAAACGGACAGAAACAACCTTTTACACTTCGCCAGTTTCCACCAATATTCACTAAAAAAACATCTACCATACTCACAACTTCTACGAATAAAGAGGATCTCTTCCACCACTGAATCATTGAACTAAAGCACACAAATCTGCATTGACAAATTCCATGAGCGAGGGTACCCTATGGAGATTCTAGAAGAAGCCAAAAACAAAGTATCCATAACTGACAGAACATCCTTACTACAAACCCCACCGAAGCCCAGAGATGAAGAAAGAATGGTATTCGTTTCAAAGTATTCCACTGAAAGCACCAAAATCAAGAAAATCATATTGAAAAACTGGTCTTTATTGACACTAGAGGAAGATTTCAGAAACATCTTTCATCAAAATCCACGATTCGCTTTTCAAAGATCTTTGAACATCAAAGAGATACTAAACAAAAAATCACAAAGCGGCAGCAACATATATAAAGGAACGTTACCTTGCCACAACTGTGGTAACTGCAACGCAATCATAAAAGGAACAGAAATCAAACATCCGAGTCAAGCAACGTGTGACAGTCGGAACTTGATTTACTTAATCAAATGCCCTTGTGGCTTGGCTTACGTGGGAAAAACTGAAAGGAAAATAAAAACACGTATGATTGAGCACAAAAGTAACATTCGAACCAAGCAAACAAAATCTCCCCTGGCGTCACATTTCAACAATCACAATCATTCTCCCAGTCAAGTTCGCTTTCTTGTGTTGGAACTAGTCCCGGTTCTACCTGGCAGAGACAATACCCAACATCTTCTAAGAAGAGAAATATTTTGGATTTTGCATCTGAACACGGCCCAACCGAAAGGGCTCAATGAACGTGTGGACTTCAATTGCTTCTTGTAAATAGTCACATCATTGTTTGAACTTTATTGAACAATGCGTGCCAAAAAAATTGTCCAAAAAAAACGGCCAATGTGTTGTAATGGACTGTACACAGGAAATATACACATGCCGTTTTATTAAGGACTTGGTAAGGTATTCACCCTTCTTCACTAGAGGAACCGTATTCATTACCAATTGTGCTCTTGATTGATTATGAGTATTTGACATGGTACATATTTAAGTTTTTGACTTATGAAAATTGTATCATTTTTTGACACCTGAGCAGTCGCTTCAGGCAGTGTACACATCTCACATAGACTCCACACATTTCGTTCTCCTACCTTTATTATTTTTTTTAATTTAGCACTCCTGTGCTCGTATGTTTAACGCTTAGAAACTACACAGTGTCCGTTTTTAGTTTTTAGTCTCTCATCCCAACTTATCACTTCCGGGCTGGGAAGGTTACACGTCCGACTCCGGTTTAAAACCCCGCCAAACATTTCTACAAACACACGGCAGGAAGATCATGGTGCTTTTAGGAAACGCCAGACTTTAGGTGAGTGTTCCGCAACTTCACAAGTCGTTGAATTGCGAGTCTATTCTTGTTTGATATCGGCGCATAAAACTGAACCGACATGGTTCTTTTTTCAGAGCAATATTCATTGACCCGAGCAAAACACAGATCACGCCCTAAACCTGATGGTGGCTTTCTACATTTCCAGGTACGACCATTAAGGTAACTACCGACTTCACACACATTATCCGACAGACCGATTGTTTTAAAAAAAACACTGTTTCATTTACCACAGGGTAGCTGTCTTGGGCTTACGTGCACCGATTTAATACTGACTATACACTTCCTTCAACGAGGAAGGTATGTTTGGCTCATTTCTTTCTTAGATTCGTTCGTAGTATAATCCTAGAGTGACTGGTTGTTTCGTTTCTTTTACATTTCTTAAGACACTGTTTTTGCTTAACATTGAAGGCATGAGATTGGGTCATTCATTTCTTTCATGTACTTTGTTTTTCTATACTGTTGATAAGTAGTGTGGATATATACTACCGGAGTGTACACTTATGAGAATGCGTTTTTACGTTTCATGAAGTCAGTGTTTACTGATGTAAGTTCATTCAAACATGCCTGGGTATAGGTGTAATAACACACTATTAGTACCATTATGATTTTTGACATGCAATGTATTACGAATATATTACAGTTGTGTTTCATCTTTCTTATAGAACATCAATGCCCCTGAAGAAGGGCAGCATTGCCCGAAATGCATTGGGCCAATTATAAATTTGATTTATGAAATATGTGAAATACTAAGGATTACAACATTCAACGTTACAAATAAAACTTTATTTTGAAAGAAAACTACAAATTCAAAGGAATTTTTTCTACACAGTGTGCGTCGGGGGCCGCCATTCCCGACTGGAATGGCGCTATCATAAACTCCTCACGAAGCGCCATGATAGTCTGGTAGATAACGGCAAGTGTAATCTCTCCGGGTGGCAGATCAGACTGACTATGCAGTGTAATAGAGCCCCCAGCTAACATAAGGGGCCCTGGGCCTTGCTCCACAGACAAAGAGTTATTGCTAAACGGTAATCCAGGAACGACTGCCCCCTCTCTTAAAGAAAATGAAATGAAAATAGATTTATAACGCGCTGAACTCAGCCCAATGGGCATCAAGCACCCTGAGCCTTTAAACCATTTGCTTTACATACTGTACGGGGGCCACGGGGTGATATCTCCTCACTAAGTACTTCATTTAGCCGCCAATCTCCAATGTCACTACCATCATTAGTCCATTCTGGGCCATGACCATCCTCTTCATACATTGACGAACCAGTGTGTTCCGATAGGGAATAAAAATGGATGCCCTTCATACTACCTAGAGGATTCATTATCCATCGGCAGAACGGATAGTAGTAGCCTTGGACTCAGGAATATTTACAGCTGGGAGGGGATACACAGAGATTGCAGTATTTTCCGCTGACTGAACTGCATCTCCCATTAATCCCATGCGCCGGGAGGTTAGACATGGGTTGCAGGATTCTTGTCCCCGAATCATCTTGGTGGGTAATAACAACTGGACATTCCATATCAAAACCCTGTTGCAGAGGATGACCTTGATCAGTCAGGGATACCTACACAGGCCCCCCATTAACAGAAAGCGCATTAACCACTCACATGGGACCCGGTGTGGCTGACACATCCCCTGCTGTTTGCACACCTTCAAAAGTTTTTATGGAGCCTGAATCTGCTTGCTTGCTAACTCAAATATCAGCCGATATTGTGGATTTAACAGTTACGTTTTTGAAGAGAGCCGGTACTGTCTGCTTAGTCTTACCGCCGCTTTTAGAGGCGGTCCGGTTGCAGTCCATACCTCCTTCTCCAGCCGCTTCTCCCCCTTGCGCTGCCTGTGGGGCTTTCACTGCATTAGCCGATTCTCCTGGACTGTTGGTTCATGCTTCAATGACGGCAGACCGAGCCCCTGCTGCCGCTGCCTTAGCTGTGATCTTCGGGGCCATGGTGCTAGACAAACGCCTCCAGGAGCTGCATGCACTCAGGAGAGCAGCGTACCGATAAGCTGCCGGCAGATACAGGACCGGGGGACGCCAAAGCCTGTACGTGCTGCCAGATTCAGTCGTCGGTAAGCACGTAATGATTCTGATCATGCCACTCGCTTTGACAGATCTCGCTATCAAGGGTATCCTGTAGCTGAAGCATTTAGAGGGGGTGATTCATCCAGTCGAGAGACGCCAGCTCACTCGACCAAGCGCTCGGCCGCCATCTTGCCCTCACGCCTCGAAGACTTTTAATTGCCAATGACATTTTATCATGTGAATAACATTTTACAACACTACAGAACTAAATCTGACTGAACCAAAACACTAACCGTGCTCATGGGTTGGCCAAAATAGAAGAAGAAACTCTGCTAACTATTGTCCTCTCAATCACCTAAATGATTCATCTACTGAGTGATTCACCAGAAAAGACTAGACTGGTCTGCTTTATTGTTAATAGAAATCCAAATCCCCTTTGATATCTGCTCTAGCAACACTACCTTGCACGTGTCTATGAATCTCTCTGCCTTCACTTTCACTACAGCTCCAGTCTGTGCAACAGTAAGGAAAGTGATGGACTTAAAGTTTAACATCAGTCCAACAACGCATTCTGTACGGCAAGCCGTTTTAACGACTTGCATTGTAAAGGAATGCATTGTAAAAACGCATTTGTGGTTCAGACCGCGTTGTTAAGGCACAGCATGGTTAGAGCTGGGATGTAAAGGCTGTCTCCCTAGCCCCTACCATGCGAGTCTGAATCCTATTCGCCATTTCCCAGACCCAAACATAAGACAACAACTGCCAATTGGTCCAGCTCTCCAATGCGGTTTCCCACACCTTGTTCAGATGTTCCTAGAGGCCAATACACATCATCTACCAGCTAATTCAAATTCTCCAAGAAACACCTCCAACCAGCTGGTACAGGTTACCCTACGGCCAAATAATCTACCTGTAGGCTAGCCTAGACTCTCACTTGCACAGACTCAGAGACACATCACCTGTTGTTTGCTTCAGACTCTCCTTTGCCCACATCCAAAACACCACCTCCATACCGGTATAATTTCTTCTCTCCTTAAGCTCAGAAACTTACCATCTGCCGGAATGCTTTGGAGTCCTTGGTGCGCGAGAAGGAGCGTTCTGGTACCCAGCGTGGTACCAGTCCTTCGTTGGAATTGGCCCGGGCACGCTGCTGTTTGGCAATCAGAGCCTTTTCTTCTTTCTAGGAGCCGAGACAAAGACAAAACACATCAGAGAATGGAAACCTGATTCCCAGTGCTGGAATTAGAAGGCCCAGGTGTAACACCCCGCTCACTACCATGGGGGACTCACTCGTTTCTGGCTGCAGCCTACGATGAGGAAAGTCTCAATGTTGTGCTCCTTGAGATAGGCGTTTCTTTCTCCTCCATGCCCAGGCTCAACCTCATAATCTCCATTCAGATACTGCAGTGTGGCCCTTGTTATGTGTATCCTCCTGTAGAAGAACCAGGCAAACATTGATTGCACAAGTCTAGGACTCAAAAAGGGAATGGTGTGCAACAATACTACGAGGGAGGTAGGTTTGGGCCCTTGGTAAGAACAGCAAAGACTCACCGTATGGTACATCGCGAAATCTAGAGAGTAGTTTGGGGGTGGGACACAACAATACTATGGGGTGATAAGTGTATGGTCCACTGCACTAACACCATGGCACGGTTGAGACACGGTGCCCAACAATCACATCAGTGTCACGTGACATACATCTACCTATAGCACAAGGGGAATGCAGCGCAAGTTTATTACAAGGGACCAGAAAATGTTGCACATCAATATCATGGAGTGCTTTTGGCACTACAATACCAACAGGGACCCAGGGTATGTTGCAGAATACCACCATGTCTCGAGGATATGGTACACAAGATTACCACAGGGGGAATGTTACAGTATGCACAACGATAAAACAAGGGGGATCAGAGAGTGCAGCATAACAGTATCACAAGGGGGGTAGGGCCTCATGATTTACCACAGTACCAGGTGTGTCCTGGCACACAGCATCAACCCAATAACCAGGAGAGACCCAGCAAAGTCTATCGCCAAAAAGTCATGAAAGGCCTAGGGCTTGGAGCACTACAAGACTTCAAGTATACTGGGGTGGCCTGGTGACTGGCGAACATCAATTAACTCAAGGGTCTTTTCAGATGAAGGGAGCCGATCCCAGATCAACAGGATGGTGTGACTAAAATAACACAAGGGACCCAGATATGACATCACATAGTGCCTCACCACATTATCATAAGTTCCAGATGATGCTTCCCATAACACCAAATGGGGCCAGGAGATTACATCACACGGTGCATTGTCATAATACAGTCAATCCCAAGGAAATCTCTACAGCATTACCAGAATGCTACATGCAGTAAATAAATGGCATCACGTGGTGGATCTTGGCACAGGTAAACAGCAGCCTATAAGCAAAATCTATTTTTAGCGCTTGACATCTGAGCCCACCTACTTCCTCCCACGGTCCCACATTCTACATCCCTTCAAGGCAGAAATCAGAACATAATTTTCCTTCTTTCTGGATAAGGAAATGACATCACTACAAGTCCTACTTCTCCTGCAAAAAGAGAGATTGTTATGGGGTTCACTCACCCAGCTTTGCCGCCAGCCTCCATTTGATTGGCCAGTGTGACATCATTAGACCAAACATCAAACTGCCACTTGCGCAGCCCAAGAACCCCACAGTGAACACGGCCACTATGGATTCCCACACGCATGTTCACATTGACCCCGGTTACTTCTCGTACAAGCCTGCAGAAGGATGAGACAACATGAGATGTCATGATGTGCTTACCTGCAGGGCCATTATTATCTAACAGGAGAATAATCAACCAATAGAGAAGCAGCATCTCCAGAAGCATTGATAGCGAAAAGCAGGGTTGTGCAGTGATACGTAACCAAACAGGGGAGGTTTCACTTACGACATTTACCTAAGAGGAGCATGGGTTTAGAGAACAGAGGTGGAAAGGCAGAGGTGGGCCTCAAAATGGTCATCCATGGAGGAGAGAAAAATAAATTCTCTACTCAATCCTACATCGTCAACAATCACCAACCACATGCACCAGACTTTTTCCGAAATTTGAATGTCTGCTTGATATTATTTATCAGATGATGCTTCCACACAACATAAATCAGGCACATTAGTGTTGGGCAACCTCTATGTATCGAAAGATTTTCTTTGTGAACGCACCTTGTTCCACCAGGGACTCAAACCAGCCCAAAAGAAGTCTCTTATTCTCAATATTTTTAGCCCCCTACACTACTCCATCCTCTCCATTCTGCACCCAGGGCTCCGAAGAGACCGAAGAGCTGTGTGAATGTGCAAGATATTAACGTAAAGGCAAAAAGAACATAAGGGAGCATTGAGCACGGCGCTCAGACACTGAACTGGGAAAGAATATATTGAGGACCAATATTTGAGAGGAGCACTGGGACACAGTTGTTTACACCAAACGGCGGCGAGCTATTCCCAAGACCATTACGGCACAGCGCTAAACATACAATGGAGGAGGCTATTTCAGGGCTGTGAGGGGTCTCTACCTACCTTCTCTTCCAAAATTTGGGAGACATTATCCTCTACAGCCCTCTCTCATACACACTAAATTCAGTAACACATTTCAAATGCTTTGAAGGTGGGTAAAGTGGGTCTCTAGCACCCTGCCTCTCCGCACCATTCCATTTCAAAGGGGTCATACTATCCAGTCCTGAATTGTATTTCTTTACTCGAAGGACATAGAAGGTAAACACCTTTAAAAAGGGCAGGCCTCTACGAAGCCACCTGATCAAACACATACTAGATCAACCAATGAAGGATTTAAACAAATATATATTAATTCTACGCTACATAAAACAGGTATACAAGGAAGAAAGGACACATATCTATACAAGAAAAGAACAGAACGACAGGATCTAAAAACGTTAGACTATTTACCAAGCTTCTGAAGTGGTTTTAGAGTGTGCTTTGGTGAACAGTGAATAAAAGGAAGGAAAATGCAAAGCAGGCAAAAAAAAAAAGTCCAAAACGCAAATTAGATTTAAAACCGCTGCAAATCAAATTGAGTATAATCAATAATATTTTGTTCCATCCCAAGAATGCTTAGAATAGTAATACTGCAAAAAACACAGTTGATGGACAGAATGTAGAACAATGTCATACATTCACCCTAGTACAAGGATCTGGGCCTAAATCCATCGTTTTTTTGCACTCCACACCACCCTGGGTTAGACACTGGCTATATGCAAATCAGCTCTGACCCTGTGCCTCATGGGAACAGTCCAGTCCGAACTACCAAGCCATGTCTTTCCCAGACCGGAATCAAGCATCCAAGGACCGGTTTCTGGCTATCAGCCTTCATCAGCCTGGATAGCTTGACTCCAGTGGTGTGGAGAGCCTGGGACTCACGTCTGAGTATACCCAGCACACTCGGGGTGAAAATTGCAAAAAACACAGTTGATGGACAGAATGTAGAACAATGTCATACATTCACCCCAGTACAAGGATCTGGGCCTAAATCCATCGTTTTTTTGCACTCCACACCACCCTGGGTTAGACACTGGCTATATGCAAATCAGCTCTGACCCTGTGCCTCATGGGAACAGTCCAGTCCGAACTACCATTCTGTCCATCAACTGTGTTTTTTGCAATTTTCACCCCGAATGTGCTGGGTATACTCAGACGTGAGTCCCACACCTCTGGAGTCAAGCTATCCAGGCTGATGAAGGCTGATAGCCAGAAACCGGTCCTTGGATGCTTGATTCCGGTCTGGGAAGGATATGGCTTGGTAGTTCGGACTGGACTGTTCCCATGAGGCACAGGGTCAGAGCTGATTTTCATATAGCCAGTGTCTAACCCAGGGTGGTGTGGAGTGCAAAAAAACGATGCGTTTAGGCCCAGATCCTTGTACTGGGGTGAATGTATGGCATTGTTCTACATTCTGTCCATCAACTGTGTTTTTTACAGCAGACCAGGTGGGGCACAATATAAAAATGATGCTTTCAAAGTAACATGCACAGTTTTTGAAAACTCTTCTCTCTTTTCACAGCCCCTTACTATGTTCAGGAGTTTTAGCCAACAAGACCAGGTTTAATTAACATTACACTCTGAAGTCAGACATTTCCCCTTTCACTTCACCTCCCATGCTCGGACGCAGAGCGAGAGTGTGCACCGTTTATTAGGTCAGGCCTAGCCGCAGCGTGCATGCACTGCTCGCTCTGCGAGACATCCTGTAATAGTGTATGTAGTGGACGCCCAAACCACTCTCCGCCCATATTTGTCATTGGCTTGTGTCATTGTACTTCTTAAATGCAGACTTCTGATTCGTAAATAGGCTTTTTAGTCCCTCCTTGGTACCACCTTGTCTGCATTGGTTACAGCCCAAAATGACGACCTTTTACTTGGCTTGTTACACAGTCTGCATTATAAGTGGGTGAGCACTATTTTGCTTATTGACACTGATGGGGACAATGGCGAATGGTTTTCTTTGTATTTGCATGCTGAGTGCGGCGCCCGCTTCACGGACACCATGCTGAACCAGGAGCTGCTGCTGCTATCAACTTTCTTCAGCTTCTTTGCTGTCCACTCCCTCAGCCAGTCCGCGCTCGCCTCTTCTATTGGCACCCTTCCTCCCTCGCATGAGGGGTGGGGCTTAGGGGCAATCCAAGTGAGTAAAATCAAGCATTTATAATGCAATAGGTCTCGCATTTACGCAAATACCAATAGCTTAAACTTGTGTAAATGTGAGACCTATTGCATTACAAATGCTTGATAAATACAAGTTGGCTACTAAAAAAAAAAATCGCACCAATGTCCGACGCATGTCTGAGCTACATGTGAAATATGTAAACATCATGTTGTAAAGTACTCTTGTAGATAAGTCATGCCTTGCATACAGTGTAACATGAGGGGGGGGGATACAAGACATGCACGTTTGGGGAAGATTCGGCTAAAGGCTATGCTGATCTTTAAGCCCTTCACAGGCCTGACATAGATTTAGAGGATATCAAGTCTAAAGGAAGCAGTTTTACCTCTGAGAGCTAGTATGGTCAGAAAAGAGCCGGCATTTCTAATGGCTGTGACAGGGTTTTCGTTCAGGTCAGAGCTGATAAAATGACATGTTCAAGGCTCTGAGGCGCCACCACCAAGGCCAGTGTCTGGTCGGTCAAATGCCACACCATTAGCTCTGCCCATGGAAGGCCTGAAGGGCTGGAATGGAATCAGTCCAGTTAAGTCAGTGCCTCTGAAAGGCCAGTTGGGATGATGCAGGGTGTATGTCAGGAACATGACTCAAACACCTTGACAGAGCGAGCCACAGCCTGTTGTCTGTGCCACAAAGTGAGTTCAGTTGGCACCATGTCAAGGTTACCCACACGTCAGGTCAATGCCTCTGGATTGATAGTGGGCAGGAGTAGTGATTTGCAATTTGAATTTATGCCTAGGGGTAGCTGGATGGGCTTGTGTTGAGGAAGTCACAGGTCACATCAATGGTTCTGTAGGCCATTGCAATTTAGGCAATGTCCTTCATATGTCACGCCTGCGTCGCAAACATTAATATGTAGTGTCAGCCAGAATGTTGCCAACTGTGAGTCTTCGAGGATGGAGGTGAGATGTTGGAAGTTAGTCTTCTGGATACTGATTTACGAAGCTGTGGTGCCTGCTCAACCTGGACCTCAGTTTATACTGGACACTAGCATGGGCTTCTATTCAGAAGCGTCCTTTTGCTTTCTGTCTTTAAGCACACATTCAACACACCGCTTCATGTGCCATTCATTCCCTTATCGCATATGCCTACCTCGGGGTTCTTACCTGCCCTCCTCCTGTGTTTCTTGCTTAGATAATGCTGCTGCCTTTACCCAAGCAAGAAACATGGCCAGCTTGCAGCCAGTCATCAGATCACCCACAGTGATCACCATTACATCATGAACTGTAACCACTACATCGAGTTGCCAATACTCTACTACACAGCAGCAGCCACACTTTAGTTCGAAGAGTAACTCTGCCCTGTTGAAGCAATGGCATGTTTAAAAAAATGCTCTGTGGACTGTGTATAATCAGTCCGGTGCTGTGGTTGGTCACAGAATGTAGCGTTGGATGTGTACATATCTCACAACAATAATCAAGTGTTGCAATGTTTCTGGAATTAATCAATCATCGCCTTGGAGAAAAGACAGATTCTCCATACACAACGAATCTCATCGCTCGGTCCTTTTCCACAAACACTGCTGAGAAGGTCAGGCACGTCTGGGAGCAAGGGTCAGGCACGTCTGGGGTGCAAGGGTGGGTCAGGCACGTCTGAGTCGCAAGGGTGGGTCATGCACTTCTGGTTGAGCAGAGGGCTGGCAGAAGTCAGAAAGGAGGTCGACAAGAATTTCAAGGTAAACAGGAAGGTTCATGGGGGGGCTAAGTAAGACCGCTGTGGAGTGAAACAGGTTAGTCCTGCAAGGTCAATGGAATCAGTACTCACGAGATTGCCTCAATCATGTCGACTCCCATCTCCACACAGCAGTGAGCATGGTCCGCTCGCGCCTCCGGAAGGCCGGACACACAGTAGTAACAATCTCCCAGGATTTTTATTCGCAGGCAGTGATTCTCCTGGAATATGCAAAACCAGTATGTGTTAGAACTGTGTTCTCCCAAATCGCAGAACAACATTGTAAGGGCGTTGTTAAATAAAACGACATGCACTAACAAATACAAAACAAAAAAAAACACTTGCAGACAGGCAAATAACATCCACAAAATCTCAGTACTAAGCTACATGGCCGCGCATACAAAAACACATAAAAGGACTACTCACACGAACACAAAACTGGATGCATAAATACACTAGTACCATATGCACGATGAGAAAAATTAAAAAACAACAAAAGCAAGTGCAATCAACTCATCCAGCATCTGTGCCTATGACAGCCGCTGTGCACCCCTCTCTCTGTGCTAGGCGCCACACCTTTTACTTTGTGAGCAATGTGCACTTTAAGGAACAGATGCAAAACTACCAGACAGGCCTCGAGTCTGCCCAGGCGTCACAGGCGCGCACACAGTCATGCGCGCGCTCTCTCTTGCCTGAATGAACGGTGCTTTCCCACATATACACGTAGGGCGGTTGCTACCTATCCCACCTACCGACGCCAGCTTGTCAAAGCGTGCAAAGAGCTCATTGAGTGTCATGACCAGTTCTTGGGCGGTGCACTGCGAGGCCAAGCTAGTGAATCCTTCAATGTCTGCAAATAGGATGCTGTGGGGGGGAAAAACGATGAAAGACACGTCACATCCCACGTACAACTGCAATGATCCAAAAGGGGCGGTAAAAACAGTTGTTTAACAGTTTTCCCAGTACAAACATTTATCAGAGATCCAATAAGCTCTGAAAATCCATTCTGGCTTCACAAAAATCTCTGGTACAATTGGAGTTTTTTTTTTTTTAGAACTCTGTGCTTCAGTTGCAGCCTGTTCGTAAAACTGAAATGTCTCAAAGTTGAACAAAGGAGCCCCCCCCCCCCCCCCCCCCCCCCCCCGAAAGGCTGCTCATATTCTATGTTCAATGTCGGGTAACAGGCATGCGGATTACAAAGTCTGATAGTAATGAGAGGGTTACACATTAAAGCTATGGAAGACGGTTACTCTGCAAAAACAGTGTTAGAGACAGTATCCTTTTTCAGTGCTTTAAATGGGAAAAAAATAAGTGTAGGTACTCTGTCGACAAGGGGTGAGTTTGGGGTGGGGCTAAGAAGCGGGCAAGTGGGAAGAACTACAAGGATCGAGATTTTAAAGAGGCGTTTCTGGTATCTGGAGTATTCTTTTTATCCTTATATGTACAAAAGTGTACGTTTAATGTAATCTTTCAGATTTTCCATGTGGACAAATTCTCTCAATGCATGACACATAGAAAACATTTTGGAATTCTATACCATGGGCAATAACGAATAGTAACTAAAAAAAGAAAACTTGACAAATTATATATACCATGATCTCATTCTAGCATCTGCGTTTTTCTTTTTTTAATGTTTAATGTATTACAACTACGGTGCCCAAAAACTTCAAACCACATTAGACTGACCACGCTGTCTTTACATAGTTTACTGTACTCCTTGGCCTATACATTGCGGGTAATAAATCGTAGAAAAAAGTAGGGTAAAACCATTGGCCTTGTCCCTAGAATTAAACAAGGCACTTTTCAATAACCTATACCGCACTTGCCCCTTAAAGAATTACCTTTAAGATGAAACGTAAACACATTTACAAAACCATCAGCATCACAGCCTCGAACAGTACGGAAATAGATGTCCTTTAATACAAACAGTATATACCAATGAGAAGAAAGAAGGGTAGGTTAAACAAAATGGGTGGTTTTAAATGCATGCCTTCAGAGCAGCCTTACATGAGTATCCCACGGTATGACCTTTAAACTTGTATGGTTTGTACAAACCTTAACATGTTGTAGATATCTTTAACCACTTTAAACCCTAGCCGGAGAAAAAGTCTATTATAACCTTTGCAAAGGGACTGGCCTCTTCGAGCCAAGGTGCATTCGTTTTGAGACAGTGCGGCCTAACCACAGAAAGGGGAACATCCCTTCTGGTGAGATCGTTTGGAATTGAATTTATTGTACAGTTAATTAAAACTCACAATATAAAAAGACAAAACATTAAACGTTAAGGTTAAAATTGTGTACAGCCTTATCTTTGTACAATTACATTTAAAAGTGGTTAACTCTTAGGTTAAAAGGACGTATCGAAGACAATACATTGTCTGTGCAATTCAATTCGAAGTAATCAAGTGCTTGTGCTTCAGAGTGCTGTCTTTATTTTAGCTGACTTGATTCTAGACGGGCTGCCTCTGTGATTGACAAAAGGATTTTAGCTGCATGCTATACTTTCTGGAGCTATTTTATAAGTCTTTGAGTCTGTTACCTACTATGTCAAAGTACTTTGTTAATCTGCAGTTTAGTTGAGTTTCCTCTGGATTGAAACACAGCTTCACAATTGCCTGCAGCTTCGTATTCCCTTTTCGTTCCATTTTAATCATAATAAGGCACGCCTTATGTCCACCAAGTTTGGGAAAATACAGATTATGTGTGTTAAGTCCTCTTTACCTATCCCACAGGGGCGGCAGGACTGTTCTCCATCTCTCCTTTTCCAGGGCGCAATGTGAGGAAGGATTGGTAGAACACCGAAGAGCAATTTTGAGAAGTTTCCTTTTGTCTTCCATGTTAGTCCCATATTCAGATATGCTTGTGGTTTAAGCGTTTTATAATCGTTCAATACTGTCCAACCGAGAGCCCTCTTGGCCAGAATGTCCTGGTCTTCTATTATTGATACCATTTTTGTTACTTTTCTTATATCAAGCTTTTATTATCTGCAGATGTCTCCCAGAGGTTTGTTAGTTCAAGATACTCTAGTGATTCTGATAGGTGCTTCTTAGCAAGTGATTTTTCTCGAGTTGTCAGCTCTGCCCAAAGGTGGGCATTTAGAGATCCTTGTTCTGCGCCTCTGATTTTACTCCAGCTTTTTATGTACGCACCTGTGGTGAGATTGGGAGGCCCTGAACTGCTACAAGCTAACACTGCGGAGTACAATTCAGAGACAGGACTGGCTGTCCTGATGCAAGCTATATACTGGCGAAGGTGATTGGAAACAACACCCCCACATATGCAAACATGCACAGGAACATACTGGCACTCACATGAGCTTACATATCAGCCAATGCTTGTCTTTTTTTTTTTTTTACAAATGCTGATCTTCGCTGCTGTCCACTCAGCTGTGCCTAGGTTACCACATGCTCTGCCTCACTGTCACTGTTTCACCCCTTACACCTGTGCCTGGCTACAGAGATGTCCTGGTGCACCCTGCTGCAATTATGCTGCTGTTGTCATCACTTATAGGTTTTACAGCCAGTCGTGGTAAGCAGCAAATTCTACCTCTGAGACTGACATGCTTGTCGGTAGCTATTCAGGAGCACCTTTAAATTCCACTGAGCTTGCTACCCGTATGGGTACCAGTACTTTCCCTGGCCAATGGTTGAAAAATCAGAAGTGCTGGTACTCCGTACCGGTGGGTACCGGCCCATTTAAAGCACTGACCTTCTATCAACGTTAGTCTATTCAGGGCGCTAGAATTGTTTTGAAGGGAGTAAAGATAACCAGAAGAGGGACAGGACTATTGCACTTCTCTCTGAAAATGCTATGACGTGTTGCTAGCGGTATCTCAGCACCACCTGCCTGCTAACACACATCTCCTTTACTAACTTTAGTCCCATGTGAGGGTTATCCAATGTCACGTATTCATGTGTGTGTGCCTTTGTACCGCATTTCAAAACTGAAGGTGACTGCTACACTCACACTCAGAAGGTGGTGTGAACCTCCAGCTACATGCTTCAGCGGAACTCTTTGTGCATGATCCTTGCATTGCGTGCATGCATTTTACTATAAACACTTGAACTGCATCGTCAGTCTTCTCAGCATAGGCCTAGTAGTAATGCCTTCAAGGCGTAGTTGGGACCTACTCATGAGCAATCATTTCAGAACATACAGATAAGTGTCAAATCATTCCTCCCAGTAGAGTCCAGAAAGCAGGTGGTGACGGAGTGTGAGAGAGAGAAACAGAAAGAGAGCAAGAGAAAGAGAGCAAGAGAAAGAGAGAGAGAGAGAGAGTTGCGGGTAGAGTTACTTTTTTATGAGTATGTGGTTGCCTTGGAGGAACCGGTCCTTATTCTGATAAGTTTTACAGGCTGTATAGATGTGAAGGGGCGGACCTTACCTCCCGGGCGCAGCGATCCCGTAGGAACGCCCATACGGGCGACAACACTAACCCACAGCCAAAACCGGCTACACCTCTCTCTGTTTCCCTGCAGGCGCCGACAGCAACACCGGAGCACAGCGGACCGGAAGCGGCCTGGATTGACCCCGGAAGTACAACGGCCACTAAAGGACCGGAAGTGATCCCGCCTGACCCCGGAAGCCTTTCCTCAGGAACCCGAGCGGATGATAGAAAAGCCAGCGACACAGAGGTGGAGAGGTTCCCAGCGGTGGACTCGTGGCAGGAGTTGGCGAGACGCGAAGGACCGGCAGCGAAGACTGTAGGAGAGAGGACGAGGCGAGAGAGGGAAGAAGAGGAAGACGTTTGGTGCGAGGATTGGTGGCATCCTCAGGAGGTGGCTGGAAAGCGGCCGTAACTCGGATGAGAGTTACGGCGGGGCACGTGAGTAAACTGTTACCATTCTCCGTGTTTCCCCCTCCCTGTGTAATTAGTATAAATAGTGTAAATCTTGTACAGAAGTCACGCGCACCCCACTGTATATTATAATCACCCCTGCACTGTATAATACCTTCCACCCAACCCCCCCCACTATTAGCACTCTGTCCCTACACCCAGTCTTTTCTTTCCCCTCTTCCCCTACCCTACCGCCCTCCCTCACGGTCTGTTTCCATCCTTACACGCCCGGTGCCGGTGTCAGACGACTGAGTTCCGTGACCATTGGAACTAACTGCCCTGTGTCTCTTTCCTTTATCTCCGAGGGACACCCCAACGCCCGCAACCAAGAAGGAGAACACCAGCCCTGCAGTAGAAGACCTACCTGTGTTCTCCTCATCGGACCCCCTTGCGAGGAACCCCAACCCGAACAACGAGGATTGTACCTGATCACCGTGCCCAAGGGCTTGACTTTTCTGTACACCAATAAAACCCTTGCTGATCATAGCACACTACATCCGGCCTCCACGCCTGTTATTCCGGCCCGCCCACCCCCACACTCCACAATAGAATTGATGATACTTCTTATTTTGCAATTTGCACATGCATATTGCCAGGTTTGAGGACTTTCTTCACCCCACTGATTACTATTTAAATTTGTTATTGTTTATGATCTAAACATTAAGCAATACCAATAGGTTTCTTAAATTAAAATACATTTCTCGTCTTTATTATTACTACCACAGGGACCACTGGTCCTAAAAACTCTTAGAGAATGAGGCAGTCTATTTGGTGGTGCGAGGGGCGGGGCGGGTGAGGACTGGTAGAGTGCTTAATGAAGCAGTTTCTAATGGGACCTTGGTCGACAGGAAGTTGGTTGGCAACAGATTCAAAGGTCGATGTCTTAACCCTATATACATAAGACATTTCAAAAACACTTTGCAGGGCCCTTTAAGTCAACAAAGGTTTCAATGAAGGGACGGCAGGCTATCTAAAGAGGCTAGAATAAAGTAATCACCTCTCTCTGAATGGGAGATCTCTACATGTTATGGTAGCCTTTTTAGGTCTCGGCTAGCGAAGGCTGCGCTTGCGCAGTCTCGCTGGCGAGATCCTATTTTTTCCTGAGTGGGGCTTGAACCCGCCCCTCTTCTCCATTGGCTGGCTTCCTAAACGGAGGCCAGCCATTGGAGAAGAGGGGCGTCTGTCCATTTAAGCCCTGTCTTTTTCAGATTGAGGGGCGTGTTTTTTCATGCTCTTTCTCTCCTCTTCCCATTGGCAGGAATTTTACATTCCAGCCAATGGGAAGAGGAGAGAAAGAAAAACACGCCCCCCAGTCGGAAAATGACGGGGCGTTTCTCCGAGGCATTTCTGCATGACCTCGGAGAAAGATGGTGGTCCTTTCCCCCTTGTTTCTGCAATCGGATCATCCTTAACCACTCCTCCTCAATCTAGTTCGCTCCTCCCAAGGTAAAGTTCGCACACTTAAGTGCTCTCCAGTCAGGAGATACGGGTGCGGGGCTGAATGTGTAACTGGCCTCTAGATGGAGGTTGTTTTAGGGCTGATTGACTCCGCTTTCTTCCCAGCTCTAAACGCATTCAGGAATGGAGTTCAGACAAATGGAAATAAAGAGAAATTACACCGACAGATAGCATATGGTCGGCTACACTGGGCTGGCTCGTGAGTTATACACCAGTAAGCAGAGCCCACCCCGGAAGAGCTCGGTGGACACGTGTCTAACTCTCCAGGCTCCACAGTCTGAGTATTTCTCCCGAAGTGAAACTATTTTTATGCTTCAGCTTCACCTGAAATGTGGCGAAGAGGCATATAAATACATAAAATATTCGAGAATGAGATTAAGTACAATTCAATCTCCTATCCTCAAAAACCTTTGAGGAACACGTAATGATGATCGTTTCACTTTTCTGTACTTTCGGCGAACGGGGAAAGAAGAAAAGATCTGCTTGTCCGTGCGCATGCTCAAACCTGTGGGACTTTGACCGGGAGAGAGAAGGCGGAGGGGGGTTTGTTGACGCAACTTAACAGAACATCAAAATCACAGCCCCGGAAGAGATAGTATCACTGTCTCCACGTAGATTTGTGGATATTTTAAGAGCATAATAACCAAACATGTTTCTTCATTACGATCCTACTTTGGGATCAACAGACTAACAGTAGCAGGAGGTTGAGCATAGGATATTTATTCACATTTTGTAGACTCAGGCAATCGATTAACCAACATATACGCTCCATGTTTGGGAACTGCTGAAGGGATATCAAGACCAGGATTTGCAATGCAATATGTCTCGCCTTCACGCCTCCCCTCAGAGAAGCTCCGCTACACTACGGTGGAATTCAGCAGGACCTTTGGCATGCAGGCGATGCCGCTTTGAATCCTCCGGGGTACGCACGTTGGGTTTGCTTTGTTCCAATATACCGGGAGCTTCATTAAATTGGACCTCTGCTCCGGCAGGCTGGTTTTCAAGGCGCATTATATTTTTTACACGTTGGCAGATTTTTATTCCTAGGAAATCCTGAATGCAACCAGAGACAGGCAGACTTTCTCCTTTTCGGATGCTGAAAATGTTGGAAAATTGCAGGCCGACTGGAAATAGAATAGGTGAGTGGAAACCTTGAAGACTATTGATGGTCTCTTCCAACTGCTCTTAAAGTTAGTGAGCAGGAATGTTTTCTCATCTCTTGGTGTAAATTAGCAGAGGAAACGTTTCTTTGATCTGAAGAACCCTAAGACCATTTGGACTAAAGTGTAAACGAGGTTCCGGAGTAAGATTGCATGTAAGAGTATCAGATAATAAACGTAATGAAAAGGCCCTTCCCCCAAATATCGGATAATCCGTTGCTGAGAAATAATTGGCCTGTCAGTGCACTATGCCATCTTATTTCCAGATATCAGTTTAATGTTTATGAAAACAGCGTATCTGCAGGAATGTCATCGCAAATTTGGTCAGTCCACTGGGTTTATAATTGTTCTATTTATGTTCATGTAAAACATGCTAATATTTTGCTAATTTGCCAAGATGATAACTCTGAGAAACTCCCCGGAAATGTATTTGCTGAATGTTGTCGCTGTTTCGGTTGCTGGTTTGGTTTCTGAAAAAGGTCTATTGTGTGTTGAATAGTGATTCAAATCGAAATATAGAAGTGCAGGTAATCACAGAGTACCTGCTTGCTCCTGAGAAGTGCCGGCACTCTCCAATTACATTGTATTGCAGCAGCAATGAGAAGTACACATACTCTCCCTTTTAAATTAAAGAAGCTCAGGTACTTCGTACCGGACAGTACCAGCCTATTTAAAGCACTGGTGTTGAGAATAAAAATCCATAATTCATATAGCCAGCCGAAGCGTGAAGTTAAACATAAAGTAAGTGTGCAGGTGCTAGGTATGTGAAAATATATTTTAGCATCGACTCCCTGACTGCTCAATTCCACTTAATGTTAGAGAATGTTAGAGGTGAATTGTGCAAATTCTTTACTCCTCCAGGCCCATCTTTTGTCCCACGTCCCACGTGAGAACATTGTGGGTAGCCCCACCCCATTATTTCTACTCACTATCCAAGCCAGAAACAACATAGCTTTCATTTCTGCTCATGATGTTATGCGTTACTATAAAACTTTTTTTATATATATTCATGTGCATTTGAAATGTGTGGTTAAGGTCTGACAGAATAACTTTGGTCCTTAAAATTATTTGGTAGCATTTTGAGAGGTTTGATTTATAGAGGGGCATAATTGTCTTCCTGCCCCAACTAGATGATACCTTTTCTCTCTACCTGAAAATTACATTCATGTATTTACAAGTATCTGCACTCAAATATTTCACCTGTCTCTGAAAACGAATTGTTGATAAATTATACTCTCTAAAATTAAGGGGAGAAAATGGTAGTTTTGTGACATGCACCATCGAGGTTACGAACACATGTAGCCCCATGCGGAGGTGTTGATCTTAATCTGAAAACAAAGTTAGGACTACAAGGAGATTAACTGCAAAGAGCTGCCTAGTTGGAGTACATGTGTACCGAATGGAGGTCATAGTATGTCCTCCTCTGCACTAACGAAATCAAAGAAAGTAATGGGTGCAAAGAATGACAAAAGAAGATACTTCTTGCAAAGAGAAAGGAGGTGGTTCGATACTTGTGCTTCTTAAGTACCTATGTAGCATTGGCAGAGAGCGGTACTATGGAACAGAACAAGCATGTTTTATTGCAGGACTGCTGTTCACTTTTTAGGGGGTATTTTGGGTGAGATCTGGTGATTTGTAGGTTGGATCAAGTTTCTATGGACTGCATACATACCGACATTTCAGAACAAGCATTTACAATGCAATGGTCTCGGCATTATTAAAAGGTAGAGCTATTGGCATTGCTCATGACATTTTTTTTTTAAAATCATAAATAAATGGCATTGTCCGATTGTGTGCGCGGGGAAGCAAGCACTCCCCCTAGACTTATGCTGCACCTGCTGTGTTAGAGGGAAGCTCACCAGCTACTGCCAAAGCTATGCTTTTGAACTGCTTGTGTTAGTCAATAGTGGTAAAGCCTACTCGCAATATAAAGCCCAAATTAATGATCTTTTGGAGTGCATGCTTTTAATGGCGCTCTCTACTGAAAATCCAATCTTCCAGGCTATGCAAATTGTCCTTTAAAATGTGGGGTCCACCTCTAGCAGAAACTGCAAGCACATCCTAGGCGCCAGAATTTCAGGATTTCACATACTTGCAGCTCAGGGCTGTAAATCGTGCGAAATCGACAACCTATTAATGGAACTTCTCTCACTCAGGCTCCGAGGCAGGTGAGGTGGAGAGTAGGTGAGGCGAGGCACAGGCTCCGAGGCAGGTGAGGTGGGGCTGAGGGGAGGCTAGAGGTACCCAAGACGTAGAGGGGTGGAACAGACTGAGGCAGGTGGGGTCCGAGGGCAGGAGAGGGGTGGGTGGAGGTAGAGGGGTGGTACAGACGGTGAGGCAGGCAAACACATGGCAGGAGCGGGGTGGGTGGAGGTACATGGTACGGTGGAAACTGTGAAGCAAGTGTATATAGGGTAAGATTTTTTGGGTGGAAGTAAAGGGGTGGGCCAGACAGTGAGGGTATATGAGGTCAGTTAAAAAAAAAGACAGCGCAAGCAAGACCTAAAAGACGTACAGCAACTTCATCACAGTCTGGCTTACTTCACTCAATCGAAAATCTCACGAATGTCAGACTTTACAATAATTAGTAGCATGAATGAAAAGAGCTGGGGGGAAAAGCTGTCACACTAAGCCAATGTAGCCCCCCCCATAAGGTCTAAAATCAAATATCACCTGCACATTGGTAATCTTACTATTGGTTACTTTCATACAAAACCACTCTCCCACAAACTGTTTCTCGGGCACACTGTAGACGCTGACGGCATTGTAACAGTGAGTCCAGCAAATAATTGTGTACCCAGCAAATGGTTATATATTATTAACCCCATGAAGAAATCTGTCTCATATTATAACTGCCAAACAAGATAAAGCAATCGTTCCAGGCACACGTTCAATTGACGTCCATTTGCTCGCTCCTACGACAGCAAAATTACATTTTAAAGCGAGAGCAGGATTATGCACGACTCTGACAAGATCCAGAGCCTATCACACTGCGTTTAGGCAACTTTGCCAATAAAAAAACGCCGCTTAAAATAATAAGCACTTGTCTCGGTCCAAGGTTTAGACACTGAACGGTCTCAAAGGTGCACGATCATTCATTTCACACCGCGGTCAAGATGTTTAATACCAGTTTCCGACGCTTATAACACGAGTGTGGACACTATCAGTGAGATCTTGATTTACTTTAACCAAATTTGTAACGTATGGTTTCTATTCATTTAATGCTATCATATGTGTCTACGTCACCTATGAGGACTTGGATAATCTAAATATTTCATATGAACTTTTTCGGCCGCATGTCGATAGTCCTCGTATAGGGTGGGGACTTAAAGATCAGCAGAGAGAGGCAAACGTGTGCTAAAAGCATTAGGATGTAATCATCCCCGAACGCAGTAGGGAGGAACAGACAGGCTGCCACTGCCTGCGAAGCTTGGGTGATTGGGAAGGCTACGGTCAAGATGAGGGAGGCTAAAGTCAGAGGAGATCTACTTGGACAGTGGTTACCTGTCCTCGTTCTTTCCTTTCTGTTTCTTCCCCATGGCGGCGGCGCTGTTGGCTTCTCGTGCTCTCTACCCGGCTTGCGCTATTATGGTTTGTGGTCTCTCTGCCCTCAACCCACGGCCCGGCACAGCCACACTGCACATATGGTAAGGAGGAAGCCGAAAACTGCGCATGAGCCTCAGCGTCTCCGGTGCGTGCTGATGACGGAACCGGGAATCCAGCGCTAGCTGAGACAGATAGAGCGTCCTCCGCTCAAATGCTGACCGCGGTGTATGCCCTACGCTGGAGCCCCGTTTCTTATGACTTTAGAAGATAAACCAGGCAGGGAAAGAACAGAAGGAACGAGCCGTGTGCACGTGCGCACCTAGCTCAGGTTTCGTCAAAATCCTGCGACAATGCGTGCGTGGTGCAAGTGCTGTGACAGTGTTTGAATTGAAACAGTAAAGGATCGAGGTCTCGAGATGACTAGATTGTGTCGCCATGTTTGGTGAGGCAAGTGCGCATACCATTTCCAACTAAATTGGGTTTTCTGTTAAGCCGTGGCAGGGCCGTTGTCTACAATTTGAACAGGTTAAAGTTGTGCAATACCAGTGCTGGCATAGTATACTGGGCAGCAGGTAACTGTTACACCTCCGAAAGCTTTTCACAGAGGTTGACGGCTGTGCCTGGCTTTTAAGAGCCTGCTTCTCTCCGTCACATGACACTGACCAACTCGAGATGAAGCTATAACAAGCATTATCATAACTCGTACCATGATGCGGGTATCTGCTCTGAAATGCACACACGAGCGGGAGGGGGGCGGGAAACACACACACGGACAGCAAAAATACACGGAGAGCGGGAGGGGGGGCGGGAAACAAACAGGGGGCGGGAAACACACACGGACAGCGAAAATACACGGCGAGCGGGAGGGGGGCGGGAAACAGACGCTCTGAAATGCACACACGAGCGGGAGGGGGCGGGAAACACACACACGGACAGCAAAAATACACGGAGAGCGGGAGGGGGCGGGAAACAAACAGGGGGCGGGAAACACACACACGGACAGCGAAAATACACGGCGAGCGGGAGGGGGGCGGGAAACAGACGCTCTGAAATGCACACACGAGCGGGAGGGGGCGGGAAACACACACACGGACAGCAAAAATACACGGAGAGCGGGAGGGGGCGGGAAACAAACAGGGGGCGGGAAACACACACACGGACAGCGAAAATACACGGAGAGCGGGAGGGGGGCGGGAAACAGACAGGGGGAAGAAGGCACGGAGGGAAACAGCCACGATCTTACCTTCACTGCGAAGGATCGAAAATGGCGGACACAAGCTCCGAGATTTTTTCAGATTTGGGGGCGTGGTTTTGATGTTCTGAGTGACGGACAACGTCACTGTCTAAAGAACATCAAAAATTACGCCCCCAAATCCGAAAAGGACGGAGCTTGTTTGGAGTGACGCATCTCTCCTCCAATGGCTGGCCTCCGTTTAGGAAGCCAGCCAATGAAGGAGAGATGGGGCACGGAGGCGGGACCTTCGCCGCTACTCAGACTCATTAAATCTCCGGCCTAAGACTGCGCAAGCGCAGCCTTTTAGGCCTTCGACCTAAAAAGTGAGAGATTTTGAGAAGAGAAAAAATCAGGGAGAATGTATTTTCCCATTGGCTGGAATTTTACATTCCAGCTAATAGGAAGAGGAGAGAAAGAAAAACACGCACCCCCCCCAGTCTGAAAATGACGGGCCTTTTCTGAGAGTCATTTCTGCTGGACCTCGCTACTTATGCATCACGACTGAGATGCGTTCTCTCACAAGGACAATGTGTAGCCTTCGCAGTTTCCTCCACCTTTTTCTAAGTCAGGGGGCCACCCACTTTATGTGCCTCAGTGTTTGAGTAGTGGCAGTGTCTCTCATCGTTTGCAATTCCGGTGGCTTCTACCCTGTCTCACTGGCGGCGGGTCACTCTTCCACTCAGGTTACTCTTAGCCTCATAGACCCCCCACCCAACTCAGATCATATCCAGGGGCCCTCGCACTGTATGCACCTCATTAGACAGGTTTTGGCAGTGTCCTTAATATATATGATGCTGTTCCATGCTGCACCGTCTCATAGCCTGAGTTGCGCTCCCCCCCCTCAGTTGATTTACCGCCCGAGGCCTGTTCCATCCAGGTTTCTGGCAAGGGGAGAGCTGTGGCAGGGAGTCATGTTGCAGATACCGTGCCCGCCGGGGGGCTCCCTAGACTCAGCATTCGTGTTGTACCTCTTAGCAATCCTGTGGCCCCAGTTCTGACCTGCGTTCAGGCGCCCGCTGCTTTGCCCCGCAGCACCTCCATGGGATCAGCCACACGAGTCAATCACTCGGGGAGACCGCACTGATGAAGGAGGTCGCTATCCCCGCTGGGCACACTTCTCTAGGTGAAAAGCCACTACTGCGCTCCCTCATCACTAGTGGGTCAAGTTCTGGGGTCCTGGGCGGCACTGGTGTTCCACTGTATAATGGCAAGCTGCGGGGGTAAGGAGGGGGTCGCCGCCTACTTGTAAATGTTGCTGCTGTCCTGGGGAGTCACATTCGTCACCGCGGCTCCCTCGCTAGGTCTTTGGATAGAGGCGGCCTCATGCCTTGTCGCCATTTTGTCTCCCGATTGCCGAGGAGTTCTTAAATTGATTACTCGGTCAGATGGCAGTGCAGACTAGCACCGGCATGGTCAGTGGCTGCACCGGGTGTTCTGATTTCAGGAACACTGCATTATGTGGGTGATGATTCGGTTTAGCACAGCTTTATGGATGATGTGTGCAGTGCTTCCACTGAGCTTCAGCTCCAAGAGGCCATTACAGTTGCTGGTCCGGCCACGTCCCCCAGAGGTCATCACTTATGAGATTGGGTCTACGCTTAAATTATGCAAGGGGCGGCCTACAACATTCAGTTTTGGGGCCCTGGGCTTATTTTTCATCATCGGACTTAGAGCAAGAAAGCGAAAAACAGAAAAGTAATTAAAAACAGACAATATAAAGAATCTGCAAGAGTGTGTGACTCTCTGTGTGTGTGTGTGGCTCTGTATGTGTGTGTGGCTCTGTGTGTGTGTGTGGCTCTGTGTGTGTGTGTGGCTCTGTGCGTGTGGGTGGCTCTGTGCGTGTGGGTGGCTCTGTGCGTGTGGGTGGCTCTGTGCGTGTGGGTGGCTCTGTGCGTGTGGGTGGCTCTGTGTGTGTGGGTGGCTCTGTATGTGTGTGTGGCTCTGTATGTGTGTGTGGCTCTGTTGGGTGTGTGGGGGGATATGTGTGTGTGGGGGGCTCTGTGTGTGTGTGTGGGGCTCTGTATGTGTGTGTGGGGCTCTGTGTGTGTGTGGGGGGTGCTCTGTGTGTGTGGGGGGGGCTCTGTGTGTGTGTGGGGCGCTCTGTGTGGGTGCAAATACAATAGGTCTCGCATTTGCGAGAGATTAAGCTATTGGCATTGTAATTGACAATGCCATTTATTTGTATGTTTTTAAAACATAAACAAAAATAATGTCATGAGCAATGCCAATAGCTCTAACTTTAACAAAGATGAGACCATTGCATTGTAAATGCTTGTTTTTACTATTTAAATGGACCATAGAGAAGCCAAAAGAAGGTACAAATCCATATAAGCTGCACCTCGGGCAGCTAGAAAGGAACACACAAAAAAGTTTGTATCTGTAATGAAGATTTCAGAAAAAAAGTTGCAGAAGAAAAATCTTGCGAGAAGTAGCTGAAATAATTCGAAAGAGCAGAACCCAAAATGTAAATTCCTTAGCACATGATAGCATTGCTTGTGTTCTAGTTCAGGGAGGAGCTGGCCTGGCAGTTCAGGTCGGACTGTTCCGATTGGAGCAGGGTCAAGACTGATATGCATATGGTTAGGTCTAAACTGAGTTCGCATGGTGAGCAAAAGAACAAAGGTTTGGAATGTTAGGCAGAGCGATTGCCAGTGGTTAGACTTATTGCAAGCATCCTCCCATCAACTTTTCTTTTGTGTTCATAGTTCAACTTGAAAGCAAACCAGAGTTCAATAGGAAGCTCAGAATTTAACAAATGAAAACATGATTTCCATGATGAGGGAACTCTTGCAGCCAATCATGTGCGGAGGGGATCTCTATGTATTCTTTTTGCACTCAAGAATCCCACTGAATGACCTGAGGATATTGGTGAAAACTCTTGGGGCAGAGTTGAAGCCCAAAAACACTAACCAGAGGAACTCAGTTGAAAGAGCAAGCCGAAACCTGAATAATAGCACCTTGTAGATCCATTCCAGACAACCAGGCTTCTTGTTTCAGAGAGTCTAAGACATTGTATTGTATTGTAATTGCAGTTATATAGCGCTTGTTACCCCTGATGGGGTTTTGATGTGCTTTTTTCCGCAAGTAGCGTACTACTTCGGAACCCATAAATGATTAGTGTTCAATTAGTATAGTGAAATATGAAAATTATTTGAGTGGTGGATAGGTTAGTCAGTTATTGCGATTCAAAAGGATAGCGGAGGGATAGATGAGGAAAAAAGGCTTGCATTTATATAGCGCTTGTATCCCTAATGGGGTGTTGAAGCGCTTTTTCGGCGAGTAGCACGCTACTCCGGAACCCATTAAAGGATTAGTGGTGAATTAGTATAGTGAAGTATGAAATTTGATAAGTGGGCATGTTAGTCTTATTTTGATTAAAAAAGATAGTGGAGGGACAGAAGAGTGAAGTGTTTTATCGATAGAGGTATAGAGTGAGAAATAGGCTAGTGCTTTGAAGAGAGTAGTAGAAAGAGGTTTGAGATGAGTTAGAGAGTTGAGGCAGAAGATACATTGAGAGAGGTATAGGGTGTGAAATAGGGTAGTGCATTGAATATGCTGAATTAGAAGAAAGTGATAAATATATAAATCCATAAGTACATGGAAAGTATATAGATGCATAGAGGAAGTAAATATATGTAGATAAAAGAGATTGATAGAGGAATATGGTGAATTCAGCAGCCCACATGTCTCGAACGGAATAAGCTACTTACCAGTATGCATCTGTTCTTTACATGTAGGGCTGCTGACCTTCATATCTGTGCATAGATCCCCGCCTAGTGTTGGGTCCGGATGATTGCACTTTGTTGTCCTGGAAGAGTCTTCGAAGTATCATGAGATAGGTGACTCCTCCCATGGACTACAGTGTGCATGGGCATCTTCTCCATCCTCAGATTTTTTTTCGCCATTGTGGCAGAGATGGAGATAGTAAAGAAAGAGATGGCCATGCAAAAGATAATGCTGTAGCTGCGACAGGCACCGGGGAGGAGGGCGGGCGATATGAATGTCAGCAGCCCTACATGCCAAGAACAGATGCATACTGGTAAGTAGCATATTCCGTTCGAGGCATGTGGGCTGCTGAATTCATATCTGTGCATAAACTGTATAGCAGTATATCCTCTAGCAGTGGCTACCTGTGCCAGCTGCAGCAGTTTGAAAAAGAGTTTTGAGGACAGCTTGGCCTACAGCAGCTTGCTGCTTTGCTTGCACGTCTACACAGTAGTGTTTTGTGAAAGTGTGCATGGTAGTCCATGTGGCTGCCTTACATATGTCTTCAAGAGGAATATTTCCTAGGAAAGCCATGGATGCCCCCATTTTTCTTATAGTGTGCGCTCTTGGGAGGACGGTTAAAGTGCGTTTAGCCTTTTGATAGCATATCTGAATGCATTTAACTATCAATCTGGCTATTCCTGACTTTGATATTGGATTCCCTTTATGTTGTGGTGCAAAAGCAACAAATAGTTGCATTGTTGTTCTAAATGATTTTGTTCTGTCCACATAGTAAAGTAGAGCTCTTTTTACATCTAGTGTGTGTAGGGCTCTATCGGCTACTAACTGTGGATTCTGGAAGAACACTGGCAGTTCTATAGATTGAATAATATGGAAATTTGATACTACTTTTGGCATGAACTTTGTGTTTGTTCGAAGAACTACTCTGTTAGCATGTACTTGCATGAAAGGTTCTTGAATAGTTAGTGCTTGTAATTCGCCAACTCGTCTGAGTGAGGTAATGGCAACCAAAAAAGCTACCTTCCACGTTAAGAATTGCAGTTCGCATGAGTGTAGAGGTTCGAAGGGTGGTCCCATAAGTCTGGTAAGTACTATATTTAGATTCCAGACTGGGGAAGGAGGGTGTCTTGGAGGGATCACCCTTTTAAGACCTTCCATATAAGCCTTGATTGCCGGTACTCTAAACAGTGAAAGGTGTTGCCTGTTTTGAAGGTACGCTGCTATAGCAGCTAGGTGTAGTCTTATTGAAGAGTATGCTAAGTTGCATCTTTGAAGATGCAGTAGGTAACATATAATGTTTTGTATGGAGGCATCTAATGGGTTGATTTGGTTATTGTTACAGTAAATAACACATCTTTTCCACTTTGCTGCATAGCATGCTCTTGAAGTTGTTCGTCTAGCCTCTTTGATAATGTTCATGCAGTCAGGAGGAAAATTAAGGTATCCAAACTCTAAGACTTCAGGATCCAGATTGCTAGGTTCATTTGATTGGGATCTGGGTGCCTGATTTCTCCATGGTTCTGAGTCAGAAGATGAGGTGCGAGGCGCAGCCTTTGATGAGGAACTACTGAAAGCTCCAGGAAGGTAGTGTACCATGGCTGTCTCGCCCATGTGGGAGATACTAGGATTAGCATGAGTGACTGTTGCCGCAGTTTGGTGCCACCAGCGGAAACAGCAATGCTGGGGGAAAAGCGTACGCAAATCTGCCCGACCAGTTCATCCATATCGCATTGCCCTGTGACAACGGATGTGGGAACCTGGCGGCAAAGTACTGGCATTTCGAGTTTTCTTTTGTGGCAAACAGGTCTATTTCTGGGTGACCCCACTTTTGGAAGAATGGTTGGAGAACTTTGGGGTGAATCTCCCATTCGTGCAGTTGTTGGCTGCGCCTGCTGAGCAGGTCTGCTATTTGATTGTCTTTCCCTGGAAGGTGTCCTGCTAGGAGAAAGATGTCTTTTGGAATTGCCCACTTCCATATGCACTGTGCCAGGTGGGACAGCTGTGGAGAGTGGGTTCCTCCCTGTTTCTGGATGTAGTACATTGCGGTCATGTTGTCCGTCCGGATCAACACGGTCTTGCTGCACAAGTACTTTTGGAAAGCTTTTAGGGCTAGGAATATCGCTAGCAACTCTAGTTGGTTGATATGCAGTTTCTTTTGTTTGTTTGTCCAGAGCCCTTCAACTGTGTAATGAAGGAGGTGGGCTCCCCAGCCTGTCAGTGATGCGTCCGCTGTTAGTACTAGTTGTGGAACCGGCTCTTGGAACAGTCGCCCCTTGGAAAGGTTTTGTGGGTTCCACCACTGCAGAGAGTAGTGAGCACGACTGTCCACCAACACTAGGTCTTTTAGTTGCCCTTGAGCCTGGTTCCATTGCCGTGCTAGGCATTCTTGTAATGGGCGCATTTGAAGTCTGGCATGGGGGACTATGAATATGCAGGATGCCATCATGCCTATGAGTTGCATGAAGACTCGAGCTGGCAGAGAGTGTTGTGGCTGAAATTTCTGAATGAGCTTCTGCATGCTGTGTATCCTCGCTGTGTTTGGGTATGCCTTTGCCAGTGATGTATTTATCGTGGCTCCCAGATATTGTTGTATGTGGGAAGGCTGCAGATGCGATTTGGGGTAGTTTATCGAGAAACCTAGGCTGTGCAGCAGCTGAAGGGTTTGGGACATGTGTTCTGCACATTGTTGGTACGATTTTGCTTGTATTAGCCAGTCGTCCAGATACGGGAACACGTGGATGTGTTGCCTCCTGAGGTGTGCTGCTACTGTCGCTAAGCATTTTGTAAACACTCTTGGAGCTGTGGTTACCCCGAAGGGGAGAACCTTGAACTGGTAGTGTTGACCTTCTATTGTGAACCTGAGATACTTTCTGTGAGCTGGATGAATGGGTATGTGAAAATACGCATCCTTGAGGTCCAATGTTGCTAGGAAGTCTCCTTGCTGCAGTAATGGAAGCACTTGCTGTAGTGTGATCATGTGGAAGTGCTCTGACAAAATGTATTGATTTAGAGATCTGAGGTCCAAAATTGGTCTGAAGGAACCGTCCTTCTTGGGAATAAGGAAGTATAGGGAGTATACTCCTGTCCCTTGATGTTGGAAAGGGACTGGCCCTATGGCCCCCTTTTCCAGCATGCATTTCACCTCTTGTTGTAGCAGGGTGATGTGTTCTTTGGACATAGGACGGTGCCTGGGTGGTATGTTTGGTGGGGTAGAAGTGACTTCCAGGCAATAACCATACTGGATAATTTGTCTTGCCCACCTGTCCGTGGTAATTGCGTTCCAGACAGGTAGGAACTGTTGGAGTCTGCCTCCGACCAGTGTTAGGTGGTCTGGAGGTAGCGTGATGAAGTCATTGTTTTGTGGCAATGGAGGCTCTGGTGTTATTGCCTCCACGTCCTCTTCCCTTATTATTGTTTCCTCTATAACCTCCTCTGTTGGAGTTTCTGGTAAAGGAACTTTGTGTGTTGCCTTTGTATGATGATGATGTCTGGGAAGTGTTGCCTTGTGTAGCTGCCCAGTATGAGGAGCGTCAAAAGGAACTTCTATGTTGCTGAAACTGCAATGCTCCCATTGACTTTGCGGTTTCTGTGTCCTTTTTCATTTTATCTAAATTGGTGTCTACAGCAGGGCCAAAGAGGAATTCTTGGTTGACTGGCTGAATAAGAATAGTGGACTGCACTTCATTCTTAAAGCCCGAAATACGCAGCCATGCATGTCGCCTTAATAGAACACTGGTGTTAATAGACTTGGCTGCGGTGTCTGCTGCATCAAGCGCACATTTGATGGAGGCGTTTGTGATGAACTTTCCCTCCTGTATGAGGTCATCAGCTTGAGCTTTAAAAGGCTCAGGTAAATGTTGCATTAAGCTTTCAAGCTGATCATAATGCGCCCTGTCATAACGAGCTATCAGGGCTTGTGTGTTGGCTATCCTCCATGAATTGGAGGCTTGTGCTGCTACCCTTTTACCTGAGGCCTCTAATATCTTTGATTCCTTATCAGGGGGAGGCGCTTCCCCCGTTGTCTGTGAGTTGGCCCTTTTGCGTGCATTAGCTACCACTAGTGAGTCTAATGGTAACTGCCCTCTGATGTAGGTAAGGTCTGTTGGGGCTGCCCTATACTTTTTTCAATCCTGGGATTGATTACCCGTGCCCTAGCTGTATCTTTAAAAATGTCAGGTGCGTGTTTTAGCACTCCCTTCAGCATGGGAAGTGTTCTGACACTTTTTTCTGATGTTGGGAAGGTGTCAAATAAGAAGTCTTCTTCGACAGGGTTGTTCTGCATATCTACATTGTGGTATAGTGCTGCCCTGTTTATTAATTGGTTGAATACAATGGTGTCATCAGTGGGTGAAGGCTTAGTTGGATAGGAGGAGACATCAGGGATGGGATGGGTGTTGTAAGGGTCAGTTGGCTCCTCCCATGGCACATTTTGTGGCTCAGGATCCTGAGGATATTCATAATCAGCCTGAGGATCCTCCCAAGTGTTACCCTCATTATCCCCATGTTGAGAAGGAGACGAAGGAGCAAAAGGAGTAGTAGGAATAATAGGATAGAAGGGAAGGAAGGGTCTAGATGGAGAGGTCCCTAAGTCCTTTTTCAATGGAATAGGGGAAAAAGAGTCAGTGTCTAGTAACCTCTTTTTCCTGCTTAGGATGGTGACTTTACCAGTCTCAGGATTAATGTAAATTTTTGCCTGGTCGTCTGCTTGGGTCAGGATGGAAGAGTTCTTCCTCCACTGTTCTTGGTGGTGACTCCTGTGGGTCGATACCACCTCCAGCCTCGACGATTCTTGGTGCCTTAGTGCTTTTTTTCGGCTCGGCCCCTTTTTTAGGGTCGGGCGTGTTTTTGGGTCGACCGTGTCCTTTTGTTCAACACTTTTCTTGTGCTAGACAGATTTCTTTGGTTGGCTGTCCTTTACCGAGTCGATGGTCTTTTTCGGATCGACTGCGGTTTTCGGAGCACCTGTCTTCGGGTCGATAGCCTTTTCCGGGCGGATTGTAAGCTTCGGGACGGCACCCTT
This sequence comes from Lissotriton vulgaris, assembly GCF_964263255.1. Lineage (NCBI taxonomy): Eukaryota > Metazoa > Chordata > Amphibia > Caudata > Salamandridae > Lissotriton > Lissotriton vulgaris. Next base: position 1,126,231,045 of record NC_141685.1, on the reverse strand, counting down.
TCGTCAGCGACCTTCTTTGGTTCGGTGACCTTTGGCTCAGCTTGCTTTTGGAAAGGGGCGACCACTCGGTCCCCCCGAACGTATGGTGGAGTACCCCGATCCCCCCGGGAAGCCATCTTGGGCGGGAGGCGAGTCTCGGCTGGTATGCCCGAAGCGGCGTAGCCGGGGCGTGCTTTTTCCCGCCCTAGAGTGGGTTGTCCTAGACACTGAAGCCGCCAGCCACGCCCCCGGAGGCGGGCGGAGGCGGGTTTACGCCCGCCCGAAGAAGGATAAAAGGAGCAACAAGCCAAGGAAGCATCCTCTTGTTCCTGTGCTCGGAAGCTGCACCTCCCCGCTGCACGTGAGCTCGAGACGGAACGAAGAGCCAATTTTGAGCGTTGTAATTTTGTCCTTGTTCTTTCAGATATCTTCGTTGGAGAATGCCGAGCAAGAAGGTCGGAAAGCGGGTCGGTACCGATCAGATGCTCCGCATGCTCGTAAAGGATATGGCCGAGATGAAGAAGCAGATGACGGCAATGAACGGGGCAGGAGGCCCGAAGCGCATCATCGGGCCAGCATTGCCGGGTGTAGTCCCCAGCGGTAGAGGCAAGAGGTCCAAGAGGGGGGCATCTGGGGGAGAGGCCCCGGTTCCCGATACACCGATTGAGGAGCCAATCTCGGTTCCGAAGGAGGGGCAACCGATCCCCGTCGTAGTCACCCCTGTGAACGGGGGGGATATGCCTCCCGAGTTGGCTGCACAACTGGCAGCGTGGTTGGGGAAAGATAGTGAGGGCACCACGGCAGATGACGCCAGGGCAGTAATGAGGCAACTGCGAGAATCTAGAGAGGCTGCGAAGGCATCATCTTCTGTTCCCCCACAGGTTCCGGTGGGTGAAACCGCAGCGGGCACGAGTTCGGCAGCGACTACAGCTTCTAATTTAGGTAAGCGGCTACTGCCGATTGCGGGGGAGGGGTCTGTACCCTCACGGAGGGAGAAAGTGGCCCAGCATATTCCAATTGAAGTCAAGGAAAAGATTTGGGCTGATAAGTATGTAAACATGTTTTCTTTGCTTACCGATCACTACGAGATCGAGCATGTGAAGAGTCAAAAAGAGTTTCTGCATCCGAGTGTTTGGCGCGCAAAGATGGCCGCCTTTAAGGTCGATGAGAACATAGGTACCTGGGGCAGAGCGTTTGGCATATTCACTTCAATTATGGGGGAACGAAGGCCTGAGTTGTTGACCGAGTTGCCCATATATCAGACACGTATCATGGAGTATTCTCAATCATATGAGGGCAATCAGTGGTTTTGCTATGATAATGTTTTTCGGAAGGCCAAGGAGCACAACCCAGCTTTGACCTGGGATTGTTACGATTCCATTTCTTGGCAAAAGATGGAGAATTCAGGCATGTTAAAGGCACCATTGTCGGGGGGTAGCGGGGGTGAGTTTTCCCGCCATTCGTCTGGGACGCCCTTTCGGACGGGGGCAGGTAACGAGCATCACTCGAAGCCGAGTGGCAACGCAGGTAAAAAGGGGATCTGTTGGAATTTTAATAGGGGAAAATGTACAAGGCCCCAGGGGTCATGCAAGTTTAGGCACGATTGTGGGGGGTGTGGACAGTCCTCGCATCCTGAGACCATGTGCAGAGCCAAAACGGGTGATAACGGTGGTAGGGGAAGCGCCAAACAGGTCTGAAATAGTCCGAGGGGCGCCTTTACCTACCCCGGTTGATACCATGGCAATGATTCCTTGGCTCAATGAATACCCGGATCATGTCTCCGCTGGGGTGTTGCGAGACGGGTTTTCGTATGGTTTCCGCATTCCAGTGGGGAATTTTCAGGATAAGGCACGTTGTAAGAACCAACTGTCGGTCCTCCAAAATACGGCGGTGGTACAGGTAAAGATTGGGAAAGAGGTGACTCGAGGGCGGGTTGCCGGACCATTCGATATACCACCAGTTGCTAACTTTGTTTGTTCCCCCTTAGGAGTGGTCCCAAAGAAGGACCCGGGTGAGTTTAGACTAATACATAATTTGTCAGCCCCACGAGGTCTTTCCGTGAATGATGCGATTGACCCGGAAGTGTGTTCGGTGCGGTACGCATCTTTCGATGAGGCCGTCGCCATGTTGAATCGCCTGGGGCCCGGAGCGCTGATGGCAAAATCAGACATCGAGTCAGCGTTCCGGTTGCTCCCGGTACACCCAGAGGATCAGCGTCTCCTTGGTTTTATGTTTCAGGGTCGCTATTACATGGATAAATGTATGCCAATGGGATGCTCCATATCTTGTGCTTATTTTGAAAAATTCAGTTGTTTTCTGCAATGGGTATTCACGAGAAAGACGGGTTTTCAGCATGTTATGCATTATCTTGATGATTTTCTGTTCCTGGGGGCAGCCGGGGATCCGGAATGTGCACAGGCTTTAAAAGAATTTTGTGGCCTGATGAGCCATTTTGGTGTGCCATTGGCACCAGGTAAGACTGTGGGGCCATCAACTTCGCTCGAGTTTCTTGGAATAGAGCTCGATTCAGAAGAAGGCTGCTTTCGGCTACCCAAGGAAAAGGTGGGGAAATTCAGGGCCTCCCTTGAAACATGTATTCGGGAAACTAAGGTGAACTTGCATCAATTGCAGCAAACTGTGGGTCAGTTGAATTTTGCCCTTAGAGTAATGCCAATGGCCCGCCCCTTTTCCCGCTCGGTTGCACAAGCCATGGTCGGTCTTAAAGAGGGACACCACCGCACGAGGCTCTCGGCAGAGATTCGCCAGGACATGCGCATTTGGTTGGCATTCCTGGCAGATTTCAATGGTCGAATTGTCTGGAACAAGCCGGCGGTGTCCTCCGAGGAGCTGGGGCTGTGGACAGATTCGGCGGGGAGTATAGGTTTTGGCGCCATATTCGGTAATCAATGGTCGGCCCAAAAATGGCCGTCATGGTGGCACGAGTGCGGGCTGACGAGTAACATTGCTTTTCTCGAACTTTTCCCTATTTTGGTGGCCCTGAAAACATGGCCTGAGGGGTTCCGGGATCACTCTGTGGTGTTCTGGTCTGATAACATGACCGTGGTTGAGTGTATCAATAGTCAGGCAGCACGATGCAAATGGATTCTGAGATTGCTCAAAGAAATTGTGTTATTGTGTATGCAATTGAATGTGCTCTTTAGGGCAAGACATGTGCCGGGGGTACTGAACCAAGCGGCTGATGCGCTTTCTCGTTTCCGTATGCAGGCCTTCTGGGGTTTTCTGCCCACAGCGGACCCGGTGGCGGCACCCTTTCCCGAAGCTCTCTGGTCTCTCGGTGCCCCGAACTACAAAACCTCGTGGGAGAGAATTTTGCACCCAGGACAAGGAAGGCATATGAAGGGGCGTTCCGTTCCTATTGGTCCTTTTTGGGTGCTGCTAGGGGGGAGCTTTGGGGCCAGGAAGAGTTTGTCGTAAAATTTTTGCTGTCTTTACATCAGGCAGGCAAATCAATAGCTACGGCCCAGAGGCATCGGGCCGCCATTTCCTTTATGGCAAGGGCTCATGGGATCCAGGACCCGACAGCGTCTTTCGTTGTGCAGAAAGCGCTACGTGGGTGGCAACGCCTTGAGGGTCGCAGAATGGATGAGAGGCACCCGATAGGTCTGGATAGGTTGGCCCTGTTATTATCCGTACTCCCTGCGACATGTTCATCCCAGTATGAAACAGTGTTATTCCGGGCCGCTTTTGCGTTAGCATTCCATGGGGCGATGCGGGTAAGCGAACTGGTGGCGAAGAACAAGCGGGATACGGTGGGAGGACTGTGCCGAGAGCACATTCAGGTTAAGGGGGAGACGATGATTGTTTCGTTTGTCAGGTCCAAGGCCGATCAGGGTCGATTGGGGATTGCGTAGTCATACATCGGATTCCCGGATCTCCCATGTGCCCTGTTGTTTGCGTAGAGGACTATTTAGCGCAGAGGGCGGCATCATGGGGGGGGACCTTGTTGAGACACGCTGATGCCACCCCACTGACGAGGTTTCAGTTCCAGCGGGTGCTTACAATGGCAATTTCGGCCACGGGCTTGAACCCCGGCGAGTTTGGGACCCATTCCTTTCGGATAGGGGCTGCTACTGAGGCTACAGCCAGGGGTCTGAGTGTAGAGAAAGTGAAACGATTGGGGCGTTGGTCCTTGAATTGTTACAAAAGGTATGTGCGGTTGCACATGTTGTGAAGCTGCTACCAAGTACTCACGCTTCTTGTTTTTGTTTGGTTTACAGTTTCGCAAGCTTACGAGGCGGGGCGGACTGTGCAGTCGACCCGACACCTGGGAACCAGCGGTCAAACATCACCGGCTGCGGAAAAAGTGGTGTGGGTCGTGGGCCACTCATACGTGAGGCGTGCCGCGGACGTATTCAAAGCAGGTGACATGATTCACATGGCTGGGGAATACGGGTACAGGGTGACCTTCTACGGAAGGGGCGGGCTCTGTATTGACCATTTTCAATCCTTTTTCGAGGGTTTGTTAGGGCGGACAAGGTCACCGCCATCTATAATCATAGTCCATCTTGGGGGCAACGATTTGGTGACCACTGGTAGACGACTTCTTCTCGAGGCGATACTTTCCACAGTAAGTTGGTTGGCGAGAAGGGTTCCAGGGTGCACAATTGCATGGTCCCATATGATTCCACGTAAGGTGTGGCGGGGGGCGAATTCGGTGTCTGCTATAAATCATTCGGTGAAGAAAGTCAATAACAAATTGGGTAGATTGTTTCGTTCAAATGCATTGCATTCTATTCCTCATGGGTGTATCAAGGGGGACAGTATGTATTTGGAGGATGGGGTCCATTTGTCCCGGGTGGGGAATGCGTTACTCATAGGAGACCTCATAGCTTGGTTAAAGAGTTTACAGCATGACCTTTAGGCAGGAGTTTTGTGGGGGGTCCGGATAGCCGGTCAACTATCCGGCCTGTGGCGGTAAGGTCATGATCGGTGAGCAGTAATTGGAAGATCCCTATGGTGGGGGCGTCACCCATTACGGATGGGAGCGCCCGGGGGGAGGTGGCCATTGGCCCCTCAACGGGGAGGCGGTCCCTTCTAAGGATGGGACGCCGAAAGGAAAGGGAAGGCGGTCAAGGCCCCTCCCTGGATAGGAGGGGCTACGGGCCCCTCCTGGGAATTTCCCGGGGCCAGGACATCTGCGACGGCAGATGTGGCAAGTTGTGTGGGGTGGGGAGGGGGGTTTACGCTACCTTTTAGACACCTCACACGAGTCCTCGGACGACCATAAAATGGCGTCGAGTTCATTGGGGCCCCCGTCAAGTCAAGGGAAATTGGTATGTGCACATGAGGTACAGCCCTCTGTGCGGTCGCCCCTCGCAAGTGGGGGGGTAATTCTGGTTTAGGGATCTGACACCGGTTACGACCTTGCCGTTGGCCCTTAACGTTAGGATGTACAATTTCAAGTTAAAATGTATTTGTAGGATGTTAGTTTCGGCTAGGAGAACCTTTGTATTAGAAATATGTTAAGGTTAGCCAAAACATCGTAATGTGGAAATGAAATTGTACATAATAGGAAACTGTTATTTTAATGTTTTGATTTTGTTTCATATTTTAATAAATACGGCCGGGAGGGTCACTCCCTCCCGCCTTCCAAAAGTTCAGAACTGTTTCCGGTTTCCCACCCTTGGGGATTGTGTTGAGAGGGGGTGGCGGGTATCTCAGCCATATGGAAAGGGGCGACCACTCGGTCCCCCCGAACGTATGGTGGAGTACCCCGATCCCCCCGGGAAGCCATCTTGGGCGGGAGGCGAGTCTCGGCTGGTATGCCCGAAGCGGCGTAGCCGGGGCGCGCTTTTTCCCGCCCTAGAGTGGGTTGTCCTAGACACTGAAGCCGCCAGCCACGCCCCCGGAGGCGGGTTTACGCCCGCCCGAAGAAGGATAAAAGGAGCAACAAGCCAAGGAAGCATCCTCTTGTTCCTGTGCTCGGAAGCTGCACCTCCCCGCTGCACGTGAGCTCGAGACGGAACGAAGAGCCAATTTTGACCCACCCACCAGCCCCTGGAGACAGCAAGTGGTTTTGAAATAAAGTTTTGATGTGGTAACTCTATTTCTTACAGGTTGTTGTGATTAAAGTGTGGTTTTAGTATGCAATAAAGTGAATGATTCCTTACAGTATGTTTTTCGGATAAAGTATTTTGCACCAGTGTTGATCATTGATGTTTCAATAGTCATATTTAAAGTGGTTATTGTTTTGTTTTGTAATTTAGTATTGCTAGTTAATGTCGTATTTATTTTGGTCGGGCGGTAAGGTCATGATCGGTGAGCAGTAATTGGAAGATCCCTATGGTGGGGGCGTCACCCATTACGGATGGGAGCGCCCGGGGGGAGGTGGCCATTGCCCCCTCAACGGGGAGGCGGTCCCTTCTAAGGATGGGACGCCGAAAGGAAAGGGAAGGCGGTCAAGGCCCCTCCCTGGATAGGAGGGGCTACGGGCCCCTCCTGGGAATTTCCCGGGGCCAGGACATCTGCGACGGCAGATGTGGTAAGTTGTGTGGGGTGGGGAGGGGGGTTTACGCTACCTTTTAGACACCTCACACGAGTCCTCGGACGACCATAAAATGGCGTCGAGTTCATTGGGGCCCCCGTCAAGTCAAGGGAAATTGGTATGTGCACATGAGGTACAGCCCTCTGTGCGGTCGCCCCTCGCAAGTGGGGGGGTAATTCTGGTTTAGGGATCTGACACCGGTTACGACCTTGCCGTTGGCCCTTAACGTTAGGATGTACAATTTCAAGTTAAAATGTATTTGTAGGATGTTAGTTTCGGCTAGGAGAACCTTTGTATTAGAAATATGTTAAGGTTAGCCAAAACATCGTAATGTGGAAATGAAATTGTACATAATAGGAAACTGTTATTTTAATGTTTTGATTTTGTTTCATATTTTAATAAATACGGCCGGGAGGGTCACTCCCTCCCGCCTTCCAAAAGTTCAGAACTGTTTCCGGTTTCCCATCCTTGGGGATTGTGTTGAGAGGGGGTGGCGGGTATCTCAGCCATATTTGGCTCGACGTCTCTTTTTGTGTCGGCGCCTTTTGGCTGCTAGTGTCTTTTCTGGGTTCGACGACCTGTTTGGGGTCGACGCCCTTCGGCTCGACTGCCTTTTTTGGGTCGACTGTTTTCTTGGGGTCGACGCTTTTAGGCTGCGCGGCCTTCTTTGGGTCGACGTTTTTATTCGAGGCGACGCTTTTGGGCTGTACGCTTTTGTTCGGGTCGACAGGTCTCGAGTCGACAACCTTCTTAGGTTCTGGAACCTTCTTCAGGATAGCGGTAATTGGCCCTGGGGTCTCTAAAGGCTTAGGTTTCAGTTTCAGAGCCGAGCCGGATGGCGGGCTGCCGAAGGTTTCTTTTGATCTTGGCTAAGGCCTTTTGGCGATGCCTCGACTTGAACCTTCGGTAACGGGGCAATTGGTGTCGGGGGCAGTGTACTCACGATTTGCCCGGGTTGGATCTCGTCATCGGAGTCCGAGTAGTCCTCGACGGTGACGATCTCTAGGTCCGAGTCTTGAGCTTCTGGAAGTTCCTACTCATCGTCAAAGATGTTGTCCGGTTCCGGTGCCTGTCGCTGCATCTCTTGCCTAGCGGCCCGTCGATTCCGTATGGTTTTCTTTGATTGAAACTGGGCGCAGGCCGGGCAGGTTTCTTCCTTATGGTCTGGAGAAAGGCACTTGTTGCATACTGAATGCTTGTCAGTATGCGGGAACTTGGGGTGGCATTGTGGGCACCTTTTAAACGGGCTCCTTTCCATCGACAGTAGGTCCACGTGGCGTAGAAAAGGCCCAACGGCCCGCGTCGACGACCGGATCGGGATGGAAAGCTTTATCGAGTCAAGAGGTACAGAGCGAGAACAATACCGTAGAAGTTGGAGGCCTTTTGGCCTCTAGAAAAGTTTTGTTTCGATTCCGAAGTTGGAGTGTAGGAATAACATCCGAACCCAATGGCGGAAAAAAACAATCAGGATGGAGAAGATGCCCATGCGCACTGTAGTCCAGGGGAGGAGTCGCCTATCTTGTGATACTTCGAAGACTCTTCCAGGACAACAAAGTGCAATCATCCGGACCCAACACTAGGCGGCGATCTATGCACAGATATGAATTCAGCAGCCCACATGCCTCAAATTAGGGTATTGCATTAAATATGCTTTTTTTGGGGTGAAAAGTAATCAATATATAGATCCAAGTTCATGGAAGGCATATAAATGCATAAAGGAAGTAAGTATATGTAGAATAAAGATGCATTAGATAAACTCTGGTTTTCAGGTGTTCTTAATTATTATTATTTTAAACATAATTATTCTACATGTTTATACCAAGCAATACACATATAAAGGTACATATCTATAGAACAAATAAATGCTTATATAAAAAGGGCTATCCTGTATATTACTGTTTGCATATGGTGCTTATGTGGGGAAGTGCCAATTCTTGAGTAGTTTTATGAAGATAAGGTGGTTGTTGATAGCTCTTATTTTGGGGGGTAAAGAGTTCCGTATTTTGGCTGCTTGAATAGAGAAGGATGTGCCACCTATGATGTTTTTCTTGAATCTTGGGATTTTGAGGCGAGGTGCCACTCTAGAGCGGAGGTTCCCATGTTGAATGCGTTTGGTGATTTTCTTCTTGATGAAGAGCTGTCCTATTCTATGTATCGCTTTGGTGTGGTACAAAGCAGCTTGAACGTGGGTCCTCTGGCAATCAGTAACCAATGAGGGCTTTCAAGGCAGGGGAAATGTGGTCTTGCGGTTTGATATGCAAGAGTAGTCTGGCAGGCGAGTTCTGAATCTGTTGTAGTCTTTTCATAGTCGTTAAAGGTCATCAGTGGTAGAGGCTGTTGGCATAATCGAGTTTGGACAGAACAAGGGAGATGGGAGCTTGGATCTTGTGCGGAAATCCCAAATGGGGGGAAGATTTGTCGCAGAGTTTTTATAGTAACAAAGCTTGATCGTGCTAGTTTGTCCACTTGGGCACTCATCGATAGCTCGAAGTACATGGTCATTCCGAGGTTTCTTCCTTCCTTCGATACTTTAGCCGGTGATCCCAGTTCATCAGGCCAGGCAGCAAGCAGGTCATAATGTTTCCAATCGCCACACGTGAGTATTTCCGTTTTGGAAGCATTCAATTTGAGATGGCTCCAAGTCATTCATTGATCCAAGGCTTTGAGACAACTGAAAATTGGCGAGTTTCCAATGTCTTTGGGGCATTCCAGATGAAGTATTTGCGTGTCATCTGCATAGTTATAGCACGTGAGGTGAAATTGATTGATCAGTACTCGTAATTACTTCATGTAGATGTTTAAAAGCATGGGTGAGATGTTAGAGTCTTGAGGGATCTCAGCTTTTGTGGAGTACAGTTTGGACGAGAAAGGTGGGGTATAGATGACATTAGTTCTGTTTTGAAGGTAGGATGTGATCCAGTCTAAAGAAGTCCCCTCTATGCAGGCTTCGTAGAGTCTTTGTACCAAAGTGTCATGGTTAACTGTGTCAAAGGCAGCCGAGAGGTCCAAGAGGAGTAGCGCAGCAACCCCGTTGCAGTCAACTGTGTTCTTCAGGTCATCCCAGATGGCAAGGAGGGCAGATGCTGTGCCTCTTCCCGGACAGAATCCTGTTTGGAAGTCTGAAAGTATGGCATTGTCTTCAATGAATTGTGACATCTGGGCGAACACTGCTCTTTCTATCAGTTTGCCCACGAAAGTCCCATTTGTAATGGGTCCGTAGTTGTCAGGGTTCAGCAGGTCCAAGTTTGTTTTCTTCAGTAAAGGGCATATATATGACTTTTTGATTTCTTTTGGAAATATTCCGGTAGTTAAGGAATCGTTGATGATACTTCTTACTGGAGTGGCAACAGAGGTTGTTAGAAGAATTGTCTTGAAAGTTTGCGGTGGAAATTGGCCAGAAGGGCTGCCGGCAGGCCTGCTTGCTTTGACTAGGTTCATACATTAATTGTGTGAAATGTGTTGGAAGGAACAGAGAGGCTGAGTTTGAGTATTCTTGGATTGTTGTTTTGTAAAAGGGTTAGTGCTGGTGCTTTATCCCTCTTTTAAGTATGAGTCCAATGTATTTGCTTTGTCCTTGTAATGATTTGCCAATATGTCTGTGAAGTCTTGAGTAACGGGGATGATTCCTTTTAGGCAATTTGGTTTACGAAATTCATGGAGTATTTTATAGAATTCTTTATTTGCACATTTAGCATTTTGAATACTGTCTGAATAGTACCTTTTCTTTGCTTTTTTGATAGCGGCCTTGTATAATCTGTTAATTTTCTGTAGGTGAAGTTTGTCTTGTTTGGTTTTTGTTTTGAGCCAGGCACATTGCAGCTTTCTAATTTGTAGTTTCGTGTATTTTATTTCTGTATTTCTCCAAGGTGCTTGTTTTCTTTTGTTCTGTTGTGTGGTTTTGAGTGGCACACATTTTGTGCTCTTCTTGCAGAGAGTGCCTGAAGTGGTATCAAGACCATGTGTCGGTATTTCCACTTTGCGGAACTATGAATAATAGCTTTCACCCTTCTCCGACAAGGGAACCGCCTCTATTGCGCTCAAATGATAGCTTCTGGACCTCTGTGATTCATGCTTTAGAAACTGGCAAATGAGATGTAGGTATGGGTAAAAAGAAGAGTTGAAACTAGTCAGACTCTCTGCACATAATAGTCAAGATCTTAAGACATTGCTGTGTGAGGTTAACGGTTCTCCACCATTATATGGGAAACTAATAGGGGAGAGGAGAGCGATTCACCTTGTCTATGAAGTCAGCATCCAACGTAAATCAATCGAATAATTATCTTGCTCCACCAGTGTCGGTGAATTGTAAGTTGGCAAAGACAATGGTACTTTTAAGTCAGCATACCATCAACTGGTACAGGGAATGTCATGACCAAGAAAGAGAGGACTGCACAATGCAAACAACTAACCAGAAAGGGAGAGTTTTTTTGGAGGAATAAATGGATGCCTCACTAGTATGCCATGTCTTAAAATCATGCTTTGAAAGATATTCTCTCTCATAGACGTCTGAAGCAATATCACTATTCTTCTTGCTAGAATGAAGGAGATCTGGGGGATACATTACTGACTCTGATCTAAAGTTCTAGCATTACTGGAAGGCTAAGAACAAAGTAAGATTGGGTGGATATCTACATTAGCTGTAATGGGCAATCCAGGCATGAGCTCAAGCTAATATCCAGCCGTCAACCTGAGTAAACCTGGCTTTAGCTTTCAATGGCACTCAGGCCTGAAATGTGATTATGGGCAAAGTCACAAAAGATTTTCAGCCTCTGAACCAGTGTGTTCTGGGCAAGGGAAGCACAAATAAGTCAATTACTCACACACACACACACAGTCAAAACCAATGTCAAACAAAATCAGTGCAGCTTTTAGGATTTGAAGATGGGAGGGACTGATTGTCAGTCTAGCAGTTTACAAACCATTTCAGTGTAACTAGAGTTCAGGAAATATTTGCAAATAAAGATCTGCTTTACATGAAAATCTGAAATCCACGCAGTAAACAATGTAGGTTAAGCTCTAAGGTCAGCCATATGCATATAAAAAGACCAAAGAGCTCATCGAAGAACTAAATCATGTATCTCACCTATCATACAAGTTAAAGCACCTTTAAACCAAACATTCAAAGAAAAACATTTAACAAGCCAGATATACAGCAAATGTCCTATACGTGTACAGAAAGCAACACTTAGGTCCTGGGATAGTGCAGAAAAACACAAGAGAATCCTCTTCCATCTTCTAAGAATCATCTAAACTAACGGATACATAAACAATGTCCCTCACTAAATGATAAGATTTAGCCAACATACAAAACAAAAAACAAGGAGTGAATAAGTTACTTAACTTCAAGCTTTTCTTAAGAATCGAATCCTTCACCTTCACAGCGATTCTTCGTCTCCAGGAGTCAGAATGGATCTGAATGTTATGAGGAATTCACTCGTCTGGATGCCATGCTGCTTCAGTAGACCCTATGGAGAATCACTGATACAGTGGTGCCATCAAAGCATTGCCCAAGCCTTCAGTTCTGCTTCATTTCTCCATCAGGACAGAACTAAACTGTGGAGTCCACTTGAAGTAAACAATTAGAAAAATCTTGGGCAAAGAACAAATACTTCCTTACAAGACAGGACAACACTGAAGGTATGTAATCTTGTTTTTCTCATAAATACTTGTTCCTGCAGAGTCATCACAGAGAAAAGTTCCCAGAGTAACAACCATGTCAGGAGGAGAGTCCAAGTAATATGAAGAGCAAACAAAAGGCAAACAAACATTAAACAATTACGGAAAGAGACTCACTTCTCCTAACATATTCTAGGAAGAACTGTTTGCGGATTAGTAAATGTATGAAGGGAATTCACAGTCCCTCAAAAATACCCCCCATTAAAATAAGAGAAAATCAAGTCATTGCCCACAGATGTCTAAAACAGAACCCCCTCTCAAGAGCTCAGAGGTAGCTCCTCTCCCTCTCTCAATGATTATTTACCCCTCGAGATTCCATTTATAGAACTACTTGATGCAGAGCACAACCCAATCTCAGATCATCTGGTTTATCACTACTCTACCTTTTCTCACTCCACAGAAGCTAATAAATAATTGGCCTTTACTAACAGCAGACTCAAAGATTTAAAAGAGCGTAGATGCTGAAAGAGAGGAGTTTCCATTAACCCACACTGGTAGGATCAAAGGTATGGGTGAAATACAGATTGTCACCTTGTTAGGAAGCTTGCAACAGTTCACTTGACCCGAGTCTGGAAGATTCCAATAAGATTGGTCCTTTTAAGGAAACCGTGAATATACAAACGTGGAAAAATAACAACAGGCTTCACAGACAGTTCAACTTACATGGAATGCAATATTGATAAAAAATGAAACCATTTAGGCAGTCTGAACCGACGATTGTTTAGAAACAACTAGCTTGTAGCAAGGGCGACCAGCAGGTCCCTGCCCAGAGGGAAAATTTCCAATTGGGGATCACAAATCATGCCATCAAAAGGGAGTTATCTGCAAAGCCAAAATGGACTACAAACTTTGAGCGCAGTCCCTCCTCCCTTTTTCAAAATACGATAATCGGGCAGTCCCTGGCAACTCGTAATTTATTGTTCAAGGTTGTAATATGCGGTTTGTAGTTGAACATAATTAAAAATATTTTTTAAATGGTGGTGATGTCCCAGAAACCCAAATATGACGCAAAATTGACACAGGCTAAAAACATTTGCATATGTGAACTAACAGATCATTTGTAAACACTGCCAAAAAGACTTTTTGAGTTGTGCCCTATTTTCAACAGATTTTTCAAACCACCCGTGGCAGCAACATTACATGTCTCAAAGGCCTGAAATAACCGTTTATGAGGCCCTCATCAGGTGCCTACACCACAAGTGTCCGCAGCGGGCAAAGTCATTCTCACCTGACATTGTCGTGCTTCTGGATGTAGATTTTATGGAACATCATGTCTTCCTTCTTGGTGTTAATGTCTTCCTTCATTTCCATGGCCACATGCTGGGGCAGCACCGAAAGGAGGAGACGCTCCTAGAAGGCGAGAGAGAACGGGTGGTAGAATGAGCCTGGTACAGCTTCTCCCAACATCTGCTCCAACACTCCCCAGCATACTAAAGAATCACCGTCAGAGGCTCTGCTTTTATCATCTAAACCATTACCAACCTAACCAAGTGCCCTCATTCACCGGCAGTGTCCTACAATCCTGCACTAGTAACCTCAGGAAAAAAGGTGTGTGAATAAAGTTAATTTTATCCCCGTTTACTGCTCTTCTGACTGCTGCAGCCCTGCTTCACCCTTTACTGGTGAGTGAGTATTCCCTTCCTCCCCTTTCCCTCTACTGGCTGCCGCCGTTTGTTCCACCTGCCCTAAACAGTACCTGCTGTTGGTTCTCCCTCTGAAGATGCAGCCGGGCCTGGATGTAGCCTCGAGTCTCTTGGAATGCTTGACGCTGCGACACCTCTGCTGGGTAGTGAGTGCAAATCCCAATAATGTTGGTGCAGAGAAATATCAGGACATTAGCACTAAGCTAAAAGAGAAGAGAACACATTGGATGAGCGGCAAAGCCAAGGACAGACGAGGCAGCAATTGTCCATCAACAAAATAATGAAAGAACAATATTCACAGATGATAAGGGGTATGGAACCTGCTAATAGGACCATACTGCTGCCAGGTTCAGGAGCTGTAGAGGGCACCGGCTGAGCCAAGGGAACCAGAAAAACACAACCAGTAAATTGGTCTAGTTAAAGTGAAAATGTTAAAACAACATCAAGTGAAAACCCCGAGTTCTGGGAAAATTTGCTTTTTTGTAAAGTAGTAAAAAGATTGGCAACTTGAGATCGTAAGAAGCAAGTAGGTGTGCAATGAGTGATGGTATTCAACGGTCATGGCACGAATCTTCAATAAACAATCAATTGAAAGGTAATTACATAACAAATGTTTCATAGAGTTTATTTGGATTCAAAGAGCAGGCATGAAATCAATGTTATCCTGTGAAATGATTAAAAATGTAAATAATAAATGCCAGAAGTATCGCCCAATAACCCGACTCAGATCGCGCAACGTAGGTCCACTACTATGCTTACAACTCAAACAAAAGGAAGGGTGAAAACTCTGGGGAAAAACGTACATCGATTTTCTTTATATTTCAAACTCATTAGTTTTGACATATAGCAGTAATATTGAATTACAACATTTAGCTTTTGTGCTTACTTTTGATTTGTATTAAAAAAATATATGTCAGTCCTGGAAAACAAACTAGCAATTAAAAAAGCGATCTTTGGGTCGTGGGTGCTTTCATGTCGAACTTGATCTGTTGGGGCTTACTAAAAGGCAGCTGTTTCTCGTGGACAGAGTTTAACAGTTGGATTTCTAAAATTAGGGTTGATTATGTTGTGATACTGACGAACTCTACTCGGAAGTGCAAACGTCTACAAACGTTGTACTGTAGGCCCAGCATTTTCACGCTCCAGCTTTGTGTATGTCATCTTAGTATGGTTTTAGTCTGATAATTTTCCTACATACATTCAAGCGCAGCGGTTACCTCATCCCACACTGGGCAAGCGGTGTGCTTTCTTCTGCATGTTTAGCCATGCTCTCACTTTTAGCCCATGCCTCTGTTCTCTTCCATTTTTAGGTCGAGCATTCAAGACCTCTTGTATATAGTTTAGTATCATACTTTACTATGTACTTTGTGGGCTCTGGAGATCAGCCCTAGGACTTGTCTGATTCTGCTTAGGGGCGTTTTTTCTGTTCAACTCCCGCTATTTAACTGTTTTGATGAAAACGACAAGCAGTTTATATTAAAAACAGAGCTTTGGACTATACCATTTCACGCTGAAAGGCAATATTTCTCTCCATGTGTTCCCATGCCTGGCGTGTCACGCAGTTTGGTGCTTACTTTCCCTCCAAGTTAAAGAACAGTAGATGTTTTACCACCCAAGCTAATGTGCTGCTTAGTTAAATACATATAAGGTCCCAAAGGCGAGACCGATTGCATTGCAAATGCTTGTTTCAATAGGGTAGGGTCTGTTACTTTTAAATGCATCACTATGGTTCTTCTAGCAAACACCATTGTTAGTTTAAGCTATCCATTTCCTGCTTGCTTTCTTTTCAAGGAGTGAGTAAACCTAGTAAACAATGATCAGGTCCCATTAAGCCCTTCCTGTTGAGGGTATTTTCTAAATGTGTGGTTACTCTACTCCAAAATCGAGTCACACTCAGGCTTTCCTAATCTAGGTGTAGAGAATCTCCCACTGAATCAGCACAAATGGGACAGGCCGGCCTGTTATATCCTGTTCTTCTACTTATTATTTTGGGCCTCAGATATGTTTAGCGCAAATTATTTAGCTGTGTGTATCTGAACCTTTTTGTGTCACCATGAGGATGTTTGAGAGCCCTCTTCCATTCATCGTAATGCAATTCTTTACTTAGCATACTCTTCCAATCTTCTCTAGACCTCGCTAGACTTTGTTTATCCAAGGAGACGAGGGATTTGTATAACCATGTCAGTCACTTTTGGCTGTTCCCTACTGTAACAAGCATTTACAATGCAATAGATCTCGCAATTACATTATTTTGAGCTATTGGCATTGAAAATGTCATTGTTTTTCCCCTTCTTGAAGCATTATTCAAATGGTGTAATGCAAAATGGCAATAGCTCACTTTATTGTAACTGCGAAATCTATTGTATTGCAGTTGTACTAGTGTGAGTTTTGTATTGTAAATGGTACTGGCTTTTGCTTTTATCAATGTGATTTTTTTTATCACATTAATCTAATGCATCAAAAATGTTAATATCTACTCATTTTGGAATAAGGACTCTGAGTGGATATTACATATAGCCATGTATTGATACTATGACTGCAGTTACATGAGTGAGATCACCAACACTGCAGATATAGGTGTGATATCATTATCACTGCATATATAGGTATGAGATCAGTATTCCTGCAGATATAGGTGTGTGATCATTATTTGTTTAGATAGGTGTGAGATTATTATCACTGCAGATCGAGGTGTGAGATCACCATTATTGCAGTTATAGATGTGAGATTACGGTCACTGCAGCTATAGGTGTGATGTTACCATTACTTCCGATATAGGTGTGAGATCATTATTACTGCAGATATAGGTGTGATATCACTGTCACTGCATATATAGGTCTTGTCACAACAAGAACATGAAAAACAGAATGGAAATGAATGCAAGTCCAGATGAGGCAAAACTGAAATCCTGACGTTTCATGTTTATCCGTTTATTGCAATTCGTTATGGGGTACACAGACTGTGTACCATCGCAAAGTGTGTAACACAGTAAATAGTCACCAAGAATAAATACGCTGCAAACGTCTAAAGGTTTTAGTTGCTGTCTGAGATGGCCAATAAATAATGGCTAACGGGGCGGCAGTCGGGGGGCGATTAAATATTAATCCATCGATGGAGTAAAACAACATTTTAAAAATAGCTGTTCCAACAGTATGCGATCCGCGGGGAGCCCAGGAAACGGGCAGAGACATGCCGCTCTAACTACGAAAATACCCCAAAACGGGCTAAAGGGGGGCGTTTAACTCTGCCCCTTCCCCTCGTCAAAGAAGCCATGTGCAAGAATGTGGCAAGGGGAGAGTGGGCATGGGTTCGGATAATACACACACCATGCAAAACAGAGTCCAAGTAGTGACAAACAACCCCCTTCACCCCCCCCCCCGATCCTGCAGAAGAAGCCCATTGTTCTCCACGCTGCAGTAAACAAGTTGCAGGGCCCTGCACTGGAGAAAGCCTGCACTGGAGCAAAACAACTTTGATTGGCAGTGATAGTATAGCGAGGAACTGAGGACCCCAGGACAAAGGAAGGCAGGGATTGGGACGGGAGTGACCAATGCGTCTAGAAACAAATAACTCACTATCAGCAGCTACACAATGCAACAATAGTGCATTCAATTTCTACTCGCTGCTGCAAGCACGCTCACTAAATCACTTTACTGCACCAAAAGCAACTCCCCTCATTCAGGAAGACACTCACCGTCCATCTTTAAGGACTTCTCAGCGCTCATTCAATGCAATGCAAGCCAACAAGGAAATAATGCAGAGCAGTGCAGCGCACCCACAAGCCCATCCATCCAATCATTTATTAATTCATAGAGAAACTATGATTTAGAGGCAACACTGCTGACAGTGGATCTGTGGAGCTGGGCTTAACCCACGCTGCGTGATCTTGGGTAAATTAATATGCAACTGTGCTTACTAACACATCACTGGAGGGGATGTGGGGGCGGGAAGGGGGGTCAGTAAAGGCCGTAAACCATTTTAGCGTCACATGAATTAAAATAAGACATTTATGTTGCAAAGATCTTAGGGCATGCCGCAAGCAGTTTCAAGACAGGCAGATAGACAGACAGACAGGCAGACAGACAGACAGACAAATCAACAGACAGACAAATCAATAGACAGAGAGAGAGAGAGATAGATAAACGAGTCAATTCAGTGTTTAATCCTCCAGAGTATAATGAATTGAATACTTTTACATCCTCTAATGCCAAAGTCTGTTCTATATTTCGAAATGCCAGTACCGCACTATGAGGTGCCATATACAATTTGCAGCTTTATTATTGTTATCATTATTGCTAGATTTGGTAGTAGTAGGATTACGCGCAGGATGTGTGACTGTGCGTCACGTTAGATGGCGCAGGGGTTCCAGTGCGTGGTAATGTGTGTATGGCAGAGTCTGTTTAAGGCTGCTGCAGTGTAGGTCATGACGCGTCTTGGCTCCTGTTAAGATTAAGGCTGGCAAGACCCACTAGTTCTACCGTTCACGAGCCGCTCAAGGGGCACCTCTTCTCACACAGTAAACTGCCCGCCCATACACTGCGTATGCAGCCATTTATAGTAAGAGTCCCGGAGACTGGCGGCAGTAATAGAAGCTTTCCACCCAGACTCAATATCCCCCACAAGCTGCAAGGTGTGTGGGGAGCCAGCATGGGGTGCAAATAAACGGAACTCACCCACAAACTCCTGGGAGGTGGACAGGAGGGAGGTTTGTACACAGCCGTTTCAACAACACCGCTCGTATACTTGCGTAAGATCCAGGGGTGCCTGGGGTTAAGTAGCTTTTAAAACACCAGTCCTACATGGTTTCCATAATGAAGAGCTGCCTTTCATATCGAACATTCACTACAAACGCGCCGCGCGCAGGGAACCCGCTTGGTCTGACACAGACGTGTGATGCATGGGAAGATTTAGAGCTTTCGTGGAAGACTGTTTAAAACGAGGGAAACACAGAGCAATATGCCTATAATCACTCCCAGTGCTTCTTTGTTAACGCCCGGTCTCCTTTTGGGATGACTCATTCGGACTGGATCCTTTGCTTCACAGCTTGTTTATATAAACCGCCTCCTTTAGAAAAGAAATTGCTTCATGACAGCCGTGAAGCAAACAATCCAGTCCGGATGGGCCGTCCCAAAAGGAGAAAGGGCAGTAACAAAGAAGCCTCATTTTCAATCAGAGGCCACCGTTTACCATAAACGATGATGACATCCAATAAAAATAAGGGGCGGGGCTTCGAGCCCTCTTCTGAAATCTCCTAACAATATGTCTCGCAGAGCGAGCAGCGCATGCACGCTGCAACGCTATGCGAGACCTAAAAGGAGAGGCATTACTTTGTGTGCCTGAGGCGCCATTGCATGCTGTCCCCGTTTCACCTGTCTGATTCTAAAACCTGCTCCGTAGGTTAGGAACTGGTTAGATGATATGCCTTTCTCTTCAGTTAAGAGTCTCCAAAGTCCTTAGTTTGCCTGGCCGCGAAACAATTCCCAACCTTGGTTATAACGCTATCATAGTCCAAGCGTTCATTCTTCGGGTACCAAGTACCTCACGCATGCGTGGAAGATCTGCTAGCAGCAAAACCGGAGTACACAGCAGCATTTTGTGCTGTTTGTGTGTCTGTTGCTCCACAGACATTTAAGTGCAATTCAGGGTAGTAGGGTGGGTTCTCTCAGCTTTTGCACCATTTAGTAGCCCTGCTACCAACAGGCTTGAGAGTTGTTTGGTCTGGACGCGTCTATTCCTTGTGGACTCACCCACTCTAGCGCACTCGCTACTACTACAACTGGGCAGCTATGGAATAGAGTTGAAAGTTAATGGCCCATAGGACTCCCCCATTACCAGCAACTGCAGCATTGACTAAGATCATCTTCTATCTGTCATTTCCCTATTGATCTATTAACGCCAGCCAGAGTCTTCCACCACTCAACACAAGGGATACGCCATCTCATTGCCGTGTCTAAGCCATCTCTCGTCCATTTTAAACATTCAAGTAAAAAGTTAATCCAAACAATAACATGCTCAAAAAGACCGGCCTAGAGCAGAGTAAATCTTGGTTTTAGAAACTGGACACATTTTGCTGCACAAGTTGTGTTTCTAAATCAAAACTGAAAAGTAAAGGTCCTATCAGCAGGTTGCGAAACTGAAAGAAACAGATCAAGTTAGAAAGAAGAGGGGTGCTACACAGGTGCACATACATCTGTTGTTCACGGCAGTCACACACCTCTCAATGAATCCTGGGGTCACACACACTCAAAAGGCAGTGTGTGCAGGACAATAAGACATTTTGCAGAGAGCAACGCTGTTGGAAATGGCCCTTTTTGCAGGGTTATCCCCAAATATTTTGCTTATTCCTCCTATTATTTCCCGACATGTTTGTGTTGGTTTTAGGACTCTGGACACTTTACCACTGCTAATCAGTGCTAAAGTGCATATGCTCTCTGAGTAAATTGTGTTATGGATTGGTGTTTCCATGATTGGATATTTGATTTACTTGTTAATCCCTAGTAAAGTGCACTAAGTGTGCCAGGGCCTGTAAATCAATTTCTACTAGTGGGCCTGCAGCGCTGATTGTGCTACCCACGTGAGTAGCCCTAAAAAGGTAACTCAGACCTGCCATTGAGTCTTTGTGCAGTTTGTAACTGCCATGTTGACTTGGCGATTGCACCCACTGGCCAGGCCCTAAACTTTCCCTTTTCTACATGTCAAACACCCCTAAGGTAGGCCCAAGGTACCTCTGTGGGCAGGGTGCAGTGTATGTGAAAGGTAGGACATGCCCCGGTGTGTGTGGCATGTGCTGATAGTGAATTATAGTCCTTTTCAATTTTCACTATGGCAAGGCGACCTGTTCCCCATAGGACAGAATGGAAAGTTTGTTTATAACATCTTATTAACATAATGGGCCCTGGGAACTAGGTAGGAAAATAAAATGTAGTATGCTTGAACTCAGAATCTAAAGATGCATCTATTAGTGAAGGTGATTTTTACGTTCTATGTTTGAAGGTACCACTTTTAGAAAGTAGGTATTTTGTTGCTCAGTTATCCCGTGAGCCTCTGATGGAATGTGGATTGCCTGTCTGGGTTATGGATGACAGAAAGGCTGGGGGAGCAGGAGGGGATCCAGATAGTCTAGGTAAGTCAGGAAAAGGCTGAATATACCTGGGCTGCGATGGGGGAAGAGGACGAGATTTCCCTGCACCTCAAAGGGCCTGGTCTGCCTCTGACAATGCAGTCTACACCCCCTGCCAGGAAATCACACCAGAGAAGGCAGAACTGGTTCTGGCTGGGCACAGACACCCTCTGCCTAGAGGGTTAAAGGATTTTTTGGATACAAATACTGAGGCCAAGACCCCTGAACTTTAGAATCAATCATTTTTTTTGTGTGGTAAAACATTGTAATACACAGCTCAGCTGCCTACATCAACTTGCCGGCAGAGCGTAATCTCTGGAAAGCTACACAGTGCACAGGTCTACAACCTGGAGGGCAACCCCGCGAAAGAGATTACGAACCTTAACAGCTGCCAAGCTAATGGCACAAAAACACTTTTAACAGATGGGAACAGACAAAGAAAAAAGATTAACACCCAACACCCCCCCCTTACCCCCCCACTCCCTCCCAGCTCTGCATCAGCCTCAAACTCCACCAACCACCTCCAAAATCCCCAGACCCATCTTGCCACTCCTCAGGTAACATCAACGGCCCCCCTAGGCTCCAAAGGAATGAGCTGCAGTATTTGTAGGTACTTCGGGCACGTGACCTCCCTCAGATCCTTAGAAAGGAGTTGCAGGAATGAACCTCATTACTTCACATATTCAGCGCCCTTCCCGTCCATGCCCAACGAGAGACGTTCCATAGCCAAGAGATGTGAAAGTCTTTGGATCCAATCCCGCGGGTCCGGTGCAGCCGAGGAGCCCCATTGCGCCAGAAGGACCTGCCGTGCCGCAAGCAGAGCTAATGCAATCTGCCTAGCCCTCAGCGAGCGCAGTGGAAAAGACTTAGGATGGGGGAGTCCCAACAGCTTGTGCTCAGGTGCCCGAGGGAATGTAATCTAGAAAGCATCATCCAGGTCATTGAGAACCGCCTTCCAATACCGCACCAACTTTGGGCAATGCCACAACTGATGCACCAAAGTACCCGGAAGGCCACACCCCCCCCAGCAGAGAATTGACTTCGCTACATCCCATGCCTTGATGCGCGCCGGGATATAATACCAATAAGTGGCCACCTTATAGGCAGACTCGGTACCTGCAGTGTTAGAGGCCTTGTGGTGTACGCAGTAAAAGGTGTGCTCCCATTCTTTACGTGTCAAGGGGCGCCCTAACTCTGTCTCCCAGCGAACCTGCGCCTTCGTACGCTGCTTCTTGGGATGCAACAGAATCATCGCATGTAGTTCAGATATGAACTTACGGTCATCCTTCTTGCAGACTAATCATCGTTCAAAGGTAGTCAAAGGGCGGGGCATGGATGCAAAGTTAGATGATTGGGTCACCCAGTGCGCCAATTGCGCATTATGAAAAGCATCAGACTCTGGTAGGTGTAAGTATTCCCTACACAATTGGGGGAAAGAGATCAGGCCTTCAAGGTCAAAGAGGGAGCCCGCCCTCTTATAGCCTTCCTCACGCCAGTGGTGGAAGACTGAAGACGCACACCCCGACGGAAAATCGGGGTTATCAACAATGGGAGTCATCGGGGAGAGAAATGTAGTCCAGCCCTTGCGCTGCGCCAACTGATCCCAGGCTTTCAAAGTCGGGGAGGTTACCGGGGAAGAATATAGGCCCCTATGCTTGCGCGGCATCCACAGCTCACGCCAAATGTTGCAGCCTGCTACTGTCTGGTCCATAAAGTTCCAGTGCTTGCTGGACAAGGGCCTATTCCACTCCGTGACATATCGGAGACAGGACGCTTGATAGTAAGCCGCCAGCAAGGGAAAGCCCAGCCTGCCTGCAGCTTTTGGTGTGGTGACGAGGGACAATGCAAGCCTTAACCGCTTGTTGCTCCATAAGAATTTATTAAGGAGCCCCTGCAGCTTCCGAAGAGTGCCCGGTGGGGGACTCAAAGGCAGCATTTGGAAAAGGTAGAGGACCCGCAGGAGAACTGTAATTTTCACTGCAGCCAACCGCCCATACCCGGCCAGGTTGAGGCGGGACCAGTCCGAGAGTGCTTGGTGGTTTGATCTACCAGCAGCCTATAATTAAGGGAGACTGTTTTAGCGATAGAGGAGGTCAGCCGGATACCCAGATATTGAATATCAGAGTGTACCCACTAAAAAGCGAAGTCCCGCTGCAGGTCTTGCACATCTGCGTCGGGTATGGAGATGCTAAGGATTTGCGATTTTGAAAAATTAACTTTGAAGCCCGCAACTTTTCCGAATTTGAGGAGTTTCGCCGATAGGTACCGCAGGGAGGAGTGAGGCTGAGTAAGCGACAGAATAACATCATCAGCATATAAGCTAATTTTGTGTGTGTCTGCACCAAACTTAATCCCTGCAATACCCACATTTAACCGGATGCGTTGGGCAAAAGGCTCCATATAGAGCATAAAAAGCAGCGGGGATAAGGGACATCTCTGCCGTGTCCCTCTAGTGATGGGAAAACGGGCTGATTTGCACCCATTCACTCGCACCGCCGCCTTGTGGGCCGCATAGAGGCACCAAACCCAACGCACAAAGTTGTCACCCATCTCCAAGGCCTACAGAACTGTGAACAGGTAATCCCAGTCCGCCCGATCGAAGCCCTTCTCCGCATCAATGGAAAGAAAACAGGCCTGGGCCTGGGACCAATGGACCAAATCCATGAGGTGAAGAAGCCGTTTGGTGTTATCCCCCCCTTGTCGCGTTGGGATAAAGCCTGCCTGGTCCGGCTCTATGATTCCGTCCATCAGGGGGCTGAGCCTCGCCGCCAGAATACTCGCAAAGAGTTTTGCATCGATTTTGAGGAGAGAGATCGGCCTATATGAGCCGCAGTCTTTAGGGTCTTTTCCCGGCTTAAGAATGACATAATCGCTGCCTCTGACATGGAGGGGGTCACCTATCCCGTATCGAGAAAGGAGTTGAATAGACGGGTTAAAGGAGGAGCCAGCTCCACACAGTAGGTTTTATAAAATCTGGCAGAGAAGCCATCCGGCCCCGGGGATTTAGCTACCTTCAGCCGAGCAATCGCAGATATGACCTCCTCTATGCGGATCGCGGAATCTAAAGCGTCCATCGATGTCTGGACAAGAGGCGTACTGGCGCAGGACGCCAAATAGTCCGCTATTCCCCCAGAGTCCACCCCCTCCTGTACAGGCCCTGATAGAACTGTCTAAAGGAGTCTACAATAAGGGCATCAGTGGAATGTTCAACTGCCTGAGGATCTCTAATGGCCTGTATGGCCATTAACTGAGCCCGTGCCCACAATCTATGCACCAACATCCTCCCTTCCTTTGTCCCCGCTGAGGTAAAATTTGAGTCGCAAGCGCGATAAGGCGTGTGCAGCTCTATCTAAATCAATGTTGTTCGACATGCGCCGTTTCATCTCCAACTCCCTCCACACTCTCGGGCCCACGTCCTCTTATGCATTGCTTCCAAGGCACCCACTTCCCTCTCTAACTCAGCACGCTTCTCTTTGCGTAATCTTGTATATGTTGCCGCAAGCGCAATAAACTGCCCCGCACCACTAGCTTCAGTGCCTCCCATACTGACGCTAGGGATGTGCCTTCCAGGTCATTATCTGCAAGATAATTAGTAATAGTATCCCGTATTCGCGTGACCACCGATTCTGAATGGAGCAGGGAGTCACGGAGGCGCCAGCCGGGCGGCGGCAGGCGCTGACCCCTGAACTTTAGAACTC
Source organism: Lissotriton vulgaris (assembly GCF_964263255.1). Classification (NCBI taxonomy): domain Eukaryota; kingdom Metazoa; phylum Chordata; class Amphibia; order Caudata; family Salamandridae; genus Lissotriton; species Lissotriton vulgaris. The sequence continues at coordinate 1,126,206,424 of NC_141685.1, read as the reverse complement.
TTTTGGATCAAGAAGACTGCCAAGAAGATGATCTGGAGAAGCTGTGAGGAGGGGGGACTACCGCTTTGCTGTCTTAGCCTGCAGTGGCTGCTTCTGTCTTGGGCAGTGAAAGAACTGGACTGGACTTTCTGCAATCTACTTTGGGAGTTTCTCCAAGGGCTTGAGGTAGAGCTTGCCCCCTGTTCATGAAGTCTCAGGAACAACAAAGACTTCAAGCTCTTATGCCTGCAGCACTGGGGACTGAGTGTTTTGTGCTGCAACAGAGGAAAAGTAACTCGACAACTTCTACGACGTCGCTGCCGACTCCGTGTCCTGATTGCACGGCAGAGTGCGCCGCAACGCAACGCGACCATGGTCTCACCGACGATGCCTACTGACGCCGCCACGAGCCGCTGCTTGCACCACGACCTGTGGGCACCGCACTCCGCACCGCCTTGCTTCACGCTGAAGCCTGGGCACCGCAGAGAGCACCGCTGCAATGCTGTACCACGACCCTGGTCTCACCAACTCCACCTGCGGACGCCGCCACTGCGCCGTTGCTCGCACTGCTACCTGTGGGCACCGCACTCCGCACTGCCTCACAATGACACCTTGGCCTCCCCGACAACGCCGCTCCACGCCGAAATAGACGCCGCTGCTTGCACTGTGGTAATAGGGTACCACTTGTAAAGGTACACAGCGCACCGCCCTCATCCCGCACCGCAGCCTTAGCCTACTGGCGCCGGCACCATCAACTCCAGTTCGTCAGCTGATGATAGTGTTTCATCAACAACAACGCCCCTGCTTGCACCGTGACCTGCCAGCACTGTGACGAGCACTGCCTTCATCTTGCACCGCGACCCTGGTCTAACCGACAACGCCATCAGATGCCGCTGCTCGCACCACGACCTGAGGGCACCGCACGGCCCACCGCTGCACTTCGCACTGCAGCACACGACGCCTGCCGACGCCAGCACTCCTGACTCAGAGAGATCGACCTGTAAAGCAAGTGACTTCGAGGGTCCAATAAGACTCCTGCACCGACCTCTGGAACCAATGCCTGCGGACGCCGTACTTTCGGAAGCTCAACAAGATGTCGCTTACGCCCTGCATTTCTAAAAGGTACTGTTTGCAGGTATTCCCGACACCGTAGCTGGTCCGCGACGTTGCAGTCAGCCAGAACTGACTTGAGTAGTGGTTTCTGCCTGGCTTTGGCACTTGCCCTAGCTTGCCAAAAACCCCATTTCTAACAAATGCAATCACAAAAGCGACTATTGCTGGAAGTTATCTTAAACTACAACTGCATAAGCAGGAAGAAAGCACATATTGGAGCACTCTATCACCAAATTCGAATTCAGCCTGGCGTCTAAAGCAAACTACAATTTCAGAGGAGACCTGGTGGGATGGAAATGCCCTCTGCATGGTTTTAAGAGTGAGCGAGCCCTGCTCTTAGCTTCTGAACAGCAAGTCTCTAGTATGTTGGCAATTTTGTGGCACCAGTATGTGGACTCTGTGGTCTAGAGGGAAACCCAAGCATACCTTCCTTGGACACAGGGCTACGGTCCTTGTGTTGGCAGACACATGCCTACCAGCATCGGATTGGGAAGGCGGGCAGTCAGGCATTGGCCGATGGGCTGGTGCCTAGGGGGCACCTGTGGGCCGGTTTTTGTCAACCGGCCAACAGAGCCTTATTGTCTTCCCCACCAGGCCACTGTAAAGGGGGGGGGCAGCATCATGAGCAAAGAGGTTCTGAGGGGGTTGCTTTCAGCAGCGTCGCTAGGCCAATATTGTTCTGTCCGCTGCAGACTTTATCTTGGCCTACAATGGGGCTGGTGCAGACACCCAGAAACAATGTCCCACTCCCCTGCTGTGGGCCATTATCACCTCGGCACCCCAGGAGCAGCAGCAGCAGCTCTGTGCTTTTCTTCACCCCTCCCCTGCCAGGCCATCAACCTGAAGCTACAGTTGGCTGGGCTGGAGTGAGTAAAGGAATGGCCTTGCAGAGGGCCTGTCGTTGGCACCTCGGCTACAGTGTCTTTCAGGCCTTGGTGGTGGGGTGGTGGGGTGGGGGTATGTTTCCATAAACCTCGCTGTGAAGCACCTTTCCCAGAGGAGAACATTTAGATAATGTAATGGCAGGGTCAGAGCTGCCGAATGTAGAACTATGGAAATAGGTTCAAGTCCCAGCCTAATCTCAACATCCTGTGATTCTGAGCAAATGACTTAATTGCACAAGGCCTAAAATAAAAATGATTTTGATCTTCTGTAATGTAACTGGTGTTCATATAATTGCGCCCATTGGCCAAGTTTATGCTATATAAAACTACAATAAAAAACATAACTTTCTGTTTGCTCATTTTTTAAGAATCTGCGAAGGCTGGAACTTAATAATGAGAGAGGATTCTTTATTCAATATTAAAAAAGTCTGTATTCCTTCTTAACATGCCTTTTCTTCCTGTGTTTAGCTTTAACTATTAGTCACAGATCATTAAAGAAGCTTTAGACCGCATTTAAAATGCTTTCACCTTACATTTACTGTTCAAACTTCAAAGTACATATCGATCAGGAGAGAAAATATCAGCTTTAGGTGTTTTTCTTCATTTTCTTACTGGCAAGGGCATTAAAATACTTTGCCTGCCAAAATGTACTGCTTCTAGTTTTCACCAATGTTTCTGGCTCTAAGAGCTTTAAAATACATAATTGATCAAATATTTCTCTAAAAATGAGCCAGATGAGACTAGCCAAATACTGTTTCATGAACGGGCGTGATCTAGGAATGTGAGCGACTTTTTTGGGAGTGCCCGGGATGAACTGTGATCCCAATACGACCCTGAGCCTGGCAGCATATTTTGTAACCCCAGAGGATTGCCTCTTCCCAGCACTGGCAAGTGCGTTATTGACCAAAGACCTAGAGATCTGGCGGAGTTCTGCAGCCGGGGCCTCTCACTACACTTTAAGTGCATAGCAAGTGCTCTCATCCTCCAACCGGCCTCAGAGCAATCAAAGTAGTGGCCGGCGGGGAGCAAGACATGCTATCTGGAGCAGAATGGGCCACAGCCTTCTCACTGCCAACCCATGACCGACTGAGCATCTATGGCCTCGAGAGAATCAGTCACCACCACCAGCAGTGCAATGTGCAACCAGTGCTGGGAGGCACCCCTGCGATCTTCTACCACCAGCGTCGTGCGACAGGGACACCGGAGCATGGGCTCCTGCAAGCACGTCTTCGCCTTTGGGTGGCACTAGTTTTGTATCCGGGCCTGAACCACACAGAGGACGGCGAATGCTTCCCCAGGGTGACCACAGATCAGCAACCTCCCGTACATCTAAGAGGCGGGCTGAATGTGTTGAACAACAGCAGGGATCTCACGACTTAAGATATCGCTTCTCCAACGAGTAACTCGGGAGCTACCAATAGCTCTCCAACTACCTATAAGTAGCTCTCCTGCATGCAGTCCAACTTGCTAAATTAGAAGCTTTTGCTTAGTTAATAAATATTTGTATACTAAAGCTTAAAATTATGTATTTCAGAAGAAAATGCTGCAACCATTTTACTCAAAATATCAGATCATGAGCTTTGAAAATGCAATTCTAAAATATATTCAAACGTGGTGTTGGGAACACTTAATAATAATATTACTTTGGTGTCAGAGGCATTGGAGCTATGATTGCTATGTATTACTCACATTGAGGTTTTCTGCATCGACAAAGCCTTTTCTTTTTACATCACGGCTAGCAATCTTGCATGATGCACTGAGGTGATTACAGATGGAAATCTTGCATATGGTCGCCACCAATGTGATTTTGCCTGACAGGATTACTATTACAACACTATTAATAGTAGCAAAGGATGATTTTAATTGAACATAAGTAGCTCGTATTACAAAAAAGGTTGGAGACCCCATTATGCTGCAACACACAAGCAAATCTGCAGTCACTGACATTGTTGAGAGCTCCAGGGTCAGCAAGTGACCTTTTTCTGATTCTAAAACTGTCAGCTAATGTGGACAAACGCAAGAGATTGACCTATGCGTCACAGGCACAGTAATCTGCTTGCATTCGCTGCTGTGAGCAGGTGACTTTCCTTCTGTATAGTGTCTTAAATGCCTTTCCTGCAGCATCGTAGTTACACCCGGTCTCCCTTGCATGTATCCTTTTTGGGTTGTATTGTGTAACCAGTACATGTAAGCAGTTTTTCTTTTCAAAGTAAAATCACCAGTCTGTAGATTCCTTATTAGCAACTATTGGGTTGAGTTCTGAGTCTCTAATCTCACACCACCACCCTAAACAAGTGTTGCACTGTTCACCATATTACCCTAGGGGTCTGCTCCATGCTCAGTTATCTGTGGTCATAGCAAGTCAGGCCCGGAACATCAGTGGTGGACTGACAGCCTCCTCATTTGAGGCCCAGTGACTCCTGTGTACTGCAGTACCCCGGAATGGGTTCTAACAAGGCCACTGTGTAAAAATGGGAAGACTTCAGTATACAAGTGTCTAAGTTTTAATGCTACAATATCCACTTGTTCTGGGAGAGCAGGCCTCACTAAGCTGACAATGTAGATTCATGAACTACCTGCAGTGCGTGTGTAAATACCAGCAGTGGAAGCCCCTCCACTAAGGCGGAGGAAAGTTGCCCCACTGCTTTTCACAGCGTACCTAAAGGAAAAATAAAATGATAACTCGATGCAGGGCAGGGTGGCGCTGCTCTGCTCACAGAGCAGGGGGGGAGTGGTGGGCAGTCTGTAAGTGTGCACAAATATTTGGCTAGCCTTCTTGGGCCGATCAAACAGTCATGGGCACTTTGCATGTTCTCAGCCTGGGTGGAGAACATGCCCAGGATCCCAGTCCACGGCTGTGAGCCGAACCACAGTGTTCCGAACAATCACAACACTGCATTGCAGAGCTGTGATTGGCTTAGGAGAGCCTTGGGGCTTCCTTTTCCAGCCAGATGCACAGAGACAAGGCGAGGAGGTACGTATAATTTTCTTTTTTCCCTTAATACTAAAGTTAGCGGCCCCAGTATACAGCTTCCAGAAAGCCCCAGTTACAAACAATAACACTCATCATAGCACAGTTTAGAAAACTGCCCCACATGGCACCCAGTGCAATGTGCTGTAGGAACCACCTACACACACAGGAGCATTTTCATAAAAACCCGGTCAGCAACTAGAGAGCGTTTTCACTACGCCCACATTAGCACCCTCGGCACAGCTACCATAAAGCATCAGTAACCCACACTCCAGCTCCTAGAATGTCCCACCTGGCACCCATTCCCTTTCCCATAATACTCAAGTTAACACCTGTAATACATAACAATGGCCCTAAGACATATGAATGCAACAGTGCTACCAACCAAATGGTTATTTATTCCAAACAATAAATCAAGAAAATGTTTCTTTATTAAAGCACTGTCTAACGGCGCAGTGGTTGTGAGTGAACAAAAACGTGCTTGGTTCTCTTTCATCAGTGAGCTAAAACTGGAATTTAATCCCATTTCTCTCCGAGGGCTTGCTTGGGGCAGGCAAGGGCGCCGCCAGCAGTACAACTACTCACAACAAGCCCTTGTGTTGCCAGCCTCACTGTCAGTCAAGTACCTCATTTGCATGTCGAAAGCACAGGTGTAGTCACCATGTGTTTTGACTATCTTAATAGCTCAATTGTCTGCTACATCTACTGTTACCAATTCTTTAAAATAGCGATTTTTTAAGCTGTTGTCCATGGACCACTAGGGGCAACCAACTCTGGGGATCCCCAACGGTTTGGACAATATGATATTAGCAAATTTATCAATTATATGCACATAAAGAAGTAAAATAGAAAATAAAACAATTTAAAACACCATCTCGATGCGAACAAATTTGAAATTGAAGGCTAAAAATTAAGTTGGCACTCTTTGATTTGTTTGTGGTCCCAACACAAGTACAGCAAACAGTAATATGAACAACTGGTGGCCTCAATTAACATACTAGTATACGCCAACCAAAAGAGGATGCACTAGAAGAGAACAAGAGAAAATATTATCTTCATGTCTAGCAGACTGCTTTATCTTTTAGAAAAAAATAGAAAAGATCCAACAATCCCACTAAAATTACAATTTCGATTTTTTAATTTTTGGGTTATCAATTAAAGAAAATAGTTCAAAATGTGTGCATTTGTTTGAGGTATACCTCTTTATGTAGATTGATGTATTTTCTTGACATTCAAATCGTAGAAATTGCTTAGGCCGGGGCCCCCAGCTTCTAATTGTGAGATCCACAGAAGTCAAAAGGTTAGGAATCACTGCTTGAAGATATACTTAGAGCGGGCTTTTGCTCCTCATAGAGAGGCATTTCTCATCCATTGATGCTACTGGGTGTTTGGTATGTCATCCCATCTTCTAGGGAGTACTTCCTTGGCAATGCATAAGGGACTACTTTACATTCAATTATCACATTATTTGTCGCATTCATTTCTTTATCTCCTATGGGCATTCTTTAGAGAAAAAACACGTTTTTCTACTTTCTTTTGTGCATTAGCAAAGCTAATGGGTCTGGTTTTAATGTGCTAAACACCATTTGGGTATGCAACTCAATCAAACAGCTATGTGCAAGCTTTTTTTTTAACCTGTAGCATGCATTGGCCCTCTCCCACTGAAGAGTCAGAGACAGACTGGCAGGACAAGAGATTCTGAAAACAGTCAGAAAGCAAGCTTTTTTTTTAACCTGTAGCATGCATTGGCCCTCTCCCACTGAAGAGTCAGAGACAGACTGGCAGGACAAGAGATTCTGAAAACAGTCAGAAAGACTATTTGCAAAGTCTGTAGGAGACATGTATTGTGATATTTCAGAGGAAGTACAAGCACATCGTGCCTTTTTAGTGTAGGTAGTTCCACACGGTAGTCACCTTCACTAATTTTTGGAACCAAGATTTAAGCCTTATTACGAGTTTGGAGGACCATGAGCTGCTGTACCCGCCGTCCAACCATCGCAAGCTCAGCAGTCTGACCACTGTATTACAAGATGGGCGGATTGCTATTGCTAAGACCGTGGCTGAACCCCCTACACCGCAGATTGCCAGGGTAACGGTCTGGGAAAAGCAGCTGCCATCAAGTGGTACAGAGGAGTTTTACCACCCTTCATATTACAGATTGGCTTTCTGACAAGCTGACCGTGGCGGTGGGACCACCAGCTTCAAGTCAGCAGACACTAAAGATTTAGGGTGCCTACTCACCCCTTTCCTGTTATTTCAGTCCAGAGTTTGACGTGGATCCCTTTCTTCAGGTCCCCCCGTTCACAGCAGCATCTTTACCCCAATGATACAATATACAGGTGAGTTATTCTTGCACCATATATCCAATGCCTGGACTACCCAGATATGGGCCAGACTCCAGCAATGGGTAGGAGGTATTTTTCCACATGTATCATGAATATGTGTGCATTGGAAACATATACAGTTGAAATGCTCACACAGGGATCGATACATACAGAAAACTAATCACCACCGCCACTAGATGTCTGCAGCCACACCACCGCCATTGTGGTAAACTCGTAATACAGTGGCTGTGGTCTTCTGGCGGATGCAGCATTTGGGTTGTCAGACTGCCAAACTCGTAATCAGGCCCTTATTCATCATCAGACGTCGACCCAGAGCAAAACCGAGAAAGGCAGGGAAGGGAAAAGGGAAGAGAAAGTTGGGGAAGAGAAAAAGCAGGGAGGAAAAAGAACCTGCAAATTTATATGAAGAGAGAATAGTAAGGTGGAGGTAGATTAAGAGCCTTGGTATTCGGCAGCCCCAGCATTCGGCAGACTTAGGCACCTTTGTGTGTGTTCTTTTCTTTTTGTTTTTATAAATAAAGCACCGCGGACATGCCAAGTAAACTATTTTCCATTTCTTTACGGTGGGCTCAAGACTTTTGTTCGAAAGGGTCCCAAAAAAGGGGAAATAATAACTTGGCTCCTGTTTTCAGGCCCTCTCCTCTAATATTTGGGTGAAAATACACTCTAGGCTGCATACTTGTGTGGGTCACGTTGAGCCAGCAGACAATGCATGTCCTTGTTAGCGTTGCTGATTGTCCCCGATCAAAAACAAAAATGACCAATTCTATGAAAAATATCTTATACTCATGCCAAAATGTAACCAATTTTAGTGTGATATTTTTCCTCTTTTTAATGTTTATCACTTTTATACCCCTAGGGTCGGACAGCAAGAAACAAAATGTCAAATTAATTAAATAAATGATATATAGGATCACTTTAAAAAGAAGATACAAGAGATTCAGTGGCGTAACAAAACTTGAGGGGGCCCCCTGCAAAGTACATGACGGGCACCTGGACCCTTTCAGGAGCTCTCAGGCCAGAGGCCCTCCTGGAACGGGGGTTGCGGGACTAATGTCACCCCACTGGAAAGATTACGGACAGGTGTGAAGCAGCTGAGGAGGCACACAGGTGACTCTAAAGCAGTACACCGATACTCAAAGAATGGCCTGGAGGCTGCCTACGGTCCTCTTGACCTTTATATGCAGCCCCCCTGTTGAACAGCAGCACTAGCTGCTGAGCACTAATATTAAAAAAAAAATGTTAAATAAACGGGCAAGCATTTATTAAACTGCAAATACATGCTTGCCTGTTCATTCACCATGTTTTTAGACCTCCTTACACAATCCCTGATCCACCCAGACCCTCTACCGCCACGCTGCTGCCATCAGTGCGGCCCTCGGTCACACCACAGACAGTACTTTGCGGTCCCTGGGCAAATGTTTGTGAGTACCCATGCTCTAGAGATACCAGAATGATATGTCTAAAGCACAAGGTGAAAATGCATCTTCTATAGCTTTGAAGCAAGTTATGAGTGCACAGAAGCAAGTTGTAATAATAACCAGAAACCCAAAGGAGAATAAATGGTAAGAGAAGATGAACCTTCACTTTAGGAGGTTTACGGTATCTAGGTCACGCGGTGATTCATCTACAGACCAGGTTCACATGCAGCAAGGCACGCAAAAAGTGTGTGCTGAACGCCATGTGGTTGCAAAGCAGAATGTGCCACAAGAAAAATGGAGGGGACGATTTTACAGATTATATTTGGTGCAAGTTGCAATACACCAGGCTGTGCATGAGTCCAAGAATTAACTTAGTTTTTTATGCTTAAGCTAAAGGAAGTTATCTAGTAACTTGAAAGTTTACCCATACACCCAGTTTAAACAATATGGAAGAGCTTTTTTTTTTTTTTTTTTTGAAAAACCTTTATTTGTAGAAAAAGTACACCGCTATTCAGCCATACATCCCGGAGGCCAGGCAGCATTGCGATTACAGGGAGGCTCGTGTACAAAACAGTGCGCAAAAGCAATCAGGTTTAATTTTTCAAGAACTAACAACTTGGAAAGGAGAACCAAAGAGTAACAAGGCCCCGGAAGGCCAACAGAAAAAGAAGTGCCTGGGCACGAAGGAAATTATAGGAGAAAGAAAGAAGAAGAGAAGTGGCCGAGGACAGTACATAAGTATTTGAGGGGGGCGTAGTGGGAAGGGGTCAGGGGCCGCACATCCAACACAACTCAGAACATCAATTGCAGCCGTAAGGTATGGGGGAGTATCGCACCAGGATGTTCCGTCCGGAACCACGGGAAGGGTTACAGTCTATGGGGAGGACTGGACGTCTAAGTCCGGCTCGAGCGGGGGTTCGCACAAATCGCCCCGATAAGAATTCCAGGCTCCCCACACTAATCGCCACATTTTGGGCTTGCCCCTGGCCACATACACCGTTTTCTCCCGCAGCATGCACCAGTCCATGTTGGTCTTCCAGAGGTTAAGGGAGGGGGGAGCGGGCGCACCCCACTTCTGGGCAATGTCCCTCTTGGCCACCATGTTGCCTAAGGTGACCCATCGGGTCTGGGCCACGCTGTAGTCATTCGGACACCACACATTTAGGAGGCAACGGCGTGCCTCGGCCGGCAGGGCCACACCAGTCACCTCCTCCATCACCTCATGCACTCGCCTCCAGTACCGGGCCACACCAGGACACTCCCAGATGATGTGCAGGAAGGTAGCGAGCGCACCACAACCCCGCCGACACAGGCCATCCGTGGAAAGCCCCATATGGATGAGCCTGGGGCCGGTGACATACACTCTATGTAAGATTTTCAGCTGGACCAGCCGTAACCGCGCCGATATGGCCACCTCCCTAGGGGAGGAGGCAGCCGACTGCCATTCCTCCTCGTCCATTTCTATGCCATCATTCACCCAGTGCATCCTCAGACGTTCAAGCAAGTCCACCCGCACGTTGATCAGTTTTTTATAAGTCAGGGAAATGGCGCTGTCCGGCATGTGGCCGTCCAGCACCCGATCCTCCAGGGGCGATGACTCAGGGATAGCACCACCGTCGGATACGTGGGGGGAGAGGGCATGGCTGAGCTGGGCGTGTCGGAAATATTCCGTTGACGCCAGCTGGTACTCGAGTTGTAGCGTGGCGAACGACTTGATCCTGCCCCGTGCAACCATGTCTCCAACTTTAGATATTCCGATGGTGTCCCATCGGTCAAAACCCTTGGTCTTCCACAGTTTCCCCAACACGTCCGAATCATACAGGGGAGTGGCCAGAGTGATCTTGTCCTTCCAGCCAAGGGTGTCGGTGACCGCGCGCCACACGTGCACCATCGTTCTGGTGGGCCCCGTCAACCTGCGGTCCAACGACCTGGAGTAAAGAGCTCTGTAATAGTTTCCGTCGTTAACTAGCCACCGGTCTACAGCATAGCCCGGACTTACCGCAGGACCATAGAGGCCGTGGTTAACCGCTGCTAGTTGGGATGCCCAATAATATCTCCGCATATCCGGCAGTGCAATACCACCGTCATAGCAGGGAATAGTCAATTTGAGCAATGAGATCCTCGGGCGCCCATCCCACAGCAGCGCCCGCTGTAAGGATTCGATCGCACCGAAGTACTTGGTCGGGACCGGGTCTTGGGAGTTCTGCAGAGCGTATAGGAAACGAGGCAACGCCATCATTTTGAACAGCGCAGCCCTGCCCATCAAAGAGATAGGCAGTTTCTTCCAAATCTCGACATCCCTCCGTAAGCGCTCGAGCGGTGGCAGAAGATTACGTGCATACCGAGCGCGGGGGTCGCGTGACACGTAGATGCCCAAGTACCGGAAGCCCTGTTGGGCTACCTGAATCGAGCATCCACGGGGGAGGCGCGGAGTATCTCCACACAATGTGTACAGTGAGGATTTAGACCAATTAATCACCAGTCCCGAATACGACCCAAAGGTACCCAGCAGGTCAAAAACCACGATAAGCGAGCGACAAGGGGAGGTGAGGTAAAGAAGGATGTCATCCGCGTACAGCGACACTCGGTCCTCAACCCCAGGCGACCACGTGATTCCCGAAACATCGGGGTGTGTTCTAATCTTTGCCGCCAGGGGCTCCAGTGCCAGTGCAAATAAGAGCGGCGAGAGCGGGCAGCCCTGCCTGGTGCCCCTGTGCAACGTAAAGGAGGCCGAAAGTCTGCCATTAACAGCCACATTAGCCAGCGGCGCAGAGTATAGCAGTCGGACCCATCCAATGTAGGACGGCCCGAAGCCCAGTTTGGCTAGGACTGCCCACAAGTAGTTCCACTCTAGGGAATCGAACGCCATAGTAGCGTCAAGCGAGGCTAGTACCGCCGGATCGCGAAGCAAATGGGCGCGCGCCATAACTGCATGGAGCCTCCGTAGGTTAAGCGCCGTGTTCCGGTGCGGTATGAACCCGGACTGGTCCGGATGTACCAAATCCGCGATCACGCCCACCAGCCGGTTGGCCAACAATTTCGCCAAGATCTTGGGTTCGGCATTTAACAGCGAAATGGGCCTGTAGGACCGGGACAAATTCCGCGGTTTCCCTTCCTTGTGGATCACCACAATGGTGGCGAGTCTCTGGTCCGGGGGAAGTTCACCCTGCTCGCGGGCCTCGAGGAACATTTTACGTAGCGGTGCGGCCAGCGCGTCAGCCCTTAGTTTATACAATTCGACCGGGATCCCGTTAGGACCCGGCGCTTTGCCGGAGCGTAGTGAGCGAATCGCCAGGGCAACCTCATCATCAGTCAGATCTCGATCCATGTCCTCACGTTCAAGATCAGAGAGGCAGGGGAGGTCAATTTCATCCAGAAAGGAGGCCGAAGCAGATTCCGGGAGGGGAGTCGCGGAGGTATAAACCCCCTCAAAATATTCAGCGAAGGACCCGGCTATAGCCGCCGGGTCCGTCAAGGTTAAACCGTCTTCACCCGTCAGTTCCGGGACGACCCGGGACGCCAAGTCCCGCTTATCCAACCAGGCCAGGAGCTTGCCGGCCTTGTCACCGGAATCGTAAATCCTGCCCTGCTGTTCCCTACTTAAGGCCTTCGCTGCGTCAGTGGCGGTGGCCCGGAGTTCGGATTGTTTAAGCGAGATGGCATGGACCAGGTCGGAAGCCGGACCCAATTCCAGCCGGGCGTTCAAGTCTGCGAGATCAGTCTCCAGCCGCACCACGTCCTCGTCGCGGCGGCGGCGTGCCTCCGCTATCAGGGAGAAGGCCTCGCCCCGAAGAACAGTCTTGAAGGCCTCCCAGAGGGAGACTGCGGAGGCAACGGAGCCGGTATTTTCGGCAAAGTACCGGTCCATAGACTTGGTCAGGAGAGATCGGGTCTTCGGGTCGCGAAAGTACCACGGGTTAATGGGGGCAACACGCGAGGATGCGGGGACCTGGAAGTCAAACGAGACCCAGACCGGAGAGTGGTCCGAAATACCTCGAGCCAGGAGACGCGCGGTGGAAACAGACTGTGCCTGGGCCGCCGGGGCCAGGACATAGTCCAGTCTAGAAAAGCTACCGTGAGCACCCGAGAAGAAGGAGTACTGTCGCTGAGCGGGGTGTAGCAGACGCCAGCAATCAATCATCCCCATGGAACACACAAAATCAGGCATCCAAGACTGGGAAGGGCGAAGGTCCCTAGAGGGAAAGCGGTCCAGATCCCCTGAGACAACCGAGTTGAAATCCCCACCCACCAGCAACAATCCCTCGGGAAGATCTAAAATGGCGCCACCCAGGTCCCTGAATGTAGTCTCCTGCAACCCCGGGGGAACATAAACCGAAACCAAAACCAGTGTGCGGCCCTCCCATCTGCCCACCAGTGCAACATATCTGCCTCTGTCGTCAGCCCGCACAGACTCCACCTCCAACGGAAGGGACGCACGCACCATGATGCCCACCCCCCTGGAGCCCGAAGTGAAACCCGCATGTGCCACCATTTTGTAACCCCGTCTATTCAAGGCCTTGCAAGCATGTCCCACCAAGTGGGTCTCCTGTAGGAATATTACATCCGGCGAGCAACGCTTAAGCATTTGTAATACCACGCCCCTCTTTATACGATCCCCCAACCCGTTTACATTCCAGCTCAGCAAATGAAGTAATTTACCCCCCATCATCAAGGACGCATCGCGTCCCCCCCCCCGCCCACCTCAGCGCCCAATGCAACAAAATGACATACCAAAAGTTCCTCAGCCAGAATAAGAGGCAAAACAGAGAGAAAGTACAAAAAAACACACCCCAACTACCCACCACCCTGCACCCCTGCATCAGACTAGAATCCACCCCAACTAGCAGTGTGCCTGTCGCCCCTTAACTAAACCTACAAAAAGCCCACGAAGGAGAAAGGAGGCATCCCATCCCCCCCCCGTCATCCCCCATATCAATAACAAAATGAGTCAATGAAAGCAACAATGTCAAAAGCCTAAGCACCTCACGGCTTCCCCGGTCTCAGAAGACAAGTAACCAAGTAATCATTCCTGTGCTGCCGCGCCTCCGGTGGTTTCCTCCGTCTGGTCGGTCGATTCAGGCCGTTCCTGGGGCAGGGTGTCGAGCCAGTGTCCCACGTCGTCAGGAAAGTCGAAGAAGAAAGTCCGGTGGTCTCGTTCAATGCGAAGCTTGGCAGGATAGAGCATAGAGTACCGCAGGCCCATTTCCCTAAGTCTCCGCTTCACCCCGGTGAAACTCTGCCGCTGTTTCTGAACGGCCTGGGTGAAGTCCGGGAAGAAGTTCACTTCAGAGTTCTGGAAGTGGAGAGGGCCCGCGGTCCTCGACGCCTGCAGGATAGCGTCTCTATCCCTATAATTGAACAGCCTCGCGATGATGGGGCGTGGGGTAGCCCCCGATTTAGGCGGCCCACCAGGGATCCTGTGGGCTCGCTCTACCGAGAAGAACTTGCTCAGGCCCCCGGGTTGTAAGTTTTTCACCACCAGTTCTTCCACGAAGAGTTCAGTTGAGTCCTCCTCGGCCTTTTCCGGTACTCCGGTGATGCGAACATTTTGGCGCCGCGCGCGGCCTTCGAACTCGTCCAGCCGTCGCGCCAGCACGCCATTAGCCATTTTCAAATTGCGCACCTCCGTCTGGATGTCAGATACATCCGTGACCAGGCTGGACGTCTTAAGGTCCAAAGATTTCACCCGGTCATTAGTTTTCCCGAGGTCCGTCCTGATGAGGTTAAGTTCAATTTTCAGGGAGTCGACCTTGTTGGACAGCTCCTCGCGAAGTGTGTGCACCTCCGTCCTCACCCCCGATATCGCGCCCATGACGTCCCTTAGCGTTATCTCGGAGTCATCCGGCGACTCATCCCTCCTCGGGTCTCTCGTGCGGACCACCTGCATCGGTGACCCCTTAGACTGGGAGAAGCGCTCGGGAATAGTAGACTGGGACTGAGATGGCTTCCTGGTAATCCGCTGAGTCTTGCCCGCATCCGAGCCACCCTTGCCCGCCATGTTGGCAATCACGGGACGGGGGGAAATACCAGGGGCGAGAGAGTCCAGCGGGGTACGTCCAGTGCACACCACAAGGTTAGCAAGGTCCAGAATCAAGAACGTCCAGCAAGGCGATCGGAGCTCAGGAACTCCCTGCGGGTCTGAGAGGCTCTGGCTGGGAGAAACTCCGTAGGGACACCGCTGCTACCCACCCCGGTACAAGCGACGCGGGAGGAGCCTCCGGGAGTCGTCGACACAACTAAGGCTAGGAATGTCCAATTTTCATTCCGAAAGCGGGTGCCGCATCAGGCCTGGCTTAACAACCGATTCCCACCATCGTGGGACAGGATAGGATGCAGGATTAATTCGGAAGATCGGGAGGTCTTCGGAGCTCCGAGCTCACGCGGCCATCTTGGTTGGCAGCGAAGCTCCTCCATGGAAGAGCTTTTTATGTAAAGTATCCAAATCTTTATTTAGAATTGAAGGTGTGAATGGGTAGAAGGACTAATAATAAAGCAATGGGTGGATAAACATAAATAATTTTCAGCGGAAACCTCATTTTAGTCCTGTAAACATCAACAGATTAGATTGCCTGATGAACAGATACACAATACTTCATTAAGCCTCACACCAGAAGTTATAGCAACGAAATATCGGCTGGACGATCCGAAATCGGTTGTGTGAGTGGCTGTATGGATCAGTGAGTGGGTATGTGAGTGCTTATATGGGTCTGTGAATGGGTGAGTGGGAGTTAATGTTATGAGCTGTTCTATGGGGTGTGAGTGGGTGTGTGAGTGGTTCTGTGGATGATGTCATTTGAGATGTAATCAGTGATGTCACTGACCATGTCATGAGTGATGTAATATGTAAGGTCATAAGCAGAGTATTGTGGGGGTGTAAGTTATAGTTAGCTCAGGTTACTATAACTGCTGAATTTCTATGGTTTTGTACGATTGAAATCTGAGCCTAACTATTACGTCCCTGTAACCTTTATTTTTTTCAGAGAATATATATCCATATCTATATATCTATATCTATAGCTATATATCTATAGATATATATCTATTGCTATAGATATATATCTATAGCTATAGATATATATATAGCTATAGATATAGATCTATAGCTATAGATATAATATAAAGAGGAAGAACGCCCTGTCAGAGCACATGATATCCCGGAAACAAAATCAGTAATTAATTTGGGCACCATAGATTTGTCCAAAGCGGAAACACAATTGCTCTGCCTAGGGTTAAGTTTCTGCCCAGAATCTTAAATATACAAGAACACGGGCTGATGTCTATCAGTTCATCTGGAAATTGAAGCTCAAGAAATTACATCTACAAAAATAAACAATAGAGCAACATAAAAAATCCTACAAGTGAGATTGAAACCCCAGGATTATTGGTCTCAGATCTTGGCCTGTATCAGGATATGTGTCAATTGGCTCTGGGGGATGAGGCCAATATACAGGAAATATCCACTCAGAGGACAGAAGAAACCAGAAACACCCTTCAAATTAAAATCCAAATTTGTCCCATTGGCAGGGCATGATGGTCTGGATACTTTTAGTGAACATGTGGTAGCACAAATTAAAAAACTGACCCACGCAAACAATAGAACAAGGAAAAAATATTCAAATGAGGAAAGAAAATATAATCAATCGATTTTAAAACTGCAGCAGGAAGAACTGATAAGGAATTCAGACAAGGGCGGGAACGTCGTCCTGTGGCTATTCAAGTGTAAGCAGTGCTCTGGGCCCTACCGATGGGCTCTGTGGACTTGGAACAAACAAACCCTCCCCCCAACTACATGTCCCCAACAAAAACCGCCTGAAAAAAAACAGGCAAACCATGTTCAAATTGTCCTTCATCCTCAGATGATCGGAAAGGTGGTATAATGGGGTAATCCATGAAACTCTCAACAGCTCCCCCTCCCGCCGACGACCCCTGCCATGAATAAAAAAAAGATAGGCCAGCAAGTATAAGTAATGCACATAAATTAGCCAGTCTGGGGAGGGTTAGTGTCCGAGGCAGCCGCCTCAACCGCATCTCTCTGGCCCTCTGCGATCACTGCCGCTGGAGGCTTCTTCACCCGTCACTGACCTTGCATACGCCACCGGGGCTTGGAATCGTCTGTATCCCCCACCCGACTCACTGCCCCCTGGTCCTCCGCAGGTGGCTTAATGCCCAACAATCGGCAGGCCTCAGAAACTGAACGCAGCTGGTGCAGTTTGTTCTCTAATTTAAAGACCAGGCGAAATGGGTGGCCCCAGCTATAAGAAATGTTCTCCTGCTTTAGATGGGCCGTAACAGGCCTAAAGAGCCTGCGCTTTTGCAAAATGAGAGCTGAGAGATCTTGAAAAAGGACCGTTGATTGCCCTTGAAACGTCAATGGATGCATCTGCCTTGCCCTCTGTAGGAACTCTTCCTTCGTGCAAAAGTCCTCTATACAGACCAGAATGTCAGGAGGGGGCGCCGAAGCGGCACGCAAAGCCCCCGCGCGGTGAGCTCTATCTAAACGCAGCTCTGAGTCCAGCGGGCGCCCCAATATATGATTGAAGAGTTCCCTTGTATAGCGAAACAGGTCTTTTGTCTCCTTGTTCAACGGCACATTGCGAATCCTTATGTTATGCCGCCGTGAGCGGTTCTCCAGATCCTCCAGATGCGTCTGGAGATCCACCTGCTGATCGTGGAGCCTGACGATTTCTTGTTGCAGAGCCGCTAGTTCAGTGTCTGTGTTATCGCTCTTTGTTTCTAGCTCAGCGACCCTTTCCCCAATGCAGTCCACGTCCTGCGGACCTCCCGGATTTTACTTGTGAATTCCTTTTTCAGGGTATGAATGTCCTCCCTCAGGGACGTGAACAACACCGACGATGCCTGTTTTGTGGCGGATGCCATGGCGTCCCGCTGCTGGCTCTCTTGGACCTTAGCATAAAGATCCTATATCTGCGTCCCCTGGAAGTGGACATCGCCCACCCCCGACGCCACTGCTCTCCTCAGACCAGGCCTCTATCCAACGTACAGCCACCCAGTAGGCCCACCAACCTTGTCTCCCGCCGGCCCTCCAGGCCCCTGTCTTGCCGGTGTCCTTCCGTCACTGAGGTGCCAGGCCGAGTCGCCCACCTTACTCTCGGAGCGTCGAGATTGCCAGTACTCTCCCCCTTAGTGAAATCACTGTACCGCAGCACTATCTGGGAGGCCACGACAGACCCGCTGGGTGGCTTCAGGCCCACTCTTCTCTTGAGGCGTCGCTAGGGCCACAGCAGCTCCTTCAATCACCGGTCCCCCACAACAGAGCGTCGATTCCACTACACCCACACTTCCGCTCTGTGGCTTGGGTCCAAATTGCACCCACTCCTCAGTTAGGGCCCACCGCTGTCCTCTGTCACACACTTGCTTCCATCTACCGGGCCCCTAGCTTCAGACACAGCGCAATAACCTAGGGATACTCAGTCCAGTCCATATTGCACCAGACTCGCCTTCGCCTCCCGCCGGAGCCACACCAGCCAAGGCCATACCTGAGTACACTCGAGTCACTGCCCCAGGGCCGGCTCCCAGCGGGGGCCCTCCTTCAGCCGATCGCGGCCCAGTGCTCTCTTCCTGTAGCAGCCACCTCCACACTCCACCCTGGTCGATTCCGCCTGGCCAATCGGCACCACCACTTCTCAGGCGCAGGCCCTTCGATCCCCGCCGCTTCTGGGTTGCTCCAGTCGCAGTCCCAGCAATGATGAAACCAGCCGGGGCCACCCTCGCCTTGCAGACGGTCACAAACTCACACCGCTGCAGGGTCGCCGCTACCGTCTCCAGCGGGCCCCCACCTCACGCCGCAGAGCCGTCCCGGCATTCACTTGATTCTGGCGCCAGAGGCCGCGGCGGCGGCAGTCTCAAAATGGTGGCACCGCTACTGCCAAGGTCCGTACTGTGAATGCAAGCAGCCTCCTCCCAGCCGGCCGCGATCCCCCGACATCCGAAACCGGCTCGGACCACTGGTAATATCTGCTCCGGTCACCGCCTGCACTGCTGCCGCCACCTCCGATCGGGAACCCCGACCGAGCCGCACCGCCTCTTCAGGACTCCACGACTAGGTCGCTGATTAGGCTCTCCCGGGTGTTAGGCTGAGACCCAGAAGCCCCCACCGCTTCTAACAAACGCTCCGGGGCCCCCTCCAGACAAAACGCCTCCTCTGCTGCTGCCATCAGACGCTGTAACGGCCCGGAGGCCGGTGCTGTGTGGGCCGGTGCGGGAGCTCCGGAGCTTTCCGTACACTCATGCCGTCATCTTGGCCACGCCCCCCTTTTAAGGGTATTTTAAAGGTTTTTTAAATGCTAGTTTCTAACTATGCCTACAGAGGTAGGACATGTGAATAAAGAAGAAAAAATGCACGGAAAGAAGCAAAAGAAATGCCGAAAGAAGCAACAGAAGTCCACAAAGACGAAGAAAAGTGCAGGAAGAAGCAAGATGTGCAGAAGGAACGTAAGTTGAGGGATTAAGTCCCCTTGAATCCTGAGGGTCCCTGGGGTCCAACTAGCCCATCAGGCACCTCCAGTAAGCGCCACAGAGCTGCGTTGCAGAAAGGTGTAAAAAGGGGCGTGGCCTTGCCCACCTCTCTGCAACGCAGCGCAGTGGCACTTACTGGAGGTACCTGGTGGGGTTGGTGGCACCCAGGGACCCTCAGGATTATAGAGGAATTAATTCCCCAACTTAAAAAGTGTCACAGAGCGTGTTTGCACACATGTCACTTCAGACCCCGCCCCCTCTCATCACCACTGTGCAAAAGTGTCCTGTGGCGCGTTTTAAGTTGGGGGATTAAGTCCCCTTGAATCCGGGGGGTCCCTGGGGTCCAACTAACCCGCCAGGTACCTCCAGTAAGCACCACAGAGCGGCATTGCAGACAGGTGTAAAAAGGGGCATGGCCTGGACCACCTCTCTGCAACACAGCCCTGTGGTGCTTACTGGAGGTACCTGGTGGGCTAGTTGGCCCCCAGGGATCCCCAGTATTGAAGGGGAATTAATTCCCTAACTTAAAACGCGCACAGGGCATGTTTGCAGTGCTGCGGGGGGCCTCTGACACGATCGTGTGCGTTTTGTAATTATCTTTTAGACGAAGGAGTGCTGTGTGGCCCCCTTCTTTTTACTTTTTTGGGGCCCAAGGGACCCCATCCCCCACGGCCTGAGCCCCATTAAAAAATATATATATATATTAACGGGAAGGGGGCTGTGTGGGCCCCCACTCCCGTGGACAATTCCGGCCCTGGGGACCCCATCCCCCAGGGCATTGCTATTTTTTTTTTATTATGGAGGGGGCTGCTTGGCCCCGCTCCTGAGGCCTCTATTGGCTCCGGGGACCCCCTCCCCCGGGTGAGCCTTTATTTATTTATATTTTCTTCTTTGAGAGGGGGCCACGTGGCACCCCTCCCGGGCCACTTCTAGCCCCGGGGACCCCATCCCCGGGGCCTGGCCATTGCTTTTTTATTTATTTGTTTTTCGGAGGGGCTCCTCAGGCCAATTATAGCCCCGGGGGCCCCATCCCCTGGGCCGGCCTGCCTGTTTTTATTTTTTTGTAGGGGAGGGGGCTGCGTGGCTCCCCTCCCGAGCCACTTCTGGCCCCGGGGATCGCATCCCCCGGGGCCAGCCCTATCCGTTGGGGGACCCCAATTCCCCCATGGTCCCACCAGCTCCCTGCCTCCTGCAGGAGCCGGCATTGCTTTTCCCCTTATGGAAAAGCGATTCTGCTTTGCTTCACTGAAGCGAAAGCAGGTTTCCCTGTTCTCGCTTCAATGAAGCAAAGCAGTTCGCAATGACAGGGTGGGAGCCGCCCAGCTCCCACCCTGTCATTGCAAACAGCAGTGTCCTGGGGGTGGGCACCCCGGCACACTGCAGGAGCCGGCCCTGGGGGGTGGCAGTCCCCAGGGCCATCACGGGCTCCAAGAGGGGGGCCACCTATTGCACAGCCCCGGGGATGTGGTGGTCCCTGGGGCTCGGGGTCTGTTACGGACCCCAGAATTTGAATATTAGTGCCCGGGGAGGTGGCGGTCCAAAGGCATGTGGGGGGCTCGAGCCATTAAAAAAATAAAAGCCCCGGGGGTTGCGGTCCCCGGGGCAGCAGGGGCCCGTGTGCCCCGGCAAAATAATTAATGAAAGCCCTGGGGGGTGGCGGTCCCCGGGGCTTGGTGAGGCCCCCCCACACATTAAAAATAAGAAGCCCCAGGTGGTGCTGATCCCCGGGGCTGTGGGAGGGGCGTGTTCCCCCGCAAGTATTTATGGAAAGCCCGCGGGGGCCTCCCTGGGCCCCTGCTATTACATTTTCGCATGCCCCCGGGACTTGGCCCACCCGGGTGTTGACAGCCAATTAGAATAAAGCTCTTGGTCGGGAGGGTCCGCGGATCCTCCGTGCCTCTAAATATCCAAACTTTTTTTTCTTTCTCAGGAACTACCTAACGGATTTACACCATTTAAAAAAGGGCGCTTTCTGAACCAAGCACTACCTTTTTGCCAAATTTGGTGTAATTTCGTTTAGCAGTTCGAGCTGTAGCCGTCTCTAACGTTTCCTATGAAAAATAACATGGAGAAAACACGTTTTGGGAACCCCTTTTTTCCTCGCAACATGCTTGGCGAATCACCCCAAAACTTTCAGGATAGGAGCTGACCGGAGAAGGGCCACAAGTTTTGAAAATTTCACGAAGATTCATGAACCGGCGCCAAAGTTCTTGGGAAAACAAAAAATGCTATTCCTATGAAAACTAGGTTCTAACTATAACTATCGACTGCCGACAGAGAGTGGAATATATATATATATATATATATATATATATATATATATATATATATATATATATATATATATATATATATATATATATATCTGATTCAAGTGGTTTTGTTTGTCATCTTAGATTGACAAATAAAAAAATACAAATCGTGCCTCTGCCATTCCTTTAGAGCATGCATGCATGGTGACATGTGCACACCTACTGGATGGTGAGGCTGTAAGTGCTGTAGCATCATTGTACCAGTGTTTTTTAGGTTTTGACTAGCGAGCTGCGCACTGCGCAGCTGCAGGGAAAACCTTATGAGAAGAGTAGAGTGTCTTTGGTCCTCGCCTCTGTTTCCATTGGCTAGCTCCATAAATGGAGGCTATCCATTGGAACAGACATCTGCTCGTCATCCTGAGAGCAGATTCGGGGGCGTTCCTGCAAATTTTAGGCTTTCCGCCCCTTTCGAAATCGTCATGCGGCAGTGGGCGGTGTTTATTTTTTTGTTGCGTCCATGTTAATTTTGTTCATTCTGCGGCCGACCGCCGCCGGAGGAGGATGTCCAGTTGAGTGCCCGTTCCCGCCCCCCCCTTCCGCTGACCGTGTGCCATTCCCGCCCCCCCTCCCGCTGACCGTGTGCCGTTCCCGCCCCCCCTCCCGCTGTCCGTGCCTTTCTTTGTTAATATTTCAGTCAAGAGGAGCAGGCAGGTTCAGGCACGGGATAAATCACAGACTAGCCTGCTCCCCTCCTTTCCGTTATCTTTAGCAGGTCACGATTTTATCCCGCCCCCACCCGCTGTCCGTTCCCGCCACCCCTCCCGCTGTCCGTGTGCCCATAGGTGCTTGTTAATACTGGTGCAGCTGTGGTCTCGTCTGCGAACCAGCGTTCACGCGAAGGAGCGGTACCGAAAACATGGCTGCCTACAGAGGTAAGAACCGGAGACCCAACTTGGTGAAACGTGTCTTAGTTTCATTCATAATATCTGTCCGCGGCGCACTTGTAGATTTGTCTGGGCAGTCTACTACTACCGAAACTGACAAAAGAATTGCTCCTGCCCGTTAATGTCATGAATTGTAATTGCCGTCTTTTGCTTGAAACAGTCGCGTCCTGGTTGAAGTCAGCTTGCTTCGTGATGCGAGGGAAATTCGCTTTTATAAGACCTATAGATGAAGAGTCTGTGCTAGATGATGCATAATCTGATTTAATATGCCTTTGGGGGAAAAAAATTACAATATGTCATTGCGCAATGTATTAAGAGGTTGTGCGTGGTTGATGTCAGATTGCCGAAAGGGACTGTATTTTTCTCCTATTAGTTCCCCAGTATTTGGACGGTACAACACATTCAAAATAGAAGTCCTCATTTTTAGGGTGTCAGAAGGGCATTGGTGCCAAGTGGCACCACGTCCTGTGTGACACCTCCAATCAGTGATGGCTGTCCTGTCAACAGTACTTGACGTGTTGGGATTTTTGACCCAAAACGTTCAAAGTTGACAGTCAAACCACACATGCATGTGTGTATGTTTGAAAATTGAGTAGAGTACTGAAATATCAGGTGGCCTTCTTAAAAATTAATTATTTATTATAAATTGTGTATAAAAAATCTTTTTCTACCACTGGTGTGTTATTAATAATGTGTGTTCCAAAAAGTAAAAACATTCGGGTTTGAAAAATGTATTTATGATGAATCATGTATTTTGCATATGACAAACTGAAATGGAAAAAAAACTTAACTAAATGAAAATAAAAATTATGACGAAGTAAACATGGTTATATTATTCTGTCACCTTTCTTAAATTATTTGATGTATACTGCCCATAGATACGTATGACCACTGAAGGAACAACTTCCTAGAACAAATTTACTTTAGTACTAATTACATCCTCAGTTCACCGACACAGACAATGCTTTTTTCCCTGCTCCCTTGTATACCGTCTTCATCAAAGGCCACGCGCCTATCCACCACTTATTTATTAATGCCTCAGATGTCAGAAATAGAGGGGCAACATAACTGCAACAGTCAAGGCAGAGATCGTACTTAAATTATCTACACTGTTTTTTTGCAGCATGCTTTGTTTTCTTTTTTTTTTTTGTTGACATTTGTTTTATTGTTGCAATAAAGTATACAAGTACAGTGTAAATGATCTACTGACGTGGCCTCAACATTCAGCCACGAACAGCCAAGCGCGCAACGTTTTCTTGTTTTTATACAACTGGTGCAAAATTACAATTTCCATGGGTAATCAGTGTAGATCGTACAGACGTGGTTGCAGGTCGGGCAGCAGCAAGTCTGCCCTTCTAATGGGGCAGTGGGTAATTGCAGATATGTAGGGTCCCGCCACGAAAGCGTAGGATCAAGGTCTGTACTGTTCACACAGTGGAGGCACCTAAAAACAAGGGGGGACAAAACTGTGGGAGAGAAGCGTGTGGGCGCTAGCAGGGTCCAAGCAGGGGGTTGCCGGCGACGTTGGCTGTATGCAAATTAGTCTGTTCCTGTCCCAGTGCATGATGGGAACAGGGCAAACCAAACTACAAAAGCCAATTCTTACACTGGGAAGGAAACAAGCTCCCGGGGACCGGTTTCTGGCATTACAGCCGTCTTCGGCCCGGTTTGCTTGAATCCTGATGGTGCAATGAGCAAGGGTCTCACATCTGAGAATACCCTTCCACGCTTAGGGTGGACAAAAATATTTACAACAAGGGGTGGTGAGGGACAGAGTCTCTGAATTAAGCAGAAAGCTCTCACCCAGTCAAGAGATCAGGGCTAGATCCAACACCGTTTTTTAGCTCACTGCACCATCCCAGTTTCAGAACCTGGCTGTATGCAAATTAGTCTGTTCCTGTCCCAGTGCATGATGGGAACAGGGCAAACCAAACTACAAAAGCCAATTCTTACACTGGGAAGGAAACAAGCTCCCGGGGACCGGTTTCTGGCATTACAGCCGTCTTCGGCCCGGTTTGCTTGAATCCTGATGGTGCAATGAGCAAGGGTCTCACATCTGAGAATACCCTTCCACGCTTAGGGTGGACAAAAATATTTACAACAAGGGGTGGTGAGGGACAGAGTCTCTGAATTAAGCAGAAAGCTCTCACCCAGTCAAGAGATCAGGGCTAGATCCAACACCGTTTTTTAGCTCACTGCACCATCCCAGTTTCAGAACCTGGCTGTATGCAAATTAGTCTGTTCCTGTCCCAGTGCATGATGGGAACAGGGCAAACCAAACTACAAAAGCCAATTCTTACACTGGGAAGGAAACAAGCTCCCGGGGACCGGTTTCTGGCATTACAGCCGTCTTCGGCCCGGTTTGCTTGAATCCTGATGGTGCAATGAGCAAGGGTCTCACATCTGAGAATACCCTTCCACGCTTAGGGTGGACAAAAATATTTACAACAAGGGGTGGTGAGGGACAGAGTCTCTGAATTAAGCAGAAAGCTCTCACCCAGTCAAGAGATCAGGGCTAGATCCAACACCGTTTTTTAGCTCACTGCACCATCCCAGTTTCAGAACCTGGCTGTTTGCAAATTAGTCTGTTCCTGTCCCAGTGCATGATGGGAACAGGGCAAACCAAACTACAAAAGCCAATTCTTACACTGGGAAGGAAACAAGCTCCCGGGGACCGGTTTCTGGCATTACAGCCGTCTTCGGCCCGGTTTGCTTGAATCCTGATGGTGCAATGAGCAAGGGTCTCACATCTGAGAATACCCTTCCACGCTTAGGGTGGACAAAAATATTTACAACAAGGGGTGGTGAGGGACAGAGTCTCTGAATTAAGCAGAAAGCTCTCACCCAGTCAAGAGATCAGGGCTAGATCCAACACCGTTTTTTAGCTCACTGCACCATCCCAGTTTCAGAACCTGGCTGTATGCAAATTAGTCTGTTCCTGTCCCAGTGCATGATGGGAACAGGGCAAACCAAACTACAAAAGCCAATTCTTACACTGGGAAGGAAACAAGCTCCCGGGGACCGGTTTCTGGCATTACAGCCGTCTTCGGCCCGGTTTGCTTGAATCCTGATGGTGCAATGAGCAAGGGTCTCACATCTGAGAATACCCTTCCACGCTTAGGGTGGACAAAAATATTTACAACAAGGGGTGGTGAGGGACAGAGTCTCTGAATTAAGCAGAAAGCTCTCACCCAGTCAAGAGATCAGGGCTAGATCCAACACCGTTTTTTAGCTCACTGCACCATCCCAGTTTCAGAACCTGGCTGTATGCAAATTAGTCTGTTCCTGTCCCAGTGCATGATGGGAACAGGGCAAACCAAACTACAAAAGCCAATTCTTACACTGGGAAGGAAACAAGCTCCCGGGGACCGGTTTCTGGCATTACAGCCGTCTTCATGAGTCCCTTTCTCACTGCTCCATCAGGATTCAAGCAAGCCGGGCCGAAGAGGCTGAAATGCCAGAAACCGGTCCCCGGTAGCTTGTCTCCTTTCTGGTAAAGAATTGGCTTGGTAGTTTAGTCTGCCCTGTTCCCATGATGCACTGGGCCAGGGACAGACTGATTTGCATATAGCCAGGTTCTGAGCTGGGATGGGGCAGTGAGATAAATAACGGTGATGGATCAAGCCCTGATCTTTGGACTGGGTAAGAGTGGTCTGCTCAATTCAGACACTCTGTTCATCACCACCCCCTTTTGTAAATCGATTTTGGCCACTATAGGTGTGGCAGGGTATACTCAGACATGAGTCCCTTTCTCACTGCTCCATCAGGATTCAAGCAAGCCGGGCCGAAGAGGCTGAAATGCCAGAAACCGGTCCCCGGTTGCTTGTCTCCTTTCTGGTAAAGAATTGGCTTGGTAGTTTAGTCTGCCCTGTTCCCATGATGCACTGGGCCAGGGACAGACTGATTTGCATATAGCCAGGTTCTGAGCTGGGATGGGGCAGTGAGATAAATAACGGTGATGGATCAAGCCCTGATCTTTGGACTGGGTAAGAGTGGTCTGCTCAATTCAGACACTCTGTTCATCACCACCCCCTTTTGTAAATCGATTTTGGCCACTATAGGTGTGGCAGGGTATACTCACACATGAGTCCCTTTCTCACTGCTCCATCAGGATTCAAGCAAGCCGGGCCGAAGAGGCTGAAATGCCAGAAACCGGTCCCCGGTAGCTTGTCTCCTTTCTGGTAAAGAATTGGCTTGGCTTGGTAGTTTAGTCTGCCCTGTTCCCATGATGCACTGGGCCAGGGACAGACTGATTTGCATATAGCCAGGTTCTGAGCTGGGATGGGGCAGTGAGATAAATAACGGTGATGGATCAAGCCCTGATCTTTGGACTGGGTAAGAGTGGTCTGCTCAATTCAGACACTCTGTTCATCACCACCCCCTTTTGTAAATCGATTTTGGCCACTATAGGTGTGGCAGGGTATACTCAGACATGAGTCCCTTTCTCACTGCGCCATCAGGATTCAAGCAAGCCGGGCCGAAGAGGCTGAAATGCCAGAAACCGGTCCCCGGTAGCTTGTCTCCTTTCTGGTAAAGAATTGGCTTGGTAGTTTAGTCTGCCCTGTTCCCATGATGCACTGGGCCAGGGACAGACTGATTTGCATATAGCCAGGTTCTGAGCTGGGATGGGGCAGTGAGATAAATAACGGTGATGGATCAAGCCCTGATCTTTGGACTGGGTAAGAGTGGTCTGCTCAATTCAGACACTCTGTTCATCACCACCCCCTTTTGTAAATCGATTTTGGCCACTATAGGTGTGGCAGGGTATACTCAGACATGAGTCCCTTTCTCACTGCTCCATCAGGATTCAAGCAAGCCGGGCCGAAGAGGCTGAAATGCCAGAAACCGGTCCCCGGTAGCTTGTCTCCTTTCTGGTAAAGAATTGGCTTGGTAGTTTAGTCTGCCCTGTTCCCATGATGCACTGGGCCAGGGACAGACTGATTTGCATATAGCCAGGTTCTGAGCTGGGATGGGGCAGTGAGATAAATAACGGTGATGGATCAAGCCCTGATCTTTGGACTGGGTAAGAGTGGTCTGCTCAATTCAGACACTCTGTTCATCACCACCCCCTTTTGTAAATCGATTTTGGCCACTATAGGTGTGGCAGGGTATACTCAGACATGAGTCCCTTTCTCACTGCTCCATCAGGATTCAAGCAAGCCGGGCCGAAGAGGCTGAAATGCCAGAAACCGGTCCCCGGTAGCTTGTCTCCTTTCTGGTAAAGAATTAGCTTGGTAGTTTAGTCTGCCCTGTTCCCATGATGCACTGGGCCAGGGACAGACTGATTTGCATATAGCCAGGTTCTGAGCTGGGATGGGGCAGTGAGATAAATAACGGTGATGGATCAAGCCCTGATCTTTGGACTGGGTAAGAGTGGTCTGCTCAATTCAGACACTCTGTTCATCACCACCCCCTTTTGTAAATCGATTTTGGCCACTATAGGTGTGGCAGGGTATACTCAGACATGAGTCCCTTTCTCACTGCTCCATCAGGATTCAAGCAAGCCGGGCCGAAGAGGCTGAAATGCCAGAAACCGGTCCCCGGTAGCTTGTCTCCTTTCTGGTAAAGAATTGGCTTGGTAGTTTAGTCTGCCCTGTTCCCATGATGCACTGGGCCAGGGACAGACTGATTTGCATATAGCCAGGTTCTGAGCTGGGATGGGGCAGTGAGATAAATAACGGTGATGGATCAAGCCCTGATCTTTGGACTGGGTAAGAGTGGTCTGCTCAATTCAGACACTCTGTTCATCACCACCCCCTTTTGTAAATCGATTTTGGCCACTATAGGTGTGGCAGGGTATACTCACACATGAGTCCCTTTCTCACTGCTCCATCAGGATTCAAGCAAGCCGGGCCGAAGAGGCTGAAATGCCAGAAACCGGTCCCCGGTAGCTTGTCTCCTTTCTGGTAAAGAATTGGCTTGGTAGTTTAGTCTGCCCTGTTCCCATGATGCACTGGGCCAGGGACAGACTGATTTGCATATAGCCAGGTTCTGAGCTGGGATGGGGCAGTGAGATAAATAACGGTGATGGATCAAGCCTTGATCTTTGGACTGGGTAAGAGTGGTCTGCTCAATTCAGACACTCTGTTCATCACCAGCCCCTTTTGTAAATCGATTTTGGCCACTATAGGTGTGGCAGGGTATACTCAGACATGAGTCCCTTTCTCACTGCTCCATCAGGATTCAAGCAAGCCGGGCCGAAGAGGCTGAAATGCCAGAAACCGGTCCCCGGTAGCTTGTCTCCTTTCTGGTAAAGAATTGGCTTGGTAGTTTAGTCTGCCCTGTTCCCATGATGCACTGGGCCAGGGACAGACTGATTTGCATATAGCCAGGTTCTGAGCTGGGATGGGGCAGTGAGATAAATAACGGTGATGGATCAAGCCCTGATCTTTGGACTGGGTAAGAGTGGTCTGCTCAATTCAGACACTCTGTTCATCACCACCCCCTTTTGTAAATCGATTTTGGCCACTATAGGTGTGGCAGGGTATACTCAGACATGAGTCCCTTTCTCACTGCTCCATCAGGATTCAAGCAAGCCGGGCCGAAGAGGCTGAAATGCCAGAAACCGGTCCCCGGTAGCTTGTCTCCTTTCTGGTAAAGAATTGGCTTGGTAGTTTAGTCTGCCCTGTTCCCATGATGCACTGGGCCAGGGACAGACTGATTTGCATATAGCCAGGTTCTGAGCTGGGATGGGGCAGTGAGATAAATAACGGTGATGGATCAAGCCCTGATCTTTGGACTGGGTAAGAGTGGTCTGCTCAATTCAGACACTCTGTTCATCACCACCCCCTTTTGTAAATCGATTTTGGCCACTATAGGTGTGGCAGGGTATACTCAGACATGAGTCCCTTTCTCACTGCTCCATCAGGATTCAAGCAAGCCGGGCCGAAGAGGCTGAAATGCCAGAAACCGGTCCCCGGTAGCTTGTCTCCTTTCTGGTAAAGAATTGGCTTGGTAGTTTAGTCTGCCCTGTTCCCATGATGCACTGGGCCAGGGACAGACTGATTTGCATATAGCCAGGTTCTGAGCTGGGATGGGGCAGTGAGATAAATAACGGTGATGGATCAAGCCCTGATCTTTGGACTGGGTAAGAGTGGTCTGCTCAATTCAGACACTCTGTTCATCACCACCCCCTTTTGTAAATCGATTTTGGCCACTATAGGTGTGGCAGGGTATACTCACACATGAGTCCCTTTCTCACTGCTCCATCAGGATTCAAGCAAGCCGGGCCGAAGAGGCTGAAATGCCAGAAACCGGTCCCCGGTAGCTTGTCTCCTTTCTGGTAAAGAATTGGCTTGGCTTGGTAGTTTAGTCTGCCCTGTTCCCATGATGCACTGGGCCAGGGACAGACTGATTTGCATATAGCCAGGTTCTGAGCTGGGATGGGGCAGTGAGATAAATAACGGTGATGGATCAAGCCCTGATCTTTGGACTGGGTAAGAGTGGTCTGCTCAATTCAGACACTCTGTTCATCACCACCCCCTTTTGTAAATAGATAGATAGAGAGGGCGACAGATAGATAGAGAGGGCGACAGATAGATAGAGAGGGCGACAGATAGATAGAGAGGGCGGCAGATAGATAGAGAGGGCGGCAGATAGATAGAGAGGGCGACAGAGAGGGCGACAGATAGAGAGGGCGGCAGATAGATAGAGAGGGCGGCAGATAGATAGAGAGGGCGACAGATAGATAGAGAGGGCGACAGATAGATAGAGAGGGCGACAGATAGATAGAGAGGGCGGCAGATAGATAGAGAGGGCGGCAGATAGATAGAGAGGGCGGCAGATAGATAGAGAGGGCGACAGATAGATAGAGTGAGGGCGACAGATAGAGTGAGGGCGACAGATAGATAGAGTGAGGGCGACAGATAGATAGAGTGAGGGCGACAGATAGATAGAGAGGGCGACAGATAGATAGAGAGGGCGGCAGATAGATAGAGAGGGCGGCAGATAGATAGAGAGGGCGGCAGATAGATAGAGAGGGCGGCAGATAGATAGAGAGGGCGGCAGATAGATAGAGAGGGCGACAGATAGAGAGGGCGACAGATAGAGAGGGCGGCAGATAGATAGAGAGGGCGGCAGATAGATAGAGAGGGCGACAGATAGATAGAGAGGGCGACAGATAGATAGAGAGGGCGACAGATAGATAGAGAGGGCGGCAGATAGATAGAGAGGGCGGCAGATAGATAGAGAGGGCGGCAGATAGATAGAGAGGGCGACAGATAGATAGAGTGAGGGCGACAGATAGATAGAGTGAGGGCGACAGATAGATAGAGTGAGGGCGACAGATAGAGTGAGGGCGACAGATAGATAGAGTGAGGGCGACAGATAGATAGAGTGAGGGCGACAGATAGATAGAGTGAGGGCGACAGATAGAGTGAGGGCGACAGATAGAGTGATAGATAGATAGTGTGAGAGTGATAGACAGAGTGAGGGTGATAGATAGATAGATAGATTGATATAGTGAGGGCGATAGAGTGAGGCTGATAGATGGAGTGAGGGCGATAGATGGAGTGAGGGCGATAGATGGAGTGAGGGCGATAGATGGAGTGAGGGCGATAGATGGAGTGAGGGCGATAGATGGAGTGAGGGCGATAGATGGAGTGAGGGCGATAGATGGAGTGAGGGCGATAGATAGAGTGAGGGCGATCGAGTGAGGGCGATAGATATGTGTAAGGCCAGTTTTTTTAAGCCACGCCCTTAATTACATTGACCACGTCACTTTGAGACTCCCCCAGTTCATCCCACTTAACGCCTTGCTGAAAAGAGCACCCCAACCTGCAGCCTTTATCGTATAAGCTCTGCAATAAATGTGGAAATGTGTGCACGTGAGCTCAAGCAAAGCCTGTGGATTTCCAACCACCTTAAGAGTTTCAGAAAGACCACAAGACCAGCTCTATCTGTGAGAATGTAGTGCTCCGATGTTAAATGGGAGAAGCTTTGCTGATTTACTGCTGATGAGGAGGTTGCCCGGATATAGTTTGTATATTTAGCTCTGCCATGACACCACATCTTCGCCATGCATAATCATCAGTCTCTTCCAAAGAAGCTGTCAAGCAAGTGGAACATCAAAGTGCTACCCTGTTCGTGAGTGCGTGTCTTTGCGAGTGCGTGTCTTTGCGAGTGCGTGTCTTTGCGAGTGCGTGTCTTTGCGAGTGCGTGTCTTTGCGAGTGCGTGTCTTTGTGAGTGCATGTGTAGCTGGAGCCCGTGATTGATTGAAATGGAGGGGGGAAGGAGAGCGGTGGGTGAAAGCAGAACCAGCGCGCCGCTTTGAAGTCCCCATAAAGTCTTTCAACGTGGATGCCAGCAGCGCCGAAGGATTGTTTGTTGCCTTAGTAGCTCATGAGTTTAGAATCCTCCAGGAATATGATGGATAAATAAAAATCCATCCGAAGAAACGTATTGAAAGTGTCTTTCGGTTACCAGTGTATATTAGTGTTTAATAACGAGCGGGGGAAGTGGGAAATGTACCTCTCGTATCGTCCTGTGGTTTGGCCAGACTTGTTAATTAATGGCCAGTTGTGTCAACATTGCAACAGACGTGGCTTCCTTCTGGCGTCAAGGGTCGCAAGCGTCGATTCTTGGGAGAAGAATGAGGCCTTGTCAATTGCTCCCCTCCACCGCCATCCTTGTTGGGCAAAGGTAGGGGCGGAAGGCTGCAGCCAGAGGCCACCATCCTCGCAAACACACAGTCGTGCAAGAAAGAACCGCTATCCCCACTAAAAGCCAAATGAATGTTGTGCCAAATGAATGTTGTGTAATCGTGCCATGGACGTGCAGTCAAATGCGCTCGCCACTCTCTTTGAAAGTGTTTATAGAGGAACACTCTATTAAGTAATGAGCTTTGCAAACTTAAAAAATATGTATTTAACGAATGCGTTCTTTCAGTATGTATTGATTTTAATGCCTATTTTGAAAGGGTTGTGTTCATAAAACAGAACATAGTGTGGACGTTGGAAGCATGACCTGCAGAGTCAGCCATGCTTCGAGGTAAAGTTCACCTGCAGGTTAGAAGTACGTATCCGGAAGGGGCGCGCAGCCCACTGAGATATCTTGACAGCCAGTTTAAGACGGGGCACTTTAAAAGCGGAGAGATGTGAGTGGATCAGCCGTCTTACTGCCCCAGTAAGTATTGTCTGGACACCGACACGGGGGGGGTATGAGGGGGACACAATGGAAAGCCTGGCAGGGAAGAGCGCGTTTTTTTTCTCAGTCTGATGTGACATTGTTTATCACACGCCAAGGCTGAGGGGGTGGGGCGCGATAGAATGCCCGGCCGGGAAGAGCCAGTTTTCATCAGTCTGATGTGACAATGTTTATCAAGGCTCCATGAGAGCATTTTTCTGAAATAAAACTAATTACGGTCATGGAAGCGGGGAAAAAGACACAGATGAAGACGGTAGAGAGAGCAGGCAAAAGAGAAATAAATAAATATAGGTAGAACGAAAGAAATCGAGAGAGAAAAGCAAATGAAGACGGAAGAGAGAGAGGGATGGAGAGAGAGCGGGAGAGAGATGATGGCAGGAGAAGAAGGCGGGAGAGAGTGCGGTAGACAGAGTGAGGTGAATACAGAAAGAAGGAAGACAGAAGAGTCGAGGTGAGAAACAGAACAGCAACAAGCTCTCTGCATTGCTGTAGCGGGGGGCGGGGGAGCGGCAGCCTTTGAAGTCTGATGCAGAGGCACAGACAAATGGTGGTGTGTTATGTGGCTGGCAATGGTGTGCACTCGCATAGATCACATGAACTGTATGCGATCCGCAGCCGTTTTGGTAGATTTTTCTTTTCCGCTTACTATAATCTCGCCGGAGCAATGCGCAAGCGCATTGGCTCAGGCAAGACCTAAAAAGGAAGTTAATTTACCAGTGTTCGGACACTGTATGTACTTGGTGAGAATCAAAAGCTCTTCAGGGGGGAATAAGGAAGTTAGGGATGGCAGGTTTAGCTGCAAAGCGTAATCTATGGTAGTGTAAAACAGCAGAGGGTGTGCTTTCAGCCATCTCTTTATAATCCAGGAGGGATATGAAAGCTCCAGCAGGTAACAAATCTCCCAGCACCTCCATGTCTACACAATCTAGTATTATTTCAGCTGCAACCTCCTGCGTTGGGGGAAGCAGCAGGTTAAGAATTGCAGGCATTACACTGCAAATAACTGTTTCCAAACTTGACTGCTGACTCACTGGAAATGGGGTTTCCCTCAATCACTCAAACAAAATTGGTGCTCATGTAGAGCGCTCTGATACCCGATTTCTCGGGTCTAGTTCGCGCTATATAAAACTCTTTGAAGAAGAAGATGAAGAAGAAGCAACAGGGAGTAAAAAATATCATGGTTAAAAATTTTCACCAGTTACCGTCAAGGCCTGCATGTCACACCATTCCCATCGACATCATCCTTCAGGGATAGCGGTTTCTGACATAGGAGAGCTAGAGGTGAGGTGTGCGTGTTAATGTGAGATCTATAGGGGAATGCATGAGTGGTGATCGTGGAAAGAGTCAATATTTAGTGTAGTTTGCTTCTGTCACCAAACAATAAATACAAGGGTCCGCGACTGACATTGCCTCGTCTTTCATGGAGCTCGCCTGAACGGACCATTGTATACTAGACTGTTCATCTCCCTAAATAAATATTCTAAATTTCTCATTTGACATAACAAATCCACTGTTAATTAATTGGAGATAGGATTTCCGTTTTTTTTTTTTCCCCCCGGATCCTATGAATATGCTGATTAGTCTCCAGAGACCCCAGGAAGTGGCCTTCCCCGTACGTAAATCCTGGGTTCGTCAGGTATTTATACCGTTGGCTGGAGTTTCTCCGTTTTCCACTTAAGAGGCTGGTCTCCCACCCATTAAAATATCGGGTCTGGAAAAGGTCATGTAGGAGGATAGATCGCTAAAGTACCTTAAGGCAGACACGTCTGGTGGTTGGCGTGTTTTAGTGGATGGAGGTTATGGCAAATGAGGACAATAAAAAAATAAAAATTAAAAAAATAAAATAAAATAACAAATCCACTGTCACGTGTAAATTGACGTTTGTAAAGAGATAGAAACATTTGGGTAGGTTTATCATCTTTATCAGGGAGATGCATCCCATATTGAGACGTCAGGAACGGAGGACCAAAGCGCCTAACACATCGCGACTGACTGACATGAGGAGAACTACGTTTCCCATGATGCTTGGACGAGACTCATGGGTATTTATTACAGATGACGCACATAACCAGAATGTGTCATTCACGTTCCGGTTCTGTTTCTGAGACCCGGATTGGCTGATCTGGTACTGTGCTGCCTTCAGTCTACACGGAGAGGAAGGGTTCCCTTCCGTGTAATTGTAGAGTTTCGACGGGTGGTTGCAGGGCTCTGCTCACACATGTGGCAAAGACAAGGCGTCTTCACCACATTCACGGCCAGCGACCTTGAGGACTTCGCATTGGGCTATTGTTGTCTTGCTGTTGCTCTAGTGCGGGAGGCGAAAATTGAGCAGCATTCCCACGGTGTTCAAGGAGTCACTTCACAGCTGTCTTCTTCTTTGCAGTTTAAACAAGCATTTACAATGCAATGGTTTTGCCTTTGTTAAAGTTAGAGCTATTGGCATTGCTCTTGACATTATTTTTATTTATGTTTTTTTTAACATAAATAAATGGCATTGTCATGTACAATGCCACTAGCATTATCTCTCGCAAATGACACGCACAAACACACACAGAGCCCCCCCACACAGAGTCCCCACACACACAGCCACACAGAGCCCCCCACACACACACAGCCACACAGAGCCCCCCACACACACAGCCACACAAAGCCCCCCACACACACAGCCACACAAAGCTTCCTACACACACAGCCACACAAAGCTTCCCACACACACAGCCACACAGAGCCCTTCACACACACCCACACAGCACAAGCAGGCAACAGGTAATGGTGACAATTGTGGGCGGACGGAATACGTGAGGTAGTAAAAATTGTGAGCGGCCAAAAGTGCATTAGGTGGTAAGGGGTGCACGGGGGGAGGGGGTGACGGGATGCAATTACAGGAGAAAAAGGCTCGAAGGCTCTACCTCCCGGTGAAATTCACGTGGGTTTGGGCTGGGGGGAAGGGGGGGTGGCAGGGCGCAAATACCGGAACAGGGGGGATGGGAGACGGTACGGGCGCCAAAGGTAAGGGGCGTAGTGGGGCACCAACGCAGGCAGCCAGGGAAGACACAGCGTAGGGGGTGGTGACAGGTGGGAGGGAGGGAGCTTGTTCCCCCCGTCCCAAGGCCCTTGGCCTCCTAATCGGGGCCTCCCCGCCTTCTTACCATGGTGCCGCGGGGCTTGTGTCCAGCGCTCATTGGGAGGTGGGTCCCAGAGCTTGTTTGAGACTGAGCTCGCGCCAACTGTCAGTGGGGCAATAGAGGGTATGGGGCTTGGACGGGGGCTTGAGGAAGTGTCTCAGGGCTGAGGACGAGGAGCATACACCCCACGCAGGGGCGAGTGCAGGGCGCGGAGGGTGAAATGTGTTTCCTTGGACGCAGCCCTCTCAAGCTGACAGGGCAGAGTTTGTAAACTTTCTCCAGCGCAGAAGGAAGTGCCGGGAATGGTCAAAGTGCGCGCTCCGGTACTCACCCACGCCATACTTCTCCCTCTTGGTGGGGATCCAGCGGGCTCCCATGCTGCCCCCCACCAGGGACGAGGCGCCCCCTCACACCAGCAGCGGGTCCCAATCCAGCCCTGCCACCCACCGCAGCTCCGCCATGTTTGTGCAGCCAGAGGGGAAGAAGGAGAGAGGGGAGGGATTGGGGCTGGGAGGTGAGGCTAGCCTGGGAGGCTCTGGAGGAGGAAGGGGGAAAGCTACGCTGGGCTTTCCACAGGGTCAGGGAGGAGTGGAACTCTCAGATCACTGGAGCGCAAGTAGTGATCAGGCAGGGGCAGGGCTGCGCTAGTGATCAAGAATACGGCACTCGCTATTAGGGAGAGGGCAGCACTGTAGGAAATTGCACTACTGATTGTGGAAAGAGTTGCGCCGGTGACCGGTGAGAGAGCTCCGCACCGGGAAGGGAGCTGCTCAGCTGCACTAGTGATCAGGGAGAGGACAGGACTGGTGACACCATGCCTCCGGCCGGGAAACTGCCCTGGTGATCGAGGAAGGAGCTGCGTTACTAGTGATGCGAAGAGAGATTGTTACCCCCCCGCCTTTGGAAGCAGGACGTGACGGCCCGGGCGCCGCGTGAGACAGGAGCAGGAAGGCGGGTGCCCTCAATCCCGGACCAGATTCGGGGGCGTTGACGAGAAGAGGCTTTCGGCTGACGTAGCCAAAAGCCAAAAATTCTCGGGAACGCCCCCGAATCTGGTCCGAGATTGACGGACAGAGCCCTCTCCCAATGGCTAGCCTCCATTTATGGAGCTAGCCAATGGGAGGAGAGGGCGTATACCCGACCGCACACACAAATCATAAGGTTTTTTGGCACATGCGCACTACGTGCGCATCGCCAGTCAAAACCTAAAAAGGATTCTGGGCTGGAAAGTAATAGCATTCTACCATTTACTATTACTGTGTGAAACTAGGTTACTAGGTGAAACATTGTTTCTGGTACCTTTTTATTCTTTGTTGAGCAGTTGAAATTGCTATCTTCAGTTACTTCCTCGGATACTATGGATTAATTGTATTGTATTGTTTTGTAATTGCATTTATATAGCGCTTACTACCCCTGAGAGGCGTCAAAGCGCTTTTTCGGCTAGTAGCACGCTACTCCGGGACCCATAGAGGATTAGTGTTGAATTAGTATAGTGAAACATGCAAGTACATTTTAAGTGGTGTATAGGTTAATCAGTTATTTGGATTTGGAATGATAGCAGAAGGATAGAGGAGGAAAAAAAGTTTGTATTTATATAGCGCTTGTTACCCCTGATGGGGTGTTGAAGCACGCTACTCCGGAAGCCCATAAAGGATTAGTGGTGATTTAGTATTGTGAAACATGAAAGTAATCTCAGTGGTGGATATTAGTCAGTTATTTGGAGTGATAAGGATAGCGGAAGGATAAAAGGGGAAGAAAGGATTGCAATCATGTAGCACTTGTTACCCCTGATGGGGTGTTGAAGCACGCCACTCCGGAACCCATAAAGGATTAGTGGTGAATTAGTATAGTTGAAAATGGAATTTGAGAAGTGAACATGTTAGTCTGTTAATTTCGATTCAAAAGGATAGTGGAGGGGTAAAACAGTGAAGGGTTTTTTTTTTAGGTCTTAGCAGTGGGAGGAGGCTTTTGGATGAGTAAAAATGAGTTTTTGAGGGGAGGAGTCAGAGGGAAGAGTTTAGAAAGGTTTGTTTTGGGGGATAGGTATAGTAGAAAGAGGTGTCAGATGATACAAGGAGGGATAGAGTAGGAGAGAGTCAAACAAGGTTTGTGTTGGGGATCATAGTAGTGGCATGGGGTTTGGGATAAATGAGAGTAGATCTAGAGGATATATTGATAGATATATAGGCTGAGAAATAGGGTAGTGCATTGGAAATGCTAAATTAGAAGAAAGTGATAAATATATAGATCCATAAGTACCTTAAGTTTGTGGATGTGGATGGTGTGGGCTGGGTACTGCTAAATGGGAAAATGGGCAGCATTTTTGGCCTTGGTCAGT
This sequence comes from Lissotriton vulgaris, assembly GCF_964263255.1. Taxonomy (NCBI): domain Eukaryota; kingdom Metazoa; phylum Chordata; class Amphibia; order Caudata; family Salamandridae; genus Lissotriton; species Lissotriton vulgaris. Next base: position 1,126,168,432 of record NC_141685.1, on the reverse strand, counting down.
CTCGAACAGGCTCAAACAGGCAACTGCCCTTGTCCTCTCTACCCTTAACAGGCTCAAACAGGCAACTGCCCCTGTCCTCTCTGCCCTTAACCTCAACGCCCGGGCTGAGACGCCCTAACCCTGGCCTTTTTTATAGCCCTAGTAATAAGGTGACCCCTTCAGCCAATGGGAACCCTAGTCCTAACACTATTTAATCACAACATTAGCCCTAAAATCTAGAACCAATAGGAGACCAGGACCTTACAGCCTTAGCCCTAGCCCTAGTCCAAGCACCCAATCAGTTCAAAAACCCTGATCTCTACGTCCAATAAAGGCCCTAGCCCTACCAGTAGTCCCAAAACAAGTCCATGCAACCAATGGCACAGGTAGCCCTAGTCCCTACTTCCAATAGAAAGCCTAACCTTACTCCAAGTCCCACACCTAGTCCAGCAACCAATCACACCAGAAGCCCTAATCGCTACTTCCAATTAAAGGTCTAACCCTAGCCCTAGGCCCACCCTACTCCCAACAACCAATAACATAGGAAGCCCTAATCCCTACTTCCAATAGAAAGCCTAACCCTAGCCCTAGTCCCAACCCTACAATGATTGAATCACAGACCCAGAAACCAATCAGAACCCTTAAATACCCAACCAATGAGGACATTAACCCTAATCCAATAGAAACACCAGATACAACCACCAATCAGCGTAGACATTTACCAACCACTAGCAGACCATATAAGGTCCCAGCGACCTCAGACAAGGTTTGCTGGCCAGGGAGTTGGAGGCTGCTTCTCCTGTTCAGAATCTCCTAGGAGACAGACAGGCTCAATCCACACTTTGGACTTCAGCAGGTAAGGGCCTCACTAACTTGAAATCTAACAATACTGTTTGAATAAAACTTTACTCTCCCTGCTGGCCGAAAAACGAAGTGCACAGGCCCTAGTAAAACACAGTTTAAACAGCTCACAGAAGCACCTTGCCTCTGATGTAGAAAATCTCTGTTGCTTGCAGGGGAGGCAGGGGGGCTAATTTCACTGGCTTGTGAACACAAAATGGTGGCTGGGAGTGCACTGTTTTAACATATAGGTCTTAGCACGGAGCAAAGGAGAAATTTGGAGGAAAAACAGAATTGGCACACAGGAATGAGAGGGACAAACTACAGAGGTTGGACAGCAAATCCCACAAGTCAACACACTAAATGCAGGCAATCACGGGCAGGGAAAACCACAAGTTTAAAACACAACACAGGTGATAAAATATGCAATTACAGGCAGGCTAAAACTATAATTTTTAACTGTAACAACCACAGGCAAAGACAGGAAACAAAGTGAAAATCGTTTTTAAACAACTTTTTGTCTTGGGAAGAGACAGCACTAGTCGGTCTCCTTACCACTTCCTGGACTCTGCTCACTGCAATCTGGTGCACAAGTAGGCTGCAACTCACAAGATGGAGGAGAATGATTTGGGGTGCACCCAGCAAGGCCTTAATGGGTCTGGGCAGGTTGAGAGGAGGGCTCAGACTTGCCTGGTAGCTGAATAGCCAATGGCCTGCTGGCCTGGGGGTGGGGACTGGGCAGCTGCTTATCCTGTTCAGAATCTGTTCCCATAAGACACAGGGTCAGGGCTGATTTGTATATGGCCATGTCTGAACTGGGGTGGCGTGTTCAGCAAAATAACGATGGATTTAACACAGATCTGTGACTGGGTGTGAATGTTTTCCCAATGTGCAATATTCCGTCCATCATCATGTGTGTTTTGCTGTTCGCCCTATGTGGGAATGGTATGCCCAGATGTGGGTCCCGTGCTCACTACGCCACTGGAGTCAAGCTATCCTGTTTTAAGGTATACATCTCCATGTTCTTAGTGAGACTTCCAGAGAATAGAGTGGGGTTGTGTGCCTTTACTCATCTCGTGTTGTTTATTCCACAGCTTTCATTTCCCTGCAGTCCCTTTCCTTATTCTCTATCCCTCGTTTGACCACTTCACTACTCTATCTATATATAAAATCATAGAGTTGGGTATGTCAGGAGGTGGACCACCTTGAGCAGCATTCAGGTTCTGAGGAGTTTCATTGTGCGGGTCTAACAGAGATAGGCAAGCGCAGTCACCACTCACTCCAGGTATTAGAATTATCTTGTGTAGTGCCAAAAACACATTGCATCCTTTCAGGTATGTCCCTCGTTATGTAGATACCCAAATACCTAATTAAGTCTGCACTCCACCTTAAGAGTTACTCTTTCTGCTATATATCAGTGGATTCAGTTAGTGGGAACAGTTCAGATATATCCCAACTGATATGGCGCCCAGAAAAGCATTTTATAAATTCCCTAATGATAGGAGACAAATTATCTTTGAGTTTATAGATATATCGAACTACATCATCTGCATACAGGGATAGTATCAGTGGTCTACCACCAATTCACAGTGCACAACTGGAATGGAATTTTCAAAGAAAGCAAGGTTGTGGTTCCATTGATGGCGCAAAGATCAGTCATGACGAGGGCAGCCTGGAATATGGTCTATTCATTTTGATTCTGTTGAATGGATTAATATATAATAGAATAACCATTTCCAGGAAATGGGTTCTTAGTCCCAGGCGACAAAGAATCTCTTGCATGAATAGCCACTCCAGGGTATCAAACGCGTTTTCAGCGTCTAATAGCAAGCAGCAGCTGGTAATTGCAAGTCAAGGCGGTGTTATGTTATGTTATGTTAGTATGAATTTGTAGAGCGCACGTTCACCCTGGGGTTTCTTGGCACTGTGTACCGCTGGGGAACCCGTCCTGGCTTTCCCTGTGAGATGGTCCCTATTGGGCATCCCCAAGGTGAAGCGAGGCATCCCCGGCAGCGAGGGGGCCATTGTGGAGATTAAGCAAGCTATTGCCCAGAGTTGCAGCGTGGGACCCATGGTTAGAGAGGCACCGAGGCGAGATTTATCGAGCCTGCTGACATTGGTTCCGTACCCTGCCGCGTCGGGAATTGAACCCTGGTCCCGGGCCGACCTCTGCTTCTGGGTCTGCCGCCTCTAACCGGTGAGCCACACTTCTCCACGGTGCAGTTTGGTTGACAAGGTACGAAGGTTGAACACCGTGGGCCTCTGTGGTGTGAAGCCCAGGCTGGTCTCTACAAACCACATAAGCAGTCGCATATGCTGAGCCAGAATTCTTTTAAAGATTTTGTTATTTGTGTTTAGTAGAGATAGCGGCTTGTAAAAGGAATACAAAGACGAATATCATCAGGTTTCAACAGCCAAGTAATGTCGGCATCCAACATTGCAAGTGGAGGGGGCTAGCGATTTATAATAGCAGTGTAATAGACATCTATTAATCTGGGGCCAGTTAGTAAATAAATTATTTGCAAAACTCAATGGGGAGACAGTCCGCCTAGGCATCTTGCCACTAGTATACATTTAATTGCAATTTTTATGTTCTCTAGTGTTAATGGAGAGTTGAGCAGCTCTCTTGCCTCACCTTCTATCCACATCATGGCCACATTAACTAGATACTCTGCAATTTTCTTTGGCACTCTCTTGGCCCTGGCTGTGTATAGGTTCACTGTAATACTGCGCAAGTGGTATCATTGCCTGTTGTAATACAGCGGACTTGGGAACTGGTTGCAGAGGTTTTGGCAATCCAAGCTGGAATTTTTCCTGGTTTATCACCCATTGGCATATACGTGGACACCATTATATAACAGAGGACATCATAACATTTTCTGCGGGCATTTCAGTAACACACTCTCGATGCCAGTGATTTTTAGGTCTTGTCTTGCGACGCAGCGCAAAAGTGCTGTCGCTAGCGAGAACTATTGTTATGGACTTGCTTTGGAAGGGAGACAGGACATGTGCACGCGCAAGAAGGACTGCAATTATGAACGCGCCCGTGAACGTGCACCACGGCGTTGGATTTCCTTGCAGGACAGAGGATGAGCACGTGTATAGCTGGCGCTGCGTTTACGCGCCTCCTGCTTCCTTATACAACAACTCCCAGGACAGGAAATTGGCGCGTGTACGACTGGCTTTTTCACTAAATAAACACCGGAAATATGCACGCGCCAGCTTTCACCGTGCGGTGTGTTCATATATCGCCTGCTTCTGTTTTTGATAGCTGATCAACGGAGATGATTTAATTTTGCATACCACAGCCTATGGCGCTTAACACAGTTTATTTTTTATACCACATGCTAAGCTCTTACCCGTTCTCGTAAAGACTTGCATGTCAAGCACAAGCAAAAAATAAATGCCTTCAATATATCAGCTGTTCTATTTAGTGTTTTGTAATTTTTGCAAAGCGACTCATTAACAATTTTATAAATGTTTTTCATACATCATAATACATGCAACACTATATACCATACGTGTGCACATCTCCTGTCCATGTGCGGCGCGCTTACCACGTACAGTATGCATCTCCCCGCTCACCGGCTCTTGTGGGGACTGTACGCTGCTCCCCGGCTGGTCTCGCCTCTTCACCCGATCACTGCAGCAACACGCGGGGGTCTGTCTTGCTCACAGGAGCCGGCCGCACCATGCGGCATTCACGAAGGCGGGGTGGGCTCCCGCCGGACTTCCTCTACAGCTTGCCAGTGCTGGGTGGGCTCCTGCCTCGCTTCTCCACCCGGGCTGCAACACGGGAGCCCCGGACGCTTCCGGCCGTGCGCTCCATGCCCCGGACAAGATTGCCTGACTTCTGGGTCACGCTGAGAGCGGCCCGGAGAAGGCATCCAGAACAGCTCGGGATGCAGCTGCGAAACGCAGGGTGGGCTCCTGCCTCATCCTTTTACTTTGGTGGTTACACAGGGAATCTCTTTTAGTCTGTAAGCATTATTTTATTTAAAAAGTTGGCCCAAACAGTTCTTTGTCCATAATACCTAAAATAGTCAATTCATCACCTTATATGGAAACTAATGTATTGCTTAAACCCTTCTATGTTTTTCTTTCACAGACTTAGACTTGAATGTGTTGTGTAGATAGAAATAGTTTTATCATGTGCATGTGCTTCTGTTTGTATGTTCCACTTTCAACAAAGTTTTCATTGCCACGTTAAATGAGCGGGCTTATTTGCAATCAATTTTATTTTGATAGGAGTACAAAACACAGTCGACGTAAAGGCACTGCCCTAACAGATGTGTTGTCACCAGAGTGATGTGTCTCTATATGTCCCACGTCCAAATTTCCAGTGCTAATGTGGACAGGTTGTGTGACCCCCTTCCGTTTGTGGAGGTAAAACATGGCTGTTGGGAGCCTGTCTGGACTTGTACTGTTCATCCCATTATCTGTGTTTAAAAAGCTTTGAACACTAGAAGGACCATCTTGAGCTATAGGCTTCATAACGCCGATTATGTTCCACTACTGTAGCTCTCTGTGGACTCTTGCTGTTACAGTCACAAGATTCTCCCAACTCCCTGTCGTTTGTGACCATTGTATCTGCAGCCACTCATGGTGGCTGTATGTGCAGTCTTGTGTTGGGGATTAGTGGCATGCAGGAAAACCATTACACCCATCCATTTCCTTACTGTCAGAGCTTGCCCTTTCAGGAGGGCATGCCTTAGCTTCTCTTGAGTTTAGCCCTGCTCTTAAGAATATTTTCCCTCTGTGGAGAGGATGACGATTTGTCTGGGTTTTTGGGAGACACCGAAGTGGTGTAGAGTTTATATGGCAGTGTTTATTCTGTCCTGACATTTTGTGAACGACTTTGCTTTTATTAGCCACTCATCTATGTTTGGACACACATGAATCTCCTTTGGTGAGCCGCCAGAGCGACTTAACATTTTATAAATATCCTGGGAGAAGATTTTATCCCAAACTGCAAAAAACTTTGAACAACAAACCCCAAGAATTTGTTGTGTCAACTGTTCATCAGCACATGTGGGTATGCATCCTTGAGGCCTATAGTTGCTGTTTGGTCTCCCCTTTGCAGTGGTGGAATGACCTATTTCAGAGTTGCCAATTTGAATTTTTGAGTCTTGACATATTAGTTTAAGAGCCTCAGGTCCAAGGCGAGTTCTAAAGTTTTGCTTGGTTTTGGCACAAGGAAGGAACCCGACTATGCTCCCTGAACTGTGCCCCTTGCTGTCACTCTTTCTATCGCAATTGATGCAATAGAGCCAGTACCTCCTCTTTGAGAGGACTTTGTTCCTTGATTTTTGCCTCTGTTCCATGGTTGCTTTAGAAGTTCTCTACAGTATCCAAGTAGAATAATGTTTAGAATCCACTTGTCAGAAGTGATGGCACTCTATTGTTGGAAGAATCTGCTCATCCCCCACCCCCACTGGTGTTAGATGTAGGGGTGCACCTTCGTGTGGAGTCACTTGCTTAGGGGGCCTGCCACCCTTGGGGCAGATTATCTAAATCGCGTTTTCCCCTGAAGGGGCTGCCTTGGCATGTTGGTGCAGTGCCACTATGTTGGGGCACTGTGAGAAGAGGCCTGTGGCATGAAAGAGGACTACACCACTACTGGTTGTGCCCTTCCCCTTGTGGGGGGGGCCTTTTCCTTGGGGTTTGAGCTCCTGTGAAGGGCACTTGAATTGGAATGCTCCCTTTGATCTTGCGGTCAAATAGTCTTTTTTCATGCTCTGGAAGGCCATGTCCACTGTGTTTCCAAACAGGGTGTCCAATGAAAGGCATTTTAATGGTCGCCGCCTGTACTTCCTCCTTGAAACCAGACTCCGCCAACCAAGCATGTCCTCAAGGTGGTGCCTGTACTTAACTGCCTACTAGCAATATCAGCTGCATCAAACTCAGATGTTAAACAGGTGTTGGCAATGATCTTTTCCTCCAGTATCACACTCATCTCTTTTCTTGTACTGATCTCGTAGAGGTTGCATCAGATCTTCGATTTCCTCCCATTGCAATGTCCATACCTGTTTAGCAGTGCATATGAATTGGCTATGTGCCATTGAATTGTGACAGAACTTTCCATTTTACTGCCTACAATCTCTAAAAGTTTGCTTTTCCATGTCAGGCAGTGGCCCCATGGTTGCTGGTGTGCTTCCATTTTCTGAGCGATGATAATAATGGAGTCTGCCTTCACAGTACCCTTGATGTTGGCTGGGTCTTAAGAGTACGTTTACACTTTTTTCCTTCACCCTGGTGGTCACTACCTTAGTGGTGACTGGCTCCTTATAAGACACCTTTCCTTGGCCCACAATTCTAGATAACACCAGAAGGTACTGATTCTTACTCTTCTGAAGGAATCAGTGTTTCCAATAAAAAAAAATTAAAAAAAGATTGTGTCTGATCCTCCTTTAATTTTACTCCATATCTGTCTGAAGCTCTCTTTGTAACTGCATTGTAAGCTGCAATTTCTTCCGGTGGGGTGGGACTTGATTAATATGCATATTTTCTCTCCATGAGAGTTTGTAGCGACATCCTGACATACTTTATCTATTGTGCCTTCACCACCAAAGAACTTGTGGTGAAGCTAATCTTCAGAAGGTTCGCCTTCATACTGTTAGATCTACTCTCTGGATTCTAAGTAGGTTCAAGGGTGGCTGGAGCCTCCTGTCCTGGTTGCTCTAACTCTTGAACTTTCCCTGAAAGTGGAAATGTCGGGATCTTGTATGCCTTTAAGAAGTAGTCAAACGTATCCTTATGCCAACGTAAAGCCTTCATTTCGGCTTCAAGCCTCTGTTTCTTTGTCATGAACTCTAGAGTCTTGTTTGATGCTGGTTATCGACAGCCTCTTGAGCATTTTTAGAGAGTCATGGGCTTTCTTCTCCTTCTTGTGCTCTTGATCACTTTTCGAGTCAAGGCCACATTTGAGGGCTTGCCATCAGTGGTATCATTGGTCTTGGATCCATGAGGCTCTTTGTATTTTTGTTTCCACTCGACTGCTGAAACTTTCAGTGAGGTTGTGGTTTTGGGGAGTTTCAACTTGGGTTGTTTCAGCTTTTTCAGCTCTGCTTTATGCACAGTTGTATTATTACATGATACTTGTGTCCCTAATGGGTTGACTTTTTCAGTGCCTTCTCTCTTTTGATGTTAACTCTTTCCAAGACATCTAAAGTTTCTGCCTGCGCAAGTTCAGTTCCTTCAGGCTCTTCCTCATTGCTGCAGTTTTGCAGCTCTTCAATGCGCGACTGTTTCGGAGTCTGTGCAACCATGTGCGAACCAATCTTTGGTTCTCCCTTGCCTTCAGTGTCTTCAATTGAAATTCAGAACATGCTTCGCAGCCCGCTGACTGAAGGTGCCTTGGCTTATAGAGGTTACAGACCTTTTGGGAGAATCTGTGATGGCAGTTAAGGCAAATACATTTTAAAAAGCAATAAAAGGGAGTAGATGTAGTATTTCGGACCTTACTTGATGGCAGAATAAATGCACAGCATGAGAATCCACAAAAGATATTTTTTTAATTGTTTATTGATTTTTAGAAAGAAAAAAAAGACAGAAACATAGTATAGGTTGACATTTCAGTATGAATACTCGCCATACATACATCATTAGTGCAAAAGAAAGTGCATGTGGTGATCGATCGAGTGATGAAAGGGGTATCCGGAAAATGGGCAGCAGTTGCGGCACTGAGAGCATGAGGGAACAATTGTGTTGCCTAGTTGGCAAGGTTTGGTAGGGCGCAAGAGCCCATATTTGATGCTAGTGTTATTCCAGATATGGATCTAAATCACGCATGGTTGATGTAGGTGTAAGCAGAGAGTGAGGTTATTGGGAACGGCTTTAGTCAAAGGGGCAGTTTGGTGAAAGGAAAGGAGAGTAGGAACTGGGGAATTTCTTCTGCCCGGCTCGGGTCCCTCCGGCCCGCCCGCACCTCCTTCCTGCTCTCATTAAGAATGTAGTAGCATGCATATAACCCCTCGAGTGATCTATTGGGACCTGGAACCTCGTGAGGGGCCAGTCTGGCGCCTCACCCGCTGCATGTGTTTGTTATGTGCTTTGTGGAGGCACTGTGCCTGGCACTTCTAACTCGCCTATGGTGGTTGAGTGATTAGTGTCTGGAAGTTAGTCATTATGGAAGTCCTGCAGTATGGCGCTGCAGTTGGCAGCAATTGGGATTTTGCACAGTCCCAGGTTGTCTTCTCTGTGCAGTGCATTGCTTCAGCTAGGGCCAATATCGACAGTGATGGACTCCATGTCACCGGGAGGGGGGTGGGGGGACTCAGGCGAGTTCCATCTCCTGTTGATTAGGCACTTAGCCATCAGTGGCCCCAGATCAATAAATGAGAATCCACAAAAGATTTGCGATGCAAAAATCAAGATGCTTCTCCTTGGATTCATAACAAACACAAGCCTCCTATTTTCCAGATAAGCTTTCCCACAAGCCAATTCTAGTATACAATTAATAAAACACAACTATGTACAAAAATCATAGTTGGCCAAATAATAGACAACGCCTTGCCAAAACGGCACAACAGGAATTCTCCAAATGCAAATCTTCTAGCCTGATGGCTTGTCATTGGGGTAATCAAAACCAAAACCGTGCCTACTATGGTAATCTAAATTTTAAGATGTGCTTCTTAAAACTGAGGGTCCTGAGAAGTAGTTGACAGGAGGGTCTCAGAGTTCTCCAGGGCTGACACTGTAGGCTAAAGAAGAAAGAGGCTTTGCCATGGAGGGCCTTGTGGCATGTGCACAAGCCCTTAAAAGGATTCCTTTATTTGGTAGTCACTGAAGATTACAGTAGAAGGGGTGAGCACTGCTGCATCTGGAGTCAGCAGCCTCCAATCACGCTGCAGTTGCAGGAATTACCTGTGGGCGGGTAACTGGCTACCAGGGGAGGAGTACTGCACACCAGTTGTGCCCAGTACAGAGAACCAGGCACTGGTATAGTGCACCGCAGAGGAACAGTGCACGTCAACGATGTCCAGTATAGAAAACTGAACAGCAGTAAAGTGCAGCACCGTAGAGCAGGTTCTCCCTGCTTCTATCCACTGCCCTCCTCACTTAGATTCTTGAGTCATTGCGGACCATTCTGGAACCAACCTACCTAGTTATTGGCTTGCGCTTGCTCAATTGTTTTTTTGTTGTTATTTATTTATTTTTGTTTTTTCTCAAGAATGTTGAATTTTATTTAATTCTGTACCATTTGATGCACCATTTGATGAAAGTTAAAGCACGTCTACTCCTTTGATTTGCTGTGCACGGACACCTCAAGGTTCAGTGCGCTACATAGGAATGTGTGAGCGTGGCTGCCAACGGCACACGCAGTGTGCCCCTGTAAGAGGGCAGCTCTCTTAGTGCCACATTAGGCACAACCCAGCGCACCAGTTGCTGGGACCCCTTCCCACAGAAGTCCCTCCGATGTCCGGTGCATCGGTGGCGTCATTTCCAGCATGCAGTGGGCTGGGGACAGGTATTTATACCTGCCCCCGCCCACTGGCCTTCCTCTTTGTTCTCCTCTGGACACGCTTGGGCCCCTAATATGACAGCGACCACATTCTGTGCATTGGTGGAGTTACAGGACGATCTGTAGGATGATTGGTACATAGGGGGTACCCTCTTAAGGAGCACAATAGGGGCGCCCTATGACAAACCCCAGGAGTGTTTATGGCAGGACCCTGGACTAAAACGTTGGCACCCCACTAGTCCTTCGGGCAGTTGTAAGCCTGAGCAACCGGGGACTTACCTTGCAATGCTCCGCCCCTAAAAAGGCACGAGTAAAGTCACAGATTGGTGGTCCACGGTATTTAAGGGGGATAATCCCCACATAAATGGTAGCACCAATTGGGTTGGCCACAGTGCAGTTTAGCTCATCAGGCAGGCAGGGCAGCTTAGGTCAGTCACCGAGGCCTGCCCTTAGATCATCCGTAAGTTAACCCACCATGTTGGTATACTTCATGTATGAAATAAATCTGCAGCAAACGGTTTTCCAACAAAATTTGTGTGGACTGATTATTTTTGCAGCGTGATCAATTACTGCAAAGCGAGGGAGTGTTGCCGATATTGGCGCTATGCAGCTGAACGTGGCGCATGCAGTGTGCCCCTGTAAGAGGGTAGCCCACTTAGTGCCGCATTCGACACACCCCCGCACACCAGTCGCTGGAACCCCTTTTTACAGGAGACCCTCAGATGTCTGGTGCCTCTGCTGCATCATTTCCGGCACGCAGTGGGCAGGTATTTATCCCTACCCACTGAACATCCTCTTTGTTCCCCTCTGGAAATGCTGTCACCCTCCCAACCGCTTACTCTGCGTCCCAGTGGGATGGCAGGAAAAGGAATTGAATGTATTAATGTATCAATTTGTGTTGCAGGCGGAGTTACAGGGCAATCCGGAGGCTGATTGGTACATAGTGGCACTCTACTTCAGGAGCACAATAGGAGAGCCCTATGCCAAACCCCAGGAGTCTTTACGGCAGGAACCTGAATGAAAACATTGGTGCCCCGCTAGTCCTTCGGGCCGTTGTAAGCCTAAGCAACCGGGGGCTTGCCTCAACGCTTAACCCCAAAAAAGGTGCGAGTAAAGTCATGGACTGGTGGTCTACTGTATTTAAGGGGGATAATCTTCACATAAATGGTAGCACCGACTGGGTTGGCCATGTTGCAGTTTGGTTAATCAGGCGGGCAGGACAGCACAGGTCAGTCACCGCTGCCTGCACTTGGATCGCTCATAAGTTAATCAATCACGTTGGCATACTTTATGTATGAAATAAACCTACAGCAAACTGTTTACGAACCAAATTTGTGTGGACTGATTATTTTCGCAGCGTGGCCAATTACTGCCCAGCAGGGGAGGGTTGCCAATATCAGCACTAGATACCTGTGCATCACTGATATACCCAACAGAGGACAGTGAACCCTTGGAGAAGACGGGCAATGTACATCAATGAGGTACAATACATGCAAAATAGTATTGAAATCGGTTGCTCCCCAGGGAGGAACTGGGTTTAAATCTCTCCAGAGCAGTTATACGTCTATCACAGTGCAGCTCACAGTGAACAACACTCACGAGGCCAGTATGCAGAAACATATTTCAGCCATCAGCAAGACAATGCATGGACATCACAAGAGAGTGGCAGTCTGCACGGCACAGCTACTAGACAAACGCTCGGGACTTCCAGCCCGTGGAGATATCTAAAATGCACTGGTGCCAGGTCAGCAAGGTGAACCAGGGAGCACTACCACCACACCAGAGTGCAGCGCAGCTTCGTCAGGCAAAGCGACCGAACCACCGCGGCAGGACACAAATCACAGCAATGCACAGGTGTGCGATCTCAATTAAAGGCGCACGGCGGCCACAATTCACAGTAGCACACCAGCATGAGGCACCACAGCGAACAACTAACCAGACCAGTGTGGAGGTATAAAAGCACAGCTACCACCACACAAGTGTGGAAGACCTCAATGTATTGTACACCAAAACTAAGCGCAGTACTACACATACACAGCCAGTCCACACGCATGAGGTAACCGGGATGCTTTGCACCTGCACGGCTCCCTCCCTCCCGGCGGGTCTCAGGAGAGCTCGATGGGAGCCACCTTGCGGTTACTGTGGTCAACCACAGCGGCTTGGACTCACGCCAGGAGTCTGCCGCAGGCCTTGGGAGCCCAGGGCAGGTGCTCAGTCAGTGAGCGCCTTGTCCAGGCCAGTGCCGAAGACCAACGGGCGGAAACTGGAATCCAGGCCGCACCACATCACATCACGTGTCAATGCCAGGCCTCGTTCGCAACTCGGCTTCCAGCAGCCTCTTCCGGCAGCGGCCTAGAGTTCGTACTATACAAATAGGGCTTATGAGTATGTGAACTTCCTCCTGGTGTCTGCTTAGCTAGTGGTTTAGCCCCCCCACCCCCCACCCCAGCAGTGCAAAGCCTGTGCCAGTGACACACTGGGCAGTGTGCTGCAAGACTAGCAGTGTATGCTTTTTGTTTTTTTGCAGATGTATATCGCGCGAAATCGACCCGAAGGTACTGGAGCGCTTTACATGAGCACCAGTTATGTTACACAGGGACACATTCGTCTTGAGACCCATACGGGCGACTAGCGCGCTTCAAAATTCCCGAATTGATTGTCTGATTCGTCGTATACTTGTTCCAGTTGTGCCTTGCCCTTGTATGATGAGAGCATCACCCAGCAGTGGGGGTTCCTCAGGCGGTGCCTTCTAAGCAGTGTGACCTTCGCACCACAACGTGCATTTTATTTCCTCCAGCAGTGCACAGGCCTCTTCCTGCAGCGACCATGCAGTGGCCATAGAGCCGAGAGGGAGCCCATCACACTGTACTTCAAATAGTACTTTCTGTACCGCGACATCCGCCGGGTCTTCTCCCCCATGTGTTTTCTATTAAAGGGAAGTGGGCACAGGAAAGGCCTCAGAGCCCTGGAGCGCTGCTCCTGCTGGAGCAACAATCCACTCGCTGCGCGGAGAATTATCAGCAACATGATTTATTGCGCAAGTTAACTGGATTTGCCAAAAATAACTTCTGCATCTACCCTTTCATCCCATAAAACAGCTTTTGCTATAAAATGGCGGGACCTCTGCCAGGTTCCCACAGTGCCGGGATGGTGAGAGGGCGTAACAGAAACGCTGAAGGAGGGAAAGCAAGGAATAGTGGAAAGAATGGGAGGAGGGAGGGGACAGTAGGGGGGCGGCCCAATTTTTAGACCATGATGGGATGAGGGGAATAAGGAAGACGAGAGGGAAAGAGTGAAGGATGGATGAGGCGCGGAGGGTTGTACAGAGGTAGAGGAGGGGAGAGTAAGGGCGGAAAAGAGAGGGAAGAGAGACAAAGAGAGGGAAGAGAGGCAAAGGGAGGAAGAACCCAAGGGGGAGAGAAGAGGGAGGTAAGTAGCTGAATGTGGGATGTTATTTATTTTTTAATTTTATATTTTTAAAAGTTTTATATTGCGCTAGCTTGACCCGTAGGTATCGGAGCGCTTTACATACACACAGTAAAACAGCAGAAAGGACATTACATTACAAAGTAGGCCGGCAGTAAGGCAGCAAACCACAACAAGCTCATAGCTTTTATTGTCTCGCTTATTTTAAGGTATATTCGAACTTTTTGGACATTTGAGAATTTCAGCTACAGTAGTCCTAGTCATGTAGGCCCAGATAAGGAAGGTATCTTGTTTGCTGGTCCCGCTCAGTGTAAGGCACATTTGTCAAGCTCAGGACGCTTAACTGTATCTCACCGATGCACAACACTGGCTCTAAATGGATAAGAACGCAATGCAAAACCACAAAATCGCTAAATGCAGGGCTATAGAAGAACTGTGCAAATGGTGGTGTTGCTGCACCTAGCATTCGCCTGTGAAATAATAACTTACGGAAATCAAAGCGGCTATGCGTCGTGGAAAGGGCCAGAAAGGTCGGCCTCTCACCAAACAGAGAAATATAGACAACCTGATGACCAAAGAAGTGGACACAAAAGTCTCACCAGGTCATTTGAGAAGCGTGAGAACCATTAAGCAGGGTAAACCATAATTAATCTACAGTTTAATACAGTGTGGGAGCACTAAACAAGACTGTGCGCTTTCAAGTCTCTCACTATACTGTCTTCCTGAACAATCTGGCTTTTCATATTATTCAAAAAGCAAGGGAGCTGTTCCCACTAAACCTTAAGAAGACGGTCTAATCTCTATACCCATATTAAAGAATAGTCCAGCCCCAAGATGGCCTCTGCTCGCCGGAAAAAGCCAACGCGACCTTCCTGAAATGGCCGCCATGTTACGTCCATTAACAGTGAAGGCCACCACCTGCTAGATCGTGGCATCCATAATGGAATGGGAAACCTAGCCATAGCATACTCGACGCTCCAAGAATCATACATGCCAACATTTCAACTTCGATAATAGGGAGAAATATTCGCAGGCGGAAAGACCTGAATAACGCGTAACACAAACAGGTCAGGCGTAACACAAAATAGATTACAGGCAGTGGTGGCTGGTGGCATTTGAAAGTTGTGGGGTGTAAACATCTATGGGAGTGCACTGTGGCGAGGGAGCACAGTTTGCGAGCCTTAACACCTTAAGGAGGGTTCAGGGGTTCACCCCGAGAAAATTTTGAAACAAGAATGGGTAAATGGTGCATTTTCAAGCAAATTTTAGAAGCAAGAAGGTTGATAAAGCAATTGTGAAAGTGCAGTGTACATTAATAAAGGGTAGTCAAAAAACAACATGTAGATAGAAATGTTTCTGAAGCTAGGCCCTGCCAGTGCCACGCACCTCTGACCACTATACACTCTGCGTGCCAGAAGGGACTAGCGTCAGAAACATTTCTATCGTCAGGTTTTTGGAGCTAGGCCCAGTGCTGGCACTCAGTTTGTATGCTTTCCAGAGGTGCGTCACGCGTGGCAGGGCCTGTAGCTTCAGAGTGAGAAACATTTTCTGCACCAGTCTGCGTTCTCACTCTATAAACACTAACACTCTTTGAAGTGCAGGGTCACTCTACACTTCAAAGAGTGTTCGTATTTAGAGTGGGAACGCAACCCGAAGGTAATTCAGAACTGCTTTGGATGAAGGCGCACATTTGCTTTGTGCGACTGTCCTTCAATTGTTCCAATTGCCTCTGACGGTCAATGATAACATTTACGTTTGGGCCATAGAGACTACGACTGTTGAAACTATAAACAATAGTCAATTTGCGAGTTTCAGAATAATACTATTGTAGTACTACGTCTCAAATAACTAAGTGCTATTTGCCAAAATCCACATTGTAGATTTTCAACTCAATCTGCTGCATTTCTCGGAGGGCTCCTACCAATACAAGCAGGACTCAGGTACACGTAGACCTACTACTTTGTAGTATGTGTGGGAGTAGCCAGGGCGGGGGAGTGTCAGAAAAATAAACAATACCTACTACAAAGTGGGAGAAAAGAAGGGAAACGTACAAAAAGTAAGGGGGAATAAGGAGGGCCATGAATACGTATAACCACTATTACAAAAGTGTAAGCCAGACCCAGTGCTCAAAAGTTACACGCAAATCTATTCAAGCAGTACAACTGCTGAGACAGGCTCAAATCTACTCCAGCCAAGCCTTGGAGTAAGCCACTCACACGCACTGCAAGAGAATCACTCTGAAGACCAAAGCAGACAGGATATAACACGAATAGGAGAAAGGCAAACATTAATAAAGTACATTAAAAAAAATCTAATTCACCTAGAAATGGAAGAAAAACCATCACCCTAAATGACATAAACCTAAACTACCATAAATAAATGGAATAAATACGCAGATGAAATTACAAACAATAAAACATAGCGCATTTCAAATATGCTCACATGTTGTGAAACCTAGGAATAACAAAATCACTGACATACAATTTTACATGCATCTCCAAAATGACACATCATATAACATCGGTCACTGTTCAGAATATGTCAAGTCATACACAGCATTACAATACACATGCACACAACCACTTAATGACACTCAATCAGCACAAACCTATTGAGAGCACATTAAAGCACTGTTTGCACCATGCACTAATATACACATTGAATTGCATGGAGACCGCGGTTGTGTTTGCACACTGCACACGCTCTCCGTGGGATCCCTATCTATTTACCTAGGGTGGTTTGTTTGGTCCCCAGCAATTCTAGGTCCTCTTGACTGTGTGTCAACTCGAGTTGTGATTCTTATACCACTTTCTTCATACATATAATAAAGGGTAGGTGTATAACACATCTAGCTCTGTGTCTTGTCATTAAAATGAGTGAATGTTCATAATCCCACACAGAGATACCCGACGAAGAAGGGTGCATATGGAATGGCTACAGAATCACATTACTGGATGCTGTTAAGCAGAAGGTGGAAGTTATCAAAATACAGATGAATCACGGAAGCTATACAGGAAGATGGCTGGGCCACTAATAAAGGGACATTCTTTGTATTCCACGCACTAGCGATGGTTCAGACATTTTGGTCAAGCAAAGAAATTGGAATTAATCTACAACTTTTCAAGGTTCACTTTGTGCAATTCAGCTACCAGATGGGTACTATCTTGAACATCAAAAGTTAATGCTTTGTCCTTAATTCTTGAAAGGGAGATTAGAGCCTGTGCAACAGGCAATCAGCATTTTATTTTTAGCAGCCGCAAAATAGATGGTGCTAGTGCAACAAAATCAGTCCCAAACTACTATTTTTGGTTTGTGCTGTGTAAAACGGCCAAAAACAACATGTTGATATATGTCACATACTATAATATCCCCCTCCAAGAATTAAGGACAAAGCAATGGTCCCCGATTTTCTAGTTGCACACTGTGCAGTTCAGCCAGCCAGAAGATGGGTACCTGCCTCTGATATTAAAGGATATAGCTTTCTTAGAGAGGAGAACCAGCAAATTAACAGGGAGAGCTGAGCCAGGTGTGTGGCTTGGCTTTTAGGGCACGTGCACGAGCTGAACAGTGAGAATGTTTGCTATGTACATCATACAACAAACATCACGTAAAATATGACGAAATCTCTTCAAAATTCAAGAAAGTGAATTTTTCTAACATGTAGAAACTTTAACATTAAAATGTCACATTACAGCACTGTACTACGAAATACTTACAAGTGATAGTTTTGAGGCACAAACCATTAGTGAACTAAGAGGCAAGTCACGTGTCATGTAAAACCTGTAAACTGCCCAGATTAACTGATATTCTGAACTCGCATATTTGAAAATTCTTTATATGCGCTCTTGAAGAAAAATGAGTTTTGGTGAAATAAAGTATTTGCCTAAGATCACGCAATTTAAAGGGGGTAGCCACAATTTACAAACCAGCCACTAAATAGGTATCTATTTGTCTTTACATATGCTAAGGCTTTGGTTTTACCTTTTTGTTCATTTTTCATGTAGCATGAACTGACCCAAAGGTACTGGAGAGCCTTAACTAAGCACCAGCTATATTACAGATTAAGTGATTTGCCCAGAATCACAGGATATTGAACCAATGCTGGGACTTGAAACTGGTTCTCCAGTTCCAAAGTATGCAACTCTGGCCCTAACACCACATCTGGAGTATAGGGAGAACCAGCATTTCATTGTTGGCGCTAAACTCTGTTTTTGTAAGTACTATGTGAAACAGACCCCAATAAAAGTTAATTCCCCCCCCAAAAAAATTGAGGACAAAGAGTTCAGCTTTAATGTCTGAGGTAATTCTTGGAGAGGGAGATTAAAGTGTGAATGAGATTTGCAACAACATTTTGATTTTCATAGTTTTATAAAGCTCAAACAAACACAGAGTTAGAAACCTTGGTTGAAACACATTTTTTCTCCCAGGGGCTACTGATGTGTTTCACTTGTTTTTCTTTTTTCCTTACCTTAATGTGTGTCAGGAGCACAGAAAAACGCTATGGCAGGCAAAGGGAGTGACAATATTGCAGGAGCAGGTTTCTAGCAGTGCCTACTTCAAGTCACAGGAAACCAATTCCTAGTGCCTGCTGAAGCCCACAGAGGAAACATTTTACGCAGGATGTAGCCAGGCAATATTCCTTTCCGGAGTCCTCGCCCCAGGGCCTGCCTAAGCCCACATTTAAGCCAATAGCTTTAGGACGGGCTCAGGTTATAATGTATTGGCAACAACAGGAGGCGGGGGAGAAAGGGCAGAGAGCAAAGGTCATTTCCGAACTCAGTTTAGCTCTAAGTTATCTCAAGCCGATCATTCTGCAATCCGCATGGAATTGGGTTTTTCAATACAAGAATCGGGAGGCGGGAGAATCGCCTTCAAATCGGTAGTCTCCCGCCTGAATCGGTAGGGTTGGCATGTATGCAAGATGGTAGCGGGGAGAGGTGTGTCAGCCATTTCTACCTCCTTGAGGCCCTACGACAGCCCGCAATTTTTTAATGCATACAATAACCCTGCCCTCCACACCAGCAGTGGCAGAACGGACACCGACCTGCAAAATACCCCTGCTGCGTGGCCCAATGCTGCCACCCTTCCGATCCGAAGCCACCAACATCATCTGCGGTGTCCCCCAGGGCTCATCCCTCAGCCCAACGCTGTTCAACGTCTACATGGCCCCCCTCGCACAAGTGGCCCACCATCACAACCTCAACATCATCTACGCCGACGACACCCAGCTCATCTTCTCCCTCACCAAGGACCCACACACCGCCAAAACCAACCTCGAGGGAATGAAGGCCGTCGCCGACTGGATGAGGAACAGCACTCTGAAGCTGAACAACGGAGGTCCTCATCCTCAGACCCACCCCCTCAGCCTGGGACGACTCCTGGTGGCCTACCACGCTGGGAACAGCACCGACACCCACCGACCATGCACGCAATCTAGGATTCATCCTCGACTCCTCCCTCTCCATGTCTAAACAGGTCAACGCCGTCTCCTCTTCCTGTTACAACACCCTCCACAGGATCTACAAGTGGATCCCAACCAAAACCAGAAGAACGGTGACAGGCCCTCGTCAGCAACAGACTGGACTACGGCAATGCACTCTACGCAGGAATCCCAGCCAAACACCTACGACGACTTCAACGCATCCAAAACGCCTCCGCCCGACTGATCGTCAACGCCCCCCGCCGCAGCCACATCACCCCCCTCCTGAAAGACCTACACTGGCTCCCCATCGACAAGAGGATCACTTTCAAGCTCCTCACCCACGCACACAAAGCACTCCACAACGCCGGCCAGCCTACCTGAACAGCAGACTCAGCTTCCACACCCCCACCCGCAAGCACCGCTCCGCCAACCTCGCCCTCGCCGCTGTCCTCCGCATCCAACGAACGACCTCCGGCGGCCGATCCTTCTACTACCTCGCCGCCAAGACCTGGAACACCCTCCCTACTCACCTATGGCAGACCCAAGACCAACTCGTCTTCAGAAGACTCCTCAAGATCTGGCTCTTCGAGCAGTAGCAGCCCCCCCTCCCCTCAGTGCCTTGAGACCCTCACGGGTGAGTAGCGCGCTTTACAAGTACTTTGATTGATTGATTGTCTGCCGCCACGCTCCTCTACACGGCTTTTTGCCTTTGCGCTGTCGCTTCGCTTGCTGAAAGCCTGGAAGCACTTCCCTCTCTGTCTCGGGCACACTTCTGTACTTTAAGGATGCAAGCGTTCCAGACGAGCGACCTTTTTTCAGATCAACCAGCGATGGTTGCTTCTTTCTCCGAAGCGAACACCGCGCCGAGACAGAACATCTGCAAAATGCGCCACTTCCGCCGCGAACCTTCTCTCCGACGGCGGTGAATCAGATACGAACCAATCACCTCATACAATGTAATGACGAAGGTGTGGGAGAAGAGGAAGAGAGAGACACAAAGGAAAGGAAGGTGTAACGTAGAAGGGAAGCCAAATACCTGCTCGCTTAAGCTCTTCACCCCGAAAGAAACCGGAGTAATCCCCAGAGCTTAACATACAACTGCTCTCCCTCCACCAGCGGACTGGACTCTCTCCATGTCCGTCAAATCACCCAATCACAAGTGACCTCCGAGAGCTCTCTCATTTGTCACCAGTCCCCCGGGTATCCGCCCGTTCGCAGTTGTTCGCGCTCCCCAAGAAATCTGGTGCCCCCAAAACCATGAGTCAGTCCAGAGGGCGGCTGCTACGACCCACCCATTAACGCACCCCTCCGCCCCCCCTGGAAAGAGACAAGCACAGTTCTCTTCACCCAGTCAAGCATCTATAGCAATCCTCCACGGAAGGAACCTTCCAGAAGACTTACTGCAACAACAAGTCTTCTGAAAGGATCCTTTTTGATTTTAGGTCTTGTGCCTAGTGTTGCAGTGCGCAGCACTGCACGCGCAGAGCAAGACCTCTTGTACGGGCTTCCGAAAACTGACAACACGTTCGTGCGTGTGGTTTTGCTTTCGCCGTCTGCCATTGGCTTTAGCGTGCACTTTTTGGGAAACTACATCACGCAATTGGGCAAAGGGGGGGGCGCATGTCCCACCTTTGCTCCGCCCAGTCCCACCGGAGTCTGTTATGCGCATCAGCCCAGCACAGACAACAGGCTCTCTCGCCCCCGCTCCTCTGTGGTGCGCGCACACCACTGGTTTCGATTCCGGCCCCGCTCCTCTGTGGTGGCTCGCACCACTGATTTCGATTCCGTGCTTGTTTGTTATATTTTTGCTACGGTCACAAGCGAAGGCACCTTGCTGTAGCTCTGCCTGGGACATGTCGCACACAACAGATGGGTCACAAAGAGTGAAGGGTATTTACGCCGTCCAACAAATCTCTTAAGACCCGTAAAATGAGAACAGACGGGTTATTACTGTGAAGGCCAGCAGCGTGGCAGCGGCTCGGTTCCTTGCAGTATTAAAGTAGCAGCACGAGGGATATGGAAAGCGGAGTTTTCCACTCAAGAATGTATCGGACGCTTTAGTGCAGGGCAGGAAAAAAGCACAATGCTTGTTTGCACAAATTCACAGTATATTCTGGGCATACGCAAAATGGGAGGCCGTGCGCACATTCTATTCTGCACGCCCGCTACTAGAGCTGTGACCTGGCACGAGACTGACTCTTACAAGAGGGGCGCAGTGCACACGCATACCGCGTCTGCAGGGGTTGACTAGCGAGTCACAAGATCGACCCTTCACAGAACACCACATCCGGTTCAACTGTCTTTAGTTCAGACCTAAGGGGTTCTCTTATGAAGCACCAATAGGTCAGGACATTGTTTAATGCGGCAGTTCAGAAAAACGACATCACATAACAGTAAACAGTAATGTGTGTGGCCTTTGCATAGAACTATTTGAAGGGCCTCGTCATAATTCAGCATCGAACTTGCACTCCTTCAGTGGGCATCTCATCCCATCCGCATGTAGATTAATAGAACTGGTCATCCTATCCGCATTTTAACTGGCATAACTGGCCAACCTATCCACATGTAGATTCGCATAACTGGCCATCCCATCCTTAAGTAGATTCAAATAACTGTCCATCCAATCCACACTTAGATTGATTCGCATAACTAGCCATCTCTCCGCAAGTTGGTTCGCAAACAAGTGTGCTGATCAAAGTTGACCGGAGCACTATCTAGATTTTGCTTTATTTAAAAGTAAATGTAAATATAATTTTGCCAGCATCTGCACTGCTTGGATATTTTAGAGAGCACAACAAATTGAATGTGTGGGAGCCATTCCAGTAGAAACATCACAAAATAAAATGAAGGACGGCATATTGAAACTTTAAAAAAAAAAAAAAACCCATGTCACAGATCTGGGTTAAATACATCATTATTTTGTGTGCCACGTTGCCCCATTTTGGACCCAGCCATATGCTACTCAGTCTTGACCCTGCTCCCCATGGGCCGGAAACAAGCATTCTAGGACCGGTTTCGGGGTATCACCCCTCATCAGCCAGTGTATCTTGAATCCAATGGGACAGCAAGCAAGGGACCCACGTCTGGGCATACCCATAGCCACTTAGGGCGCACTTGTAACATCACAAAATAAAATGATGGGCGGAGAGTTGAAACTTTACAAACACACACCCCCAGTCACATTTTGTAATATGTGAGCTCTAAGTAGCTACGGGTATGCCGAGACGTGGGTCCCTTGCTCGGAGAAGGTCCAAGACTGATTTGCATATGGCTAAGTCTTAACTGGGGTGGCGCGGTGAGGAAAATGACAATGGATTCGATCATTTTATTTATTTTGTGATGTTGCTAGTCATCCCAGTAGAAACATGCGTAGTTCATACGGCAGAAGACCTTGGACTATTTAGGCTCACTCAAATCATTTGATTGGGTTCCCTCAAACAGCAGTAAATATTTTATAAACAATATTTAAAATATTTTATGTTTCAGAAATATAAATGCTTAGTGGAGTTTTGTTATATTTGTTGGGTTTTCTTTGAGCGTAGCATAAGAATTCCGCTGGCACGGACTTGTGTCATTTTTCTGTTGGAGGTGCCAAAACAGCTTTGCTTTTGATGCTCCTATGCAAAAGGTCACTCCATGCGAGGAGGACATACCTTCTGTTCACTGATCATAAGTTATAACATCAGACACTGCAAGGAGGCCTTGACACTTTGATACCGATCAGATACAAAAGCTGTGTGCTTATCTGTAGCTGTGTAAATATATGTGTGCGTATATATATATATATATATATATATATATATATATATATATATATATATATATATTCTTTACACGAGTTGCCCTTCTAGGAATTGCCACACACGGAGAGATCCGCACTCACACCAAAGGCTGCAAAGCTTCAAAGCCAGGTGGCTGCCCTCACGTCTGCCATACGCGTTTCAAGCATTACACTCTTGGTCACTGGCTGGCTGGAACACAGGAGGCGGAATACGAAGAACAAATTTATTTGGATGTAAAGCCCCGCCCCAGTGGGCGCGGCAGCATGCTGGTAGTTGTAGTCCATATTCTGCTGCACAGGCTTGAAAGTTCACTCCCCCAGTGGGTTCCGCTACCTCCGTTCAGTAAAAATGTCATACCCATCAGGTGTGAGGATCTGCCAGGCTGCCATCCGCTTGCAAGTATTGCACTTTGGTGCAGGCACCCTCCGTTCAAACGAGCGCTCCAGTCCTGAGCACTCGAGACCCGCCTAGGTCAGCGGTGGGGCTTTTCCGTGGCCGGACTAGCCACTGAATATTCTTTACACGAGTTGCCCTTCTAGGAATTGCCACACACGGAGAGATCCGCACTCACACCAAAGGCTGCAAAGCTTCAAAGCCAGGTGGCTGCCCTCACGTCTGCCATACGCGTTTCAAGCATTACACTCTTGGTCACTGGCTGGCTGGAACACAGGAGGCGGAATACGAAGAACAAATTTATTTGGATGTAAAGCCCCGCCCCAGTGGGCGCGGCAGCATGCTGGTAGTTGTAGTCCATATTCTGCTGCACAGGCTTGAAAGTTCACTCCCCCAGTGGGTTCCGCTACCTCCGTTCAGTAAAAATGTCATACCCATCAGGTGTGAGGATCTGCCAGGCTGCATCCGCTTGCAAGTATTGCACTCTGGTGCAGGCACCCTCCGTTCAAACGAGCGCTCCAGTCCTGAGCACTCGAGACCCGCCTAGGTCAGCGGTGGGGCTTTTCCGTGGCCGGACTAGCCACTGAATATTCTTTACACGAGTTGCCCTTCTAGGAATTGCCACACACGGAGAGATCCGCACTCACACCAAAGGCTCCAAAGCTTCAAAGCCAGGTGGCTGCCCTCACGTCTGCCATACGCGTTTCAAGCATTACACTCTTGGTCACTGGCTGGCTGGAACACAGGAGGCGGAATACGAAGAACAAATTTATTTGGATGTAAAGCCCCGCCCCAGTGGGCGCGTGTCAAGAAGTCCAAGGTCCACAGGAGTCGACGCAGCTCCCAACGCCCCTCCACCTCAGTTGTCGCTCAACATTAAAAATTGTAGCAACCCCTGACGTAGAAGGGAAAGGGGAAGTGGATAAAACAAAAAATTGAGAGAGAGACAATCTATGGCAATGAATATGACACCTCTTCTGATTCGGTTTGGATCTTGAGTTGTGTCCTGCAGGGAAAGAAATATATGTACTATACTGTATACTGCATGTCAACTTATAATACTCTATTATCACACGTGAACTAATCTTACCCCAGAACCATAGATTATTGCAGTTCTCTCTGAATGGGTTTGCCTCTCTGAATCTGTAGTACTGCAATTAAACGATATCATACATTAGAATCTTTTCATGCATTTATAATTAGGGTTATAACAAGAGTGTTGGCTTCTAATTACCTGTCACAGATTCAGACGCCTCTTATAATTAACTTCTACTGTTAGACTTCTATGACCTCTCCTAGTTAGACTTCACTAAGGAGTATAAGAAGTTCCTTATTTAATCAACCGGGAAAGTTGGGTTAAAGAGTTCTGTTCACTCGAAAATAAATGGGAAGGATAAAGTAGTCGTTCTTGAGGAAGAGCAAAAGAACCACTAATTGTTCAATAAATAACTGTCTCTGGGTTTTCAATGGTATTGACAAAAACAGAGGCTGCCTAGGCTTCCGTTCCGTGAGGAAATATTCCTGACTAAAGTTCTCAGTCTTTTAATTTTCAAGCTGTCCTTACTTGAATCCCTCGTTGCGCATGCGATAGTTTTCGATTACTTGGCTTGCTGAAGAATTTCTATGAACGTTGAACTCTGGAAACGCTGATGAACGCTGAACTCTGGAAACGCTGTTACTCCGGTCAAGGTACAGTTGAAGTGCGCAGATTAGAATCAGAACGCGCGCTTCATGCAGCTGCGAGTCGCGTGACATCAAACGCTAGAGCGGCAACCCTAGTGTTTACCACGGCGCCACGCACTCGCCATTTCCCGACCCAGTGCTCTGATGCTGAGTAAGCACCGCCGCAGGAAATAACCTGACACCACATGACGTTTCTTCCAATGTCTATGTTTTGTAGGGTTGTGTTTTAGAAGGCTTTTCTTCTTGAAATATCGGTCCATGTAAACAGCAGCTAGAGTGGTCTTGACAGTACCTCCCTCCAAAATGGGTTCCCCCAATTTGGGTTTCTGTGGATATGCCCTGTGATAATTTTTTACCAATCTTGGAGCATGTACATTAGTGGAGGGCTCCCAAGATCTTTCCTCTGGTCCGAAGCCCTTCCATTCAACCAAGTAATACAGTCTCTTTTTAACTATTTTAGAGTCCAAAATCCTACTAATTTCAAATTCTTCACCAGACTCCAATATTATGGGAGAAGGAGTTTCTTTGAGTCTAGCATTTTCTGGGTTCTTTTTCAAAAGGGACACATGGAAGGTTGAATGAACTCTTAAGGTTTTTGGAAGCATAAGTTTCACTACCACAGGATTTATGACTTTGGACACTTTAAAGGGACCTATAAACCTTGGCTGAAACTTTCTATTCCCTTTTAGCCTTAAATGCTTAGTGGATAACCACACCTGATCACCCACCTCAAAACTAGGCCCTACTCTTCTTTTCTTGTCAGCTTGCTTTTTATATGACGCCTTGGCCTTACTCAGATTCTTTTGAGCCCTAGTGTAAGATGTCTTTAAATCTGCCATAACTTTAGTGAGTTCGGGTACATCCTCATCAGTTTTACCTACAATCAGATTAGGATGTCTGCCTGAGTTAAGGTAGAAGGGTGAATAACCAGTAGAATCATGAACCGCATTATTGTAAGTAAATTCTGCGGTCCACAGCAATTCTGACCAGTTGCCTTCCTGTTCCAACAGGTAGAGTCTAAGATATTGTTCCAATTCCTGGTTTACTCTCTCTGTTTGGCCATCAGTTTCAGGATGGAAGCTGGTGGAATATCGTGTGTCTACTCCCAGATTGTGCATAAATTTTTTCCAAAATTTTGATATAAACTGTGACCCTCTGTCAGAAATAATAATCTTTGGAATTCCATGAACTCTGACTATGTGTTGGTTAAAGATCTGCACTAACTGCGGGGCTGTGGGTACAGATTTTAAAGGAATGAAATGTCCCATTTTGGAAAATGAATCGACCAGCACTAAAATGACTGTGTAACCTTGGCTAGCTGGAAGGTCTACAATTAGATCTAATGTCACTGTATGCCAGGGATATGGTGCATTGGGCAAGGGCTGTAATAGACCCTGAGGGGCTCTTCTACTTAGTTTACCCTTAATGCATAACTCACAAGTCGATACATACTGTCCTATCTGAGCTGCCATGCCTGGCCACCAAAAATGCCTCTTGACCAACTCCAACGTTTTCTTAACACCACGATGCCCTGCTAGACGATCATCATGACAGCTTTTCATGGCCTTTTCTTGCATTTCCTCAGTAGGCAAGTACAACTTATTTTCATAAAATGGTAGACCACCATCCATCGATTTCTTGACATCTGAGTCTGCCCAGTTGTTTAGTTCTTCAGAGTGATTTTTTAAGATATCCTCAGTGAATTCTTGTAAATGGATCGCTCCAATAATCTTGTTCATTGGAATGATGGGTTCTGGAAGTGAAGGTTTGGTTTCCGCCGCAACATTCATTCTAGATAGAGCATCGGCTTTACCATTTTGAGCTCCAGGCTTGTACGTGATCACGAAATCAAACTCTGAAAAGTACAAGGACCACCTTAGTTGACGAGGGGTGAGAGTTTTTGCAGATTTGAGGAATTGTAAGTTCCTGTGGTCAGTGAACACTGTCACACGATGTTTGGCTCCTAGTAAATAGTGTCGCCAATCCTGAAACGCCTCTTTGACTGCCAACAACTCTTTGTCTGCAATAGAGTAATTGCTTTCTGGCTCTGATAACTTCCTGGAGCGATATGCCACTGGATGAAGTTGTCCGGTGCATTTATCTCTTTGTGACAAAATACCGCCTGTAGCGAAATCCGAAGCATCCGTTTCTACATAATACTCTTGATCAGGATCTGGGTGCATTAAGACCGGGGCGGTCACAAAAGCCTTTTTTAAAGTTCGAAAAGCCACTTCCGCTTCATCGGACCATTCAAATTTCTTCCCTTTTTTCAGCAATTGAGTTATTGGTGAAACCTTATCTGAGAAGTTGGGAATGAATCTTCGATAGAAATTAGCGAACCCAATGAAGCTTTGTATTTCTTTCACACTTTTAGGCGAAGCCCAATCTTGAATGGCTTGAACCTTGGAATCGTCCATCTCCACGCCATCTGCCGATAGGACAAATCCCAAAAATTCCACACGTTCTGCATGAAACAAGCACTTTTCCAGCTTCACGTATAATTGATTTTCCAACAATCTTTGCAGGACTGCTCGTACATGTATCACATGTTCCTCAATACAGTTGGAAAAAATCAAAATGTCATCAATGTATACAACTGCCACTCGATCCAAGAATTCTCGTAGGACATCGTTGACCAAGTGCTGAAAAGCTGCGGGAGCATTGCTCAAACCATAAGGCATCACCTGGTATTCGTATAATCCATACTTCGTCCTGAACGCAGTCTTCCATTCATCACCTTCTGCAACTCTTACCAGATGATAAGCTCCTCTCAGGTCTAGCTTGGTATAGATCTTAGCTCCTTTCACTTGATCTAATAGTTGAGAAATTAGAGGCAGGGGATATCTGTTCTTTACCGTGACTTGATTCAAGGCTCTATAATCGATACACGTTCGAAGGGTCCCATCCTTTTTAGGCCGGAAAAACAAAGGCGAAGACACCGGTGACTGAGATGGTCTGATGAATCCTATTTTTAAATATTCATCCAAATATTCTTTGAGGTAGAGGTTCTCATTTTCAGTTAACGCATAGATGCGACTGCAGGGTAAGATCGCCCCCGGCTCCAGTTCAATTTTGCAGTCGTACTCCCTATGAGGAGGTAACTTCTCGGCATTACTTTTATCGAACACAGCAATTAAATCATGATATTCTTTAGGTATTGACTGGGTTCCTATGGTACATGCGCTGGCGCTGAGCTCTGCCAGTGTGGAAGCTGGAGATTCCACTACTTTCGGTCTAACTCCAGAGGAACAGTTCAACCGACAATGTTCAGAATTCATTTTCACAGTGCGACGTTCCCAATCGATGGTGGGGTTGTGCTCAGACAACCATGGTAATCCCAGAATTAATTGAAATTGGGGAGCGTCAATAAGATTAAATCTTATAAATTCCCGATGGCCTTGCAATCCCACCAACTCCAATGTCTCAGTTTCTTCCACGATAGGTCCTGAGGTGAGGTTGGTACCATCAACTGCTTTCACGACTTCAGGGTTTTTCTTCTTAATTGAGTTAATGCCCATTTCCTTGGCGTAATTCAAATCACAAAAATTGCCCGTAGCTCCCGAATCTATCATCACAGATACTCCTCTAATCTCATGCACACCAAATTTCACTGTGAAAGAGACTGTAAGATGTGGGGCCGACGACTGCAAAGTGTTGATCAACTGTTGAGGTTCCTGAGTTGACTCACTGCTACATCCCACCAGGGCGACTCCCTCTACTGATGGGATCTGTCTTTTAACCCTTGGTTGAATTTTGGTTTTTTAGGACATTCCTTCACAAAATGCCCGGAAGCTCCACAATAAAGACATAATTGATTATTCCTCCGCTTTTCTTTCTCCTCTTTGGACAAGGGCCCCCTTATAGACCCAATTTGCATAGGTTCTTCACTTGAGGTT